>NC_059079.1:65146100-66396100 GCF_020497125.1 Mauremys mutica
TTAGGTATGTTTGATTTGATATTGTGCTTTCTTGGAATGCCAAAACAATTGTGCAGGAAAAATACCCACTGGGAATCAATAACACAAGAGGATCAAAAACAAGAATGTGTAGGCCACATTAGCCTAGAATATGGACTAGAGTCTATGAGCAGGTATTGGGGTGCCTGAGTGGGGGAGGAAGGTGTTATGAGAGAGTGGGAGATGAGTTGATTTGAATTTTCTAGTCAGTGATTATTGACCATACAGAGGTAGACTTCATCAACTAAAATGGACTAAAGGTTAAATGTAGAGTTGATGCAAGTGTAATTTTGCTTTATATTAAGCAGTTCATTTAGGACTCCATATGACTAGGCTGTTATGGTCAATTAATTAGTTACATGTTATTAATGAGACACCCGTGGTATGTTTACAAAGATCTTGTGCTGAACTGCTAATAGTACTTCTAAAACGTGGCTAAAAATTTCTTTGTACAATATGCCAAAGGGCACAAGTACAATATATGATTCATTAGGTAAATATAGATTTTAAAGGTATTATGGAAGCACAGAAATATTTTGAATTACTAATAGTGAGTAAGGAAAAGAAAATTCACAAACAGAGAGTAGGTTTTTATGTGCACATATATTAAAATGCCATTAATGAGTCTGATAACTGTCAGTAGCTAGAAATGTATTTGTAACTCATCTTATCCATATTGCAACTACTACTAGCCTTTATCCAAGTGGGTGGTTTTAGATAGTTTATACCATGTAGCACAAAATGCAATACTAAGGTACATTGGAGTGAATTAAGAAGTTTTCCAACCTTAACTGTGGTATTTCCTGTCTCTTGCAGGTTAAAGCTTTAATGTTATTTTAACTTGGAATTTTCTATGCAGCACAGTTCTAGTAAGTAAAACCCTTTGCAAGTCATGGTGAAGGCTATGTTCTTGGAGAAGGAAAAGGTGGAATTCCTAAAAGGGAAGACTTCATCAAATTTTTTTTTTAAAGACTAGAAATTAGATCCTCTAGGAAGTCTGTGTCTTTTTTATTTGTTCTGCATTCCGATTAATATATTTGATTCCCCACTCCCAGTCTCATCACCTTTTATCATTTAAAATATAGAGAAGTTTGAAAATGCTGGTATTGGACTTTTGTTGTTGTTGTTGCTTATAATAGTTCCCACCAAGCAATGATACTTGGGTGGTCTGGAGAAAAGTGTGTGTATGTGCGCTGAGAAGAGGGAGAAGGCAGTATTTTTTAGTCTTCCAAAAATACGGACACATTAGCCCTAGGCAATGGGGGAGGGGGAACATGCAACATACTGACAAAAGATTGAACAATATCTGTGACTCTTTTCCATTGTAAGAAATGTTTTGGTTTTTGCCTGTGGATGCCTTTGTTTGGATTTATATTTCACTTCTGTAAGGTCAAGAAATGGCTGCCTTCAATTCCTGTGTGGGTCTCCCTTTTTAAAATTAAGGGAGCAGTGTTCTGATCAGAAAGCTTGAAAATATTTCTTTCACTACCCTCCCTCCATTTAATTTTGTTCGATGTAACAGATAAGGTGTTTGCTCTTAGACAACAAAATAACTGATCTAGCATACAGCAATATTGACCTGTTGGTGGTGAAATGGTTGTACATACTTTAATTTGCCATTTCTGTTGATTGTTCTTTTTCTGTTAAAATCCCAACTTTTTTTTTTCTCAAATCAGACTATCCACTGCATGCAACAGATTTGAGTACAGTGTTGGATTGAATTAAACTATGTCCACACTGTAAATTTCCCACTGAACACGATTCATATTTCTCAGTCGTCATAAAGCTTAGTGTTGCATCCTTGTTCTTAAAGAATCTGTATATTGTGTGCTTGTATGAGTATTTTAAAACTGTACGTTATAAACTCATTTCCCCCAAATAGTCTTTCACAATAAGTTTCAAATCAAGTGTTGGGAATAGAAAGAAAGAAACATACTTTTTCCTGACTGGTTAAGATCAAGAAGAGTACGGTTACTCAATTCACAGAATGAAACTCTTTTGCTGTGCTGAAGTAGATATTTTCTTGCTCCTTAACAATACACTCTTTCTTTTCCTATCTATTGCTTTGTGTACTGCAATCTCCCTCCTTTCCCAAAACTCATGCCAGGGGTCGTCCCCACCACCACCTTCAGCCGTACAGGCTAAAAATGTAACTTTGAGGAGGAGAGGTGGGAGTAAACACTTCCTAAATACAGAAAGATCATTTAATGTAAAGATTAATTCAAATAATAGACTAGAGAAGAGAAACACACCATTTCCATATGCCATTCATCATCTTTTCCTAATTACAGGAGTTGTCTCAGGCTTTTTTAATTTAACATTATTAGCTTAATTAAATGGTTCTCATTGAATAGATAAATTTTTTTCTTCTTTGTGATTCTGGTCTGCAAGCTCTGAGAGATGTAAAATTGACTATATAAAAAAAGGAAATAGCTTGCATAGGGCAATCTCTTTCCTTTGGAATTATAACTAAGTAAATTTGTCTGAATGTAAACCAAATATTCTAAATCCTAAAATTGTTCCTCCCACTTACAATATAAACCATAAAGCGTTGCAGAATTGCCATTCCTAAAACAACTCTCATGTGAGAAGTGAAAATAAGAGATTAACATTTGTATGAATTCAGTTTAACTCCTTTGTCTTTTCATGTCTCTTTTGATTTTTCTGTTAATAAGTTTGCATTTAAATGTGCTACTACTTTACTGATCAGGGCTCTAAAATACAAGAGTAAAATCCTTCTTGTCACACTGTAATCTGTTAATAAAAAAATAGTTTTTGCTCCAAAGATAATCATTTTTTGTGAAATAAAACCAAAGAAGCTGAGTAAAGAATTTTTTTTAAGTTAAAATACAATAGTTTAGATGGGATGGCAGGGGAAATGACAGCAAGAATTCTTACTGCATAAGCTATATGATAACCCATGTTGGGACTGTGAAGTTAATACTGCATGATAGCAGCTCCTCGGAAGGGTTTTATTGAGCTTTAAAAGAGCCCTGAGAAAGGTAATAATATATATATTTATAAAAATCACACAGCATCAAGGTTGCTTAAAAATCCCTACTTATACATATTGCAAAAAGTAATTGTAATGGAGTTATTTATAGTACTTTTGTTTGTAGTATACTCATTCAAAATCTTCCTATAAATTACAAGCATCATATAGAAGGGAATACTTTTGGGGGTATATGTTATTTTTATTTTTTTATTTTTTGGAGTTGCAGTAGTTTGTTACCAGTGTTAACTATCTGGGAGCTGACTCTGAAATTCAGCTGGTATCAAATTGCAGCCCAGACTTTTTGTATTATTCTCTCCATGGGGATTTCATTCAGCCTGAGGGTTTTTTTCCCCTACCAGGACAGCTGGAAACTCACCAAAGAAAACTTCTGCATTCGTTTACAAATTCCATTTTTATCAGTGGGAATTGAGACAAAGTAACTTATCATTCTGAATGCAAGAAGAAATATCAGCAATGCGAAGTATAGACAAGAAAGCTGCAAGCATAGTTTGGTGCTGGGCTCTTATAAACAATGCACAAACATGTATTGTGAGATTAAAGGTTACTGGGTTTGTTTTTTCATTTATTGCTTCGCTATCTCAGTCTGTTCTCCTAGGGATGATTTTCCTTGCCAGTCCAAGATTTAAATTTTCTAGCTGGCAAAAACCTGGCAAAGTGTCTTGCTATATTTAGCTGTCACTTTTTCTTATTTTTATTAGCGTATATTGCATATATTTTTAAATATCTAATGAAGCTTCAGCTTCATTTCACATATAATTACAGTTTTGTCACGAGTGACCTTTTATAAATAAATATTTTAGAATGTTTAATACACATTCTTTGCTAATATTTTTATCCCTTTAATGCAGAAATAATTTTGTTAAATTGTCATTTAAAATTACATAGCTCATAAGAGGTTATTCAGAATTCATCTTTTTAATCAATTTTTCTGAATTGTTTTTAACTGAGTTATACCTTACATATTCATAGCAATTGCTATAGTCTACAAAACTTAAATTTACCTTCTTAGTTTGGGGACAAGTAAGCTTTATTTTTAAGTAAATACATGGAAATGGCTGAACTTAGTTATGTTATGTATACCTCTCGATGTAATAGATATAGATATACCTCTCTTTTTCTTGCATACGTTTTAGTAAATCACCAGAGCTCCATCTGTCTTGCGGTGATGATTGGAAGAATGGGGGAGGGGGAAGTCACCTAGGTTCGCCAGGTCATAGGCCAGGTGTTCTTCCAAAGTAGGCCTTACCAGAATGTCTTCCCCGCATTATTCTGAAGTCCTCCTTTCTCACAGTGTCCCTTAGCGTTTCTTATTCCCTAGTGTGTAAAACCTGTGAAGAAAAATACTGTATATGAGATCTGAAAGGAGCAATAGTGGTCTTCTCCTTGGCAATAGCAACTGGCGTCCCCCAAAGTCCATGTCGTTGCTTTCCCTTGCCCAGTCTAACCAATGTGCAGACTACTGTACAACAGCATTGTCCTGAACAGGTAGTCTGAACACTGGGGCGACGGAGCAGGATCTCCAGACGCTTCTATTTATTTATTTTAAATCCTCTTTTAGTCTTTGGGAAAAACTGCCTTCCTGCATCGGGGTTCTGCTCAGCTTTCCCTCAAACTCTGCAGCACTCACTGAAACACACTGAAGTGCTGTGATTTCCAGTCTTGACGTGGCACATTTGCAGCAGACTGGGGATCTGGCAATGAATTTAGGACCAGGAAAAGGGGGAGGGTTGGGCCTGAGAGTCCATATATGGGATGATGTCACCCTAGGGAGGTTTGGGTATGCACTGTGCCGCTGGTGAGACCGCTAGAATTGCCTGCTCTCAGACATGGGTCTGTGTATAAAATGGTACCAGATGTTTTAGTGTAATGTTAAGCAGTCATTTCATCTTCAGGCCAGATTTTTTTCCTCAACTGGGCAGGAAGTGGGCCCCACTATGGAAAAGCTGTAAAAAGTCAAGATGTACAGTTTCGCT
Source organism: Mauremys mutica (assembly GCF_020497125.1). Lineage (NCBI taxonomy): Eukaryota > Metazoa > Chordata > Testudines > Geoemydidae > Mauremys > Mauremys mutica. Next base: position 65,151,108 of record NC_059079.1, read on the forward strand.
GCAGCCAACGGAGAGCGAGTTAATGTAGAAACAAAACTTGCTGTTCTGTAAAGGCTGCAAAAACTAATTTGTGAAAAGAATTTCTTTCGAGAACCTAATGTAATATGCCAGTGCTTATTTTGATTCTCTTTAATGACTGCAGTTATGCTTTATATTTTGGTGTTTCAGACTAAGAAAAGGGCAAATAGGTTCTTTTCTTTTTTTTTTTCTTGGAACTGTCACTGGCATGCAGGCTGCTCTAGACTTGAACAGTAATTATAGCTACTTCCTGAAAGTGAAGCCCCCATGAAAAGTCTGGAGAAATGTTCTTTGTCATAGCCTCTACATGAGTAATTAGTTCCACATGTGGCCTTCCTATTTCCCTTCAGCTATTTTGGCTGGCTGGCTGAATACTTTGGTATAACTCAAGACTTAAAGAAGCTTTAAAGTTTTCATTTCAAGCATTCACTGTGAAAATAGCTATTTCTGGTGTCATAATAAATTGCTTCTGGTAGATCAGTGCTATTAGGCCTGGCATTGTTTTTCACTGGTAACCCTGCTGGTCCCATTTTTTTCTTTTAATGGTACTTGATGGAATTTTCCTGCTAAATTTTATCTTTGATGTTTACCAGATCTATTGAGTTTTGCCAAGTATGACTTTACCGTAGATTTTAAGATATTCCCCCCACAGGGATCTACCCTTGTTCTCCTGCTGACTTTCTTTGTTACTGTTGCCTGTTGCTTCCAAACGTTTTACTTCCTTTGTTTTAGATCAAGGACAATGTCGGATAAAAATTAAGATTTATCTGTAAATTCAGCTTAATATAATATATGGAGTACTGATTTTGCCCCAGATCCCTAAGTGGCACCCTCAAGGATTGAGCTCATAACGCTGGGTTTAGCAGGCCAATGCTCAAACCACTGAGATATCCCTCCTCCCCAGAGCTTGTGAAACTCTTCTTAGTCAAACATAGGGAAGATTGCAAAATAAGTTTTAAATGCAACCTGCCTAATCAATGCCACTAACTCTCTTTCTACATAGATACCTTGTTGATATAATACAAATGGATTAATATTAAGTCAATATTAGAGGTATATTTTCACTAACTTCCTAAATAGCTTTTGAAAGAAATTGGTTGGTAAATCTAAATACATACCACATGAATTCTAACATTTGTTGGATTGCGTAACTCTGCTATGCAGTGAAATATATGCTTTGCTATAGTGTCTTTTACACCAAAATGTCAGAAAATGCGTCTCTGGTGAGTGCAGTCTCTTTAATACAAGTAGCAAGTATAGATACAATAAAGGTACAATAGTATCCATAGAGTCAGATGGAGGGGGTAACAGACTTCCCATTGTTGAGTAAATATGAAAGACAAAGTAGTAGGATTTGACTTTTATCAGAGCATGGGTTCAGAGATGTAGGCCAAAGAAAAGAAATAAGTGTTGGATGACCTGTGAGCCACTTTACCTTGGTGACAGGCCAGGGATAATCTCCAATTGGGATTGGACTTCCGGATTCCACCCATTCAGATGCTATTCACCTAGGATGTATTCATCCTGTGATGTGATAAGTACCTAAGGTAGATGGAGACACTATGCAAAGAGGCTTTTTACTCAGTGAGCTTAGTCTCTCCAGGAACAGCAGCTGCTCATCAGAGCTCTGGAGATGAGGCGGAACCTGTGTAAAGTAAGAACCTTCAGAGACCTGGCCCTGATTTAAAATTTTAACAAAATTTGACACAAGTGTAACAAACAGGGAGGTAACAGTTCATAACTCCTGTGTCATGAAGCCCTGCAGGTGTGGGAGCAGGCTCTTTCTCTCAAGATATAATCCTGGTTGCCAGTTACTAGCAGAAAAAGAGGACATAATTACAGAGAGACTGAGCCAGTGATTGATCTCCATGGTTGGATCTCTAGATGAGGGTACGGTGGATCAGATCTTTCTCCAGTGGGGTGACAATGGAGGTGGATTGTTTCACAAGTCACCAGGACAAACTTCTGTAAATGGTATCAGTAAAAGACAGCATTAGTAAGGCATGCTTTCTCCATTCACAGGCGGAGAGAGGCAGGCTCCTGCATTTCTGGTAACAAAGGTCTTGTACAACAACAAAAGACAATGACTTAATGATTCCAATAGCCTCATACTGGCTCAGGCAAGTATGGTTCTGAATCGTGTTGCAGACTGGTGATCAATTCCATCAGACAGAGCCTTGTCATAAATGAGTAAATGGAACCAGAGCACCTTGCTTGCATCCTAGCCTGGGAGCCCTCTCCTTGAAAGTTTCTAACAGAGTAGAGCTCCAGACGTGTGGTATCTGAGCAGGTGTTTCAGGTTGTTTACCACATGGATGTTAAAGCTTTAAGTGGAGAAACCTTATGGAGTGGTTCAAGCCCATGTACCTCTTCTTTTAAATGCCTTCTCCTCCCCCACTTATCTGTTTTCTTCGTTTCTCTGATCGTAAGACTAATTCTATCCATGTTCACTTGGAGACTATTTTGGCCTATCATGTACCAATCAAAGGCAAACCATTGCACCATCATCATCAGATGTACATAGTGCTTGAGGCATTTTAAATTACCCATTTAAAACCCCCTTGGTGTTGTGGGTTTTTAATATGTTCCTGATAAAGCTGTTAACTCCTTTTGAGTCACTTGATGTGCTTTAGTTTCTTAAATGGAAGGTCGCTTTCATGGTAGGTCATAGAATGAGTGAGCTTATACTACATTTTTCAAGCATTATAGTAGTACCATGAATTCATCCTGCAGCCCTTCCAGAGATGGAGACAAACTAATTTTCATGACTTTTATCCTCTTACCAACATTTTTGTCATGCTTGCACAGTTGTCCCAATGAGATCTTTTCCCACAACCCTAAAATATTCTTTGATTTTAACTTGGAGGGAGTTAAGGATCTTCAGAAGTCCAACCAACTTCTTGTTTCTTTTGATGCTAATACCGAGAGCAGTATTGTCAGAGAGTACAATGTCTAACCCACTGTCTGATATGTTCTCCCTGTTACGAGCTGGCAGGCCTCCACATAGTGCTGTGTTGCTGCTCACACTATCCAGGGCAGAGCAGCTTTGGCTGCAAACCTCAGGAATGTTTCAGTCTTGGATATATATGCACAACAACGTCATAGTCTTTCCTCCATTTACAAAGCACTTTAGGTTTATTCAGCCTCTAAGTAGGAATGTGACTGAATGAAGTGGCTGAACTACTAGTTATAATGTGTATTCTCTCATTAAAAATAGCTACTATACTGGAGGACTGGAGAGTAACAAATATTGAATCTATATTTTTAAAAACCTGCTATGGGTGATCCAGGGAATTACAGACCATTAAGTCTTATGTATGTACTCGGTAAACTGGTTGAAAAGTTTATTAAAAATAGATTAGTAAAATGGAAGATCATGATGTGATAGGGTCTAACCAGGTTTCTTCAAAGGAAAATCATGTCTCACTAATCTATTAGAATTCTCTTGAAGTGTCAGAGTAGAGGATAAAGGATAACTGGGTGACAAAATGTATTTAGACTTTCCAAAGGCCTTTAAAAGGTCTCATGGCCACTAAAGACATTAAGCCAGGGGTGGGCAAACTTTTTGGCCTGAGGGCTGCATCGGGTTTCAGAAATTGTATGGAGGGCCAGTTAGGGGAGGCTGTGCCTCCCCAAACAGGCAGGCATGGCCCAGCCCCCCCATCTGACACCCCCCCTTATTGCCCCTGACGGCCCCCTGGGACCTCTGCCCCATCCACCCCCCCTGCTCCCTGTCCCCTGACTGTCCCCAGACCCCCCGCCCCTAACTGCCTCCCATTGCCCTATCCAACCTCCCCTCCTTCCTGACTGCCTCCCCAGGACCCCTGCCCCATCCAACCACTCCTTCTCCCTGAACGCCCCTGGACTCCCCGCCCCTAACTGCCCCCCCCACTGGCCCATCCAACACCCCTCTCCTTCCTTATTGCCCCCCTGGGACCCCTGCCCCATCCAACCACCCCTTCTTCTGTCCCCTGACTGCCCCAGAACCCCCACCCCTGACTGCCATCAGCCACCCCATCAAACCCCTCTTCTCATTCCTGACAGCCCCCACCCCCCGGACCTCTGCCCCATCCAACCACCCCTTCTCCCTGACTGCCCCCGGAACCCCTACCCCCATTCAACCCCCCTGTTTCCTGCCTTTGATCGCCCTGACCCCTATCCACACCCCCAGCCCCTGACCACCCCCTGAACTCCCTTTCCTCTATCCAACCCTCCTTCCCTGCTCCTTGTCCCCTTACCGCACTGCCTGGAGCACCGGTGGCTGGCGGCGCAGCTGCACCATGACAGGCAGCCGCGCCGCCCGGCTGGAGCCAGCCATGCACTGCGCAGCACAGAGCACTAGGTCAGCTGGGCTCTGCAGCTGCGCTGCCCCAGGAGCTCGCTGCCCAGAGCATTGCACCAGTGGTGCAGTGAGCTGAGGCTGTGGGGGAGGGGGAACAGCAGAGAAGGGGCTAGGGGATAGCCTCCCGGGCCAGGAGCTCAGGGGCTGGGGAGAACGGTCCCACGAGCCGCAGTGTGCCCACCTCTGCATTAAGCAGTCATGGGGTGAGAGACAAAATATTGTAATGGCTCAAAGCTAGCTGAAGAAACAGGGACCAGAGTAGGAGCAAATGGTCAACTTTTGTTGTGCTAAAAGGTGAACAGCAGAGTACCTCAAGGTTCTGTATGAAGGCCAGATTGTAATATATTCATGATTTAGAAAAGGGGAGGAGCAGCAAGGTAGCAAAATTGGCAGATGACATAAAGTTACTTAGGTTAGCCAAGCCCAGAGCAGATGGTGAGGAACTTCAAAGGGTCCTAACTAAGCTAGGTGAATGGGCAACATGATGGCAAATGAATGTTGCTTATGTAAACAAATGTAAAGTAATAGACGTTGGAGGGAAAAAATAAACAACTCAAAATTATCAAGTTCTAAAATAACAGTGTCAACTCAGAAGAGGACCTGGGCATCATTATAAATCAGTGGTTCACCTTAATCAGGAGTATTGTGGGAAGTAATGGTCACCACATGTTTCAGAGTAGCATTCATTGGTTATTCATGTCTGCTTCCTGAGGGGTTTCTTTCACCTTTCTGTGAAGCAACTGGGGTTGGTCACTGTCAGAGACAGAATACTGGATTAGATTGGCCATGAGCCAGATCCAGTCTGGCAATTCCTATGTTCCTAGGACTCCTGCTTCACTCTGGCCTGCTAAAACTTTGGAAATATGAGCCTCAAACTTTCTTGCCCCTTTATTACTGTTTGGCTGCTGCATTTTATGGGAAATCCAAAATTTTGAGTCATTTGGGCCCTTTATTATGAGGGCACATTCTGGAGGCTTTTGTTTGTTCCCACCCTTGGGGTGTGGGAGGTAGATACATTGACCTTGACATCACCAAATATTGCGAGACTTGTGGCAAAATCCTGGGACTTGGCAATACTGTTTGTCTTTCAGCGCTGCAGAGTGTTGCGTTACGGATCACTTCTATTAAGGACTCCTGTGTTGAGGCTGTGCAACTGAACACACTTAACATCTTTTCTTTAAAAGAAAATGGAAAATTTTTAAAAAGCAGCATATATGCAACATTAAGGTGGAGAAATGAAGCACTAGCATATCTGAACAATCCAGTCTTAAGAGGACATTGAATGGGCCTATCTTAAGACTTGGTGCCTTTCACACTGCTCCATACACTCTGAATAATCTTCGAAACAATTGCCCTCTATTGCTTTGTTCTTGTGAGCAGCACAAGTGACTGGCAGGCAAGTTGTTAACCTATAAGCACTATATCTCCTACTCCCGTTCCCTCACTGCCTTCATTCTCTGCCCCTCTGCTCACTCCTTCCCTCTGACGCCCTTGCCCTTCTCCTTCATTATATAACTGACATTCATTATTGCCTCATGTCTGCCACTCACTCCTTAACTCTCCACTTTTTCCTCCCCCGCCCCACTCTTCTGCTCCCTGTTCCATATATTCTCCCCCTCCCGGCCCCCACTTTCAATGTGTGCATGTGAGAGATGCGTGCTCACAGAGAGAGGAAAGGTGAGTGAGGTGATCCTGGAGATATTGCTCTCACTCTTATCTACCTAGCCCTCTCCTAACTTTCACTCTCTGTGGGGATTTGGGGTGATCTGGGGTCCCCTTCATTCTGCAAGAGGAGTGCCAGTGAGACTGGGGTGGGGGGATGTTGCAGAGCTCCCTCCCTGCTGTTGGAGAGAGTTTTTTCAGTGCTCCATAGTACACAGTGCCTGCCAAAAAGGGGGTCAGCTGTGTATGCACACAGTTGTGGGGAACCTTGCTTCCCAGCCAACACTTGCCAATTTTTATCCCTTACTTCCATAAATATAGAAATCTCCAGGAGAGGTCAAACCTGTTCCTTTAAGCATTCTGACTAGAGTGACCATGCATCATTTTGTTTCCTGTATTGCTTAGTATTCTGTTGTCTTTGTAGCTGCTCATTTAAGATTTACAAATGCACACTTGTGAATGCCTGAGCAATGTATGCATATAACCAGAGTGTGTGCACAAATGAGGAATTTGCATGCACATGTGGAACTTTAGGCTGCTACCTGGCCTTATGCTCACTGGGTATTTGCATGCCTAAATTTGGTGCCTGCCAATGTGTGTAACTGTGTACACCTAGCTCTGAAAATCTGGTGCACTGACTTTCGATTGTAAATCTTTGTACAGAGCTGTCAATTATCTCGCACAGTTCACTCACTGGGCTTTATTTACAGCACTTTCTAAACATGTTTTTAATAATTGAATGGAACGTGTAGTTTGTTCTGGCTTACTCTGTTGCTATTAAAAATAGACCTTATTTACTTGTTTTTGTTGTGGCTTAATCAGCTGGAGGCTTCCTGTCTAGTTGTCTGTCACATCATCCTGCAGTGAAAAAGCAGGATATGGAATAGTTTTGACATTTCCTTAGTCACTGCTTACTCAGACCCAATGCCCAATTAGTGGAGATGTAAAATTAGCTGCCTGAAGTTAATTTTCAGAGTACTGCAGTAGAGTATTACATGCCCTGGATTAGCACTATTTTTCATTTTGTATGCTTATTATTGCACCAGTCTTTGCTTTAGCCCTAAAACGAGTTAGTGTTAAACTTCAGAGCTCTTTATAAAACCCAGATGTTGTGCAGCTGAATCAAGCATTCTCCTCCCCTTCTCAGACTCAAATGATTCACTCCACTTACCACATCACTGAAAGATCATTGTTTCTCTAATAGAAGATGTCACCTCTGCCACACAAGTGATTGTAGTATTCAATAAGGCAAAACAATTCACCAGTAAAAGGAAATGGACCATTTCAGTGAGTATACTGGGATGACATTTATCTGCTAGTCACAGCAAAATTAAATAATGGAGAAATCTGTAGTATATTTTCTCAGTCCATTCTAGAAGAAGTTTGTTAAAAGTAGAATTTACTGGGCAGCGAGAACAGCTCATAGTTTATAGAAGTTTCTAGTTAAGAATCTGGTGAGAAATATTTATTTTTTTATTTGAGTTTACACTGCTGGCTTTGTCTAATTAGAAATCAAACCCCACAGGATCATATCTTTGAACATTCTTTCTTCTGCCCATCTGAGAGAAAGAGATTGTTGTTGCTTTGGGTTTTGTCTGGCAAAATTTTGCATTGCAGCTATTTCTGTGTTTCAGTAACATAATATGCTCTGGGGGCAGTTCTTGGAGATCTTTGGCTCTAGAGAATACCAGTCACGTGGGAGCAAATCATGATTTATTACTTAAGCACATTTTCAGTAGTAATGCCTGAAGATCTTTGAAATGGGGGGAGAGTGGAAGGAATTGCTTACAAACTGATATTGAACGAATGTTGCACTGTTAAGAAGGCAATCAGGTAATGCTGTCATTATGAACCACTCAAAACAAAACATCCCTGCTCTTAAGTATTTTAAAGTTTCTCCAAGTGAATTCTGTTATAGGTTCCACTGGGTCAAGGTTATGCACTATTGCTTAAAAACACTAAAATCCTGAAATCCATTTATTCTTGTGTCTGTTGCCTTTGGCAGTACTGCTTTATCTGAAATGTCTGTACTCTCTCACCAAAACTACTGCACGTATTGTCATTTTTCATTATCATCTTACTTTTGATATGAACTTAATGGTGAATCGGTTTCTGAAATGTGGAGGCAGTCAGTACTTCCTTGCCTGAGACTGTATACGGACATCGAGCATGCTCTGTACTACAGAGAGATGCATATATTTGAGGAGAGGTAATTATCAAAGGACTTCATTGGAGCTGTATGCGTACAACTCCATGCAACACTTTGGAATTTTACTTCTTTCTAGAAACACAGTGCAGTTTGTTAGAATTAAAAAGTTTAAAAAGTTGTGATTTTTGATGACTGGTAAGTGAGAGATGCATAGGATGGTCGTCTGATAAACACACAGGATTAGGAATTGGGAGAGTTGAGTTCTGTTCCTGGGTCTTCCACAGGCTTCTGGTGTGACTTTGGGTCTATCAGTTAGGATGACATTTTCAAACTTGAGTGTCTGAAGTTAGTCATCTAAATCCATGTTAGGCACCTAAATAAGTGCTGTAATTTTCAGAGATGTTAAGCAGTTGAGGTGTTTGGAGTTTTGTATTGAGGGTCCTGACTAAGCACTGGAATCTTGATCGTGCCATGCCATGCATATGCTAACACAAAACAAACAAAAGTGCATTTACCACGTGTTCAGTAAGGCAACTTACTTAACCTGCAAGAAACCCACATTTTTTAGCAGGGAAGACAAAGCCTAAGCCATGCTCTTAATAACACTGAGCAATCACAGTGTGCGTCCATGGTATGTTTCTTGGTGGCTGAAGGCAGTCTGCCATCAGCGCACCCAGGGGTATTCACCAGTAGCCTACTAACGCATACCTTGGTAAGGTCTATTGTTGTATTGGTCAGCAGACTTGATCTTGCCTTTGAATCACAATAGAAAGCCTTTTGAAATCAATTATGTAAATCTCAAACAAAGCAGTTTGGTAGTTGGAGAAATGGAACTGCGTCAGAAGAGAAATTATGAAGGGCTGTAAATAAACTTTTTTAATGGCCTGTAGTTTTCAGTTCCCTCTTTCTTTCCCCTTCCCTGTGCTCCTTACTGACTGCAGCTGACACCTTTTTTGCCCTACACCCGTGACTGAGAGTCTTAGGTCAGGTGCCTTTGGCTCGTTCCCTCTCTCACCAGAGGTTAAAAGGCTGTTTTTTCAGTTGTTGCTGAAACTGGACCACAGAGAGCTACCTCAAAGGCTTTAAGAAATCTTTACTGGAAAAAGCGAATAAAAATTATATCACATCAAAAGTAAGTGGTTCCAAAATCCAATCTAGGCAGCCTGGGCATCCAGCTAAGGTAGGTATGGCACAGTCTTGCACTTCCTGAGGAAAATCAGAAAAATAACAGCACACTTCTTTAGGCTACTTTCTCTGTTTCTCAGCCTCTCTCGTGTCAGCATTGCCACATGCCTAACGTTCCTCTGAATCTCTAATACCACATATGACTGTCCCCCCCACCCCATCAACTTGCTCTACAGACCAATTGATTTTAGTCTCTGAGCTCTCTGAAGTGGGCAGGCGTGAGCGTGCATTAATATTTTAGTTATGGAGTCTTAGGAGGTCTTTGCACAGACACGCTAATGTTTGCACAGGTGCCATATCTTGGGCAGCACTTTAATTTCTGCCCGCCAAAACTCTTTAATATGTTCCAGGTTTGTTCAATAATATGTGAACCTCTGCTTCTGTCAGTAAACAGGCTATTGTCCGCCTTTTGTACCTCTTAGTATTTGATTTGAAAAGCTGCTGGATTTCTGATCTTCACTCCCAGGTCTCAGCAATCTTCCCATTCTCTGTCACTGACAGAAAGTGGTATTTTTGCTAATCAGTCCAGTAACATGGGAGTTACCTTTGACTCCCCACTTTGACTGCACGCATCCAGACTGTCTCTAAAGCTTACCACTTCTTCCTCCAAAGCAGTTTCAAAATCTGACCTTTTCTTCCCATCTAGATAGCTAAAACTCTCATCTCAGCCCAAACCATCTTACGTACAATAACCCTCCCTTCTCTCCCCGCCATTGCCACCCAGTGCCCCCATCACATAACCCTTCAAGCCAAAGCAAATGCATTTGTGAAGAAAATCTTGCTCACCACTCTGGACTGCGGAGTCTCTTTAAATCCTCCCACTATGTCCTCCTCCACTGTTTCAAGTGTTTTTATCTTATCCTTCGGGCCCCTCATGACTCTGCTCTTCCCTCTTGTCTTTTTATAATGCCCAGGCCCTCTCCTCTGTGTCATTGATACCAGACACTATTGCTCCATACAGGGGCGGCTCCAGGAACCAGCGCAGCAAGCGCGTGCCTGGGGCGGCAAGCCGCGGGGGGGGCGGCCTGCCGGTCGCTCTGAGGGCGGCAGTCAGGCTGCCTTCGGCGGCATGCCTGTGGGAGGTCCACCAGTCCCGCAGTTTCAGCGGCAATTTGGCGGTGGGTACGCTGAAGGCGCAGGACCGGTGGACTTCCTGCCGGCATGCCACCAAATCTGTGTTACCAGTGGACCTCCCGCAGGCATGCCGCAGAAAGCCGCCTGACTGCTGTGCTTGGGGCAGCAAAAGACATAGCGCCGCCCCTGGCTCCATGTCTGTTCCTCTCACAAATGCCTTCACACTTTCTTCCATGGCACGGACTGCTTTCTTCAAACTAAACTATAGTGCTGCTCTCCTCTGCCCCAAAATCCCCACTCAAGACCCACTTCTGCCCCAATGCTTTTAAGAAATCAGCCCCTGTCAAATGGCTAGGCCGATGGGCAGTTGGGGTAAGTTGATATTTATTTATGTGACAAATTTAAAGGTATCAAATGGATAGGTATGTATTTTTATGTATTTGACAATCTTCCCTCCACTGTTGTGTGTTACTTGTGTTCTTAGATGGCAGGGTCTGCCTTTGTGTGTAGAGTGCTTACCCTAGTCAGGTTCCATTCTTGATGAGGGCCTCCAGGTACTACTGTAATAGAAATATTTAGTAGCATTTTGAGCTTGCATGTGCAGTCGCATGCGTTCACGCACAGGCAATGGTTTTCTCATGTGCTGCACCAGTGTCAGATTGATATGTGACTATCAGCATATCAAAAAGATCATTGTCATCATGAATGGTGGGAGAGCTGAAGTGGGATTTAGCTCCCCCGCGCCACTAGGTCCCACCCATTGCTCCTCCTCTTCCCCTGAGGCCCTGCCCCCTGGCCAGGCCGAAACCAAGAACCGGGCCATGGTAAGAGTCACACAGGGAGCCTGGGCCACTATGGGGAGCCCCGGACCCTCCACCTGCCCTGGGTAAAGTGCCCAGGTGGTGGGAACATGGGCTGGTGCCCGCTCTCAGGCACTAGGGCGGGTGGAGGGTCTGGGGCTCTCCACAGCAGCCCAGGCTCCCTGTATAGCTTTTACACCAGCCCAGCTCTGGTCTCCAGCCTGGCCAAGAGGTGGGTCTCGGGGGAAAGAGGAGGAGCAGAGTGTGGGGCCACAGTTCTGGTCCCTTCCTCCCACTCTACATAGGTCCTGGCGCACCTGTGGGGGCCTCCAAATTGTCTAGAGCCCCTGGGCATAGGCTCAGTGGGCCTGTGTGTTAATTCGCCATTGCCTGCAGCCTAGTGTGCAGAGCAATCTCCTACAATGTGGGAGACCCAAGGTCAAATCCATTCCCCCCCTCGGACAGAAGTGGGGAACTGAACCTGGGTTTCTCACATCCCAGGTGAATGCCTTAAGCACTGGGCTAAATATTGTAAGGAGGGCACCATTCCTTCCCCTCCCCCAACCTACTTTGTTAATGGCATCTAAATTCTGATGGGGGGGATGTTTGGTGAATTTGTGTCAAATTTGCAAATAGTCTGGGGTCAACGAAAACTGCATTTTTCAGCGAATAAACTAGTCACCTGAAAAATGTCTTGCGTTAATCCAGCTGTCATATCTTCACTGGGATTTTACCTCATTTTAATGACTCTGTTAGCTAACTTAAGGTAAGAATTCCTCTCTTCCTCTAGTGAAGACAAGGCCTTGGTTTCAAAATGACTATTTGGGGTGTGGGTGTGTTTTATATGCTTCTCTTGTTGGCTTGACCATAACCTGAATATGTTGACTTTCAGGTCACGTTACCTAGTCACTCAGCTTTGTGTTTGATGAAAGCGGGTGGATTGAGATTTGTGGGTTGAGGGAGTTTTTAGTTGACATGTTTATTTAATATTTTATTAATCTTTTCCACTGATTATTAAACTGTATCAACTGTGGAGGTATGTATAAAGTATATAAAAAGAAATCTATTTTCTCTGTGTGTGTGTGTAAACACGGTTAGCATTTAAAATAATTTGCATATGCACAGGTCTGACTGTACTTTTATGAAGGATTTACTTGAACAAGTTGCAACACACAAGTGTTAGTGTCTCCGTATACAAATAGTTCTCTCCTTATTCCTGTGCTGAAGAGTCTTTAAAGTACTGTCACAGTTTGAATCCAGATTTGTGGGAGAGATTTGTCAGTAGACTGTCTATGAAACATTGCATGAAGGAAAATGAAACCACATGCATTTCACTACACAAATCTGTTTTTCATTTGCCTTTTGCTGCATTATATTTTCTACTAGTAGGAAAGAGACAAACTTAAATGGATGATTTAGGGATTTGAAATAAAAAGCAGTATATTTCATACTAAAGAAAAAACTGATATTTGATTATTAAGATGCTTTTATATAGTATTTTGTAGAAGAGGCAGGCTCTATAACCTGAGAAATCCACTGTTTCAAGTCTTTGTTGATTGGATTGCTACAGTAACCTTTGAATTCTGTTGACATCAGGTAATATAATCATACCATTCTAGTAGTGGCATTAACAAAGTTGAGATAATGCTTCTCTGTAGAACCCATGTATTTATTTAAGCTTTTCTTTAATTAAATAAACAAAACAAAAAGCCAACAATGTATACTACCATGCACGCTCTGGTGGAGTTATGGAAAACCTTACTTTTTTCAGAAAATAGTCCAGCAGATTTACTCAGGTTTTTTCAGTTATTTGAACTTCTGTGTCATTCTAATGCTCTTTTGGGGCTTCTCTTTGTTCTGTGTTTGTCCAGTGCCTAACACAACAGAGACCTTGTCTGTGACCTGGGCTCCTTCATGCTACTGCAAGACAAACAATAATAATACAAAAAGAAGCATGTTCAGGAATGTTTTGCAAGTTTTTATATACTATACATGTTAAAGCTTCTAATTTCAATATGTGTGAAAATGTAACTTAAAGTTAAAGGGCAAGTGGTGAAAATATTTTGTTGTTTTTCTGCCTGTGAAAACAGTATAAAATGGACCTCTTTAGTGGGAGCTATTGAGTGCTTACCCTAAACATAGACTTAAAAGCCTAATTTTATCCATTGTGTTAAGCTGTTGAAGATGCCCTCCAAAAATGCTATCAAGAGCATGACAAGGAGGTCTCTTTGCATTTGCTCAGACAATTCAAATTAAGTGAAAACTGGAGAACTACTTAGGCTCAGTCCTAAACTTCTGATGTTCATCACGTAATCTGTCTCATTGAGAAAGTAGTGTAACAGTCCAAAGCACATTGTGGGCGGTCAAAAATCCTTCTGCAGTCACCAGCCACTTCATGATTAGTTGATTCTCAGCAGCAGTTGCTAGAACCCTCAGGGAGCTTCTCAACATTTGCATGCAACTATCATAAGTATATTGAAATTTGTACTGAGCACGAGAAGGATTTTTTGATGAAATCATAATGCACATTTTACACAGCGGAGGACTTCACGGAGAGGCACTAAACTTGCAAAAGCAATTACAGTGGGTTTTGGAGATACTTGACAGATTGCATGCTGATGATGTTCTTGTCCCAGTTCTAGTGGAAATCGGGCTTGAGCTAATTAACAACAAAGAACTGGAAGCACACAAGGGCAGAATTAAAAAACTATTTTGAGAAGCTATTGAATTTAGCCAATGTGACCGATCCCAAAAAGAAGGTCACAGAAGTTCAGTGCGGAACAGGGAGAGAGACTGAAATATAGCTGATGGAATATAATTTGAAGTTCCTACCTTCTTTTCTAGCATTTAAAATTAAAGATCAAGATTTCTACATAAATTCTGTTCAAAGAGGAGTTTGTATTGCATTAAAATTGTGGAAGTAAAATCATGAAAGACAGGACAGTTGATTTTAGAGTTTTGTCAGTTTTTTTAAAGAGCCAGATTCCTTTCTGTTGAGTTTGCCATCAGTAGAGTATGCTGCTATCCTTTTGGAATTGGTGTGCTAGAAACTTCATAGTAAACTAGGTGCTGGAAAAGCAAATAACCTTGTAAGAGTGTATTGACACCTAAAGGTAAATGCAAAAGAGAGATTGGACAGATGAATAAATTTGCTTGGAACATAATTATTGTATCCTTGTGACTTATTTACTAAATTAAATTCTATGCTTTATATTTTGAACAATATATGGCCATTTTAATTTTATGTTTGAGGAACAAAATATGCTTCCAAATACCCTAGTTAAAAAATAAAGAAACCACACAACCAGAGCTTGGGCCAGTTCTTCACCATACTAATTTGCTTGTGTTGTATCTCCATCTCATAACCATTGTCTGTTTGTGTCTTTAGACTGTAAGCATGTCCGTGTCTGTATAGCACCCAGCACAATGGAGCCTGATCCCAATGAGAGCTATTGGCTGATACCATAGTATAAATTTGTACTACAACTAATGGCATATGTTTTATGGTTCATCTTATAAAAACGTGTGTGTTTTGTTTTTTTGGAGTTTTCTACTGGGTATCTCCACTTTTTGGAGGGTGGAGGAGTTTTGGGGTTGGATAAAATAACAATCCTCTCATCTGCTCTGAAATTGCTCATAGTTGTGGTTAGTCAAAGGTAAATATTTTTGTGTGTAGAAAGTTTGAGCTATTTGGACTTTTTTGAGTTATCTGAAAATGTGGGGGAGAAAATTATTTTTCACCTGTTAAACGTTTCTGGTGCTTTTTTGCTTTCGCTTGTAATTCAAAAAACTCTTTTGAGACTTCATGCCTGGCTTGTGCTCTGAGGTGTTGACTGACAACTGCCTTTGCTAGGAGAAAACTCAATCATAGGCTTTTTAAAAAAAATAGCTACCATTAGCATGTATGTAATGTTTGTTTCATTTCAAAATGATGTACCATTGTTATAATTATCTGAAATTTCTTATTTATGGCTATTTGAGGGACTTCACTTGCATTTTAAATTATTGTGCAATCATTTTAATAACCACTGGTGTTTTGTATAAGCCTTTGTATTCAGGAAAGGACTGATGGAAAGCTCCAATACGACAGGGGTGGCCAAACTTACTGGCCCTCCAAGCCACCTATGACAAGCCCAAAGCCCTGGCAGGTGCGCCCCGCAGGGCTGAATCCCTGAGATTACTCCCCCAATCCCCACTGGGCAGAAGCCCTGAGACCCCTCTCTACCTCCCCCCTCCCCGCTGGGCAGAAGCCCCTATCACACCTGCAAGGCAGAGGTCCTGAGTTCCCCCCTGCCCCCAGTCTGGTAGGTGGAGAATGGGAGTCGGGGGCGGAGCGGAGAGGTGTTCCGCAAGCTGCACTTTAATCCTAAAAGAGCCGCATATGGCTCGCGAGCCACAGTTTGGCCACCCCTGCTATATAACAAGAGAAAGTGTATGTAAACCTCTATGTAGTTTGGATATTTTCCTCCAGCTACTAGTTGTCTGTTGTGATAGACCCAGGCCAGTTGGGTACAACAAAGTAGTAGCAGGCAGATATACTGGCCACTGGATTAGCAGTTTTGTGTTCCCTGACTGACCAGAGCAGGGGCTGCTCCAAACTAATGAGAACACCTGACTCCAATTAACCTGCAAAGAGTCAGGTGAGTCCATTAAGGTAATGTGAACACCTGACTCTAAATAAGGCCCTTTTGATGCTATAAAAGGGCTCACTCCAGTCAGGCTGGGAAGAGCCAGGGAGCCAGAGGAGAGGAAGTGCGGCTGAAGGGCTGGTTAATGAAGACACCCTCAAGCCATTGGTAAGGGAGCCCTAAAGTAAGGGAGAAGCAGGAAAGGTTGGCTGCCAACAGCTGCTACCATTAGGGTCCCTGGGCCAGAACCTGGAGTAGAGGATGGGCCCAGGTTCCCCCCCTACCTGCCACTACAGAAACACCTCCTGAGAAGGGAAGACAGGCCCCTGTCAGGACAGGTGGCTAAACTGTTCTGAAATAAGCCCTAGGGACAACAGAGACTGCACACTGCACCATAGTAACTCTAACTCAGGAACCAATCCATGCAACAAACCTCGATGCCAACTCTGCCCACATATCTACACCAGCGACACCATCACAGGACCTAACCAGATCAGCAACACCATCACCGGTTCATTCACCTGCACGTCCACCAATGTAATATACGCCATCATATGCCAGCAATGCCCCTCTGCTATGTACATCGGCCAAACTGGACGATCTCTACGGAAAAGGATAAATGGACACAAATCAGATATTAGGAATGGCAATATACAAAAACCTGTAGGAGAACACTTCAACCTCCCTGGCCACACAATAGTAGATCTTAAGGTGGCCATCCTGCAGCAAAAAAACTTCAGGACCAGACTTCAAAGAGAAACTGCTGAGCTTCAGTTCATCTGCAAATTTGACACTATCAGCTCAGGATTAAACAAAGACTGTGAATGGCTTGCCAACTAAAATACCAGTTTCTCTCCTCTTGGTTTTTCACACCTCAGCTGCTAGAAGAGGGCCTCATCATCCTCCCTGATTGAACTAACCTCGTTATCTCTAGCCTGCTTCTTGCTTGCTTATATATACCTGCCCCTGGAAATTTCCACTACATGCATCTGATGAAGTGGGTATTCACCCACGAAAGCTCATGCTCCCAAACGTCTGTTAGTCTATAAGGTGCCACAAGACTCTTTGCTGCTTTTACAGATCCAGACTAACATGGCTACCACAGAGACTGTGGGAGTTCTCTCACCAACCTCCTTGCTGGCTTATGATGAAAAGGGTTCAGTAGACTGTAACCCTGGCCCTAGAGGGAGAAGGGCTACATGGAGGGTTGCAGTGA
Organism: Mauremys mutica; assembly: GCF_020497125.1. NCBI lineage: Eukaryota > Metazoa > Chordata > Testudines > Geoemydidae > Mauremys > Mauremys mutica. Next base: position 65,168,182 of record NC_059079.1, read on the forward strand.
GGCACAGAGGCTATCATAAACCGCCTAGAAGCACGGGACTCACAGGTACAAGGTCAGAGCTCTGCCACACTGTTCATTACATTAGCCTTCCACTTTATAGCATTGTATAGTGATTTCTAAAGTTATGATGTTAATTTATACAGTGTTGTTACAAATGCTTCAATGGATGCTGAGATAAATGAGGAGAGATGTAGCAAGTTATAATGGAAGGGACAACGTCTGACTGTTGGAGAATGGATGGCCTTACCAGTCAGGATGTCTGATCTGACAATTTACTCAGACTCTACAACAACCTAACATCAGCTACCCGTAACTCAATCACCACAAAATACCCCCTTCCTCAACCTTACCCAGACAAACCACCATGGTTCACTGAGACCTATGTCAGAAGAAACCAGAGGGCTGAAGTCTATTAAGCAGGTGGCTCAAGACTCTCTATTACCACAAAAGGAGCTGATGAAAGCTTATGCATTGCTGGGATGAGGCACAGAGATTATTCCTCTCCTGTTCCAGAACATCTGCAAAACATCAACCTGTGAAACTCTTCTAAAATAATGAGTTGCCTAATTAAATCCAGTGTGTTTCTCTGTAACCAAAGACTGTGTTGCTTTCTGCTAGAAGCTGCTATCCTGTATATCTCATTAGCTACTTGAATTCATTGCAGTGAGGGATTGGGGGTGGGGTGGGAAGCTACAGAACAGCAGTATAAGAACATTAGATTATAGGAATGGAGATCTTGAGTAATGGCAAAATCTGAGTAAGGATGCAGTGGGAGGAAATTTCAGAATTCACCAATGTGGACATATTAGTGTGAACGTTCAGAAAAACAAAGAGATCTATTTGGTGGGCAAAGGCTGTTATGGCCCAGTGGGTAGGGGACTGGACTGGGAGTCAGGAGACCTGCCTTCTCTTCTCAGCTCTGCCACTGATGTGCTGTGTGACAATGGGCAAGTTCCCCCCCCCAGCCACACACACCTCTGTTTCCCTTCCCACCCTTTGTCTTGTCTGTTTAATCTTTGGGACTGTTTCTTACTCTGTTTGTATAGTGCCTAGCTCCCTCATGGCAGCCACAATCTACTGCCAGCTTCCTGCCATGGGGGAGCGTGTAGCCATTCTCTGGACAGTAGAGAGGGGAAGAAAAGGGAAACCAGCTAGAGAGGGTGTAGGAAAAGGTTCAGGGAAAGGACAGTAAGGTTTATCAAATGACTGCTGGAGAGCTAAGGTTTTCTTAAACATGTGTATACCCCTGTTTCTTGTGGAAATAGAGTTCTAAGTGTAAACTGATCCTGAGGAAGCCTGGTCTATGACAAAGGGATAATTTTTCCACCAATACTAAAGTCAATCAGATAATCTATTTATAAATTAAGATACATTTTTAAAAAATGCTGTAACCCCAGGTAGAAGTTTTTTCTTACACTTTTTTCCAGATCCCAACATGAGAAAATGGGAGGCAATTTAAATTGTTGAGTTCATCTAGTCATGAGGGGCCCAGGAGAAAGAGATTAATCTTGCACTGCTAATCCCAGTAACCTCTGCCTGAAGATTTCCTATGGATCCTAGGAGGTCCTCAGAAGGATTGCAGAGATAGGGAAAAGGTGTTTGGAAGAAAACAGAGCTTGTAGCAGAGAGGAAAGGCAGCAGAAAAGGTGCATGGTGGCTGCCGTCAGGGTGGAAGGATAATGTAGAAGGGAGGGCAGCGAAGTAGGGGGCAGTAGAGGAGAACATGCAGAGTCAGTAGAGCAGGGGGCATGCCACTCCCCTGCATACATCAAATGGCTTGGGAGGGGTGACATTGCAAGACTTCAGATACTTTCTGGGGAGGAGCCCACTCCTCTGCAAGCCTTAAAAACTCATTGGAGTCTTTCATAGCTGCCTCCCCACCCACTGGAAGTCTCATTAGGCTCAGCAGACCTGGAAGAACCTAAATAGGACTGGCTAGTGATTCCGATTCAACCAGTGAAATGGTTGAGCTTTCGATGACTTGGTGGGATGAGCGAAGGCATTGGAGGAACCCTGTAGAGCATCCTAAGGTTTTTAGTGGGTGTGTTGGAGGCCCTCACATGAGCTTCATAACAACTAGACAAGGGAGTTGGTATTTTGTTACATAAGAATGACCTTACTGGGTCAGACCAATGGTCCATCTAGTCCAGTATCTAGAACCCTGCATGGATACAAAATTTGTATCCGTATCCGATCTGCAAACATGGTCCACAGATATAAAGTGGATATCAGATTTGCAGGACTTTACCAGTATCCTATCTTCTGACAGAGGCCAGTGCCGGATACTTGAGAGGGCATGAACAGGGCAATTTATTGAGTGATCCATTCCCTGTCATCCAGACCCAGCTTATGGCAGTCAGAGGTTTAGTTACACACACGGTGTTGTGTCTCTGACCATCTTGTCTGATAGCCATTGATGGACCTATCCTCCATGGTCTTTTGACCCCAGTTATCATCGACGAGTTCTACAGGTTGACTATGCATTGTGTGAAGAAGTGCTTCCTTATGTTTGTTTTAAACATGCTGCCTATTAATTTCAGTGGGTGACCTCTGGGGTTCTAGTGTTATGTGAAGGAGTAAATAATATTTCCTTATTCACTTTCTCTATATCATTCATGATTTTATAGATCTCTATTGTATTCCCCCTTAGTTGTCTTTTTCCAAGCTGAACAGTCCCAGCCTTTTTAACCTCTTTTCATATGGAAACCTACCCCCTAATCACTTTTGTTGCCCTTCTCTGTACTCTTTCCTATTCTAATATATCTTTTTTTTGAGATGGGGTGACCAGAACTGCACAAATATACAAGGTATGGGCGTACCATGGATTTATATAGTAGCATTACCATAATTTCTGTCTTATCTATCCCTTTCCTAATGGTTCCTAATATTTTTTGACTGCCGCTGCACATGGAGCCAATCTTTTCATTGAACTATCCGCAATGAATATATATATATATATATATTGCCTGATCAGTCTAGAGAATATGAAGGTGTTTTCTATGAATTAATTTGAGCACACAAGAAGCAATGCCTTTAGGCTTTTATTAGGTAATTGAACATCAACCCTGAGAGATTGTAAAGTTGCAGACTGTAGAACCCTGTAGTTGTCCACTTGGTCTTCTTACTTGCTTTTCAAACTGGCTTGAACATGTTGGTATGAACAATGTGCATTCTGGATCAAAGATGTTGGTTCTAATGTGGAAAAAAGTAATTGCTTTTCCTGTACTTTAGCCATCATCTGCAGTTTCTGTAAATGCATGATTGTGTATACACTGGTCAGCGATAAAGGATTTGCATACTGACACTGACATGAGGGCATCTAAACTACCTTGTACAGACACAGAAATCTACTGCTGCTTTAGTACCACTTTTACCCCATATATAAAAGTGCTCAGCTCTGGTGTCCATCTGCGTTAAGAATCATTGTAAATTCTGCTGTTATAACATATAAAATCCAGGTTGAATTGCAATGTCAACAACACCACTTAAGATCATATATGCAGAACATACATCTGTGTACCTGTTTCCACCAGGAATGCCAACTCTTGTTTAGCTATCAGGGGGTAGCCGTGTTAATCTCTATCCACAAAAACAACAAGGAGTCTGGTGGCACCTTAAAGACTAACACACCTGAAGAAGTGGTGTTTTACCCACAAAAGCTTATGTCCAAATAAACCTGTTAGTCTTTAAGGTGCCACCAGACTCCTTGTTGTTCTTATTTGCTGAAATTTAGCCTATTGGATGAAAAGTCTGAATTCTTAAAGGGGCATCTCACTCATAGCTTCATCCAGGCTCTCCCTCAAACTCTCAAGGAAAGTTTAAGAACTCTTACCACCATGTAGAGTGTATAACACAGGAAGCAAATTGAGGAGAAAATATACATGCAGGGAAAGATGGTGCATAGTGGTTCATATTTTTCTCTTCAGTGTTGACTTTACTCTGAATCCTTTTTTAGATTAGGGTTTGTGTTGTTGTTTTACTGTTGCTTCCTCCTGTTTGTCCTGCTGAGCCAACATATCTCAGAGGGAATAAGCTGGAGTCTATTCCGTCTTTTAAAAACAAAATCATTTGCTAAGTTCCAGTTGGTTACCCCTGTGCAAACAGATCAAACGCTAACAGGGTTGCACAACTGAAGTTGGGCACATATCTTGGCCTTCAAGATCCGTATTATTGATGGTCATATGAAATAGGGGGAAATACCATTGGCTGTCAGATTCCAGATTGAGCTTGCAGGACTGGAAGGTAGAAATTTTTTTTTTTAAACTTGCAAGCTGTGAACCAACTTGATCTGGAATCAATGAGAGGATAAACATGGAACCCCACAATATCATTTTGCAGCCATTTTTTCAGAGTTGAACTGCACTCTAATGATCAAAACCAACAGCTTAAACTTCACCCAGAAATCATGCTGTAATCAATGCAGGTAACAGAGCACACATGTAATGGCTGTTTGTGCTGAGTGCTCTTTATTAAGAAGGCAACTGCCTTCTGCACTAGGTGCCATTTCTGATTGCATGGGATTAAATAGTCAAAGCAATGTAACTGTGAGGTGACAAAGACATCAATAACATTAGTGAGGGGATGATTATGGAAATTTGTGTGGGGTGGGGTATGTTTACATTTTTCTTTTAAAATCTGTTGCATGAGAGCTATACCTTACCTAGTTTTTGTTACAAGCGAGGGATGCTGCTTCACGTTTAAATGCATACTTAAAATGTAATAATTTCATAACGTTGGAAGGAAATAAGGGTAGATTCTTAATTTATGTTGTATCTTTTTATATTGCATCACAACAGTTCAACAACATTGTTTGCTATAGGTTGCAAGTAAATATTAGATATTTTTTAAAGCCTAAGTTGATTTCAAAGGAGAGGACTATTCATTATTCGGAGTTAAGATTGTAACAGACATCATCTGGCCAATCAGTATATAGCTTGTTTTAATTTTTATATTGCTGCTATTTGTGTAGAATGCTGAATTTTACAGGAGTGATATTGCAACCATGAATGAGATTTTTCTGAAACTGTTACATTCATAAAATATTGAGGGGGTTTTGGCAGCTGGTTGTAGGTTCTAAGGGGATGCTATAATGTAATTTATAGCAGTATTTTGGGGATGTACTGTATATAAATATTACATTAAAATTACGTTAAAAGAACATTTATTTGCAAACTCAAGCACTCAAAAGTCAAGAAATGCCAGATTTATGGTCATCTGTGCAACTTTAATTCTGCCCCCTACTGTGTCCATCTTGTGCATTGAATGAGGCAGGGGTTCTGTGGAAAAAAACAGTATGTGACTATAATTAGACTGTATCATAATGCATATGCACAAGAATTAGGGTTGCATAATCAACCATAAATCTGGCATTTGCTCACTTCCAAGTGCTTGACTTTGCAACTTAAATTAAGTTGTTTCAACATTATTTTCCTAGTTTATTTTTTAAAGGAAAAATGTAAAACGAATTCTTCTGTGTGTAATTGTGACACTCCCTCCTCTCATGGCTCATCAGCAGAGTCTGAACTCTGAACCTTCAACACTGCAGCACAGTCTGCTGCCAAGTGAACTATAGGACTAACTACGTTAGCCAGCAGCAGGAGAAAGCTGTTATCTCAGAGGGGGTATTAACCATTGGGTCCAGGTGCTGGGTCCCAGAGAGTCTCTCTTCCTGCTAGGGAGAGAGAAGCTGAATGGAATTTCATGGGATGAAGAAAAAGCTCTGTAGCCTGAAGGGCCATCCCTCTGCTGAATCGCAACGACCTGCTGCAAATAATGCAGGTGTGAGAGTTTCTTAAAGGAAAAAGTCACAAGAATCATAAAAAGTGTTAAGCAACCTAAATATTAGGGATTCCTATTAGCTCCCCCTATAATTAAAATGTTATGCATATACTGTCCATTTACAGGATGAAACGGGTATTATATAAGCATAAACAGGTTGAGAGAGGTTTTGACTCAATGTCTATTCAGTAAAACCCCATGGAAATTTATCAGGCAGTTCTTCAGAAATGCAAAAGCAGTATCACATCGAGAAATTCACATATTGTCCAGACCTACAACTCTTGGGTCATGAAACATTTTGCTGCCTAATATGCCATGTATGTTGGGCAAAATTCACCCCCTCTGCTGCCCTTATGTAAAGGCTACATCATGATGTGTGATTTTAGTGTGACGTTGAAATGTAAGTGGAACGTAACTGCAGCGTGGGGTTTCGTACAGAAGACTTACAATGAAGTGGTTAAAGATACATGGCCTTTGACATGGTACCTCTTAATGCGTCACCTAAACTTTCTTAGCATCTTGTGTAACTGCGCACTGATCATAAGTGAAATGTAAAGCTGATTTTGCCAAACTATAAATGGTATAGCGTCTAAGGAAACAGGTGGTTTTGATTAGTATATTTCCACTAAAATAAGGAAGCCTGTGGTCCAAGGATGGGAGAGCGGCAAAGGCGGCTTCTTGCCACCTTTTTGCTTCCCCTGTTCTGGTGCTCTAAGGGCTTGTCTACCTGGAACACCAGTGTGCGGCAAGCCAAGGTGTGAACACAGTGTGCTAGCTTGCCACACAGTATTGTCCCATGTAGAAAAGCCCCAACAGCAGAGAATAGCTGAAGTCCAGCAGAAGTCCAGCCACATCCTGATAATGCCCCGTATACTAGGGGTTTCAAGGGATAGGGTGCATTGTTATTATACCAGCCACCTAGGAAAGTGCTACATCTGAGTATTCCCAAGTTGCTAGATATGCCAGCTTTATGGACCATTTCTTCAGCCACGGAGGCATAAATGGACCATAGCATTATCTAGAACCCCATGTGTTTTATTACTCTTCTCTTCATCATCCCCTAAAGAGAAATCAAAGCAAGCCTAAAAAGAATGCAGTCACTTTTCCGTTGAAACTGTGTGAGTGTGCATCAGACTCATATTAACTGCACTAATATGATTTAGTTGACATTGCATTAATCTTGCCAATTTGGTGAATGTAGTAAGAATAATGGGCACTTCTACCCTTACTCTGCCATCCTAGAAGTATAAATGTAAATTGAGTTTATTCCTGTAGTTTCACTAATGTTCACTCCTAGCTTTGTTGCTGCTAAACCCATGCCCCATTTCAAACTGCGAATGCTTGCACACAATTAATCTCACAAATTTATGAATGCCAAAGCATGGAGCAAAATGAAAACAACTGGAGGAATGTATAAGGGGAATAACTGGACTGTGTCCAGATGTGCATGTGTAAAACATCACCCACTGACTCCTCCCCCATATCCTGTCTGAAGAAAGGAATTTTTTTCAAAAATAAACTGGGGTTATTTGAAAGAAGTTACGATGTCTGACTGAAACCTAATAGGCAAGGCTGGGTTAGTGGTAATTAGGTACCTTCTTTCTTCCTCTGTTTTTAACTCATTCGATATCATTGAATTTAACAGCTTTACTTCCATTTTCTGTGCCTGTTGTCACGACCTTTGAGAAATATATTCAAAGGATGTGGTGGGGGAAAAAATTGCGGAAGATCACATGAAGGTTTTTATGAGATACACTAACTTCTATGAGTAGCGGTGGGCACCATTAAGTTCTCAGTGAGAATATTCAGTTAGCAAAAGCTGGGGAGGGGTAAAGGGAAATTGGAGAGAATTTATAGATGGAGCTTATTGATTGAAGTGAGGTGGAAGGGCCATTCCTTATGCTCTCTTTACAGGCAATGGGATAAAAATGGAGGTAGCAATTGTGTCCTTACTCAGCTATAACTGACTCAGTGACCTCCGCTGAAGGACAGTTGTGTTGTATGCAGTGAGGGTTGGGGTCTTTCTTAGCAGCTACCATCGCAGACCTCATTTTTGGACAGATCTTTGTTAAAAGGGGAATGGGAATGAGCAGCAAAGGGGCAGGGGAGGGAAGCTAGACTGGGAAAAGCCACCCTGTTTTTACTTTCATAAATCTATCTTTTCCCTAATGATTTTGAGGCACCGTTTGTATTCCTTCTGTTTAGTAAATCATAGATCCCATCTTTAAATAGTTCCGTGCTTTCTCAGCACAAACTCTTTTCCTAGACATTTTGTAACACTTTATTTCTCCCTAAATTAAAATAACAGGAACCTTGGCTGAGTTTTACGAAAACACCCTCACAAGCTTTTTCTACTGTCTGCTGTTTACTTTGGGTCTGTACCCAAATAGGATGAAAGAAGAAAAGAAATTGCACTGAATCTTCTTAAAAACTGGAATCGCTACATGGCAGAGAGAACTCCTAAAGTCCTCTCCGTTCCTAGCCCTTGCCTAGGCGAAAATCTCATTGAAAATAATTAAGTGAGGTCTTCAGGGTTTGGCCCACAGAAAGAATAATTACTCATTCCAGCTGCCTCCCTCCCCCGAAAAACTTTTACTGGTGACTATTCTGCTGTGCTGACCTTATGTTTCAAGAGCCTGGGGCTTGAATTTCATCTCTCATCTTAGTGTTTAAACTAGAGTTAAAGAAATTCTGCCGTTAGGATCCTGACGAAGGGGTAGCAGCTAGATCTTTCTAATGGGAAAAAGATATACTATCTGTACAGAGATGGTAAGAATCATACTCTTCAAAAACTGGGTGAATACAAAGGCATGATTCTGTGTTTACACTAGGTATAACATTGCCAGCCATGGAGCCAATGTAACAGAGGGTGTTTTAGAATTTGATGTCCGTGTTTCCATCAGAATACAGTGAAAGCTGTTTCAGACAAATCCCCATATTCTTTGGAAAGGGAGCCCCAGAAGTTCATCTGACAATCCTTTGTACTTGGAAAAATTAAAAAAAAAATTGCCACAGCTCGTCATGTTGATACATTGAAATTACAGCAGCTCCTGAAGTGAGTTGATGTTGCTATGGCAACATCACATATTGTGTAACAGCACCACACCACCATCAAACCGTAGAGGTGAGAGGTAGTTTTTAAAAGCTTTATTAGATTTTTTTTTTATGATACGTCTCATACATTTCAACCTTGTGGTTGCCAGTTTCTCCTGCTTAGTCTTTCAGAACAGAAAATAGTTTAGAACAGTGGCTCTCAACCAGGGGTATGTGTACGTCTGGGGTACTTCAAGTCATTTAGATATTTGCCTTGTTTTACAACGGGCTACACAAATAGCACTAGCGAAGTCAGTACAAACTAAAATTTCATTCAGACAATGACTTGTTTATACTGCTCTATATGCTATACATTGAAATCTAAGTACAATATTTATATTCCAAATGACTTATTTGATAATTATATGGTGAAAAGGAGAAAGGAAGCCATTTTTCAATAATAGTGTGCTGTGACACTCGTGTATTGTTATGTCTGATTTCATAGGTGCTGACTCCGTGGGTGCTTCAGGGCCGGAGCACTCACAGGGAAAAAATTTAGAAGGTGCTTAGCACCCACTGGCAGCACCCCTTCCCCCCCCCTCCGGAGCCTCCTGTCTGCTGGCAGTCTTGTAGATCAACTCCTCCTCCTCCCTCCCAGCGTTTCCTACCTGCTGCGGATCAGCTGTTCCACGGCATGCAGGAGGCGCTGGGAGGAGTGGGGGACGGGGCGCGCTCCAGGGAAGGGGTGGAACTGTGCAGGAAGAGGCAGGGGCTTGGGGGAAGGGGTGGAGTGGGGGAGTGCCCCGGGAATGAGCACCCCCGGGGAAAATTAGAAGCTGGTGCCTGTATCTGATTTTGTAAGCAAGTAGTTTTTAAGTGAGGTGAAACTTGAGGGTACACAAGAGAAATCAGACTCCTGAAAGGGGTAGAGTAGTCTGGAAAGACTGAGAGCCACTGGTTTAGAATTGCTCAATTCTTCCAGTTGAGGGATCTGCCTGGGGCATCTAGTCTGGTGTTTCAGCATGTACTGCCCACTTTCCAGTGGGAGCCTCCAGAACAGCAGCAGCCAGATTGTTTAACAGTCCAGCAGCCCCCACCGAAAGAGTAGGGCCTTTTTCAACTGCACTCAACTAATAGGGTCGTGTGCAGCTAAAGTGAATTAGTGAGCTGTGTAAAATTTTAACCTAACACCACCATTGTTCATTCACCTTTTGGTGAATCTGGGGACTAAGTTTCAGATAATCCTGGACCCGGTATTGGGCTGCCATTGATGTGGAAACATCACAAACCTTGGTGTTTAGATGGTTTTGATCCGAAACCAGGCAAAATCCACTAGGTTTGGTTAATTTTTTTAACTCAAAACAAAATACAGAGTATCAGCCTGTAAACTGCGTCGCCTGGCTTACCGCCGCTAGGGGCGATGGTGAGCTACTCTTTCCCTGGTCGGCTTGAGCCCCACCCCGGTCTCGGGAGAACCAGTGGCAGGGGGAACACTGGCGAACGTCTGCGGCGTGCCCCTCAGGCCGGGGAGCGCCGGCAAGAGTCTGTAGCGCGCCCCTCAGGCCGGGGAGCGCCGGCAAGAGTCTGTAGCGCGCCCCTCAGGCCGGGGAGCGCCGGCAAGAGTCTGTAGCGCGCCCCTCAGGCCGGGGAGCGCCGGCAAGAGTCTGTAGCGCGCCCCGCAGGCAGGGGAGCGCCGGCAAGAGTCTGTAGCGCGCCCCTCAGGCAGGGGAGCGCCGGCAAGAGTCTGTAGCGCGCCCCTCAGGCAGGGGAGCGCCGGCAAGAGTCTGTAGCGCTGTCAGGACCCGGTTCCTGCGGCTGCCTGGCCAGGTAGGAGAACGCAGGCCCACCCTACACCACTGCGTTCCAGCCCAGGGCCCTGGCGGGGGCGAGACGAGGGTCCCGCCACTAGGTTAGCGGGGTTCTTTCCGCAACATAGACTCACCGCCGTGTTGTTCAGTCCCTGGGCTACTTCCTACCCGATTACGCGTCCCCCTGGTCCCTCCAGTTCGTCCGGGTAGACCGCTGCTGGCAGCTCAAGCTCTCCCCCCGGCGCAGGCTCTTCCAGTTCCTCGGGGTACTCGGCGGCAGGCAGTCCTGGTAGGCCCAGTCCTTCCTCCAGCTCAGGTTTCCCCTGGTCCAGGGCCTCCCCTGGGGTGGCAGCAAGGTCCGAAGGGAGCAGCATGCAGTCTGCATCTGCCTCCCTCCGTGGTGCTGCTCTGACTGAGCTAAGGGCCCCGCCCTTTGTACTTCCTGTTCCACCCCTCCCCTTTCGGGGGGTGGAGCAAGCTTGGCCTGGCTCCACCCACTCAGGTTGAAAGAGTGGCTTTTTACCCTCAGGCTCGGAGGGAAGCCACCCTGGCTCCCTACATACCCCACCCCTCAAATCCAGCTCCCGAACCCCGGAGCTGCCATCCTCAGCCTCCCCCAGGCAGGATAGAAAGTCCGCATTGGCGTTGTCCCGTCCCGCCCGGTGGCGAATCGTAAAGGCGTAGGGCTATAGAGTGAGGTACCATCGCTGAAGCCGGGGATTCGCGTCCTTCATCTTATTGAGCCATTTCAGGGGTGCATGATCCGTAATCAGTGTAAAGGGGGCCCCAAGGAGGTAGTAGCGGAGGGCGTCCACCGCCCACTTAACCGCCAGGGCCTCTTTCTCAAGGACGGAGTAGTTCCGCTCCGTGGGGAACAGCTTCCGGCTAAGATAAACAATAGGGTGTTCCTCCCCGTCCACTTCCTGTGAGAGGACCGCCCCAAGCCCCACGCCGGAGGCATCGGTCTGAACGATGAAGTCACGATGAAAGTCCGGGCTGAAGAGTACTGGCTCGCTACACAGGCGGGCTTTGACAGTTTGAAAGGCCTCCTCGCAGTCGTCAGACCAGCACACTCGGTGGGGGCTATTTTTAGTCAGGAGGTCCATCAGAGGGGCCGTAATGGTTGCAAAGTGGGGTACGAACCGCCGGTAGTAACCAGCTAAGCCCAAGAACTGCCGCACCTGTCTCTTCGTGGTCGGCGCCTGACATTCCTGGAGTGCTTGGACCTTCCTGACGAGGGGCCGTACCAGTCCTCGACCCAAGGTGTACCCCAGGTAAGTGGTTTCCTCCCGTCCGATTTGGCATTTTTTTGGATTGACTGTGAGGCTGGCGGCGCGGAGGTCCCGGAGGACAGCCGCTACCTGGTTGAGATGTTCCTCCCAGTTGCTGCCATAGATGACCACATCATCCAGGTAGGCTGCGGCGTACTTAGTGTGTGGTTGCAGAACCCGATCCATCAAACGCTGGAAGGTTGCCGGGGCCCCATGGAGGCCGAACGGCATTCGGGTGAAATGGTAGAGCCCGGAAGGGGTGGCAAACGCGGTCTTCTCCTTGGATCGGGGTTCCAAGGGGATCTGCCAGTACCCCTTAGTGAGATCCAACGTGGTGATATAACGGGCTTCCCCAAGTCGGTCAAGGAGCTCATCCACGCGGGGCATTGGATAGGCATCAAACTTTGAAACGGCGTTGACCCTCCGGAAGTCAATGCAAAACCGCCGGCTCCCATCTGGCTTGGGGACAAGGACGACAGGGCTCCGCCATTCGCTCTGGGAGCGCTCAATAACACCCAGCTCCAACATTGCCTGGACTTCCTCCTCCACGGCCTCCCGCATTCGCCTAGGCAATGGCCGGGTCGTCCCCCGGACCACCACCCCTGGGTCGGTCTGGATCGCATGGTAGGTGAGTGTAGTCCGCCCGGGTTTCATGGTGAAGGTCTTGGGGAACGCTTTCACTAAACAGGCAGCCTGTTCTTGCTGCTCAGTGGTGAGCGTCTCTGCTAGCTGGGGCCCACCACTTTCAGACTCCTCGGGGGGTTGTGGCCCCAGGTCCGGTTCGGGGGGGTACGGGGCAATTAGTAGTCCTTCCCGTTCCCTCCAGGGTTTCAACAGGTTTACATGATAAATCTGCTTTTCCTTCCGGCGGCCAGGTTGCCGGATTTCGTAAGTGACCGGCCCCACCCGGCGAAGGACTTCGTATGGGCCCTGCCAGCGGGCAAAAAGTTTTGATTCCTCTGAGGGGAGTAGGAGGAGGACGCGATCCCCTGGTACAAATGTTCGGGCCTGGGCGCCCCGATTATATTGCTGCTCCTGGGCTCTCTGGGCTGTGTTTAAGTTCTCCCGAGCAAGCTCACCCGCCCGGGCGAGCCGCCCCTGTAGTTGTAAGACATACTGCAGGAGGCCCTGTGTTGCGGACGGTGTGCGTTCCCAAGTTTCTCTTAGGAGGTCCATCACGCCGCGGGGTCGTCGCCCATAGAGGAGCTCAAATGGAGAGAACTTCGTGGAAGCCTGCGGAACTTCCCAAATTGCCAGTAGTAAAGCGGGGAGTAGTTGGTCCCACTGGCGGAGGTCCTGGGTGGGGAAGCGTCGCAACATTCCCTTCAGGGTCCGGTTAAAACGTTCGACCAACCCATCAGTCTGGGGATGGTAGACCGAGGTCTGCAGTTTCTTAATCCCTAGCAGAGCACACACCTGACGGAACAGCTTAGAGGTAAAGTTGGTTCCTTGGTCAGTGAGAATCTCCCGAGGGAGGCCCACCCTGGCAAAGATCTTCACGAGCTCCGCCGCAATAGTGTGGGCGGTGATACTTCTTAAGGGGACGGCCTCGGGGAAGCGGGTGGCGTAGTCCATCACGACAAGAATATATTGATGGCCCGCCTGACTTTTTGGGAAGGGCCCGACCAGGTCCATCGCTACCCGCTCAAATGGAACGCCCACGATTGGTAAGGGGACCAGAGGGGCCTTCCGGACCCCCGCAGGCGCAGCGTGTTGGCAGTCCGGGCATGACATACAATAATCCTTTACCTCGCAGTAAATACCGGGCCAGAAGAACTTGGCCAGGACCCTAGCTGCGGTCCTCTCTGGGCCTAAATGGCCTGCGGCCGGGATGTCATGGGCCAGCTTCAGGACAGCCCGCCGGTGAATGCGGGGAACCACAAGTTGGGTCCGGACCTCTTGGGTTTGAGGGTCTCGCTCCACGCGGTAGAGCCGATCGTGGCTGAGTTCAAACCTAGGCCATTGGATAGCCCGTTGGGCCTCCACGACGTCCCCCTCCACCCGTGCCAGCTGTTCGTAGGCAAACCGGAGTGTAGGGTCCTCCCTTTGGTCTCGGCTAAAGTCCACAATGTCCTCAGGGGGGCCCCCCGTCCCCCGGCCGTCCTGCCCGGGCATGAGAAACGGGGCAGCGCGCACTGGGGTCTGTGTCGGGTTCCGAGGAAGCTCCCTCCAATGCTTCTTCCGGGGATAAGGATCGGAGCACTTCAACGAAATCTGGCCAGTCCCGGCCCAGAATAACCGGGTAGGCCAGAGATGGGGCCACTGCCACACTCATTAACTGGGTTGCTCCGTTCACTGTGATAGGGACCTGAACCGTGGGGTACGGTCTCACGTCCCCATGTATACACTGGATCCGAACCTCCCCAATGATCCGCTCGGCATCTGGAAGGAGTGCCTGGCGAACAAGAGTCTGTCCACAGCCCGAATCGATTAGACCCACCACGTGGGTCCCGGCGACGTCCATGGGAGCTGTCAACTTGGCCGCGGAAGGCGGGCGGGCTCGGCGCTCCCCAGTGTACACCCGGCCAAAGTCACATTCCATCGCCGTACAGTCTCGTCGCAGATGGCCGTACTCGCCACACCGAAAGCAAGGTCCTACCTCTGGGCGCCCCGACCGCGTGGGGGCACCAGGGAGGCCGCGGGGTTGGACAGGTCCTGGGGGTCGGGTCCAGCGTCCAGAGCCCGTAGGCGGCGGAGCCTCTGGGCGTCGGGAAAAAGAGGTCCCGCCGCCCTCTGGCCGTCGAGCAGGGGGTGGTGTCTCAGCCTTGGAGTTGGACCCCCTTTCCCGTTTGAGTGCCCGGTCCCGAATTTGGGGGCCGGGCGGCCGGCCCTATAGGGGCCTCGGCCTCTAGAAAGTCCTCCATAAGCGTGACGGCCGCGCTCAGAGTTTGAGGTCGGTGCCGTAACACCCACGCCCTTCCTGGAGTCGGGAGGATGTGCACGAATTGCTCGAGGACGATCTGTTCTGTCACGTCAGCCGCAGTTCTACGCTCGGGCTGTAGCCATCGGCCAGCTGCATCCTTTAATTCCTGGGCCACGGCCCGGGGCCGGGCGCCCGGAGGGTAAAGCTTTCCCCGAAACCGTCGTCGAAAGGTCTCCGGGGTGATGTCGAAAGCATCCAAGATTGCTGCCTTCACTCGAGCGTAAACCCGGGCCTCGTCGTCTGGGAGCCCCCGGTAAGCCTTCTGAGCGGGCCCCGTCAAATAGGGGGCGAGGAGGGTCGCCCACTGGTCCGGTGCCCAACCGGCTACTGCCGCCACTCGCTCAAAGGTCACCAGATAAGCCTCTGGGTCATCCTCAGGCCCCATCTTGGCCAGACGGATTGGTGGAGCAGGTGGGGGAGGCGAAGCTGCCCCCCCTGGTGGAACCCCACCGGGGCTCGGCCACAGGGTGGCCAGTTGCTGGAAGCATTGGGTTTGTTGTTCCCGGTGTTGGACCCCCAAGGTTTGAAGTAACTGCTGCTGGTGGGTTCCCAGCTGCTGCATGAGTTGCTGCTGCTGCTGCTGCTGACGCTCGGCCAGGAACTTGATAAGCCTCTCGATCTCCATCTTCCACCTAGGGGCGTCAAACGCCTCGTGGCCCTAATCCCTTCCGGCAGGGATAGGGTCAGGTCCCTGTCTGGGTGCCACTTGTAAACTGCGTTGCCTGGCTTACCGCCGCTAGGGGCGATGGTGAGCTACTCTTTCCCTGGTCGGCTTGAGCCCCACCCCGGTCTCGGGAGAACCAGTGGCAGGGGGAACACCGGCGAACGTCTGCGGCGTGCCCCTCAGGCAGGGGAGTGCCAGCAAGAGCCTGTAGCGCGCCCCTCAGGCAGGGGAGCGTCGGCAAGAGTCTGTAGCGCGCCCCTCAGGCAGGGGAGCGCCGGCAAGAGTCTGTAGCGCGCCCCTCAGGCAGGGGAGCGCCGGCAAGAGTCTGTAGCGCGCCCCTCAGGCAGGGGAGCGCCGGCAAGAGTCTGTAGCGCGCCCCTCAGGCAGGGGAGCGCCGGCAAGAGTCTGTAGCGCTGTCGGGACCCGGTTCCTGCGGCTGACTGGCCAGGTAGGGGAACGCAGGCCCACCCTACACCACTGCGTTCCAGCCCAGGGCCCTGGCGGGGGCGAGACAAGGGTCCCGCCACTGGGTTAGCGGGGTTCTTTCCGCAACATAGACTCACCGCCGTGTCGTTCAGTCCCTGGGCTACTTCCTACCCGATTACGTCCCCCTGGTCCCTCCAGTTCGTCCGGGTAGACCGCTGCTGGCAGCTCAAGCTCTCCCCCCGGCGCAGGCTCTTCCAGTTCCTCGGGGTACTCGGCGGCAGGCAGTCCTGGTAGGCCCAGTCCTTCCTCCAGCTCAGGTTTCCCCTGGTCCAGGGCCTCCCCTGGGGTGGCAGCAAGGTCCGAAGGGAGCAGCATGCAGTCTGCATCTGCCTCCCTCCATGGTGCTGCTCTGACTGAGCTAAGGGCCCCGCCCTTTGTACTTCCTGTTCCACCCCTCCCCTTCCGGGGGGTGGAGCAAGCTTGGCCTGGCCCCGCCCACTCAGGTTGAAAGAGTGGCTTTTTACCCTCAGGCTCGGAGGGAAGCCACCCTGGCTCCCTAAACAGCCTAAACAAAAAACAACAGAAGGAAGGCAGAGGAGGGGAAAGGGTTGTGAAAGTCTTGCAAACTGTAACCACATGGCTAAAGTCATCAGTCCCATGTAACCTGCAGAAGAATTATTTTGGTTGTAATGTACAAAAACAAAACAAACAAACAAAACCCTGCAGGACACTCCCCCAAGTACTCGTTAATTATTATTGCGTACAGGCCTGAAATGATGGCAGTCTTGTTTGGACTAAATATTAGGAGAGAGGGTTTGGTGACATGCTGAAGATTTGAGTTCAAATTCCACTGTCACTCACAAGTGAAAATGTGTTTGGTCTTAATCAGGATGGTGCTATGCAACACCTTGAGCACAAGGCTAGAGGGAGGCAGCAGCTCATGAGTGCTGATTCTGTCTCTGCTTCCTACTTCCTTTGTGACCTCAGGCAAGTCACTTAACTTCTGCTGCACTTTTTGTCCTAGGTTACATGAGGATGACATCTGCCTGCCTTTCAAACAGGGGATGTAGGGAAATGGGGGGCAGGCTCCCCCCTCTTCTCCTGAATGCAGACATAGCATTCCCCCTTTTCCTGCCAGGACTTTTATCCCAGCCTGATGTCATAGTTCAGTACAGCTGAGGAGGAGAGCCAGCAAGGAAGAGGAGCATTAGTATGAGAATCCCTGGATGCTGAAAGTCAGAGAACCATGAAGGAGAGCCCTGGCACCAGCAGGTGAGCTGTTCAGGAAGCAGCCAGAGAGGGTTGGGAGCTCTGCCCTCCTTCTTATTACAAATGTGTCCTCTTCTTGTACCTCTATTTATCGTTGGCCCAGCTTCTAGAACACATTCGTAGGCTGACTCATACTACAGTGATTATTCAGCAGTATCAGCTCCTCTTCTTCGAGGGTCTCTGCGGTCCAACTTCTGGGATTTGGTGCCTCTATTGTCAAGATGTGGAACTGTAATAAGAACATAAGAATGGCCAAACTGGGTCAGACCAGTGGACGATCTAGCCCAGTGTCCTGTCTTCCGATAGTGGCTGGTGCCAGATGCTTCAGAGGGCATGAACAGAACAGGGCAATTTATTGTCCAGTCCCAGCGTCTAGCAGTCAGAGGTTTAGGGACACCCAGAGCACGAGATTCCATTCCTGACGATCTTGGCTAATAGCCACTGATGGGCGTATCTTCTATGAACTTATCTAATCCATTTTTAACCCTGTTATAGTTTTGGCCTATATAACATCCCCTAGCAAGGAGTTCCACAGGTTGACTGTGCATTGTGTGCAGAAGAACTTACTTATGTTTGTTTTAAAACTGCTGCCTATTAATTTCATCAGGTGACCCCTGGTTCTTTTGTTATGTGAAGGGGTAAATAACATTTCCTTAGTCACTTTCTTCACACCATTCATGATTTTATGGCTCTTTATCATATCCCCCCTTTGTCATCTCTTTTCCAAGATGAACAGCTCCAGTCCTTTTAAACTCTCCACATATGGAAGCTTGTCCATGCCCCTAGTAATTTCTCTTGCCCTTTGTACTTTTTCCGATTCTAATATATAATTCTGGAGTTGTGGTTGTACTATGGATTTATATAATGGCATTATGATATTTTTTTATCTTATCTCTCCCTTTCCTAATGGTTTCTAAGATTCTGTTCTCTTTTTTGACAGCCACTGCACAATGAGCTGATCTTTTCATTGAACTATCCACTAAAGCCTGGTCTACACTAGGCGTTTAAACCGGTTTTAGGAGCGTAAAACCGATTTAACGCCACACCCGTCCACACTGAGAGGCCCTTTATATCGATATAAAGGGCTCTTTAAACCGGTTTCTGTACTCCTCCCTAACGAGAGGAGTAGCGCTAGTATCGGTATTACCATATCGGATTAGGTTTAGTGTGGCCGCAAATCGACAGTATTGGCCTCCGGGCGGTATCCCACAGTGCACCACTGACCGCTCTGGACAGCAATCTGAACTCGGATGCAGTGGCCAGGTAGACAGGAAAAGCC
Source organism: Mauremys mutica (assembly GCF_020497125.1). Lineage (NCBI taxonomy): Eukaryota > Metazoa > Chordata > Testudines > Geoemydidae > Mauremys > Mauremys mutica. The sequence continues at coordinate 65,186,633 of NC_059079.1, forward strand.
CCGCGAACTTTTGAATATTTCCTGTTTGCCCAGCGTGGAGCTCCGATCAGCACGGGTGGTGATGCAGTCCGAAATCAAAATAAAAAAAGAGCTCCAGCATGGACCATGCGGATGTGATCGCAGTAAGGGCAGGCAAATCTGTTCTATCAGCGCTCCATTACAGAAGACGAAATTCAAAATCATTTTTAAAAAATCTCCAGACAGACGCCATAGCAGGGACTCAGCGCACTACTGCGTGACAAGCGTAACGGAAAGCCAAAGAATCAAATGGACGCTCATGGACTGGAGGACTCAAGCTATCCCACAGTTCCTGCAGTATCCGAAAAGCATTTGCATTCTTGGCTGAGCTCCAAATGCTTCTAGGGTCAAAAACAGTGTCCGCGGTGGGTCAGGGCATAGCTCAGCAATTTATGCACCCCCCCCCCCAGCCCCAGAAGTGAAAGGGAAAGCAATCCTCTCTTGACTCTTTTACATGTCACCCTATCTTTACTGAATGCTGCAGATAGACGCGATGCTGCAGCACTCAACACCAACATCCCTGCTCCCCCCCCCGCCATGGGTGGTGTGATACCCATCGTCATCATCAGCCTATTGGCACATGGGGCAGTGCAAAAGGACTGGTAACCATGCCGACTAGCATCCGTTAGGTCTATCAAGGGCGCCTGGCCCTAATTTTTCCTGGTAGATGGTGCAGTATGGCTGGTAACCATCCTCATCATAGCAACAGGGGGCTGAGCTCCATCAGCCCCCACCCTTCATGTGTAAAGAAAAGATTCAATTGCCCCTGGACTAGCAGCGCGATGCTGGGCTCCTCTCCTCCACACTTCTTAATGTCCTGTCTGGACTATCATAGCAGCTGGAGGCTGCCTTCCACTCATTTCTCACTAACAAGTCACTGTGTCTTATTCCTGCATTCTTTATTACTTCATCACACAAGTGGGGGGACAATGCTACTGTAGCCCAGGAAGGCTGGGGGAAGAACGGAATCAACAGGTGGGGTTGTTGCAGGAGCACCCCCTGTGAATAGCATACAGCTCATAATTTCTGCTGGATCTGACACAGAGTAGCTGTGCTCTCTGGTTCTCTGATACAGTGGTTCTCTAGTACACTTGCCCAAATTCTAGACAGGACTGATTCTATTTTTAGATACCAAAAAGGAGGGATTGACTCAGGGAGTCATTCCCAATTTTGGCTTTTGCGCCCCTGGCTAAGAGCAGCCAGGGGCACTTATGACAGCAACAGATGGTGCAGTGCAAAAGGACTGGTAACCATGATCATCTTTTTACCAATTTATGGATTGGTAGATGGTACAGTATGGCTGGTAACCATCTCTGCTGTCATGCAAAAGCAAAAGCATGCTGCTGTGTAGCGCTGCTGAATCGCCTCTGTCAGCGGCATCTAGTACACATACGGTGACAGTCACAAAAGGCAAAACAGGCTCCATGATTGCCATGCTATGGCATCTGCCAGGGCAATCCAGGGAAAAAAGCCACAAAATGCTTGTCTGTCGTTGCTTTCCCAGAGGAAGGAGTGACTGACGACATTTACCCAGAAGCACCCGTGACAATGATTTTTGCCCCATCAGGCACTGGGATCTCAACCCGGAAATTCCAAGGGGTGGGGGAGGCTGCGGGAACTATGGGATAGCTACGGAATAGCTACCCACAGTGCAACGCTCCAGAAGTCTATGCTAGCCTCGGACCGTGGACGTACACCACCGATTTAATGTGTTTAGTGTGGCCACGCACACTCGATTTTATAAAATCTGTTTTACAAAACCAGTTTATGCAAATTCGGAATAGTCCCGTAGTGTAGACGTACCCTAAGACTCCAAGAGTGGTAATAGCTAATCTAGACCCCCATCATTGTGTATGTATCGCTGAGATTGTTTTCCAATGTGCATTAGTTTTGCATTTATTAACACTGAATTTCATCTGCCATTTTCTTGCCCAGTCACCCAGTTTTGTGAGATCCCTTTGTAACTCTTCACAGTCAGCTTTGGACTTAATTATCTTAAGTAATTTTGTATTGCCTGCAAACTTTGCCACTTCACTGTTTACTCCCCGTACAGATTCTTAGGGGACACCACTATTTACCTCCTCCACTGTGAAAACTAACCGTTTATTCCTGCCCTTTGTTTCCTATCTTTTAACTAGTTGTTGATCCATGAGAGGACCAGAGCCACATCTACTGTAGGGTACAGTAGAATTGTGCTAGGTTGACAATATCAGCTCTGTCTGTATAAGGACGCATATCCCCCAACCTCACCTGAGAGTTCTAAATGGAACTACCACTCTATATGTCCATAAGCTAGTTAATTTATCTTCTTATAGTTATAGACCTCCCTGTGGCAATCTGTCATTACTGGAGCTGAGCTTACTGTCTGGCACAGCAGGCTCCATCAAAGCAGATTGTTCTACCACTGTGGTCTGTCTTGGCACCAAAGCCTTTCTTAGTGCCTCTGGCACTGATTGACATCATTAGGGAAAGAGCAGGGACAAGGGGAAGCATTCTGATCCATAAAAGGGTCCAAGGAGAAGAAGAAAATCTCCTCTTCCTCCAATGATGCATGAAATTTCTGGAGACTCCTTACCAGTCATGACATTGCCTCTGGCACATACTTCACCTCAGCTTGAGGCTCTGGTGCTGAGTGATGTGGGCAGCTCACTGCTGTACAAGCCTCCAACACCATCTGTTTCTGTTCATGACTGGGTGGCATCCATCAAAGCTTTTGGCTGCGCCTCTGCTGCTTGACTCAGTTCTGCAGTATTCATCACCAGTATCAATCTGGAAAATTCTTGAGGAGCACAGGATTCCATCAAAACAAACCAAGGTAGCTTCTCTTGTTTGCTCCGGAAAGCCTAGCTGATTTCCCATCATCCTGGAAGGCCCCCCTTTAATTATTAATGTGGCCCTACATTGAGGTGTCAATGAAAGCTTTAGTCATTGCTGCCAAAACTAGTGTGGCACCTACTTTGGCACCAATAATAATATCGGTACTGATGCCCCTTCCAGCACCAGAGGCTGCTCCATCAGTGCAGATAGCTTTCCTGGCACCAGACTCATCTCTGGCACCTTGGCCTTCAAGAGCCCCTGTGTTTCAGATGAGTGCCAGCACTGGTACCATTGCCTCCGCAAGAAGAGTGGCACGTGGGCGATGATTGAGAGGAGATCCCTCAGAGAAAATGGAGCCATCTCCATCCTATACAGTAATATGTAAAGACGGTCATTTTAGACCTCATCCTAGCTTTATGGCTATGGTGGTCTTAGATACTTATCTGTCACAGTATCTCTCTCTCCCTGTTTTTGTCCTCAGACTCAATGCTTCCCTAGGGGAATCCCACTTAGGCTCATTAGGTGTGAAAAGGACCTTGTGCAGAGCTGCACAGAACCAAGCCCTTCAGAAAATTTAACAGGTTATTTGTTGTCTAGAGGGAAAGGTGTAAAGTCTTAGTAAACAGACTCTCCCCTTCTGGATCAAGAGGTGTATTGAGGATTGTTATTCTTCAGTTCGAAAACCAGTACCTCTAGGCTTAAAAACACACTCCTAGCTTGTCTGAGACAGGTTCCTCTTGCAGAAATTTGCAGTAGAACTGTTCATACCGTCACTAAGCATTACTCACTGGACTTGGCATTGTGGTGCTACAGTCTTTTTTTGTCTAGGACTCCTTACCCACCATTCTCAGTGTTGAACCTGGGTCTTGGATAGTGCCCTTCCTCTGGGTCCCCTGTCAATATACAGCCTCTGTATATCTATGTATATGAGGCTCACCATCCTGGTATCCAAACTCCTGGTCGTCTTTCTCCATGAAAATGAACACTTGTTCCACCATGTTGCTAAGTGTGTAGAGGCTTTCACCCCTGCTGCAGTGTCAATTGGGCAAATCTGATCAGAGATGAAAAGAACATTTTTAAAGACTCAAACCTCATTTACTAAAGGCAGTGTTCAGAGGCCTGGAAGGGTAACTACATTCTATCTGCTAGCATACATCTGTTATGCCGTTAAGTAGAGTGGGGTGAGGGGAGCCGGGGGGGTGGAGAGGGGGCACAACATTCAACTGAATCAGGCATTGATGGGGACATAATTTAAATATAAATTGTTGCGTGTGTGAGATAAGGTGTAAACTCCAGAATTTCTAGTCATCTAAATTACAGTATGAGAAGGCAGAGCCCCATGTCTCTGTGATGTAAAATGATTTGGCTCCCAAATGCAGACTCTCTGAAGAGATGGCAGTGCCAAGAATTGTGTTAATGGCAGCGCTCCCATTGATTTCAAAGATATTGTTCATGGTCAGAAGCATTGCATTTGCTAGTGTTTGCAGGATCGGGCCCAATATTAATATTTCTTTAAAAAAATCCCATGTAGTGAAAACTGCTTTTACAGAATGTGCATAATTTTTACTAGAGACCTAACCTCTCATGAGACATATTCCAAGTGCTAAAAATAGGCACTTAAGCAGTTTGGTTTTGGTTTTCTGTTTATGCGCTGCCATTTTAATTTTATTACCCAACAGTAAGGTAGCTAGTAGAAAATGACGTCAGGACAATGATTTTAAAATTTTACAAGGAAAAAGGATGATCTTGTGGTTAAGATACAGAGCTACAAATTGAAAGACGGGGTTCTCTTCCCATTTCTGCCACTGATTTGTTGATGTCCTTGGTCAGTCACTTCAAGGGGCACAACTTAATTTTGTGACCTGCTGTTGCTATACGTAAACCAAACTTCATTATAACAGAGAAAAGTATTTTTCTTCAGTTTTTCAATTTGTTCAGCTTGACCACTGGTGCATATATTAGCATTTTGTATATAGTTATTGGAACATAGGAATTGCCATCCTGAATCAGATCAGTGTTCTATCTAGTGCAGTATCCTGTCTCTGAGAGCGGCCAATTCAGCTGCTTTAGAGAAATGCATACACCCAATAGGAGACAAATATGGAATAACCTGTCCATATGGGAACATTTGGATAGTGCGTGGTTCATGTCCTGGATTATGAGGGTTTATATCCCTGATGCTACTTTTTATCCTTTCTAATATAGCTGTGGATTTTCTTATTCATACAAATGGTTAATCCTTTCTGGAATCCTAGTAAGACATCCTCAAAGATGTCTGGTGCCTGCCAATGAGTTCCACAGCATAAAGATGTATTGTATATAAAGGTATTTCCTTTTCTTGGTTTTAGCTAATCACTTTCAGCATTTCCCCTATATCACTAGTCAGCTGATCAGTGAATGTAAAGCCATGAAAATGGAGGCATTCAGGGGAAGAATAGCACCTGCAACTTCTGAGCACATTTTAAAAAAAAAACTGGCAATATCAGGTTGATGGGGTCCCCTTAATCTTATTTTGCCTCAGTTTTCCTCATCTGTAACACAGAGTTAATACCTTACACACAAGAGTATTGTGTGGTTCAGTAATGTTTACAGAGGGCATTTAGATCCTTGGATGGAAGGTGCTATAGAAGTGCAAAGTATAAATTATATCTGGAGTCATTATTAAATGTCAGTGTTCAACAGTGGGTTAAAAAAATACTACAGATTTTTTTTTGTAACATTAGAAGTCCTAATGGGCAGAGTGCTTTTTTTTTTTTAGATTGACTTAACTGTGCAGAACACTTGGGATGAAGAAGTCTGAAGTAAAGGCCAGGAGGGAAAGGACTCCACAGGAAGCTGTGTTATTTGAAGGACTATTTTAGAACCTAACCTGTACACAAAATACTAAGTGTCCCCAACTGCAGTTATGAGCAACCATTTAAAACATGCAGTTGCTTACCTTTTCTTGTAAGTGCCACTGGAAAAGTATTACAAGAACAACTCAGAAGAGTTAAGGGAAGGTCATTAGTAGCCAGTTGCCAAAATATCTGTTTCTGTATACTCTACCCCCAGTTAAAATAATCAAATTAAAATGTATAAAGATGATTTTACATCTGGTTTTGCAGCTGGAAATAAGTTGATACAGACAGAGGTCCACTGGAAAGTTTAATTTCTGTAATAATCTAGCAGCAAACCTAGTGGAAATAATGTTTTATTTTTTTCACTCGTAAGGTTGATATGTCCTTGAATAAAGAGGAAGAGTATTTCCCTCTTAGTTTTATTGTTAACAGCTGTAGAAATTAAAATAAAATTGATAATTGGTAGCCACACATAATAAACCCCATCAAATTCAGAATTTTACTGAAAAATGTGGGAATCAACAGAACTAACATGGTCAGTAAGCTGCAGTTTTCATAACATACTTCAATCATAAGAAACGCCATTTTAATATGCCTTTAAAAATAGCCTCTGCAGCTTTCACAAGTGCTTTGTGGGAGGGCATGCCAGAGTGTGGGAACAGATCAAGTACCTTTAGGCATCTGAGGTCAAAATGTGAACAAGGATTTATGGCATGTACAGGTTTTTTTTTTGCTTACCGACAAGTTTCTCAGTGGTTTAAACGTAGTTTTAAATAACTGTGTTACTTTTGGGGATAGTCAAGTTAGTAGTTCACAGGCACAAACCATCTGAGGGGTTAGACTCCAGAATTTGCATAAGGACTTTATCTTCTGTATAGTGTGTGTACACTCCACATCTCCTTCATTTAAATCACTTAAATGGTGCTTTTTACTGGGTGCGTTTCTGCATCAGTGAGATGATAGACTAATACTCAACTCCATCACTGCATGGAAGAAAGAACAAGCTACAGCTAGGACTCGATTTGAGATTCGCCCTGCTGGATGGGGCAATGGTGAAGAAGCTGGCCCACAGCCATTTTGCATTAGTGTGCAGGGACTAGTAGCTCTGTCCTAGAGAAGAAAGGGGTTCTCCTCCCTGAAGGGAGCAGGCAACAGAAGTAGTGTGATTTACAATCCCACCTTAGTTGAGTTGATCTGGACCAGTGTGTGAAGATAAGCATGTACTGCCCGTCTTCACCTCCTGCTGCATGAGCAGTCTCAGTCTGTCCCCTTTAGATTGTGTCTTGGGGCAGCAATCTTACCCTTTATTGTTGTGTATGGCAAATATGCTGATTACAGTTTAAATAATTGAGCAAGAGTAAAAACGGGCTAGTTCTAAGGAACTCTTCTGCGTTGCCCTTCAGACTTGCTAGCATGTCTATTTCTGGTATTTTGAAAAGTGTTTTACATTAATGGTTGTAATTTTTTACTTCCTGTGAGCCCTGCACAGTTGGAACTCATGCTAACTAAGTCATCTAGTGAGGGATACAAGATTATATGTAGTGTGTATATTTTGTATTAAAATAGCAGTGCTTATATTCATATAGAAAATACCTTTTATGCTTTAGAAAATTGATAAATCATGGAGGCAACAGTTGCAGCTCCATAGTAAAGGCTACTCTGAGATTTTTCCTTTAAAGGATTCATTTGTTATGCAGAAAAACAGTGAATTCTCCCCAGATTTACAACACTTTTTCAGCGTAGAATGTGTCTTGCAAGAATTTATAGGCGCATCTGTTAATTAGTTTGAATTCAAATTAATTTAAACATGGTCTCTTTAAGAAATTTAGCACCTGGGATAAGTCCCCCCCCCCCCCGAATGATCTTAATAGAATAATGACATTTCAAAATTATCATATACTTTAAACTCATTGAAACCTAGTACGGAGGCTACACTTATTTACGATTAATGGTTATTTCCTGTTTTCATAACTAAAAGTTTTTCCTTCAGCAGAGGGTAAAGAATAATGTTCTTCCATGCACCAGCCATTGCTGTCAGATAAACTTATGGTTATGGAGAATAAAGACAAATGAGCATTATTTCCAAATATTTCTTTTCAAAGGTCACACATTGCAGCAGATCTACTCAGCAAGGCTGGGGAGTGACGGCATTTAGGGGAGGTGGTGTGCAGAGGAATGTAAGGAGGTACAAAAAGTGTGTGTGTGGGGGCGGGGATTTTGAGTCACCTGTAGTAATACTGCAATAACCATATGATTATAATTAAGGCATTTTGGTGTTTGTGATCCCAGATTAGATTAAACTAATTTTTAAATACATTTTTTTATTTAAGAACTCTCCATTCCCATTGTGTTACAATGGGGAAGAGTTATGGGGGGAAAGGGGGTACTTGTAACTCCATAACTAAACATTTTTGGATTACTTTGGAGTTTAATCTTAACTGTGCATTTATAATACTTGTTTTGTTTTTAATTACAGCATCCCTGTAAAGCATTGTACTCTAAATAACTGATGTGTTCAGTCAATCTTAACTCCATTGTAATATGTGTTTTGTCTGGGAATAATCTGCAGTCACATCAGTTGGTAATAGAATGTAAATAAAAACACAACTTCAATAGTAGTTCAATATAATGTATTGGCAATATAAAACAGGTACTTTAGCTACTAGGCTGTATAGTTTTTGGTAAAAAAATTGGATAATTTGTAGTTTCCTATGTTCCTTTAATGCAATTAAAAACTAGAAAATTAAGAAAATTAAAATAAATAATATAATGAATGTAAACTTTAAAAAATGGACACTAGTAAATAAAAAAATCATATTGCCTACTAGAATTAATTGAAAATGGCTTTTTGACAAAATGAAAATTTTTGCACAAAAAAATCCATTTTCATAGAACATTTTCAGGTTTTGGCCAAAATGAAATTGTTTTGGTTTGTCCACAAAAATCCAAAAATGTTTGAAGAAAGAAATGTGAAAACAATAAAAAGGTTTTTATTTTAAATTTTTCTCAGGGTTTTTTTTTTCCTGATCAGCTCTATTCCCTGTTTCATACTTATATCTATATGCCTACAAAATATCATTAAAATTAGGTGTTCAGAGGAAATGAGCAGGGGGAATTTTCCATTTTTTGCTATCAATATATTTATAATATATAATATATATAAACCTTTTTTTACATTATGATAGTGAGCGGTTCCCCCAGCTTTTAGACCTAATCAGCACCTAGACGTTTTGCTGGTACAGTTATCCCAGTTAGGCATGTGGGGAAAAAATCACACCCCAGACCGATGTAGCTATGTTAGAAAAACCCCTAGTGTTATACCAGCAAATTTTTTTAAAAAAGTCCTTTTGCTGGCATAGCATATTTCATTTGGGGAACTGATATAAACTATACCATCAAAAGAAGAATTTTGTGGGTATAAGTTGTGTCTCCACATGGAGGGTTTGGTGGGATAGGTCTACTGGCAAGCTGTCTAGCATAGACAAGGCCTTCCTATTCATTTGAGAAATAATTATATGTATTTAGCTTAATGAGGTTAATTGGATGAACTACACAAATGCAGATTACTCATAAGTAAGATTTATGGAATCAGCTCTAAATTGGTAGTTTCATTGCTTGAAATATTGCTAATTCCCTATCAAATTCAAACCAGAATAATTACCAATAGATTGGTGGCCATTTTCTAGCTTGTATTTGTGTCACTACTCACTCTTTTAGTATGAAACAATCTTACAATCCTATTCTTTCTTATGGAACTTTTACAGTCTACATTTCCAGTTAAATTTCCTTGTCATCGCAATATCTATAAAGCATAGGGACTTTAAGGTGTGATGGGGATTTTTTTTTTCAAAGTACAAGAAGTTAGTAATAGGAAAGTTTTGACACAATGTTTAAAAAAAAATCATGGACTTTGGTTTCCTGCCCAGAACTTTGACTGACTGTCTGGGAATTTTACATTCTATACTAGTGTATTGTGGAATTAGTGTACTTACCCTAGATAGTTCTTTACAAATGCATTATAGTGCTCTCCTGCAAGTGGAGCACAAAATATTTATGTCCTACTACCTGTTGAGCCGAGACTGGTGAAAAGAAATATTTTCTCTGTGGAATGCAACATTTCCCGATACAATTCTTTGTAAGAAAGAGGAGTATGTGCATAAGGCTGGCAGCACACATCTAGTTGAGCCATCTACAATTTCTTTGCTTATGTGGGCTTGTTTCATCTTTACATTTTTTAGTACACTTTTTTGTTTCTAACCTCTTGCTTGTATTTTAATATTGTACTGCCTCTTACACTGACACTCTATTTTTTTAACCTTTCTGTAGACTTGCATGGACATCAGAATGATTTTTACATAGGAACTTGTGCTGGAATTGTAATGCTGTTTCTGCTATGGAAGCCGTTGTGTTGTGCATTACATAGTATGTGCTAGAAGATACTCCATATGACCATTTTGACTTTAGTCCTCTGATTGGTTAGCTTTTCCTGGAAGAAAGACCACCCAATTGTCTAGTTGTGGTGCTGCTGAGTCCAACTTACAGTACATTTTAACACAAGTGATTAGGTAATTGCAGACAGTGCTTGTCAAGGTTCCTTCCCCACTCTGGACTTTAGAGTACAGATATGAGGACCTGGATGTGAACCCCTAAACTGAATTACCAGCTTAGATTTGGTTTTGCTGCCACCACTCCCAAATACTAACTCCTTTTCCTGGATAGTCTTGAGAGACTTCTTCACCAAGTTCCTGGTGAACACCGATCCAACCCCAACACAAGGAGAATTTAACCATCCTCCCTCCTTTCCCCCCACCAATTCCTGGTTTTAAGATCCCCTTGGATCTTAAAACAAGGAAAAATCAATCAGGTTCTTAAAAAGAAGGCTTTTCATTAAAGAAAGAAAGGTAAAAATCATCTCTGTAAAATGAGGATGGAAAATAACTTTACAGGGTAATCAGATTCATAGATCCCAGAGGAACCCCCTCTAGCCTTAGGTTCACAGTTACAGCAAACAGAGGTAAATCCTCTTAGCAAAAAGGAACATTTACAAGTTGAGAAAACAAAGTTAAACCTAACACGCCTTGCCTGGCTGTTACTTACAAGTTTGAAATATGAGAGACTGGTTCAGAAAGATTTGGAGAGCATGGATTGATGTCCTGTCCCTTTTAGTCTCAAGAGTGAACAACAACAAAAACAAAGAGCACACAAACAAAAGCCTTCCCCCCACCAAAGATTTGAAAATATCTTGTCCCCTTATTGGTCCTTTGGGTCAGGTGTCAGCCAGGTTACCTGAGCTTCTTAACCCTTTACAGGTAAAAGGATTTTGGTGTCTATGGCCAGGAGGGATTTTATAGTATTGTACACAGGAGGGCTGTTTCCTTCCCTTTATAGTTATGACAGTGCTCATCTCACCAGAGCTTCCAGTCTGGACTAGGGTATATTCCCAATTCTTCTGCTCTGTAGGAGATTTCTTATCTGGACAAATTCTCTTGTGAATGACAGAATAGACCGGAGAGTTTGACTATGAATGATAGTCGAACTCTCCGGTCTATTCTGTCTGTGAACCTCAGCAAACAGCACAGTACAAAAGAGAAATGTAGGCTTGACTAGGAGAGGAGCTTGCTACAGAAATCAAAGAAAAAAAGATGTGTGGTTTGAAGGAAGTTTTGGCAGTGGAGGCTAGGGCTGGATTTTAGAAGCGTTATAATGAGAAATGACAGGGTTTGGTGAGAATCTGATTGTGAGGTGATAGGAAGAAAGTTGTGGAATTACATGATTATCTTGAGGTTGATTAGCAGGATTTGGTATGCTTTATTCCTCAAAGATACCATCACTACAAGATTTTCATTCTTCATTTGATGCCACTTTCCACCCCTCACTGCCTACCTCCACCCAAAGCAGGGGGAAATTCCTCTTACTTTCAGATGTAGATGGTCTGAGGCAATGGTTTCTAATGCATGAGTCCCCCTTCCTCCCACTATACACAAACACTAGTCATAGTGTGCCGCTATATGCTACTAACTCTGTACCTAAAGCCTCCCCGTCAGTTCCTCATTGACAGCAGTCATTGAAGGAGCCTCTACAGGAGCTGCATTTGGACTTTAAGTGGATATGCTCCTATAGCCTGTTTTTGTTCTTAGTGGGTAAAATTTTCAGAAGTGTCTAAGCCCCATTTCAAGGTGACTTAGGATCTTAAGTAATTTGTGTGCTTTTGAAGATGTTATCCATTGTTCCATAGTCTGTTTTCCAAGTCATCCGGCCTCACAGCTATTTTGCAGCTCAGTTGTGCTTGCGACACTTTCCCAGTCATTGCCTCCAAGCTCCTCCAGGCTTGATTGGTGCCTTCTGGCATTTCAGGGTCCCTTTTTTCTTGTTTGGCATTGAAAATTAGTCCAGTTTCTTCAAGGCTTTGTTCAACACTTAGGCACATTTTGTTGGCACTTCAGTGCATGTTTTCCTTCTGAACTTCAGCACTACAAGCTCTTTGGCATGATCACTCGATGCACTGGTGCTTTTAGCAGTTCAGTAAGCATTTTTCTGTTGGCTCCTTGACCTATTGTGTCTCGATGCTTGAGCATATTTGCTTAGTGCTTTCATGTGGATTCTCAGCACTGAGGTGCTTTGCACCTCAAGTCAAGTGACTGGCTACTGGTTCTGTTCATTACTAATGCTTACATACACTCCAGCCACTAGAAGTGTCCCTATATGCATCTCAGGTTTGTAATATGGGAATAAACCTACAACTTTGTAGGGTTTGTCTTGTCTTTTGGTGCTGTGTGTTTTCAGAAAAATGTTTGTTAGTTCTCATTAATGACCTGCATATGTTCCTCTACCTGGATGACTGGCCAAGCAAAGACACCACTATGAAAAGTGTCTCATTTATCACTCAAAGTCCCGGTCTGCTCTCCACAGACATTAGGAAAACTTAAGAGACCTGCTAGACTTGTTTATCTCAAAGCCTTCTTGTCCCAGGGCAAGGGCAAGATCAAGAAATCATCGGTCTAGCAGGGAAGATTTGTAAGAGCCAGCAGTGACTACAAGTGACCATCCTACAATTGTTGACCCTTATGATTGTAACTGGATTTGGAGATCCTGTAGCACGTCTCCCCATGAAACACCCTCAGAGAACCTTGAAATAACAGTTAACACAAGCATTCAGGGACTCACATCATATCCAGTTGGATGACTTCCAGCTTCTCTAGTGTGGTGGCAGTCCAGATAGTCTCTAATTAGGATTGTACTTCCACCTATTCAAACTGTAATGATCATGAATTCAACCTCTAATGGGGAAGCCATCTGAGTAAATTCACACCCAGGGCATTTAGTATCTACAGAAACAGGTGCATATAGAAGCTGTGGACACGAAAGCTGTCCAGTATGCACTAAGGACCTTCAAAGACTTGACATCCAAAAAAGATTGTCCTGAAAAGGACCTGACAAGGATAAAGTGACACTATGGAGACATCCTAGATTCCTTCCTAACAAGGTGGTGGTTTTCTACATTACACTGGATGTTCTGCCAATATTTTTTTCTCTGTCTTCTTGCCCATCCTTCTGATGTCCTTCTCTACAAGCTCTATTCTTCTTCAACATTTGTTATGGTAAAATCTAGACTCCCCAGTCAGAATCAAGGCCCTATTTTGCTAGGTACCGTGCAATGAAAGAGGTAGACAAAGTCCATGCATTGAAGAGCTTATAATCTATGAAGATTTAATTTTAAAAGGTCCTGGTTAAAAGTTTTGACATCCATATCTTGAGTGACACTGTCATGAAGGAAGTCATGTTTAAATTACTGTATCGCTTATTTTTCAGGCCTGGTTGCTACTGCATGGAAAGTGACATCACTGCTGAGCGAGTGTGACTTTGAGGGGTGTTTCAGTCTTAGACACTTGCAAGGCAATCACTTGATCCACGCCTGTATATATTTACAAAAGAACCATTCAGCTGCAAAGGAAGCTGTCTATCCTGCAAAACCTGTCTCCAAAGTTAGAAGGCTCAAATTTTCCTGCTCACTAGAGCTTTTCTTTCAGAAAGTCCCTTGCTTAGTTGATCAGATTCTGAAACATTTTGTTTTTAGGAAGACACATCCTTGAGGATTTGATAGCTTATGCCATTTGTAGTTTGAAGATATCTTTTTCATCCTCAGATTAAAGAAAAAAAATCTTGCTTGTTGGGCATTGGCCTATTCCAATGCTTTTTAGTTTCATACAGGGACATCCTTCAAGCTACTTATTTTCCAGGATATTGTATCCCATAGTGATGATGTAAGCAACTCGTGTCTTTTTCCTTCTCATATCACTCAGCAGTTTTTCTTTGAAGTGCAGAAATTAGGATATATTAATACATAATAATCTGAAAACAAAATGAATATTCTAATTCAGTGTCCCTGTTGATCAGTTTGGATGTTTTATAAGGGTAGGGAGAGAGATATTTTCTAACAGTTATCTCTCAGTAGTTAATGTTTTCCATGGCCCAGGCATCTTGGCTGTTTAAGAAAAAACTGCTGAAATATACCTTTCAGAAATATCTTGCTGCTATATTAATAAAAAAAAAAGTTGAGACCAGAAGCTCAGTCATACCAGAGTTTCTCTTGGATGTCTGGAAAAAGTCTTATAGTTCTGGGATGCTTTCCAAAATATTTTCAGTGACCATTGCCACAGGCGTGAACTTCTTAATGCATTTTGCAGTAACTTCCACCACAGTGAAATTGATTGCTGTCTGAAAGCTTTAAATGATAAGCAACTAGGGCAACATACATGCCATGAGCCAATTTTTTTTTAAATTACTATGTTGCATCTTCAAGATTCTCACATGGCCCATAGGGTTAACTCAGGAAACCCTATTCAAACAATACTATGCAAAATTATGTAATTGCATATTTATATTTTGTTTATTTTCAATAAAAAGGATTTGTTTCCACGCATACTGGAAAAAAAATTCTGGCAGCATGATCTCTCTCAAAATACATCAATGGCTACGCAAGGAAAGTACATGTTGGCTCCTTAAACTTGAGCTTTTCTAGGTTTCCTGTCACAGAAACTGAAATACATGCACAGCCCAAAAGAATTTTTGAGGAATAGCTTTCCAAAGGAGAAGCGGGAAATGAAAGTGAAGTTGTATCTATGACATTTCTGCACAGAATTGTGAAAGTTTTATAAAAAGAGACTCATCATTTGTAAATTGTGAAATACCCAGAATGTGAAAATACAATTAAAATTAGTATTTCTTTTAAAATGTTAACACAATGCTTTTAACATTTGAGATCTAGCACTGGCAAGTCAGTCCTCCTCAGATCACTTCCTCTAGGCTGAAATCAGAGCCCATCCCTATATATGTTTTTTCCCTAGGAAATGTGTAGATCCAGCTACATTTCAAAATGTTCTAATGGAAAGCCCTGTGTAGCTGAGAGGTCAGAGCTCACAGGACTTTGGTGTGTAACCATCTGTTCTCCACCAGCATGGAGATTGGTGGGGCTGGGGGGTTTGCCTTCCTCTGGAGCATGGAACACCTGCAGGGATCATCTGAGCATATCTCACCTTATCAGTTCCCTGCAATTGCTGGGGCCTCAGGCATTGGTGGCACCTTGGGGTCTCCTGTTCCGTGACTGAGGCACACAACAATTTAGTGTCCTGAGAACTGAAATGCTTTAGTCTAACTTAATTTATTGGTCTCAATACAGTGATTACTGGATGAAATTTGGTGGTCTGGGATATACAGAAGGTCAAGCTAGATGCTCTAATGGTCCCTTCTGGCCTTAAACTCTCTGAAACTGGGAACTATATACTCACTGCACTGAATCCACCCCATACTTACCTCATCACCCCCACAAGTGAGCATGGGTCTTCGATTAACCTGCTGTACATAAAAAGGGAAATAAAGAAAACCAAGTGGTCAGAAACAGGCTGTGTTACAAAGAAAAAAGCTTTTTTCTTCTCCACCATCAGAGTAGCCATAAGTCACATCAACAGAGTTTTCCAAACTGTTACCTGGTTCATCAATACTGAGCAGTTTCTGTCTGTTCTAGATGCCAGCACCACTTAGTTGTGAGGAACTGACGGACCACTTTCCAGACAAGATTTCCTGAATCCAAAATGTTTTTTTCACAATCCCAGGGGATGGGAGCCAAAACCAGATATCCTTTTCACTAGTCTTTTTCTCATACTGGTCCTTTGATACAACAGGAAGTCCTTGAAGCACAAAACAATGAATAACCAACCATAATTGCCTGAGTCTGCTGACTGAAATATCCAACAACTCTTCTTGGGAAAGGCAATCTTCCAACTGCCCTAAAGTATGGTATAGCTCTGGTGTGTGCTTCAGAAGCTGTTGCACAGCTCTCTGTCCTATTTGACATGCTGTATGTGTAAAATTGCTAGGACCTGACAGTGAGGCAGCATGCCCTCAATTGTCCAGAGTACACAGATGACACCCGACTCTCATAGCAGATGCTCACAACACCATCTACATTGTTTAAGTGAGGTCAGTGCTTAGATGAAATGTGACTGATTTAAGCTAAGCCCAGATGAAGTGGAAGGGATGCTGGTGGGGAGAGAGAAATGCTTTGCAAAATGTTAACATCAGCCTCAGTCAAGAGTGTCTGACCTGTGCTCAACAAATTTAAGCTATGGCTTTGCAGACATCCTACTTTTTTCACCGCTGCTGAACTCACAAAAGCTAGAAGTGTTTTCATCCATCTATTCCTGGACAGGAGACTACTACTCCTCATCATACTGTATTCCATCTTGTCCAGAGGGATCTATACTCTTGTGACCAACAAGCTGGACTGCTACAGTGCTCTGTACCTGGGAATAACACTGGCAACATAGGATCATGTGAGCATATCATTCCCAATGTTTGGAACACTTGACTGGCTACACATTGAGCACAGGTTCAAATTCAGGGACCGTGTTTTCAAAGGCTTCAATATCTAAACTCTAGTTAAATCAGGGATTTCTTCTCCATCAAGCACCTACTGCATTCTTTGAGAACAATGAAATTCATCACAAGTAGTAAATCTCACGTGAGCAGGCGTTGGAATAATCTCAACGGCTGTCCCTTGGCTTTGGGACTCTCCACAAGAAATCAGGACAACAATGAATCTTCATGACTTCAAGAATGTATGCAAGATTCATCTCCTTGACCTTGTCCTCCCAGAAGAATAAATATAAAACTTGCACGCCTGATCTGGGGAAAAGGTGAGAACCAAAGGTAATTAGACTATTTAATGACCTTAATGGAGCAAAGATACTACAGTGATTGGTGTCATATAAATTTCCAGGTAGAATTACACAGGGGACTGAACTTCTCAGGTTAAACACAGAACAGGTCTATCCAGAGCAGCAGTAGCCCTTGCAGTAGTTCCTCCAACATGATTCCTCAAACTTTAATACGAGAAGCTGCTGAGAGGAAGGGAAGATGGGAATAAAATAAAAACAAAAGTCAAGATGAAAAGGAATATTGTACAAAAGGTAAAGCTAAAGATAGAACTGTTCAAATACTTGAGGTGTAACAGGGTAGTAAATGAGAAAATAGGTCCTATTAAAAGAGATGGCAGTAGTCATTTATTGAAAAGATGCAGGCATAGCTAAAATGTGAAGTCTTTTGTCACTATCAGAGGGGTAGCCGTGTTAGTCTGGTTCTGTAAAAGCAGCAAAGAATCCTGTGGCACCTTATAGACTAACAGACGTTTTGCAGCATGAGCTTTCGTGGGTGAATATCCACTTCGTCGGATGCAAGTCCGACGAAGTGGGTATTCACCCACGAAAGCTCATGCTGCAAAATGTCTGTTAGTCTATAAGGTGCCACAGGATTCTTTGCTGCTTTGTCACTATGTTCATGAAGAAGTTTGGAAGCAAGGAAGGTGCCAGAAACAAATATGATAAGAGTCCTGGGGAAGGAGAAAAAATTCCGTGGGAAATGAAGATCATACTGTAAAATAAATGACAAGATTAGATTAAAGAATGATTTAACATGGGGTCAGATGTAATGACATTCTGAAGAAGTACCAGAGAGAGGAAATGTTGTTGTTGGTTGTTTTTTTTAAACATTTTTTAAAACAGAGGCAGCAGCAGTTTTGGGGGAAAATAAATGTGTAAGAAAAATCTAGGGAAAATCTAGAAAACAAAAAGCTATAATATTTTAAGCATAGCTATCTATAGATACTGAAAATACAAGAACACAGATTCCATAAAGTGGATCATGCCTAACTAATGTGACTTAGTTTTTAAAACTTTCTCAGTTATCTAAAATTTTGGATTTGGCATGTCTGCTTTGCTCGGTTCAGAGAGCTGATTATCTCAAATGTGGAAGGAGTTAAAGGATTTGTGCAATGAGGATACAAGAGATTTGATGTTAACGCTCAACATCCTCTGTTGCTTTCTTCTAACATTCTGGCTTGCCTTCTGGTGCCAGAGTCACATTTTTATATAGTTTATTCAGTTTTTTTCTTTATGGAACTATTTTAATTGTTTAGATTTTTTTTTTAAGATTCACTTCTTGTATTGTGCAATTATTCCTCAGTGCCATTGTCACAAAGATGTACATGATAAATAATATACATTTCTTCTCTAATTTATCATACCTGGTTGTCATTGTAAAGTATAAGAAGTACTATTGCTCCCCAGCGAGACTACATCTTCTGTGATGCATTTTAACTACAGTATTCTGATGGTGCATTGTGACAGGTCAGCAAGAGGGGAGACTATGGTGCATTATGGGAGATGTACTCCAGTCAGGGAGCACTGCCCATAGAGTGGAATGGGTCATGAGCCACTTGAACTACAGCTCTCATGAGGCACTGAGGCAAAAAGTTTCGGTCTGAAAACTTTGGCTGACAAGTCAAAATACTCTCAGATAAATTTCAACAGATTTTTTTTTTCATTTTCATCAAAAAATTTCTCATAAAAATGTTCCACCAGTTCCACTAAAACTGATACTAGGAAATAACCAATGGATTTCCTATATACCAAACACTTGGCAAGAACTACCAGTATTCATGACGACTTACTTCTAAAGATTTCACCCATCTGGCTGGGTTTGGTAGAGAACCAGTGTGGATGGTGACAGACTGTTCCAGCAATTGCAACAGGCAGTTTTTAAAATTAAACTTTAGAATAACGTGACATGGACCTTCTCCTTGGAATATAATCTATCAACAGTGTGCTTCTGTCTTGGGTAAGAGGATCTGCTCATCTCTCAGCTTTGCTGTTGTCAAAGAAACATTAAGAAAAAAGTTTGGCATCCAGACTTTATGCTTTCAACAGTTGACTCCATCTGTATAGCTCAAGGTGGGAGGAGGCAGGAGAGATGCATAGGTGGAAGAGATATGATCCTGACATCTGCAACCTATTAAGTATTCTAGTTTTGCCACTTTTTTAACATAAAAAAGTTAAACTTTTCATGTCTACATTGTTTTCTTTTTAATGCTGACCCCTAGTTCATTTTCTAGCTAGTTCAGTTCCATTTTCTCCAGCTGTACCCAGGAGCAACATCAGGCCCACATAGCTGAGTGGTCATCACCAGCTTGCTTGCTTTGTTTCTCTACAACAAAAAGTTCGGAGTAAAATGAAGTGCCTTATCCAGCAAACTTAAAATCTGTCTGTGCAGCTTCAGCTGTAAAGGCAAGCATGGTGAAGCAAAGACCACTGTGGAGATGCTATGCTGCTTTTAGTTTAGCAAGGTAAAAATAAAATTAGACTATAAACATGATTGTCAAGCCGTCTGGAAACTCTTTGGGATATATTTAAAGTCAGATTGCAATCTAGATATTGGATGTTGATTTAAATGCGACTGGAGGAATTACAACAGTGTACATTTTTATAATATCTTCGTTACTGTGTGGGCTATTCCACACAGGCAATGAGAGTAGCCCGGGTCTAACTAAAAAGCCCTCTACTTTCTGGGGTGTAAGTAGGGCCACAGAGCAGGTGTTTCTTTCTTTAGCCATTCATTTTCTCTTTCTCCTTTAATGCCATCTGAGCCCAAGGTCCAAAAGCAGGGGCGGCTCCAGGCATCAGCACGCCAAGCGTGTGCTTGGGGCGGCAAGCCACTGGGGGCGCTCTGCCGGTCGCCGCGAGGGTGGCAGGCAGGCTGCCCTCGGCGGCGTGCCTGCAGAGGGTCCGCTGGTCCTGCGGCTTCGGTGGACCTCCCGCAGGCTTGCCTGCGGAGAGTCCGCTGGTCCCGCGGCTTCCGCTGAAGCCGCGGGACCAGCGGACTCTCCGCAGGCAAGCCGCCAAAGGCAGCCTGCCTGCCGTGCTTGGGGTGGCAAAATGTCCATAAGCCCCACATCTCCTCCCCCACCACTTAAGTTAACTGTTTTGCTGGCCTGACAGAGAAAGTAGTGGGGAAGGGAGGAAGTGTTTAACTATCCCAGCACCCTAATTGGTAGCGTACCTTGTCACAGCCTTGCGTTATGATCTGCTTCACATAAATGTTAACTACCAGGATGAGACCTTGCAACACTGCTGCCAGGTAGATAAAAATCATCCCCATATTTTAGATGTACAAATAGCCACAGAGAGGCCAAGTGAGTTGCCCACGCTCACACAGGTAGAGACACAAATAAAATCCAGCCCTTCCAGCTCCTAGTCCCATGCCTTAATTCAAAGGCCATCTAACAGAAGCTCTGTTCAACAGAGATGTTATATGGGTTCTTTATATTTGCAATCAGTGCAGGACTCTTTCTCATGGATATTTGTGCTTCCAGTGTAAGTCACATGGGAAACTCTAGCTCTAAAAGATGCAACTTCCTATTAAGTGGGAACAGAATTAGACCAATGCAAGTGCTTTGCTAAATCCAACACTTCAGAGTTTGAGGAACATATTTTTGACATGGCATATTGTATTCCAATAATGTTGCTTGCATTCCTCAAGTTATAAACCAGAGAGAAGTGATTGTCCTGTGTCATAGTGCAATACACTAGTTGTCTTGAGTTGGGAACTCTAACTTCTCACTGTTGAAAGGAACTCGCTGGGAATGTCCAAATGTCCTCTAGTTGGAGGATGTTCAGTGGGGTAGAGCCCTCAAGCTAGCCAATGGGTGCAGCAGAAGACCAGAAAGAGAAGAGCTGAACTCATGAGACCTAGAAATGAGAATCCTCCTTGATGATATCTTAAAAAGAATGATATAGGAAGTAATTAATTAATCCCTTTTCATTGTGCCAAAAACTGCAGAATAGGGTTATTCTTCCTTAAACGCCCTTCAGCTGCAATCCACGTATCTTTTTTTCCAGGCACCCAAGGGCTGTTTGCAGATTGTCAAAAGGAGGGAAAAGACTAGATTAAAATCCCCTTCTTGCCTCGTGTGGGCAAACTCATCCTAACTCATTAACACACTTTAAAGCATTGTCAGAGATCTTTGCTCTCCATCCACCCTTGTAACATTTTGGACTTCACCTTTATTTATTTTGAGTGTTTTTAACTGAAACTTGCTGAAGCAGTTGGTAGTTGCAGTACAGTATATTTCCATCTCACTATCACTTGTTGGCAGCTAGTCGGTCTATTACTGTATGCCTATATACTGCAATTAAAAACCAGTAGCTGGCCCATGCCAGCTGATTTGGGCTTATGGGGCTCGGGCTAAGGGGCTGTTTAATTGCTGTGTAGATGTTTGGATTTGGCCTGGAGCCCCGGGCTCTAGGATCCTGTGAGATAGGAGGGTCCCAGAGCTCAGGCATCAGCAGAACATCTACACTACAGTTAAACAGCCCCTTAGCCTGAGCCCCATGAGAGCCGAGTCAGCTGGCATGGGCCAGTTGCAGGTTTTTAATTGCAGTGTAGACATGTCGTTAGTCACCCGCACATAAAACATAGGACAGCATTAGCCTACTAAGGACTTTCTTGAGCATTACGTTTTGTAGCCAATTAGTTCGTTTTGTCATTTAATTGTATCATCTGTTGTCTTGGTTAACTCATATATTGTTTCATATTTAATCAATGTATGATGACTAGATATAAGTAGGATAGGATTATAGGAGTATAAGACTGACAAATATTTCGGAGTGGTAAGTGTGCATTAGGTATATAGGTAAAGTAAGGCCATAATGCAAGGATACATGCTAAGGCCTGTGAGGTTTCAGCTCAGCCACACTAGGCCTCAGGCTTAAGGAGATGTCATGAATGGGTGACACAGGAATGACCCTATGCCAGTAAGTTTACAGGGTTACTGTAGAGGATGTGCCAAGAAAATGTCCCCAGAAAATGTCCCAGTGTACCCATCTAGAATGCAAGACACTTGATTGTAACATCACAAAAGTTCTGCTGTGAACACAGGTTATCATGGGAACATGTTTACGTAAATGTTAATAAGAATAAGGGGAACTAGGAGAACCACCTATGAGAAGCAGGGCACCCCATCATTTGTGTGGAAGAACAGATAGGGAAGAAGATGGAACCCTCATGCATATTCATAGGGTGTTAAATGTGGTCATAACAGCAAGATAAAATGGGTTTCCTGATATGAATACGGTGGGAAGACCACAGTGGGAACCACTCCTCTATTAATGACTACCTGTTAGGAGATCCACCCAACTTGATAAGATCCTTGGGTATGTGAGTATGAACCCAACATTGGCTATATGGGTATATGACTTTAACTTATAATACAAACAAGATTTTTTTACTTGTTACTGTGTGTATGGTCACTGTATTCATTCTTTGTATGCTCCTACGAATCTCCCAACCAAACAGCATTGTAAGGTGTGATTTGAAAACTGTGGCACCCCTGGAGCCAAGTTCACTCCCTAGGGGCACAGAACTATCCAGTTTTAAATAGAGGCTACGGTATGACTGCTGGTGATGGAACATCATCTCCTGGGGATGATGGCCTTTCCTGGCTAGGATATTTTTAACTTGCACTGTGGGAAGTTTTTCATGTCAGAGGAAGGATGGGTCATACTTACATCTTTGTAAAGTGTAGTCTGTATTCACAACATAGGAAGTCACAGTTCCTTCTAGAGGTGAGTCTTTGTCCTCACCTCTTACTGAAACCTTTTCTTGTATTTGTTCATTCACCTCTGCCGTGTAACAAAAATTAGAATCTATAAATAAAAATGAACAAATGTTGAAAAATAAGAAATGGAACTAACAAGCCAGGTGCCCATCATCACTTGTATAACTATGCCTAGCCCCATTCCTCCCACCTTGCAGTTCCTTGAGATAGTAACTGACCCTGCCAGCAGGTAGGGGATCTTGGGGGACAACTACTGCACTGGTGGGGTGCAAAATAAGCTTTATTAAGAAAAATGCAAAAACAGGGAAAATTCAATAGTGAGGGGTATGGGGTTTGTTAAGGTAGACAATTGGGGAGGGGTTTCTTTTAGTAAATAGTATAGGGGGTTTCAATAGTGGGGTGCAATACAGTGGGGTACAATACAGTTGGTAACCAATTAACACTGAAGTATAAATGTAACAAGTAGCTAACAATTTCTATGTAAAGGGTGTGTCACAGCAGCATATAACCAACTAACAGTTATGGGTAAAATGTGTTAAATAACCAACAACTCTAGGTAAAAATGTGTTACAGTGGTGTAAATGTAAAATGTGAGGTGTGTCTGAGAGAAAGAGGGTAACCAATGGGGTTTTATGCTAACATGTGGGGGAAGGGATTAAAAGAGAGCAGAGACCAAAGGCAGAGGCACTGCAGAGGGAGATTTAAACTTAGGGAGACACAGAGAACAGACAGGCTGTAAGTTTAAGCAGCAAGTGACTGGGGAAGCCCCGGGTGGGCACGGGGAGAACGGGGGAAACACAATTATACAGAACACAGCAAGGTCTTTATCTATGATCTAACTTAACCAAGACTACACAAATTAGCAAGTAACAAAACACAATACAACAATTCTCTAAGCCTAACTTACAGAGTACAATGCAAACAATTTTTAAACCTAACTTAACCACAGCTATGCAAAATGAAATTACAATTTATCTAGACTAAAGGCTAAACCTAACCTAATGGGTGCACCTTATACTAGGGGTAGTTCCAGAGGGCAGAGTGGTGTGTGCCCAGGATACAGCTCCAAGGGGGGGGCGGTTAAGGTGGTGGCTGCAGCAGTGGGACGACTGCAAGTAGGCTGTCCAGGATAGAGTCCAGGGAGGCACAGCTTAGCAGCGGCACAGGCTTATTTTTAGCAGCAAAGGTGCTGCGGAGCTAGAAACAGATTACAGATACAGACCAAGGTGTTAGCTTGGGTCTGTCTGCTGGGGAAACAAGGCCAGCAGCTAGGACAAGGGGACTCTGCAAGAGGGAGTTCTTACCAATCCCCAGGACAGCAGCAAGCACAGAGGCAGGAACAGCAGGAGCATCGGAGGATGCGGAGAGGACTCAATTCGCTTACAATAATCAGGAGATCTCCAGGCAAAATTCGTTGTTCGTGGGAGGGGAGTTTAAAAACGGGGGTATGCTCAAAAACAAACGAGAGCGGGGAGAGGGCCCCCCAAAGACCCCTAGCTGATCAGACCAGGTGGCAATGCAGGAACCTCTTTCGGGGGTCTGATCAGAAAATGTCTGGTTTTAAAGGCAAACTCAGGCAGTTTCCTGCCAGTAACTCTGATTGGTTCCTTTTGATACAGGGAAGGAGAGAAGGCAGGGAAAAACTGCAGGTAAGCATAGGCATGCCTGGGCATGTTCTGAGCCACAGGTATGACTCATATGCTTAACTATTTGGCCACTTTAGGTCTTGCATTCCTGGGCAGAGCACCCTACACCGAGCTGGGTCTGAACAAAGAAGCTAGACAAAGGAGCAAGAAGCCTCCCTCCCTGAGCAGAGCAATGGCTCCAGTTAGTCTGCACAAGCCATCCCCATGAGCAGGGCCAGGCTGTGACTTTGGTCAGTTCAATGGCCAGGGGGGCGGCCACTTAGCACAAACAGAAAGGGGGGGGAAGGAATCCAGCAGGGGGACAGCTGTAACAGACAGTAACCTTGCCTTTTGGCTGTGGAGCACCTAGCAGACACTGATCTGATCCTGGTTAGAGCTTTGAGAACTTCCACAGGATAATGTAATTGCGCTAAGGCTAACTTCTTGTTGGGCTCATCTTGTTGCTTGAATGATGGTAGTTCAGGTGGAGGTGATAGTTCCTTTTTCTGTGTGTGGGGGGGAGTGGGGGAGAAGGTTGGGTTTTTTTTTAAATTGCGATGAGCTTTGTATCTCTTGAATATCATAGTGGATGTGTGATGCCTTTTTTCCTGAGCTAAATAGTTCTGTAAACCTGGCTTCTCATGTCCAATATGTTGTCTCTGAAGGACTTTGAAACATAGACATCCTTCTGTCTCCCTTCATAGGAATTGTCCTCTCCGCCTCAATGTTGGTGTGGAAGGCCATGTAAATAAATATCACATCTTAGTCTCCAGTAGGCATTTCTTCCTTCATGGTGGCTGGAGAAGAGACTCAGTTATGGCATTGAATGTTTACAAAACTTTCCTACATCTGGAACTTTGTTTAGAGGATTCTTGGTATAGTTTTTCCATGGCTTTCTGTTTTGGTTTTCATACTTATGTGATTGCTTGGTTTATCAATAATTATTTTCTTTCATCAGAAATCTTCTTGTATTCTGGTAATATAGTAGTAAATGATAGCACATTTCATTGCAATAGAAAGTAACCTGGAAAGTGTAATAATTAATCATTTAAGAAAAAAGCCATTTCCATTTTTATAATTATGGAAGAACAAGATACATTTAAAGCATTTTGAAAGAAATTAAGATGTTATAAAATGATCTTAAATACTTAAGTGTAACAAAGCATGTTGGAGGAACCAACTAGGGGAAAAGCTCTTCTTGACCTGTTGCTCACAAACAGGGAAGAAATAGTAGATGAAGCAATAGTGGATGGGAACCTGGGAGGCAGTGACCATGAGATGGTCGAGTTCAGGATCCTGACACAAGGAAGAAAGGAGAGCAGTAGAACAGAGACCCTGGACTTCAGAAAAGCAGACTTCGACTCCCTCAGGGAACTGATGGGCAAGGTCCCCTGGGAGAATAACATGACGGGGAAAGGAGTCGAAGAAAGCTGGCTGTATTTTAAAGCATCCTTATTGAGGTTGCAGGAACAAACCATTCCGATGTGTAGGAAGAAAAGTAAATATGGCAGGCAACCAGCTTGGCTCAACAGTGAAATCCTTGCTTGTCTTAAACACAAAAAAACAGCTTACAAGAAGTGGAAGATTGGACAAATAACCAGGGAGGAATATAATAGTATTGCTCAGGCATGCAGGAGTGAAATTAGGAAGTCCAAATCACACTTGGAGTTGCAGCTAGCCGGAGATGTTAGGAGTAACAAGAAGGGTTTCTTCAGGTATGTTAGCAACAAGAAGAAAGTCAAGGAAAGTGTGGGCCCCTTGCTGAATAAGGGAGGGAACCTAGTGACAGAGGATGTGGAGAAAGCTAGTGTACTCAATGCTTTTTTTGCCTCTGTCTTCACAGACAAGGTCAGCTCCCAGACAGCTGCACTCTGCAGCACGGTATGGGGAGGAGGTGACCAGCTCTCTGTGGAGAAAGAAGTAGTTCGGGACTATTTAGAAAAGCTGGATGAGCACAAGTCCATGGGGCCGGATGCGCTGCGTCCGAGGGGGCTAAAGGAGTTGGCCGATGAGATTGCAGAGCCATTGGCCATTATCTTTGAAAAATCATGGCCATCGGGGGAGGTCCCGGATGACTGGAAAAAGGCTAATGTAGTGCCCATCTTTAAAAAAGGGAAGAAGGAAGATCCAGGGAACTACAGGCCAGTCAGTTTCACCTCAGTCCCTGGAAAAATCATGGAACAGGTCCTCAAGGAATCAATTCTGAACCACTTAAAGGAGGGGAAAGTGATCAGGAACAGTAAGCATGGATTCACCAAGGGCAAGTCATGCCTGACTAACCTAATTGCCTTCTATGATGAGATAACTGGCTCTGTGGATGAGGGGAAAGCAGTGGATGTGCTATTTCTGGACTTTAGCAAAGCTTTTGATACAGTCTCCCACAGTATTCTTGCCAGCAAGTTAAAGAAGTATGGGCTGGATGAATGGACGG
Source organism: Mauremys mutica (assembly GCF_020497125.1). NCBI lineage: Eukaryota > Metazoa > Chordata > Testudines > Geoemydidae > Mauremys > Mauremys mutica. The sequence goes on from NC_059079.1 coordinate 65,213,306, forward strand.
TAAGGTGGATAGAAAACTGGCTAGACGGTCGGGCTCAACGGGTAGTGATCCATGGTTCCATGTCTAGTTGGCAGCCGGTATCAAGTAGAGTGCCCCAAGGGTCGGTGCTGGGGCCGGTTTTATTCAATATCTTCATTAACGATCTGGAGGATGGTGTGGACTGCACCCTTAGCAAGTTTGCAGATGACACTAAACTGGGAGGAGTGGTTGATACGCTGGAGGGTAGGGATAGGATACAGAGGGACCTAGACAAATTAGAGGATTGGGCATTTTGGGCTGTATAAGTAGGGGCATTTCCAGCAGATCGAGGGATGTGATCATTCCCCTCTATTCAGCACTGGTGAGGCCTCATTTGGAGTACTGTGTCCAGTTTTGGGCCCCACACTACAAGAAGGATGTGGATAAATTGGAGAGTCCAGCGGAGGGCAACAAAAATGATTAGGGGGCTGGAGCACATGACTTATGAGGAGAGGCTGAGGGAACTGGGATTGTTTAGCCTGCAGAAGAGAAGAATGAGGGGGGATTTGATAGGTGCTTTCAACTACCTGAAAGGGGGTTCCAAAGAGGATGGATCTAGACTGTTCTCAGTGGTAGAAGATGACAGAACAAGGAGTAATGGTCTCAAGTTGCAGAGGGGGAGGTTTAGGTTGGATATTAGGAAAAACTTTTTCACTAGTAGGGTGGTGAAGAACTGGAATGGGTTACCTAGGGAGGTGGTGGAATCTCCTTCCTTAGAGGTTTTTAAGGTCAGGCTTGACAAAGCCCTGGTTGGGATGATTTAGTTGGGTTTGGCCCTGCTTTGAGCAGGGGGTTGGACTAGATGACCTCCTGAGGTCCCTTCCAACCCTGAGATTCTATGATTCTACACCTTTGTCCACTCCAGTTTTTAATTTAAAAAAAAAACCTACAATTTGTTTTATGATATTAAGATTATCTATTCCCCCTCCCTATGTTTATATAATGAGGTGTATTTTCCAGATGGACTCAAGCAAGCATAGCTGCATATTTGCCATTTTAAGTTTTTTTTCCCCCCAATGGTACCGATACTATTGACAATATTATTTATAATACAAAACCATAGTACAGTTAACCAAAATACATTTTAGAACACCATGTACTTTACTTCATCTTAGAATCTTCCTTATACAAGAATAATCATTAAAGGGTGTTTAAATTATTTATATGGGTTCTGTATGTTGGAAAATATCTTGCAATGACTGTAAGTAGGGCCCTATCCAATTCATGGTCCATGTTGGTAAATTTCACAGTCATAGCATTTTAAAAATCTTGAATTTCACAGTGTCACATATTTAAATCATAAATTTCACGGTGTTGTAACTGTGGGGTCTCAACTCAAAAGAGGCTTATGGAGAGCGGGGGGTCGCAAGGCTATTGTAAGCGGGTCATGGTATTGCCACCCTTACTTCTGTGCTGCCTTTAAACCTGGGTGGCTGGAGAGGTGCAGCTGCTGGCCGGGCACCCAGCTCTGAAGGTAGCACCGCCACCAGCAGCAGCACAGAAGCAGGCAATACCATACCATGCCACATTTACTTCTGCACTGCTGCTGGTGGCAGCTCATCCTTCTGGGCTGGGTGCCTGGCCAACAGCCACCTCTCTCTGGCTGTCCAGTTGTGAAGGCAGTGCAGAAGTAAGGGTGGCAATACTGTAGTCCCCCTATAATAGCCAGATTTCCCGGGAGACCAGATTTCACAGTCCATGATGCATTTTTCATGGCTGTGAACTTGGTGAGGCTCTAACTATAAGGAAAAACTGTATCTGTTAATCATCTATGATAAATAAAAATGCTTCTATATGTTTCCTTAAGTAAGTATGCACATATGTTTTAGTGATTAATGTGTGTGTTGACTCAGAAATGTGAACTTCAAAAAGGAAATACAAAAGCAATTCTGGAAAACATGCATGTAAAAGGAACATATTCAGTTAACTAAGGAAATTTGAGTTTGTTTCTGCAACCTCTCTTTGCATAAGTTATCTCATTCAAATTGATGGAACTTTGTATAGAAAGATTGCAGCATGGGGCTTGTTAGACTCTTGAATAGTCTGAATTTCTATTGCTAGATATTGTAGACTTCTGTTGCTTATGTTTTAATGTTCTTGTGTGGCAGTGTGTGTGTTGTATTTGACCACAACATCTATCTTTTAAAATGTCAACTTTAAATTAATTTTGCAGGTTACTCCTCAGTACCTAGTTAAATGTTACATGTTTGAATATAGTAAGGGCTCCAGAACAGTTGAAAGACTCTATGCCATGCATGACAGTAGATATTGCTAGTTGGAGAAACTGCTCTGAGTCTGTATTACATCTCACTATTCAGTTGTCATATTTATCTAATGTATTTGGAACCATAGGATCTAGGGAGTGAGGGCACCAGCCTGAGAGTCAGGAGAAATAGGTTCTAATCCCAGCTCTTGGGTGAATCACTTCACTTCTTTATGTCTTTCCCCATCTGTAAAAGGGTCTCCTTTGTAAAAGCGCTTTTGGTATGTCCCCACAGCATTTTGGAGCAAGCCTCCCAGCCCAGGTCAATAGACTTGGGCTAGTGAGGCTCACACTAGCACTCTAAAAATAGTAGTAGTATCTTGATACACTAATACATGGGAGACATGTTTGGCACATGATGGCCACCAGTGAAATTCCTTGAAATCACGCAGACCTTCAATGAAATGTCAAGTGCTGAGGAGAAACCAATAGTCACCATTACCATTATTTACATCCCTCTAGCCCTGTGCTTTAAAAAAAAGGCTTTAAAACCATGCACCTTTCAATAGTATTGTTTTTTCTTACAATTAGAATAATAGAATATTAGGGATGGAAGAGACCTCAGGAGGTCATCTAGTCAAACCCGCTGCTCAAAGCAGAACCAACACCAACTAAATCATCCCAGCCAGGGCGTTTGTCAAGCCGGGCCTTAAAAACCTCTAAGGGTGGAGATTCCACCACCACCCTAGTTAACCCTTTCCATTACTTCATCACCTTCCTAGTGAAATAGTGTTTCCTAATATCCAACCTAGACCTCCCCCACTGCAACTTGCGATCATTGCGTCTTGTTCTGTCAACTGCCACCACTGAGAACAGCCTCACTCCATCCTCTTTGGAACCCCCCTTCAGGTAGTAAAAGGCTGCTATCAAATCCCCCCTCACTCTTCCTCTTCTGCAGGCTAAATAACCCCAGTTCCCTCAGCCTTTCCTCGTAAGTCATGTGCCCCAGCCCCCTATTCATTTTCGTTACCCTCCGCTGGACTCCAATTTCTCCACATCCTTTCTGTAGTGGTGGGCTCAAAACTGGACTCAATACTTCAGATGTAGCCTCACCAGTGCCAAATACAGAGGAATAATCACTTCCCTCGATCTGCTGGCAATGCTCCTACTAATACAGCCCAATATGCCGTTAGCCTTCTTGGCAACAAGGGCACACTACTGACTCATATCCAGCTTCTTGTCCACTGTAATCCCCAGGTCCTTTTCTGCAGAACTGCTGTTTAGCCAGTTGGTCCCCAGCCTGTAGTGGTGCATGGGATTCTTCCTTCCTAAGTGCAGGACTCTGCACTTGTTGAACCTCATCAGATTTCTTTTGGCCCAATCCTCCAATTTGTCTAGGTCACTCTGGATCCTATCCCTACTCTCCAGCTTATCTACTTCTCCCCCCAGCTTAGTGTCATCTGTGAACTTGCTGAGGGTGCAATTCATCCCATCATCCAGATAATTAATAAAGATGTTGAACAAAACCAGCCCCAGGACCGACCCCTGGGGCACTCCGCTTGATACCAGTTGCCAACTAGACATTGAGACATTGATCAATGTCTAATTAATGATCTAGAGTATGGCGTGGACTGCACTCTCAGATGACACTAAACTGGGAGGAGTGGTAGATACGCAGGAGGGTAGGGATAGGATACAGAGGGACCTAGACAAATTAGAGGATTGGGCCAAAAGAAATCTGATGAGGTTCAACAAGGACAAGTGCAGAGTCCTGCACTTAGGAAGGAAGAATCCCGTGCACTGCTACAGACTGGGGACCGACTTGCTAAGCGGCAGTTCTGCAGAAAAGGACTTGGGGATTACAGTGGACGAGAAACTGGATATGAGTCAACAGTGTGCCCTTGTTGCCAAGAAGGCTAATGGCATTTTGGGCTGTATAAGTAGGGGCTTTGCCAGCAGATCGAGGGATGTGATCATTCCCCTTTATTCGACATTGGTGAGGCCTCAACTGGAGTACTGTGTCCAGTTTTGGGCCCCACACTACAAGAAGGATGTGGAAAAACTGGAGGGAGTCCAGCAGAGGGCAACAAAAATGATTAGGGGGCTGGAGCACATGACTTATGAGGAGAGGCCGAGGGAACTGAGATTGTTTAGTCTGCAGAAGAGAAGAATGAGGGGGTATTTGATAGCTGCTTTCAACTACCTGAAAGAAGGTTCCAAAGAGGATGCATCTAGACTATTCTCAGTGGTACCAGATGACAGAACAAGGAGTAATGGTCTCAAGTTGCAGTGGGGGAGGTTTAGGTTGGATATTAGGAAAAACTTTTTCACTAGGAGGGTGGTGAAGAACTGGAATGGGTTACCTAGGGAGGTGGTGGAATCTCCTTCCTTAGAGGTTTTTAAGGTCAGGGTTGACAAAGCCCTGGCTGGGATGATTTAGTTGGGGATTGGTCCTGCTTTGAGCAGGTGGTTGGACTTGATGACCTCCTGAGGTTCCTTCCAACCCTGATATTCTATGATTCTGTGATCACTACCTGTCAAGCCCGACAATCTAGCCAGCTTTCTATCCACCTTATTGTCCATTCATCCTATCCATATTTCTTGAACTTGCTGAAAAGAATACTGTGGGAGACCGTATCAAAAGCTTTGCTAAAGTCAAGATATATCACATCCACCGCTTTCCCCTTATCCACAGAGCCAGTTATCTCATCATAGAAGGCAATCAGGTTGGTCAGGCATGACTTGCCCTTGGTGAATCCATGTTGACTGTTCCTGATCACCTTCCTCTCCTCCAAGTGCTTCAAAATGAATTCCTTGAGGACCTGCTTCATGATTTTGCCAGGGACTGAGGAGAGGCTGACTGACCTCTAGTTCCCTGGGTTCGTTCTTCCCTTTTTTAAATATGGGCACTATATTTGCCTTTTTCCAATCGTCTGGGACCTCCCCCGGTCGCTACGAATTTTCAAAGATAGTGGCCAATGGCTCTGTAATCACATCAGCCAAGTCCCTCAGCACCCTTGAATGCAGTAGATCTGGAACCATGGACTTGTGCATGTCCAGCTTTTTAAAATAGTCCTTAACCTGTTCTTTCACCACTGAGGGCTGCTCACCTCCTCCCCATACTGTGTTGCCCAGTGCAGCAGTCTGGGAGCTGACCTTGTCCGTGAAGCCCGAGGCAAAAGAAGCACTGAGTACTTCAGCTTTTTCCACATCATCTGTCAATATATTGCCTCCCTCATTCAGTAAGGGTCCCACACTTTCCCTGACCACCTTCTTGTTGCTAACATACCTGAAGAAACCCTTCTTGTTACCCTTCACATCCCTTGCTAGCTGCAACTCCAGTTGTGCCTTGGCCTTCCTGATTACACCCCTGCATGCCTTAGCAATATCTTTATACTCCTCCCTAGTCATCTGTCCAAATTTCCACTTCTTGTAAGCTTCCTTTTTGAGTTTAAGCTCACTGAAGATTTCTCTGTTAAGCTAAGCTGGTCGCCTGCCATATTTGCTATTCTTTCTGTACACTGGGATGGTTTGTTCCTGCTCCCTCAATAAGGCTTCTTTAACATACAGCTAGCTCTCCTGGACTCCTTTTCCCTTCACATTAGCCTCCCAGGGGATCCTACCCATCTGTTCCCTATGGGAGTCTAAGTCTGCTTTTCTGAAGTGCAGGGTCTGTATTTTGCTACTCTCCTTCCTTCCTTTTGTCAGGATCCTGACAATTCTCATCTACCTTAAATAATCTCTGATTAACATTTACTAAAACTGAGTACAAGTTACAGAACCTGTCCCTATATGATTAGTTGAATGGAATAGGGTCCCACATCATACTGTCCTCCAGCTAACTGAAAGAAAGGGATGGAAGGCTATATCATTTGGTACGCACCCAAGCTCACCCAGCTATGAGTAAGATAATTTGTTTTAGGTATTCCTTTAGTCTTTGATAGCAGTGTTGATGTCAAGGTAGAAAACAGAATAGTCCCTAACTAAACTAGAGCATGCTCATGTCTGCTTTCTTTGAAACATATTACAGTATTTGTGGTTTTATTTATTTTTAATAGGAAAAGGAAAAGAAGTACATGCTTCCCTTGGACAACCTGAAAGTGCGAGATGTTGAAAAGAGCTTCATGTCTAGCAAACATATTTTTGCCTTGTTTAACACGGAGCAAAGGTAAGGGAAGGCGCCAGCCAATGCTTTGCAAATAGGTCTAAGAAGATGTACAATTTAATGAAAATGACTGCAGTTTTGGTGCTCCCATTAAATGAGAGTTTAAACCTCTTCAATGCTTTCAGCTCATCTCTTTCTGTGCTATTGCTTTAATCCTGATGCAGGGCACCAAAGGTTAGCATTACATCATTCTCACTATTCATGGTGTGGACTCAAGGCCGTGGTTAGTCATTTTGTTCTTTTGTGATCGATCCCCTCCCTGTCCTATTTTTATGTGTTGCTGGCCCTTCCATCTGTGACTTTTGTACTTTATGGGCTAGATCCTGGTTGAAATTGGCAAGCTCCATTGATGTCAATAGAGCTACATTAACCTACACCAGTTGAGGATTGGCCCCTCAATTCTACAGCAACAATATGTCTCTAGTCATCAGTCACTGTAGGTGGTTTTTAAAAAAACAGCTGAGGGACGAATTAATGAGATAGCTCTGTCTTCCTAATTCATTTGAATCTTAATTCAGCTATGTTCCACCTGACACTTTTCCAGCTAGCCTGCAGCTTCTGAATAAGGAGTGGTGAGAGTGTCATGCCCCTGTGGAGATACGCTTCTAAAAAGCAGGAGAGTGTGACTAGTATACAAACAGAAAGGAAAGGTGAACACTTCAACACGCATCCAAATGCAAGTGATCAGTGCTCTTTCTAAAGGGAAGAGTCGTGTTTGCAGTTGGCTCAATGGGGCTATAGCATTTCAATAGATAAGCTGCATTTTCCGGAGTCCTATTTTCAAAAAATCAGTTTAAGTATCTGTAATACTTGTCCTTTATCTTCTTCTTTATTCACCCCACCCTCCAAAGCTTTGTGATGTGCTGAAATGTCTTTCCAGCTAAGAAGGGCTGGATAGGACTCTCTGTGGAATCGGTTTTTATTGCTCCTGAACTGGCTAGAAGTGATCTTTGCACAGCAAAATGAGGCACTCTCTCCCGCAAGGGCTGAGTGGGCTATCTCTGAACCACTCCCAGCTGCTGGCCTCAGGAGCGACAGACTAAGTTTGAGTCTCATGCTTGAATGCCCCATAAAGTCTTGCGGTACAACTGGTAAACCATTGGACTGGGCTCGCATATTCGTATTCTGTTTCAAACAGTGCACTTGGAAAATATCTCACAAATAACCGTTAGGAACATGAGATAAAACACTTGACCGTTTGCATTTCTAGACCCAGCAGAAAGCTTTTTAAACCTTTTTTGCCTTTTTATAAGTTGTTTGTTCTGAAATGTAAGAGAAGTGATCTGTGGAAGCTGAAATGTAATTTAACTGTTTACACACATGGCTCAGTCATGGAAGATAACTTTGTAGTGATGGATCCTTGTCAATTTTATTGATTCTGTGCAGAGTATAGGAATATTTTTTAAGGCAGGCATGTATGTAGTTCAACCCCTAGGGTCAGGGGGCGTTATGTTCCACAGGGACGATTCTCCTTTGTTGTGCTAATGGTTATGAATATTTTGTGCTTTTTAAATATTAATGGGAAAACTGCATGAAAAAAGGAGAGAAACAAATCATTTACCTTTTCCAGTTCACAAAAAGGGGGCAGAGTGATTTTTCACATTTTCACCAGATCTTCACATAGAATGTGGAGTGAGGATTTTAGATACGTCTGTGTAAAATCTGTTAGAGCTACTACCCACTCAGCTTTTGACTGGGCCTCCTGCATTCTGAAGTTGCATTAAAAGTATCCTGAAATATACATGGGCATGACAGTGCAGCAATAAGTTGCCAGAATCATGTCGTCTAAGTAGAATTCCATAGCAGGAAGAGGTGGGCTCCTTGGTCGTGGGAATCCTTTTATTAAACTGTATTTAAAATGGCAATTTCTTTGCTACCACGATGCAGCCGATTTTCCTTTGATCTTTCTAGAAATCTTCCCTTTTGGCTGAAATTAAGTGTTGTTGTATTGGTTTAATATCTAATACTGTCTCACGCTAGGAACTGTACCCTGCAGTAGCATTGTGGGGGTGTTGAGGCTTGAATGAAATGATCTAGTGCAGGGGTTTTCAGCCTGGTGGTCATGAACATGTATTGGGGTTGTGACCACCCTGCCCTTCCCACCTTGCTAGGTTGGGGGTGGAAGGTCTTGGATGGAAAAGGTTTAGATCCACTGGTATAATAGATCTCATTTTATTTTAAAGTTCCTTGATCGTGAAGATATTTTTCTGGTTTTTTGGGGGGTATGGGGAGGGGGGGGAAATGTTAACTGTGAGTCTGCACTGTTCACGTTTTTATTAGTATAAAATAAACTCCGTGTCTAGTCACTCCTTTCATACTGCTAACTGAGAAAGAAGTCACCCTTTTTTAATTTTTGCCCGTTGAGGGTTTCTCTGACTCCAAGGATTTCAGTATTTAAAATACAGATAATTAAAGAACAGTAGTAAAGCCATCTACTATAACATCCCAGAATGTTATGTGGGTCATTCTGTGTTCCACTTTGCTCCTTAATCTCAAGCAGCATCCAATTTTTGTGCCTCGCCTAGGCAAAGTCTTAGTGTGCATTTAAAAATATTTAAATTGTTAAAGCAAAGTCTCCCTTTAGTCAAGAGAGTTTTCTTGATGACTGTTCTCTCATTCCCAGCCTCTTACTGCCAAGGTATTTCCTGTAACCATATGTTTCTGATACTGTACATTTCAATAGCTTCCTGGATTATGCATACTGCATTTTTTCCATTTATGAAAGCCTCCCCAGTTGTGAAATACAGTTACTAGGGGAAATCCTAGTTTTGCTGAAAAGAAGGATAGACAGGCTTGAATAGGAGACTGTAGATAGATGAGTAAGGAAACTAACAATCGCTGTCACTTTGATTTACTGCAAAAGTCAACAGCTCTCTGACAGAAATCAAATGTGATTTGGTAATGTGTAATGAACGAAGACTATGGCAATTGTTTTAATGGAGAAGATAAATCCTCATGTAATGAAACGTAATTCTGTGTGTATGAACAGCCTGTGTTGTGAAATAATGAATTTAAATTCCTTTCTGTTTGCTTTCTAAATTAAAATTAAACCACTGAAATGGAATATGGGGGATATGCTGCTTATCCGAGTAACATTGCCTAAACAGAAGGAAAAATAAACTAGAGGTGCCTTGCAGCAAACCAAATAATTATTAAAAGCTGTAGAGAGATACCATGTATTTAAACCATACGTACTACTAAATTTCACATGCAGGGGCATATTAGTGTAGATGGGCTCTTTTGATTTACTTAGGTAGAAGCGTTTGGGGCTAAAGCAAATGGTATTAGAGAAACTGCCATTTGACTTGCTCTCCCATTTTCATAATGATTGACTGGCATTCTGTCATAAGCAGAGCTAATAAAGCCAGGGAGAGGATTTTCTGTCCAATAATAAGCTCACGAACAGTAGGTCCACATCCAACGGCTGCACTGATGAATAAGCCCGAGGCTCCTGGGCAAAGTTCAAGAACAAACGAAAAATAATAATTCTGTCTTTCCCAGAAAGTTTACTTTTCTTCTAGAATTTCAGCACAAACGTTTTGCCCACTCTCCACCTATTTCCCGTAAAAACTATTTGCTGATTGATATTTTTTTTCTTTCAGGCAAGTACTTTAGCTTGGGACAAGCATTATAGTCGCAAATGTGCCTCTTTTTAGGAACTGTACAACAGTTCCAGCTGTCTTTAGTTAATAAGGGGAACCAATCATAGTCTCTAATGATCTTACTAATGGCTGTGGAATTCCAGATAGTGCAATTCAGTGCTTAATTTGTGCCAGGGCTTGCCGGGGCTGAGCCCCAGCACCTCTAGGCTTGGCAGTTCATAGCCCCAGCACCTCTGGGCTTGTCGCATCAGTTATGAAAGTAAAAAAAATTGCTGGAGCCCCAGCACCTCTTTCATTACAAATTAAGCACTGGTGCTATTTCATTTAATTGTTTCTGTGCCACCTTAAAATAACCCTTACGGCCTTGTAACAGAGAGGCAGAGCTTTTTGGTTGACTCACTCTATTGGCAGGTATTTGAACCTTTTATTAAACTGCTGCAATTTCTGCTGACTCCTTGTGGCAGGAGCAGTTTATTCTAATTCCACCTAGAATATCAGAAGGGCTTTGAATAAGCAGAAGTGTGAGGAGTGCATCTTCCTCCCCTCTGTTGTAAGCAGAGGGAGAGTTCCCCTTCCACGTGTTCTCATGAATTTAGGGGAGATCAGCTCCCTCTTCTTGCTTCTTCTTTCCTGGTGAAAAAGGGACACACCAGGAGGGAGATTTTGGAGTTATGGAGCCAGAGAAGGAAACTGGTCTGGTTTTTTTTATTTTTTTTTTGGCTGGCTGGAGCATTGTTTGCTGGCTCCTGCCCTTACCTGCCAGTAGGGGGAGCAACACCTCATGGGGAAAAGAATTGTCTGGTGGGGAGTCCCTTGTCTACCTCCTTTTTCCCACAGGAAGCTCTATTCTCCTGTCTGATTCCCTCTCCCTTCCAGGGTGGCAGAGAGGGAGAGAGGCTCCCTCATCTCACCATATCCAGCTCCAGGGGAAAATGGAGACTGCTGCATCCCCTCCCCTAGCCATACTCTCTAGTAGAAACCGAATGATCTTGTCAGGTTCTTCTTCCCTCATGGCTGTCTGTAGTGGGGTGTGTGAGTGGAGAGGTGGGTTTGGAGCACAAGAGATGTTCCTCTGCAGTTACCAGACTCACACTGAGGACCCAAATAATAGAGGGCCTGATGGAATAGCTAATAATGGCACTTGGGTGTGCCAGAACCTGCTATCCTCTGGTGGAGGCTGTCTGTCTGGAGGCTGAAGCTTCAGTCTGAGGAACAAATGATAAGGCAGGTAGAGGAACCATTGTGAAGATAAAGTTTTGGGGACGCTGAAAGAAAAACCAAAACGATGCTTACCCAGGTGATGGGGTGACCCACCAGCCCCTACGTGGATTGTGACTTTCAGGTTACATGGTCTAGCTGAAGCTGCATGGGCTGAGATACCCATGGGAGTGTCATGTGACTGCTGAGCGAGTTGAGGTGATGTCGAAGTGTGTACCCACGCTGGTGTGGGAGAGCTTATTCAGAGATGAGCAAAGGCAGATAGCAGAACTTTTCTGAGTCATCCCTCAGCCATTATTCCCATATGCGTATTGGGCAAGTAGGCTGACTCTGGGGAGGGGTGCCGTACTCATTCATTAGCCTGGGTAGTTTGTCTTCAGGAGAGATAGGGAACATTTCCTGGACCCTAGGGGATGTTCAAGAACATCATTCAGGACTATGGCACAGGAAATGCCACAAGCAGAGAAGAGCCTGGGTCTTCTGGAGGCAACATGTGACTTGGGGAGTTGGGTGGGTTCTATGTGGGTTGCAAAGGTGACATAGATTAGATGTTCTGGGAGGGAAGCAATGTACCAGGTGGCACGCCTCTTGTGAGCCCCATCCCATTAGCAAGTATTAGAACCTTTCATAGAGCTCTTAAATTTCTTCTGGCTGCCACAGGACAACTGGTTACCACCACCCCAAGATATAAGAGGGATTGGGGTGGCACCCAAAAGAGAGGAAACTACTGCAGGGGGTTAAGACAAAGGAGGTGCTGGATGGACGCCAAACTCAGGGAGGAAGCTTAGGCTGAGGTGTATGTTTTGTTACTGTTTTTGATTTACCAAGAAAGCCAAGCCCCAGGGAGAGCTAGGGGATGAGCCTATTCATAGCCCCATATGTGGTGTTACAAATGAGGGAGTGAGAGTCCATTAAAAAAATTCAGATGAATTTTATCCAGAAAACAATTTTTTGAGGTTTGTAAACTACAGCGAACTTCTGGATTCTGTTCAATATTGAAGCAGTTGTAATCTAAAGAAATCCGATTTAACAAATGAGTTTTAAGCCCCAATTGCAGTTCAGAAGCTTACTGCTCTGCCTTATCAGTCCTTTCGTTTATATCACCATTCAGGGGAAATAGTAGAACACAGCATTTGCAGGTAGGGGTCTTAGGACTGGCATTACAGAGCAAAAAAAAGCTCTTAAGAGGAAGAAGCAGCAATGCTAAAGTCATCACAAATAGCTTATTTGTTGTGTTTTGCCTCAAGGAGGCCTCTCATTACCTGTAGAATTATGGACACATACCAAAAAAATAAGATTTTTTTTTTAGTGGTTTATATGGAACAATCAAGTTTTTTGCTGCAATTTGCCAAAATATTGCTGAGTCAGTGAACTAAGCTGTTTGCTTGGAAAAAACAATGTTCTCTGACATACTGGAAGTAGGTGCAGCAATCAACATTTGCTATTTATTTAGTATTTTTTAAAGTGCTATATAGATAGTTTTGGAAGGGTTGGATTTTTATCGGTAAATGTCAATTTCCCTGTACACACACTAACTAATGGAAAAAATACTTCAATCAATAATCAAACTTCACAGATAGGCGAGATCAGAAAAATGCTGCTTGAGAACTTATTAGAGTTGAGTTAAAATATTTACTTTGTATATTTTTGACATATACCGTTGACACTTTCTGTTTTAACAGTTAGAAAGCTTAAACTCTTTGAATCTCAACATCTATTGGCATTAAATAATTGTTGTCCCCCGCCCCCAGCCCCAGTTTCCCACAACTGACAATTTAAATAGATAAAAGTAAAAAAAAAACAAAAAAACTTAAACCCCATAATTTTGCACAACTGTGAAAATTTAAATCGATAAAATTTGAAAAAATACTTTGATAATATCAATGTTTATTTTAATCAAAATTATAGAAAACATTGAATTCTGCCAAGCCTCTCTATAGGGATGGTACCTAGGAAATAACTAAATTTATTTCAGTTCTATTCTATCACCATTATACTAGTATAAGCACACTGTTCTTAGGCAAATCATGTTGTTTTTTGTTAATTGTTAGTATTACTCTACCAACATGTGTGATTATAACAAACAACTCCCTGTCCAGAAACAATGGAATGCTAAAGGCTGAGTTATATCTAAGATAGAAGCTCTACTAATTTCGTTCTAGAATATTAATCGGATAGTTTTGTGCTGATTTAAATTATTACTGCAATTAATTTAAATTAAATTAAATTATTACTACTGATGAACAGTGAGACGTGAGTTATGGATATAGTTCTGTGATGGATATATTTGAAATTTAGACACTTTCATAATCAAGGTATGGCTACAATGATTAGTATATTATTCTCTCTCTGCTCATTTTTCCCATTAGGACAGTAGTTATGTTAATTTACAAATGAATATACTTCACTGGGACTACTCAAGTGGATTTGATTTGTAGACTAAAGCTCTTAAGCACTTTTCTTTCTTAGCATTTTCTCAGAGATGTTCTGTTTGGTTCTTCTGCAAAAAAAGAAATAATTTGAGAGGCATGTGTAATTAATTTTAATTAACACTCTCTCTCTCTCTCTCTCTCTCTCTCTCTCATTGGAGTGAACAAAAATGGCATGCCTTTGTAGAAAATGTTAGTCACACATTGCTGCTAACTCACTGCAGATGGATGGCTTCATAAAGAAAATATTTGCAGAGCCCTAACTTCATCGCGTTTATTATTTCTTTCCTTTAAAAAAATTGGCAGCCTGTATTTAAAAACTGCTGTTATGGAGTTTCAGGTGTGTATCACAATATGCCAAAGCACACTTCAAATCCAGTGCATTGTATCTAGCTCACTTAGAGTTGAGTTAATATCTAAAATGTCTTGAATGTGTATATTTGTTGAATGGTTAGATTCCTGTTCCCTTTTACATGGCTATATATTAAACTAATATTGTGGATGCATTTTTTCATTTTATGGTAATTTTCAGCCAAATTGAAAATATCCAATATATGCAACTTTTTAGTTTTTCACTCCAAAAAATTTGGCTCAGTCTGCATTCAACTCTGGACTTTTAAAGTCAATTCTATTATGATGCAGTAAATATAAAAAGACCCAGAAATTCACAAAATAATTTTAGATGGCAAACGTTCCTGTTTTAGGATCCAATCCTACATCACATGGAGTTATCTAAGCCTGTGAATAGTTTCAGTGACTTCAATGGGACTGTTCAGGTTAAGAGGGTGTGGGTGTAGTCAGTGTGTGGGTTGGTTTTTTTTTTCCCAGAATCAGGGCCTTAGTGGTTTATGATCTCAGTACTGCATATTTCACAGATATTCCTGCTCTATAATTTCTAGCTGTATTTGTCATGGCATGTGTGCAGACTTATGAGTGCGGACAAATGCCTCCTTATAATCTAACTTGATGTTTTTTGCTTTATAGCTTTATATATTCTCTAATAATTACATGCCACTTACAGTACATCTGCTTATCAAGGTATAGCAGGCCCATCATCATTATATATCAGCAGCTGCCTGTGCACAAAATTAGTATGTTGATACACTTATAGAAGAAGAATTGAAATGGAAATTATACAGCAGTTGCCCTTAAAAACATGCCAGTTTTGCCTTAGATACGTAGGTATGGTTACATAATGTGATGGAGCAAGGCCGGATGGCTACAGGAAAGTACTGAGGAGCAGGTATGTTAGCTCCAGGCTAAGCAAATCCCTAGTACCATGGGAACCAAAATGGCAGTTGCTCCAGGCTAATCAAGGCACCTGGGGCCAATTAAGAACTTTCTAGAAGGCACCGGAGAGAGCTATTTTGATTGGAGCACCTGCGGCCAATCAGGACAGGCTAATCAAGGCACCTGGTATAAAAAGGGGAGCTCACTCCAGTCTAGGGGGAAGGAGGCAGAGGAGAGAAGTGTGTGTGAGGAGCTGGGAGCAAGGGGCACAAGGAGCTGAGACTGAGAGGGTGTGCTGCTGGAGGAGTTGTTGATCCAGACTGTGGGTTCCACCAGAGGGGAAGATCACTGAGGTGAGCAAATCCGCCAAGAAGCGCAGGACCCACCAAGGTAGAAGAGGGACTTTGTCACAACTGGTGTCAGGGGTGGGATGTTTGGTGTGCACAGCACGGCGGAAGAAGGAGGGTGATTTAAAAAACACAGCAAAAAAAAAAAAAAAAAAAAAACCCCACAAAAAAAAAAAGGGGGGGGGGGTTTACAATTTGTTACCACAATGGATGATGTAGTACGGGCACTGATACAAGCCACGGCGGCCCAGCAGGAGGCTACCCGTGTCCAGGCAGCTGCCCAGCAAGAAGCAGTGCGGCTGCAGCAAGAAACTAACCGCCTGCTGATGGACCAAGCTGTTCAAGACCGAGCTATGTTGCAGGAACTGGTAAGCCAGGTAAAGACACTTGCAGAAATGAACCGTGGGCATGATGGGACACGGCTCATACGGGCTAACCATTGGCTGCAGAAAATGACGAGGGAAGATGATGTAGAGGCATACCTTCTGGCCTTTGAGAGGACAGCTCTACGGGAGGCCTGGCCTCGAGATCAGTGGGCTAGCATCCTTGCCCCGTTCCTGTGTGGGGAGGCCCAGAAGGCCTACCATGATCTTCCTGAAGAAGCTGCAGCAGACTACTCCCAGCTGAAGGCAGAGATCTTGGCCAGATCTGGGGTAACATCCGCAGTACGGGCCCAGCGGTATCATGAGTGGCGGTACCGGGAAGACAAAACCCCACGATCCCAATTATATGACCTCGTCCATCTCGCACGAAAGTGGTTGCAAACAGAATCCCGGAGTCCGGAAGAGATACTAGAGGTTCTGGTCATCGACCGGTACACGAGGGCACTGCCACCAGATCTCCGCAAATGGGTAGGCCAGAACGATCCGTGCACCTATGATGAAATGATCACGCTGATAGAAAGACGCATGACAGCCAGGGAATTGACCCAACTACGCAAGGAAAGCCCCTTCCGTAGCAAACACCCAACCCCAACCCTGGAAGGAGGGACAGCCAAACCCCTGGGGAGTCCTAGGTGGAGGAAGAGGGGGGCTGAAAACCAACAGAGACTCCAGAAGGAAGGGATTGGCCTGAGTGGAGGGAACCCTGTGACTAAAACCCCTAGCCCACAGGATGGGAGACTAGAAATAGGTTTCAGAGTAGCAGCCGTGTTAGTCTGTATCCGCAAAAAAAAAAAAAAAAAACAGGAGTACTTGTGGCACCTTAAAGACTAACAAATTTATTTTAGCATGAGCTTTCGTGAGCTAAAGCTCAAGAAGTGAGCTTTAGCTCACGAAAGCTCATGCTAAAATAAATTTGTTAGTCTTTAAGGTGCCACAAGTACTCCTGTTTTTTTTTTACTAGAAATAGTTATAGATGTTATGCATGTGGGGAGTGGGGACACATATCAGCACAATGTCCCAGCACCGAAGAGCCTATGCAATGCAACTTGGGGGATTGGGAGGTCCCATGCTCCCTTATCCACCTGGCGGGCGTTGCGTTAGCCCCACATAACTATACCAGGCCAGTAAAGATAAATGGAACAGAGACTACAGCACTGGTGGACTCAGGAAGTGCTATCACCCTTATATCGGGTAAGCTGGTAAAAAGTAGCCAGCTGCTGCAAGCCAAACGTGTAGCAGTGACATGTGTGCATGGGGCCATGAGCCAATACCCCACCATCCCAGTGGAGATAGAGGTTCAGGGGAACCCCATTGAGGTGACAGTGGGCGTTGTACCTAAACTCCCATATCCTGTAGTTATTGGGAGAGACTATCCAGGGTTTGATAATTTACTTCCCCCTGAGAGGCTGCAGGGAAGTGGAGACCCTGTTGACAGCGACTCATCACTGGGGGAATGTCAACCCCCAATGTTTTCTGAGTTTTCTCAGGATCTATTCTCAGCCCCCCAAAAGGCCCAGAAGACAAAAAAAGAAAGGAAGGCCGCGAAGGCTTTGGGAACCCAGATCCTGACCCAAGGCCAGAAGACTGCGCTAGTAGGCAGACGGGCACGAGCAGCCAACAGTGAAACTACCAACACGGAAGGTGAGCCGGAGGCTGGCCCCAGCCATGAGGGCGACAGGCCATTGGAAGAAGCAGAAGCCGGCCCCTGGGAGCTCAGGCAGGTTAGTCCTGGGAGAGAGACGTTCGGACGGGACCAGGCAGAGGACCCCAGATATGATAACGTCAGGAAAGAGGTGGCTGAGATAGATGGGATACCAGTGGAGGGGAAGGTCCGAGGTCCAGGACCCTACTTTATAGTGAAGAAAGATCTCCTGTACCGTGTGGTGCAAATGCAGGAGCAGGAGATACATCAACTTCTGGTGCCACGAAAACATCAAAAAGCCATATTGAGCCTCGCCCACAGTCACCTGTTTGGAGGACACTTAGGGGTAGAGAAAACCTAGGCCAGGATCCTGCGGAGGTTCTTCTGGCCAGGAGTACATGAAGATGTCAGGCGATACTGCACCTCTTGTCCAGAGTGTCAGCTACATAGCCCTCGCCCACACTTACGGGCCCCTTTGATACCTCTTCCAATAATAGAGGTACCATTTGAACGCATAGTCATGGATCTGATTGGGCCCCTAGAGAAGACAGCTCGGGGCCACCAACATGTGCTGGTTGTACTAGACTATGCTACCCGATACCCGGAAGCCGTCCCCCTACACAACACAGCTTCCAAGATAATAGCTAAGGAGCTAGTACAGATCTTTTCCCGGGTTGGGCTACCCAAGGAGATACTGACTGATCAAGGGACACCTTTCGTGTCTAAGTTGATGAAAGATCTCTGTTCATTGCTCCATGTACAAGCCCTACGGACCTCTGTATACCACCCGCAAACAGACGGCCTTGTGGAAAGGTTCAATAGGACCCTCAAGGCCATGATCCGGAAAGTGGTGAGCCGGGATGGGAAAGACTGGGATACCCTATTGCCTTACCTCATGTTTGCCATCCGGGAAGTTCCACAAGCCTCCACAGGCTTCTCTCCATTCGAACTACTATATGGGCGCCACCCCCGAGGCATATTGGATATAGCCAGAGAAGCCTGGGAAGAGGAGCCAAATCCCGGAAGGAACATAGTCGAGCATGTAATACAGATGAGGGATCGGATAGCCCGAGTTACACCCATTGTACGAGAACATTTGGAGAAAGCACAGGAGACCCAACGGACCCATTATAACCACCAAGCAAAGCTTCGACGGTTCCAACCAGGGGATCGAGTAATGGTCCTGGTGCCCACAGCAGAAAGCAAGCTGTTGGCCCAGTGGCAGGGACCCTATGAAGTGATTGAAGCCGTGGGAGAGGTAAACTATAAGGTGCGGCAGCCAGGCCGCAGGAAACCGGAGCAAATTTACCACATCAATCTTCTAAAACCTTGGCATGATCGAGAGGCATGCTTAGTCACCCAGGAGACCCTTCCCCAGGAGGATAACTTACACGAGCAAGTGAAGATATCACCCGACTTGACGCCAATCCAAAAGATCGAGGCAGCCGACATGATTAATCGCAATCGAGATGTGTTCTCTACAAAACCGGGGCGGACGACTGAGACCTATCACCATATCCGCACGATCCCTGGAGCCAAGGTAACACTGAGACCCTACCGAATCCCAGCAGCCAAAAGAGAAGAAATCAAGGCCGAAGTAAAGAAAATGTTAGAATTAGGCGTTATTGAAGAATCCTACAGTCAGTGGTGCAGTCCAATCGTTCTAGTGCCCAAACCTGATGGTACCACGAGATTCTGTAATGACTTTCGCCGACTGAATGAAGTATCCCAATTTGATGCATACCCCATACCACGCATCGACGAACTGGTTGACCGACTGGGTAGTGCCCGATTCTTGACTACACTGGATCTGACAAAAGGGTATTGGCAGATTCCCCTGACCAAAGAAGCTAAAGAAAAGACAGCGTTCTCCACCCCTGATGGGCTATTCCAGTACACTGTCCTCCCTTTTGGGTTACATGGGGCCCCAGCCACATTCCAGCGCCTCATGGATAAGCTGCTGCGCCCCCATACTAGTTATGCAGCTGCATACCTAGATGATGTCATCATCCATACGCCAGACTGGGGAACCCACTTGGAGAAAGTTGAGGCAGTGCTACGCACCTTAAGGCGGGCTGGCCTCACCGCTAATCCTGCTAAGTGTGCCATAGGACTAGCAGAGGCTAGGTACCTGGGATATATTGTAGGAAGAGGTATAGTGAAACTAATAAACTAGAAGCGATTCAAAACTGGCCCCGGCCGACCCAGAAGAAGCAGGTCCGTGCATTCCTAGGTGTGGTAGGCTACTACCGACGGTTTATTCCCCACTTCGCCAGTAGGGCAAGTCCTCTAACGGGTCTGGTGAAGGCTCGAGGTCCAGACATGGTGAAGTGGACCGACGCTGCAGAAGGGGCGTTTGTAGACCTTCGGACAGCCCTCTGTAATGACCCCGTACTCATAGCCCCGGACTTTACCAAGGAATTTATTTTACAGACAGATGCCTCTGAGGTGGGGTTGGGGGCAGTTCTGTCACAAATGATTGGAGATGAAGAACACCCGATTCTCTACCTAAGCAGAAAGCTGCTCCCACGAGAACAGAAGTATGCAGTAGTCGAGAGAGAATGCCTTGCTGTCAAATGGGCCATGGAGACGCTGCGTTATTACCTCTTAGGCCGACGGTTTACTCTTGTGACGGACCATGCACCCCTTCAATGGATGCAGAGAAATAGGGAGAAGAATGCAAGGGTCACCAGGTGGTTCTTATCCCTCCAACCATTCCAGTTCCGTATACGGCATAGGGCTGGATGCCACCACGGCAACGCTGATGGTCTTTCACGAGCACACTGCCTGGCGTCCCAAGTTGCCCAACCCTATGGTGTTGAGCAGAGGGGGGGGATATGTGATGGAGCAAGGCCGGATGGCTACAGGAAAGTACTGAGGAGCAGGTATGTTAGCTCCAGGCTAAGCAAATCCCTAGTACCATGGGAACCAAAATGGCAGTTGCTCCAGGCTAATCAAGGCACCTGGGGCCAATTAAGAACTTTCTAGAAGGCACCGGAGAGAGCTATATTGATTGGAGCACCTGTGGCCAATCAGGACAGGCTAATCAAGGCACCTGGTATAAAAAGGGGAGCTCACTCCAGTCTAGGGGGAAGGAGGCAGAGGAGAGAAGTGTGTGTGAGGAGCTGGGAGCAAGAGGCACAAGGAGCTGAGACTGAGAGGGTGTGCTGCTGGAGGAGTTGTTGATCCAGACTGTGGGTTCCACCAGAGGGGAAGATCACTGAGGTGAGCAAATCCGCCAAGAAGCGCAGGACCCACCAAGGTAGAAGAGGGACTTTGTCACAATAAGTATGAAGGAATTGCTAGAGAAATTGAAAATACTGACATCAAGCTATGTAGTTTACTAAGGTAATCAGCAATTTTTTAAGGGTGACCACTGTACAATGAAATCTACCCTAAGCACTGTTGCCGGTACTGTAGGCAACTTTAAGATCTTCCCCTGTGGTTTTCAGTACAATTTTTTTCAGCTACTGGTTAAAGACTGAAACCACATTAGCTCTGCTTTTTTATATGTCAGGTAACTTGACGGAATGTTCTGGGGCACCAACATTTGGGGCTGGTGTGATAGGAATCCTACAGGTGCAGAAGCCTTGACCTTGATACCAGCCACATGTGCTATCATTAAGGCTGCAATTTAGTCAGAGGTATTTTTAGTAAAAGTCATGGACAGGATATGGGCAATAAACAAAAATTCACGGCTCTTGCCCTGTTCATGACTTATACTAAAAATACCTGTGATTAAATCTTGGGGGGAGGCATGGGGGGCTGCTGCTGGGGGACGGGCCTGGGATCTGCTGCTGCGGGTGGCTTCCAGGGCTAGTGGCACCAGCTCCAGCTGCCTGGCTGCGGACCGCAACTGCTCTGGCCACCCCGGGACCGGTGCCGGGGGCCGCCGGAGCAGTGATTGGTGTGGCTGTCGCCAGGGGCCACCTCAGCATCTGGACCTGGAGCCAGCTGACTTGGCAGCCCTGGGATCAGCCACACTGGCCCCTGCAGAAGTCATGACTTCCATGACCTCCGTGACAGACATAGAGTCCTAGCTATCATGGAACTTATCTGGCACATTCCTGTCTCCTCTCCTGTGCTTTCAAATACCTCCTTATTTCCTGCCCCACCACATTAGAATCCTTATATTAGTGGAAGATTTAATCACCCATTGTACCAGCAGAAGGTATTAATACAAGCTGCCACTTTGCTTCTCTCTGGAGGAAACTTAAAAAGTCAAAAACTTCTATTTTTAGATGGTTTTGGAAGGGTGAACTCCTCCAATTCCATGACATGAATGGAAAGGTTTTGGGATGTCTCCTGCCCTGAATGGAGACAGCTGGGAAGAGAGGTTTCTCAAACCATCACTGAAGTGAGTGTATGAATGTGGGTGTGGGCTGCACATGTATTGTGGATAACTCACTGAGCATGTGCAACAATAGAAAGATTTAGTATTAGGATTATAGACACAGGTATGTTATGTTAAACAAGATTGGATTCTCTCTCCCTGGTACCATTCGCTCTGCTATATTGAAAGGCCCATCACCATTCCCCTCCACACACACAGATAGAGAGGCGCATGATCTCACTTGAATTGTGTGTCTTCCTTTGTTTTGTCAGAGGTTTTCTGTGTGACTGACTTTTGGTTAACCTTGGGCAATACTGTTGAAATTTGTTTAATGCCGTAGCAACTTCATTTTCTAAGTACAACTCTACTAATTTGGATGTTACATTTTCTCTCAAAAGTCAGAGATTATTTTTGTGATATTTCTCTCACCTTGGATTAGTTTCTCCATTTCACATTCATTAGATCTGTTTGAGTTTCTTTCCACTGGGTTGAAAAACCTTGTTTGAAAGGATTTTTAATTGTTAGCCGTGATCTATGAGCCTCTTTGTACTATTATAATTATATTATAATATGTCTTTGCATAGAAATCAGTAGAGGGACTTTTAAATGGTTCGTGGATGGAAAAACACGTTAATTTCAACATAGGCAGATGTACATTTATTTAAAGTAACCAAAAATGCTCCCTGCCTTGTGACAGTTATGACTAAGAGCTCTGCCAGAATAATACTAAATACAGTTCTCTAACTCAGGCCCTTAGATGTTTTGGTCAAACTCCATGAGATAAAAAGCTGCTGGAACATCACACAGGGTTGATATGGTCAAGGAACATTTACATCAATAAGTAGGTCATTGCAGATCTTGAATGAAACTGCTTGAAAGAAATCCATACTCCTCCTTATCCTAATGTGCATATTGAACTGTGTGAGCCTGGAGCTCCATAATGATCAAGTGTACAGTATCAAAATGTTATGATATATAATAAATTACAGTTTGGATAGGAACTAGACAAACCAGTACTGCCAGCCCAAACTGTTAAAAAATAGTCAGGCCCTTTACATCTCTTCAACCATGAAGGCTAGAAGCTTTTTTTGTTTGGGGTTTTTTTTTTTTTTTATGGAAACTGGATTCTCACATAACCACAGGATTCCAGGAATTTTGAGGCATCAAGAAAAACACCAAATATCACAAGACTCATGATAAAATAGTGAGAACTGGCAACCCAGCAAACCATTTGTAGTAATGTGGGCTTAAAACACTCTCAGATTACACATAGCAACAGCAGAACATACCTACCACAATATATTTACATATACAGTGGGCGCACTTGAAAATTTAATTCCAGTTCTGGAATGGTTGGTCCATTGAAAGTGGTTTTCAATAGAAAGCTGGGTTTTCAGCTAAACATAATTTTTTATGAAAAGCGCGTTTTGCAGAAAACTGAGTTTTCATGAAAGAATGGAAAACCAAGGTTTTTGGCTGAAAACTGAAACTTTTGGAACAAATAACAATAATATATGAAATGTTCAGTCTTTCAATGAAAAATTGAAATTTTCTGTAGGAAAACCCTCCCCTCATTTTCCAACCTGCTCTCATACTGGTTCTAGCAGTATTCCTAATTCCAAGTATATGGAGTATTGGTAGAACATTGCTAGAATCTCTCTAAAACTGGCATGAGTTTATTAAGTACATTCACTAGGTTTCTTTAGCAAAGAAACTATATGAGGTAAAGTAGACTCAGACTCAGAAATATAGTAGCTAGAGAATCACTGTTATTTTCAAGTACGTGAACCCTGAGTTTAAAAGTCTAAGCTCAGCTGGTTTTCCCATAGGATGATTTACCACAGAACTTCATATAATTATTATATGTAACTTCCAGTGCAATACATAGATTAGGCAATTCTCACATCACACTCCATAACTGAGAGATGAAAGAACAGGAGTACTTAGAGACTAACAAATTTATTTGAGCATAAGCTTTCGTGGGCGACAGCCCACTTCATTGGATGCATGCAGTGGAAAATACAATAGGAAGATCACACACACACACACACACACACACACACACACACACACACACACACACACACACACACACACACACACACACACACACACACACACACTGGGTGTTACCATACACACTTTAACAAGAGTGATCGGTTAAGGTGAGCTATTACCAGCAGGAGAGAGAAAAACTTTTTGTAGTGGTAATCAAAATGGTCCATTTGCAGCAGTTTACAAGAAGGTGTGCGGAGCTGGGGGAGGGGGAGGGAAATAAACTTGGGGAAATAGTTTTACTTTGTGTAATGACCCATCCACTCCCAGTCTTTATTCAAGCCTAATTCAATGGTGTCCATTTTGCAAATTAATTCCAATTCAGCACTCTCTTGTTGGAGTCTGTTTTAGAAGTTTTTTTATTGTAATACAAGACAAAGAATTCACAGTTTAGGCAACTGCAGGTAATGTATGGGGGAAACAATCAAATAGCTGGGAGTTCACAAGAATGATTAATAGCTGAGAGGTAACAGTAAAATAAAGTAAACAGTAAAATAAGCAAGTTGTCCATTAAGCAGAAGTTTCAGCATATCTTGCCAGTAATGTGTGATTAGAGTGGGGAAAAGAGAGAAAAAAAAAGAGAGAGAAAAATATGTTTGATAACTTTTCCTGGGAGTAGAAATGACTTCTCTATTTGATGTAGTTAATCTCAAAACATCAAATTATGTTGTAATTTACAGGAATACAACTCTGTGTATAAGGCAGGGGTCGGCAATCTTTCAGAAGTGGTGTGCCGAGTCTTCATTTATTCACTCTAATTTAAGGTTTCGCGTGCCCGTAATACATTTTAACGTTTTTAGAAGGTCTCTTTCTATAAGTCTATAATATATAACTAAACTATTGTTGTATGTAAAGTAAATAAGGGTTTAAAAATGTTCAAGGAGCTTCATTTAAAGTTAAATTAAAATGCAGAGCCCCCAAGACCAGTGGCCAGGACCCGGGCAGTGTGAGTGCCACTGAAAATCAGCTCGCGTGCTGCCATTGGCACGCATGCCATAGGTTGCCTACCCCTGGTATAAGGTATTATACAGTTTGTAAATAGAAAATATAAATCTTTTGTCTCCTTCACATTAAATATTTGTATTGGTTTAATTTTTAGTAATGTGATTATGGAAACATTTCTGTCTTTGTTAAATATGTAGGCTATTACATTAAAATGATGATACTTTACAAGAGGAAATAGTGTAAACAATAGTGGGGTATGTAGATGTGTGGTTTTACACTCAGTTTTCCTGTGTTAGTATTTGAGGAATCTTCAAATATTTAAATAATTGATCATGGAAAACTTAGAAAAACAACTACTCATTGGCAGTTCTATGTATATTTTCTGTATTTCTCTTTCCATGTTCTTCACAGCTATAAATGTTTGCATGTAAACAAGATTTGTGTTGCTTAGAAGTTCACCTACTCCTGCTTCATACTCCCCTGTCTGATGTCATTAACTTGGGTTTATGACATCACAGTTAGTTGCTATTGAGATGATAGTGATATCCCAAGATTATTGCATCCCATGTGAAATAAACAGATGATGCTTAAAGCATATCCTGTTTCTGTGAAAATATTTTTAGTAATTTTAAAAAGCGGAAGAAAAAAAAGAATTTCAATTGTTTTTTAAAAAAATTCAGTTTTCCATGAAACATCAGTGGATCCTTAATGAGTAGAATCATACAAGATTAGGGTTGGAAGAGACCTCAAGAGGTCATCTAGTCCAACCCCCTGCTCAAAGAAGGACCAACACCAACTAAATCATCCCAGCCAGGGCTTTGTCAAGACAGGCCTTAAAAACCTCTAAGGATGGAGATTCCACCACCTCCCTAGGTAACCCATTCCAGTGCTTCACCACCCTCCTAGTGAAATAGTGTTTCCTAATATCCAACCTAGACCTCCCCCACTGCAACTTGAGACCATTGCTTCTTGTTCTGTCATCTGCCACCACTGAGAACAGCTGAGCTCCATCCTCCCCCCCCCCTTCAGGTAGTTGAAGGCTGCTATCAAATCCACCCTTACTCTTCTCTTCTGCAGACTAAACAAGCCCAGTTCCCTCAGCCTCTCCTTCCAAGTCATGTGCCCCAGCCCTCTAATCATTTTCGTTGCCCTCTGCTGGACTCCAATTTGTCCACATCCTTTCTGTAGTCGGGGACTCAAAACTGGACACTATACTCCAGATGTGGCCTCACCAGTGCCGAATAGAGGGGAATAATCACTTCCCTTGATTTGCTGGCAATGCTCCTACTAATGCAGCCCAATATGCTGTTAGCCTTCTTGGCAACAAGCGCACACTGCTGACTCATATCCAGCTTCTTGTCCACTTTAATCCCCAGGTCCTTTTCTGCAGAACTACTGCTTAACCAGTCAGTCCCCAGCCTGTAGCATTGCATGGGATTCTTCCATCCTAAGTGCAGGACTCTGCACTTGTCCTTGTTGAACCTCATCAGATTTTTTTTTTGGCCCAATCCTCTAATTTGTCTAGGTCACTCTAGACCCTATCCCTACACACCAGCGTATCTACTTCTCCCCCCAGTTTAGTGTCATCTGTGAACTTGCTGAGGGTACAATCCATCCCATCATCCAGATCATTAATAACGATGTTGAACAAAACCAGCTCCAGCACCAACCCAGGGCACTCTGCTTGATACCAGCTGCCAACTAGACATCGAGCCATTGAGTCCAGCAATCTAGCCAGCTTTCTATCCACCTTATAGTCCATTCATCCAATCCATACTTTTTTAACTTGCTGGCAAGAATACTGTGGGAGACCATATCAAAAGCTTTGCTAAAGTCAAGATATATCACGTCCACTACTTTCCCCATATCCACAGAGCCAGTTATCTCATCATAGAAGGCAATCAGGTTGATCAGGCATGACTTGCCCTTAGTGAATCTATATTGACTGTTCCTGATCTCCTTCCTCTCCCCCAAGTGCTTCAAAATGGTTTCCTTGAGGACCTGCTCATGTAAAACATGTTAGTTTCTTTTTGTAAGATTCTGTTACTTACAGAAAACCTGAGACGTTCTTTAGAGGTTATTTTTTCCTTGGTTTTGGACAATGCTGCTCATATCTCTGTTTGAGGAACAGGGTTAGAAGAGTCCAGTGGTGATTGTGCTAAAATGGGCCTTGAGACCTGGGTTCAATTCCCTGACCCCAACCCCTCAACTTCCTGTGTGACCTTGGGTGAGATAGTCTCTTTGTGCCTCAGTTCCCCATCTGTAAAATGGGGATAATAATACTTACCTACCTCATGGATGGTGTGAGGATAAATAAATAAATTAAAGATTGTGAAGCCCTCAGTAATATAAGTACCTGGGATGGATAGAGGTGTACAGTAACTTAGTCATGGCCGTAGGATGCACAGACAGTCATTAGCACACCTGGACTAGAATTCAGGAGTCCTGACCCAGTCTCGTGCTGTAGCCAGTAGCCCACACTCCCTTCTCATTCATTGCTTAAAATACAGTGAAATTTGATGTTGAAAATAATAATTTTCATTGCAGGAACATAACACTCTGGCATTCTAGCCCTGAAAAAGATTTTTTGACTAGCTAGTGGTATGATTTTTTAAATTATTTATTTATTTATTTATTGCTGCAGTGAAATATATTTTGATTCTTGCCATCTTGTGGAATATTGTGTCCAGTTCTGGTGCCCACAGTTCAAGAAGGATGTTGATAAATGGAGAGAGTTCAGAGAAGAGCCACGAGAATGATTAAAGGGTTAGAAAACCTGCCTTATAGCATTAGACCCAAAGAGCCCTATCTGTTAAGCTTAACAAAAAGAAGGTTAATGGGTGACTTGATCACAGTCTATAAGTATCTACATGGAGAACAAATGTTTAATAATGGGCTCTTCAATCTGGTAGAGAAAGGTCTAACATGATCCAATGGCTGGAAGTTGAAGCTAGACAAATCCCGACAGGAAATAGGGTGTAAATTTTTAATGGTGAGAGTAATTAGCCGTTGGGACAATTTACCAAGGGTCGTAGTGGATTCTATCACTGACCATTTTAAAATCAAGATTGGATGTTTTTCTCAAAGATAGGCTGTGGGAATTTGGGGAAGTTGTATGGCCTAGGTTATATAGGAGGTCAGACTAGATGAACACAAAAGTCCCTTCTGGCCTGGGAATCCATCAGTCTTCATGTTTGATAGCTTTTATTTTGTGCCTCCTCACATTGTAGCTGATCTTTTTTCTGTAACTGTGGCAACCTAATTAATTTAGCTAAAACAGTTAAAACCAAAAAGTTTCCAGGCAGCAAATCAGCAACTTCTATCCAGCTGCCTTGCTTAGCCTCTCTGTCCCTTGTCACCATATCCTTTAATTTGCTTTACTTTACACATATTGATTCCAAATTCCCAAACGCTGTAGATGAAATAAGATTCAGATATCTCTTCTCCCTGTCTAAGATAACCAAGATTTCTTAGCTGCTCATGTGTGTAATATATTTAGAGGAAAAAGAAATAATCCATCTTAAATCTCTAATCAGTCAAGTCAGAATTGTACCCATCATCTTTTGCAGTTTTAAATATATAAACTCACTAATAATGCCATGTATGCCTATATGCTGATATGGGCATGTTTCACTTCAATATAGCATAACACGAATCACTACCCATGATAGTACAGCAATAGTAGTTTATTGCTAAATGTCCAGGTTTTATACCCATCTGTTTCCTGATACTCCATCTGAAAAACAGGCTTAGGAGTTAGTTGTCTTTCAGATGATATTGTCATTAATAGGGGAGGGAAACTCTCTGGCAAAGGTGAAGTATATTGTACTCCAGATATGTAAAAGGTGAAAGTCCCAAAGTCCCTGGTATGCTAGAGAAATGGACTAACTAGTAGCAATACTGGATATATTTTTCTGGTTGCACACTTTGTCTCAAAAATTCTCTCAAAATATGGTAACGTATATTGCAAGAGAGAGTGTTTCTAATATAAAATGCCTTTGGGCCTCTAGTTATTGCTGTGTGAGTTAGTGATCTTTGTCATCCCCCCAAAAATTGCTCCATTGGTGCTAGGGAAAACAGTCTTGTTGCAATTAAAAATAGATTCTTTCATCTCTATTAAGATCTAGCAACATGTGGTTTCGCAATTTAGCTCAGCTAAGTTTGTAGCCTTTCCTGAAAAGACAGTTGGCTGACCAAGCTACAACAATCTAGTCTGTGTATAGATATTGAATTAGGTAATAATTAATGGTTAAACCATAAAGGGAAAATCCTGTTCAATTTAATGGAGGATGTATAAGTACCACCGCCTTGCGGATCATGTATTTTTTCTTTTCTCTTTTCTTCCATTAAGCTACTCCCTAAACACAATTATAGCGACTTGTTGTTATTAAATTAATTACATACAGTAGGTCTCTGGTTCTCAACTAGGGATCTGGGGTCCCCTGGCAGGTCAAAAGCCGGTTTCAGGGGGTCCATCAAGAATGGCCAGCATTAGACTCACTGGGGCCCAGGGCAGAATGCCAAAGCCCCGCCATGTGGGACTGCAGCTCAGGGCCCCGAGCCCCACCCCGTGGGGCTGAAGCCGAAGCCTGAGCAACTTAGCTTTGCAATGCCCCCTGTGGTGTGGGGCCCTGGGCAATTGCCCTGCTTGTTACCCTCTAATGCTGGCCCTGACTTTTACATGCAGAAAAGCAGTTGTTGTGGCACAGGTGGGCCGTGGAGTTTTTATAGAGGGGGGTGGGGGAGCTCAGAAAGAAAAGGTTGAGAACCCCTGCAGTAGATGATATGTGTATCTGAGGTATTTTTATGACTATGGAATCGTTTTGTGTTTGAGAACTCAGTCATTTTAAAATATTTTTCCTTTTATTGAAGATGTTCAGAAGCTAAAACTGAACTAGTATTGTACTGGAGAGATTTACTATGGGGAAAATAAGCTCATTACTAATCTTGATTTTCATTGGCTACAGCAGCTGCCAGTCAGAGTCCATACAACTTTGTTGGCAGTTCTTCCACAGCTGTCTTTGTCCTCTGCATTCCAGCAGCATTTTGCCTCTAAATGTGTTCTAGTGTTTGTTAATAGTGTGGAAATCCTGATTTTTAAAATAGATCTAAAGCTTCTGTAACTACAGTGCATCCAGACCATTATTATTTTAAATTAACATTTTTAGGTCCTTTGTGTAATTATCAAACCGACCCTTGTCTCCCCTTTCAAAAAGCTATCAAATAATTATAGATCCTGAAGGATTTTTTATTTGAAATGCTGTGTACGTGATGCAGAGTAGCAAAGTTCAAATTTTACAGTGTAATGTTCTATGTTCTAGGAATGTTTACAAGGATTATCGCTTCCTTGAGCTGGCCTGTGATGCCCAGGAGGAGATGGATAGCTGGAAGGCATCCCTGCTGCGTGCTGGTGTCTATCCTGATAAATCCTCAGTAAGTTAAACACATCACTAGTTTTTCTGTAGCTGCCTTGGTTAAGAGTCAGAAAAATGCTGGGAAGAGTTTTTTTAAAGCTCTGTCTGCAGATGTCCTGAGAGCTTATATGTTTTGCTTTGCTGTACTTGAGCTGACACCCATGGCTGTTTTTAATGGTTCACAACTCAGCAGTAAAATTACATTACAAGCCCTCCAGCCAATAGAGAAATATTTTTTGTTAATTAAATCAGTCCTTCAAGTCCAAATAATAAAAATACTGACACTTTTTAGGGTTTTTCTTCAACTTCACAGTATCTATTCCTGTCTTTGAAGGTGACAGATATTTTGCAGAACACTAATATCTTCCTGCAGACCCCATATTCTAGAACTGGAGGAGGTATTCCAGTTTGTTATGCAAATTCCTTTTACTGCTTTACTCCCTCTCCAAATACACGTTTACCCAATTAAGTGGAATATGAAGAAAACTGAGTAGGAAAAAAAAATAACTGTAACAGTTGGACATACGATACAGAAAGCCAGGAAATTATTTTGCCAGACTGCCCTTTCATAATTTTATGGCCTTTGTCAGTCTGTGTCATGTTGTTATTTATACATAGCGCAAGGGGTTTTGGTCCAATTTCCAAAGTGACCTCATTACTTAAGTCTGTCTGAGCTTCTGGTTTCAATGTAGCTAAGGGCCACACTAGCATGGATTCCAGTGCCAGGGCAGAATCCCAGTACAGGGTGCCAATGGTAATTAAGGCTTACGTTAGACCTTTGGATATTCCATTTTCTAAATAAGTTTCCATCAGAAGAAGGCTTTGTAATTTTTGACAGATTTACAGTAATTGCATTCCCCTCTTCATGATGGAACTCCCTGGGGACTGGGTCAATAGCAGGATTTTCTTATTTGATACTTGGGCAGTTTGAGCTTGTGGAAAAACTCTTAGGTATTATTTTCTGTCTTCACTGGTATTTTCAGCACCTTCCAATTGAGTATCCTCTGTAGATCTAGGGGGAGATTTCTAAAGGCACAAATAGACTTTCAGTAGGACTTGGGAGGCTTAACTGCCTTTGTGCCTTTGAAAATTGCCCCTTAATGTGTAGTTTACCTTTCCTTAATTACCTGTTTCACTCTGTAGTGGTGTGAATGGATTATTCTCCCATCAAAGAGTTTGCACATCAGTCTGGCTGATGGTGCACCCATTTTGAAGTAATTTGCTCCTCTCCCCAGCTCCCCTCCTCCTCCTCTTCCACAAGTACTACTGTCCAGCTCCCCGGAGTCCACTGCTCTGGCTTCTTATAACATCATCTTAATTTCCCTCTCTGTATCGCTGCCACCGCCCCCACTGCTCCTGCTTTCACTAGCCACCCACTCCATCTGATGTTCCCAACTCTGATCCGCCTGCTATTTGTTGCTGCTCACATGTGCATGCAGCCCGTAGTTTTCTCTCCTCATACCAAGCTGCCACTCCAGCACCACCAACCCAATGGCTCGGAGTTCATTACCTTTCCACACCCCTCCCACACCCAGCTGGGTTTTTAGGGAAGATTTTAAACAAATTATTTCAGGAATAAGTAATGGAATAAAAATGGGTCAAATACCAATCCATAGGCAGCTCACTGGATACCTGTCAACCAGCTAATACATTGCCATTGGTTGTTTCCTTTTTCATGATCCTTCAGTCAGTTGTCTGTCGGTGCAACACAACTCAGCTCGCCTTGCCGCCGGCACAATGCTCTGGGTAGCGGGGCTCTTGCAGAGCTGCAGCCTGACCCGGTGCTCTGTACTGCACGGTGGCGTGGATGGCTCCAGCTGGGTGGCACGGCTGCCTGTCCTGGTGCTCTGGGCGGTGTGGCTGTTGCGCCGCCAGCCACCAGTGCTCCAGACAGCGTGGTAGGGGGGGTTGGATAGAGGGCAGGGGAGTTCAGGGTGGTGGTCAGGGGGTGGGGGTGTGGATAGGGGGCAGGGCGGTCAGAGGGCGGGGAACAGGGGGATTGGATGGGGTAGGGGTCCCGGGGGGAGGCAGTCATGAATGAGAAGAGGGGTTGGATTGGGCGGTGGGGGACAGTCAGGGGCAGGGGTTCCGGGGGCGATCAGGGGACAGGGAGGGGTGGATGGGGGAGAGGTCCTGGGGCGGGGGGCATCAGAGAACAGGGGGGTTGGATGGGGCAGGAGTCCCCGGGGGGGCCGTCAGAGGGTGAGAAGCAGGGGGGGTCGGATAGGGGCGGGGGCCAGGCTACGCCTGGCTGTTTGGGGAGGCACAGCCTCCCCTAACCGATCCTCCATACAATTTCAGAAATCCAATGCAGCCCTCAGGCCAAAAATTTTGCCTGCCCCTGATCTAGAACATCCCTGACAGGTGTTTGTCTAACCTGCTCTTAAAAATCTCCAGTGACTGAGACTCCACAACTTCTCTAGGCAGTTTATTCCATTGTTTAAGCACCCTGACAGTTAAGAAGTTTTTCCTAATGTCCAACCTAAACCTCCCTTGCTGCAATTTAAGCCCTTTGCTTCTTGTCCTATCCTCAGAGGTTAAGAAAAACATTTTTTTCTTCCTCCTCCTTGTAACAACCTTTTACATACTTGAAAACTGTTATCATGTCCCCTCCTAGTCTTCTCTTTTCCAGACTAAACAAACCCATTTTTTTCAATCTTCCCCCATAGGTCATGTTTTCTACACCTTTGATCATTTTTGTTGCTCTTCTCTGGACTTTCTCCAGTTTGTCCATATCCTTCCTGAAATGTGGTGCCCAGAACTGGACACAATACTTCAGTTGAGGTCTAATCAGCGCGGAGTAGAGCGGAAGAATTACTTCTTCTGTCTTGCTTACAACACTCCTGCTCATACATCCCAGAATGATGTTTGCTTTTTTTGCAACAACGTTACACTGTTGATGCATATTTAGCTTGTGCTCTACTATGACCCCCAGATCCCTTTCTGCCATACTCCTTCCTAGGCAGTCATTTGCCATTTTGTATGTGTGCCACTGATTGTTCCTTCGTAAATCGAGTACTTTGCGTTTATCCTTCTTGAATTTCATCCTATTTACTTCAGGCTGTTTCTGCAGTTTGTCCAGATCATTCTGAATTTTAATCCTATCCTCAAAAGCACTTGCAACCCCTCCCAGCTTGGTATGGTCTGCAGACTTTATAAGTGTACTCTCTATGCCACTGTTTCTCAAACTGGGGTCGCCGCTGGTGTTGGGAAAGCCCCTGGCAGGCCAGGCCAGTTTGTTTACCTGCCCCGTCCGCAGGTCCGGCCGATTGCGGTTCCCACTGGCCACGGTTCGCTGCTCCAGGCCAATGGGAGCTGCTGGAAGCGGCGCGGACTGAGGGACTTACTGGCTGCCGCTTCCAGCAGCTCCCATTGGCCTGCAGCGGCAAACCGCAGCCAATGGGAGCTGCAATCAGCCGGACCTGCGGATGGGGCAGGTAAACAAAGCGGCTTGGCCCGCCAGGGGCTTTCCCTACACAAGCGGTGACCCCAGTTTAAGAAACACTGCTCTATGCCATTATCTAAATCATTGATGAAGATATTGAACAGAACCTGACCCAGTACTGATCCCTGCGGGACCCCATTAGTTACGCTCTTCCAGCATGACTGTGAACCACTGATAATTACTCTCTAGGAACAGTTTTCCAACCAGTTTTGCACCCACCTTATAGTAGCTCCATCTAGGTTTCATTTCCGTAGTTTGTTTATGAGAAAGTCATCTGGGACAGTATTAAAAGCTTTACTAAAGTCAAGATATACCACGGCTACTGCTTCCCCACTATCCACAAGCCTTGTTACCCTGTCAAAGAAAGCTATCAGGTTGGTTTGACATGATTTGTTTTTGACAAATCCATGCTGGCTGTTACTTATCACCTTATTCTCTTCTAGATGTTTGCTAATTGATTGCTTAATTATTTGCTCCATTATCTTTCCAGGCTAGTGAAGTTAAGTTGACTGGTCTGTAAGTCCCTGGGTTGTCCTTATTTCTCTTTTTATAGATTGGCACTATATTCGCCCTTTTCCAGTCCTCTGGAATCTCTCCCATCTTCCATGACTTTTTGAAGATAATCACTAATGGCTCAGATATCTCAGTCAGCTCCAATCAGAATACTCTTATTTGGTAGAGAGCTTTGCACGTCAGTTAAAGAGAATTGGAAAAGATCCCTTATGAGTATAACCTCTCAGGCAAGTCTTGTCTTTCTTTGTGCCTCGATCAACAGTAGATTAGTATTCACATGAGGTCAGAAATGGAAGAATTAATAAGTGGGCGGCTCTCTTCTAGCGTAGTATCTCATCTTAAGTGTCCATCAGGCCAAATATTAGAGGGGTAGCCGTGTTAGTCTGGATCTGTAAAAGCAGCAAAGAGTCTTGTGGCACCTTATAAACTAACAGACGTTTTGGAGCATGAGCTTTCGTGAGTGAGTACCCACTTCGTCGGATGCATGTAGTGGAAATTTCCAGGGGCAGGTATATATAAGCAAGCAAGAAGCAGGCTAGAGATAACGAGGTTAGTTCAATCATAGAGTTACTATGGCGCAGTGTGCAGTTACTGGTGAGAATATGCACATTAACACCACCCTATACCGAAAACCTACCGACCGCTGTGTCTACCTTCATGCCTCCAGCTTCCATCCCGGGCACACCACACGATCCATTGTCTACAGCCAAGCACTGAGGTACAACCGTATCTGCTCTAACCCCTCAGACAGAGACCAACACCTACAAAATCTCCATCAAGCATTCTCAAAACTACAATACCCGCACGAGGAAATAAGGAAACAGATCAACAGAGCCAGACGTGTACCCAGAAGCCTCCTACTGCAAGACAAACCCAAGAAAGAAACCAACAGGACTCCACTGGCCATCACATACAGTCCCCAGCTAAAACCCCTCCAACACATCATCAGGGATCTACAACCCATCCTGGACAATGATCCCACACTTTCACAGGCCTTGGGTGGCAGGCCAGTCCTCGCTCACAGACAACCTGCCAGCCTGAAGCATATTCTCACCACTACACACTGCACCATAGTAACTCTAACTCAGGAACCAATCCATGCAACAAACCTTGATGCCAACTCTGCCCACATATCTACACCAGCGACACCATCACAGGACCTAACCAGATCAGCAACACCATCACCGGTTCATTCACCTGCACGTCCACCAATGTAATATACGCCATCATATGCCAGCAATGCCCCTCTGCTATGTACATCGGCCAAACTGGACAGTCTCTACGGAAAAGGATAAATGGACACAAATCAGATATTAGGAATGGCAATATACAAAAACCTGTAGGAGAACACTTCAACCTCTCTGGCCACACAATAGCAGATCTTAAGGTGGCCATCCTGCAGCAAAAAAACTTCAGGACCAGACTTCAAAGAGAAACTGCTGAGCTTCAGTTCATCTGCAAATTTGACACTATCAGCTCAGGATTAAACAAAGACTGTGAATGGCTTGCCAACTACAAAACCAGTTACTCCTCTTGGTTTTTCACACCTCAGCTGCTAGAAGAGGGCCTCATCATCCTCCCTGATTGAACTAACTTCGTTATCTCTAGCCTGCTTCTTGCTTGCTTATATATACCTGCCCCTGGAAATTTCCACTACATGCATCCGACGAAGTGGGTATTCACCCACGAAAGCTCATGCTCCAAAACCTCTGTTAGTCTATAAGGTGCCACAAGACTCTTTGCTGCTTTCATCAGGCCAAAACCACTCACAAACTGATGGTCAATATTCAAAATAGTTAAGGGTTATTGAAGTGTTGATACAAATTCAAATTTGTAGTTGTCAAGACTGTTGACTAGAAGAAAAGCTTCAGAAATGTCATAAAATTTACAAAGTGGGTGAAGTAATTTATTTTATTGGATCAACTTCTGTTGGTGAGGGAGACAAGCTTTCAAGCCACACAGAGATCTTCAGGTCTGGGAAACTTACTCAGAGTGTCACAGCTAAATACAAGATGAAAAAGATTGTTCAGTATAAGTAGTTAACACATATTTCAAGGGACCATTCAAGATGAAGTGGCCCATTAACACCCATCCAGTCATAGGGAGGAAAGGGGGAAGAAGCAGTTGGCGGGGTTGTCTGTGTGTAAATGGGTTACAGGTTGTTTTAAAAAGCCATAAATCCAGTGTCTTTATTAAGACCATGAGTTTTAGTGTCTATCAAACTTATGAATTTAAGCTCCCAGCCTTGTCTTTTGAAAGTGTTGTGCAGGTTTCCTTGGAGGATGAGGACTGATAGGTCAGATATGGAGTGATCGTGTTGTGACAGGTGTTCACCCCAGATGATGTAGTGATTTTGTCTTTTATCATTTTTCTGTGTAAGTTCATTCAAGAGCATAGTGATTGTCTTGTTCTTCTTCGAGTGCTTGCTCATATGCATTCCAATTAGGTGTGCGCGCGCCGCGTGCACGTTCGTCGGAAGACTTTTTACCCTAGCAGCACTCGGTTGGTCGGCTGGGCGTCCCCTGGAGTGGCGCCGCTATAGCGCCAAATATATACCCCTGCCGACCCATCCGCTCCTCAGTTCCTTCTTACCGCCCGTGTCGGTCGTTGGAACTGTAGAGCGCAGCTTAGCTGTCCTCCACTTCCCTAGCTTTTCACTCGTTTTTCCTATAGTTATAGTGTATATAGTTCAGTCTTCGTGTTATAGTTAACTTTTATTGTTTTCTTAGTAATAGTTAGTGTAAATAGTTGAGAGCGGTTGGGGCTTAGCCCTTTTCTCCCTCACCCGGTGCCGGGCCC
This sequence comes from Mauremys mutica, assembly GCF_020497125.1. NCBI lineage: Eukaryota > Metazoa > Chordata > Testudines > Geoemydidae > Mauremys > Mauremys mutica. The sequence goes on from NC_059079.1 coordinate 65,250,047, forward strand.
ATGCCCGGCTCGCCGGGGTTCAAACAGTGCTCGACCTGCCGTAGGCCGATGCCCACAGGAGACCCACACAGCTCCTGTCTTAGGTGCCTCGGGGAATCCCATTTGGTGGACAAGTGCCGCATTTGCAAGGCTTTTAAGCCCTGAACAAAGAAGGAGCGGGACATTCGCCTTAGGCAGCTCCTAATGGAAGCGGCGCTCACTCCTCCTGCACCGACTCCGCAGCCAGCACCGGGAACAAGTTCTGCCTCCGCACCGGGAACCTCCGGCACTGCAAAGACCCCGCACCAGCCGTTGTCTCATCCACGGCACCGTTCACTCTCCCCGCGGGGGAAGAAGCGCAAGACTCCTGCAGCACCCGCGTCTGGGGCGCAGTCTGAGCGCGCACCGAGAGCGGATTGCCCGGCACCTTCATCTGCCGCGGCACTGCCCATGACTGCACCGTCGATTCCGGCCTCTCAGGGGCCGTTGAGTCCGGTGCCCGTTGACTCCCCGGCACCCACCGCGGTAGAGCTTATTGTGCCCTCTACGCCGGAGACTTTCGCAACGGCGAGAGACCTGATTGGCCTCACGGACCCAGGACCGCCTCAGCCCCCGGCACCGCCGGCGCGGGCCTCTCGGTCTCTAGGCAAGCCAGCCATGATGAGGCACCCCTTGCAGGCCACCGTCGAGTGCCGACGCTCCGGGTCGCGCTCCCGTGGACGATCGAGATCCGGCCGCCGATCACGGTCACGGCACCGTTCCCAGTCCCGGTACCGCTACCCATCAAGGCACCGGTCCTATTCACGGCACCGATCACGGTCCCGCTCTCCGTCCCGGTACTCCGGCACCGATCCCGGCACCGTGTCTCCCGTAGCAGGTCGAGACGCAGGGACTCTAGGCATCGGTCGACCTCCCGGCACCGCGCTGGTAGTAGGTCCTGATCTCTGTCGCGGTACCGCTATGACTCCCGGCACCGCTCTCCGCTGCGACGTACAGCGCAGGGTCGCTCTGCCTACGCAGACCTGCCCTATTCAAGCACGGCTCCGCCATGGCCGTCCAGGCACGCCTCAGCCTCGTCTCACGCCAGCTCTGCCTATTATGGGGACTCAGACAATAATAGCAGGGGTTCCCAGAGACATCACGCCTCGGACCACGCACCGCAGCAGTGGCCCTTCTGGACGCCTTGGGCGTACCATCAGGCCCAAGGCGAGCCCACAGTACCACCTCACCCGGTGGCTGCAGAGCATCGCATGCCAGAGGCGATGATTAGCAGGCCTCCAGTGACCGATACTGAAGACGTTTCGGCGCCAGTTCCGGAGGCCCAAGCTTCTCCGACTCCAGGACCAGGAGCCGCTTCAGGAGCCACTTGTTCCGGGCCTTTCCTCTTCCTCTTCCCTGGATGAGGCAGTGGCTGGCACATCCGCATCTGGTCCACCTCCGATCGACCTTCGTTCGCTTCAGGACCTCCTCCGGCGTGTTGCACAAAATATCAACTTGCCCGCCGAGGAAGTCCCAGAGGCGGAGGACCCGGTCGTTGATATTTTGACAGCGGAGGCCCCCACTCGTGTGGCGCTCCCCTTTATTCGCACAATCCAGGCCAGAGCAGACACCATCTGGCAATCCCTGGCATCTATCCAACCGACCGCCAGAGGAGTTGAGCGCAAATACATGGTGCCCTCCCAGGGCTACGAGTACTTGTATGTGCACCCCCCTCCCTCCTCATTGGTCGTGCAATCGGTTAATGACAGGGAGCGCCATGGACAGCAGGCCCCCGCACCGAAATCTAGGGAGGCCAGACGTATGGACCTCTTGGGCCGCAAGGTCTATTCTGCAGGGGGCCTCCAACTGCGAGTAGCGAACCAGCAGGCCCTGCTAAGCAGGTACAATTATAACACCTGGCAGTCAGTGAGCAAGTTCTCTGAGCTCCTGCCTCAGGACTCCAGACAAGAGTTTTCAGCATTGTCGGAGGAAGGCAAAAAGGTGGCCCGTACCTCGCTCCAGGCCTCGCTGGACGCTGCAGACTCGGCTGCTCGTACGGTCGCATCCGGTATAGCGATGCGACGTATTTCGTGGCTTCAGGCGTCGGGCCTGCCACCTGAGCTCCAGTATACGCTTCAGGACCTACCATTCGATGGCAAGGGCCTATTTTCTGAAAAGATGGATTCCAGGCTTCAAAGTCTGAAAGACAATCGGGTGATTATGCGTTTCCTCGGGATGCATACCCCCCAGACTCAAAGACGGCCCTTCCGCCCTCAGCCTCAGCGTCCTTTCCCCCCACCAAGACTGAAGCAGGACTTTGCGAGGCGTCGAAGTCGCTATATGCGCAGACAACAGTCCGGACCTCAAGGGGGCAACAACAATTCCGGCTCCGCTAAACCACCCGCGGGCCCGAAACCAAACTTTTGAGGGTGCGCCCGAGAGCAGCGTACCGATGACCTCCGAGGACCCATTTTTGTTTTACAACCGTCTTTCCTTTTTCCTCTCTGCGTGGTCCCGCATCACTTCCGATCGTTGGGTCCTTCGCACGGTGGAACTGGGATACCACCTTCAGTTTCTTCCAACCCCACCCTCCCACCCCCCTTCCTCGTCCCTCTTCAGGGACCCCTCTCATGAGCAACTCCTCTTGCAGGAGGTACGCTAGCTCCGCACCATCGGAGCTATAGAGGTGGTACCAGAGGGCTCAAGGGGCAAGGGGTTTTATTCCCGTTACTTTCTAATCCTCAAGGCAAAAGGGGGTCTCCGACCTATCCTGGACCTGCGAGGCCTGAACAAGTACCTGAAAAAGTTCAAGTTTCGCATGGTATCCCTGGGGACCATCATCCCTTCCCTGGATCCCGGAGATTGGTACGCGGCTCTCGACATGAAAGACGCATATTTCTATATACCCACCGCACAGACGGTATTTGCGGTTTGTGGTGGGCCGTCAGCACTTTCAGTTTACAGTCCTCCCCTTCGGCCTCTCCACGGCCATTCCAAACCCGCCCTCCTTCCCCACTGTTGGAGTAGCCGGCAAGAAGGAACTGAGGAGCGGATGGGTCGGCAGGGGTATATATTCGGCGCTATAGCGGCGCCACTCCAGGGGGCGCCCAGCCGACCCACCGAGTGCTGCTAGGGTAAAAAGTCTTCCGACGAACGTGCACGCGCGCACACCTAACTGGAATGGATATGAGCAACACATCTTGAAGAACAACAGTTACAAAGGTGAATAACCGTCTTTTTCACCCCCATAGTTACTATAGGGGCATGTAGTGGACGGAATGAGTACACCACATATTGTGATAGATATGTGTAGGCATCTATCTTGAAAGGTGTGTTCCCAGGGGCGTGATCATTGTAGCAGTGGAGATATGTCTGCAGGTTTTGCATCTGTTGTTCTGGCAGGGTCTGGTGCTGCTTTGAGTTGATGTGTCCTGGTCTGTGGGGAGCTTGTTTCTGATGATGAGCTTGAAGAAGTTGGGGAATTGTTTGAAGGCCAGAAGAAGGGGTTCAGGAAAGGTACCTTTCAGGATGGGGTTCCCATCGAGTATGGGTTGTAGCTATTTGATGATATCCCGTATAGGTTCCAGTGTGGGATGGTAGGTGAGAACTAGGGGTGTGCGGTCAAAGGCGATTTTGTTTCTGTATTGAAGCAGGTTCTTTTGGGGTATTTGGGTGGCCTGTTCCATGAGGCGATCTACTTCTCTGGTGGAGTGTCCTTGTTTGGGGAAGGCGGTTTTGAGGTATCTCTCCCAGACTTTCTCTTTGGAGCATATTCTGTGATATCTGAATGCCTCGCTGTAGTTAACATATTTGTTGGTGTGTTTGGGGTTGTTACTGAAGCTATGAAGGTAAGTAGAAACCCACAGACCACCACACTTCACAAATTCAGTAGCCACTCCGAACACACCAAGAAATCTGTTATCTACAGCCAGACACTCAGATATCAGCTCTTCAGTAACCCAGAACTATTTTAAATGTTGACCATCAGTTTATGAGCGGGTTTGGCCTGATGGACACTTAACAAGTGGTCACTGTACAAAAGATAGGATAGAAGAGATCCATCCACTTATTAATTCTTCCATTTCCTCATGTGAATACTAATATACTCTTAGTTGAGGCACAAGAAAGACAGGCCTTGCATGAGAGGTTATACCCATTAGGGATCTTCTCAGATCCTCTTTGGTATTCTATAACTGACATGCAAAGCTCTCTACAATAAAAGTAGTTTTTCTTTTAGGAATGGTCTCCAAGTGGTTGGTAGTTACTTTTCTACCATTTAGTAATGATGGTCCAATAAAAGATATTATTTCACCCACCTTGTCTCTCTAATATCCTGGGACCCACATGCTTACAGCACCATGGCATACATGAAACTCACCATGAGCCAGGGGTGCCGGAACCAGGGCGGGCCAGAGCCCTCTCACCTTTTGAAAGTGGATGGGTCTGCCCGTCCACCTTTCACCATGGGCCCTGCCTCTCCTCTTTCCCCCAAGGCCCCAGCCCTCAGCCAGGCTGGCAGCTGGAGCCTGGCCGTGAAGGTCAGGCAGCTGTGAGGAGCCGTGGACCTTTCACCTGCCCAGGGTGGGGGAGGGGGGACCTGAGAGCAGCCCCCGGCCCATATCCCCACCTCTCAGATGCTCACCCAGGGCAGGAGCCGGAGTTGGGTCGAGGTAAGAGATTCATGGGCAACTGTGAGGACCGTCCACCTGCCATGGGCAGGTGGGGCAGGGACACAGGCCAGGGAGGGGCTGCTCTTGGGCCCCACCCACCCTGGGCAGGTGGAGGGGCCTGGGCTCCCCGGCCCCGCTCTGGCTTCCAGCTTGGCCGGGGTCAAGGCCTAGGGGGAAGAGGAGGGGCAGGGGTGGGGCAACAGAGGGGTTTGGGGGGCCTGGCCCCCCACTTGTGGGAAAGCTCCGCCACCCCTACAGTCAGTTCTCACAATTTCTCTTAGAGTTCCAAATGTCAACAATTAATTAAAATTACTGTGCTTTTGAAAATTATCCAGTCTTCAGGCACCGTTCTCTGGTATTCGTTGAGGAAGTGGTAATAGATATTAAATGGTGTACAGTGAAGCAGCCCTGGTAAGGATCTGCGGTGTAGTCTCTTTTAGTGGTAGAGATTACTTCAAGCAGATTGGCTAGTAAAGTGTGCTTCCAACATACCAAATGACTACATCTTTTCCTGTGCTCCATACAGGATAAACACATAAGATACTGGAGCAGAGATCTTTCAGGTCTTTTCTAATGTATTTAAAGTATCCATTGATGAGTGGATTAATGGGAGGGATTTTCAGACATTCACATCAGTGGCCTAACTCTGCTCTTGTTGAAGTCATTGGGAGCTTTACCATTGACTTCAGTGGGAGTGTAGCTAAGCTAAGGCTGAGCACTTCAGAAAACCTGTCTATAGTACATAAATTTTAATATTTGCTGCTACATTCATTAAAAAATATATGTGTTTGGCTTCACCAATTCATGTGTAATACAGCTTTACTATACTAAACTAACTGTAAAAATAGAACAAAAAAAACCCTATAAGGAAGCAGAATAGTTGATTATTAAATAGGTTTAAGGAATGGTTACCAAATTGTCTCCTCTGTCCTTCACACTGTCATGGATATCAGAGCAAGTAGGGAGTGTGATCCAAAAGCACACCATTCTGTCATGAGCCAAATATTTGCAGTTAAACCTGCAACACACAGAATCATGGGCCCCAAGTCTGCTCTTGTGGAAAAGACAAATTGTGCATTAATTCCCATTTTGTGGAGCATACGTAAAAATCCATGTTAATGTCAAGAGAACACGCATCTTGTTAGTGCCTTTAATAAAGGATATTTTGGAGCCTGGTTTTATTTGCCTCTGTCTGGTGTAAGTTAATTTTTATGTGTAGCCCTCAAAAACACTTCTGGTTTCCAGTGGTAAACATGTCTTTTATCTTCCTCCCTTTAAACAAATCAAAGTGGTTGGGTTGTCAGATTTTTTTTTGCCTCCCTGGGAAATGCTTTGTGGTCAAAATAAATTCTGAGAAGTGTTCTTTTTATTAACGTATCTGTGGCCAAAGAGCACCTAGATACCAGAGTGATAAACACTTTTTAAATCCTTGCAGAGGGACAGAGAAAGAGGATGAACTGAGGAAAAAGGAATCCACTGAAAACTGATTCTGCTGTGAGCTGGAGTGGGGATTATTTTTACACTGCCAGAGCATTGTGCATGCTCTTATAAATACTGTCTCAAAGGACTAACATTTTTCTCTGTTATGTGAAACTCCTTTTGTAGAAGATTACCAAGCTCTGCAGAAATAGATGTTAGGTGTTGCTCTTGCCCTCCGGAGAACTGTCTTACAGGAACAGAGCTCCCATCATGTGCTGAGAAGTTCACTACGTTTTGAGAATGAGGAATACTTGTGGCACCTTAGAGACTAACAAATTTATTTGGGCATAAGCTTTCGTGAGCTAAAACCCACTTCATCGGATGCATGCAGTGGAAAATACAGTAGGAAGATGTATATACACAGAGAACATGAAAAAATGGATGTTGCCATACCAACTCTAATGAGACTAATCAATTAAGGTAGGCTATCATCAGCAGGAGAAAAAAAAACTTCTGTAGTGATAATCAGGATGGCCCATTTCAAACAGTTGACAAGAAGGTGCGAGTAACAGTAGGGGGAAAGTTAGCACGGGGAAACAGTTTTTACTTTGTGTAATGACCCATCCACTCCCAGTCTTTATTCAAGCCTAATTTAATGGTGTCCAGTTTGCTAATTAATTCCAGCTCTGCAGTCTGTTTTTGACTTTTTTTGTTGGAGAACTGCGACTTTTAGGTCTGTAATTGAGTGACCAAGGAAGTTGAAGTGTTCTCCGACTGGTTTTTGAATGTTATAATTCTTGACATCTGATTTGTGTCCATTTATTCTTTTGCGTAGAGACTGTCCGGTTTGGCCAATGTACATGGCAGAGGGGCATTGCTGGCACATGATGGCATATATCATAGAATCATAGAATCTCAGGGTTGGAAGGGACCTCAGGAGGTCATCTAGTCCAACTCCTTGCTCAAAGCAGGGCCAAACCCAACTAAATCATCCCAGCCAGGGCTTTGTCAAGCCTGACCTTAAAAACCTCTAAGGAAGGAAATTCCACCACCTCCCTAGATAACCCATTCCAGTTCTTCACCACCCTACTAGTGAAAAAGTTTTTCCTAATGTCCAACCTAAACCTCCCCCCTGCAACTTGAGACCATTACTCCTTGTTCTGTCATCTTCTACCACTGAGAACAGTCTAGATCCATCCTCTTTGGAACCCCCTTTCAGGTAGTTGAAAGCAGCTATCAAATCCCCCCTCATTCTTCTCTTCTGCAGGCTAAACAATCCCAGTTCCCTCAGCCTCTCCTCATAAGTCATGTGCTCCAGCCCCCTAATCATTTTTGTTGCCCTCCGCTGGACTCTCTCCAATTTATCCACATCCTTCTTGTAGTGTGGGGCCCAAAACTGGACACAGTACTCCAAATGAGGCCTCACCAGTGCCGAATAGAGGGGAATGATCACATCCCTCAATCTGCTGGAAATGCCCCTACTTATACAACCCAAAATGCCATTAGCCTTCTTGGCAACAAGGGCACACTGTTGACTCATATTCAGCTTTTCGTCCACCGTAACCCCTAGGTCCTTTTCTGCAGAACTGCTGCCCAGCCATTCGGTCCCTAGTCTGTAGCAGTGCATGGGATTCTTCCGTTCTAAGTGCAGGACTCTGCACTTGTCCTTGTTGAACCTCATCATATTTCTTTTGGCCCAATTCTCTAATTTGTCTAGGTCCCTCTGAATCCTATCCCTACCCTCCAGCGTATCAACCACTCCTCCCAGTTTAGTGTCATCTGCAAACTTGCTAAGGGTGCAGTCCACATCATCCGCCAGATCGTTAATGAAGATATTGAACAAAACCGGCCCCAGCACCGACCCTTGGAGCACTCCACTTGATACCGGCTGCCAACTAGACATGGAACCATTGATCACTATCCATTGAGCCCGACCATCTAGCCAGTTTTCTATCCACCTTACCGTCCATTCATCCAGCCCATACTTCTTTAACTTGCTGGCAAGAATACTGTGGGAGACTGTATCAAAAGCTTTGCTAAAGTCCAGAAATAGCACATCCACTGCTTTCCCCTCATCCACAGAACCGGTTATCTCATCATAGAAGGCAATTAGGTTAGTCAGGCATGATTTGCCCTTGGTGAATCCATGCTTACTGTTCCTGATCACTTTCCCCTCCTTTAAGTGGTTCAGAATTGATTCCTTGAGGACCTGTTTCATGATTTTTCCAGGGATTGAGGTGAGACTGACTGGCCTGTAGTTCCTTGGATCTTCCTTCTTCCCTTTTTTAAAGATGGGCACTACATTAGCCTTTTTCCAGTCATCCGGGACCTCCCCCGATCGCCATGATTTTTCAAAGATAATGGCCAATGGCTCTGCAATCTCATCGGCCAACTCCTTTAGCACCCTCGGATACAGCGCATCCGGCCCCATGGACTTGTGCTCGTCCAGCTTTTCTGAATAGTCCCGAACTACTTCTTTCTCCACAGAGAGCTGGTCACCTCCTCCCCATACCGTGCTGCAGAGTGCAGCTGTCTGGGAGCTGACCTTGTCTGTGAAGACAGAGGCAAAAAAAGCATTGAGTACACTAGCTTTCTCCACATCCTCGGTCACTAGGTTCCCTCCCTCATTCAGCAAGGGGCCCACACTTTCCTTGACTTTCTTCTTGTTGCTAACATACCTGAAGAAACCCTTCTTGTTACTCCTAACATCTCCGGCTAGCTGCAACTCCAAGTGTGATTTGGCCTTCCTAATTTCACTCCTGCATGCCTGAACAATACTTTTATACTCCTCCCTGGTTATTTGTCCAATCTTCCACTTCTTGTAAGCTGTTTTTTTGTGTTTAAGACGAGCAAGTATTTCACTGTTAAGCCAAGCTGGTCGCCTGCCATATTTACTTTTCTTCCTACACATCGGGATGGTTTGTTCCTGCAACCTCAATAAGGTTTCTTTAAAATACAGCCAGCTTTTCTCGACTCCTTTCCCCGTCATGTTATTCTCCCAGGGGACCTTGCCCATCAGTTCCCTGAGGGAGTCGAAGTCTGCTTTTCTGAAGTCCAGGGTCTCTATTCTACTGCTCTCCTTTCTTCCTTGTGTCAGGATCCTGAACTCGGCCGTCTCATGGTCACTGCCTCCCAGGTTCCCATCCACTATTGCTTCCTCTACTATTTCTTCCCTGTTTGTGAGCAGCAGGTCAAGAAGAGCTTTTCCCCTAGTTGGTTCCTCCAGCACTTGCACCAGGAAATTGTCCCCTACACTTTCCAGAAACTTCCTGGATTGTCTGTGCACTGCTGTATTGCTCTCCCAGCAGATATCGGGGTGATTAAAGTTACCCATGAGAACCAGGGCCTGTGATCTAGCAACTTCTGTTCTTCTTCGAGTGATTGCTCCTATGCATTCCATGTAGGTGTGCACGCCGCGCGTGCACGGCTCTTCGGAACATTTTTAGCCTAGCAACACTGGCGGGCCGGCTGGGCGCCCCCTGGAGTGGCGCCGCTATAGCGCTAGTTATATACCCCAGCCGGCCCGTCCGCTCCTCAATTCCTTCTTCCCGCTGACGGCCGGTCCTCCTTACACCGTCTTTCATGCGGACAAGGTCCAGCTTCGGCCTCACCCGGCCTTCCTCCCTAAGGTGGTGTCAGCCTTCCACGTAAATCAGGACATTTTCCTTCCCGTTTTTTTCCCGAAACCTCATGCCTCGGGTCGGGATCAACAGCTGCACACCCTAGATGTCCGACGGGCCCTTGCGTTCTACATACATCGGACAAAATCCTTCCGGCAGTCGCCACAACTGTTCATAGCGGTTGCGGAACGTATGAAAGGCAAGCCGGTCTCCTCTCAGAGGATATCCTCATGGATCATCGCATGCATCAAAACTTGCTATGAGCTGGCTGGGGTGCCAGCTGACCGTCTTACCGCTCACTCTACGAGAGCGCACGCCTCATCTGCAGCCTTCCTGGCCCACATCCCCATTCAGGACATCTGTAGAGCGGCCACCTGGTCTTCTGTCCACACCTTCGCTTCCCACTACGCGTTGGTGCAGCAATCCAGAGACGATGCAGCCTTCGGCTCCGCAGTCTTGCACTCTGCCACGTCTCACTCCGACCCCACCGCCTAGGTAAGGCTTGGGAGTCACCTACATGGAATGCATAGGAGCAATCACTCGAAGAAGAAAAGACGGTTACTCACCGTTGTAACTGTTGTTCTTCGAGATGTGTTGCTCCTATCCATTCCAGACCCGCCCTCCTTCCCCACTGTCGGAGTAGCCGGCAAGAAGGAACTGAGGAGCGGACGGGCCGGCTGGGGTATATAACTAGCGCTATAGCGGCGCCACTCCAGGGGGCGCCCAGCCGGCCCGCTGGTGTTGCTAGGCTAAAAATGTTCCGAAGAGCCGTGCACGCGCGGCGCGCACACCTACATGGAATGGATAGGAGCAACACATCTCGAAGAACAACAGTTACAACGGTGAGTAACCGTCTTTTAGTTGCTGGAAGAAAGCCTCCTCCACCTCATCCCCCTGGTCTGGTGGTCTGTAGCAGACTCCCACCACGACATTACCTTTGTTGTTCATACTTCTAAATTTAATCCGGAGACTCTCAGGTTTTTCTGCAGTTTCATACTGGAGCTCTGAGCAGTCATACTGCTCTCTTACATACAATGCAACTCCCCCACCTTTTCTGCCCTGCCTATCCTTCCTGAACAGTTTATATCCATCCATGACAGTACTCCAATCATGTGAGTTATCCCACCAAGTCTCTGTTATTCCAATTACATCATAATTCCTTGACTGTGCCAGGACTTCTAGTTCTCCCTGCTTGTTCCCCAGGCTTCTTGCATTTGTGTATAGGCATTTAAGATAATTCCCTGATCGTCCTGCTGTCCCAGTATGGAGCAGGAGCCCTCCCCTCTTGCACTCACCTACTTGTGCTTTCTTCCGATATCTCACTTCCCCACTTACCTCGGGGCTTTGGTCTCCTTCCCCCGGTGAACCTAGTTTAAAGCCCTCCTCACTAGGTTAGCCAGCCTGCTTGCAAAGATGCTCTTCCCTCTCTTCGTGAGGTGGAGCCCGTCTCTGCCTAGCAATCCTTCTTCTTGGAAGACCATCCCATGGTCAAAGAATCCAAACCCTTCTCTCCGACACCATCTGCGTAGCCATTTGTTGATTTCCACGATTCGACAGTCTCTACCCTGGCCTTTTCCTGCCACAGGGAGGATAGATGAGAACACCACTTGCGCCTCAAACTCCTTTATCCTTCTTCCCAGAGCCACGTAGTCTGCAGTGATACGCTCAAGGTCATTCTTGGCAGTATCATTGGTGCCCACGTGGAGAAGCAGGAAGGGGTAGCGATCCGAGGGCTTGATGAGTCTCGGCAGTCTCTCCGTCACATCATGAATCCTAGCCCCTGGCAAGCAGCACACCTCTCGGTTTTCCCGGTCAGGGTGGCAGATAGATGACTCAGTCCCCCTGAGGAGAGAGTCCCCGACCACCACCACCCTCCTCCTCCTCCTGGTAGTGGTGGTCGTGGAACCCCCATCCCTAGGACGGTGCATCTCATGCCTCCCAATCAGTGGAGTCTCCTTCTGCTCTGTTCCCTCAGATGTATCATCCACTCCACTCTCTGCACTAGTACCTGCAGAGAGAACATGAAAACGGTTGCTCACCTGCATCTGTGTTTCTGGTACATGGACATTTCTCGTACTCTTTCCTCTTCTGATAGATGTGCAGGTGAATGAGCCTCTGATGGTGTGGCTGATGTGATTAGGTCCTATGATGGTGTCCCTCGAATAGATATGTGGACAGAGTTGGCAACGGGCTTTGTTGCAAGGATAGGTTCCTGGGTTAGTGTGCACTGACTTGCCCCATAACCTCAGCCTGCAGAACACAACGCCATTCACAGCCTCAGGAATAACTCGGACATCATAATAAAAAAGGCTGACAAAAAAGGTACTGTCGTCATCATTAATAGGTCGGAATATGAACAAGAGGCTTCTAGATGAGAGATAAAAAGGCATCTTTGAGAGATAAAAAGGCATCTTTTAAAAAGTGGAAGTCAAATCCTAGTGAGGTAAATAGAAAGGAGCATAAACACTGCCAAATTAAATGTAAAAATGTAATAAGAAAAGCCAAAGAGGAGTTTGAAGAATGGCTAGCCAAAAACTCAAAAGTTAATAACAAAATGTTTTTTTAAACACATCAGAAGCAGGAAGCCTGCTAAACAACCAGTGGGGCCCCTGGATGATCGAGATATAAAAGGAGCGCTTAAAGACGATAAAGTCATTGCGGAGAAACTAAATGGATTCTTTGCTTCAGTCTTCACGGCTAAGGATGTTTGGGAGATTCCCAAACCTGAGCCAGCTTTTGTAGGTGACAAAATCTGAGGAACTGTCACAGATTGAAGTGTCACTAGAGGTGGTTTTGGAATTAATTGATAAACTTAACAGTAACAAGTCACCGGGGCCAAATGGCATTCACCCAAGAGTTCTGAAAGAATTCAAATGTGAAGTTGCAGAACTATTAACTATGGTTTGTAACCTGTCCTTTAAATTGGCTTCTGTACCCAATGACTGGAAGATAGCTAATGTAATGCCAATATTTAAAAAGGGCTCTAGAAGTGATCCCGGCAATTACAGACCGGTAAGTCTAACGTCAGTACCGGGCAAATTAGTCGAAACAATAGTAAAGAATAAAATTGTCAGACACATAGAAGAACATAAATTGTTGGGCAAAAGTCAACATGGTTTCTGTAAAGGGAAATCATGTCTTACTAATCTATTAGAGATCTTTGAAGGGGTCAACAAACATGTGGACAAGGGGGATCCAGTGGACATAGTATACCTAGATTTCCAGAAAGCCTTTGACAAGGTCCCTCACCAAAGGCTCTTACGTAAATTAAGTTGTCATGGGATAAAAGGGAAGGTCTTTTCATGGATTGAGAACTGGTTAAAAGACAGGGAACAAAGGGTAGGAATAAATGGTAAATTCTCAGAATTGAGGAGATAACTAGTGGTGTTCCTCAAGAATCAGTCCTAGGACCAATCCTATTCAATTTATTCATAAATGATCTGGAGAAAGGGGTAAAAAGTGAGGTGGCAAAGTTTGCAGATGATACTAAACTGCTCAAGATAGTTAAGACCAAAGCAGACTGTGAAGAACTTCAAAAAGAACTCACAAACCTAAGTGATTGGGCAACACAATGGCAAATGAAATTTAATGTAGATAAATGTAAAGTAATGCACATTGGAAAAAATAACCCCAGCTATACATACAATATGATGGGGGCTAATTTATCTACAACGAATCAGGAAAAAGATCTTGGAGTCATCGTGGATAGTTCTCTGAAGATGTCCACGGAGTGTGCAGAGGTGGTTAAAAAAAGCAAACAGGATGTTAGGAATCATTTAAAAAGGGGATAGAGAATAAGACGGAGAATATATTATTGCCCTATATAAATCGGTGGTATGCCCACATCTTGAATACTGTGTACAGATGTGGTCTCCTTATCTGAAAAAAGATATACTGGCACTAGAAAAGGTTCAGAGAAGGGCAACTAAAATGATTAGGGGTTTGGAACGGGTCCCATATGAGGAGAGATTAAAGAGGCTAGGACTTTTCAGCTTGGAAAAGAGGAGACTAAGAGGGGGTATGATAGAGGTATATAAAATCATTAGTGGTGTGGAGAAAGTAGATAAGGAAAAGTTATTTACTTATTCCCATAATACAAGAACTAGGGGCTACCAAATGAAATTAATGGGTAACAGGTTTAAAACTAATAAAAGGAAGTTCTTCACACAGTGCACAGTCAATTTGTGGAATGCCTTACCTGAGGAGGTTGTGAAGGCTAAGACTATAACAGCGTTCAAAAGAGAACTGGATAAATTCATGGAAGTTAAGTCTATTAATGGCTATTAGCCAGGATGGGTAAGGAATGGTGTCCCTAGCCTCTGTTTGTCAGAGGGTGGAGATGGATGGCAGGAGAGAGATCACTTGATTATTACCGGTTAGGTTCACTCCCTCTGGGGCACCTGGCATTGGCAATTGTAGACGGTATACTGGGCTAGATGGACCTTTGGTCTGACCCAGTACGGCCATGTTCATTACCCTCTGATCCCACTGAGGGCTACCAAAAGAAACTACACCATTTTCTCAAGAAACTCCCTGAAAAAGCACAGGAACAAATCTGCACAGACAGACCTCTAGAGCCCCAACCAGAGGTATTCTATCTGTTACCCAAGATCCATAAACCTGGAAATCCTGGACACCCCATCATCTCGGTCATTGGCACCCTGACAGCAGGATTGTCTGTCCTCAGGCCCTACGCTACCAGCACTCCTAGCTATCTTTGAGACACCACTGACTTCCTGAGGAAACTACAATTCACTGGTGATCTTCCAGAAAACACCATGCTGGCCACTATGGATGGAGAAGCCCTCTACACCAACATTCCACACAAAGATGGACTACAAGCCGTCAGGATTAGTATCCCCAATAATGTCATGGCAAACCTGGTGGCTGAACTTTGACTTTGTCCTCACCCACAACTATTTCACATTTGGGGACAATGTATACCTTCAAGTCAGTGGCACTGCTATGAGTACCCGCATGGTCCCACAGTTTGCCAACATTTTTATGGCTGACTTAGAACAATGCTGCTTCTTCGAGTGATTGCTCCTGTGTATTCCACAGTAGGTGTGCGTGCTCGCCACGTGCACCGGTGCCAGAAGTTTTTCCCTTAGCAGTACCCGTACTAGGGGAGCACCACGGCAACCCTTGGAGTGGCACCTGCATATTGCACTATAAGGGGAGCTGTGGGCTCCCCCCACCCTCAGTTCCTTCTTGCCGGCAGTGAAGGTAGTCGGAACTTTTGTGCTCCAGCTTTGCTGCAGCCCTTCTTCTCGACCTTAGTGGTACCATTGTAGATTGTTCTTCAGTGAATAGAGCGGGCTCGGGGCATGCCCCGTGCCCCAGGCTTCAAGTCGTGCGATTCCTGTTGCCGTTCTATGCCCAGAAGCGACCCTCACGCTGAGCGTCTTCGCTGCCTGGGTGAGACTCACATCAGCGACCGTTGCAAGATCTGCAGGTCGTTCAAGCCAAGAACCAAGAAGAAGAGAGACTTCAGACTTCGAGCTCTCCTGATGGAGTCGGCGCTGACCCCAACACCGGTGCGCAGATCGGACTCAGCACCGGCTGCCGCATTGTCGGTACGTAGCGAGGCTCCTTTGACCAGCCGGCGCCGCTCTCCCGCCAAAAAGCAAGGGAAGAGCTCAACCTTGCAGTGACACCGCAATAAGAACAAGGGGGAGGCTGGTCCCATGCTGGGCAGCCCTCGATCCCCCCCGGGCTCTAAGGCTCCTACTCATGTGGAGCAGAGCACCCTTGTGCCATCGACCCAGGCATCCCCACTGGTATGGATGCCGTCGACGCCGGAGGCGGTGCAGAATGCGACGGACATTGTCCCTGGCTGTCCTGAGTGCACAATTGGGCACGGGCCCTAGGTCACGAGGCAAGCCCCCTCTGGGTGCCCACAAGGCCTCTCCGAGCAGCCACAGTTCCTGCTCCGAAGACCCCTCCCCGCACCACTCGGCGCACAGCGTCCGCTCTTCTGTCAGCTCCTGGCCACCCTCGACGCTGGCCAGACTGTCTGGGCCACCGCCAGGACGAGAGTCACGGGGTCCCTCCACGCTGCCTGCCAGCGAGCGGAGGCACCGAGAGAGGCACTGGGAATGCTCACCTACTAGACGTGGGTACCAGAGTCGCTCTCGATGGGACAGACGTCACTGCTCCCATTCGTCTGGGTGTCACACCAGAGGCTCCTCTTGGGGTACCTCAGTGTCACGGCACCAAGCGGGGCATCGCCGTCGCATGAGTACCGTTCGTCATCGAGACCCCGGTCCCGAGGGAGACGATGACACAGACGCCGCTCCTACCGCTCACACGGCACCGAGCGTTCTTCGGCGACCTCGCCTCGGGGCACGTCCACCCGCCCTCGGCAGGCACCCTTCCACCGGGGCACATATTGCCATCCCATGCTCAGCTGAACCAATGGCAAGGGGCTCCTTGGCAAGGACAGTGGTGCCAGTGGGCACCGTACCCATCGGTGCCAGCCCAGGTGGAGGCCCATTCGGTCGCCAGAGTGTCCCAGGCTCCATCGGTCTTCTCTGGCCGCCCACAAGACAAGTCGGCGGGTCACGGGTCGGCGGATCCGCGCCAGGACTCTGACCTTGGGATCGACGCACCGGCACCAACTGAGGCACCTGGCTCTGTACGGGCACTCTCCCCGGCACTGGACGACACCATAGTGGCGCCTCCGCCATTGGTCCCGCAGGAGGACTTCAGGGCGCACTGGGACCTGCTAAAGCGGGTGGCTTCCAACCTCCAGCTGCAGGCTGAGGAGATGGAGGGCCCGTCCGATTCCCTCTTTAATGTCCTGTCTCCCTCGGCACCAGGCCACGTGGCCCTACCTCTGCACCAGGGTATTGCCAACATTTCGAACTCCTTGTGGCAAACTCCTGCCTCCCTGGCCCCAATCTCAAAAAAGGCCGAGAGGAAATACTTTGTGCCGGCGAAGGACCATGAATACCTGTACTCACACCCGGCTCCCAACTCGCTCGTTGTGGAATCGGTAAACCACAGAGAGCGTCAGGGCCAGCCCGCGCCCACCCCAAAGATGCCAGGAGACTGAACTCCTTTGGCAGAAAAGTTTATTAGTTGGCTAGCTTCCAGCTTCGCGTAGCCAACCACCAGGCCCTATTCAGCAGGTACGACTTCAACCTGTGGGAGTCCCTGCCTAAATTTGAGCCCCTCCTCCCGGACTGGGACAGAAAGGACTTCAAGGCCCTGGTGGAAGAGGGATCAACGGCGGCAAAAGTGGCCCTGCAAACACGTCTGATGCGGCGGACATGGCGGCCCGCTCGATGGCTTTGGCGATCTCCATGCGTAGGGCGTCGTGGCTCTTGCTATATGGACTGTCAGTGGAGGCGCAATCACCGATGCAGGACCTCCTGTTCGATGGCAAGGCACTCTTTGTGGACCAAACGGACGTCAGGCTGCATGGGATGAAGGATTCCCAGACCACCCTGCAGACCTTGGGCCTCTACGTCCCTTCGGCTAAGGACGAGGCCAAATCACTTCCGGCGGTTCAGCCTGCAAGGAGCAGATATGAGCCCTCATACCAAAGGCTCAGAGACCAGAATCATTGGTCTCAGCGGCAGTCCCACTCTGCCCCGCAGCCTGGGCCCTCTAAGGGCAAGAGGTAGGGCAAGAGGTGGTTTTGACTATCGGCAGGGGGGGCACCAGGCCTGTTGCCAGGGAGACCCCCCAGTTAATAAAGTTTGTTTTACAACCGATTGTCTGCCTTCCTCAGGGCGTGGTCCCACATAACTTCAGACCAATGGGTCCTCAGTACCATCTCCAAGGGCTATGTGTTGCAGTTCACCTCACCCACACCAAATCACCAGCCATCCACGATGGCCTCAGGAGACCCAGAACACATCTGTCTCCTGCATCAGGAGGTGGCCTGGTTGCTCCACCTAGGAGCGGTGGAAAGGGTACCAGTTACATTTCAGGGCAAAGGGTTCTACTCCTGGTACTTCCTCATCCTGAAGGCGCAAGGGGGTCTCAGGCCTATTCTGGACCTGCGCAACCTGAACAGGTTTCTAACCCGTTCCAAGTTCTGCATGGTGTCCCTGGCCTCTATTATCCCCTCCCTGGACCCAGGGAACTGGTACGTGGCCCTGGATCTCCAGGACGCATACTTTCATGTCCATATTTTTGAGGGGCACAGACGCTTCCTCCGATTCATGGTGGGGATGGACCACTACCAATTCACGGTCCTCCCCTTTGGCCTATCCACGGCTCCCAGGGTTTTCACGAAGTGTATGTCTGTGGTGGCGTCCTACCTCAGGCGGGAGGGCGTACAAATCTTCCCCTATCTGGACAACTGGCTTCTCAAGGGGGAGTCCCATCGCGAGGTAGAGTCCCACGTAGAGCTGCTCCTCTCGACATGCGCCGATCTAGGCCTGGTCGTGAACGAGACCAAATCAACGTTAGTGCCAGTTCAGCGCATAGAGTTCATTGGGGCCCTACTGGACTCCTCCAAGGCCACAGCCTCTCTCCCCCGGACAGGTTCGAGACCCTAAGGGATCTCATTGCCTCGGTCACAGCCTTCCCGGTGACCACAGCGAGGGCGTGTCTTCGGATTCTGGGGTACATGGCGGTGTGTACTTGCGTGGTCCGCCATGCCAGGCTCTGTATGAGGCCCCTCCAATTATGGCTGGCCTCCCAGTTCTCCCAAGCTCGGGATGGTCTGGACAAGGTTCTCATGGTTCCGCCCCCGATTCTTGCCTCCCTCCTGTAGTGGTCCTGCCCGAGCAATATGTTGCAAGGGGTTCCCTTCAGGGAGGCCAGCTCGTCCATAGACCTGATTTCCGATGCTTCAGACCTGG
This sequence comes from Mauremys mutica, assembly GCF_020497125.1. NCBI lineage: Eukaryota > Metazoa > Chordata > Testudines > Geoemydidae > Mauremys > Mauremys mutica. The sequence goes on from NC_059079.1 coordinate 65,268,533, forward strand.
GCTGGGGAGACCACACGGGGGAGGTGCAAACCCAGGGAACGTGGTCAGCACCGGACTTGCCCCTTCACATAAACATCAAGAAGCTCAGGGCGGTTCAGTTGGCGTGTGTGGTATTCCTCACGCACCTCCGCGGCAAGGTGGTCAGAGTCCTCACGGACAACACTGCCGCCATGTACTATATCAACAGGCAAGGCAGGACTCGCTCCCTTGCCCTCTGCCAGGAAGCCCTGAACCTATGAGAGTTTTGTATAGTCCACGATATCTCCCTGAGGGCGGCTCACCTCCCGGGCGTCTGCAATACACAAGTGGACCACCTCAGCAGGGTCTTCTCCCCCCAGGACAAGTGGGCACTCCACTCGGAGGTCGCTCACCGGCTCTTCCAAGAGTGGGGAGCTCCCCAGATCGACCTGTTTGCAACCCGTCAGAACCGGCGTTGCCCCCGGTTCTGCTCCAGGGGAGGGATAGGGGAAGGCATGATCTCCGACACGTTCTTCCTGAGCTGGTCAGGCTAGATCCTCTATGCCTTTCCCCCATTCCCCCTCATCGCTAAGGTTCTTCAGAAGGTGAAAATGGACAAGGCGAGGGTCATTCTCATAGCCCTGGCATGGGCCCGCCAGCACTGGTACAGGCCCCTCCTACGCTTCTTGGTGGCCCCACCCCCAAGGAAGCTGCCGCTCCACCCGGACCTTCTCTCCCAGGATAGGGGGTGCCTCCTCCATCCCAATCTGGTCGTGCTCCACCTGACAGGGTGGCTGCTCCGTGGCTGAATGAGGAGGAGAGTAGGTGTTCGGAGCAGGTAAGACGAGTCCTTCTGGAAAGCAGGAAGCCGTCCACGCGTCGGACGTACATGGCAAAGTGGTCCAAGTTTGCCAGGTGGGTGAGTGAGCGGGGAATGTCCCCTTCCGCCGCACCTCTACAGTTTATCCTGGACTACCTCTTATCCCTTAGGGCCCAGGGGCTGGCAGTCAGGGTGCACCTGGTGGCCATATCGGCCTTTCACACGCCAGTGTAAGGCCACTCGGTCTTCTCCCATTCGATGACCTCCCGGTTCCTGAAGGTCCTTGACCACTCGTTCCCGTATGCTAGGCCCCCCGTGCCGCAACGAGACCTCAGCTTAGTCTTGTCCCATCTCACGGGACCCCTCTTCGAATCCCTGGTCACGTGTTCCTGGTCACACCTCTCCTGGAAGGTGGCCTTCCTGGTGGTGACCACGTCGGCCAGACGTGTCTCAGAGCTCAGGGCCTTAACCTCAGAACCCCCCTATATGGTTTTCCATAAGGATGAAGTCCAGCTCCACCCATACCCAACATTCCTCCCGAAGGTGGTTTCCGCCTTCCATGTGGAGCAGAGCATCTTCCTCCCCATGCTCTGTCCCAAGCCCCATTCCTCCAACGAGGAACGCTGCCTCCACATGCTCGATGTGCATAGGGTGTTGGCTTTTTACCTGCATCAGACTAAGCCATTCCGGAAATCCTCTCAACTCTTTATTGCCTCAGCCGAGCAGGCTAAGGGGCAGCCCATCTCCATGCAGTGGCTTTCCCGCTCGATCACCTCATGCATACGCATGTGTTATGATTTGGCAGGGATTCCCCTGCCACCTATCGTTAGGGCACACTCTACAAGGGCTCAGGCCTCACCAGCTGACTCTGTCGCCCATGTCCCCATCCAGGACATTTGTAGGGCGGCCACGTGGGCCTCAGTTCACACATTTACTTCACATTACGCGATCATCTCCTAGTCTAGGGATGACGTTGGGTTTGGCAGGGTGGTACTTCGTCCCGAACCATTGTGAACTCCTACCCACCTCCAACAGATATTGCTTGGAATCACCTACTGTGGAATACACAGGAGCAATCACTCGAAGAAGAAAGGACCTGTTCCATAACTGGCATTCTTCGAGATGTGTTGCTCCTGTCTATTCCACACCCTGCCCGCCTTCCCCTCTGTCAGAGTTGTCTGGCAAGAAGGAACCGAGGGTGGGGGGAGCCCGCGGCTCCCCTTATAGCACGATATGCAGCTGCCACTCCAGGGGTCGCCGCGGTGCTCCCCCAGTATGGGTACTGCTAAGGGAAAAACTTCCGGCACCAGTGCACGTGGCGAGCACGCACACCTACTGGGGAATAGACAGGAGCAACACATCTCGAAGAATGCCAGTTACGGAACAGGTAACTGTCCTTTCCTCAGCTCTCGTCCCCTAACGCCCCTCCTCTACTTAAGCTACATTGATGACATCGTCATCATCTGGACTCTTGGAAAAGAAGCCCTTGAGGAATTCCACCATGATTTCAACAATTTCCATTCCACCATCAGCCTCAGCCTGGACCAGTCCACACAAGGGATGCACTTCCTGGACACTACAGTGCTAATAAGCGATGATCACATAAACACCACCCTATACCGGAAACCTACTGACTGCTATACTACCTACATGCCTCCAGCTTTCATCCTGACCACACCACATGATCCATTGTCTACAGCCAAGCTCTAAGATACAACCACATTTGCTCCAACCCCTCAGACAAACACCTACAAAATCTCTATCAAGTGTTCTTAAAACTACAGTACTTACCTGCTGAAGTGAAGAAACAGATTGACAGAGCCAGAAGAATACCCAGAAGTCACCTACTCGAGGACAGGCCCAACAAAAAAAGTAACAGAACGCCACTAGCAGTCACCTTCAGCCCCCAATTAAAACGTCTCCAGCGCATCATCAAGGATCTACAACCTATCCTGAAGAACGATCTCTCACTCTCAAAGATCTTGGGAGACAGGCCAGTTCTCGCTTACAGACAGCACCCCAACCTGAAGCAAATACTCACCAGCAACCACACACCACAGAACAAAAACACTAACCTAGGAACCTATCCTTGCAACAAAGCCCGTTGCCAACTCTGTCCACATATCTATTCAAGGGACACCATCATAGGACCTAATCACATCAGCCACACCATCAGAGGCTTGTTCATCTGCACATCTACCAATGTGATATATGCCATCATGTGCCAGCAATGCCCCTCTGCCATGTACATTGGCCAAACCGGACAGTCTCTACGCTAAAGAATAAATGGACACAAATCAGACGTCAAGAATTATAACGTTCAAAAACCAGTTGGAGAACACTTCAACCTCCCTGGACACTCAATTACAGACCTAAAAGTCGCAATTCTCCACCAAAAAAACTTCAAAAACAGACTCCGATGAGAAATGGCAGAGCTGGAATTAATTAGCAAACTGGACGCCGTTAAATTAGGCTTGAACAAAGACTGGGAGTGGATGGGTCATTACACAAAGTAAAAACTATTTCCCCGTGCTAATTTTTCCCCTACTTTTTACTCACACCTTCTTGTCAACTGTTTGAAATGGGCCATCCTGATTATCACTACAAAAGTTTTTTTTTTCTCCTGCTGATAATAGCCCACCTTAATTGATTAGTCTCATTAGAGTTGGTGTGACAACACACATTTTTTCATGTTCTCTGTGTATATACATCTTCCTGCTGTATTTTCCACTGCATGCATCCGATGAAGTGGATTTTAGCCCACGAAAGCTTATGCCCAAATAAATTTGTTAGTCTCTAAGGTGCCACAAGTACTCCTCCTTCTTTTTGCTGATACAGACTAACACAGCTACCACATAGAAACTAAGTTTTCAGTTGTGCTAGAACTCAGCAGCACAATTTTCTCAGCATTTTCAGACTTTCCTCTGAAAATGTGAAATGCCTTTGGAGGCTCTCACCAACCTGTACTCATTCTCCTTTCAAGATTTAGGGGCCCTCTGTTTGTGCATGTGACTGTTAGCAACTGGCAGCAATTTGCACTCATTTCAACACTTCCTCTTTGGCAGTTCCAAGGTCAAGAAATGCAAACAAGCAGCCCCAGTCCCTTTACAGCCTGACTTCTCAGTCCTCTGTATGTGCAAGTGACAGCTGTTGCTGAATCGCGAAGCCTTTGGCACCTATGGTAAAAATCGGCCCATAGAAATTAAAAGTTGAATAATAGCGACACAAAGTTGGAGTATCGCAGTGGTGAATCAGGCCTGCTTTCCCAAACTGCCAGTGATGCATGGTCAGCCTGGAATCTGAAAGTCAAGCTGTGCTCTCTCCTCAACAGTTCTGCTCCTGCTGTACAAGCCAGTGGATGTGGAAGCCAGCTCACTCGCTCTTTCTTGTGCTGTGTCTGCAGTGCTGAGAAGAGTAAAAAGGAGCAAAGCCTTTTTGTCACTAAATTCAGCAGCCATGCAGTAAACGCATACTTGGAGGAAGTCTGTTGAGTTTTAAGAGCTGTCTGTTTGCAGAGTCACTTGAAATTTGCACTGTTGATAATGGTCATGATGACTGCTGGGTCAAGCAGTTCCTGTCCGTCAAAAATACCAAGAAAAAAACTTGCCTATTGGTCTGTACTATGTACTGTACAGTAAACTAAGTTCAAGAGGCACTGATTTTTTTTTGTCTGAACAAATGTCCCTAATACATTAAAAATTAGTCCAAATATCAACCTGGCCTTCCAACCTGGCCTTCTTTCTTCTGATTCTCTCTCTCCTTTTTGCTGTGTGCCCTATGCATGCACACTTGGTCACTATCTTTTACCACAACATAATTACCGGACATTACTTTGTGGGACCCTGGCTTCTTTTTCAGCTTGCCAGTCCCCTCTCTGCCCCAGGATTTGCTTTCATCAGAACAGGGGTTCTGAGTGCCACCCTGAAAGCAATGAATCAGTATTTTTATTTTTTTCAACCTGTCCCATGAGTCAGCTCGTTGGCTATAAATCACAGCCTTGCTGTTTCACTTTGAAAGGAGAGATCCGTTTACCAGCTGACTTTACTGCTGCTTTCTGTATTGGCGTATCCAAACATCCTTTTTTTTAAATGTCTACAACTTTGTGACTAACCTTTCCAGACTGCATTTCTCAACCGTAGCCTAGGATTTATTTTGGCCAGTTTCCCACTATATAATATATACTTTCATGCCAGCCCATGGCAAAACTCATAATTAAAAAAAATAGCGCAGATGTTCATCGTAAGTTGTTCTGCTTACTATACCTCCCAGGCACCACCTACTCCCTCCCCTGCTCCCCTTTCGTATTTCCAGCCTACATATACCATATTTGTTTCTTTCTTTCTTTCTTTTTTTTAAAATAGGATGGTGAAACTTTCCATTCTCTGGCATGTTGTGGGGAGTGGCTGTCATGAAATGGCAAGCAGACATGTTTAGTGGGTTGTCTTGCATGCTAGAAGTTCAATTTTACCAGTGCAAGAAAGTCCAGCTGGCTACCAGCCCATCCCCAAATCATTTTGGGTCTCTCTTCACTGTCACTTACACCATTAACTTCAGTGGCATTGCTCCTGATTTATGCTTAAAAGAAGCAAAGGAAATTTTGAAAACCTGCAGTTACCGTCTGTTGCTGTGAGTTTACAACTTGACTCACCATTTCAAATCTTTCGTGGATTTCTTATACCTTCCTTTCAGCTTTCTCACCAGCGGGAATTAGGGAATACACTTTGATTCAGTTCCTCTTTTGGTTTGTGTGACACCCAAATTACACACAGCACACTGCATGCATTTGAAATACATGTATCTAATGGATCGTGTTCCTTTTTTTCCATGCTGCTTCCTGCAAAGGGGAACAACAGAGTAAGTTCTTTGTCCTGTTACAAACTCCCTTTCTACCCTTCCCAAAGTGTTTTGTCAGAAAAACAAATGTTTCTCTTCTGGTTCACACAACTATAGCCTAAAATGTAGGCTGTTTTGAACAAAATAGTGTTGCAAACTCTGATGCAAAAAGTTATATTTGCTAGAACTATAATGGCCCTTCTGTTTCAGCTTTTGGGAAAGAGAAGTGTTTCATGTTGTTCAGGGCCGGGTTATAAGGCAATTCAGAGTGATAATATATAGAAATAAAATGGTGTTGGGAATGAAGATTATGAAGGTATAGAAATAAAGACCCTTTTGAGGAAAGGTTACTACAGTCTGATGAAAATCATTACAGCTGGATTTTTTTGACCATACATCAAAGCTTGTATTAATGGGCAGTTATAAAAATCCAGCACTGAAGTCTTAAATAACAGATTTCCTGGCGTTGTTGGCTAAGCTGAACTAGATCAGTGTACTGGCTTTGAGGTGCCTTAAAATGGATGGAGGAGGGTGGGGTCAACATTTGACTTGGCTTCTAGACCCTTGATGTATTCCAGCTGGACGGCAGCAGAAGGGTGTGGGAGAGGGAGAATTGAAATATGCCTGGTAGGTTTTGTGAAACTAAGCAGCACATGAAAAGAAAGTTTTGCTAATGTCTAGCTGATAAACTAATAATCTAGCAGTTCCCAGACTTAATAAATTTCTAAATACTTTTTATATCATTTTTACTGATCCTATAAGTGAATACAGCATCTCTCACACACTGGAATATAGTGCAGTGAAGACTGTCATGCAGTAGAAAGAAGTTAGCATATTACGATTGCGTCTTTGTGGGGAAGGGGGCAGCATGTTAACCCTTTGGAAGGAACATTATGGAGCAGCAGTAGCCTCCCTGTACTAAAAGCTGAAACTAGCTTCCAGTAAAAACATCTCATCCTTGGGTAGAGTTTTTCTGGGAAGTTTGGGAAAGATCAGAAAAGGAGTTTTTAATGTTATGATTGGTGAATTTACCCATCCTTCACTTTCATAATTTTTCTTACCAGTTTTTGATTCCTCATATCTCCAAAGTGGCTAGGCTTAGAAACTCCATGCTTGGTCCATTTTGTTGGCTTTGCTGGGGAGATGTGTTTCCCAGTATTTTCAAGGGAATGGTGAAGAGTGGTGTGTTGCACGGGAAGGGGTTGAGATGAAGAACTGTGTTTGTCTATATGGATAACACTTAAACTATCAATACTATGTTACAACATTTATAATCTGAATTTACCTGGTGCTGACTGTAGGCTGTGCTGCCGCGTCAACTGCTGAGCTGATGCAGAGGGAGAAGAGTTTAGATTGGGGCTAAAAGACCAGGGGAAATGTGGCAGAATAGGGTGCCATGAAGGGGGATGGGACTGAGAGGGACATGGTCTGGGGGTGACCCTGGGGGGACATGTGGGAGAATGGCAACCCCTCATCTTGTAATGAAGGGGCACTCTGGGAGGTAGCAGGAGGTGGCATCTTGGGTGGGAACAGTATGCTGATACTATATGGCAGAGCGCGTGAAGGCAGGTGCAGGGGATCCTAGGAGCTTAGAGATGGTTATTAGCTGGTGCTGCCCCCCCCACCGCACCCCCCAAGCTGCAAGCAAGAGCTACATGCTCATTGTAGACTCAGAAACATGAGGTCTGGTCGCTTAACAAAAAAGTTAATTTCAAAAGCGCAGTGCATGAAGGCCACCCCCAGGTTTGAGTGCTAGTTCTCCTGCCTCAGGATCTGTGTTCCGCCAGACCCTTCCTCTCTCTGCCACAGGCCATTCAGGATGCAATCTAATGCATTACACCAGCTCCAGTGAGGCAGGATGTATTAACCTGCAGCTCCCAGCACCTACGGCAGCAGTAGACTCCTGCCATTCTGTTATGGGGGTCAGAGAATGGTGACAGATGAGAGGGGGGAGAAGTGCAGTTAAGGGATGCAGCAAATTTGCCAGCAGCTCATAATCCTTCATTGCTTAATGTCATCCCACCTGCCCTTAACATTGCTGCCTAAGACTTGCAGAACTGGAAACAAAGAGCAAAACAAAAAGTTTCTAGGAGATAATAGAAGCCTATTTCTTATTCAAGGGGTGGATTTAGCAACAGTCTTCTAGGAATTTGTTTTTATTTTTTATTGTTGCATAATCCTTAATGTCTGTGGGATTACTCATGCTTAAAGTTTTATGTGCTGAAGTGTTTTGCTGGACCAAAGCCAGGAACAGATCACATAGGATGAGGCAGATGAACTGGATCTCATGCAACACAGAAACAAAATTCCGTATGCATCTTTACGTTAAAACTAAACTCTACTCAACTTCCTTATGCACACATGTGCCGAGTAAGTAGAACATTGAGAGATAGTTAGTGATGTCCTCATTCTATCTCCAGCACCGCCCCTTCCTCCCACCCCCACTCCCCAAAAAAAATCCAGTTAATGGGTAAGAAAAACCAGGACACCTTCACAAAGTCCATTTTATCACATTTATAACTTTGTTAAATTAAAATGTATCCTAGGCACTATGCTGCAGATTTTTAAAGGCATTTCTCTTTAAATACCTTTAAAAAACTGACCCTGTTTTCTCACCAAATTTTTACCACAAATTCCCAAGCACTAAAACTGTTTTTCGTAAAAGTTCACAAAATGTTAAAAGTGCATTTCTCCTCTCTTTATACTCTAAGCAAAAGCAGTTCAGCCATTTTAAACTTTCAAAAGGAACTGTAACTCTGAAACCACACATGAGAAATTTCAGCCTGAGCAGTACAAGTTGGACATACCGATAAGGGTAGTACATTGTGAGGGTGTTATGACTGCCGTGTAGTTACATTGCAGTTATACTACAGCTCTGCTTCTGGGTACCTGTTGTGAAAGACATGGGGGACTGATCTGTAATAATTTAGTAATAAAATCGCTGACTTGGTTAATGATATGGTTACTGTTTGGCTACATTGGGTTATTGGAATTCTTTATTGTATGCATATGTTGGTTTAGTTTAATATCCGAGCGGTTGAAAAACAGCTATGAAGGCCAGACAATGGCTCCAAATAAAAACCCTCCTTGTAAACAGGACAGGAGGCTAGGAGACACACTACCTAAGCTATGAACTATGAAGGGACTACTAAGAATCATAGAAATGTAGGGCTGGAAGGGAGCATGAGAAGTCATCAAGTTCAGCCCTCTGCACTTACAGGGGTTTGTCCAACATGTTCTTAAAAACCTCCAATGATGGCCAATTCCACAACCTTGGAATCCTATTCCAGTGCTAATTACCCTTATAGTTAGAAAGTTTTTCCTGATATCTAACCTAAATCTCCTGTGCTGCAGATTAAGCTCATTACTTCTTGTCCCACCTTCAGTGGACATGGAGAATAGCTGATCACTGTCCTCTTTATAACGGCCCTTAACATATTTGAAGACTATCAGCTTCCCACTCAGTCTTTTCTCAAGACTAAATGTACCCAGTTATTCTATCCTTCCTTCATACATCAGGTTTTTTAAACCTTTTATCACTTTTGTTGCTCTTCTCTGGACTCTCTCCAGTTTATCCCCATCTTTCCTAAAGTGTGGCACCCAGAACTGGACCCAGTACTTCAGCTGAGACCTCACCAGTGCCAAGTAGAGTGGGACAATTACCTCCGTTGTCTGACATACAACACTCCAATTACTACACCCCAGAATGATATTAGCCTTCCTTGCAACTGCATCACACTGTTGACTTTCATTCGGTTTGTGATCCACTGTAACCCCCAGATTTTTTCAGCAGTACTGTCTCCTAGCCAGTTGTTCCCCATTGCGTAGTTGTGCATTTGATTTTTTTCTTTGTAAGTGAAATGCATTGCACTTGTCATTATTGAATTTCACCTTGTTGAATTGAGACCAATTCTCCAATTTGTCAAGATTGTTTTGAATTCTAATCCTGTCCTCCAAAGTGCTTGCAACCCCTCCCAGCTTAGTGTCATCTGCAAAATTTATAAACATACTCTCCACACCATTATCTAATTTATTAATGAAAATAATGAATAATACTGGACTCAGGACTGACCCCTGCCAGACCCCACTAGATGCTCCCTCCCAGTTTGACAGCAACCCCTTGACAACTGCTCTTTGAGTTCGGTCTTTGAACCATGGCACTGATTAACCCATCTTATAGTAATTTCATTTAGACCACATTTCTCTAGTTTGCTTATGAGAATGACCCTAGGCCAGTTACTCACTTGTGTTAGGCAGGCCTAGGAATGAACAGATCAAAGGACAGTAAATCTCTCTCAACCCAGAGGTGAGGGGGCAGTTATCAGAGAGTTGTACCTAAGGGGCAGACTGACATAGATCCTGTGGGAGGGTCTGAAGCAGTTAACCTTTCATAAGCTTCTACAGGGATGGTAAGCCTTAGGTAAAATAGCATGTATAGACCTCTTTTATTGTGTTAATCATCCTTTTCTCTTACATTGTGCAGTGTTCCTACACTGTTAAACAGTACTGTACTTTTGTGAGAGCTGTCTGTCCATGTGTTAATCGCTGGTCACAGCTCCCAGAGGGAAGACTTTCAGGTGCCAAACCCAGTCTGACCTGCTGAGAAATCACAGTTGCTACACAAGGTGCTGTAGCTTGAGACCTGGTCTCAGAGGGGAAGAATTGTGGGGACGCCACCCTGAGAAAGATGAAGACATGAGGCCTAACACTGGAGGGGAGTGCACTTAGGAATAGGGCTCCCAACCCTCCAGGATTGTCCTGGACTCTTCAGCAATTAAAGATTCATCTTTAAAGATTATGCCAAGTGATGAAATCTCCAGGAATTCATCCAGCCAAAGCTGGCAACCCTAACTAGGAGAGATTTGAGAGGGGTTAGCGGTGCAGTCAGCCTTGTAACCATGACATCCGCAATTACCATTAATTCATATAATTTGAAAACTCACTACTGAGAATAATCTCTATGTAGTTAGTGTACCTGGGTTCTAACAGCATATATATAAGAAGCACACAAAAGCAGTAATATTAAGTAGTAAATCAATCCCATTGACAATCTTCCAGTTATTGAATTATTGGTAATTAATACTGGAAAGCAAATCCAACACTGTAATAACAATGGAACTATGCTGGAATTACAGTACCCTTATTGTAAACTGTAACCAAGATAAGGTCCTTTAGAACTGGAAACATATAGGCAATCTTAACCTTTGTGGTGTGTGTGTGTCTGTGTACAGGGCCAGATTGTACCATTAGATCAGGTCCATTTCAGGGGCATTGGTGAGCTGCACCCTCTCTGGTGGAGCTTTGAGAGACTTCCTGCCACATGAAGTTCCCTGACAAGATGGGTGTGCACACCTAATCCACCCTTAGGGCTTGGCTACACTTACAAGTTGCAGCGCTGGGAGTTACAGCGCTGGTCATGCAGCTGTGTAGGGCCAGCGCTGGAGTGTGGCCACACTGACAGCTACCAGCGCTGCAGTGTGGCCACACTTGCAGCACTTTCCAGCGCTGTATTGAGAGGTGCATTGTGGGCAGCTATCCCACAGAGCACCTCGTCCCATTTTGGCGCTGAGTATTGTGGGAAGGGGAAGGAAGTGTGCGGGTCATTCCGCTTCCTGTGCCAACGCCCCGTGGTGCATCGCTTCACATCCCAGCATTCACTCTTTCCGGCAACGTTTGGCGCCATTGTGAGTGTCTTTCTGTTTTACTCTCTGTGTGTGAATCGCGATTTCTGTGGCAAATGGAGCCCGAGCTGCTGAGGACTGTGCTGATGAGTGTCGCCAGCACAACACGTTTGGCAGTCGAGCTATTCCTTCAGCTCCAAAGTGACAGTGAGGAGTCTGACGATGATATCGATTCTCCTGCCGCGTGTGACACTAAAGTGCTTGTGGCATTCACGGAAATGCTCAGCACCGTTGAACGCCGCTTTTGGGCTCGGGAAACAAGCACTGACTGGTGGGATCACATCGTCATGGAAGTCTGGGATGACGAGCAGTGGCTGCAGAACTTTCGTATGAGAAAAGCCACTTTCATGGGACTGTGTGCTGAGCTCGCCCCCACTCTGCGGCGCAAGGACACAAGATTGAGAGCTGCCCTGACGGTGGAAAAGCGGGTAGCTATTGCAATCTGGAAGCTGGCAACTCCAGACAGCTACCGGTCGGTCGGGAACCAGTTTGGAGTGGGAAAGTCGACCGTTGGAATCGTTTTGATGCAAGTTTGCAAGGCAATTAATCGCATCCTGCTAAGAAAGACCGTGACTCTGGGGAGCGTGCAGGACATTGTGGATGGCTTTGCACAAATGGGTTTCCCTAACTGTGGAGGGGCGATAGATGGGACGCATATTCCTATTCTGCCCCCGCCCCCACCTGGCATCAGAGTACGTTAATCGTAAGGGGTATTTCTCTATGGTTCTCCAGGCGCTTGTGGATCACCGCGGGCGTTTCATTGACATTTACACAGGCTGGCCTGGAAAGGTGCATGATGCACGCATCTTTCAGAACAGTGGCCTGTTCAGGAAGATGCAGGCAGGGACTTTTTTCCCAGACAGGAAGATCACAGTAGGGGACGTCGAAATGCCCATTGTGATCCTTGGAGACCCCGCTTACCCGTTACTGCCTTGGCTCATGAAACCCTATACAGGGAAGCTTGACAGGAGCAAGGACCGGTTCAACTACAGGCTGAGCCGGTGCCGAATGACTGTGGAGTGTGCTTTTGGCCGTTTAAAGGCACGCTGGCGTTCCTTGTATGGGAAGCTAGACTTGGGGGAAAGCAGCATCCCCGCGGTTATATGCGCTTGCTGTACCCTCCATAATATTTGTGAAGGGAAGGGTGAAACATTCAGTCAGGCATGGACCACCGAGGTTCAAGTCCTGGAGGCTGAATATGCACAGCCAGAGAGCAGGGCTAATAGAGAGGCCCAGCACAGGGCTTCAAGGATTAGGGATGCCTTGAGGGAAGAATTTGAGGCTGAAAGCCAACAGTAATGTTTGCTGCCTTGCATGGGAGTGAATTGCACTGTTTACACTGTTGTTCTATTATCCCTAAAATGATTTGCAGTGCCTCTTTCTTTACTGGGCTAAGGTATCTTTCACTATCTGCTATAATAAAGACTGTTTTCAAAGCCAAGAATTGTTTTATTGAAAAGAAAAAAACTTCCTTGACAGACAGACAGACACACAACATTTCATGAACACAAGAGGGCAGGGGTGTGGGTTGGTGAACTGTACAGTCACAAGTTTGCATATGTCCTGTCTGGAGTGCTGTTTAATGAATCCTGCACTTCAGGGTGCATATACTGCATGGTGATGGGGGTTGAGTGCAGAGGGTAAGGGTGGTAGGTATCAGGGCTGGTTGGTGAACGTACAGGTGTTGGAGGCAGCTGGTGGTGGTAAGAACCTGGATGCTGGGGAAAGGTGGTTTGAGCTGACATTGGGGCACAAGGCAAAAAGCTTTGGGACGGGGGGGTGGAGTAGCACGGTAGTGCTCTGCTTGCAGGCAACGAGTGACTCTATAGAGTCCGCTTGGCGCGACAGGATGCTTAGCAGCCGCTCTGTGCTTTTCCTCTTGGCCACTGCATTTCTCTTGCGGATCCTGCTTTCCTTCTCTCTCCACTCCTTCAATTCTTTACTCTCTCTAGCAGAGTGATGAAGAACAGTTTTCAACATGTCCTCCTTGCTCTTTCGGGGATTTTTCCTCAAATTGTGCAGCCTCTGTGCTGTGGTACATCTGCTCAGTCCAGCAGTCAAGGTCACTGTAGAAAGCCAGAAATGTATACATTTAACAGGGCAGCATTGTATTCACTATCTCCAGACATTAATTGCTACACTGAGGGAGTTCTTAGTCCTCAGTTTAGCATTCTTTTACCACACACATAACACAACAGAAGCCACGAAATGGTGAGTGAGGGGTGCTTATAGAGGGAGAAGTGGGGCTTGAGTGATAGAGGGGTGCTTGCTTCGGGTAATCTGGAGTGATAGAGGGGTTGAGTGAAGATGCAGCTGCAGGGGTGATCTTCACTATCTCCCTATCTCTTCACTAAAGAGTCTCCCAACATTTTTCACAGGAGTTAATCCTGGAAGATATCTCCCTGCTGCGAGTCACTAGGGAACAGCGGGAGGCTCTTTTACAGCAATGTGGAATCCGCCCTGGACCCTATGCGGTTTCCCTGTGTTCAGAAATGGTCCCCCCACCCCTCGCGGCACAGTGGCGCGGACGCGTCAGCGTGACTGGGACAAGGAACACAGTGGCTCTCCCTATAAACCTGCGCAGGCATATTGCCCACGCTCTGGCTGAAACTTTTGCTGAGATCACTGCAGCCGATTACCGCGACGTGATAGACCACATCAATGGGCTATTCCACATCTAGGCTGACATGCATGCAGCCCTAAACCCCCTTCCTCTCCAGAAACATTTCCACCCAGAAAATAAAAGCCGCTTACCGGTAACCCGCTCCTCTGCTTGTCCTTCTGCAACTGCTGGCTGCTGCGATTGGGTACTTTCCTCCTGGCTTGAGAAGAGCTCCTGGCTGCATGCCCACTCTGGGGTGTCTTCCCCCATCCCAGTAGCTTCACTCGCGTTTTCCTCCCCCCGCCCGCCGCCTCTGCATCCGCCTCCGCCTCCTCCTCCTCCTCCTCCTCCTGTCCCCCAGCCTGCTCAGAAGTGTCCATCGTTGTCCTGGGATTGGCAGTGGGGTCACCCCCAAGTATCGCGTCCATCTCCCTGTAAAAACGGCAGGTCGTGGGGGCAGCTCCGGATCGGTGATTCCCCTCGCGGGCTTTGTAATAGGCACTCCGCAGCTCTTTAACTTTCACCCTGCATTGTAGTGCGTCCCGATCATGGCCCCTATCCAGCATGGACCTTGATACCTGCTCAAAGATATCGTAATTCCTACGGCTGGAGCGCAGCTGGGACTGCACAGCTTCCTCCCCCCAAACACTAATGAGGTCCTGCAATTCGCCAGTGCTCCATGCTGGGGCTCGTTTGCCGCGTGGAGGCATGGTCACCTGTAAAGATTAACTGATTACACTCCACACCTGGCTGCAGCAAACAGGAAGGAGATTTTTAAAATTCCCGGGGCATTTAAAGGGCGGGTCACCTGAGGCAAGAGCAGTAGAGTGCAAACTGATGAGCAGAGTGGCTGAACAGGAATTGTGGGATAACTCCTTATTCCCTGGAGGACAATTAAAGCGCTGGTGAGTGTCCACACCTGCTGAGCAGCGCTGGATCACCAGCGCTGCACTCCTTATACCCCAACCAGGATGGGTTTTCAGCCAGCGCTGCAACCAGGGAGTTGCAGCGCTGGTTGTGCCCTGCAAGTGTGGACAGGGTGTAATTGCAGCGCTGGAAAGCCTCCACCAGCGCTGCAACTTGTAAGTGTAGCCAAGCCCTTAGAAAGGTACAGCACCTCCTCCCATGCACAGCTGGCCAGATCTTTTAGAGAGACACGGTGTGGGAGGGAATATCTTTTATTGGGCTGACTTCTGCCGGTGAAAGAGACAAGCTTTGGAGCTACACAGAGCTCTTCTTCAGAAGTTGGTCCAATATAATATATTGCCTCACCCACCTTGTCTCTCTAATATCCTGGGACCGACATGGCTACAGCACAACTGCAAATAGACCTTTAGGTCATTTGTAGAGCTTTCTAAATTGTATTCTTATTGGATGTAGCCATGTGACACCCAATAAGTGTCCACTTTGATCTCCTTTGGGGATTGTTCTTTGCAAAGACAAGCAAAGTTTTCTTTAGGAGCAGATTAGAAATTTTGCAGGAAAATGCTTTCCCTGCCTGGTCTGTAGCTGTATTCCTTAGAACATTTCTCTTAATTGCTTAGATTCAAATTTTTAAAAAAATCCCTAAAACTGTTTTGCCAAACTCGGAGTCCAGTTCGGCTACTTTATTAAAAGGACCAGGTGTCCTGGTTTGTCTGAGATAAGAAAGTCTTTTTAAGACTATTACTCGTGCTTGCCTGGTGACTGGCATGTAAATGGAAAAGTCATTCCAGAAATCATGTATATCTTCGGGTGACAAAAGAGCTTTCCAAAACTCAACTGGATTTCTGAAGAGGGATTTTTATCCACCAGCTAGAACTAAAATCCAGCTTAGCCGCTTATTAGGTATGTTTTAAAAATCATGGCGGATAGATGCAAATGGAAAAATAAATTAGTCTGTCCTTCCCTCTGTCTTCTTAGATCAATATATTGGTTACATCAATAAACTGTGAAAAGTAAAGAATCATTTTTCTTTGTAGAGAAGTGGAAAAACCATCTACACTGATTTGTTAGGTAGTAAAATAGTTCAGATGAAAATATAAGATGTTCGAATGAGTTTCATATTTTTAGATGTTTTTTAATTCCAAATGTATAATTTTTTAGAAATAGAAGGTACTGAATTCTAGGTGGAAAAGAACCCACTTCAAATTAAAAAAAAATAGCTTCATGCCGATGAAGTTTAAAAATAGTTTTTAAATGAAGTGTTGAAATCGCTTTAAAATTGGAAATGTGCCATAATATATGCTGTGTTTCAGTCGTCTTTTGAGACAGATGAATTGACTTTTACAGTGGAGTCTCAGTGGGGGGGAAAGTGAGACCTAGGTCAAAAGCAGTCCAAAACCCAGGGAGGGAAGGAAGTGGCAGGCTGGTTTTCAGGCCCTTGCTTGCTTGCTCTCCATTCCAAGGACCTGAAAACAAATGTATCAAATCAAAATCATCTTCTCCTTTCCCTAAACATTTTGGAGTAACTTTGCTTAGAGGAGCAAGTGACTCTAATGTCATAAGTTTGTGAAAGCCAAGAGGTTGGTTCAGGCTTGTTATATGCTTCCTTAGAGCAGAAACGAACTGGCGTGATACAGTTAAAATGGACAGGGGAAAAAAAGACTCATAGGATTGCATCAGTTGCACTGACTGTAACAAGACACAGGCCATCAAACGGAATGATTTCAAAACCAGCTCTAGGGAAGCTGGTAACTGTATGTCAGGGAGCCAGGGGTCAGGTATCTGTTAACAGCACTTCACATTTCTGCTTTACGGTGGACCTGCTGATGTTAGGCTCCAGACAATTTAGAAATAAGTCGCCATTCCTTATTTCCCAGCATAGTAATTGTATGGTCTTGGCTGCATTTTTGGCAAGGTTTCTATATACTGCGAATACTTAGAAATTCTTCCGTTTTAATGGTGCAACTTGATTGTGCGCCAGTTCCCCATTGTTAATAACTCTATTGAAGTGGATGGAAAGGTGAAAACTATCTGGCCTCAAAGTTTTGGATCCTTGGATGTGATCTTCACCTCGGCTTTGTACCCTGTACTCTGAGTAAAAGGGCCAGCGTCGCATAAATGAGCCCCAAAAGCCCCATTGAGGCTGGATGAGGATTCGTCCTGCAGCAGACACTGTGGAAGATGACTGTAAAGCCATAATCTAGGCAGCGGTTATCAACCTTTTGGGGCTCAGGACCCATTTGTAAATGTTTATGGTCTATCACAACCCAGTAAATAGTCTGGGGATGGAGGCCCTGGGGTGGTTTTGGTCGTATCTTGTCCCCTGGGGGGGTCGGGTCATACCTGGCACTCACCCCACAGTGGCAGCTCCTGCGCTGTGGGGCTGGCTGGGTTTGGCTCTCCACTCCAGGCATTGCAAACTCTGGGGTTGCAGCACTGCTCAGGTTTGGGCCCGCCCCTCCTGACTGGACCAAATTTATGTGAGTGGAATTGTGACCTGGCTTGTGGGGTTGCAGGGCCACTCACTCAAATCCAGCCTACCTGCACTCCCATTGTTATGATGGCTGGACCAAACCTGAGTGGCGCTGGGACCCCAGAAGTTGCAGTGCCTGGAGCAGGGAGCGAGCCCAGCCAGCCCCGTGGGACAAAGAGCCACAGGAGTTGCCACGCGACCCTTTGAAACATTCTGGTGACCCAGTTTGGGTCCCTACTCATGGGTTAAGAAACACTGCTCGAGGGACCTCTTCACAAGCCCTGGCATGTGGGCAGAAGGGGTGTGTCAGGGGCTAGTTGCAGCACATGGTGCTGAGGAGATTCTGGGCAGTGCTGCAACCCAGGGAGCTGCCATAACTTAGGCCCCACGTGTCCAGCCCTCGGCGAGATCTAGGATCTGGAGGGTACAAATGTGATTTAAACCACCTCCCGGCACAGCATGGAATTATCCCCCCCCCCATGCTTCAGAAAATGAGTTAATTACAACAGAACTAAAATCATCTGAGCTAGTGTGAGTAGCAGTGTAGCCAGGTTAGCATGGGCAGCGGCAGCAGAGCATGTCTTAGCCATGCCAAGTTACATACTCGTCGGTTTCAGGGTGGTTTGTTCTCAGCATGGCTAAGCCATGCCCTTGCTGCTACTGCCTGTGCTACTGCAGCTATGCTGCTATTTATACTCACGTTAGCTTGATGAGAGCTAGCGTGGGTATGTGTTTGTGAGCTGGGGAATCACACCGTTAGCTTTTAGTGTAGACATAGCCTTGTGTAGATGAAACATGATTGCTTTCCACTGTCCACATGGATGAGGAGTGGTTGGTGTGAGCTGTCTGGATGAGGTCTGGCCAGTTGTCTTCATCTGTGGTCCTTTAAAGAATCAGATTCCCACTTCCCTTATGTATTTAGTGAGTTCTCTGCTTGTGCATCATTTAGGCTGCATGGTGCGATGTCCTTTTCTTCTGTCTATTTGTCTTGAGTCTTCAATTCATTTTTAAATTTTGGCACAGGTTGGCAGATGTTTGCCGAGTCCAAGGGTGCATAGGGACTGTCTCAGTGGAATACCTTTATGGAAATCTGACCTTACTAGTATGTGGTGTTGGGTCAGTTGGGTCAGAAGAGCTGGCCTAGGTGGGTCTGACCACACTTCTCTCATCTTTTTGTGATTTCATGGGAGAAGAGAGGGAAACATTGGGCAATCAGTGATGCAAAGTATATTAGCCAGGACAGAGTTGTCATGTCTGATTTGTGTGTGTATGTGTATTTGCAGATAGCTATGGTGTCCTTAACTCTGATGCCTTTCCTCCCCCTGAACTGCTGCTGTACACTCTCCATGCCCCCAACCCTCTGTAGGCTTCTGTGTAGAGAGATATTCAAAACCAATGGCCCTGCTTGTACCAAACCCATTGTTCCACTAGAATAATTCCAGGCAATATTGTTGGCCTTAGATTGCACTTTACAACTTCTCAAACATACTCTGTCTGCTAGGGGTCAAGTACCTGCTTCAAAATGAATGCTCAAAGCCACATGCAGGTTGTATCAAAAAGGAAGCCAAAATACACAAAGCACAATGGAACTCATAAGTTGACGCAGACAAATCCCCTAGTCTCTCACATGAGGATCATTGACTTCAAAGGTGAGGTGAAAAGAGCATTGTAATGCCTGGATGTGTGGTGTCTGAAATCCAGTCTATTATGCATTTGTTTGGAGTTCTGTTTTTAGCCTCCTTGGAATTTAACCCCAGCCTCTCCTAATTGGGCCCCTTCAATTTGTTCAGCATAATAGATTTCTTCTGAAGTGATTTGCTATCTTGATAGTCATGGTTTGATACTTTTCTATCTGTTCCGCTCTTGATTTCCTACCCACAGTACCCCCTTTTCCTTATTCTTGTACACATGCTCTCTCTCTTCTGGAAAGATTTTCTCTTTTAAGCTGTTCAGATGTGCAGTTTTATGTCTAACACAAATGCAGTCAGTGGCAGAACTCAGGGCTTGACTTCACTAGATGTTTTTACCTTGAATTAATAGATTGACAATTAGCTCAGAGAACTTACCATACATGTACAGTCTAGTGTGGACACTCCTCCACCTATTTGATCTAGGCTACACATGGTTGTTCATCACCCTAAACAGATCAAATTAATTAACTGATGGCAGTCAACGTTGGTCAACAGTGGCCAGCTTCATCACCAGTCCACTTGCTCAGACCATAAGGCACCTAAGGCATATGTAGACACATTGAAGCCATGTTCAAATATACATGTTAAGCTATGACAACACAGACCCACCCTCTGTCATAGAATCATGTTCCAGAAGCTAAGCTTTCATGTTGTGTGTTACATTATATTTCTAACCCTTAGCATTGTGAAGAAACTTTTTCAGATGTTAACTGAGCTGTCTTCCTGAATGTGCAGGCAGCTTGACACCATAGGTGTCAACTTCCTTATTCATCTGAATGGGATATTGACTCTGAAACCTAAACAATTACAGTTCAAATGTCAACACTGTTAACTCTTTCACTACAGATCATTTTAGTAAAAACACTAATGTGCTCATTCCACAATCACAAACCAGCTCCCACACCTTTCCACATGCCAAACGCCCCTACTGCCTTCTATACAAATGCCAAAACACTTAGCTGCACTTCTGAAATCTTCCATGGTGCAGTCAATAAAAAAAAACTTTGGTTTATCCACAACTGATAATCTGGGGACAGCATAAACTAAATTGAAATCAACATCAAAATAAATAATGCAAGGGCCTCTTGTCCTCATTGTGGTGGTCATTTTCATATTGCGTTCATTAGAAATTTTAATTGTTTAAATTTACCTGAAGCTGCTACAGAATTTTCAATCTGCCCCCTGGGATTTCTACAAAAATTCAGGGTGGAGGTTGTGGGGTTTGCTACAGAATTAAAGTCCAACTTGACACAGAATACGTGGTCTTAGTTATATTCCTCTCTAGAGTCTCTAGCTGTAAAGTTCAGATCCAGTGCAGTTTCAAACTCCAGGGTTTGCAGATCTGGTGGTTTGTTTTGGAACCATTGTGATCTCTGATTTTTGTGGATATATTTTACTGAGCTTAAACCCTCTTCACTGCAAAGACATGCTTGAAGGATGAGCACAACACACTTCCAAAATTTTGTGCTAACTAAAAGAATCGGAGCCAAAACAGTTAGATGTCAGTCAAATCCATACTTTTTTAGGAGTGGAGACTAATATTTCTTGCATAGTCTACTATGTGTTTCACAACATATTCCAGAGAAGCTGTGCATGCAAAGAGAAGTTCATTCACTCTTCTTGCATGTAGTATTGTGGGCTATTTGAATTAGTCAGCCCTTTAAAGACCACAGATGTTGAAGAATGCAGTGGAGTCCAAGCAGCTATATTTCATTCTCCAAGGTTGTTTTTAAAGAGCAAGGCAGAAAGTATGGTGTGAATCATGGATGCAGTAGACAGAAAAATATTCTCAAATGTTGTAACGAAACATAGCCCTTTCCCCACATTTCTTCCTGCTTTGCGTTTCCCAGGCACATCGGCAGTACAAAACACTAAGCAGAGTTGTTAGGAAGCCACAGCTGGTTTTGTTGTCCTTGGATGTCCCAAAGAGAGCCGTATTCAGCATGTCACTCTGTTGCCAAAGGTTTATTATGTGGACCAAGTATCACAACAGAACAGACAACACCATCTCCATGTTTTTGATACACATTTACTGGGGTTTCCCTGAAGAAAGCTTAAGAATTCTTTCCCCGTGAGTCAGTAACCAAGTGATTTGTTTTTATATAAACTTTCCTTCAGCTGGTTAGAACTGGAACACAGTCTTCTCATCTTCTGCTCCTTTGGGGGCTGAGTGTTTCCTTTATTTCTTTAAATGATTGTTCCTGCAGCCAAGCAGGCTGGGTTGAACCAGGTGGCCTTTTTTTCCCCCTTCTGGCTATTAAGTTTAAAAAATTAACAGTGTAGCCAGTAGACATCTACAGCGTTATACAGCATTTGTGCATAGTGCCATGCTCAAAGCTAGTGGCTTACATTACTCTTTCAGTACTGCACCTTCCCTGTTGGTTAAGCAGAACATGCTTTACCTGAGTCTAGTTAGTAAGGCAGTAGGATCACCCCATCCAGTACTTTAACATCTTGAAATTAAAAAATGTTGCTGCATTAATGTAAGATCTTCTCATGGCATAAAGGTTAATAATGATAAAGTACAGTGTTTCCGTAATGGAAATCACTAATGCTGAAGAGACAAATGTATTCTCTTAAATATCCCTGAATCTTTTCCCACCCACTTTAAGTGGCTACAGCAGAGTCCTCGTGTTGCCAGCTGAGTGGTGTGGAGTCGCTTTTAATTATCTTCTTCCACTGCTTTTGATTTCAAGCCCAACTGATGGCGCCAGGGGTTGAAACCACAATAAGATCTGCAGGCTAGCCCCTCGTACATCAAGCCACTTTGCCAGGTGGAATCTGTATAGCTTGTTTCATTTCCACACAATGTTTTTCTGATTATATTTAACAATGCATTTTAGTTCAAGACAGGAGCTAAGTTAAAATCTAGGTGACTGTGTGTGCCTGTGGGTTTGAATTGCCAAGTTATGGCCACCAAACTTCTTTTCCATTCCCAGACTTCACTTTGGATCTCTCCACTCTGGGTGCGCATGTACATAATTACATGTATGCATATCTATGTATGCACATCTGCATAGGTAAAGTGTGCTGTATGTACATATTTCCTAAAATCCATAGTATTGTTTAAACCAATAACCATGCATAGTTCATTGGGTCTTTTTCATAATCATAGACTGGATTTCTTTATTTTTACAGGAACAGGAAAGGTTTAGTTGGAATGAAAATGTTCATTCTGCTGCATCATTAGCAACAGGCAAGCTTAAATTGAATCCTTTCCCATTTTTCATGTTAAAATAATTGTACTATTAATCAAAAGCATGTAGGGTAACTTGCAGAGCCTGAAAGAGCTTGTCTGCATGTCTGGTAGAAGAGGATCAAGCAGATGCAACTTGAATTTTGCCTTCTGTTAAAATATATTGGTTGCTCAAATAGAGATTTTCTCAGCTGTAATCTTTTGTATTTAGGGTCAAGTCCTGGTTTCCTTCTGTATCCAAAACTCATTGACTTCAGTGTTACCTTTTGGGGCTCCAGCAATCTGAAAATGGGATTCTACCTCCTCTACTGCTTCACCAAGGAGCTTTAGTCAATAGGCTGCAAGAGGATGTTGGTATCCAGCTCTTCAGTCAACCATTTACCCTCTTTTGTCAGCCTGCTCTACCTTTGCAGGGATCACAGGAGTAACACCCAATCTCTGTAAGATCGATAGTGCAGTCCAGAAGTAGAGGCACCGCAACAGGGGAAGCACAGTAAGTGGGCTAGGAGTCCCCTTCCAGGCCACAGCTCTACCCTGACTTCATCTGGCTCCTCAGTTCAGCCTTTGCTGACATATATGGAACCATACAGAAGTTTCTCCATCTCACCCTGGTGAAGCTGGGCAGGCAGGAGTCTCAGTGCCAGCGGGCCCATTCCTGACAAAGCGAGTTTCATTCAGAAGGCTACGTTTGCCTTCTCCCTTTCCCTTCCCCTTCCCCTAGGCCAAGCATGCGCCAGCTGTATGGGAGTTAATAGAGATGTGGGCAGGAGCTCTCAATGCATACCTACTAAACAGCTTCACCACTCCTCCCACAAATACGATTTCCGTCCTAAGAGGGCAGCAGGCTTTGAGGCAAGGAAGTGTGTGTTGGGATGCAGACAAGGACCCTTTGGAGGAGGAGGGGAAAGAGCCATCTACTTAATGTTGTAAGTGTGCCCTCCTTGTAGTGGACTCACTGTCTACAGTGCTGCATCTCATGGAGGCTGGCCAAAATGTCAAGCCCTTATAACAATAAGACTTCGTAAGCCTGTCCAGAAACTGGGCAGCTGTTTTTCTGATCCATCTGGGTACTAGGAATTCTGCAGGAACCTTGGGACAAGCTGAATGCACAACGTGCCATTTCCAGGGCATCGAATGTATAGCCTGCCCTAACTGGGCTTTGAGACCTGGCGATCCGTACCAATAGTCACTTCAGCTATGAAATATTCCTTGCCACCTTTAGAGGATATTGTCATGACCCCTGGGTTTCAAACCCAGGTCTGCAGGGTTCATGAGAGCACCCATGCTCCAGGCTTCTACCTGGCAGCCTGCTGACAATGGCTTACCTGGAACCCATGAAGCCCTGGAGCAGTGGATTAGCCCACTGGCCCTGCTTAAGTCAGCAGCAGGAACAGGAAGCTGTCTGAACAACTGAGGGTACGTCTACACTACGGGATTATTCCGAATTTGCATAAACCGGTTTTGTAAAACAGAATTTATAAAATCGGGTGGAGCGCGGCCATACTAAGCACATTAAATCGGTGGTGTGCGTCCATGGTCCGTGGCTAGCGTCGATTTCTGGAGCGTTGCACTGTGGGTAGCTATTCCCTAGCTATCCCATAGTTCCCGCAGCCTCCCCCGCCCCTTGGAACTTCCGGGTTGAGATCCCAGTGCCTGATGGGGCAAAAATCATTGTCGCGGGTGGTTCTGGGTAAATGTCGTCAGTCACTCCTTCGTCTGGGAAAGCAACGGCAGACAAGCATTTCGCGCCTTTTTCCCCTGGATTGCCCTGGCAGATGCCATAGCATGGCAATCATGGAGCTTTTTTTGCCGTTTGTGACTCTCACCGTATGTGTACTAGATGCCGCTCACAGAGGCGATTCAGCAGCGCTACACAGAAGCATGCTTTTGCTTTTGCATGACAGCAGAGATGGTTATTAGCCATATTGCACCATCCAAACCCTTCCATAAATTGGAACTGAGGATGATCATGGCTACCAGTCCTTTTGTACCATTTGCTGCTAGTGCCCCTGGTCAATCAGCCAGGGGTGCAAAAGCCAAGAGTGGTTACTAGCCATATTGCACCTTCCATCGTTTTGTACCATTGGCTGCTGTCATAAGTACCCCTGGCCGATCAGCCAGGGGCGCAAAAGCAAAAATTGGGAATGACTCCCTGAGTCAATCCCTCCTTTTTGGTATCTAAAAATAGAATCAGTGCTGCCTAATATAGGCAAGTGTGCTAGAGAACCACCTGCTCTGTGTCAGAGCCCGCAGAAATTATTATCTGTATGCTATTCACAGGGGGTGCTCCTGTAACAACCCCACCTGTTGATTCCGTTCTTCCCCCAGCCTTTCTTGGCTACCGTAGCATTGTCCCCCCACTTGTGTGATGAATTAATAAAGAATGCAGGAATAAGACACACTGACTTGTTAGTGAGAAATGAGTGGAAGGCAGCCTCCAGCTGCTATGATAGTCCAGACAGGACATTAAGCAGTGTGTAGGAGAGAAGCCCAGCATCCCACTGCTAGTCCAGGGGCAACTGAATCTTTTCTTTACACATGAAGGGTGGGGGCTGATGGAGCTCAGCCCCCTGTTGCTATGATGAGGATGGTTACCAGCCATATTGCACCATCCATCCACCAGAAAAAATTAGGGCCAATAGGCTGATGACGAGGACGGTTACCAGTCCTTTTGTACCATCAGCTGAGGCTGATGATGAGGATGGATTTCCATCATTTTGTACGATCAGCTTATGCTGATGATGAAGATGGATTTCCATCCTTTTGTACCATCAGCCGCCCATGGCGGGGGGGGGAGCAAGGATGTTGGTGTTGAGTGCTGCACTATTGCGTCTATCTGCAGCATTCAGTAAAGATAGGGTGACATGTAAAAGAGTCAGAGGATTGTTTTACCTTTCGCTTCTGGGGGTGGGTGGGGGTGGGTGAGTAGATTGCCAAGCTATGCCCTGACCCGCGGGCACTGTGTTTGACCCTAGAAGCATTTGGAGCTCAGCCAAGAATGCAAATAATTTTAGGAGGCTGCAGGAACTGTGGGATAGCTTCAGTCCTCCAGTCCATGCGCATCCATTTGATTCTTTGGCTTTCCGTTACGCTTGTCACGCTGCAGTGCGCTGAGTCCCTGCTATGGCGTCTGTCTGGAGATTTTTAAAAAAGGATTCTGAATTTCATCTTCTGTAACGGAGCGCTGATAGAACGGATAGAACGGATTTGCCTGCCCTTACAGCGATCACATCCGCATGGTCCATGCGGGAGCTCTTTTTTTTATTTTGATTTCGGACTGCATCGCCACCCGTGCTGATCGGAGCTCCACGCTGGGCAAACAGGAAATATTCAAAAGTTCGCGGGGCTTTTCCTGTTTACCTGACCACTGCATCCGAGTTCAGATTGCGGTCCAGAGCGGTCACTGGTGCACTGTGGGATAGCTCCCGGAGGCCAATACCGTCGATCAGCGTCCACACTAACCCTAATCCGATATGTTAATACCGATATTAGCGTTACTCCTCTCGTTAGGGAGGAGTACAGAAACCGGTTTAAAGAGCCATTAAAATCGATATAAGGTGCCTCCTAGTGTGGACGGTTTTGGCGTTAAATCGGTTTTACGCTCCTAAAACCGATTTAAACGCCTAGTGTAGACCAGGCCTGAGCTCCATCCTTCTTTGGACTATATGCCCTGTGCCCCCACGTCCTGACCCGTTTGACTCCTGGCATCTAACTTGTGGTTCTGTTTGTTTCCTGCCTTGACCTCCTAGTATCCTGACCTGGCCTGATTCTGGTTCCTGAGACTTGTGATTCTGATCTCCAGTTTGTCTCGTGCTTCAGATCTCCCAGTATCATGACCCAACTGATGCCTGACTGCTGTCTTGTGACTGCAGACTCTGGCTCTTACTACTAGGTCTGGCTGCCCAGGACCTGGCTGTGACAGCTATTTAGCCCATGTATCTGCAAGCTGAAGTCCAGCTTTGACAGAGACTGTACAAGTCCACAATGTGAGGTGAAGTTGTGTGTCTGAGTCCAGAGTGTATTGGGTAGAAATACCAATGGCTTTCATGTGATGTGAAATATTAAATTACTGATTGGAAAACCTTCTTCCCATTTTATGTCTTGCCAGCCTCTCCCTCATCAGAACACTAGTAGTACTGAGAAAGGGGTCCATTAAACCTTTCCTTGCCCATTTTAAATGTGAAAAATCCATAACTCTTGCATTGTTTGCATAAAATCCCTTTGTTCCCCATGATTTATTGTCCACTAACTGTGTCCAGTAAAAGTTCAATCCAATGGACAAAATGCCTTTGATGCCAGACATTCTGTAGCACTGTGCAGAAATGAAAACTAATAGTCATAAGTCTGGGAGGACGGGAATGTTTTCAATTTACTTTTAAACAAACGACTTTATTGTGCCAATCTCTCTTGGGAGTAAATTCCACAGCCAAGGTTCCACATTAGACAAAGCTTTTGTACCTGCTGACTGCTGTCTATACCTGGAGAAAATAAATTTGCCTCAGAAAACTGAGAGAATAGGACAGAATGGGCCCGTACTTGAACCATTGAAGTCAATTAGAGTTTTGCCAAGGGCTTCATTGAAGGAAGAATTGGATGCAGTAGTGCAGGGTGTAGCTAAAGTACATGAGGTGTGATTTGTGGTGCTGAGCAGATTCTGAGTATTCCATACCTCTGAAAATCAGGCCCATGATGGGAATCTTGGGGACCAGCTTTCGGCCTGAATTTGCTGCTTATGAAGTAGAAATGGACCTGATCCAATGCCTGCTGAAGTCAATAGAAATATTCCTATTAACTTCTGTGGGAGTTGGATCAGGCCTACATGCTGACAGTAACAAGTCTCAAAACATTGGAGGAGGTTTGTAGTGCCATAGGAATGACATTGGACTACTGCTGACTTTACCACTTGGAGCAGAAGATGCAGAACACATCTCTTTGACTTATCTGTCTCACAATAATTATATTAAAGAAAATTAAGGAAGCTGCAGCCTGTTTAACATCATTCAAAGCAGGAGACTCCACCTGGACATTAGATAAATGGATCTTTTTCTTCCAATTTCACAAGATCAGCATATGAGTAAAACATGATTACTCACTAAACCAAAAGCACTGATTTCCCTCTTCTGAGGTTCTATTCTGGATTACTAGCTTTTGCTATGTGTGTGTTGCCTTGTTTTCCACATATAATCGGGCCTCTGTTTTGTTCCTTTATAAACCCATAAAGAAAATAATGAGAAAGTTGTTTGAATTTTGTTTTGACTCCAACCAGCTTACACTAAATGATGGATTTGTTTTATGTTCAGAGGTGACTATACATACAGGCTAAATGGGCAGCTGCACAGGAACCCAAATTCAGAATAGATTGTGCTGTAAATGTAGTCAATGCTTTATAATGTAATTGTTATCGCTGTTTAATGCTGGGCTACACCAAATCTCTAAGGTACTAGTCAGCATGCCAGATGTGCTATGATTTAGAGCCCAGCACTCCAGGCAGTTCAGCTGCCAGGACCTGTAGGCACTACTGCTGGTTGTCGGAGAAAAACTCAGTTCTTGCTTTTTGTTTGGGTGCAGCAAAATCAAATACTTTATTCTTTCTCTAGTAATTACAATAGAGGGAGGGAGTGTCCTAGGAAACAGAGTTGCCCCTTGTCCCGGACAGGTCTCTCAATTGGTAAACAATTACAACAAGCATTTATACCTTTGTTACAGACAATAGCTAGCAATAATGGAGACAGTAAAAGAGAAACAATTGCATTTGTTTATACATAAGCCTTTCTGCTATCTTATTTGTCTCACTACTTAAAAAAAAGCAAGCCTGCATATTTGGTTATCATTGCAAGGTCGTAATAACTTTTTACACAGTTCGTTCGTCTGTCTCACATTATCTTGCTTCTACAAATCTCACGTAAAACAGATTGTATAAAATCGAGTGCGCGCGGCCACACTAAACACATTAAATCGGTGGTGTGCGTCCACGGTCCGCACAGCTAGCCTAACTCATGCTAACTAACTGACATGCATTAAGATCCCTTCAAATCCTTGTTAATTATTTCCCTGCTTCCACATGGTGGATCTGAATAACCACTCAGATGCTTGGCTAAAGTGAAAGGGGATTTTACTGCGGCTGGCAGGAAAGGGCTATGTTACAAATACCTTAGGCCTGGTCTACACTAGGCGTTTAAACCGGTTTTAGGAGCGTAAAACTGATTTAACGCCACACCCGTCCACACTGAGAGGCCCTTTATATCGGTATAAAGGGCTCTTTAAACCGGTTTCTGTACTCCTCCCTAACGAGAGGAGTAGCGCTAGTATCGGAATTACCATATCGGATTAGGGTTAGTGTGGCCGCAGATCGACGGTATTGGCCTCCGGGCGGTATCCCACAGTGCACCACTGACCGCTCTGGACAGCAATCTGAACTCGGATGCAGTGGCCAGGTAGACAGGAAAAGCCCCGCGAACTTTTGAATATTTCCTGTTTGCCTAGCGTGGAGCTCCGATCAGCACGTGTGGTGATGCAGTTAAAAATCAAAATAAAGAAAGAGCTCCCGCATGGACCACGCGGATGTGATCGCTGTAAGGGCAGGCAAATCTGTTCTATCAGCGCTCCGTTACAGAAGACGAAATTCAAAATCATTTTTAAAAAATCTCCAGACAGACGCCATAGCAGGGGCTCAGCGCACTGTTGCGTGACAAACGTAACGGAAAGCCAAAGAATCAAATGGACGCTCATGGACTGGAGGACTCAAGCTATCCCACAGTTCCTGCAGTCTCCGAAAAGTATTTGCATTCTTGGCTGAGCTCCAAATGCTTCTAGGGTCAAACACAGTGTCCGCGGTGGGTCAGGGCATAGCTCGGCAATTTACGCACCCCCCCACCCACCCCCAGAAGTGAAAGGGAAAACAATCCTCTCTTGACTCTTTTACATGTCACCCTATCTTTACTGAATGCTGCAGATAGATGCGATGCTGCAGCACTGAACACCAACATCCTTGCCCCCCCCCCGCCATGGGTGGCTGATGGTGCAAAACGACTGGTACCCGTCCTCATCATCAGCCTATTGGCACATGGGGCAGTGCAAAAGGGCTGGTAACCATGCTGACTAGCATCCGTCAGGTCGATCAAGGGCGCCCGGCCCTAATTTTTCCTGGTGGATGGTGCAGTATGGCTGATAACCATCGTCATCATAGCAACAGTGGGCTGAGCTCTGTCAGCCCCCACCCTTCATGTGTAAAAAAAAGATTCAATTGCCCCTGGACTAGCAGAGGGATGCTGGGTTCCTCTCCTCCACACTCCTTACTGTCCTGTCTGGACTATCATAGCAGCTGGAGGCTGCCTTCCACTCATTTCTCACTAACAAGTCAGTGTATCTTATTCCTGCATTCTTTATTACTTCATCACACAAGTGGGGGGACAATGCTACAGTAGCCCAGGAAGGCTGGGGGAAGAACGGAATCAACAGGTGGGGTTGTTGCAGGAGCACCCCCTGTGAATAGCATACAGCTCATAATTTCTGCAGGATCTGACACAGAGCAGCTGTGCTCTCTGACACAGTGGTTCTCTAGTACACTTGCCCATATTCTAGGCAGGACTGATTCTATTTTTAGATACCAAAAAGGAGGGATTGACTCTGGGAGTCATTCCCAATTTTGGCTTTTGCGCCCCTGGCTAAGAGCAGCCAGGGGCACTTATGACAGCAGCAAATGGTGCAAAACGACTGGTAGCCATGATCATCTTTTTACCAATTTATGGATTGGTAGATGGTGCAGTATGGCTGGTAACCATCTCTGCTGTCATACAAAAGCAAAAGCATGCTGCTGTGTAGCGCTGCTGAATCGCCTCTGTCACCGGCATCTAGTACACATACGGTGACAGTCACAAAAGGCAAAACAGGCTCCATGATTGCCATGCTATGGCATCTGCCAGGGCAATCCAGGGAAAAAAGGCGCGAAATGCTTGTCTGCCGTTGCTTTCCCAGAGGAAGGAGTGACTGACGACATTTACCCAGAACCACCCGCGACAATGATTTTTGCCCCATCAGGCACTGGGATCTCAACCTGGAAATTCCAAGGGGTGGGGGAGGCTGCGGGACCTATGGGATAGCTACGGAATAGCTACCCACAGTGCAACGCTCCAGAAGTCGATGCTAGCCTCGGACCGTGGACGCACACCACCGATTTAATGTGTTTAGTGTGGCCGCGCGCACTCGATTTTATACAATCTGTTTTACAAAACCGGTTTATGCAAATTCGGAATAGTCCCGTAGTGTAGACGTACCCTTAGGTGCAGAGGCTTAACAGGTACAGCTCAAAGTAAAACAATACCCATTCTTATTTGGGCTCACTGTGGGGGCACTCCAAACCAGGGTTGGGGCTCATCAGGCCTTGTGCCTGGGGTGCCCTCTCCAGTCCAGTCTCTGTTCAAAGCAAACAGAAATGTAGGTTTCCAGGATCAGTTAGTGATGTCGCCCATATGGGCCCCTCTGCACTGGCTCTCTGCCCAGTCACTGCTGCTTCACTGCAAGTCCTGCACAGATCTGTTCTCAGTTGCAAGATCCGGCAGTCACATTCTGATCCCCATGCAATTCTGTGGCTTCTGCTGCAGCCTGCTCTAAATGCAATTCCTTGGGGGGGTTCTCCTGGACCCCAGCTTCCTGGATACTCCTCTCTTGCCATAACACTGGTACTTCCCAAAAATACCTAGTCGCTTCCTGGGACAGGTCTTTCCATAGATCTTCTGGCCCTGTAGTGTGAGGACATACCTTTTTGCATGAAGTTTTATTGCCTGGTTATGGATACTGTTCTAACAATTGATTTCCACTGCTTCTTTGGCTTCCCCAGCTCATATTCATCAGCATCCAAATCCTGTTCCGGGATAGCATAATCCCCGGCTTCTTGCTCAGAGAAGCTCTCATGCGCTTCAGAATAATTATTGGGGGACTTGATTTTCTGTCAGGGCTGTGTGGTCTTTGTGGTCTGTTGGCTGACTAGACAGTGAGAAGATCCAGATCTCTGCTACTATGGCCATGGCTTCTTTGATGTTATTGAAAAGGTTCACATAGTCCCCTCCTCCTACCTGGTGGGGAAGGGGATGCACAGTGAGCAGGGGGTTGATGGGAATGGTAGTTCCCTGCTTAGCAGATTAACCACAATAAATACAAAAGGGCAATTGGACAACCATGAATCTGTTCTAACTCTCAGGGTGGTTAAGCTCTGGAATATTCTAAGGGAGGGTGTGGAATCCCCATCACTGGAGTATTTTTAGAACAGGTTGGACAAACACCTGTCAAGGATGGTCTAGGGTTACTGGGTCCTGCCTTAGCACAGGGGGCTAGACTTGATGACCTCTTAAGGTCCCTTTCAGGCCTACATTCCTGTGATTCTATGGTCGTTCACCAACAAGCAGCTCCTGAACCATTTGTCTTCCTCTGGGTAGTTTTCACCGACTCAGTCCTCTCTCTTTTAAAAGAGCATACCTGTTACTACTCACTGCTATGTGATGGCTTCCTGAGCTCACCACGATCCTTTAAACTGCGTTTTGATTAAACCACCGAAATAATTGTAGGCTGCGTGGCCATCCCTCCTGGTCAGTCTCTGAGGGAGGCCACGCCTCCTCGCTGTCACGTATCTGTGAAAGTAAGCTCAAAGGAGGGAATTAGCTTCACTTAGTGCTCCGTCCGGGCACAACAGTACAGCAGTCTATGAGCCCTAGGCCCAGTCAGGGTGGGGCAGCAAAGCAAAGCAATGGGTAAACTGGCCATCAATCAGGACAGGGCAGCTAAGCAGTCTATGAGCCCCAGCAAGGGTGAGCACCATAAAGCCTAAAGCCTCAGATAAGGGTGAGCACCAAGTGAGTCTCTGGGGTTCAGACAGGGTTCCCTGAGAAGCACAGGCCTCCTGGCCTAAGGAGTGGGGAGTACTGCCATCCTGGGGTGGGGTGACAGGAGGGACGCAGGCCCACCCAACTCCACCTCATCCCAACCCAGGGCCCAAAAATGGCAGAGAGGTCCACCACTGCGCCGGCGGGGATTCACTCACAACATACTGACTTTGTATCAGTCCAGCTTCCAACCAGACTGTTGCCTGGTTTCCCTGGGCTGCTTCCTACTCTCCCCCTCGTGTGTACATGCGTCTGCCGTCTTGGGGAGCTCTGGCAGCAGCCTTAGCAACTCCTCAGCGTCTTGGTCAGCCGGCAGCCCAGGCAGATCTAGCCAGTCCTCAGCATCTTGGTCAGCCAGCGGTCCTAGGAACTCTGGCCAGTCCTCAGAAAGCAGCCCTGGCGGTTCCTTTGCAGGCTCCAGCAGCAGGTGGGATGCGTCTGTCTCCTGTGATGGCTCCAGCCCAACTGAGCTGCAGGGCCCGCCTTTTGTACTTGTCCTTCCTGCCCCACTCTTCCTTTTCCAGCGGGGTGGACGTGGTTCTCCTGGCAGGGCCAGCTCCAGGCACCAGCTTATCAAGCAGGTGCTTGGGGCGGCAACTCCAGAGCGGGGCGGCACTTTCAGGTATTTGGCGGTAATTCGGCAGAGGGTCCCTCACTCCCGCTCAGCTTTTTTTTTTTTTTGGCTGCTTGGGGCAGCAAAACCCCTGGAGCCAGCCCTGTCTCCTGGTTCAGCCCACCACGGGGCATGTTGTGGTCCCTCCCTGTCACTTTCTGAGGGAGGCCATGCCTCCTCGCTACAACAACTGATGCAAATGATCCTGCAATGCGCTTGGTTCCTTAAGGCCCCCGCTGCTGATGACTCAACAGAAAGAGGGAGATGCTTCCAGACAAAGAAACGACACTGGCAGGGAGGTTTGGGGGGTGCACACGGAAGATGGGAAGGTTGTGAGGAAGGCAGCAGGAAGTGACGTGTGAGACACTGAATTACATTTCCACTAGTGTTATAGGGAATACTGTCCAGTTCATTGCTTATTTTGTACTTTCTTTTTTTCATCATAAAGAAAGGACAGGGTCATCACTATTTATTTACAAAGGGAAAATTGTTAAGTAGTGCCACTTATCCAGGGAGGGGATGGGAATAAGCCAGGACAGTGTGTACCAACTGGGTGACTGTACATGCCTCAGGAGTGTTGTGAAGCTGATGGTGGGAAGGCTAAAAGCTTTCTGCGACCTGGGAACTAGCTTGTTAATGCACACTTGGATGTGGCTTATTGCTGTTAGGGTGCAAATCGTTCATCTAAAAATTAATTTTGGAGGCCATGGTGTGTATCAATTCACTATGAAAAAGAGTTCCAATAGAAGGCTGAGGAAATAATAGGAAAGTGTTGCTCTGGGGCCAGCTGGGCTGAACTAATTGGCCTGCAGGCCACCTGGCATCTATGTGGATCCCAGGGGATCAGCAGGAAGCCAATGTCATCCATCCTCTCCCAGCAGCACAGCTCCAGTGGACTTCCCCCAGGCAAAGGTGCCACTGCCTGGCAGCTGCCCAGGTGAGCTCTTTAAATGGGGATCCCCACTGTGAAGGGGAGAGAGAAGGCAGTGGCAAGTTAATACTGCCTGGGATTGTATTAACTTTCCATGCTGGATGAGGCTGGGGGAGACTGCATTCTGCCTCCAAGGAGCCTCCTCTACCTCTAACACACTCACTTCCTGACTGTCTGGAGCTGCAGGACCCCAGACCTGTGAAGTGTCCTGGGGAAGGAGAAGAAATGGCGGGGGGCTGTTATTGGGACATCTGACCCCCTTCTTCCTCCCACCACTTCTGAGCAGGGTATATGTGATCACTGCTTCGCCAGGGGGCCCCCAGTTTGGCAGACACACTTTGCAAACACTGTGTCTGAAGCCAAAGGGTGTCTGAAAAGTATAGATCTTTGACTCTCTGTATATAGTCTTATTAAGCAAGACAATAAATTCAGAGATTTTGACTTCTGAGTATTTGAGTGTTTAAAAATAGCTGACCCATCCTCATTTTATCACTTCATATATTCTGACATGACCTTGGAGCCTATTCTCATCCCATTTAACAGGGGAACATTGTAATCAAGAATCAGTTTAGAAATGCTGTTCCCTCTCAGTCTAAGGCAGAACAAAGCTTTATAGATTTTGTAGATGATAAACAATTAATTGGTTAAAATTAGCAATAAAAAAGAGAGCCCCACCTCTCTTCCCCACTGAGCTTTATACCACAAAGACTTAATGTTTTTCACTTGTGATAGAGGCCTCTGAAAACCTTGAAAGCATATTATGCATGTGTCAGTTTGGCTCAGCAAGTAATACTCTCACCTCTAGGCCAAGAGGCCATGGGTTCAAGTTCCATGCCCAGACTTGGATACATGCCCAGGGCTGCACTGTTTAGACGTTCAGTCATTTGGATGAAATGGTAAACCCGTGGCCTTTCTGCCTGTTCCTAATGCTTGCCCATGTGGCCATTAACTCTCTGAACAGAGCGGGCGATAACCCGCGTGTTCTGGCCAACTTTCCCTCTCTTGACGAATTACGTTCTAATCCCCAAGGCTGTGTGTGAGCTATTGCTCTGTGTATAAAGGGAGTTTGTCTATGCAGTCATTGTGCTGCCAGAACTGAACTCCTTGTTTGTACAGCGCTGGGCAAGAGCTGCAGAAGGAGAGTCTATAAAGTCAAATGAATCTGTTCTTTATTGTACCTTTGCTAATGACCGGTAATGGAAGGAAAGAGTTATCAAAATGTGAAATTGAAAATGTTACAGACCATTAAAAAAAATACATCCTGCTACCAAAGGGCTAGATGAGAGCTGATATAACTTGTGCTGGGGGACCAGCCCTCCTCATAGCAGCATGAAAATCAGTTGATCTTGAATGCAATGGTGAACCGTGCACCCCTTTTGCAAATATTGCCCTGCTGCCCACACACCATTTGCTCTGCGTTTCTGCAGGACCTTGGGATGTGGCACCAAGATGAGATGTCATGTAACTGTTTCAAGTTGAATGGAGACCTGAGTGCATTAAAATGGGGACCTTCTATGTGGAAACATGCATGTGGCATTGCAATGTAAAGTGCCTGTTATGTTCTTGTATACTACCAGGGCATGTGAATTTACAAGGCCCCTGTTGTCTCTTAAATACAACTTGTTTACATTTTGCTTTGAAAACAGTAATTTTTTTTTCCGTTTTGTACTGGCTGAGAAATAAACTTCTACCAGTAAGGCAAACACCGTTCTACCTTGATTCTGAAGTGGAAAACAGCACCACAGAGAGCAGTCCCCCTTAGGGGTTAGGGCATTAGCCTAAAAGATGAAATACCTCGATTCAAGTCCCTGATCCATCACAGGCTTGCTGGGTGACCTTGGGCAAGTCAGCTGGCCATTCTGTGCCTCAGGTCCCCATCAGTACAATGGGCACCACAGCACTGCCCTTCCTCACGGGGGGGTTGTGAGGATAAAAGCATGAGCTTGTGAGGCACTTAGATATTATGGTGGTAGGGGCCATAGAAGTACCTTAGGTAGACAGCTGTCCCGTACTTTATTTACCCATAGTCCAGCCTTGGGGTATAAGGCTTTCCCCAAGTCCAACCATTTCTGAAGGGCCCAGGCTGCCTTGTGTTTGATTTTTGTGCTTCCCCTTGGCTTCCTGTAGTCATGCTCTCTTACTTGGGGAAGTTCTGAAGTATGTGAGATTTTAAGATCTCCGCTTTTCTAGGTCCAGCAGAGACTGCCGTACCAAGCTGCACCTAGGACCATATCAGCACTGAGGGGAATGCAAGATGGGTTTCAGGCCTGGAGCAGGATAAAGAGGCGTGGGGTGATGGAGAGCAATAGAAGTCCAGGCTGTGGGATCCTCTGACTGTACTCAGACGAAATAGGTCCAGAGTCAATGTGTCAATTGAGAAAAGGATCTGGTTGGAATTAAAAGGAAAAAGATGAAAGCGGAAGAACATGAGAACTGCCATATGGATCAGAGCAATGATCCGCCTAGGCTCAGTCCCCTTGCTCTGGTAGTGACCAGCACCAGATACTTTAGGGAGAATATCCCTGTGATGGAGAGTTAGGGCATAACCTTCCCTTATGAGGTGTTTCTTCCTAACCTCAGAAAGTAGTTGGCTTATGCCCTGAAGAATGACAGTTTAAAGCCTTTATGTATTTTAATGCTGCCTGAAGTAGCTGTTGATGGTTCCATTATTGATATAAATGTCTCTTTTGAATCCTGCTGAGCTCAAGGCATCAGTAGTAGCTTGTGGCAGTGAGTTCCATGGGTTAATTATGCATTTCTTACAATACAACTTATTTTTATCAGTTTTAACTTTGGTAGATTCTAAGACCAGCAGGGACCATTGTGATCATCTAGTCTGACCACCTGTGTAACACAGGCCAGAGAACTGCCCCAAAACAATTCGTAGAGCAGATCTTTTAGAAAAGCATCGTCTTGATTTTAAAATTATCAGTGATGGAGAATCCACCACGACCCTTGGCAAATCGTTTCAATGGGTAATTACTCTCATCGTTAAAAATTAACTCCTCATTTCCAGTCTGAATTTGTCAAGCTTCAACTTCCAGCCATTGAATTGTGTTATACATTTCTCTGCTAGATTGAAGAGCCCATTCATAATGTTTGTCTTCATGTAGATACTTTGAGATTATAATCAAGTCACCCCTTAGCCTTCTCTTCGTTAAGCTAAATAGATTGAACTCTTTGAGTCTATCACTATACAACATATTTCTAATCCTTTAATCATTCTCGTGGCTTTTCTCTGAACCCTCTCCAGTTTATCAACTTCCTTCTTGAATTGTGGACACCAGAACTGGACACGGTATTCCAGCAGCGGTCACACCAGTGCCAAATATAGAGGTAAAATAACTTCTCTTCTCCTGAATCAAGATACCCCTGAATCCCTGAATCGAGATGCATGTTTATGCATTCCAGGATCACATTAGCTATATTGGTGACAGCATCACACTGGGAGCTCATTTTCAGCTGATTATCCACCACGGCCCCTAAATCTTTTTCAGAGTCTCTGCTTCCCTGAATAGAGTCCCCCATAATCCTGTAAGCATGGCCAACATTCTTTGTTTCTAGATATAGACATTTACATTTAGCCATATTAAAACTCATATTGTTGCTTGTGTCCAGTTTACCAAGGCTCCGAATCAGTGACCTGGCCTCTTCATTATTTATCTCTTCCCCATTTTTGTGTCTGCAAACTTTATCAGTGATTTTTGTTTTCTTCCAGGCCCTTCATAAAAATGTTAAATAACGTAAGGCCAACAACCAATCTCTGTGGTAGCCCATTGGGGACACACCCACCTGATTACGATTCCCCATTTACAAATTTTGAGAGCTCTCAGTTAGCCAGTTTTTAATCCGTTTGAAGTGTACCTTGTTAATTTTATATCATTCTAGCTTTTTAATCAAAATGTTGTGCGGCACCAAGTCAAATGCCTTACAGAAGTCTAAGTATATTATATTAACACTATTACCTTTATCAACCAAACTTGCAATTTCATCCAAAAAAGATATCAGTACTTTGACAGGATCTGTTCTCCATAATACCATGTTGGTTTGCATTAATTACATTACCCACCTTTAATTCTTTATTAATCGAGTCCTATAGCAGCCACTCCATTATTTTGTCCTGGGATCAATGTTAGGCTGACAGGCCTATAATTACCAAGGTCATCCTGTTTACCCTTTTTAAAAATTGTCACAACATGAGCTTTCTTCCAGTTTTCTGGAACTTCTCTAGTGTTCCAAGACTTACTGAAAATCAACATTAATGATCCATTAATGAGTCAGCTCTTTTAAAACTCTTGGATGCAAGTTATCTGGACTGCTTATTTAAAAATGTCTAACTTTAGTAGCTTCCATTTAACATTGTCCAGAGATACTAGTGGAGTGGAAGGAGTGTTTTCACCATATGATGAGACGATATCATTTGCTTTTCCCCAAATAGAGAACAGAAATATTTATTGAACACTTCTGCCTTTTCTGCATTATTATTGATAATTCTTCCATTTCCATCTAGTAATAGACCAGTACCATGGTCAGG
Source organism: Mauremys mutica (assembly GCF_020497125.1). Lineage (NCBI taxonomy): Eukaryota > Metazoa > Chordata > Testudines > Geoemydidae > Mauremys > Mauremys mutica. Next base: position 65,306,664 of record NC_059079.1, read on the forward strand.
ATTATTTTTGTTCCCAAAGCATTTAAAAACTTAACTCACTGGCCATAGAGTTTTACTTTGCTTTGTGTTCTTTGCTTCCCTTACCAATTTTCTACAATTTCTAACATCTGATTTATATTCATTACTATCAACTTCCCTTTTCTTCCATTTATTATATATATTTTTTATTTTTTATAGCTGCCTTCGCTTCCCTGATAAACCAGGTCAGTTTTTTAATCAGCATGGCCTTCTTTCTCGATTGTGCAATTGTGGCTCTTTGGGCATCTAGTGAGGTGTTCTTAAACGAATCCCAATTATCATTCATATTTTTCTCATTAAATTCTTTCTCCCAGGTGATTTCACTCATAATTGTTTTCAGCTTTGTGAAATTGGCCCTATTAAATACAAGTATATATTTTAGTGGTCGGGACTTTATTTTGTTTGCACAATATAAATTCATTCATTGCCTTCCACTTTCACTGAATATCCACTTGTGCTTATATTATGATAAACAGGCCACCCAATTTACTTAGTCTATGCCCATCATTATTTTGTCATGCCCTTTCTTACATCTCCTCTCTGAACTGAATGGTCCTAATCTTTTTTCAGTCTCTCCTCAAACAGACCTCTTTTCATACTTCTAGAAGAGTGCTTAAAGAAGATCCTGTTTACTTGGTTGAGAAACTTTACAGAAGTGTGTTTTACTCCTAAAAGCTAGAGAACTCTGAGGAAGGTATAGAACTTTGGCTGGATGAAGTGAAACCCCTTTGGAAGCTTTCTGTTCATCCAGCAGTAGAGATGATCCTAAAAACAGCTTGGAAAATCCTAATGTCAATATCTTCCTTCCTAAACTCTTAGAAGAATTGTGAGGTCAGCTCCTCAGTGTAGATTAATTAGAAGCTTCAGGCATACAAAAGTGCACTTTTTACAGGGTAACCATGGAAATCCACCATTGCTTCTGCTATCCTACTGTTCCATAACTCCCAGCAGCAATTGTACAAAGAGGACTGATATAAAGTCAGTCTTTTCTTCTAAACGTTTAGACAAAATAATGGAAGATTCACTCATGATCTAGAAGCCCTCCAGTCCAGTAGTGTTATCTTTCCTATCCCCCCACTACTGTTACCATATATTTTAGAATTCTCTCTTGGATTCTCTACAAACTAACTGGCTTTTGCTCCCTTCACTAAAGCTGCTCTCACCAATGACCTACTCTTAACTAAAGCTTTTCTTGATCCTTACCTTCCATAATCTACATGTTGGCCTTTGACACAGTAGTTCACCCCTCCCCCAGGGGGGATCATGGTTTGGGGCTCTACATCTATAACCAGTCTCTTCTTAGGTGGTTCCTCCTTTCTCTTGTGGTCTACAGCATCCCTCAAGGCTTCCCTTCCTCTACATCTTATCTCTGGTTCACCTCACCCACTCAATTGCAATTTATCTGTATGCCAATGACTCACAAAACTACCTCTGCACATTTGACTTCATCTCATCTTGATGCCTTGTCTCAAACTCAGCATGTTGAAATTAAATTTATCTTTACTCCCAAAATTTCTTCTCTTCCTTCATTCTCCACTGCTTTTGGAAAAATGGAATGTACAGCAAGTTATAAAGTGATGAACATCAACATAAGACCCCAGGTGTCTTTGATGACACTACTATCCTATCCATCACCAAAACTCACAACCTTGGTATCATATTAGACTCATCTCCTTTTCCTCACTCATCTGGGCTATTGCAAAATCTTGCTTTTACTTAGTCTCAAAAATCCACCCCTTCCTTTTATGTCTATAAATTATAATTATTTATTTACAGGAGCACCAGTTATGTGCTAGCATTGCTCAGTCACTTCTGCTGCTTTGCCTTTCAGAAAGGGAAGATATGTGATTCCAGTCCTTTCTCCTTGAGTGCTTCAGATATCAACTCAGTGAGACACTTATATCTCCCCCTTTTCAGCCAGACCTAAGCCACAGCCCGCCACAGAACTTATGTTTTATGAGAACAAATCAGAGACAGTTCCTAGTTTGTGAAAGAATGGTTCAGTGGTTGGGATGCTAGTCTGGGTCTGGAAAGGCCCAGGTTCAGTTCCCTGCTCCATCACAAACTTCTTGTATGACCTTGGTCAACTCACTTTGTCATTTTTTGCCTCTGCTCCTCATCCATACAAGGGGATCATAGCACTTCCCACTCTCAGATACAACAGGAATGGGAACCATCCAAGTTTCCAAGGTAGATAATTTTGTGCCTAAAGTAGTATCCATTTTTATTTGGAGCAGAAATTTTCTTTTTGTAGAAAGACATTTGATATTCCCTTGATGTCAGTGATCACTTAAATATTGCTTATTTAGCATCATTGTCTTAGTATTTTCATTTCTACAAAGGTTGCATTTGGCCATCAAGTTCTCAGAAATATTATAATAACAAACTACGGTAAGTCTGTTGGTAACCTTCCATTTGTTAGATCCATTTATCACCCTCTCTAATCTAGTATAGCCACTTGGAACCCATTGGTTTGGGTCAAGAGCAGTCTGGTTCCTGGGACAAAAGTTTTACCTGGTAATTCAGATTTTGAATTTTGGCGCCACCAGTCCAGAGCCCTCTGTGTTGAGTGGATGTCAGTCTTCCCCCCCACGTATTAATTAGCAATATTTGTTGATTTTCAATAAAGATGTCAGTACTTTCAAGATTCAGCCATTCTCCTTGTCTTTGATTATTTTGTTGTTCTATTGTATTAATATTATCGCTTGACTTTTTGCTTGCATAAGCTGAGGAAGCTCTTGAATAGGGACTGATAAATCAGTGATGTCACATCAGGAGTTTCTGCCAAAGGTCTTAGGCCATTGGCACATCTGCCTGATTTGTTGGCTCAGTGGCAAATGCATTAATTTGAATCCTACAACCTGAATTAGCAAGTGAAATGTTTGGGCCAGATCCTACTGTCTGGCTAAGCTGTTTTTGGAGCAAGAGTAGTATGTGGGAAAGATGGCTTTATTTATGTGGCATTGGTTCTCTTCCATATTTCCACTTTCTAAATAACATTAAAAGAAGCTAAAATAGAGTAAATGCTTTCCTAGTATTAATTTTCTGCATAAGTAATTACTGTAGTTGCCATAGGGATGCTATACAGTGTGATTGGGACCAGGAGTAGGGGTGAGTCCATCCTGTCATGACTGGGAGTGGGGGTTGGGATGGTTTGGGGATGGTCCTTCTAGGATGAGAGGTGGGTTGCTCTGTCCAGTTGTGGCTGGTGGGGGTGGGATGAAGAATGGACAATCTAGTCATGAATGGGTGGGGGAAGTGTCCACAGGACTACCTCTCTGTTAAGATGTGATCCATGCTGTTTGAGGACTCTTCCCATAGAGCCTTGCTTTAGTAAACCAAGTGCAAGGCAAAGGAAATAGTGCTTCTCTGGAGCACAGTGCTCCTACTGTGTAGGATCAGTGGTGGGTGCTATTAAAATGCCATCTTCCTCTCCTTTCCTTCCTCCCCCCTTCCCCATCTGCTGTCAGCCTGACAGAGCACTATGTAAAATAACGTATGACTGTGTTCCTTGGCATCACAATTTCCCTTTAGGGGCTTTAGACTTGAGAATGGGAGGTTTTAAATCTTGCTGATTTGTGCTGTTCCAATAAGAACATATGTGAGTAGAAGAACAATGCCAGCTAAAAACAAAAATCGTAAGTGAGAAAGCCTTGCTGCTCAGTCAGGTGTTACAGAGGCAGTGGAAAAATCAAGCTCTCTGAGAAGTAGGAAATTGCTTTGTTTAGAGCAGGAGAGGTCAATGGAAGTAAATTAGAAAGTGCTCTCTTTATGTTCCGCCTCTTAGGATTTGAGCAAAGTTAGAGGGGTTTATTTACTGATTATCCAGACTATACAACTGGCAATAAGATTGAGTGAGGAATTTTGAAAAATTGCCAACATTTCGTATTTCCATACATTACTATGAAGATGATTTGCACTGATGGACTGAGCCTGGTAGGGAGCACAGAGACCTGGTACTTCTCATGATGGGGAGGTTAAGCTAAATTAAAGATACCTCCCTTGTTCTGGCAGCTGAATTCCTGCTCTGCTTCTTGTAGAGGAAACTTCAAGGTTGCCTCAGTGCTTATCAGAGAAAAAACTCCATGAGGCTTGTTTAGATGTAATTAATTCTAAAGAAAAAGTGTGCAGTTGTAGGTGGTATGTTACATGATATCAAGTAAAAACAAAGGGCTAGATTCTATAATTTATACAAGGCCTGCATAGGGGGGCTGTGCAGTGCCCCACGGCCAGGCTGCACCAGCCCCAGAGGCACGTCTTCCCCAGAACACAGAGGGACTGTGCTTGCTGCCCCATCTCCTCTTGGGCCCCCTTGGAGTAGCTTTCATCCCTAGAGGAAGCAATCCCCATAGGCAAGGAGAAAAGGCTCTTTGAGTCATCTTTCACAGTTGAACCCAAAACGGAATATGAGAACTTGCATGGCTCAGGGTTTGTGGTAGGATATTGTGCTGTTCCGTTCTAACTCAGGCTGGTAGGGACTGAAAGTTCTTCTTCGAGTGCTGTCCCTGTGGGTGCTCCACTGTAGGTGATGATGCGTCCTGGCGCCATTGATTGGAGATTTTTGGTAGCAGTGCCTGGTCGGGACGCACGCACTCAGTTGGTATCTCCCGTCTCGTTGGAATCTTCCTGAGCGCATGCGTCCCGCACCCTCCTCAGTTCCTTCTCAACTGTCCTCGGCTGAAGACGGGACTTGGAGCAGTGCTGATCCTCTTCCCTGGTTTTTGAAGGAAACAATTACATAGAAATAGTTAGTTAGTAATATCCCAGTAGTTTCCCTTCCTTTAGAATAGTTAGTTTAAAAAAAAATTCCCCTCAAGTTTGTCTCCCACTGAGACACTCTCCCCTGACATTACTAGTGCAGTAATGCCAGGGGTTTCAGGATTCAAGGAATGTGCTTCCTGTCAGGACTTTATGCCAATGTCCGATGGACACTCACGCTGTGTGAAGTGCCTTGGCGAGACACACGTCCCTGCCAAGTGTGTCCACTGCACAAGCCTCAAAACCAGGACTCATCCTGACAGGAACCTGCGGCTGAAACTGCTTCTCATGCAGAAATCCCTGCAGCCGCCTCTGGAGACGGGCAATGGCAAACCCTCTCCCTCACGCTCCCTGGCCAGGTCCGAACCGATCGGGAGCATGGCTTCACCCTCTCTGGAGCAGAGGCAAGAAGCTCTGCAGCTGCCTATGGAGCAGGGCAGTAAACCCGCTCCCTTGCCAGGTCAGAACAGACCAGGAGCCCGGCTTCACCCTCTCACGTGAAGAGACAGGAAGCCCTAATGTCTCCTCTCAGAGACACTCAAGAGGGTAAATTATCTCCTGCAGGGTCTTTACCCTTGGTGCTGTCAGCGCCGCGAGCAGGCAGCTCTGACCATCCCTGCACTTTACAAGCAACTCTCACGGGGTTCTAAAGCAGGGACCCGACTTCCCGCAACGGGAAGCTCTCCTCGGCACCGGTTTCCCTGGCACCGACAATGGACCCGGTGCCAACAGCGAGTTCCACCCCCGGCACCGAGCCTGCCTGCAACCCCCAAGCAGATTCAGACCCCCTGCGGGGCTCTCACAAATGGCTCTGGGCTCCTGCCAAAGTGAAACTAAAATCACTCCGGGCTGCTGCTCAGACTTCATGCTCTGCAGCACACCAGCCTAGGGAGCAGCAACAATTCCTGCATCAGCAGGATATCTCTGTGGCCCCTAAGCCTGACTTTCTGCTCCGGGACGGGGAGCACTTGCTGTTTGAACAGCAGCTCTCCCCACGTGACCTGGATACTTTAACTGATAGTGAGAACGACACACAGCAGCAGGCAGAGTTCTCCCTGCCTGAGTCTCCCTCCCCCCCCCGCCCCGGAGCCATACATACCCCAAGACATGGGGCATCATAAGAATCAGCCTCAGTTTCCCTACTTTGTCCCCCAGTGGCTGGGATCCATTTTTTCCCTACCCGGTGCCCTGGCCTCAGTGGTACCCGTGGTTGGCTCCTGCCACCGCTTCTCCTTGCACTCCTTCTACTGGACTGCAAGCTCATCCTATGCCTATATCCCCAGCTCTATCAACATCTAGCGCTCCTGAACCCCCTCCTGAAGATGTGGGCTATGACCCTTTCCCTGTTTTACTGGCTCCTGCCTCGCCATCAGCCACAGAAGTCACCCTTATGCCTCCACCTCCACAAAACGTGGACGACTTTATGCAATTCCACGAACTTTTTAAGAGAATGGCACTCAGCCAGGACATCCCTTTGGAGGAAGTCCAGGAGACACAACATAGGCTTCTCAAAATCCTCCAACCCTCTGCACCTTCAAAGATAGCACTACCCATAGAGAAAGCTCTCCTAGAACCAGCTGGTACTCTCTTGCAGACCCCTGCCTCCATTCCACCACATTAATTAATTAATTTTACTACGTGCCTGCGAGGGACATCGATTTCTTATTTTCCCACCCACAACCCAAAGCACCCACACTACCGGCCCACTCTGCAGGACAAGGACCTCAAATGTCTTGACCTCCTGGACCACAAGGTTTAAATTCTACTTTGCAATTTAGAATTGCAAATTTATTCTACCCTCCTTGCAAGCTATGACCATGACAACTACAACAAGCTCTTTGATTTGCCTCCCATATACCGGAGGACAGGAGAGCGGACTTCCAGTTAGTCCTCGTCGAAGGTCTGTTGGTGTCTAGCATGGCACTACAAGCATCCATGGACATGACTGATCCAGCAGCCTGCACCACTGCAGTGGTGATGTGCTGGTCTTCTTGGCTCTCAGCATCCGGTATCCCCAAAGATTTGCAGTCCAAAGTGGAGAGTCTCCCCTTTGACAAAGATAACCTCTTTCGCCCCCCTCCCCTCCCCCGCAAAAAAAAAAAGAAATCTTTCACACTATGAAAGATTCTAGAGCCACTTTGTACACATTGGACACATACCCGTCCCTCACCAGGAGACAATGGTATGAACCTTACCAAAGGCCCAGCGCACAACAATATCACAGACCCCAGTCCAGACCGTATGACACTGGGAAAAACCGCAACAGACCTCCTAGTCGCAGGCAAAACCAGACGCAACCAACTACTTCCCACCATTGGGTAACAAACAATTTTGAAGTGCTGGTCAGGGGTATATGCAACCACCCCTTGACTCCGCCACCTATTTGCCCATTTAGCTATCTCCTCTAGACTTTCCACCATATCTGGCAACAGATCACGCAGGACCGCTGGGTCCTGGAAATAGCTCAGTCAGGTTACTCCATCCCTTTCCTATTTTCCCCGCCCACCCTTTCTCCTTCCCTGACCCTCTTAGGGACACCTCTCACGAGCACCTTCTCTGCGTGGAGGTGGCTCATCTTCTCCACCTAGATGCAGTTGAACATGTGCTGCTGCAACATCAGGGAAAAGGATTCTACTCCCAAAAGAAAGGCGGGGGGTGGAGACCTATATTGGATCTACGCCAACTGAACAAATGTGTACAGATACAAAAATTCAAGATGGTCACATTGGGCACAATAATACCCGCACTGCACAAGGGGACTGGTTCACAGCCCTCACCCTACAAGATGCCTATTTCCATATATACATTCATCCAACCCAGCAGACATAGTTTCTGCATAATACTGACTCTGCCACCGAACGTATTGGCCTTCCTACATTGATAGACAAAACCAGAGAACCTACTCATGGATGTTCCCTTCCATCCACACTCCCCAGTACTCATGCTAACCACGGTCGCTTCCCAGATAGATTGCGGAGCGCGCTTAGGCGACCACAAGGCACGGGGCCGCTGGTCCCTATCAGAGACGCGTCTGCACATCAATCTCCTAGAACTATGGAATTGGTGCATACATCATCACATAAAAGTCACTGCTTCCTACCTGCCCATGTGTCACAACAGTACTGCCGACACACTCAGCAGACACTTCTCCGAGAAACACGAATGGGAATTACATCCCTCGATACCTCAACAGCTCTCCTCCCACTGGGGCACTCCGTTGATAGACCTGTTTGCCACTTCTCAAAACTGCAAATGCCATCTATTTTGCTCCAGAGCGGGACTCGGAAACGCTCCTCATTCCTTGGAACAACTCCCTCATGTATGCTTTTCCACTGATCTCACTCATACACAGGGTTCTACGCAACATCACAGAGGACAAGGCCCGGGTCATACTTATTGCCCCAGATTGGCCCAAGCAGACATGGTATCCTTACCTGCTACGCATGTCCATCCATCCTCCCTGTACTCTCCCCGACAGACCACATCTCTTCTCCCAGAACTGCGGTCGGCTTCTTCATCCGCAGCTCTGGAAACTCCATCTGATTCTGTTGTTCTTTCATGGTTTCAATCCCATGAATTAGCCTGCTCAGACATGTCCTCCTGCACAGTAGAAGGGACTCCACTCCTAAGACTTACCTGCAAAAGTGGAAATGCTTCTCCATCTGGTGCTCCCACAAATGCCTAATACCCCAGACTGCAAGCCTCCCTGACATCTTAGACTATCTTTTCGAACTAAAACAGGACACGTTTTCACTCAGTTTTGTCACAGTACGCCTCACAGCCCTTACCACCTTCCATGACGCTCTGGACGGCTATTCACTTTCACACGCCCCACCATGAAACGCTTCCTCACGGGCCTGCAAAATCTCTACCCTGAGATTCATTCACTAGTAGCCTTCTGGAGTCTTAACCTAGTTCACTGCGCTCTTATGAAACCCCTTTTCGAGCCCCTGGCCACCTCCCTGCTCCACATGTCCAGGAAAGTGGCTTTCTTGGTTGCCATAACATCAACAAGAAGGGTTGGTGAAATAAGCGCCCTGATGGCCTACCTTCCCCACACCATTTTCTCTAAACACAAGCTTACCATACAAACCTGCCCCAAATTCCTCCCCAAGGTGGTGTCTACCTTCCACTTTAACCAGTCAATACACTTACCTGTATTCCATCTCAACCCTCACATGACTCCACAGGAAGCTGCATCACATACCCTCGACGTCCGACGGGCTCATGCATTCAATCTTGACAGAACTAAACCATTTTGTGAATCGCCTAGGCTTTTGTTTCTACTACCAAGAGATCAAAGGGTGATGCTATCTCTAAGCAAAGACTCTCCAAGTGGATCTCCACCTGCATCAGATCCTGCTATCAGATCCAGAATGTTCAACCACCAGAGGGTATTAGGACTCATTTTACTAGAGCAATGTCAACATCCATTGCCTTCCTCCACAGCGTACCTGTTACAGACATATGCAAGGCAGCCATGTGGACATTTGACCACAAATTTGCCAAACATTATGCTATCACATGGGATACCATGGCAGACACCATAGTTGGCCATACAGTACTTTCTACCTTTGTTCCTCACACAACTCCAAAATCCCACCAAAAAGAATAAGAATGTGTACTGCTTCACATTCATCTACAGTGGAGCACCCACAGGGACAGCACTCGAAGAAGAAGAGAAAGTTACTCACCTTGCAGTAACTGAAGTTCTTCGAAATGTGTGTCCCTGTGGGTGCTCTACTCCCCGCCCTCCTCCTGTCTACTTTGGAGTATTAGTATAATTTCTCCATGGTAGAGAAGGAACTGAGGAGGGTGGGGACACACGTGCTCAGGAAGATTCCAACGAGACGGGAGATACCAACTGAGTGCATGCGTCCTGACCAGGCACTGCTACCGAAAATCTCCGATCAACGGCACTGGGACACACAGTCACCTACAGTGGAGCACCCACAGGGACACACATCTCGAAGAACTTCAGTTACTGCAAGGTGAGTAACTTTCTCTTCTAATCACCTCCTCTGAGGGCTGTTCAAGGGACTATAGGATAGGTGCTTGGACCATGACTTTGGGTGCCTAAATTCTTGGGCGCCCGAGTCGAGATTCCTTTAAAGGGCCTGGTTTTCTGAAAGGGCTAAGCGCTCATCCTCTGAAACTTTGGCTTGTTTACGGTGTTAAAAGTTAGGCACTAAAATCACTAATCATTTCTGAAAAACTTAGCTGTGATGTTTTCTGAGTCGGCTTCCCAAGAGTCCCCACCATCACCACAATTAACACACATTTACAATCTTATTGGCTGAATTAATAGAGACCCTGTCACCTGAACTCTCCCCTTACCTTTAGAGTGAGAGTATTTAACCATTTAACCAAGGATCATAGTGGAGTCTCCATCACTGACCATTTTTTAAATTGAGATTGGGTGTTTTTCTCCCAGATCTGCTCTAGGAATTATTGTAGGGAACAAGGGAAGGTCTCTGGCCTGGGTTATACAGGAGGTCAGGCTAGATCCCTTCTGGCCTTGGACTCCATGAATCTGGGAGTGGTTCCTTCAGGTCAAGGCTGAGATGCTTTGGTCAGCATGAGGTAACTTTTTTGCTGGCCACTGCCTATGTTGTGCCTTAGGGTGCTTGAACAGAGGACTTTTCTATTTGGTACCTTTCACCAGCACTAAATTCACACAATGGAATGGTTTTTAGAAAGGACGAGCTTTTGAGAACCACATGCTGCCAGAGTCCATGGAAATGGAAGAAAATAGAGTAGAGATTAATGGCCAGGTGTTAATTCGATCCATATGGTCCACAACCTGCATTACAGATGACTGTTTGAGCCTCCCCCTTTCTTTCATTTTCTTCGATTTCTAGCGTAAACCTCAAGACTTGCTCTTTTGTTCTTGAGGGAAATGCACAGTGCATCGAGCATTTAACCATAAAATAGCAGGCTGGGGGCTGTACCTCTTGCTATTCCCCTCTGTCAAGAAAATGGTTCAGCTCCCTCTATAAATAATTTCCACTATTTGCTTCTGTTGTCTTTGGCAATGTTTTCCATCCACTAGCCAGCCATTGTGAAGTAATATTCTCTCCTAATATCTTATAGGCTACTTACCTCATATTCAAATCCTTGTTGTCTTGACATGTATTCATTAATATCACAGCACTATTTAAAACATCCCAAGATTACATTGACCTTGTTCTATGTTACTCTAAAGATAACAAATACTACACTCATGCTATCCAACACCCTAGATTGCATTCTAGCCTGTGTCTAGAAATTAGGGGCACTTCATGCTTTAGTATGACAAGCGGATTCTTTGACTGAAAAGTTTTTCAGATTCCAAAATAAATGTGTTTACTAAGTGACTGTGCTGTCTTCATTATGCCAGGCTGTCTTTGTTTTTGCCTGTCTAGCAATCTATTTTGAAAGCATGAAGTAGCTGTTGGCCCTGAATCAAAAATTTGCATTGCAGGGTATATAACAATCGTTTGTGTGGGGATATTTTATAAGTGGTAGTGAACATGGAAAACGCTGCACAAACTTCTTGTCATGAGGGAGCTTGCTCCTCACAGGAGTATTGTATTGATGTTACCCTTTCCCGGATTTCATTTTCTACTGGATTTTTTAATAGAAGAAAATACATGTTACTGTGATTTTATGAGTCTTGAAAAATATGCACGATTCAATTCCACTCACAACATTGGCAGTTCTCACAATTTTATCACATCTCATATTTGTTGTTTTTCTCAGAGGCCCTGCTCCTGGACTCAGGTGCTACATAAGACACTCTCTTTCTTTCTTTTTTTAATGAAAGCTAAATTTAATAGCCCCCATCACCGTGGAAAAAGCTTGAAAATATGTACCGAGTTCACCCTAAAAGGCTCAAAAACCAGAAGGCAAATAAAAAATTCCAAATGTATTGTTTATTAAGAATCTCATAATTAAGCCAGGCCCATGATTTTTGAGGGCCTGGTTTATGAATTTTGAATGCTTGGGGTCTGCAGTGCTGCACAAATAACCTGGGTTGGGTTTTCATATGCAGTGCAAGATCTTAAATAATGATCTTCACTTTACAGTGTCTGTAACCTGAGAGAAGAATCCAGTTTCAGAATTGGATTGTGATTGGTTAAATCACTTTGGGTTAGATTATGTCTGGCCCTTATGTGGCTGTGCAGTAAAGAGGAAGACAACCTGTGTAAGGGCCAACCAGAATTGCAGTTTCCGTACTTAAGGGAGTGCAGGGCTGCTACAGAGACCGTGGGAGTTAAAGATAAGAATGGCCATACTTATTCAGACCAAAGGTCCATCTATCTTGTCTTCTGACAGTGGCCAATGCCAGGTGCCCAACAGGGAATGAACAAAACAGGTAATCATCAAGTGATAGATCCCCTATCGCCCATTCCCAGCTTCTGGCAAACAGAGGCTAGGGACACCATCCCTGCCCATCCTGGCTAATAGCCATTGTTGAACCTATCCTCCTTGAATTTATCTAGTTCTTTTTTGAACCCCTATTATAGTCTTGACCTTCACAACATCCTCTGGCAGAGAGTTCCACAGGTTGACTGTGCATTGTGTGAAAAAATACTTCCTTTTGTTTGTTTTAAATCTGCTGCCTATTAATTTCATTTGGCGGCCCCTTCTTCTTGTGTTATGAGTAGGAGTAAATAACACTTCTTTATTTACTTCCTCCACACCAGTCATGATTTTATAGACCTCAATCATATCCCCCCTTAGTCATCTCTTTTCCAAACTGAAAAGTCCCAGTCTTATTAATCTCTCCTCATATGGCAGCCATTCCATACCCCTAATCATTTTTGTTGCCCTTTTCTGGACCTTTTCCAATTCCAATATATCTTTTTTGAGATGGGGCGACCACATCTGCACGCAGTATTCAAGATGTGGGGTACCATAGGTTTATTTGATATTTTCTGTCTTATTATCTATTCCTTTCTTAATGATTCCCAACATTCTGCTTGCTTTTTGACTGGTGCTGCACATTGAGTGGATGTTTTCAGAGAACTATCCACAATGACTCCAAGATCTTTCTTGAGTGGTAACAGCTAATTTAGACCCCAGCATTTTATATGTATAGTTGGGATTATGTTTTCCAGTGTGCATTACTTTGCATTCATCAACACTGAATTTCATCTGCCATTTTGTTGCCCAGTCACCCAGTTTTGAGAGATCCTTTTGTAGCTCTTTGCAGTGGATGAGAGTGGCAGGATCTTTATCTGAGAGGAAAGGGTGCAGTTTCCTGACTAGCCAGATGCGGGAGAGAAGGTATTCTCCGTTGTGCTTGGTTCATTGACAATATAAGAAAACTAGTGTATTGTCACCTACTAGAACTAGAGTTTTCTTCCAATGACCAATTCTTGCTGTGAGACACCATCACATTGTTAGAGCAGCCCTTTTGGCACAACAGTCTATTATGCATCTTTAAGAATATATTAGCCAAATTATACATATAGCCCAAAAAAGTAACGAGAGAGAGGATTCCAAGAAGCAATTGTAAAGGCTTTTAAGAGAGGCAGGGGACTTATACAAACACAGCATACTTCATTTGTCAATGAAAGAAAAATTCCAGTTGAACACAAATAAAAGTAGATAAATAGATAATTTCAACCTTAAAGCATAACTACAATGTTCAGTGTGTTGTCGGTTCTTTGTTATTGGCCTTTGTATAAACGCCTCTATACATATCTACCCCATGACATATTGCCGCAGTCGATTTATGGAGGTGTTCAAACTGAATCCCGCACTATAAAAGATGGGGGGGCTACTGGCTGGATATTTTTTGTGAGGACTTCCCTTTGGAATGTGCTCCCAATTAGTTCCAGCTAGCCAGAATCTACTGACCTTCAGGATATGATGCAAAGACATCTTGGAAGAGCTGCTGAAGAACTGAATAGAGCTGGGGGCAGTATTTGTGTGTAATGGAGAAATGAGTTTGTTTTTTTGTGACTGGTTGATTACTACTGGGCTGCTGTTTCTTTCTCTGATCCATTGCATTTATGAGTACCGGTACATATCACAGGCAAATGTGGAGTTCAGATAGGGCCTCTTGATATTGCTATTTTATAAATCTAGAGAGAAATATGTATTGCTGCAACAAGATTCTGAAGAGGTTCTAAGTGTCACCCTTAATCGAGAAATACGGTTTTATATTCATTCACACAATACCTCTCAGATTGGCCATATTGTCTGTAACAGTTTTGTGTTTGATGGGATGCAGTGCACTCCACTTACTGTCAGTTCGAGAACCACCTGATTCCTCAAGAGTTGTCATCTGAATTTACGTTTTAATGTTCTCCTGACTCTATATGGACCAAATTCTTTGCTGGGGTAACTCCATTGACTACCATGGAGTTTATCCCTGCAGAGAATTTGGACCTTCTGTCTTATATATGAACTTATCTGAAGACATTATAGGTCAAAACAGTGCTCAGAGTAAAAAGAGACAGGCTTTTAGCTGAGTTATGCATTTGTACTTATTCAAAGTGGGATTACATGTTGCTCAGTGGGAACAGATTGGGACTGCTTGACTATTCTGCACCAAAGCAGATTTAACAGATTTCAGTGATATGCACATAAGTGCTGTGGATTGTAAATAATTGCAGTGATTACCGGTAAATCTTATATTGCATTCTGCTTGTGCTGAATGCAGTCCAAATGAGAAATGTATATAGACAAATAAGAGTCATGCTTGATATGACATAGCCATCATCAGGGACTCCTGTTATAGACAAGTGGGAGCAGTCTGGTAAAGCAGGGGAAAATACCTTATCTAACCTAATCCTTTATTTTTGGCTTGAATTTTAATTTTGATTCCATAGCCCAGCCTCTTTGATGTTATGATTTCACCACAATATTTATATTCACCACTATATTTCACCACAAGCTTTACTAACCTTTCTAAACAATACTTGATATCTTGGAATATGTCCCTCAAGAAGATCCTTCTTACTATTATCAGCTGGTGCTGTTCCACCCGTCAATCCTTGCTCTCTACTTATCCAGCATTTGAGAGCTCTATTATTTAGTCATAGCTAATGTCCCCTGCTGTTACTGGTGTATTGTAAAATGGAGGCAGCTGCTTGCCTGATGGAATGTTTCACATTTTTGGTAGGGATTTTCATTTGTAAACAAAAAAAATCAAATTTATAGTCAGACGACTGTTTTCTGACAAAAATATAGAAACAGTATCTCAGTAATTCTCATCCAGTAACTTAGTAATGAGATCTACCACAGCCATCAGTGTATTTTATAATATTACAAAGTATTGCTTTGCTTTGATTTAATTAAATTTGGCTATTTCCCCTGCAATCCAAATGCTTCTATTTTGCCTTCTGCCATCCTTTTTAATAGAATGTTCTGTTTGATTGAATAAAGTACTTTATTTTTTGAGAAACTCTTCTAATTAAATAACTAGACAAATTCTTCTTTTTGGAACTGAAATCCTACAATACTATATGAGACATTTTTATGCATGTTTGCAGCTGCCTGATGTGATAAAATCATGGCAGAAATGATATTGTTCACCCTGTGTGGTCAGTGCAGGGTTGTTCTCAACAATGTATTTTTCAGTACTTTGTCCAGGTTTGCTTTAAATATTCAGTGTTATGGAACTTTTTAATGGGAAACTAGTTCACAGCCTTATAAATCTTACTGTCAGGAAGATTATCCTGATGTTCATCTGAACTGTATTCCATTACTTGTACCCAGTGATGAGCTGCCAAAATATTAACAACAGGTTCCCTCCTCCTCACCTCATGAGGGGGTCATGCCCCATCCAACCCCCCATGTTCCTTGACACACACCCCGGGACCCCTGACCCATCCCCCCCTCCCTGTCCCCTGACTGCCCCTTGCCGCCCCATCCAACCCCTCCTCTCATTCTTGATGGCCCCCCAGGACCCCTGCCCCATCCAACCACCCCTTCTCTCTGTCCCTGACTGCCCCCACCACCTCATCCAACCCCTGCTCCTTCCTGCCTGCCCCCAGGACCCTTGCCCCCATTCAATCCCCCTGTTCCCTGCCCTCTGACTGCCCTGACCCCTATCAACCCTCCCACAACCCACCGAACACCCCCTCCCTGCCCCCTTACCACACTGCCTGGGGCCGGGACTGGGTCCACTCCGCCGGGACCATGACCGGCGCCGCGGGGCCCAACTCCCCAAGCCGGGCCGGGCCAGAGCCGCTCGGCCGGCACCGGGGCCGGAGCCGCGGGGCCCGACTCCCCAGGCCGGGCCGGAGCCGCTTCTTGTTTCAGGCTTCCCGCGAACATTTGATTCGTGGGAAGCAGGGGAGGGGGAGGAGAAGGAGGGCGGAGCGTTCAGGGGAGATGGGGAGGTGAGCTGGGGCTGGGGGCCGGGTGGACAGCTGCCCGAGCCTTTGTTAAATTTAAAAGCTTTTTAGAACCGGTTGTCCTGGAACAACCGGTTCTAAAAAGGCTTCTAAATTTAACAACCGGTTCGTGTGAACCGGCTGGAGCTCACCACTGCTTGTACCACACAGAATAATTTCTCTTACTCCAGAGTGTTTCCAACCTTCCAGAAGACAGATGTCTCCTCTCCTTAGTTGTCATGTAGACATGCACATATATGGTAAAATCCTGTTGCCATTGAAATCAATGGCAAAGCTCCCATTGACTTCAGTGGGACCATGATTTCACCAGTAGTTTTTAATTCTTCCTTCATGTGTCACTGTTATCAGCCCCTGAAACCTTTTAGCTGCTCTTCTCCAAACTTCCTGATACAGAGGATGTCTGAATCCACTATTTCAAGTGTGGGTGCATTAGTAAGACTAAATCATACTATTTGTTTCATTAGCAGCTTTCATCCAAACATCTTAGAGCATTTTATGAATGTTAATCAATTAAGACTCCCCACCCTTTTGTAAAGTACATAAGTAGTAGTATCTTCCTACAAATGAGGGGACAGTGGAGTAGGGAAGGATTGTCGCCTCTGCTCGGTGGCATGATGAATGTGTGTTTGAAGTGTAATATCCCTCTGGCTGCCATGTTACCTTTCAAAGTATTTGCTCTCACTGCTAAGGCTTTAAGGTTTTACCCACTGTTGAATAGCTGCATGTAACGGGGCGACGACTCACCCGGCAGTGCCTCATGATGGTTGTCCAGGGAATTAGCTCTTTTCACTCAGGAGCACCCTCTGCAGGCCAGTGTCCCACTTGCCGCTGGCCCAGGTGCCCCTCCCAGGCCCCGGTGCCCCTTACCTCAGGGTTCCACCCCGTGCAGTACCCCGCAGTCTCGCTGGGTCTCCCCTCCCCGGGGAACCCCCAACCTCCACCTCTCCTCAGTCTTGGCTACTGCCAGTCACCATCTAGCTCCTGCTCACTGGGGCGGACTGCAGTATAATTGCAGTATAATTGCCACTCAACATCGGCAAGGAGGGTTTGGACCTGCTGCCTCTGCCTACCCTTGGGCTGCCTCTGCAACCCCAGTACCCTTCTCAGGGACAGCTCCAGGCACCACCACAGCAAGCACATGCCTGGGGCAGCAAGTCGTGGGGGGCAGCCTGCCGGTCGTTGTGAGGGCGGCAGGCAGGTGGCTTTCGGCAGCATGCCTGCGGGAGGTCCACCGGCAGATCACCCGCAGAAACATTGCCGAATCCGCGTGACCAGTGGACCGCCCACAGGCGCGCTGCTGAAAGCTGCCTGCCTGCCTGCCGTGCTTGGGGCAGCAAAAAACATAGAGCCGCCCCTGACCCTGGTCCTTAACAAGGCCTGCAGCCTGAAGGTTTTCCAGGCCGGAACCTCCCCAGCTCCTCTGGCCTTTCCCCAGCCCTGCTCCACTTTAGGTACCCTGCTCAGCTGCCAGTCCTATCCCTCTCAGCATCTAGAGAGAGACTCTGCCTGAGCTCCAGCCTAGCAGCCCCTTTATCGGGCCAGCTGCAGCTTCCCATCACAGCCCTCTCACCGGGCTGTTTTAAGCGCTTCAGGGCAGGAGCGGGGTTACTGCCCTGCTACACTGCACTTTGAGTTATTTTTCCCCAGATGTACTAGTTTTCATTTTTCCAAGATGAATCTCGTTCTCTTAGCCCTGTGGTTTTCAACATTTTTTCATTTGCGGACCCCTAAACATTTTTGAATGGAGGTGTGGACCCCTTTGGAAATCTTAGACATAGTCTGCGGACCCTAGGTTGAAAACCACTGTCTTAGCCTATTTCTCTGCTCTCTAGATCCTTCTTAATTATCTCTTTATCCTTCCTGGTGTTGGCAGCACCTCCCAGATTAATTGTCAGATTTTGTAATTAGTGTTCCTCTTCCAGGCCATTAATGAAGATACTAAATTAGAGCATACGTACGATAGATAAATTGTAGCAATCCAGTAGACACCTACCCTACATCCACACATTGCCACTTATTGCATCCTTGTAAAACTGTAAAAATAAACCAACCCCCCCCAACAACAACTAAAATTAACAAGCAACTCAGGAAATGAAATGTTTCAGAGTAGCAGCCGTGTTAGTCTGTATCCGCAAAAATAACAGGTGTACTTGTGGCACCTTAGAGACTAACGAAAGCTTATGCTCAAATAAATTTGTTAGTCTCTAAGGTGCCACAAGTATTCCTGTTCTTTTTTCAGGAAATGAACTCTACTAGCTTGCCCTTGCTAGATTGGCAGATTGGCAGAGGCCCTGGAGGTTTTTCGCCTTCCTCTGCAGCATGGGGTACGGGTCACTTGCTGGAGGATTCTCTGCAGCACAATTTGCACAAACCATAATTTGAGGACTTCAATAACTCAGACATAGGTTAGGGGTTTGTTATAGAAGTGGATGGGTGAGATTGTGTGGCCTGCATTGTGCAGGAGGTCAGACTAGATGATCATAATGGTCCCTTCTGACCTTAAAGTCTATGAGTCTAAGGCAGGGCAGAGGACATGTGCTTTTGGTTGTGGGGAGGAAGGGGAGAGGAGAACATTTACTCTTCCTCTAGTGTGCGAAGAGGGAATGAACTGCCGTGACTGCTGGCTAGGGGAGTTAGAGGCACTGAAAGGATCCTCATTGCCTTCTTCCTCTTCCTGGGACTGGAGGGGAGGTAGAGAAAGTTGTTTCCTGGCTTCTTAAGACTTCCTTCTTGAGCAGCTTTGTTAGCCTGATACCTCCTCACATTCTTTCCTCTGTCTTCCTCTACATGGTGAGATAAAATGGTGGGAAGAACATTGATCAAAGGTGCTGCTCCGAGGTAGCTCCAAATAATTTTTGAAGAGGGTAGCAGCAGTCATGTGACTGCTAGACTCAGGGCGCCCAGCCAGCTGAACAATTTACATGTGCCAGGTGAGTATGCCAATGGAAATGTGCAAGGCTGGATTATGGTTGCTCTTTATTTCTGGCGTTCCAGCTAGTTTTCAGTCCCATGTTCCAGGTCATTTGGAAAGAATTCTGCAGTAAGAGTCTGTGAGACACCATAAAATCTTTCCCTCTGTAGATACAAAACATCTTCTGTGTTCTCTTCAGCCACTAATTTAGTAATTCTATTTATAACAAAGCTATTGATCATCAAGTACCATCCTGATCACTGTTTTGCTATTCCAACCACTGAGCTTCATGATCTCTCAGCTGATGTGGTGGAAAAAGCTCTTAGCAGGTGAAAGCCACTGACAAATATGACTATTTAAAAGTGGGACAATGGCTTGAAATGTTTAGCTTCTGCCTTTAAGATTATTTAATTGTGGTCACAGAGAGACAATCAGTCTCAGGGGTGCTGGGACAATTTTTATAGTTAGGGTGCTGATGATGGGAACCATGTATTTGGTGCTTGTTATTACAACTTCAAGCCAGGGAGTGCAGCAGCACCACTAGTTCCAGCACCACTGAACAGACGTTAATTTTTGCATTAGTCTGTCTTGTCTTGTTCTCTGCAAGAGACTTCAACAGCATATTCCTATTGAAAAGGTATAATACAGCCCATTCAGAAGGTGTGCTATTGTAACCCACACTCCTTCTGGGTGTGGAGTTCTGTCCCATATAGTGGCACCCAGGCCACTTAAAGAGAGACATAAAATGAGTCTGCTCTACACCCTTAGCTAACAGCCAGTTGGCTTTTAGTTCATGTGGTAGAGGCTCATGCACTAAGCTCCCAAGATCCCAGGTTTGATCCTGCCCGACAACGACCAGGGTCTGTCAGTGTTACGCTATGCCTCAGTCAGGGCCGTCCCTACCCATATGCAAAGTATGCAGCTGCATAGGGCACCAGGAAATTTGGGGCACCAAATTTCTCCATGGCCTCTGCCCCAGCCCTGCCTCTTCCCACCCCAGCCCCACCTCTTCCTGCCTCTGCTCTGCCCCAGCCCCGCCCCCACTCCAGCCCTTCCCCTGAGGACTGCAGCAGGGGTCGGGCACCCTGCACTCACCGGCAGAGGTAAGTGGAGCGACCCGGCCTCAGCCCACTCCGCACCACCAGCTCCCAGCCATGCCGCTGGTGAGTGTTGGGGGGGCGGTTCCTCCTGTCCCCCAAGGCTCTGAGCCAGGGGAGCAGAGCGGAGTGGGCTGGGGCCAGGTCACTGCACTTCCCGCCACCCCATGAGTGCAGAGTCGGGCCTGCCCTGCACTCACCAGGCGGCAGGAAGTGGAGCTACCCGGCCCCAACCCTCTCCGCTCTGCCGTCTCGTACTGGGGTGCGGTTTCCCCCCGCCCCCCAAACCCGCTCCTGCCCCCTTCCCCCCCCGGCGGAGGGGCTGAGGAGGGCACCAAAATGGCTAGGAACAGCCCTGGCCTCAATTGAGGTGTCTGTGCATTAATATAACGCTAGGATTTTAATGTGGCTCAGTGGTATGATCTGCAGTTTTACAATAATGAAATGTAAATGTAACAGGGACTGTGTATAACAAACTTCTGGATTTGTTATGAAATCTTGTTTTACCAAGCAGCTTCATTCTTATAGGTTAATTTGGGCATGAGACAGTTTGAGTCAATTGAAAGGGAAAAGCCTAATAACTTTCAGAGATTTTAAAAATAATAATTTATTATTTATTATTTGTATTGCGCTAGTGCCCAGGAGCCTGAGTCACAAACCAGGACGCACTGTGCTGGGTGCTGTACAAACACAGAACAAAGAGAAATTCCCTGCCCCGAACAGATTATAATTTTAGTATGAATTTAAAGTAAAAAGACAGCAAGCTGTTGAGAATATTATTAGTGGAAACCTTTTTTAAAATTGCTTTAAACTTTCCATAATTGATATAGAAAAATAAATCAGCAGTATAAAGTCTAATCTGTTACCTTTTCAAAAAGGATATTGATTCCTGCGATATCCACATTTTGTAAACATCACCACTGAACCTGCACATAAAAGGTTAAATCTTTGCAGACTATTACCCTTTGCCTTCAAGATCAGAGACAAATTACTATTTTTATTTTACGTTCCCTTGATGAGGATAATGATAAACATCTGTCACTTCGCTGCTTAGCCAGCAAAGAATCTTATTGCAATCCTGTAATTTAAACAGGAAAAAAAATACATAGACATACACTCTGTTATATAGACAGCGTGGAGGAGGTGATAGAAAATTCCAGCTAGATCTGGGGGTACTGGGAAAATGGCATTTTATGTCTGCAATTACTTTGCTCAAAGAAAAATTCCATAGATGTATGCTTTTCTATTTATCTTGGGTATTTTAGAAGGGGAAATTACTGCTTGTTTCTTTCCAAACCCAGGGAGGAAAAGAAAAAAAGAAATATTCGATCTGAATTCTGTGACTCTCCACCATATGTAGTACATTAGCAGAATGATTAAGGTTTGCATGTTAGTGTCTCTACTGGTGTTACAGAATCCAAAACAGAACTTCATCTTGGGTTTCATCAGTTACAGTTCTTGAGTTCCATCTGCCCTCTCCAAATTTTTACGAAACTTTGCTAATTATTTTTAAAGCCATTAGATGAGTTGTTTTTCCCATTAGTTTTGCTCTAATTAAAAATGTCTAACTTGTTATAATCTGTCATATTAAGGGCAACGAAATTCAAGGAGTATTTAGTTTTTAAATGGTATATTAGACCTTGTTCCTCGGCTCAGCTACAAGAAGTTAAAACTACTCCCGGTTGCTTTTCGGTGTTGGTTGGATCAAGCTTTGGTTTATAAGCAGTAAATGTGAAATGCTATTCTGAATGAAAACAACAAGGAGTCCGGTGGCAGTTTAAAGACTAACAGATTTATTTGGGCATAAACTTTCGTATTTAAGCCCAAATAAATCTCTTAGTCTTTAAGGTGTCACCGCACTCTTTGTTGTTTTTGTGGATTCAGACTAACACGGCTACCCCCTGATATTCCGAATGATTTACCTTATAGTACCAAATGGGCCAAAACAGACACATTTTGTTAAGAAGTCATGTTGGGAGCATGTCTTGGGTTTGGAGTAAGAATGGCTTGTTACTTAGTGTGGGTTTTACCTTCTGGTGATTAGATTGTCAGCTCTTTGGGGCAGGGACTATCTTTCTGTTCCAGGTCTGGAAAGCACCTAGCATAATGGGGCCCTGGTCCATGACTGGGACTCTCGTCACTATAATAATACTACTAATAAATAATGTACAGTAATACCTTTTTGTGTTTAATTCTCATTGTAATGTATTTGCATTTAGTGAATATAGTCCACTGGGATAAAATTCATCCCAGTGTAAGATTTAGGCACTGCTGCAGAATTTGCAGAAATTGTGTTTTGCAGGGAGGTGGGAGGCTGTATAGCAAAGGCACTGAAGGCCAGGATTTTCCCAAATGACTAGGGCTTTTTAGCGTCTCAGTTCTGGGGTGCCCCACTTGGCATTCCTTGAAGTGTGATTTTCAGATTCTCAAAGTGCTGAGCTTCCATCCTCTGAAAATCAGGCCCCTGGAGGGTGTCTCAAGTTGAACGCTTGAAGCCACTAGTTACATGAAAATCTTATCTTAACATTATATTAATAATGTAGTAGCTGATGATGCTGACAAGTATGGCTGGTAGATAGCTGCTTACCTCAACTAGATTTTGTTCATAGCACGTTATTCACACTTGGTCATATAACTTCTGTTTTCTTTTGTGCGATAGCTATAGCTGCAAATGGACCAGATTTTAGTTTTTGTTGTTGAAACCAGAACAGCTTAAATTCTCTTTCTGAGTTTCCGCAGAGAAATATTTTCTCTTGGGGTGGGGAAAGAGACATTATTCCCCATGCTTTTCCACTTGAAATTCAGTTTGTTTGGCTCATTTAAGCCTGCGGAAGCAGTTTATTTTTTGCCTACAAGATCAATGTACAGTAGTTTTCTTGTTTTTAAACAGTCCAAACTGAAATGAAGTGCATGCCATTAGCTTCCAATTAATTTCAATGGTAAACACAAATCTGCTATTTCAGGTCAACTGTTTACATACAAAGAAGCTATTCCAGTCCAGCGGAAGAAAGGCCTCATGTGCAAAGCCTTGAAGTACTGAAACCAGAGTGTTGTCATCCCTAAGTCATCTGTTGTTAGATGTGTTACATTTCATCTAACAAGTCTGTGGCTGAGTTTCTGAATTTGTCACAACTGAGTCAGTTCTCAGTAGCAAGGCTAGAATTTAGCCAAAGGACCGGAGATTACAAAATCAGAGTTTGTAGTGCTGCTTTCATGAGTGAGTCAGGAGACAATTGGCAGGCTGAATATGGTAGTTACACTCTCTGTTACTAAGTATTGCAATGAGTTGAGGGAATTTATGAAGGTTTCATTCACCTCCTCAGTTCTTTACTGTTTTGAACCCAGCTTTGATCTAAAAATGTGAGTTTGTGTGGAAATGTGTAACATTTCCTCTGAAAAGGGACTCACATTGGATCTTCCATTAACCCCTAACTGCCAGGAATCCAGATTTCCTGCTGCTAAGCACTAATGTAAGCCAGCTTGATGCTTAATGGTTAAAGCTCTAAACATGCTGGTATCAAAGAAATGTGTTGCTGTATTACTATTCTGTAAGCGCAGCTTTCTTGGCCCTCCTGTTCCAACTTTGAGTGGGTAAATAGCATGGAAAGAGATTTATGTTTCATTCTGCTTCTGTGTAGATGGAAAACGATGAGAACAGCCAGGCAGACAATTTCTCCATGGACCCCCAACTGGAGAGGCAGGTGGAGACTATTCGCAACCTTGTGGACTCCTACATGTCTATTATCAATAAGTGTATTCGTGATCTGATACCAAAAACAATCATGCATCTTATGATCAACAACGTAAGTAACAACCTCACTTTCTCAATTGTTTTCAAATGTTTGGTTTTATCTTCAACTCTTAAAGAACCGACTCATTTTTAAAATAGAGCAGCACTGTTGTATGGTGAAGAGAAGACAACGAGCATATAGAATATCACACATTGCAAACACGAGTAATAGTTCTGTCCTTATTAAAACAAAACACTGGAATCTTCTGTAGCAAAAAGTCCAGTGCTCTGCAGCTTCTTCTAGAACCGCTGCAGTGCTTACTGTAGAATGCTATAGTATTTTTAATGTAAGGCTGAGTTCAGGTTAGTCCTAGTTGGCATCAACAGTATTGTTTAAAAGCACACTCCAGACCCAGTCATACTTGTCCTTCAGTGGTGTGTTTGTAATGCCTCCTGCAGAGTACAAGCGGGGAACTCCACCTAGACAGCAGCTGACAGTGTGCAGCAGACCTGTATTGCACTGAACTGTAGTCTTTAAATGACCAAAGGCCTTGAATGTCCTTGTTGTTTGTTTTTTTCGGGGAATAGCAGTTCATACTATACACCTCTACCTCAATATAACGCTGTCCTCAGGAGCCAAAAAATCTTACCGCGTTATAGGTGAAACTGCATTATACTGAACTTGCTTTGATCCACCGGAGTGTGCAGCCCCGCCCCCCCCCGGAGCACTGCTTTACCATGTTATAACTGAATTTGTGTTATATCGGGTTGCATTATATTGGGGTAGAGGCATACTAGTACTTTGTTTGGGTTCCTTACATTTGCAGATCATCTTTAAAAAAAACAGTTCTAGGGGTTCTTTGAATACTTTGTTTAGAGAAGTGGTTCTCAAACTATGGGGCGGGCCTCCCAAGGGAGGTGTGGGAATGTGTCAAGGGAGATGCGAGATGCTTTTCTTTTACTTTCTTTCTTTCTTTCTTTCAAAACAGCTCTGGCTGTCAGCCCTGGGTGACTGGGGCTCATGCAAAAGGGCCATGCACACCTGGGAGGTGGGGATAAAGGGGTCAGCTGGAGCCCCACCACCTGCGCTCAGGCTCTCCTCCTCCCCCACCTCCCCAATCCCTCACCTCGAGGAGGCAGGGCTCTGGCTATCAGCCCCAGGGTGACAGCAGCAGCGCAGAAGTAATGTGGCAATGGGGCACTAAGTCTGTGTGAAAAGAGATAATATTGATAAATATCACTTGTCACATTGCCACCCTTATTTCTGTGCTGCTGCTGGCACAGTGCTGCTTTCAGAGCTGGGTGCCCGGCCAGCAGTCACTGTTCTCCGCTCTACCTTCAGAGCTGGGTGCCCGGGCAGCAGCCACTGTTCTCCGCTCTTCCTTCAGAGCTGGGTGCCCAGCCAGCAGCCACTGTTCTCTGCTCTACTTTCAGAGCTGGGTGGGGGTATATGTACTTGTGGGGGAGTAAATGACTACAGGCACAAAGAGGGGGCGCCCAATCAAATAAGTTTGAGAACCACTTGTTTAGAGTATTAGAGGAAATGTGTCTGTCTACCCCCAGGTCATCTGATTTAAAAGTAGCTTTGCTTTAGCGTTGCTAGCCCATTGCTTGAGGACCTAGAAGACCTTCACTTCCTGATAGAGTCCTGATTGGGATCCAGTCTGTGCTACTTTTTGTACTAGTGCCACTACTGCTGTATTTGTAGTAAATCACTACAGGAAATAGCACTTCCTTTCAGTCACTGATAGGACCTTCTTTATGATCTATTAAGTCAACAAAAAAACAGTTGTAATAAATAGAATACGATAAAAAGCAAATCTGTCTAAAATGTAGCATTTACATGTGAGTTCACAAAGCCACCTTTTATTTTTGGGGGCTGATGTATCCCGGGAGGTCTGTGGGAATTACATTGCACCTGAGAACTGGGTGGCTGGCATAGCAGTTTGAATGCAGTCCACTAGTTAGTACGGAACAAACAAGATCTTCACACAGAGGGGAAGACCAACCAGGCTTCCCTTAACTTCTCTTGGACTAATGAAGCCAATCTTTGAATTACGTTAGAATCCTGGGAGGGAAGATTCACTGAGGCCTTTACAAAAGAGTGTAAAAACAAATGGAACTTCCACATTTTTCCAAAATTAGCACAAATCTAGAATTCAGGAAGTGTGTATGGTGGAGCAATTCTCTCCACTGCCTCCAGAGCACAGCTGGGACCTTGCTTTATAGACTTAAGGGGAATGCCATTGCTTTTTGAAAGGGATATTGCTCCAGCTCTCTTTCAGAAAGTGCAGAATTTAGTGAACAGTTCCTTTGGAAAGTTTACATTATATTTTCTGCCACTCACGTCCCCATATGGAATTGTTTAAGAAGTTGAAATGCTTTGCTTCAGAAGTGCAGTGCTGTAAGGCTTTGTACATTGAAACTGTGCGGCTGTCTTCTTCTTAAGGCATGCCAGGTGACAGTGGCACAAAGAAACCCCTTTTTTTTTTACACTACCTAGCTCTAAAATCACCTCTCAGTCAGAGTACACACTCTGGGTTTGAGTGCACCAGTGCTAGCAGAAACCCTGAGTCCAATCTTATAACTTAAAATTATGCCAAAGAATCAAAGCTTTTCAAAAGAAAGTGTGAAGACTTGAGAATTAAATGTTAATGCATTTATTTCCAGGAGGCTTGAATTGAAAAATGTTGAAAAATCAGTGAAGATGTTACTTTTTTTAAAAAATTGACACTGTTAAACAGAGAAAAGAATAACTTTTTGCTTAGCAAGCCAAAATGTCATGCAAAGAAATGGGAAGTAAGGAAGTCACATTGGAAGCTGAGTCCTTTTCAGCAGTTTGCATTGTCTGGAGATTTTTAGAATCCCAACCCATCCACTGAGAGAGAAATGAAATTAAACCCCTTTTAATTATTCTTTTCAATATATAGTGCCCCAGAGTGTTGCCTGAAGAACTCTAGAAACAAACTGATCCCAAGGAAGTGGTTTCCATAGCAATCGCAACCTGATGAATATTTGTAGAACTTCCTCACCAGTTGGTGGGATCTTTAAGTGGTGCTTACAATTCAGAGTGAAGTACTGGATTCAAATTTCTTGTAGAGAAAATAAATGAATGCTGTCCTACAGCATGTCTTGTCTGTGTCTTGAATGTATATCGCTGCATTCCAAATCAACTGCTAATTAGGGTGAATGTTGGTTACTTTAAAAGAAAAGGAAATTTACCACAAAAAACCTGCATCAAGTTGTTATTAAAGAGTCAAACACACCTAAAGAGAGACATGTTCAGAATTCAGAGCTGAAATGTTACTAATACATAGAGCCCTGCAAATCTGCAGATATCCGTTTTATATCTGTGGACCATTTTTGCGGATCTCGGATCAGATGCAGATACAAATTTTGTATCCATGCAGAGCCCTACTAATATACCTCCTGGTGCTGAAGCATTGGAAAATGCAAATAGTGGGTGATCTTGGAAAAGGTAGGTTCAGTTTGGTGGATTAACTCCAATTTAAACTTTAATAAAGATCTTTTAATGTTATGGAAATGACTGTCTGCATATTCGATCCCATGGTAGCAGTAGCCCTGCCTGCTGCTCGTTGAGATTTCCACGCATGCTCCTTTAGCCCCAGCTGTGAGAGCAACACTTCAAGCTGCTCTCCCAGCTGCCTTGTGCTATCCCTCACCCAAATACAGAACTCCGCTCTGAATTCTTGTCCTTCCCTGTAAGATCTCTGATGAGGCAGGATCTGGGATACTGGGGTATTAAGATGCCTACGGTGATTTTGAACATTGCAGGTTTGAGCCCTGTTTGGGGGCATATCTTAATCAGTTTGTGTAATGTTGTGTTTATATCCTGGAAGGGGCTAAGGTATCAGTTCCCCCAAGCCTGGAGAAAGCTGTATGTACAGAGGGCCCATCTTCAGCTTGGTCTGCGATCAAATGCATCAGGTGGGGAGGTAGGCTAGCCTCATAACAGCTCCAGTGCAGACCTTACACTGGGGTTCAGTGAGCATGCATGGAGATCTGTGCTAGCAGGAGACAGGGATCTACCATGATAATAGTTGCAGGCTGATGTTGTTCAAACAGATATTTGTGGTTTAACAATTCCTTTACGATCAGCTCTGCCCTTAATCTAATTTAAGGATTTTTTTAAGTGATGCCATTAAAATTTTCATTTCATCAAGTATAATTTGATGCTGTTTTTAATGTGGAGCTTCTGGCAATAGCAAGGAAAATAGTGTATTCTGGCATTTGATCAGTACCATCCGCTGAAAAACAGTGTGAGATTCATGGGAAAAATGTGCAGACTTTGGTAAGAATTCACATATCTCCTCTTGAACATGAACGGGAAACAACCATAGCATCCAGTGACCATGTGCCTGTTTTTCTGGAAGGCCCCCCTGCTTTTCACTGTCAGAAGGCACTGGAGGATCCCAACACCAGTTCAACTTGACCACTGGCTCAGACCTTGTCTACACACAAAAATGGTCCCAATATAAAGATAATTAGTTTTTAAAACAATGTAATTAAGCTAGTGCAAACCCCTCTGCAATCGGAGGTTGTACTTATGAAATCAGATGTTCAGGAATGTGTTACTGTTAGCATCTCAAGCTCAAATAATCTTTACAGAGTGAAAAACAGATGAGAAATAGATCAGAAGAGTTTTTTAAAAAATCCTCCAATGCAAGGATTTAATAGGTCAACAACTGGTCTCTGAATCTATTTACCACAGAATTATTTAAATACCTCTAGATCTGTATCTGTCTTAATGTGCTCCAGGTTTCTATAATCAGGGCAGGCATAGCAGGGAATCAGTATATTAAATTAGATTATATATTCAGTTTATAAGATGTGTGTGTGTATATGGGGGCATTCGGGGTCCCATAAAGCTGTCAGAGATGAAAGACTTGATGTGTAGTAGGTGAAATTAGTATTAAGAAAATAATTCTGAAAGACATTTTATAGTGCCTTAAAAATTCCATTCCTGGGGAACTAGATGGCTTATGGGATTGGTGATGGGCTGCCCTTTAACCTCTAGGTCAGCTGATCAGAATTGGGCCAAAAATGCTCTTAACGCTTAATAGCTCTTCAACAGCCTGTGTGAAATGAGTTAAAAATATAGGAGACACCTTCAGGCTCAGATCAGTACTTGACACTAATGGTGTCTAATGCCATATGCCTCAAAGGAAGGCAGAAGAACCCCACAATGCATTGTGCAGTGTTACACCGCGAGAATATCTTGCTGTGGCATATGAAGGGTATTCTCAGTCCAGGGAGATCCTACAGAGATTTACATATTAACAATACTTACAAAAAGCATTTTTCTACTCTATACCTCAAAGCACTTTACCAGGTTTATCAAGCAGAATTCTAAAAGTTTCCTCCCTTCCCACAAACTCAGCTACCTTTCCTAATGGCCAGCATCCCTGTGGCCTCAAAATGTGACCATTGGTTTAGCTAGTAGGTTTATAGTTCTGGGAGCTCCCCTCTTCCTCAGGTCCAATGGCAAGAGACTAGCATGAACTACTAATGCCACTTTCACAACTGGCACCATAGTCGTTGAATAGTGGACTTCAGTTCCCAGTGCTGTCTGTCTGGCACAATTTCTCTTGATCTCTCTTCTTCTCTATGGATCTGGTGTATTCTCATTGAAGTGCCAGCATTCCAGTGGTGGCAGGTGAACTTGATTGTGCCATGTCCATTGTTTTGAAGACCTCAGTTGTGTTTATGCAATATCTTATTGCCATTTGCAACCCGGTAGCAGGGGTCTTTTTTTGTTTGATTTTCTAGGTAAAAGAATTCATAAATGCAGAGCTCCTGGCTCACTTGTATTCCTCTGAGGACCAAAACACCTTGATGGAGGAGTCAGCAGAACAGGCTCAGAGGCGAGATGAGGGGCTTCGCCTGTACCAAGCCCTAAAAGAAGCACTGGCAATCATTGGAGATATTAGCACTAGCACTGTATCTATCCCTGCCCCACCTCCAGTTGATGATTCCTGGCTACAGCAATCCCGCAGGTAAGGATCTTCAGATCAGTTATGCAGTGGAAATTAAGAAAAAGAGCTAGATCTTCAGCACTGCTATGTCTCCACCTTCTCTGGCAAGCCTTTCTCCATGTCTCACATGAAATTCTTGAGAGAATCAGAAAATTCTTGTTGAGGGATGGGAGTGTGCAGGTGGAATTCTTGTACTGGGTAATCCTAAAAACCTCTCAGGTGAGCTGAATTTTAACAACCGTATGCTCAGAATTTGTCTTTGCACAGTGGAAGGTCCTACCAGTTAAGCCACCAGCCTTCATTCCAGATATTTCCTGCCCTGTTTTGTTCTAGAAGGGACATGGAGAAAAGGGTGCTTATGAACCTCTTGGGGAGAGGGTTCTGGTATATGAATCTGTTGGACCTGGCAATCCATTTTCAGATATGTCAAGCAGCTTTGGGATTCATCATCTAGAATTGTCTTCCATGGAGCTACTGTAGTATGTGACTCCTTCACCAAAAGATATCCAGCCTGTATATAGTCCAAGTTTTTTACAAATTCTTCCACACGTTCATATTACGTGGATAAATGGAAGAGGTATATGTATCAAGAAAGGTGCTTGTAATCTCTTTTCTGCCTATGAGAATACCATCTAGTGTACTTTGTTTGTGACTCAGCTGATATTCCATTTGGTTTCAATGGCTCAAATAATATAATCATTTATGGTCCCACCCTACAGCATCTCAGTTTCTTTAAGAGTTTTTAAGTCTTCTCTTCCCAAGCTCAAGCAACCCCACCCCTCTGTGAAACCTAAGTCAATTTTTGTGTCCACTTTTTGGTTCTTTCAAGCCACTGTAAGATTTCAGTGTTCCTTACCTATGGCTTCCTTAAAAAGAAAGTGGCCTTCTTATTAAATCCACCTAGCAAATTGGTGTTAGAATATTGACAATACTAGAACCTTTATATTTATCTTTGTGATTGTACACCTGATTCTGACCTTAATAATGCTTACTTTCTAGGGATGGTGTGATAGTGAAAGGTTGAGTGTACATTTTGTAGAAGGAGGGGATTAGATATTCTTTTGAGACTTGGAAGCATCTCTGAGCAATTCTTTGGAATGGATGGGAGCATGCAAGGCACCATCCAGAACAAAGGAAAATGAGAGAGTTGTCATTGCAAGAATATACGATACTAACGCTGTGAGATAGTGGGCTGCCTAAATTATACTCTTCAGGACCAAGACAATATATGAGCAGAGGAAAATGTTTACAAGATTGTTACAGGTTTCAGAAAGTATCTGGCTTCCATTTTTGAAGACCATGTAGATTTTCATTAATTTCTGATTGTTCACTAGATCACCCCCTCCAAGTCCTTCAACTCAGAGAAGGCCTACATTAAATAATCCCCCAACCAGACCTTTATCTGGCCGAGGACCTGCTCCAGCAGTCCCATCTCCAGGCCCTCTGTCTGGGGCTCCACCAGTCCCATTCCGTCCAGGACCATTACCTCCATTTCCTAACAACAGTGAAGGTCTTGGGACACCACCGCAGGTTCCATCTCGGCCAACGCGGGCTCCTCCCAGTGTTCCAAGGTAAGACATTGAATAAATCTTGATGCTGGGTATGGTTCTCATCCTATAGAATAACAGACATATTTTATATTGGGTAGAAAATTGAAACACAATTCCTTATATCTAAAATTAACAAAGCAATACAGTGCTTTCAGTGCAGAGAGACAAAGGCAGGGTTTGACAAGTCCTTTCTTATCAGAAAGCTTATTTCTCAGAAATTAGAAACTTTTCACCCAAGAGTAAAAGACCAGTGTGCAGTGAATTGGTCTAAAGAAATGCTCGATTGTCTGACCGAAGTCAGAACAGCTGCTCATGGTGTTGGGTACAGCCAAAACTGTGAAAGAGAGAAGTAGAGACTAGATTAGACACAAGAATCATATCTCTGCTCATGGAGAAGAGGTCTGAGTGTAGTGGCTCACGTTATCCATTCTAGTTGTATCACAAAATGCATCTGTCTTCAGAGGGGATGATTCATCTCAGTGAGAGAAAAAAAATCTGCCACTTAAAGAACAATGGTAAAAATCTGACTTTAACTCACAGATACGAAGGCAATTTAGAGCTGTGGTTGAAAATCCCTCCACAGCTGACCACAGTGCACTTAGAATTACAGCAGGTAGCTTAGATAAAGTCACATGGCACAACATGGTAAGTTAAGGGACAGGACACTTGCCTTCACTCCAAGTTTCCTTTTATTTTGGAGCATTTTTATCAATACTTTCAAGTGGCTTTAGATGTGTAATTTTGAGAAAACACATTGGAAGCCATTGTTACAACATTTTTACTATTAATCTGAATTTTACACCATGAAGATATTACAATTTCACTATGCTATCATGTAATCCCTAATCATTCTTGAGTATAAAAGATTGTTATTCCATCAAGGGGTTCCAGTTATATCTTAAACTCTGAGATGTAGAGGCAGAATGGACATCCTTGTAAGACATGGCTGACTCATTTTAAAATCTTATTAAAAATGAAGGACAGCGTAAAATGATTACAAGTAAAAAAGTAAAAGGTACTTTTGCAAGTTTTCCATGTTTTAAAATAGTGATTGACAATAAAAAATTCCCTCACTGGAGATTAAGAGCTAATTAAATGCTTCCACTTGAAACTGCCAGCCCAGTTATGGGTGTCAATAATGTAGTTAGTCCGGATGGGATACTTTCATGTTTAATTGTCCTATCCAAGAAAAAGCAAATCAGGCCTATCAGACAGTGGAAACATTTTTGTGTTTTTTACCGTTAAAGGGCAAAATATCAGTGGCCACACATTAATTGCACTTGGTGTCATTTCAATATACACAGGAATATCCCCCATCTGTAGTTGTGTTACTAGTTAATATTAGACCACTGAGAAGAAACACAAAAATGCTTCCCTGGGTGTTAAGCCGTAGGCCAAAAAGTGTGTGTGAATTCCCCAGTTTGGAGAGTTTCAAACTGATGCCAGGGCTCCTTTGCCAGGGTCTCCATTGTGCCATCAGAGAGGTGTACATATACACTGCAGATGCAGAGTCAAAATCCACTATTTTGTCAGTTGTGCTACTGGGGGGAACCATAGGTGCCCAGCAACTGTTAGCTTGCCTGTCCTTGGAATGAGCATGCCCCCTCTTTCCTGCCTTGCTGTGATTTGCATGCACACTGCTTTCCTAAGATGGCTGAAATGTTTTGACTGCTGAACTGGGAGGCTGGGTGTAGCCCCTGCTTTACAGAAGAAGCTTGATTAGGCCTCATTTCAATAGCCTGTCAATTTATGGATGCATTTGCTGGCATGGGAAACAAATGCTGGGGAAGGAGGTCAGTGTGGTTAAAATACCTTAACTGTCCATATAACTGTATGGAAGACTTCATGGCATTTGTGTTAAATGTAATCTGCAGTACTTCTTCCGGACTGAGTCATGGTTCACTGTAGCTCGAGCTGCGAACCCCTTAGGTGTAAAAACACATACATATGCTTAAGAATGAAGTGGAAGAGTTCACATTTGTGCTGAAACATCAAGTTTATCCTGCTGACTAAACTCAACCAGAGGAAATTTCTGAGAAGAGGTTGGAGGGGGAAGTCACCTGAGAGGGACAGTGTGTCTGACTCCTATGCCTATTAAATGTGCAGTTTTAGACCTGGAATTTCTGCTCCACATGGTCTGTTTTTAATAAAAGCCTGAGCAGGACTGTAGTAAATTGACTGACTCAGAAAAGGGGTCTCAGATACTAAAGGGGGAGGTGGGGAAAGACTTGAGGAAGAGTTCTTGATGAAACTTGAGCTTTCTCTTTTACTTCTTTATATATCTAGTCTTCTCCGCTCTGTCTGCTTTACCACTGTTTTCTCCAGTGATTCCTGAAAGTGTCAGGATCCATCATATCCAGGAAAGTAGTTTAGCTTCCTGAGAGGAAAGAGACATTTTTTAAGTTCTTCTTGGCTTTCCAGAGACGCCTCCCCTCCCCTCCCCCACCCTGTTAGTCAGGAGCAGAAACTTCTAACACAACAAGACAACATGAGCATTTTACTCTCTTTCCTGCTGAGCTTTCAGATTAAAAAAGCACTAACCAAAACTGTTTTGAAGGGAAAGATTCAAACCATCCTGTTCAGTGTATGGCTGTGCATATATTTTGACTGGAGAATTTGCCACCTCATTAGCAAGATATGACCCCTGCCTTTAAAAAAAAATCTAATTTTATTCCACGTTATTAGCGTTTAATCAAAGCAGCTGCAATCTTACAGAAACCATGAGCTCTCTGCGGGTTTTTTATTGCTCCTCATTTAACATATGGAGAAAGGAAAGGGGCAGGGAAGAGGGGAAACAATTTTCTTCCTTATTTCTCTCTGATTCTCAAGCTGGTTTGGGTTATGTGTCCTGAGTATTTCTGTGAGGCAACAGAAACTATTTGCATGATGCATGCCTGTTTTAATTAATCCCACTTGAGATGGGTGGATCTCTCCCAGCAGCAAAGCTTGTGAGTAAAGGCGCCGGCCTTTGTTAGCGGCTTGATGCCAAAGTATCTCTGATTTGCGAAATATCCCCTGCTGCCAGAAATCAGATTATTCCCCCTCTCCCTTCTCTTAAAAGGCTGCAGCGATATTTTAAAAGAAAATACAGATGTGCACTTGCTTCAGTAAGATGACTGTAAGCTTGCACGAGCGCCACTATAAAGTTCCAGAACGTATGTTTGTTTCCTGGTTTAGAGATCCTGATCTTGATCGAACACTAACTCCAGTCTTAATGCCGTTACTTTAAGTTGTAGCTTTTTCGCTGAGTGGGAATCTCAGCTTTGCCACGAAGAAAGAGAAGGAATTGGAAATGTGTTTTTCCTGGCAATAGAGCCCTCTGGAATCAGCATGTGGGCCCGTGATTATGCTCTCTGCCCCTTCCCCTTTTTCCTGCTCTGTAGTGTTACTGCAGCTGCGGGAGGGAGCAGAGAGCTTCCACTCAATGAAGGCTCAAAGGCCATCATGCACTTGCCACTGGGATCTGCGCTACTCCCAAATACTATGGAAGCTCAGGACCTGGTTGCACACAAATCCTAGAGGGAGGTGTGATGTCCACTGACAGGGACAAAGCCCAGCTAAGCTTTATAGCATGGATGGCATCCTGTCCTGCTCAGGTTTCACGCTCAGGCTTGCAGTCATGGAGCTGCCACAGCACTCAACAGTGATTCTGGGCATGAAGGGTTTGCAGGGGCAGGGTCTTAGAATAGGATGATATTAATGAAGAATTGAATCGATCTGCTGGGCTGCTGATCAACTGTTAAGTGGAGCTGCCCTGCTACTTGCTGCTCTCTGCTCCCTCCCCTCCTCACTGCCCTTAAGGCAGGAGGAGGCAGAAAGGAGGGAGCGGTGGGTGGGAGGCGCTCAGGAAAATGGGCCTTGGGGGAGGGGGCAGAACAGGGAGGGGAAGAGGTTAAGTGGGGATGGGGCCTTGGGGGAGGGGCAGAGCCAATGTGGGGCACCCACCAGCAAAATGAAAAGTCAGCGCCTATGGTTATAACATCACCTGTTTTGTCTCGTCGTTCACCCAGAAGTCAACAGGAGTGAGGTGCCTCACTCCTTTAAAAAATCTAGCCCCAGATCTTTAATCCATATTTGTGCAGCACTTAGTACAATGTGGTCTCTATCTCTGATTGGGGCTAGGGAGACCAGACAGCAACTGTGAAAAACTGGGACATAGGGTGAGGGGTAATAGGCACCTATATAAGACAAAGCCCCAAATATCGAGACTGTCCCTATAAAATCGAGACATCTGGTCACCCTAACTGGGGCCTCTGTTTGCTACTGCAATTCTAGGCAGAGCTGGTAACACCACCGATAGTTCTGGTTATCTGACACTTCCCATTGTAAGACTCTCTGTTTTCAGTTGCTTTTGACTTTCTCAAACATTAACAGGCTTAAATTTTCCATGCTGAATGTCTCTGCCTAAGGCTGTGTTTTTTTGGCAAGTTTTATCCTGTGCACCAACAGAGGCCAGGGTCCTGCGGAAAAAATAGTATGTGATCATATGATTAAAAACTGTAGCATAATGCCTATGTACAAAGGAGCTGAATTGGACAGATAACCTTCATTCTGGCATTTCCTAACTGGTGAGCACTTTCAACCTTATGAATGTTCTTTTACTGGACTTTTTTGGCTGAAATATAAAATAATAATAAAATGTCTGTTATTTTTAGCTGAGCACTTTTGGTGTGTGCTCAGTTCTGTACAAACATTGCCTCAAAGAGTTGATGTTCTAAATCAGACTCAGCCTGAATGCACAAGCCATGGAGTGCAAGGTGCTCTTGCAGAAACAGGTATTGTAAGTTAAGGTGCTATTTCAAAGCATAATCAGCAATCCAGAATACACCCCATATGTGCCCGGGGACAAGTTAACTTGAACATTGTGTTAATGGAAGGATTTTAAAAATGGTAATTTCCTGGGTTTTAATAGGGAAAAAATAAGCTAAAGCATGACTGATTTCAGCTTTGGTTCCAAATCAAAATCATATACACTGTGTATAGCAGCCCCTGCCAAATCCAGGTAACTGTGTATTCATATACTCCATACTCCCGCATAACTCCAGTACTGCCGGTCCAAAGTATTCAAAAATCATGAGAATTAAAAACATGTGCGTACATTATTCCCTGTCTGATTTCTGTTTAAGCCTTTAGGGGGAAGCCACCTCCTCCCAATTGATTTATCATTTCCAGTTCAAATTTCAAGCTCAGATGCCCTCACAGTAATGCAGTCCTCGCCGCTGGATGCTCAGAGAAGGAACTCCACTTACCTTCTCATAACTTTCCGGGCAGGAGAACTGCCATTTTTTGCTTTTCCATCTCCACTCCCATATCAACAATCTGCCAGCCCCTTGCCATCTTCCTTCCTGCCCACCAAGTTTGCTGCTCCCTTCATATTCCCCCTCTGTGCTCCTACACAGCCTCCCACCCCATACATTCATCTGCCCCCATATTTTCCTTCCTTTTTGTGTGTGTGTGTGTGTATGTGAGAGAGAGAGAGAGGGCATATGGGTCTGTCTATGCTGGGGTACTTTTAAAACTGGTTCTGCAAAACCAGTAAGAGGCATAGTGTTAGACCCATTTTAATGAACCAGTTGCAAGGCCCTCTTGAGATTCAGTAAAAGCAGGGCAGGCTGCCAGAAACTTGGTCTGCTCTACACCATTGCTCTAATTGGCTTGAAAATCAGTTTAGCTGAACCAGTTTCAAAACTGGTTAGAAAATTCCCCTAGTGTAGACAGGCCTCGTGAGAGAATGGAGGGAGGGACTTGGGGAGAGAAATGGTATGAAGAGAGGAGAAAGAAGAAAGGAAATGGAGGAGAAACATACAGAGGGACAAATCTGGGGATAAGCAAGAGGTTAAGGGTACTAATTGGATGGTTGCCTTCAAACACTGCTGTGACCTCCTATGGTCCTGTCAGCTGACAATAGCTGGGAGGATGATTAATTTGCTTTATTATGTACGTTTTCAGCAAGAGACTTTTTGCCTCATTAGCTTTTTTTAAAATGTACTGATTAGTAAAAGGAAGTGGTTTTTATTTTTAGCAACTCTCAACTTTAAAAAGGAAAGTGAAGGCAAACAATAGTGAATACCGTTTGCCAGGAATGCAGATGGGAAGCCAAAGATGTGTTCTGTCTTCTGTATTTAATTAATAGTATAACATTTGTCACAAAGACCCTGTGCCTAGAGAAGGGGTGACCAACATAGGGCCCGTGGCTGGATCCAGTCCACTAGCTGTGTATGTGTGACCGGCATGCCACATTCTCATTGTGCAAAATCTCAGCTTTCATTTTTTAATGATAGTACGTTTCTAACCTTCATGGTCATGAAGAAAACCTTCTGAAGGTGAGTCAAATGAAACCAATGCAGTGTTGCCTTCCTGAGTCTGCAGACAGCCTGACACAATGTGAAACCTTCTGTCCCCTATTAATCTCATACGAGTGTCAATTAAAACGACTTAAACAATTCAATATCTCACCTAATTAATTTCCTGCCATTGCAGGGGCCTCAAGCATAGGTGGCACCTCAGTCTCACCTGTTCTCTGCCTATGGCACACAACAGCTCCTGAGTTAGGGTGACCAGATAGCAAATATAAAAAATCAGGACAGTGGGTGGAGGGTAATAGGTGCCTATATAAGAAAAAGCCCCCAAAATCAGGACTGTCTCTATAAAATCGGGACATCTGGTCACCCTATCCTGAGTCCTCCTGAAGACTGAAAGGCATTAGTCTGATTTAAATTATTGGGCTCAATGTAGGGCTTTCTGGGTGAAATGTAATGGCCTGTTTTATGCAGGAGGTTAGACCAGATGGTCTGATGGTCCCTTCTGGCTTTAAACACTATGTCAGCATTAACTACAGCACTGATGATCATTTTAGTAGCTGTAGTGGGGAGAGAGCTAGGAGTGAGAATTGGGAATTGCATTTCATTCCTTGAAGCAGAGGTTCTAAAGATCTCATTAGCCCTCTCTGTACCCACATGCTCAATCCAGGAAGCACATGCCTGGCTCAAGCCAAACCAGCCTCACATGGCTGTGCAAGGCAGTGGGGAATTTGTACTGCCCTGGATGATCCTATTGGCACTAGGGACAGACTAGCCCTAAATGTGTTTATCCATCTGTGTGCCCATTACAGTCTCCTTCCCCCAGCATTTTGGAGTGATTTTCACTCCCTCTATTGTCTCTGCTCTCCTCTGCCTGTTTTTCTCCTGCCCCTGGGCTTCACGTCCTGCCCTATTCCTTGCTCCTTCCATCTGCATCATCCTTCATCATCCTCTTTCCATCTTTTCTGGTCTCTTGTATTCTTTTCCCCCAGTCCCAAGACTGTTCTCTCTTCCCTGCTGACCTCCTCCCCCGAAGTTCCTCTTGCTCCTGAACTGCAGGCCCAGAACCACCACTGTTGCTGTTGTTCCTTTCTGCAGCTTTGGCAGGGGCCAGGAGGGAGCATCTGAGAAGTGGAGATGGTGATGTGTGAACTGGGAAAACAGAAGAGGAATCTCTGTCTGTGGAGACATCTCGGGGTTTTATTAAACAGAGAGAAAATCCTCTTTTCAGTAAAAGAGGCCAGGATGCTGGGACTGTCTCTCAATTAGGACAAGCCTGGGAAAATGGGTTTCAGGTCCCCCTAACAGATTGGAGATAGTGACTTGTAGAAGAAGTGATATTTGTTCCCCACTTAAAGAAAACAAATCATCTGTCTAACCTCTTTCCACTTTACAGTCTAAAATAAGCCTGGTCCACAAAGAGACTTGAATCCACATTAACAGTAAAACCTGGCTGAAGAACTGTTTCAATATTTTCTTTCTAAAAAGGTGCGAACACGGTTTCCAATCACAGTGTAGTCTGAGCCCAAGAGGCCGGGAATATAATGAACACTTGCCAATTTTATAGAAAAAAGTAAATAAGCTGTTTACACCTCCGGACCAATAGGAATATATT
This sequence comes from Mauremys mutica, assembly GCF_020497125.1. Lineage (NCBI taxonomy): Eukaryota > Metazoa > Chordata > Testudines > Geoemydidae > Mauremys > Mauremys mutica. Next base: position 65,345,992 of record NC_059079.1, read on the forward strand.
GTAAAATGCATCCACTTTCGTAAGTGCTCTGTGATGGTCATGGACAGACGTGAATGTAAGTGGAAATGAAAGCCTTTTATTTAGAACTATGCTGGCTTTTCTTCTCAGTCCAATGATGATCTTAAAGCAGGGCCTCACTATAATTACAGCTATGCTTCACTAAAAGCATATTTTGTGGACTATGTCTCTAGAAGGATAGCAGTTCTGAAAAGGCAGATGCTTGAAGAGTTCCCATATGGTTCTGATCGAGTTTTAAGTCTAGACTTGCTTTATTTAGTGACTTTTGCTCTGCATTTGTCTAGCTAAAGCTATTCGGAGCTCTCTTAAAACTGAAAAAAACGGAGTGTGCTCTTTAGGTTAAAAATAAAATAAACCTGTCTTATTTTTAAATTTTTGGGTGGAATTAGAAGTTATCCCTCGTATAAAACCCCACTGAACTCTTCAAAGGAGGAGTCACTCCAGAAACATCAGGGAGTTATTAAATAGGATTTCATTGGTAAATTCTTTATGCTCTGCCTAATGTACGCTAGTTAGAAGTCCTGATTCTTTCTGCAGACTCATTTACTCAGCCCCAGGAACGAATGATCCCCTGCTCCTTCAGCACTAACTTTTACAAACACAGCATTTCCCTTTCAAAAAATGGACCCAGCAGGCCACTCACTAAAGGGGGCCAGATTCTGGCGGTATGCCCCAAAAGTTGAAACTTCAGTGAAAAGATTTGAGGCAACTGCTAAATAGGAATCACTGTAGAAATGACATTTTTATCTAAAAGGACTGTCTGATTCTGAATCTGCCCAGAAATCAAGCTTTTGCACCCTGTGAACAGCAGTGAATCCAGTCCCAGAATATGAGAGAGTCTGATGGAAGCAGAAAAACTGCGGGCTCTGCTGTCTCTACCAATATCATCTCTTGGCTTCAGACTAAACATTTAATTGGGCTTAGTCACATATTTACTCATTGACATGGCAGCTAGCACAGCACACAGATCATTTGGGTTTGTTTTTCTCTAATTCCCTTTTGATCTGAATGAGTTCAGAAGATTACAGCTCCCCCTGCTGCTGGTTGTAGTCCATAGATCACTGTAGTTTTAAGGGAACGTTAACGTGCAGAGAACGTTTGCGTAACCTTTGCTCACATTTCACACTAAAAAAACGGATTTTTACAGGCTGAAACTCATTGTTTCCTCAGAACTTTATTTTTCAGCTGATTTAGTCTGATTGAAATAAGGAGGTGGCCCTAAGAAAGATGATCCTATGGGCTCAGCTAGCTATATTTACCAGGAATAATCCAGGACCTGGCTCTCTGCTCCATTACACCAGTGTAACCGATTGCTGAAATTCCTCCCATTGTAAGCTCCAGGCCTAAAGTGAGGGAAAAGGAAAGAAGGCCTGTGTTGCAGGCCTGTCCTCCTGTGCTAGCAGTCCAGATTCCTTCAAACTAAGAAGGTGAAAACCTACTGAAAGCCCAAAAGCGGGCCTACACTCCCTGTGCCCCCGGCCGAGGAAATCTGGGTGAGTGATAGGTTTAGCAGAATTAGATTTTTTTTTTATAATGTTGATGGATTATATTGATCTTTATTTTTAAAATGCTTACAAGCATTTTTATCTATGTAAATTTTCACAATTGTGGGAAATTATGTGCAGGGCCAGAGGGTAATTATTCACTGACAGTAGGTGCTGAGATTCAAAAAGTTAAAATCGTCAAAACAGAAATGTCAACATCCCATGTCGACATGTACAAAATAAATGTCCTTAACTCAAACTCTAAAGTTTTCAAGCAGCATTTTCCTTACTTTGCCCATCTGTGAATTTCTGTTGTTATTGAGGGAAATAATTTTTCTTTGGTCTGTGTGTGTCTGGGGAAATCAATATTTACCAACATTTCCTGATTAAAAATCTAATCCTGCCAAGCCTAGTAATCGGCAGCTTCCAGGCCTGCCCTTTTCGCTCCGTCCCTCTTCAACTGGTGTAAATCTTTGTAGCTCCACCGCAGTCAGTGGAGCTAGGGCAGTTTACACCAGATGAGCATCTGGTCCTCTGTAGTGCATGCTGGCATCAGGATCAAAAGCTACAGACCCAGGGCTGCCCAGAGGATTCAGGGGGCCTTGGGTCTTCGGCGGTGGGGGCCCCCCGCTTCGGTGGTAATTTGGCGGCGGCGGGTCCTTCCGCTCCAGGACCCACCGCCGAAGTGCCCCAAAGACCCATGGTGGGGGACCCCCCGCCGCCGATTTACCGCTGAAGACCCGGCACTTCGGTGGCGGGTCCCGCTTTGGCGGTAATTCGGCGGCAGGGGGTCCTTCCACCCCGGAGTGGAAGGACCCCCCACCGCCGAAGACCCAGCGCAGAAGAAGCTCTGGTGGCCCAGGCCCCATGAGAGTTTTCCAGGGCCCCTGGAGCAAGTGAAGGACCCCACTCCAGGGGCCCCGAAAAACTCTCGTGGGGGCCTGGGGCAAATTGCCCCACTTGCCGCCCTCTCTAAGCGGCCCTGTACAGACTCCAGCATTCAGGTACCCGCCTCTGGGAGGCTGCTGGACTAGGAGTTGCCTAGCATAACTGCTATGTTCAGTGGCCTGTGGAACCAGAGGGACTTCACTAGGAGGGAGCACTGCATTGTAGGCCAGTCGTGGAAGAAATAAGGCTGCGTAGTGCTTTCATGTATATAAACGAGGTGTAGAACAAGACAACCAAACTAATTTCACTGAGACCGAAACCAAATTGAAACCCAGGCCTCTATCTTACTGTGCCATCTAGTTTCTGACCAACCTAGTCTAAATGTAAATTTGAACACAAGAATTTGGAAGTACGATATTTGGATTCAGTGTACTGTCTTGGTCAAGTTTGTGCTGAGATACATTGCTGGTCTTATCTTTCATATTTAATATGAAGAAGCTGTATGCATTCTCTCTTGTTTGTAAATTGTACACACATTAGTTGGTGTTTTCAGTAAGCTCTAAGCAATGCAACATGATGAACTTCGACAAAGAAATAGTTTAATGTAATCCAGCACCAATGCAGAGCCTTATAAGTGGCTCTTTACAAAACTACAAATTTTGTAATCTGAACTAACAAACCAACACTGAAGCTAGCTGAGAAGCATTCTTCTGTTAGAAAAATACACCATGAAGAAATTGCTGTTTAGGGATTTTATTTTAGCTTGTTGATTTCCACTAGGATATCAGTTGTGTTCTGTGTTAGGGATTAAGAGTCTCATTTCTCCACAGGGCAGTTTATTGAAATACAAGTTACACTTAAAGCAAAACAACCCTTTTCAAGCATAAACGTGCTTCAAATTTTGAGTCCCAGTTCAAAGAATACTAACACTCATGCTTTTCATCTTCAAAGCACTTTTAGTGCCAGTAGGCCAGCTTCCAGTGAGGTCATTGGCAAAACTCTCACTGGGCTCAGTAGAAGCAGAATCGGGCCCATTTATTCCATAAGTCCTCCCCTGTGAGGTAGGGAAGCAGTCAGAGAGGTTGTGTGACTTCCTCACTGGGCGTTAATGGCATCACTGCTAGCAATGGATTTAGAACTCAGGAGTTCTTGTGCTCAGACCGCACTCCAGCCCTCTCTCAGAGCAGCTATACTGACAGGCTTGGCAGGGTTTGATTACATCGATATGGTGTAAGGAAGGCTGGGGTCCTGGCAGGGCAGAGCAGAGACCCTCAGCCGCGACGAGTGCTGGGCTGCAGGGGGAGGCCACCCCACTGCTGAATGACACCTGCCTGATGACAGAGCCATTCAGCAGCGGGGCGGCCTCCACGGCAGCTGGTGGTTTGGGCTCCTCCTCACAGTCCTGGCTGAAGGTCTCTGCTCTGCCCCACCAGGACTTCAGCCAGGGGCTCATGCTGCCAGGGGCTCATCCTTCACCTTGCAGTCCTGGCTGGGAATCTTTGCTGCAACAGGGCAGGACTGCAGCCCGCCGCACACTTTGCTCCCTGGTGTCTTGAGCCCCTCGGCCATGGTGCAGGGAGCTCCCTGCAGTCCTGCTCTTAGTGCTGGGAGCCCCCTACAGGCCAGCTGTCAGCACTGCCCTACCCCACCCCATGACATTTTCCACAACTGTAAAATAAAAATCAGAAAAGGTAAAAACCAATATTGATCATCCAAACTGCAAAAAAAATCTTATTCTGCCCAGCCTATACGCAAACATGTGGTGGCCTGGGTTGAATTAAAAAACAAAGGAAGAATTGACATTTCCTGCTTAATACAGTGGGGAGCAAAACCACCCTTTAAGAGTTGGGGAAGGAGCAGAATGTAGTGGAATAAAATGCAGCATAAAAACCCTGCTAGAGAGAGCTAAGCAACGAGCAAAGGAAGCTGATTGGCTGTGCAGATTAATCAGAGCATGTGTAAACAAAACTAGAAGAGAGCTGGGCGTGGCAGCAGGGAAATAAGAGGAGCCATCTGCAAGCCGAACTGTGCCAGTGCCCGGCTCTCTGGCATGGCAAGGGGTGGGTGTGTCCATTTGCCAACGGTTTTTTGTTTGTACTGTTGAACAATACAAATAAACCCATCCAGGGAATCATCTTACAGACGCATTTTTGTACTATGATCCCCTGTCTTTGCTCTACAACCATGTTGTCCCATCCACGCAAACACAGACACCACTAACTGTTCCAAGGAACCGCACCCTGGCATGGTTAAACTTGAACTGGAGATGATCTCTCTAGGCATTTGCACATGCCACATGCTGACCTTTCTTAGTTTTGGTAAAATTCTCAGCGAATCAAATTCTTTTGCTGGAGAATGCAAAGCAACTGATTGATTTTGTCCTTGCACTTTATTCACTAGATTCATTCCCTCCCTGAGTGTGTAATAGCTTGCCCCTCCCCCCGCCCCAATTCCGCAAGAAAGAACAAAATCTTCAGAAACCCCTAGGAGAAGAGCAGAGGGAACATCTGAATTCTGCAGCCAGCTCCAAATGACTACCAGATCGGCACAAACTCTTTATACAAGTGCTCCCATTGAGTTCAAGTAAGAGAAACTTAATCCTGCATTGGAACTAAACCTATGAGTGAGCTAGCCACTAGGGGAAATGCCAGTGCCATGAAATGCCTTGGAAGCAGAATCATTCATTTCATAAGGGCAATGATGAACATGTAGACCTACGCACATGCTTCAGTTACTCCATGGGAGTAGCTTATTCACTTCAGTGGGGTTAAATGTGATTCAAGTTAAGCACAACTGTAGTAAAAGAAGAAAACGTCCCCATGAGTGAAGGACTGGGCTATACTTGAGCTCTCCTAGTTGGGCTCTAGACTGATATGTATCTGTGTTCACACACCGTCTCTGACTTATGATTCCCACCACAACTTCTTAAGTCAAGAAGCAAACAGGTCTTGGCCTCACTGGGCCCTGTCACATTGAACCCACTCAGTATCTTTTCCCAGCTCACGGTTCTTGCCACGTTGCTGCAGGAGAACTGGGAGCTAACAAGCTAATGATCCCAGTGTTAGTTGCGAAGGCCAGTGTTTTCAAAAGTTGCTTCTAAGCTCTAATTGAAGCAAATGGGAGCTTCAGGTGCACAACACCTTCTGGAAATCAGGCCCAAGATTCCTCAAATTGGGCATCGCAATCCATAGCCACTTTTGAAAATTTGGCTCTAATTCCATTCTGTGCCTTTCTAAACTGAGAGGGACATCTGACCAATCGACCTCTGAACCTTGTAAACAGAGAACAGACTGTTGGCTATTCCAGAGGGAGTATCTGTACTGCACATGGAGCTGTTCAGTGAACATTTTACCTTCTTACCTATTGCAAATGCTTGTGGGCTGTCCTGTTTCATTGTAATTGGAAGTAGAAATGTGACATATAGCTGCATGTGCATGGTAATGCAGCAATAGCAATATTTTGCAGCAGTGAAAAGGTTACAGATTCATACTCAGTGTTTCTGCTTGTTTCCTCTTTCTCTTTCTTTCTCTCTCTCTTTCTAGCCGAAGACCACCCCCTTCACCCACTCGGCCCACTGTAATTCGTCCATTAGACTCGTCCCTGTTAGATTAAGTGAAGTTTCTGGCATGTCATTAATTGCTAACCAAATGTATGGAAGCAACTCGCTTGATAACTGTTGCAATAACCAATGTATAGTCGCATGTATGGACATCTGTAGGCAAGTAACCAATTTTACTAATATGCTCTGTCCAGTCTGTATTGCTTATGAGGTCTGAAATGTCATGGGAAGGTCTGTGACGCCTTGACTTCCCCTCTTGCAAACAGCTGATTTCTTAGCTAGAGTATTGACATATATATTAATGCAGGCACTTGAGTGTTCCCAGTTCTATACAATCAAACGGGGGCTTGCTGTACTGTGTGTTTGTGTTGACCAACTGCTTAGAGTTTGCCTCTTTTCCATTTCAAAGGGACATCTTGTTTTTATAAGTAGCTTCCAGGTTTCTGCGTCAAATTGTTTAAAGAAAGGCTTTCTATAATTTGGGATTATAGTTATACACATTTCCTTCCTTAAATGCCAACTGGGCTGAGAAAAACAATGTTGTCTGTAATTAAAAGCTCCTGCACGCCCCATAATTACACATGTCCTCATGTCTCTTTCACAAGCCTGGTGGATGGTTACTTTCACTATAATTTCTCAACATCAGAAGCTTCTAGTTTATGAAGAACGTTGCTAAGGAAAATAAGACCATATATGGTGTGATGAGCTCCACTCTTTTGTCTCTCTCTTTACAGGCCAAGGGAGGAGTCAGTCTTCTCTTTCAGTAACTGGTAAGAGCCAGATTCTGACCCCCTTGCTCACACTGGGTAGTATTTCCTCACATGAGCATTCCCACCGAACGCAATGGGAGCATGTGTGTAAACATAACACACCATGAGTAAGGATGTCAGAGTCTGGAGTAACTGGGTGGTATATTTGTCATTTCAGTGTGAGAAACTGGAACAGATTTAATATGTGAATGTCTAACTGAACCACCAATTCCATACCCACTATTTGAATGATATTTTGACCCAAGTCACAGAGTTCAGATCTGAATTTGGAGCTGAGCTTTCTCGGTAGTGAGTGCTGTTTGGATTGAGGATTTTGGTTGAAGCTGATCTATCTTTTCAACCATTATTAAAACCCTGAGACAAAGTTATGCTGTGTAAAGATTTTGCATTTTCATTCACTGAAATCCCCTGTGGCTTGGTACGATAGTCCCTTTCTCCAACTAAAACAAGTGAGAATTGATCAGCTATATATCCCGGAGATGTGTTATTTTAACAGCTGTTCATTTTCAAGGGTCCTATTGTTTGTTGTTTACAAAAAAACTTTATCTTAACTAGTTAACTTGCCATTTTAAATAGATCAGAAAATTTCCCTCCCTGGTGTAGAACAAATGAAGTGGACAGAATTAAACTAATTTGGCCTGATGTCTTCAGAAAGTATTTGTTGTTATTTTATTACAGTTACAGTTCCTAAGGGAAGGCAGTTGGTGGTTATGAAGGCCATCACTATAATGAATCAATCCAATAAATTCATGTATTGAAGCTGTATGTGGTGCTACAATACAGTTTCTCAGTGGTTGGGAGGGATCCTGTCAGAACCACAACCAGTGGGAATTTTGCCTGTTAAATATTCCCAGACTGCTGATTAAATAATAGCTGTGTCCACCACTGAAGCAAATTGTGTTTCTGCTACATAAGAGAGTTTAACTTGGGAAAGCAGCATGATTTGTATATTAGTTTAATTTCCTGTCAAACTTATACTCAGAACACGCACCTGTAGAGTCTAGAGGTCAATGTTTTAAGCACTGCAAAGATGGACTTTGGCATGTTGGTGATCTTAGTGAATTGCTAAAATGGCCAATGTTAATTTGAAGAACATGCTAAAATACTGAACAACAAACTTATAAAATCATCTTTAAAGTAAAAAGAAATTGCACCTTCTAAATTCAGTTGTGCTGTTTTGAACTACAGGAAAGTAAAAAATTACATTTCAGTTATGTTTCTATGTTCTCCACTCTTCAGTATTCTCTACAGGTATTTATATGGCACTATACTAGTAGGTGTATGCTTTACAGGCAAAACTTCTGTATTTATTATTTCCAAGTTTTAATTTGCAACCAACTTCTATTATAAAGCCCTATTTTAGTACCCTTTTAACTTTGACTTTGGAAACTGATTTGGCAAAAAAAAATTGCAATTTTTTTTCAAAAAGTACAGGAGAAAGTGTCTAGTTATATCTGCTTGAGACAGTGACATTTTAAAGAAAATAGACTGAAGTTAAGCCAAGTTATTAATAATTTTTGTGGTGGATAAATCTTAAACTGCCCACACATTTCCTGATTCTGAGTTCATGTATGCTGTTGTAAATCTAGAGTAACTCCACTGGAGTTACAGCAGAGTAAATTCTGCATAACGGAGATCAGAATCAGGCCCATAATATATTGGGCCTAATTCTCAGTTGCCCTGCATTTTTGTAGCCATTTACTTCAGTGCAAAGTGGGTATAAAGAAATCAGAATGGGATAGCATCTGACACACAGTTGGCACTGAAGTGAGTGAATGGCTACAAAAGGTGAAGAGAACTGGGCTTGTTTTTAATCAGTCACTAAGAAATTCATATTTCATCACAGTGCAGCAACCTTAAATCTGACCCAAAATAAAGAGCATTCTGTCATCAGTAATCTCAAAATGTAAACAATACAAAACTGTTCTGGAAGGAAGCAAAGCATTAATATATGTGCGCATTAATCAGCCTCAAGTGCAAATCCACATACTTTATAATTTTACCTTAAGTTGATAGTTATGCATTTTTCAGAGTAAATTACATTTCTCAGGAAAAAGCAATCCTAAAAAGTCTACCGCCAGCTGATACAGATTCATCTTATAATCATAGTTCATGTTTGTCAGCATGGCAATCTGTGGAACTGGACTCTTCATTCCTACTCACCCTGATTCCGTTTAGTTTCACCCTGTCCCCACAATGTTCTCACCAGAAACATCCCTGGCAGCAGCTCACTCCGTGCTGGAAGGACAGCTGGGCAGCTCACCAGTACTTCTTCCTAGATCTGCCAGTAGGGAAGTGGCTGTCTGAGAAAGGTAGGCTTTCCCTCCACAGACTTAAGGCACCTCTACAATGGCGTGCTAAGCCTGAGATCCCATAGCCCAGACACACAGCCAGGGGGACTGTTGGCCCTTCATTAGACTGGCTCTAGAAAAGCTCAGAAGACTGACTGTAGAGGATGATTCTCTTCCTGCAGTTAACTTAAAAGGAATGAAGGGCTGGGGGAGTTTGTCTGGCTGTGTGTGTGGAGAGATGGATCAGGGACTTCTCACGTCAGTGATCTCCATTCCATTCCTTATTGAGCAGTGTCCATGTGATTAGATGACCACTTCTAGTTTGGCTTCAGGCTGGTGCTCATCCATTATTTTGTTTACGTGAAGCCTAGCTCTCAGCATGGATAGTGTATTGTGCCTTGCATAGTCATGGTTGACCTTACAGCTGAGGAGGTGGAATGTGCCTGCTTGTGTCATAAGTAGCTCTCAGTTTGTAACCCTGAGGGATCCTACTACACCTTCCTAAGACAAAGAGTGTCTGTGAAATGAAAAGGAAGGCTTAGCTATAGTAAATATGTATTTACTTCATTGCCTGTCTTATTGCACTTTCTGAATAAGCCTCTTATAAAAGAGACTTCTGTTATATTAAGGGAGATGTGTTTGTTTTGTACAATGCCATCTTGTGTTATACTAGAACATAGAAAATATTCTACTCTATATTGCAAGCCTCTATTTAAAACTATGTGCATATAGTACAGAGAGATTATTAGCTAGATCTATTTGTCTTAAGAATTGAAGACCACTCAATTGAATGCAGACCTGTTTTGCATTGATGGTATTGGTGAGGTGTTTCACCCTCTGCGTTGGTCTTACATGAGGCTCATGTCCTGCTTTTGTCTTTGATCACCCGTGCTCTGCATGTAATACAGTAGAACTGCTTCTTTTTGTACACGAATATCACTCTGCCTGTCTTTCCTCTTGCTTTGTCTCCAGGCGAGTGGATACAGATGGCTTCTCCTGTCCTGACAGTCCAACGCACTTGCTTGATATGTGATTTGTTCCATGTTGCCGGCTGTTTGTTTTGTTCCCGGTTTGTGTTTTATCCCTCTCTACTTTTCCAGAATGATGTACACAGCGGCGGCGTTTTGTGAGGAGCAAGTGCTCAGTTTCCCTCTGAATGTTGCTCTGTATGTTAATGGCCTCATTAATATGAGCCACAACACCTGCCATTGGTTTTGTGGTATGTAAATGATTACTGGCATGGACTTTTGCACACTGTGACTGGATCTCTGAATCCTCAGTCATTACCGAAGGTCTCATACACCTGCTGTAAAAATGTCGCACTGCATTTCTGAACCTGAAATAAAGGTAAACGCTGGCTGGGTGTTTGTTACTTTCTGGACGTGATCGAGAGCCTCATCTGTCTATCAACATGATCGTGCTACATTCTTTCAGTCTGTTTTGTCTTCTTTGGAAGAGCTCACCTTTTGGCATTCCAAAGGGAGATTCCAGTATTAACTGAGTCTGCCACAGTTCTGGAGGAATAAGAGCACAGCAGGGTTGTGCTTCTAGAAACTTGGTGAATGGCTTTCAAGCAGCACTGGCACATTTGCTTAATAACTGACACTAAAATTAGACATTTTGAGTGAAATTCATTGCTGAGCTGCGGGACAGCACGAGTGCTCATGGGCTTGCGTGGGACTGGAATAGTGCATCTGCTGGCTCTGTGCCCCAGGGGGAATTTCACCCTGAAGGAGCAAGTAGGTATGTTCAGATGCATCAGAACATATGTAGGTTCCCCCTCCAAGTTAGTAACATCCAACTACTCAGTGCTGAGGGAAGAAATGGTCTCTACAACAAAACAAACAGTAAAAGTATGACAGCTCCTTAGATAAGGAGCTCAGTTACTGAGTCACTGGCTCAGCTGGTGGCATCACCCACAGTTGTACTTCGATAGGTGCTGGATGATTGCAGCAGCAGTGAAGATTAAAAACGCCTGTCAGAATTTACAGCAGTTTTGTTTTAACCCTTGTGGATATTTCTTGAGTGGCCTTAATGGCTGTGACTGGGGCAGTCTTTGTAGTCACACAAACATCTCAATAGAAACTTGTCTTCCCCACATGCCCTGTCTAGCTTTAATACACTACAGATCTCAGAGATTTCACTTCAGCACGTGCTGAAAGCAGTGCAAGCTTCTCCTCATGATGATGTGCAATTCGTCTCCTCAGCGTGCTGCCAGCCATGCAGAGATCCAGCACATTGCTGATGACTTCTGATCAGCTTTCGCAGTAGTTTAATAAAACTTCCTTCACCCAACGTTAGCCTTCCCCCATTACAGGGGCTTCCCTGTGATTGAAGGATAACGATCTTCATCATTATAGCCCCATTCAGTTTATCAGAGATTTCTCCGAATGCACAGCTGCGACCCAAAGAGCTTTGAGTGGCTTTTTTAGGTACACCCCATCCCAAATATAGTACATGCCAGAATGCAAAGTAATGCGCACTGGAAAACATAACCCAACTATACATATAAAATAATGGGGTCTAAATTAGCTGTTACCACTCAAGAAAGAGATCTTGGAGTCACTGGGGGTAGTTCTCTGAAAACATCCACTCAATGTGCAGCGGCTGTCAAAAAAACGAACAGAATGTTGGGAATCATTAAAAAGGGATAGATAATAAGACAAAATATCATATTGCCTCTATAGAAATCAATGGTATTCCCACATCTTGAATACTGCGTGCAGATGTGGTCGCCCCATCTCAAAAAGGATATATTGGAATTGGGAAAGGTTCAAAAAAGGGCAACAAAAATGTTTAGGGGTATGGAACCTTGGAAAAGAGACAACTAAGGGGGGATATGGCTGAGGTCTATAAAATCATGACTGGTGTGGAGGAAGTAAATAAGGAAGTGTTATTTACTCCTCATAACACAAGAACTAGGGGTCATCAAATGAAATTAATAACAGGTTTAAAATGAACAAAAGGAAGTATTTCTTCAAACAACGCACAGTAACCTGTGGAACTCTTTGCCAGAGGATGTTGTGAAGGCCAAGACTATAACAGGGTTTAAAAAAGAATTAGATAAATTCATGGAGGATAGGTCCATCAATAGCTATTAGCCAGGATGAGCCGGGATGGTGTCCCTAGCCTCTGTTTGCCAGAAGCTGGAATGGGCGACGGGATGGAGCACTTGATGATAACCTGTTCTGTTCATTCCCTCTGGGGCACCTCACATTGGCCAGTATTGGACGACAAAATATTGGGCTAGATGGACCTTTGGTCTGACTCCGTGTGGCCATTCTTATCTTTTAAGTTAGTGTCCAGGGTGATAACCCATGTGGTTTTACCACTTCTGGTTCCATCAGAACCCCACAAGATGTTCTTGAAGCTTCCCCCATTGAGAACTGCCTTTTACGCTGAGATAAAATGGACTGTGTCCTTGACCTCTCTGACAGCCGGGCTAGCACTGCATCTCTGCAAAGGGCCCAAACTCTAAGGCTGGCTGGAGTGAAGCCCCTCCTGTGAATGTTATTTACTGCAAGAAAATCAGAAAACCTCTAAGCAGCAATCTCCATACTCAGAACTGGACTTGCCTAGTTCCACGGGACCAGTAGGGTAGATATGAAATACTGCCGATCGATGGGGAGGCTGGGTTGAGAATTGGGGCTAATGTTAACATGGCAGTTCTTAGTCTGGCTTTCCCCCTCACGGTGCATGTTGTGGACCTTTTTCTCTTAACCAGCTTTCTTCTAGCAGGTTTGTGAATGTGCCATGTTAATGTATTTTAACCTTTTTTAAAACCTTTTCCCCCACCCCCATAACCAAATGAATTTGGGGTTCTTTTTTTTGTCTTTTATTTAGACGGCTTCCTCCAGCAGTTCCTGGAAGATCATCCTAACATAAACATTTCACCTCCTTTATATTGAACACAATCTGTGTTCACTTTGGCCAAATTACCTTTAATTTGCAGTAGACTGTAAATGAAAGAGTTTGTTTTCGGATGTCAAGAATAAACCAAACTTCTGGACATAGATTGTTTTATGTGTGCTGGTTTGCTAATGAAGAGATGTAACCATGTTTCTTAGATACAGCCCATGCGAGCCACTCTTTGGAGTCTACTGAAGCACTTGCTATCCGTTCTGATCAGAAATGGGATACAGAAGAGAAGGGATGTGCTGCTAGGTTCCATGAAGGCTGTCTGGAGATCTCACATGCATGGGCGGCGGATATAATACTTTAATTCAAACTGACGGACCCCTGGTTGAGGGGTTTGGTGGGGGATGTTTTTGCTTTGTTATGCCCCATGCAGGTTTTGGGGCAGCCGAGGGGTGGTACTTGCTACTCATCTTCTCAGGTTCATCAATAATCTCCCTGGACTCCAGAGAGATTAGTGATGAACCCAGGAAGCTGAATAGCACATACTGCCTCCTCAGCTGCCCCGGCACCTGCATGGGGCATATCAAAAGCTTCTTCAGGAGGAGTGTAACAGGGTGCTGGCTTAAGAGGCACTGAACCAGCCCCTGTTAGCTCAGAACCTGCTAGCATAGCTCCCATCAAGGGGAACTGGCTGGAGCTGGCAGGGTGTGGCTCATTAAAGGAGCCTGAGAGCAAGCACCTGTGAGCCTGCTGAGAGGAAGGCCTATAAAACTAGCAGGAAGGAAGTAGAGGGGAGGGGGAGAACAGGAAAGTGAGGAGGGAGGGCCTGTTGTTCCCAGCTGCTGTAAGAGCAAGCTGTTCCCTAAGGGGCTACCTGATGGGTATTGAACTGTATATAGCTTTATATATGTGGTGGTGGGAAAATACTGGGAAATAAAAGGGCACTGGTGTGTGAAAGAGTGGTCTCCAGCGAATTTGTACCGCGAGCAACAAAGCGCTCGTCTACACGGAGAGTGAGACACTTTTCCTGAGGACTGCTTGGGGTCTGGGGAAAGGAGTTGGCCCAGGGCTCCTCTAGTCAAGGGGAGGGGAGCTTGGGGCTCCTTCGGCTGAGGGAGGGCTTCTGGCTCCAGCCATGAGGGGGGGGTCAGAGGGTCTCAGGGCTTTGGCTGTGGGGGGAGCCATGGGTGGAAGGGGCGGAGCTGGGGGCTAGCCTCCCTGAAGGGGGACTCCACCGCTGCCCATGCTCATACACGATGAGATTGTGGCTCAGAAGGGTTCACGGCAGCACAAGAATGCAGAGAGCAGATGAACATCTTTTGTAGACATTATAAAAGAGGTAGTTGCCAGCTAATCAGAGATTGTGATGGTAATACAGTCTACTGGAATCTCTCCATCAATAATCCTGTACAGTGGTCAATTAACTGGAATTTTTCAAGTCATTTTTCTAAGCAAAAGCCCTGATCCACCCCCGTGTCTGACACTGACATTCAGGCCTGCTCTGGGCCCCCCAGATGATAGGGTGTTAGACACTGAGCACTGAGGGAGCCTCATCTATACCAGGGCTCCCACCATAGCTTCCTCCAGTGGAGTTGTACCAGCGTCAGTAACACTGGGCATCATCTGCTGAAAAACCCACACGTAGATAATGCTGAGGTAACAGCCGGGTTATCACCCCAGAATTAGGGTGGGAACCAGCTGTAACTGCTTGTGTGAACAAGCCAAACCCACTCTTGGCACTGTAGCAGAAAGTGTACTCAAGAAGAATGCTGGTAATGGCACTGAATATAGCTTTGTTCTGCCTGCACTAGTTGTCTGAAGCACCAGTTTGAGGGGACCAGAGCTCACAACTATTATTGGGTTTAACTTCCTAGCATAGATTGGCCCTTACACCATGCAGACTATCCTGGACCTGTGCCATGCCTGACTCAATCTGCTGGCAATGCCCCTACTTATACAGCCCAAAATGCCATTAGCCTTCTTTGCAACTAGGGCACACTGTTGACTCATATCCAGCTTCTTGTCCACTGTAACCCCTAGATCCTTTTCTGCAGAACTGCTTCCTAGCTATTCGGTCCCTAGTCTGTAACAGTCAATGGGATTCTTCCATCCTAAGTGCAGGACTCTGCACTTCTCCTTGTTGAACCTCATCAGGTTTATTTTGGCCCAGTCCTCTAATTTGATCTGGGATGAGTAAACAAGAAACAGCAATGAGGAAAAGATGGTTGCTCTTGTTCCACCTCCCCACCAGGGGGCTTCTTCTGGGCCCCTCTCCCTGCTTCCCCCCCCCCCCCCCCCCGCAGATGCTGCAGTTCATTGACCTGGGGGCTGCCTCTGGAGATTCCACCCACATAAGGTTCCCCCACACACACACAGACACACACATGTGTAGCTTCTGGAGCCCTTCTGCTACTCCCCTTCCCTGTCCTTACAGCTAGCCCCGCCTGTCATCTGTCTCTCCTCTGCATCAGTCAGCACACCCTCATGTCCAGAAGCCAATAAAATAGACAGGGGGTGCAGCAGGGCACTAGCTGTGCTAGACGTGACTTGAGCCTTTGTACGAATAAGAACAACAGCATGAGCCATTATGCTAACTAGGAACAAAACGTATGAAGGCTGTTAATGCTCATGCTTCAAGCCATAAGCCAACCACTGCCTGCCTGATGTATGGGAGGAACCTCTTCCATGGGAGCCTTATGATAAAGTATCTGATACTAGCTACTGTTGGAGACAACACAGTGGACTTGATGGATGTCTGGTTTGATCTATTATGGTTTTTGTCCTTAAGAGCTCACCCATTTCAATGAACTGGAAAGAAGGAAGGAGATAGTGACTATCAGCCAGGGCATGGGAGTTGGTGTCAGGATTCCTGGGTTCTAGCCCAGTTTTGCTACTGACTCGTATGGCCTCGAGCAAGTCATGTAACCTGTCCATGCATCAGTTCTCCCATCGATTTTTCAGGCCAGAAGATATTTTGATTACCTACTCTGACCTCTTGCATCACACAGGGTGGAGAACTCCACCCAATTAGCATGTAGTTCAGTAATGTCAACATATCCTCAAAGGACAATCATTTTTGCTATTGAGCAAAACCTGAAGTTAATAGTATGTGTTGTTACATACTGTATGTGCGGCATTGCCTCTCAGACAGATTTGAACTTTTTTTTTTTGGACCTATATTTAAGTGTAACCGGTTCTTTAATCTATCATTCAAAGGGGAGGGGAAATTAAAAGTAGTGAAAACACCAATATGGCATTCCAATGACCCAGTTATGAGCCACATTTGTGTCTGCAGTAGGAGTTGAAGGAAAACTGTTATTGACTGCGGAGCCAATCCAGAGGCACATATTTGCATATGAAATCCAATTGGTTAACAGTGTTCTGGAACTCAGGATTGTTGATGTCTAAGGAGGTCAACAATCAAAACTTACTAACAGATCACATGACTGTTTTCAGCCAATCATGAGCGGTGATTTTCTTCTGGTATGTAACAATGTGTCCCAAAATATCACGCACATCTGAGTGAGAAAAACCCAACTATTTATTGATACACCATTAATCTGGTGAGTGGGTGCTACTGGAAAACCTCATTGTAGAAAGCAGCTAGAATCTCCAGAGGTGGGCTTGTGTGTCAGACAGTCCAAGCAGTGTTAACTATAAACCCAAGAGATGCAGAAAACACCAATGAAGGTAGGAAACCTTTCTCCTGCTCATTGCCCCATATCCTCTTCAGTCATTTCCCATTGGGTATGCATACGCTCATCGAGGAAGTGCCTTTGCTTCTTGTGCCGGCTTGGGTCACAGAAACCCCCTTGGGACTGCCACCTGATGTGCTGGGATTACCTCTGAGCCCATTTTCCCTGCCAGCTTGGGACTTCAGTACCTTGCCTTGTTTGAGCCAGACATGCTTGCGTGCTGCAAACACAGATCCAAGTCTGAACCACATCCCCCACAAACTGCAGGCTTAACTGAAAACAGCTTAAGAAATGCTCCTGTCTCCAGCACTCAGATACCCAGCTCCCAGTGGGGTCCAAACCCCAAATAAATCCATTTTACCCTGTATAAAGCTTATATCAGGTAAACTCATAAATTGTTCGCTCTCTATAACACTGATAGAGAGAGATTCACAGCCGTTTCCCCCACACACACACACACTCTGAGTTAATTAATAAGTAAAAATGATTGTATTAAATAAAAAAAGTAGGATTTAAGTAGTTCCAAGTAATAACAGACAGAACAAAGTAAATTACCAAACAAAATAAAATAAAACACCCAAATCTAAGCCTAATACAGTAAGAAACTAAATGCAGGTAAATCTCACCCTCAGAGATGTTCCAATAAGCTGCTTTGACAGACTAGCCTCAGTCTAGTCTGGGTCCAGCAATCACTCACACCCTGTAGTTACTGTCCTTTGTTCCAGTTTCCTTCAGGCATCCTTTGGGGTGGAGAGGCTGTCTCTTGAGCCAGCTGAAGACAAAATGGAGGGGCTTCCAGGGGCATAAATAGACACTCTCTTGTGGGTGGAAACCCCTTCTTCTCTCCTATGTAAAATCCCCTCCACAAGATGGAGTTTTGCAGTCACATGTCCATGCATCACTGAGTTTTTTTACAGGCCAATGCCACATTCCCAGGAAAGCTCAGATGTGGATCAGTGTCTTTCAAAGTCCATTGTCATCTTAAGTGTTTCTTGATTGGGCACTTACTGAGAAAAGTCTTTTCCCAAGATGCTGACCAAATGCTTCACTGAGGCTACTTAAAATCAAACATGTACATAGCCAATATTCATAATTTTAAATACAAAAATGATACATGCATACAAATAGGAGGAATATATTTAGTAGATCATAACCTTTGCAGAGATATGCTACATGGCATATCTAACATAAAACATATTCCAGTTATGTGCTATTTACACTCATAAGCATAGTTCTATAAAGCATTATGGGGTGCAACATCACACTTCTGTGCACTGGCTTCTTGCTTCGCATGTCCTGGCAACAGCATAGTGGGTTCATTTACCAATGCTGTTTTTGACAGCACTGTTTTGACATATCCATCCACAGATACTTTCTACCTGTGATCCCACCAGTGTGTTTGAGATTCAAGATTTTCCTAACTCATAGGGTCCAACAATGTTTCTAGGAGCCCAGGCTTTGGGGAAAATTCCAAACATCAGACAGCATTGCAATTGAGTTAGAGGGACTGGCTGACCTGGCTTACTACTCCTAGCTTGTCAGCTATACTCAGGACTAATCTTGATAAGACTGCACTAGTTCCGTTGATTTACATGGGCTAAAGACTTCATCCCAGTCACTGCAACGAACTGATGCCCCCAGTAAAGTTCCTGGGAGACCTGTTCTGCCTGCCTAAGTATTTATTATGCACTCATCGTTGTAGCATCTAGGTGCTGTTGTGCAAGCTATTGTATATCAGGTCCAATCTCAAGGCAGTCCAATCAACGGCTTGGGTCAAAGGCTTTTACCCTAGTATAGCCGAGACCCTGGAGTCTGTCATACTTGCACTGAGCACTAATCTTATCGCCCATTTCCAATTAGCAGAAAACATAGGGATAGGAGCAGATGCTAATAGCTGAGCAGTCACTCCAGAGCCAGGCTTCTCAAGGCTGTGGGCTTGTCTCCCTAATTAGGCTGTGCTGCTCTACACTTGCTGAGAGTTTAGAGTGTCCATTCCCTGCACAGAGAAAGGGGGAAACCTGCTGTTTAGGGATCTGGGGCAAAAATGAGCAGCAGGTTGATCTCCTGAGGTCCCTTCCAATCCTGATATTCTATTATTAATAGCATGACTGAACTAGCTGGATCACCCACTCCCATTCCATAAGTGGGTAATTCTGGCCCCAAGTGCTCTAGTCATAGGGGACCAGAGCCTCAAAGATATGTCGGTGTCTAACTTCCATTGTAATGGATGAGGGCCAGAGTCCATAGCAGGAGCGACAAAGTGCCCCCACACTGCGCCCCTGAGGTCTCACCCCTGCACTTCCCCTTCTCCCCAAGGCCCTGCCCTTGCACTGCCTCTTCCCAGAAGACCCTGCCCCCGACTCAATCCTCTCCAGCTCCTCCCCGTCACTTGCCCTTACAGCCAGTAAAAAGTGGGAGGGCACTCGTCTTCCCTCCTCCCCCCACAGTGTTCCGGCACCCTGGTACATAGTCCTCCCCTTTCCCCAGCCTGCATGATTCCTGGGTCTGGAGGCTCTGCACAGGAAAAGAATGGAGGGAACTTCCACCATTGTCCCTGATGTTGGGTGTGTGGATTACAGCCTGGGCCATGCTACAGTTGAAACCGTACTGGAAATGTACCTCCACGGAGCTTTATGGCTTCTGTTTCTAATGCAGTTCTAACTTGTTTGCACTTGTCAGGGAAGTGTGCTAGAGCCCTGCTAACAAGCAGCAAACCTGGGGACAGTTAGCACGGCTTTGACCACAGTAGGAATGGGCCTACAAGCAAGAGGCATCCACCATTTGGTTTACATCAGCGACTGCTAGAAATCAGGGGAATTTATGTCTGGCCTGCCTTACCTTTTCCCCCTGGGCAGACTCCAGCCTTCAGTGCTGAATGGCAGGATTATATGATATCATTAGCCCAAAGCATGATGGGCCATCTCAGTGAAGTGAGGAGTTGACAGTTCCAGAACAGAGCTTTTGGAAATCTACTTATAGGGAACTAGTGAGAACTACAACTGGAAAATATCATCCTGGTCACTAATTATATAGGTCTGGCAAGTGTGCCGCTCATTGTGAGCTTGGAATGTGTGTTTTTAAACCTTGGCCATCCCTCTTTCATTAAATGCTCACAAGTGAGATACTGCCATCACCATGACATTACAACCTTGGCAGGAAACATGCTATCACCCAAAGCACCCGAGGTGTTGGGAATGCAGCAATCAGTTACTTGTTTCCTAGAAGACACATGGAACATGCTAAGCCCCCATGCACTGACATAACCAATAGGGCTAGATCCACAAAGGCATTTAGGTGCCTAAGTCCCATTGAAATCAATGGGAGTTTGGTGACTAAATGTTTTTGGGGATTTGGGCCTTACTTTGAATTTGTATTGTTTGCTGTTTTAAGACTCTCAACTTTTGATAGACTAACAAAAGCACAGATTTACAATCCTGTATCTTAGGGATTCTCCATCCCTGTGATCTTTTGTCATCCTACTCTTCAAATAAATCTTTTCCGGGAATAAAATATCCTTGCCCCACACTACCATGTTCCTATCTCATTTGAAAGCAGGTGTGCACACCGACAGATTTGCTAAAAGCCATCTGAATCAGGTCACAGACCACAGATGCTTTTCTCTCCTCTCACAGAGATTCACAGCACATTCCTCCAGCCTGATGTTATCTGCTTAGCCAAAACGCGCATGGGTTGACCTAACCACAGATGAAAAATTAAGAGAAATGTTCTATTGTATTTTGTATGAATTGGTATAGACTGTACTGTATCTTGTGCAGAATCTGGAATTCAGCATTCCCTAACTGCAGGGTTTTATTAGTAGTGCTGGTGTGCAAGCCAGAAAGCCCCCAGAAAGACTTGCTGATTCCAGACTGCAGCTGCAGCGCTGGCAGCTAGGCAAGGTGGGGGAAGGGGAACAAACATCTTCTCATTTATCAACTGATCACATCTGATCCAATGTCCCTGAGGCAGTGGCACTCCACCAGGCCACTTTTAGTCACACGTCAGGACCTATCAGCACTTCACTCAGACTAGGAAGATTTTCAAATGTGGTATGTTAGGGCCTGATCCAACGCCCACTGAAATCAATGGAAAGACTCCTGTTGAGGCCGTGCGTTTTGGATCAGGACCTTAGTTCAGTCGTATGCGCCTGCTGCTTATTCCTCACCTAAACTTATGGAGCATGGCCACACTGTCCTTGGAATAAGTAGCAAAACTCCTGCTGGCAGCCGGTCCCCACGGTGCCCATTCGGTCAGATAATTCCTTCCCTTCTAACTGTGGTGTCACAACCAGGTGAGGATCATAAAATCATAGAATATCAAGGTTGGAAGGGACCTCAGGAGGTCATCTAGTCCAACCCCCTGCTCAAAGCAGGACCAATCCCCAACTAAATCATCCCAGCCAGGGCTTCGTCAAGCCTGATCTTAAAAACCTCTAAGGAAGGAGATTCCACCACCTCCCTAGGTAACCCATTCCAGTGCTTCATCACTCTCCTAGTGAAAAAGTTGTTCCTAATATCCAACCTAAACCTCCCCCACTGCAACTTGAGACCATTACTCCTTGTTCTGTCGTCTGCTACCACGGAGAACAGTCTAGATCCATCCTTTTTGGAACCCCCGTTCAGGTAGTTGAAAGCAGCTATCAAATCCCCCCGCATTCTTCTCTTCTGCAGACTAAATAACCCCAGTTCCTTCAGCCTCTCCTCATAAGTCAGGTGCTCCAGCCCCCTAATCATTTTTGTTGCCCTCCGCTGGACTCTTTCCAATTTTTCCACATCCTTCTTGTAGTGTGGGGCCCAAAACTGGACACAGTACTCCAAATGAGGCCTCACCAATGCCGAATAGAGGGGAATGATCATGTCCTTCGATCTGTTGGCAGTGCCCCTACTTATACAACCCAAAATGCCATTAGCCTTCTTGGCAACAAGGGCACACTGTTGACTCATATCCAGCTTCTCGTCCACTGTAACCCCTAGGTCCTTTTCTGCAGAACTGCTGCCTAGCCGTTCAGTCCCTAGTCTGTAGCAGTGCATGGGATTCTTCCGTCCTAAGTGCAGGACTCTGCACTTGTCCTTGTTGAACCTCATCAGATTTTTTTTGGCCCAACCCTCTAATTTGTCTAGGTCCCTCTGTATCCTATCCCTACCCTCCAGCATATCTACCACTCCTCCCAGTTTAGTGTCATCTGCAAACTTGCTGAGGGTGCAGTCCACGCCATCCTCCAGATCATTAATAAGGCACAGCCTGCACACAAAGACCCTGTTTCCATTGCAGCAGTTCCTATTGCTACAGTGCAAGAGGTGAGAGATGCAGGGAATGGATGCTCAGAGAATGGACGCTCAGTCTGCTTGTTGGGTGCTTTAAGGGGTGTGCTGGAGGTGTTGGCTCCTCTGTCAAGGAAGGTAATGATATAAACCACATCCAGAGCACCGTCTGTCCATGGGGCTCAGCACGCTAATGAACTGTGGCACACTGACACAGCCAGAAGTTGACTGAGCTGAGCCCTGATCTACCAGCACTTCAGCCTCCCGGATAGTAGTTAGCGTGGGCAGTACAGCTGGGGTAATGCAACTCACCTGCAGCCTGACACATGCCTTTGTGCCAGTGCCACTGAGGTGTGTGTTGTGGAGCTAAAGAGTTGGGATGGGGAAACTTAGCTGCCGGGTGCAATTCCACCTCTCTGGGCCCCAAAGCTGGCTGTGGCAGTGTTGCCTGCCACTCAGTACCATTCCAAGATTCCTAGGACCCTGGCTTGACCTGATCTGGGTATAGCTATTGGTGTCTTATGATGCAGTAAGAAACCCCTCTCTTCTGTGTCTCATGCCTTTCTGAAGTGGTCACAAGCTATCTGAGTGAGGTGAGAATGTGTGAGAGAGCTGGGAACGCCAACATGCTCTTCCCTGCAGCCTCTCTCGTGTGTCTAGCTGACCATGGACAACAGAGTCGTTGTCTTGTCGAAAACATCATAAAACATCCCGGCTCGCAACAATTTGCCAAATAGCATGTGAGAGAAGGGAAGCAAAGTGTGGGTGTGTGGGGGGAGAGGGTGTCTAAGGTGGTTTGGGGGCGATGTCAAGGTCTGACAGCCCAAGTCCTACTGATGGCCCATGCGAGTGCTGAGTGACTCTTCATACCTCCCCGCACCATCATGGAATCACTGCAGGTCATAGAAAAACTATTTGAAATTGCCTTTTTAAACATTATTTGGGTTATTTTTGGTGTGTCCAATAAACTACGTGCCTTAAAATGAGTCTAACAGCACAGGATGAGAAACCAGAAAAGTTTAAAATATGACTAAGTGTTAGTTTAAAACTATAATTTAAAAAGATTATAAAGTAGAACGGGTCAAAAAATTTCTGTAGAAACCATGGACAGAAAATTGGGTTTTTGACTAAACACATTTTTTTAAAGACGTATCTGCTTTCTGTGGGAAACTTGTATTTCTTTTTCATCAAAAACACCAAGTACTTTGGCCAAAAATCAAAATAGTTCCATTTGATATGCTGCCACAGTGCCTCATGGGAGATTTAGCTTATTTGCCCCATATCCCCACTCTCCTCCATGGCTGGGCCACCCACCACTGGTACCTGAGCACCTTCCATGTAAATTCCCTAGCAATAGCCAAGCCCACCGGGCACTTCCTGGAGTCTCTAGCACTCCTTTTCAATGTACAAATGCTGCTTGGAATATTTTTAGGGTGGAGTGGGGCTGGTTGATTTGTTTCTGTTTCAGGTGTTGTTTTTAATTTGGGGTGGGGGGGTCGATGGGGGTGTCAGTGTTGCCTTTTTTTAACCCTTTCTATAACTTCTTAGAGCCCAAAGCACTTTATAGCCCATATTCATACAACCACCTCTGAGGCATCTAAATGGTGCAAAACAATATGTAGAGGAACTGCGGGGAGAAACGAGAGCTTTGGGCAAAGACCTTAGAGCCAAATCCAGCCAACGCTCTTGCAGACTGGCCCAATGGGTCCTCAATATGCAAGCAAAGCAAATTCAGAATGTCAGGTCTTCTCTGGAAGTTCCCTACTCACAAACTACAGGGAGCTCCCATTTATCTGCCTTGGCAGAATGAAGGGCAAAGGCTCAGATGGTATGTCTACACTGCAATGTAAGCCCAGGGTTTGAATTCAGGCTCAAGCCTAACCCCCGTCCACATGCAAATCATGCTAACCCAGGGATCAGACCCAAGGTCACTCCCAGGACCTCACAGGAGTGGAGGATTTGAGCCAGAGTCAAGCCAGGACCCAGGGTTCAAGCCCTATTGCTCTGCTGTGTAGACACAGCCCTGTTGGATTTGTGCTCTGGGAGCCTGCCAGAAGTATCCCACAAGCTCATGAGCTGACTTTCTTTGTCCTCTGGACAGTCAAGTTTGGTGGACAGTAAAGTTTCCCCACACTGCACCACATAACGCAGTATAGACGCTCAAGCCTTGGGTTAACAAACCCAGGGTCTGCTAACTCGAGTTCTACTAGCCCTTGGCTTACGTTGCAGTGTAGACAGACCCACAGACTTTAGGGCCAGATGGGACCATTGTGATCATCTAGTCCAGTGATTTTCAAACTGTGGGTTGGGACCCCAAAGTGGGTCACAAACCCATTTTAATGGGGTCACCAGGGCTGGTGTTAGACTTGCTGGGGGCCAGGGCCGAAGCAAAGACTGAGCCCCACTGCCCAGGGTCGAAGCCCAAGGGCTTCAGCTCCAGGTAGCAGGGCTCAGGTTACAGCCTTCCCCCCACCCCCAGGGGCTGAAGCCCTTGGGGTTCAGCTTTGCCCCCGCCCAGGGCAGCAGGGCTTGGGCAGACTCAGGGTTTGGTCCCCCCTCTTGGGACCGTGTAGTAACTTTTGTTGCCGGAAGGGGGTTGTGTCGCAATCAGGGGCGGCTCTAGCGATTTCGCCGCCCCAAGCACGGCGGCCCGCCGCAGGGGCGCTCTACCGGTTGCCGAAGCCACGGGCACGCCTGCGGGAGGTCCACCGGAGCCGCCTGCCGCCCTCCCGGCGACCGGCAGAGCGCTTGGCGTGCTGGGTCCTGGAGCCGCCCCTGGTCGCAATGAAGTCTGAGAACCCCTGATCTAGTCTGACCTCCTGCGCGTCACAGGGCACAGAACCTCACCCACCCATACCTGTAATAGGCCCATAACCTCTGGCTGAGCCACTGAAGTCCTCAAATCTTGATTGAAAGACTTCAAGTTACAGAGACTCCACCATTTAGTTCAAACCAGCAGGGCTCCACACTGCAGAGTCAACCCTGTTGGGCTTTGACACTGTGGTTCCAGGGAGTCTGGGCGTTGCACATCTGTGGCTTAGACAACTAAGCCATCCCCTCTGGCTGGGGATAATACAATGTAGCCACAGAGGTGTGGCTTCTTTCCTCCACAGTTGTACTTTGCTGGGGATGTTAGCACAAAAACAAGTTTTTTGCTCCTTAGGAATCTGTCTAGCTTAGTTCTTCCCCAGAAGCAGCTAGCTCTGCTCTTACAGCCAGGCACTGAGGAATGGGCACATGGATGCAATTAGCATTTAGGGACAGAAGTGCAGTCAATCAAAGCAGCCTGTGTCAGGGGCTGCTGCTTTATGTGGCCGGAATGGTTTGTGAAGAGCACCATCTGCTGGCTGCATGTTGGGTTATGTTTGCTCTTTGCATTCCTAGCTCTTCCTACAGTAACATGACAGAGGTGAGCTGTTTTCCTTCACACAGCCCTCTCCTCTCATAGCTCCTCTGTGCATTGGTCCTGCTGCTATTGTAGGAGCACGGGCTGTGCTCCTTTCTACAGCATTCTGCTTCTATAAGCCAGACAGTTTAGGAAGAATTGCATGCTAGTCCCTCCTCGACCTGAGATCATTGTGCGCATCTCCCTTCCTAATCCTTGTCTTCATGCCTTCCCCCATGCTGCCCCCTACAGGTGGAATTCCCTCCCTTCCTCAGTGCAAAAGCTACTCCTCCAAAGGCTATGTCTACACTGTGAACTAGGGTGTGAGTCCCCTGCTTGTGTAAGCAGTGCCTCCGTGCTGGTACCGTGACTACACTGCTATTTATACTCTCGCTAGCTCACTGAGAGTGTGAGTACGCAGACTTGAACAAGGCAATCAGACCCTTAGTGCATAGTGCAGACTTAGCCTCGGGTTCCTCCTTAGCTCACTCCTTCCACCAGTTCTAGGCCAAATCAGTGGCTGTGCAGCCACACACACCCCCCATTCAACAGCCCAAGGAGCTGGGCTCTAAGTTAGCTAATTCCTCTGGGTCTGTGTGTGCATCTGGCAGCTGCCCTCCATGCCAGGGCAGGCTGCTGGTTGGTAGTGGTCCAAAACGAGCTGGCTGTTTGGTGAGGGGATGGATGGTTTCATGGGTAAGGCACCGGACTGAGATCAGGAGCGCTGGATTCAATTCTTCCCTCTGTGACCTGTGGGCAGGACACTTGTGCCTCCGTTCTGGAGGTGTAGAATAGGACGTATTATCATCTCCTTCTGTCTGGCTAGTCTATTTACACTGAGCTCTTTAGGGCAGTGGCTGTCTCACTATGTACTGTGACAGACCCAGGCCAGTGGGGTACAGGAGTCTGGTAGAGGGCAAATATACTGGTCACTGGATGAGTAGTTTTCTGTTCCCTGAGTGACCAGAGCAGGGGCTGCACTAGAGTAATCAGGAACCTGCTAGAACCAGTTAAGACAGGCAGGATAATTAAGACACCTGGAGCCAATTAAGAAACTGCTAGTATCAATTAGGACAGGCTAGCTAATCAGGGCACATGAGTTTGAAAAGGACCTCACTTCAGTTTGTGGCGTGCATGCAAGGAGCTGGGAGCAAGAGGCACGAGCAGCTGAGAGTGAGAAGACATATTGCTTGGAGAGTGAAGAGTACAAGCATTATCAGGCACCAGGAGAAAGGTCCTGTGGTGAGGATAAAGAAGGTGTTGGGAGGAGGCCATGGGGAAGTAGCCCAGGGAGTTGTAGCTGTTGCGCAGCTGTACCAGGAGGCACTATAGACAGCTGCAATCCACAGGGCCCTGGGCTGGAACCCGGAGTAGAGGGCGGGCCCGGGTTTCCCCCAAACCTCCCAATTCCTGATCAGACACAGGAGGAATTGACCTGGACTGTGGCTTCTACCACAGGGGAAGGTCTCCGGGCTGTTTCCCGACCCACATGGTGAATCTGTGAGGTGAGCAAATCCGCCAATAAGCGCAGGATCCACCAAGGTAGAGGAGGAACTTTGTCACAGTATGTACAATAGCACAATGGGACCCTAGGCTCTATTGTAATAATCATTTCCGTGGTGCTATCTGGGTACAGGAGGTGACCTTGCACGCTGAGGCTGGGGTTTATTGTACAGCTGAGCCATTCCACCAATCCCCTCTTGCTGTTTGACTCCTCTCAGTCTGTTCTTCATGCCCTCCCTGCCACGCTGCCCTAGCACTGAAGTAACCAGCAGGACTCAGAGCGCTAGCAGGAACAGCTGTTCCAGAGGGCGAGTGCTGAGCACCAACCTGTCAATGCAGGGAGCACTGCCAGAGATCGCTGATGGAGGAGCTCACACATCAGAGCAAGAGTGCATGGATGAGCAGCATGAAACAAACCCATCTGTGGGGTTGGGGGAATTACACCCATGACCATGATTTAAACTAAGCCTCTCCCTGAATGAATGCGTAAAACCCAGAATCCAGCCCTCGGATCTGACAAGGAGCGAGCGATCCCTGCTGAAGTGTGCTGGGAACAAACAGTCCTGCAGAGCACAGGTAGCACAGAGGTGCGAAAGGAGAGGCCTCTCAGAGCTGCTACAGCCGAGATGTCTTGCTCTCGTGGGAAGGAGACAGCACTAGCCACAGCTGAGTCAGTCGGTAATGGACTGGACTCAAAGGGGAGCAGCACGATAAGGCCAGACAATTGAGGCACGTCCATCATCTTGTGTTCCAGCCAAGCAGACCAAGCTGGCTTGCCAGAGTGTTGCTGGAAGCCTTTGGCAAACAATCCCCTTCCTCTGCTTGTGCCTGTCTGTTGGTGGAAATACCCAGCGCTACATCAGCCTGAGAAGGAAAGATGCCATCACAATAAGAACCTGGGGGTGTTTCCGGACACACATCGGACCCGACAGCTTTGCAAGCTGCAGGGAGATAAAGCCAGGGTGTTCTGCTTGAGTTTTTCACTGGTTGTGTTACAGTTACACATAGAAATCCCATGTAACACTGGAATGGGAGCAAACACAGGGCCTTCCAATGCACAGTCAGGTATCCTGCATTCCCACTCCTGATCTGCCCGCCTGCCCCACACTCCTGCTTCTGCGGTGACACCTCTGAACTAAGAAATGAAAGCTCTGCCCTTAGACAAAATACAGCCCCTGGATCTGATCTGCCTGCCCCATCAGCTGCCCCCCATGTGCTGCTCCCGCTGGGCTGTCTCACAGAAGAATGACAAAGGCAGGGAGGTTTGAGGGATTGGATGCTTTTAATAGCCAGAAAGTCCAGCTTGCCAAAGAGATTTCGAAAGCTGCTCTCCAAATACCCAGCAATTCCAGTGGGCCTCACCTACACCAGCAAACTTTGGCTAAAACATTCCCCACTATTGCTACCATTAATTCAGTTCCCCAAGCAGCAGAGCCAACAGCAGCGCTAGGGGGGAGAAGATGCTCGTGCCCTATAGCTGGTATTAAGTGCCACATACGTCATGGAGACCTGCTCTGAGCATGTGACATGGTGGATAAAATGCTGGCATTTGCCTGCAGTCCTCTGTCTACCTGTGCTCTCGCCACACTTCCGCGGTGGGAGCTCAGCTAGTATTAATGAATGAGAGCGATACACATATACATTGCGGGGGGAGAGGGAAGTTCCTAGTATGTACCAAGCAGTTTGTCTCACTCTGGGAGAAGAGACTCTTTTATAACACTGGCACTCAGGAGGTCATCTCTAAGGCAGAAGGCTTTTGTTCCGGTAGCACTGTAGGGGTCCTGCCTGCCTGCCACATGTCCTAGATGAGTCTACATGAGGAACCTGGAGAGGTCGTCCTTGATTTCAGCTTCATCCCAAGGCCCATGGATGTTGTCTTTGAGCAGCTGCAGCCGGATGAGGCAGTAAGGACACAGGCATGAAATGGAGACCAGCAGAAGGGCAAAGAGAAGGGCAGCGACGCCTGAGATGGTCAGAAGCCCAGCCAGCGCAGACAGGGCGAAGAGCAGGGTCACCCCCACATAGCAGCAGGGTGTCCGCGCTTTGAGCTTCTTCTGCAGCATGGGCCACAGGGCAAAGATCTGGATGGCGAAGGTGACCATGGCAAAAGTGTGCAGGGAGCGGGGCAGCCGGGAGGCCAGGCACACGGAGGCGAAGATGGCCATGTTGAGGGACAGCGTGCTGGAGACGATGGCGGCATTGGCCCCATAGTCGAAGAAGATCAGGTGCCCCAGGAGCATGAGGACTGACATGGCGTAGATGGTGTCCGTGCTGATTGACTCCGTCAGGGTCTTCAGCACCGGGGAGAAGCCATAGGTGAAAGCTATGAACACCAGGGTGCTCTTCAAGTCCGCCCACCGGGTCCGACCGCTCTCCTTCCTCCCCATCCCCAAGTCTATGACATCAAACAGGATGTATCCAATCAGGGAAGAGGCCAGCCCAGCCCCGAACAGCCACTGTGGGGTCAGCAGTCCATCGTCCATGTACCACCAGATGACGACGAAGACGCAGACGCTGCACAGCTGTTGAATCACCACCCCGGACTCAAACACCACTGCCCAATACTGGTACTTGCGGGCGTAGATGTTCTTCCGCAGCTCCTCCAGGAACCGGTGGTCCACATAGTTATCTGGGAAGGGCTGCCTC
This sequence comes from Mauremys mutica, assembly GCF_020497125.1. Classification (NCBI taxonomy): domain Eukaryota; kingdom Metazoa; phylum Chordata; order Testudines; family Geoemydidae; genus Mauremys; species Mauremys mutica. Next base: position 65,375,350 of record NC_059079.1, read on the forward strand.
TCATACAGCACCTTCTGCCAGCACTTCCCAGGGCTCGCTTCTACCTGGGCAAAGACCATTCTCCCAGCACAGCCCTGCTGCGTCAGCAGCCTCTTGGAGTGAGATCCCCTCACACAGACCTAGGAGAGCCACACACAGGGGAGGGCTCGTTCTCCAGGAGTGCACAAGTGGAAGGTTTCTGTAGTCCCCTCCTCCGAGAAGGGCTCATCACAAAGCACTCAGAGCTCTGCGCATCAGGCTAGGGCTGAGAGTCACCTCTTCGTTCTGTGCAGAGCCCTGCCAGCCCCTAGAAAACAAACGCACAACGGATCACTCAACTGCTGGGCAATGCAGACAAGAGATTCAATGACTGAACTCGGATCCCCAGGCAAGGCCCGGGAGCTCTTTGAGAAAAGCAGGAGACGTTGCACAGAATAAGCTACTGCACTGCTGTTAGGGCAGCCACATTCAGTTCCCTCGGACTCTCTCACACACTGCTAGCCAGATGGCTTCTGTCATATGAGCATCTTCGGGTGCTTTTTCTGGTAACTACAGATTAGAACAGAGACCTAAGAGTTGGCATTCCTGGGTTCTGTTCCCAGCTCCATCCCGAGCCCATGCAACCTTGAGCAAGTCACTTAATCTCTCTGAGCAGAACCAAATACCAAGCAAGCTACTGGGCAGTGGCTGCAGAGAGAATTGCATGGAGAGCTCTGGGTCCTAGCACTGTCGTGCAGCTGAGCCCTTTGCCTGCGCCATGCATGCTGCAGGACAGATGGCGGGGAAGGAAGTTAGCCAGAGGCAAAGGAGCCAAGCAGCCCCTGCATGGGGTTAGGCTGGGTCTGTTCTGCCCCTCCACAGAGCAGATGGGAATCCTTTATTAAAAGGGGTAAAATTCAAGCCCTGATCTATGTTCCCTCTAAGCTGTGCGGCCGCACAGCAGGCTATCAAGGGCCATGCAGGCAGGGAGAGGTGCCCCTCTCCCAGCCCCGAGCTGCTGTGGCAAGAGAGGGCTGGGGGGAGTACTCTCCCCACTGCAGCCCCAAGGCAGCCTGCACCCCAGAGCCCTCATCCCCAGCCAGAGCCCTCAGCCCCCAACACTCCTACCCTCTGCCCCCAGCCCTGAGCTCCCTCCCACACCCCAAACCCTTCATTCCCAGTCCCACCCCAGAGCCCTCACCCCCTCTGCACCTCAACCCTCTGCCCCAGCCCTGGGCCCCCTCCCACACTCTGAATTCCTCACCCCCACCACACATCACCTCCATATTGGTGCACATAACAAAATTCATTCCACGCATGGATGTAAAAAATTAGAGGGAACATTGGCCCTGATGTCTTATTCCTGTATCTTTTTTGTTCCTCTGTCCTAAGTCCAAGTGAACTCTGGACAGTGACTCTCTTACACGCACTGGAGGAAAAGCTGACTGCACTGACGGCAGTGGGAGTTTTAACATAAACTTCAAGGGAGTCCAGATTTCACCCATCACATTTCTCGTCCTTCAGCAGAAATGAATGGTTTAGGTTCTCATGCCCTAGCACAGCGCTGTAATGTTGGGCATTCCCCAGGCTGCAGGAATGGCTTTATATAAATGAGGAAATCCCTGGTTGCAGTGGATTTTTTTTTTTTAATGGAAAACTTTTCTAGGCCAAATTTCACCTGATTCTTTCAATTTTGAAAAAAGAGAGTGAAAAAACCTTTACGCTACAGGCAAAGAGGAATTTTTCTTGACTGTAAATACTCCGGAACTCATGAACGAGACCGAAATAGAAATCCAATCGCGTTAGTGGTTGGAAAGGGCTGGTGGATGAAACACACCAAGGACTCACTGTTACCTTGTAGCGAGGCCTGGGATGCAGGAACCATTATATCTCTGAAGTCTGCCCGCTAAGGCCCCAGGTTTGCAATCAGTGGTGTGTGGATGGATCTCTGTGCCAGCACAGTGCCCCATGGAGACCAGCTGAAGGGAGCTCATTGCAGGATTGAGAACAGCTCAATTCTCAGAAGTTGAGCCCATTCCCCGCTCAAGGAAAGCCTGAGTAAACGTGCCTGGTTTTGCAACATGCCCCAAAGATTACCAACTCTGTGCTTGGGCAGAGCAAATGGCATGGGGTTAAATCCTGAGACCTGTGCTGAGAACACCCTGCCTCAGCCCAGGGACAAACGGCTCAAGGGACTCCCAGCCCCAGAGGCACCCCACTTCCCCAGATCTCAACTCAACTGGGTGAAAACTCTAGGAGGGGAAGAGACAACAGGAGCCAAACCCTGGAGAGCTGTACAGATCAGACACATTGGGAGCAGAGGACTGTACACATCAGAGGTGTGTGCGCTCACGGCTGTACAGATCAGGGGGTGTGGGGGCTGTGGCTGTACAGATCAGAAGTGTATGCAGGGCTGTACAAATCAGGGGTATGTGACTGTGCAGATCGGGGGCGTATGCAGAGCTGTACGGATCAGGGGTATGTGTGTGTGGCTGTACAGATCGAGGTGGGGGGGTCTGCTGGGCTGGGGTGGGGGAGAGTGTGGGCCTGTACAAGCTGGGGTGTAGGCGGGGCTGTGTAGGTTGGGGTGTGTGAAGCAGGGGACTGAACAGATCAGGGGGGTGGGAAGCAGGCAGTTGTACAGATGGGGTGTACGGGAGGTGTAGGCTGGGTTGTACAGGTTAGGATGTGTGTGGAGTGGGGAGCTGGGTCGAGGGGTGTGGAGCAGGGGGGCTGTACAGATTAGTGTGGAGGACAGGCGGTTGTATAGAGGGGGTGGTGGCCAGGACTGCACAGATCAGGAGGTGTAGGCAGAGAGGCTGTACAGGGCAGGGGGTTGTAGGTGAGGGGCTGTGCAGGTTGGGGGGTGTAGGTGGGGCGAGGGGCTGTACAGTGCATGGTCTTGTGAGGTGATGGGCTGTACAGATCGGGGTGTAGGCGGGGCTGTAGAGGTCAGAGTGTTGTGGGTGGGGGGCTGTATAGATCGGGGAGGGGTGCAGGCTGGGCTGTACAGGTTAGATGAGTGTGGGGGTGGGGGGCTGCAGAGGTCGGGGGGTGTAGGTGTAGCAGGGGGCTGTACAGCGCAGGGTGTTGCGGGTGGGGGCTGTACAGATCGGGGTGTAGGCGGGGCTGTAGAGGTCAGAGTGTTGTGGGGTGGGGCTGTATAGATCGGGGAGGGGTGCAGGCTGGGCTGTACAGGTTAGAGGGTGGGGGCTGCACAGGTCGGGGGGTGTAGGCGGGGCGGGGGGTGCACAGGTCAGACACGCGGGGCGGAGACGCAGCGCGCCCCCGGCGGAGCTCGGGCAGCAGGCGGGGCTGGGACCCGACACTGCCGCACCGACCCCCCGGCTCCCCCGAGCGGGAGCGGGCCCCGCAGGGGCCGTGCTGGGCTCCTCGCTCCTGCTGCTCCGAGCCGCGGCCTTTGCTGCCAGCAGCGCCCCGGGGCAAGGAGCCCCCGCTGCGAACCCGAGCGGGCAGCGCGGCTGGGCACGGGGCAAAGGAGGAACCGGGGTTTGGTACCTGGGCCTGGGCCGCTGGGAAGCTGCTTCCTGTCTGCGCGGGTGCGAGTCTCTCCCCGCCATGTAGGCAGGGCCTGAGCCTGTCACCGCGCGGGCGCTGCCCCCTGCCGGCTCTGCAGCGAGACACGCCAGCCTGCGCCGGGCGGGGAGCCGGTGTGGGGCTGGGAGCGGGAGCGATCCGGGCACGGCGCGCTGCTGCCAGGGGTGCGAGAGCGTGGGGCCGGACCGGGGCCGGACCAGGGCCGGAGATAGGGGGCCAGATAGAGAGAGTGGAAAATATGGACATTTGAGGGAGGGGTGTTAATAATTGTGTATAAAACAAAGCCCCTGATATCTGGTCTGGGCCCCCTCGCAGGAGGTCGGATAAATCCGAAATATCCAGGGTCACCCCAAGCAGCCTGTCCGATGCCAGCTGGCCCCCGGAGCAGAGCTGGTGGGAACGTTTCCGATGGCGTGTTTGTTCCGTCTGGAAATGCCGCGTTGTCAGAATCAAAACCTCCCAAGGGACCGTGTTGATTTCCCTGACATTTTGTTTTGGATAAAAATCACAACGCAGCGTTTGGTCAGAACAGAGTAACAGACCGTTTTGATTTATAGTAGAAATTATAAAATAATTTTAAAAAATCATATAAACGTGAACTAAATCGTCCGAGGTTGCAGGGGCAGCGAGTTCTATGGGCCTGTGGTGCCCAGGCTCCGGCAATATCCAGGGCCCGGGTCTCTCCCCGGGCCCTGCCTGCTGCCCCCATGCGCCTCCCCCGAGTGTCCCCCGGGCCGCTCACTGCCCCGCGCACCTCCCCTAGGCCCCTGTCCCTGCCTGTCCCCTGCAGCGCCAGGCTGACTCCCTGCTGGCTTTCAGCATCAACTGCCGCTGAGGGGTCCTAGTGACCCCCCGTTCACTAGTCACAGGGCAGACTGACCCTGAGCCTGTCCTTCCGCCTCAGACCCTTTCATTTTCCGGCAGGATCCTCCACCAGCACAGGGGGGCCCCTCACCCGCAGTCACCACTCCTGCCTCATACTGGATAAGGGGCAGCCCCACTCCCCACCCCCAGTGAGGCTACAGTGAGTGGCAGCAGCAGTGGAGGACACGCACATGTGATGGCAGCCCCCTTCCCGGCACCCACCACAGGGGAGGTGAGGGGGCTTCCTGGACCTGAGAGGGGCCCTAGGAGCATGTGCACTGACAGTGGTGCAAGGTGAGAGTGGTGCAGGGGGGAAGAGGATGGCCCCTCCCCCGGAGCTTGCTGCTGCCAGCAGGGAGAAGGCTGGGGGTCCTCCTCCTCTGGCTTGCCTGAACCCCAAAATCCTCATCCTCAGCCACTCCCCACCCCAGAGCCCTCACCCCTGCACCCCAACCCTCTGCCCTAGCCCTGAGCCCCCTCCCAAACCCCTCATCCCCAGCCCCACCTCAGAGCCCTCACGTTTTTACATTATTTTAAAAAATATACAGTAACTCCTCACTTAATGTTGTAGTTATGTTCCTGGAAAATGCTACTTTAAGCAAAACGATATTAGGCTAATCCAATTTTCCCATAAGAATTAATGTAAATGGGGGGGGGTTAGGTTCCAGGGATTTTTTTTTTGTCAGACAAAAGACTATATTTTTATATAGACACACACATATACACAATATAAGTTTTAAACAAATAATTTAATACTGTACACAGCTATGATGATTGTGAAGCTTGGTTGAGGTGTAGGAGTCAGAAGGAGGGATATTTCCCAGGAAATGCCTTACTGCTAAATGATGAACTAGCACTCTGCTGAGCCCTCAAGGGTTAACACGTTGTTAATGTAGCCTCACACTCTACAAGGCAGCATGAATGGAGGGAGGGGAGATAGCATGGCAGAGAGAAACAGAGACACACACCCTGTGTGTGAGAGAGAAACACACATTGCCCCTTTAAGTACGCTGACCCCACTCTAAGTACATTACCTTTTAAAGTAGATCAGCAAGTTGAGACAGCTGCTGCTGCCAGCAAGCTCCTACTGTCTGACTCCTGAGCCCTGCCGTGTCCCCCTGTGACGGGTTGGATCACAGAAACCCCCCTGGGAGCTGCCAACTGATGTGTCAAGACTACCTCTGCTCCTGTTTTCTCTGTCAGCCAGGGCTGGCTTTATGAACTGTGGGGCCCAATTTGAATACCTGGCGGCGGTCTGGGGTTTCGGCGGCACTTCGGCAGCAGGGGGGTCCGCTCCGGGTCTTCCACGGCACCGAAGGATCACCTGCCGCCGAAATGCCGCTGAAGACCCGGAGTGGACCCCCCCCACCCCCGCCACCAAAGACCTGGACTCCCCCCTCCCCAACCACGGGTGCCGGGTGAGTAAAAATTTTAAATTAAAAAGATGTCTAAGGCGCGGGGCCCGATTCCTGGGAATTGGGGGAATCGGCCTAAAGCCAGCCCTCCTGCCAGCTCAGGACTCCAGCACCCTGTCTTGCTGAGCCAGACACTCCTGTCTGCTCCAGCAAAGACCTGGGTCTGAACTACCTGTCCCAAAGCTGCAGGTTTACCTGAAAGCAGCTAACAGAAGTGTTCTCGTCTTTAACACCCAGATGCCCAACTCCCAATGGGGTCTAAACCCAAATAAATCTGTTTTTCCCTGTATAAAGCTTATGCACGGTACACTCATAAATTGATCACCCTCTATAACACTGATAGAGAGATATGCACAGTTGTTTGCTCCCCCAGGTATTAATACATACTCTGAGTTAATTAATAAGTAAAAAGTGATTTTATTAAATACAGAAAGTAGGATTTAAGTGGTTCCAAGTAGTAACAGACAGAACAAAGTAAGTCACCAAGCAAAATAAAATGCACAAATCTATGTTTAATCAAACTGAGGCTATGGCTACACTTGCACTTCAAAACGCTGTGGGGAATAACGTACAGCACTGGGAGCCGCGCTCCCAGCGCTGGGGCTTTGACCACACTGGCGCTTTTCACACCCTGCTGCAGCGCTGCAAATTTGCAAGTGTAGCCATGGCCTGAATACAGATAAGATCCTCACCAGTTCCAGAATGCTCCCTTTTACAGACTAATCTCCTTTTAGCCTGGGTCCAGCAATCACTCACACCGCTTGCACATAGTCCTTTGTTCTAGTTTCTTTCAAGTATCCTGGGGGGTGGAGAGGCTCCCTCTTTAGCCAGCTGAAGACCAAATGGAGGGGTCTCCCATAGGTTTAAATAGACTTTCTCTTGTGGGTGGAGACCCCCCTCCTCACTCCTATGCAAAGTCCAGCTCCAAGATGGAGTTCTGGAGTCACCTGGGCAAGTCACATATCCATGCACAGTCTTTACAGGCAGAAGCCATTGTCCACATGGTATCTTGTATGTCTCCAGGAAGACTTCTTATGTGGACTGGAGCATTCCAAGATACATTATTCCCTAAGTGCTTCCTGATCGGGTACTTAACCTTGTGAATTCCTTCCTAAAGAAGCTGACCAAATGCCTCACAAAGCTTACTTAGAAATCAAGCAAGTATACAGCCAATATTCTTAACCTCAAGTACAAAACGATATATGTGTACAAATAGGATAAATAGCTATAGTAGACCATAACCTTTACAGAGATGTGTTACATGGCACAGGCAGCACAAACCCCTATTCCAGTTATGTCATAGTCCCATAAGGCATTATGGGGTACAGCGTCTCACACACTGCTCTGTGGAGCTGGGGTGCAGGAGCAGGGGAGGGGGACACCCTGACATCAGCACCCCTCTTCACCCCCTCCCCCTGGCACAGCAAGCAGGAGGCTCCCAGGAGCAGCTCCAAGGCAGAGGGCAGGAGCAGCACACGGCAGTAGGGGGAGGGACACCTGAACTGCTCGGCAACTGATAGCCTGCTGGGTGGCTGCTGCACAGGGAATTTAGGGGATCGGGGAGCTGATAGCGGGGCTGCTGGTCCACCCTGGTTCCAAGCCCCCACTAGCTAGTTCCAGTGAGCTGCTCTTTCTGCAAGCAGTGGACAAAGCAGGCGGCTGCCAAACAATGTTATAAGGGAGTATTGCACAACTTTAAACAAGCATGTTCTCTAATTCAGAGGTTCTCAAACTGTGGTCCATGGGCTCCATGCAAGTGGTCTGCGGATAGTTCCCTCTAAGGTGCGCGCCTGGGCGGCCGTACACAAGAGAATGAAGGGCCACCCACCTAATTAATAGAGCTGTGCAGGCGTGGCTCCACTAATTAGGTGTCTGGACCCTGGAGAAGATGCACATGTAAGGTCAGGTGATGGCCTTGGGGGGGAATAGGGGGTAGGTGGGAGGGGGCAATGAGGTGATAAGAGGGAGTGGGGGGAATTTGAGACGTGCAGGGCTGCTGCAGCCAGAGCAAAAGGTGACTTTCCCCAGCTCCAGGGCTGCGGCTACTGGGAAGAGACGCCCTCCTTCCCAGCCCCAGCTCAGGGGCTGTTGTGGTGGGGGAGAGGAGAGACCCCCCCCTGCTCCCCCAGCCCCAGCTCGGGGGCTGCTGCGGTGGGGGAGAGAAGGAGAGACTCCTCCGCTCCCCCAGCCCCAGCTCGGGGGATGTTGTGGTGGGGGAGAGAAGGAGAGACCCCTCCACTCCCCCAGCCCCAGCTCGGGGGCTGCTGCAGTGGGGAGAGAGGGCATATCCATCGCATTAGAAAGGTTATGACTACTGATATTAAAATGAGTTGTGTGTTTTTATGTGTAGAACAAAAAAAAGTTAATTATTATTCAGGTTTTTTTACATAGCACTTTTATCCAAAATGCTTTACAATAGTTAGCTAACAGTACAAACAACATTTGGAAAGATCATTAAATGGTCCACCAAGACCCTCAGCAATTTTCAAGTGGTCTGCGAAAAAAAAAGTTTGAGGACCATTTCTCTAATTGATCAGCAATGTAACAACAGAACAACGTTAACTAGGATGACTTTAAGTGAGGAGTTACTGTATATTGGCTTACAAGGCAGGTGTGTGTAGGGGTGGGACTTGGACCTGTTCTGGGCACCACCAAAAATTATACAAACCTGCTGCCCCTGCGAAGTTGAGGTTGTTGAAACAAAACATTTCATGTGACCCAAAAGGAATTCTTTCAAAAATCTGGTTTAATGGGACATTTTGAAACTCGACATTTTGTTCCTGGTAGTAAAAATAAATGTTGAGATCCCGGACTTTCCCAGGAAACAGAAATTCCAATTTCTGACCTGCGCTACCCATGGCCTGGCTGTTTTTTCAATAGAACCTCCTGCCATTTACCATAAGGAATTAGCATTGCCTGGGTATGAGGATATGTATTGTTTAAATCCCAGTTCTGCCGCCCTTACTCACATCAAGTAACACCTTACTCTGAGAGTAGTGCCTAGGCAGCGAGGTGCTACTTGACGTGAGTAAGGGTAGCAGAATCTGGCTGGAAGTTAATACAACCTGCTTTATCACTGAAGCGGGAGTATGCACCCACTTGTCCAAGTGATTCTTAGGTTCTTCCTGCCAGGAGATGGACCTCCAACTGCTTGGTGCTCAGAACTCATATGGTATCAAAGTAAAAGCTCTGCTTAGCTAGAACTCCTGCGTGCTGCTACTCTGCATCGCCAACCAATGATTCAGAGGTGGAGGCAAAATCTAGTCACCTACCTAACATTGTGGGTGCAAAGTATCAATGTCTGTGGCTGCAAGTGGTGTATAGATAGTGAGCACTGGAGCACAATGCTGGGTAATCCGTTAGGTTTGATTCAGCAGGTGCTGAAATGACTGGAGGTGAGCCACTCTCATTTCTTTCTAGGTTCCTGTTATAACTATCGACCGCATTCCAGATCCTGCTACCACCTGGCAGCTCGGCAAGGAGAGCAGCTCCTCGCATAGCCCAGGCAAGCCCACTAGAAGGTAGCGTTCTTAGCTGGGTTTGCGGAGTGTTAGTTTGTTCTTAAAGCAATCATGTGTCATTATTAATCATGTTCATTATGGTAGGGCCTAAGGACTCACCAAAACCTGGGACCCCTTGTGTTGGGCACTGTCTGAGCATAAAGTAGCTAGCAGCAGCCCCTGCCCCAAAACCCTGACAAATAGATCAGACAGACCCAGGGTTGGGGAAGGAGTAGAACAGATCACCATACATAGGATTGAGGAGGATCCCCCCGCCCGGCTCAGATTGCCAGTGACCTTGGGGATTTTGTGCCTTCCTCTGCAGCGTGGGGCACTGATTGCTTGCCAGGATTATCTGGGCATGTCTCACCTAACCAATTCCTTGCCACTACAGGGGCCTTGGACTTGAGTGCACCTCGGTCCCTCCTGTTCTCTGCCTGCAGCTCACAATAGTCTGGTCGCCTGTGGGCTGTAATACTTTGGTCGAAATTTCAGTGGTTGGGTTGTGCGGTGCTTGGTGGGGTTGGTGGCCTCTGATCTACAGGAGGTCGGGGGGAGGGTCCCTTCTGGCCTTCAACCCTATGACGCTGACTCTATGTGATGTCATGTTAAGTTCCATAATTATTTGGGGGGGGGAGGGGATAAGCCAAATGGAAAGAAAAGGGAAGAGAGGGGGGACATTGAAGGGAAGGAGGGTGAGGGGGATAGGGCAGGGGAGAAGAGGGTGAGGGGGCAGGTGAGGAATTAATCTGAGGTGGAGAGACTGATGGAGAGGGAGGATTTAGTGCTGCTGAAAGGACCCCGAGACTGGAAGGCCAGATCCTCCGCTGGTATAAATCTAACTTCAGCGACAGTTTACACCAGCAGAGGAGCTGGCTCTGAATTTCTTTCCCCACAGAGCAATTATGGCAAGGGCAGCAGCCGTGTGCGCTTCCCCAGTCTCCACCAACACCCCGCAAGGGACCAGTTTAGTCAAAACGAGCCCCAGGAAGTGCAATACCTTTTCCACAGGTGACAGCAAAACAGGGATTCAGTGCACAGGGTGCTTTCCTGCTCACTGGGTCTGTCACTGGCTTGTTACCTGACAGAGGTGACCCTTGGCTGGGCTGCTGACTGCACACGCTCATGCTCCAGGCTGGAGTGATGGGCACTCTAGTCACCTGTTGGAGTTTTGTGATGGGACCCAATTCAGCACTATTCAGTGGGATTCCCTTACCCCATAATGGAAAGCCAGTCTGTTGCTGGGAAAAGCTTGCACAATGAGTGCCAAAAGGCAGGATCTGCCTGGGCAGGGTTTGTTGTGTCTCCTTATAAGATGCACATATTTAAAAAGCCTACATCAATTAGCCCGTAACTAAAGAGGCACAATAGCAACTAATGAGAGCTCCCAAAAACGCCTTCACGTTCGGGCCAGCCCCATGCACAAGCCTAGAGAACCAAAGAGGCCTTGAAGTGTCCTGTGAAAGTCAATGAATGCTGTTGGACTACTAGAGGGGGTGAGTTCTAGAGTGGAGGGGGCCTCCTCGAGAACACTCTGTCTCCAGCTCAGATGTTCTGGTGTCGGGACTGTCTAGGAGAGCTCCTTGGCTGATGTCACCTGTCAGAATGGAAGATGGAGAGATGGACTCAGAGCATCTCTTCATAGACAGATGGAGGCCTGTGTAATACAGGTCTAATGCTTTGCATGCAAGAAGAACTGCTGAGTAGAAATGACAGCTGTGCCCCCTGCTGTACAGATCCAGCTCCCAGTGAGACAGTGGAGTTCTGCTAGGATGACCAGATGTCCCGATTTTATAGGGATAGTCCTGATACTTGGGGCTTTGCCTTATATAGGCGCCTATTCCCCCACCACTCCATCCCAATTTTTCACCATTGCTATCTGGGAGTTCTGCACACTTAGTGGAGTTTGGCTTCAAGTGGGCAACCCCATTCTGTGCCAGCTGAAGCTTCCCATTATAGCTCAGAGGCTTGTGAGGTTTAGGAAGCATTGAGCTCTGGATCCTGTCCCCAAGTGGGCCAGTCAGTGGAGAGGTGGGAGGACAGAGGCACTGAGTGGCCGGAGAGCTGCCCCATGCTCGTTGTCAGGAGCCTCCTGGCAGATGACCCATAGGAGGCTCTCAAGGTTCCATGATGGGGAGGCAGTTGGACAGACGGCGTATCCCAGTGACGCGTGAGGAAAAACTGCTTTGGCTCTCCTAAGACAGAGCTTATGGTCGCCTTGTTTGTCATGAACTGGCAGGAAAATGTGGGCACTGAGGGAGCAACAGCCGCAATTCTGGCCATGGAAACAACTGTGGTGACCCCGGCTGTGCTAACAATCCTCACTCTTGTTTATTTCATTTCCTGAAGGAAGTCATCCTTGACCAAGAGTAGAAACCAGTTTGTAAGGGAAAGCTACAACCCCCCAGGATTCAGACCCTCAGCCCTGGGAGCGCTCCCATGCAAAACGAGCTGTCTGATGACTTCTCCATGCAAGCAGAGCTGTGGCTCTCGGAAGAACCAGAGGGTAAAAGCTCAATCTCTCAAGCTGTGTTACTGGAGAACTAGGTGTGCGCCAGGTGGTGAAAAGCAGGCAATTAAGTGTAGTCTCAGCTGTAATTATATAAAGCACTAGGTCATAGTGTAGGGGGCAGTCCCACACTGTCAGGAGGGACACAAGAGGGCCTGATGGGCTGGGTCACTCCTAGAGTAACTAACAGATTCAGGCAGTTCCACCAGGGATGAATGTGGCTATTAGGGCTCTTCCACCTCTAAAGCCCATAAGATTATGAATGTCTCCGTCTATTTCTCTTTCCCTGCTGCCCCTTGCCTTCCCATACTGGAGCACTGGGATAGACAGTCACCTCCTTTTCACTTCCCCTCTTCCTTCGCAAGCAATGGGACAGGATCTGAGTGGAGTAAAGGAGCCACTTCCTGCACCAGTGGATCAGATCTTGACTTTTGATTGAGGTTCCCCCTTAATTGGCCCCTGCCTGGAAGGCTGAGCTCAGTGGTGAAAGCATCCAGCTTGGATTAGATTTCCCAGGTTTGAATCACACCAGAGCTGACTCAGCCCTTCCTCCTGAAGGAATAGGTGTGCCGGGTTGGGTAGCCACTCACCCATTACCAGAGTACGTGGTATTCCAGTGCTTCCGGGGAGTGGGCCCACCCCGCCCCACTGGCATGACCTTGCTTGCACGGTGCATAGGAGGTCACACCACACAGAGGAGATCATGCGGAAGAGGGAACCACTCCACCCCACTGGTGTGTCACACCAGTGCTGCACCACACTCTTCAAAATGGGGACCCCCCGTCCAATACCAGACAAAATCACCTTCGGTTTTGTCTCAATACCAGACTGGGGACAAACCACCCCAAAAAAGGACAGTCTGGTTTGAAACAGGACAATTGGCCAGCCTAGCACTGTATGTTACATGCAGTTGGCTCCTTGTGGGTCTTTCAAATGAGACCTTAAACTGTGATCCTGTCAGCTCTACACTTTTTTTAAATACCCTGTTGTCCTTGGCCATCATTCCCCTTCCCCAACTCTGCGTACCAGTTGTCCCCACCCCAGAGGTGGCTGCATTTCAGTGGTCTTATGTACATACAAGCTTTAAATTCTGACCGGTTTTCTCTCGTTACAACTGGTTGTTGTATTCCTGATTTGTCTTTTGTCTTAGATTGCCTGGTCCTCAGGGGCAGGGACTGTCTTTGTGTTCTGTGTTTGTACAGCAGCTAGCACAGTGGGGTCCTGGTCTGTGTTTGGGGTCACTAATAATAGCAATTACTGAGGCAGCAGGGCAGGGAAAGCTGCACCAATGTAGAGAGGCATTGGGGAGGAACCCCCAACTTGTTTCTCAGAACAAGTTGAATAATTTCTTTTTCCTGCTTGATTTTTCAGGCTGGGGTTGTCGACGAGGACAGCAATGCATAGAGTTTTTATGGCTCTCTCAGACATAGCAGCCCTGAGTAGGGAATGTCCATCTTGGAGGGGGTCTCTGGGATCTCTGGCTTTACCTTTCCCGCTCCTTCCCATATCAGAGCCAGCTTCTTTCTGGATGAGGCCATGCATGGCCCTGCCTCCTGAAGTGGCCAGGGCTGCTCTCGCCTTGGGCTGAGCTGGGGTGAGGGTCGCTTTGGGGGTTCCTCCCCACAGGGAGGAAAGGAATATCCTCTTGGCCAGCTTCAAAAGGAGAAGGCAGGTGGCCCTGGTCTGCCCCACCCCAAGCCCAAGAGGAGAGGCCTCCCACTCTGACTGCCCCCTCCAGTGCAGTAGGTGAGCCCCCCCCCCCACTAAATACTATATCAGAGAGTAAATATGAGACAGGAGGAGATGATTATGGGCTCGGGTCAGGGGAGGGTCTCTGGGCTGTGGGACGCAGGAGGTCAGGCTAGAGCAGGGGTTCTCAAACCGGGGGTCAGGACCCCTCAGGGGGTTGCAAAGTTATTACATGGGGGGTCACAAGCTGTCAGCCTCCACTGCAAACCCCGCTGTGCCTCCAGCATTTATAATGGTGTTAAATATATTTAAAAGTGTTTTTAATTTATAAGAGGGGGTCGCACTCAGAGGCTTGCTATGTGAAAGGGGTCATCAGTACAAAAGTTTGAGAACTACTGGGCTACATAATCACAGTGGTCTCTTCTGGCCTGAAATATCCATGAATGGAGAAGCTGTGACGCAGATGGCATCCCCTGATCTGGAATCCTCCTCTGTAATACACTCAACTGGCCACTAGATCTCAGCCACTCTCCAGCTACTGGGCTCTCCGTCACTCGGTGACCTCCCTCCATTGGCAGCAAAGAATCCTGTGGCACCTTATAGACTAACAGACGTTTTGCAGCATGAGCTTTCGTGGGTGAATACCCACTTCGTCGGATGCAAGTAGTGGAAAGTGAAGTAGTGAAGTGCATCCGACGAAGTGGGTATTCACCCACGAAAGCTCATGCTGCAAAATGTCTGTTAGTCTATAAGGTGCCACAGGATTCTTTGCTGCTTTTACAGATCCAGACTAACACGGCTACCCCTCTGATACTTGACTCCATTGACAGTGACTTGACAGTAACAGACACACTCACAGCCCCGAAACCCCGCAGGACACAGAGCTAATAGCTCCAGAGCTCAAGAGTGATTGGGTTTTAGTGAAACCAGTACATCTTTATGGACGAAGATAGAGCACTGGCTACCTGCAGTGAAGCACATGCTCTAGCTCTGCTCTGAATGAAGATCTATGCCAGGTAACCCCTTCCGCAGCCCCTCGGGGCTGCTCCAGCTGAAATGCTTTGAAATGGACAAAGGTCTGAATAAATCTGCTCCTGTGGTCTCCGACTGGGGCCAGAATGACAGTCCAAAATTGGAGCAGCAGCAATGCAGACTCTTCTCAGTCCCAGCCGCTTTATCAGCAGCCCTGCTCTGATGCGGGTCTGGCAGCTGTGTGTATATTTGTGTGTGTGTGTGTGTGTGTGTGTGTGTGTGTGTCTGGTGGGGAAGGGGTGTAGTTTGCTCGTCGGCACTATAGTTCACACAGCTGAAACGGGGAGACTAGAAAAGGTAAAAGACAATTACAAAGAGGAATCTGGCTAAGGAAAGAGAGGAGAAACCAAGAAGGAAAAAACTTTGACTGCAGAAAACAAACGCGAAGTGCAGGAAGGAGCACGCAGCATGCACAGAATGCACACAAAGCACCAGAGAGAGACAAGAGGGGACGAAGCGATTGCAATGATTTACTGAGCTCCTACAGGCTCTGTGCAGTCCCCAAAATAAAGATGGTGCCTGCCCCAACGCCTGATGGGCTGAGTACAAATGAAAAAACAAACAAGGAACAAAGAGTGCAACAGAAAAAAGCAACATGGAAGCCAGAGAAGGTGGCGGGGGGAGGGCATGGGAAGAGCACTTTAAGAAGAAATATAAAACAAACACAAAGCAACAGAATTCAAACAGGTTAAAGTGAGTCTGAGAAGGGAGGCATTTGGGGTCCATTCTCAGTCCCTCCAAACCTGCACTGAGGGATGGGAGAGAGACGCACAGGTAGCTCTAAGCTAGCTGTGCACTCCCTGGATTCTAGGGGCATCCAGGGTCTTGCCTGGTATAAGTTACAGCAGCCCCAGGGTAGAGGGCCCCTCTCTCCCAGTGAGTTCTGCAGGCCACCTGGCAGCTGCAACAGCGACAACGGAGAGCCATGCTAATGCATTGAGGTACTGTCCCTCCCAGTGGTGCCAGCGGCAGGGTGAAGCCTTCTAGGACTGTGCTCTTCTGAGCATGGACAAAGCTCATCTCCATTTCTGCTCCAGCGGCCAGCTTTGACCCTGAGAGAAGAAAGAGGAATGGCAGCTGCTGAGGAAGGAGAGAGACCAAAGGACAAGGAGAGCCAACAATGGGGCTGACACGGGGCTCCCACTACTTTTACACCAAGAAACATAGGCTACCAAACACCACACAGTTTGCCTTCTGGTGGCTCAGTCTCTTGGTAAAGTGAATGCTCCCCATTCCTTGGAGTGTCAGGCCTTCGCTCACCATTCAGCACAGCAAACTGCTCACTCTAGCAAATGCTATTTAATTTTCAGATGTGGTCAGACTTAATCCCACTTGGTGCCTGTTGCCTACAGTGCTTTCCAGCTATAAAGTGCTTTTCCTACAGGGCTCGGCAGCCCTGAAACGCAGGCTGCTGATTTACGTGCCTGTATATGGCTCTAGTGGCCTGGTTTTTGGCCTGCAGGTCTAATCCTTCCTCAGAGACACCCAGCCAGCTCTCACAGACTTCTGAGACTAGCAATGTGCCCACGGAAGCTTTTAGAGAGTGTCACTGTAGTGGGTTCTCGCCTCGGCAGATCTGAAAATTAGGCCCCTGGTGTTCGGTAGCGGCCTAACTTGTGACTCCCATGTTTGAAAATGTTGGTCATAGTGTGTAGATTAGGGTGAGAAGAGAGGAAAATCCACTGTGGTTTTGAGAGAGCATTAAAGACAAGCTTCTGGTTTTTTGGGCTTCTTTGTGGCATGTGAAGGAAGAATGAATCTGGGGAGTTTTCTCAGAACAAGTTGAATAATTTCTTTTTCCTGCTTGATTTTTTACCTTGGAGACATCAGTCTTGCTTTCGTTCATTTGGTTGCTGGAGCCCTGTGCACTCATGTAGGAGCTTTCTGAGCGCTGCTCAAGGGGCCGAGGTGTTGAATCTTTCACAAGACATGTTTCCTTCCAACAGTTTGTCAGGCATTCAGATGAAGAGGCTGAAACAGGGAAACCAAACCCTAAAGCTTTTGAAACTGTCCAGTGTAAAAACCCTTCCCTTCCATACCTCAATGCCAATTTTACTCATCACTTGTGATGTTCTACTTCTGCAGGTTCTCCGGTCATCCATCGAGTCTTCTCTTGCTTGTTTTTTTAAAAAAAAAGCACTAAACAGCCTCTTTTCCTTAAAAGAAGAAGAAGAACTTCAGGCCTTCTTCATGCACCAGAAATAAACAAAATAGGGCACAGACTGGTTCCCAGGCCCACGCCGAGATCCCTAGACCATGACTCTCGTGGGCTTCACAGCAGATTTTTTAGGGGGGCTTAGGGCAAGAGACACCAGCACCACTGAGTTCAACTAGGGAGTTAATTGAATTTTCCTCACCTTGACTTAAACTCAGCCTGTGAAAAATGTCACACTGCAATGATTCTGGATCCCTCCTTTGGACTTCACATATCTCCAGATTCAGCAGCCTGAAGCCTCGCGCCCCAGCCTGAGCTTAGCCCACCAGATGGCTTTTGCCAGAAGCAGATGGTTGCATTCTCCAGCCAGTGGAGACATGGATGTCTTTTCCCCTGTCACAAGAGAGGCAGAGCTATATTGCAGTAGCACCTGGAGGCCAATCAGACTGGGCCCTCATTGTGCTAGGTGCTGTACTGTTTTGTAGTAACTGACAGTCCCTGCCCCTGACAGCTGACAGGCTATCCCCAGGGACTTTTCAGTCAGGACCGGCGGGGAGGGTCCTTAACTGAGGAGCTCCATTCTGGGGGTGATGATCTGTCAGAGTCCTATACTGGTGTCTTCAGAGTACCCTTAAGTCTCAGCTGGCCTAGCTTTGTCTTCTTTAGGGTCCCTTGCCTTAATTTGCATCTCCGGTCCCCTGATGACTAGCTGGGAATTGAACTGTTTGGAACTGGGGCTGTTGGAGATTCTGTCTCACGGTCAGTATCTGACTCCTTCCCTTTCCTTTCCAGTTTGTAGGCTCTGGAGTCTGGGAAGGCCTGAAACCAGCCTCCCGTTTTACAGGCACAGTTCATAGTACTTGCCCATCTGATTTTCTTGCCCCACCAGCTCACTCAGTGTCCAAGTACTAGAAACAGCACCTGTGATTAAATAGGAACAGCTAGTGGGGGTACAAAACTGCAACCGCAGGCAAGTTCTCAAAATCAGGCTGTAGCAGGGTGGCCCCCGCTCCTGCCCAGAGGGGTTTAAAAGCAGCCTGGCAGGGCTTGAGAGTGGTGGCTCTAAAAGCTGGGCTGATTGGGGAAGTGGATGCGGCTGGGCCACACCCCATCAGGCCACAGCTGGCCCCTATAAAAGGCCAGGGAAGCCAGAAGCACAGACAGTCCCCCTCTGCCTGTAGAGGAAGATGGGCTTGGCTGCAGGGAACTAGAGACAGGGTACCTGAGTGAAGCAGGGTTGGGGGAAAGGCAGAGGAGCTGGGGAGCTCCAGCCTGGAAAGCCCCAGGCTGTGGCCTTGCACAAGGCCAACAGGTACTGGGGGTTGCAGAGGGCAGCCCAGGGGTAGGCCGAGACAGCAGGTCCAAACCCTCCTTGCCAGTGATGAGTTGGCTGAGACTGCAGTCTGCCCCAGAGTGTGGGGCTAGACAATGACTGGCAGTAGCCAATACTGAGGCAAGGTGGGGATAGAGGGTGGGGGTTCCCTGGGCAGGGGAAACCCAGAGAGAACGGGGTTACTGCTAGGGGGCAGCATCCCATGTAAGAGGGCACCGGGTCCAGGGAGGGACACGGGGGGCCTGAAGACAGGTGAATCATCAGCCTGCAGAGGGTGCTCTGGACTGGAACTGAGCTAATTCCCAGAGTCACCAGCAGGAGGCGCCGCAGGGGTGAGTTGACCCGTCTACACAGGCCTTTGGCATTTGGTCTTCAAGCCTCTCCATGAATGGAAAATGGCACCCGCTCCATAGCTGTTAAATAAAGATGCATGCTATTGCTTGCACAGCCAGAGCTGCAGCCCCTTCTATGCAGAGGACTGTCATGTCATCGATACATAACAGGGAAGATGCTGGTTCACTTTTTAGGGTACGTCTACACTACAAGACTATTTCGAATCTACTTAATTCGAATTTGTGGAATCGACCTTATGAAGTCGAATTTGTGTATCCACACTAAATACACTAATTCGACTGTCTGAGTCCACAGTAACGGGGCCAGCGTCGACATTGGAAGCGGTGCACTGTGGGAAGCTATCCCACAGTTCCCGCAGTCCCCGCTGCCCAGTGGAATGCTGGGTAGAGTCCCCAATGCCTGCTGGGGGGAAAAATGTGTCGAGGGTGGTTTTGGGTAACTGTCATCATTCAGCCGTCACTCCCGCCCTCTCTCCTTGAAAGCGCCGGCGGGAAATCTGTTCGCGCCCTTCTCTGGTCGGTTACAGCTCGGACGCCACAGCACTGCGAGCATGGAGCCCGCTGCGATCATCGCTGCACTTATGGCCGTTGTCAACTCCTCGCACCTTATCGTCCACCTCTTCCACAGTCAGCTGCTGAGAAATCGGGCGAGGAGGCTCCGGCAGCGCGGTGAGGACAGGAAGTCACAGAGTGGTGCAGACCTCTCACAAAGCAGGGTACGCCGCGCAGTGGAGATCATGGTGGCAATGGGTCAAGTTCATGGTGTGGAACGGCGATTCTGGGCCCGGGAAAAAAGCACGGACTGGTGGGACCGCATAGTGCTGCAGGTCTGGGATGAATCACAGTGGCTGCGAAACTTCAGGATGCGTAAGGGCACTTTCCTTGAACTCTGTGACTTGCTGGCCCCTGCCCTGAAGCGCCAGGACACCCGGATGCGAGCAGCCCTGACTGTGCAGAAGCGAGTGGCCATAGCCCTCTGGAAACTTGCAACGCCAGACAGCTACCGGTCAGTAGCGAACCACTTTGGCGTGGGCAAATCTACCGTAGGGCTTGCTGTGATTCAAGTAGCCCACGCAATCGTTGAGCAACTGTTCTCAAAGGTAGTGACCCTGGGAAACGTCCAGGTCGTCATAGATGGCTTCGGCGCGATGGGATTCCCAAACTGCGGTGGGGCTATAGATGGGACTCACATCCCTATCCTGGGACCGGCCCACCAGGCCAGCGAGTACATTAACCGAAAGGGCTACTTTTCAATGGTGCTGCAAGCACTGGTGGACCATAGGGGACGTTTTACCAACATCTACGTCGGGTGGCCGGGCAAGGTTCATGACGCGCGTGTGTTCAGGAACTCTGGTCTGTTTAAACGCCTCCAGGCAGGTAGTTTCTTCCCGGACCACAAAATAACGGTTGGGGATGTGCAGATGCCTACAGTGATCCTCAGGGACCCAGCCTACCCGCTAATGCCCTGGCTCATGAAGCCCTATACAGGCGCCTTGGACAGTGAGAAGGAACTCTTCAACTACCGGCTGAGCAAGTGCAGAATGGTGGTGGAGTGTGCTTTCGGACGTCTCAAGGGGAGATGGCGGAGCTTACTGACTCGCTCGGACCTCAGCGAAAAAAATATCCCCGTTGTTATTGCTGCTTGCTGTGTGCTCCACAATCTCTGTGAGAGCAAGGGGGAGACCTTTATGGCGGGATGGGAGGTTGAGGCCAATCGCCTGGCTGCTGATTACGCTCAGCCAGACAGCCGTGCCGATAGAAGATCCCAGCGGGAAGCGCTGTGCATCCGGGAGGCTTTGAAAGATAGGTTCCTCGGAGAGCAGGGTAACCTATGACTCTCCAGTTGATTTACAGAGAAGCTGAACCTGAGCCTGTTTCAGTGACTGTTGATTTCGATCTGCGGTTACATACCCCGTTCTCCAGGTTTCCCCCCTTCCAACACACGTTTTAAAATAACTTTAATGGAACACTGATTATTAATAAAGTTTTCTTTAATTATGAATTCCTGTTCAAGGGTTGAAACATGGACGCGGACTGTGGTGGGTACGGTGTGCACTGATGTACAGACCGCTTCTACACTACAGGAATGACAGGCTCCTGCTCCTACAGCGGTCTCTGGGGGGAGGACGGTTGCAGGTGGGTGTGCAGGAAGGGGTGGGTTTGCAGGAAGGGGTGAGGGGTGCCGTCTTTGGGATGGAGTTTGGATGCAGGCTCTGGGCTGGGGGTTGGGGCGTAGGAAGGGGTGAGGGGTGTGTGGGAAGGGTGAGTATGTGTCCGTGGATGAGGGCTCTTGCTGGGGCTCAGGGCATCGGAGAGGCTCGTGGCTAGGGTGGAAGGGCATGGTAAGGGCAGCCTGCCTTGCCATTTGTGGATGGCAGGCGCTAGGACCCTGGGGCAGCATACACCTCACAGACTGACCCGGGGCAGCATTCACCTCCCAGAATGACCCTAGTGCCTAGTGACTGCAGTCTGTGTGTGTCCTGCTGTTGATCCTGCCCCCAAGTCTGTACCCTGGTAATGGAGGCTGTCCTATGCAATTAAAAAACCCCTCCCCCCCCTTTCACACAAAGTCTTCTGACAAGGAAAACGTGACGGAAACAGTGAATAACAACAAACTACTCTTAATACTCAACTACACAGTGGGGGGATGAAACTTGGATTTGGGACTGGGTGATCCAGGAAGTGAAGCACTTCTCAAAATTTATGGCATGAGAGCTGTTTGGTACATGAGCGCTCTGCTGGGGTGGAGTGACAGTTTTCACGGCCCCTAGCGCCCCTCCTTCTTGTGATTTTGGGTGAGGGGGGACAGGACTTTGTGGCGGGGGAAGGCGGTTGCAGATACAGTTCAGGGGGGCTCTCTGCTCCTGCCTGCGGTCCTGCAGAACATCTACAAGGCGCCGGAGCGTGTCCGTTTGCTCCCTCATTAGCCCAAGCAGCGTTTGAGTCGCCTGCTGGTCTTCCTGCCGCCACCTGTCCTCCCGTTCGCTGTGTGAGCGCTGGTGCTGACATAGGGTCTCCCTCCACTGTCTCTGCTCGGCCGCCTCGGCTCTGGAGCAAGCCATCAGTTCCGAGAACATGTCGTCCCTAGTCTTTTTCTTTCGCCGCCTAATCTGCGCCAGCCTCTGTGAGGGGGATGCCGGGGCAGTTCGTGAAAGACCCGCAGCTGTGTGATGGGAAAAAGGAAGTGATTTCCTTGAAAAGATACATGTTTGCGAACACTGAACACAGTCTAGTCAGTTTCTGTGAACAAGACCATACAGGGCACCTAGACTCACGAGCTCTCAGGACAAGTTCGAGATTTCGGAATACGCTTTCATTGGCTGCGGTCTTGCACAGGAGATCGGACAAGCGGGGCGGTACAGCTGAATCCGTGTAGCAGCCAGGCCTGGTAAGCCCTACACTATAGGCTGCTTAACAGTTAATGGATAGCTGTGCCCTCCCGCTGAAGGCAATCTGTAAAGCATAAAGTCTGACCCTGTTCCAGCCCCTCGCGGCTGTGCCCGGGAAAGATCACTGTATGCTTTTCCTCTGCGGCCTCCAACACGTGGCTGTTAAACGAAGCCATTGCTATGCAAAGTACATTGCTATGCAAAGTAAAAGTCAAGCATTCACAATAGTAAGAGTACACTAATTGCCCTAATTAGATGCAGCAGTCGCCGAACGAGATCACCCTGAGGCGGGTCACTCGGAGAGAGAGAGAGAGGATGCTGCTAGAATCCCTGCACAGACCAGGACCGTATGCTGCCATGCTGGTGGAGGCAATGATTCCGCTGTACATTAGGATGGCCTGGCGCGGAAGAGTGTGCTTCCACGGAGCACCAAATAAGGCACCTCTCCCCAGGAACCTCCTGCGGAGGCTTTTCGAGCTAACATACGAGAGCTTCGTGGAAGTGTCCCAGGAGGATTTCTGTTCCATCCCTATATGTGTGGACCTTCTTTTTATATAGTTTTATATGGAAAAGTTTTTATATAGTTTTTATATATTTTTTATTCCTGTTTTTTAAAAAATAAATGTTTCCATGTTTATAGCACTTACCGACTGATCCTTCCCCAGATTCTGAGTCCGGGTTAACGGCCGGGGAGGGTTGGTAGGGGATCTCTGTGAGGGTGATGAAGAGATCCTGGCTGTCGGGGAAAGCGGTATTGTAAGCGCTGTCGCCTGCGTCGTCCTCCACAAACCCTTCCTCATCTTCCCCATCAGCGAACATCGCCGAGGAACTGCCCCTCGACACTATCCCATACTCAGAGTCCACGGTCACTGGTGGGGCAGTGGTGGCAGACCCACCTAGAATGGCATGCAGTGCCTCGTAGAAGCGGCATGTCTGGGGCTGGGCTCCGGAGTGTCCGTTTGCCGCTCTGACTTTTTGGTAGCCTTGTCTCAGGTCCTTGATTTTCACGTGGCACTGCATTGTATCCCGGCTGTATCCTCTGAGTGCCATGGCTTTGGAGACCTTCTCGTAGGTCTTTGCATTCCGTTTGTTGGAGCGCAGCTCCGAAAGCACAGACTCATCGCCCCACACAGCGATCAGATCCAGGACTTCCCGGTCTGTCCATGCTGGGGACCTCTTTCTATTCTGGGATTGCATGGAGTCCTCTGCTGGAGAGCTCTGCATTGTTGCAGGTGCTGCTGAGCTCGCCCCGATGTCCAAACAGGACATCAGATTCAAAGTGCCCAGATAGGAAAAGGAATTCAAATTTTCCCGGGTCGTTTCCTGTGTGGCTGGTCAGAGAATCCAAGCTTGGACTGCTGTCCAGAGCGTCAACAGAGTGGTGCACTGTGGGATAGCTCCTGGAGCTACTAAGTTCGATTTGCATCCACACATAGCCTAATTCGAGATAGCCATGTCGAATTTAGCGCTACTCCCCTCGTCGGGGTGGAGTACCGAATTCGAACTAAAGAGCCCTCTAGGTCGAATTAAACGGCTTCCTGGTGTGGACGGTTGAGCGGTTAATTCGAATTAACGCTGCTAAATTTGATTTAAAGTCCTAGTGTAGACCAGGCCTTAGATACTCACTCAAACACCACACTGCAGCTAACCGATGTATGTTGTGCTGAAGCTGCCTGCAGGCTCTTTGAGCTGGAAGGTGAAAATTCCAGGTCAAGGAGACATACCTCTGCTAGCTTTAACTCAGCTAGCACACTAAACCTTCAGCAGCATGAGTGGTGGGACGTGGGAGGGACTAGCCCGCCGAGTATGTACCTATGGTCCCCATCAGGAAGTCTGTGTTGATAACCAGCATAGAACAGCCTTTCAGAGGCTTGGATCCGTGGGCATCGCTTAGAGAAGGACATTTTGGGGACTTTGTATGTGCATGGGATGGGTGGAGATTTTGTCATTCTATAGATGATGGCTTGGGAATCTGAATATTTAGAAGATGATTCTTTTAATATCAGGTACTGGAAGCAGCATGATCGAAGTAGCTGAGCACTCTGGCTTCCATCCAGCACAGCATTTCAGGAGCAAAGCCGCTCTCCTGCTTTGCTGGCTCGGGCCCAGCCCTTAAATCAGAGACGTGGACGGAGAAGATTTGGCTCAGGCTGCCCATTCTGCTACTAACTGTGTGTGTGAAATGAAGCTGGCTCCCTGCCTCAGTTTCCCCTGCTATAAAAACACTTGCCTTTAGAGGGTTGAGATCTTTGCACCCAGTGCAAAGTCATATGGCTTACATTAGGGGGAGTAAACAGAAGTCTAAAGGCACTGATGCTCATGGCACTCTGCTCTTTGTCCCATTGGCTGCACACTCTCCCTCCAAATATGACAAGCTCCATTCGTGCATGAATCAAATATAAACCGAGGAGCCGTCTAACTCCTAGTTAATAGTGCACTGCTTGTTACAGAGGACCTGTTTACCTTGGATATTAATAAGTCCACAATCTAGTATCTGAGGGGCCTAGGACGGGGGAGGGGGAAGAGGGGGAGCGGCGGAGGAGGGGTAGTAGCTGCCGTGAATACTGTTCTGTTTGTGCTGCAATAAAGGAGCATTTGTGACTGTCATGTTGTAGAAGCTGCTGTGGTACCTGGTAAAATATCTGTGGGTTTTTTTCCTTCTCCCCACTCTTGAACAGTGCATTTCCCCAGGGCCTGGTCTAAGGGCAGGCAGCTTTCATCACAGAGAACTACTAGTGCAGCAAACGACTGACGCAAACCTGCTGCTCTCTCTTCCCTTGTCTGGGCAATTACGGAAAGCCAGGTAAAAGCATCTGTTTGTTGCAAGGCTGCCTTCTCATCGAGCATTGGGGGGTTAGTTTTCCAGCACATCAGAAACCTTGCCACCCAGTTTCATAAAAAACATGTCCATGGATCAGCCATTTTTAAATCCTCCAGGTGCCCATATGAAAATAAAAGCCGACACACAGGGCAGCATCAGCTTATATACATAAGTGTGTGTGTGTGTATATATAACTAGATAGATACCTATGTGCTTACAGAGCCAACCGGTCGTAGTCAGAATGTTTATGCAGCATTTCTCACCCTACTGCACTGGCTCCCTGATGCACCTAGCTGGTCTATATTTACACATCCTGTTATTTTACATGATATTCCCCCAACCGACTTGTTTATCTCACCCACCTGTCACATCTTGTATCAGGCCCAGATCCTCAAAGGTATTTTGTCTCCTAACTTCCACTGAAACTACTGGAAGTTAAGAACCTAAATACCTTTAAGGGTCTGTGTCTAAGCTCTAAGGGATTGTCCTGTACTGTGTGTTTGTGCACTGCCTAGCACAATGGGAGGCTGTTCAGTGCTTCTGCAATGTAGCTAATAATCAAAGTGTTTTATGAACCCCAAATCCCTAAAACTGCACAATCTCTTTGGATAAATTGGAAACCAAAAGCATTCAGGAGTTATATTCTGCTAAGGCATAGGAGGCCTAGTTAAAAAAAAAAAAAAAAAAAAAAAGTGGGGGGATCGGTACTAAAGTTGCACTTGTGCAGTGAGGAAAGAGGTAATTTACACATGCAAACTGTGCACTACTCACACAAATCAGGGAATAGTGTTGCCAACTCTCACAAGATTTGATTTTTACTAAACAGCTCTCTAGCTCCTGGAGTTATGTGATTACATGAGAATCTCAGCTTTCGTTAAAAAAAAAATGTTTCTAGCCTCATGCTGCAGAGAAAAGCTTGGAAATGTGATCCGGGTGCTTCAGAAAAGCTCAGAAAACAGAAGGCAAAGAAAAAGATCCCAAATTGTTTTGTTCATTCTAAATCACGTGTTGTTGTTTTTTTTAATGTTTGGGGTTGGCAATTCTGAAGGAGTGGTTTCCCTGTTCGTGCCTCTCTCTACTGTGACCACATTTGGGGCACTGGTTTTTTAAATTGGGTCCCCTAGTGGTAGAGCAGAGTCCTAGGTAAATTGATGTGGTTTCCACATTTCTGGGAAAGACTGGGAAGGTGGCTATTTTTGGTGTGGTGGGGAGGTTACTCAAACGGGGACATTAAATAGCAAGCATAGTCTTTATACACCTATAAAATGGATACACAAGTTGGCAATAGCTAGAAATGTCCATGTTGTTGTAGCTGTGCTGGTCCCAGCATATTAGAGAGACAAAGTGGGGGAGGTAGTATCTTTTATTGGACCAGCTTCTGTTGATGAGAGAGACAAGCTTTCGAGCTTACACAGAGCTCTTCTTCAGGCTAATGGAGACACAGGCCATCCTTAACGCATAGCGTAGGCTATTTTCTCCCTCATGGAGGACAGCTTAGGGAGTGACTCAAACCATTAGCTTTAAAGCTTTCCGCATAAACAAAAAACCTAGCATAAAATCTGAAATCTGTACTGTGTGTGTCAACTTAAACATTCCAGAGGCAGGTTGCATTGGGGACTGATCCTGCTTCCACTGAAATCAATAGGAGTTTTGCCAAAACTTGAATGGCAGCATTGTAAAACCTAAGGGGTAGTGCTGCTCCTAGGCCATGTTTTTTTCTCTAAATATGTAAATAATAGAGATTGGCCCAAACCAAATCCCCGGGTCTGAACACCAAGGAATCTGGTGACAGCCAGAGCCAGACCTGAACTATGCAGCATGCATCTTGCTGTAAATATTAAGAACAACAAATATTTGATACTCTATAATATCTGCCAATCAATTCCTCCACCACCTACCTGCCAAGACTTGAGGCCAAGGCTCTGGGCCCAGTGCTCTTCAATTGCCCTGGAGTGTAAATCCAGAGTACCTGTACTGAAGCCACAGGAATGGTTCTGGATTTAGCTCGGGGTAGCAGAAAGCTAGGAAGCTCTCACAGATACACAGCAGAAAGCAGGAGAATGCGCTGCTTTAGGGGATGACTGCAGCATGTTTTGAGGTACCAGGCCTAGCTTTGATCTTGCTAGCTCAAAGCAGGGCCGCCCGGGGGGGGGGCAAGTGGGGCAATTTGCCCCAGGCCCCGCAGGGGCCCCCACGAGAGTTTTTCGGGGGCCCTGGAGCGGGGTCCTTCACTCGCTTTGGGGGTCCTGGAAAACTCTCATGGGGCCTGGGTCCCCGGAGCTTCTTCCACTCCGGGTCTTTGGCAGCAGGGGGTCCTTCCGCTCCGGGGCGGAAGGACCCCCGCCGCTGAAGCGGGACCCGTCGCCGAAGTGCAGCCAGGTCTTCGGCGTTAATTCGGTGACCGGGGGTCCTTCCGCTCCGGGACCCGCCGCCGAAGTGCCCCAAAGACCCGCGGTGGGGGTCCCCCGCCACCAAATTACCGCTGAAGACCCGGCTGCACTTCGGCGGTGGGTCCCGCTTCGGTGGTAATTTGGCAGCGGGGGGTCCCGCCGCGGGTCTTCGGGGCACTTCGGTGGCGGATCCCGGAGTGGAAGGACCCCCCGCTGCCGAATTACAGCCAAAGCGGGGGCCCCCCGCCGCCAAAGACCCCAGGCCCCCTGAGTCCTCTGGGCGGCCCTGGCTCAAAGCCAGCTTGAGTAACGATAGCAGTGAAGCCATGGCAGCAAGGGCAGCGGCATAGGCTCGCCCTGCCTGCCCAGAACGCTGGGGACATAGTTGGGCGGATGCCACCCATTCTGCTAGTGTTACTTGAGTTAACTAGATCAAAGCTAGCTCAGGAATGTCTCCGTGTATGGCAGGCACACCGCTGACTGCAGTGTGGAGATTGCCTTAGGGCAGGGCTACATTTACTTTACGGGGGTGTACAGAGTACAGACACTGCATGCCCAGCTAGTACGGTTATAAAGAGCAGCATAGGCGGTGAGGCACTGTTCAGGTGAGTAGAGAAGCATGCCCCACACACCTGAACCCTGGTTCTCTACATGCCCAAGCACTTCCTCCTACATCTGCACTGCTGTTTTTGGCAGTATAGTGTCCCACTGCCTCTCCACTACAGTTGCCTTTCCCCGCTGTCTCCCCCATGTCAATGTCTTTCTCTCCTGCCGGAGCCTTTCACTGCAGCCTGTAGCTCCACCTGTAGTGCCTATAAGTTGCCGTAAGCGTGGACAGCCTAGCCTTTGATGCACTCTTGCAGTGAGACTCTGGACTTTGCAAGGAAGTGGAGAAAGAACTTTATTTCCAAGTCTCTTCTTCTAGAGTGCAACTTGCATGTGCTTACGGCGCATTGTAGGTCTCTCATACTGTGTGTTCTGCCCTTGTTTTCTCTCCAAAAAATCTTTCCATTCACCTTTGTGTTTCTTGGCTTCCACTGGTTTCAGAGGGACATGCCAAGCTGGGTTTCCAAATGTGGGAATCCTAACAGGACTCTCCAATCAGCATGCAGGCTCAGCGTTGCCTGTTTCACATGACTAGATTGCCGTGTGTGGAAATGCAGGGTCTGGGCTCCTTGTCTAAAAGTCCAGTGTGTGCTGGGCTGCAGTGTTAATGAAGCTGACTCTGGGGGGTTTTCAGAGTGTTCTGGCTGCTGAAAAACCAAGTGGAGGCAGTCGAGGGGGAAGAATCATTCAATGTAATGGATAGGCTGGCTGATCTCTCTCCCCAGCTGGACCTCCAGGCTGCTCTCCCTCCCCTCCACCCTCTTTGGCTCAGCTGTGTGTGTGCTGGCTTGTCCCTTCTCCACTGAGCTGATGCAATGTCCTGCCCAGTGGGGTCAGCCTGGCCCAGCCTGCCCGCACAGTGCCATTTGGAACACCTAGGCTGTGCTGTGCCCCAGTGCATTGAGGGGATGCACTCTGGGCCCCAGCAGCTGAACTGCTATGGCTCCTTATAGGGAAGGTGTGGGCATAAGGCCCAGGGAGGTTTGAGTGGGTCTCGCTAGGTCAGGAGAAGTCAGTTGCAAAGCTGGGGTTAAACTCCGGGATGAGATCTGGCCCCACAGAAGTCAGTGGGAATTTTGCCATTGACTTCCATTGAGTCCTGTCTGGGATGATTTAGTTGGGTTTGGTCCTGCTTTGAGCAGGGGGTTGGACTAGATGACCTCCTGAGGTCCCTTCCAACCCTGAGATTCTATGATTCTATGATTTTCACCAGCAGACCTGGCTCCCAGCCCAGCAGGCAGAAGTATTGGGAAGGGAAGATGCTCATGACCTGTTCCCAAGATCCTCTGGTGAGGGGCACATTAAAAACTCTAGGGAGACACCTGCCACCCTGTTCCTGCCCTCGCTATCTGATCAAATCCTCCTGACCCATAGCCCTGGCATGTGGGGACCTGACTCCTTTCCCTTCTTGGTTCTCAGGTTGATGTCCCTCAACCCTGTGAGAGCCAAAGCCCCCGATCCTGCCTTCTGTGGCCTCATCGTAGCAGGTTTGGTTTTGTTCTTTGGAGCTCTTGGTGCAACAGCCCTGGGGCTCCCATCCTGAAACATTCACTCTTCTCTGCAATTAGCAGCTCTGTGCCCTCAGGGCAGGGAGCAGCCAGCTCTGAACTCAGCCTCAGGTGCTTTGTGCTG
The DNA here is from genome assembly GCF_020497125.1 of Mauremys mutica. Lineage (NCBI taxonomy): Eukaryota > Metazoa > Chordata > Testudines > Geoemydidae > Mauremys > Mauremys mutica. The sequence goes on from NC_059079.1 coordinate 65,404,554, forward strand.
TTCCTTTGACAGAGCTCTTCTAAGGTATTTAGGCACCAAACTCAACAGAAGAGCTGCTACTATACAGCAACCCGGAGCCTGCTCCTCCACCTCCTTCTCTCCCTGGGCCGTGCACCCCAGCAGGTGTGATCAGGCTGCTGCCCTCCTGCGCTCATCCACAGAGCGGTTAGGAGCTCACTGACACCTTCTCCTCATTGTCACCAGCTGCCCCTGGATCTGGAGGGCTGCAAAGCAGGCAGATGTATGGGAACGCTTCTTCATGGCATGTAACCGATCTGTAGGCAGTGCCGGGTAACACCTGTTCTGGGGGTTGGTGTACGTGGACTGTCATGCTGCACATGTTTGTACAGTGCACGCGCACACACACGCGCGCGCACACACAAAACACAGCTAGTAGGCTGGGTTTGGCTAGGCCAACGTATTCAAAAGTGGCCCCTGATTTTGCATGCCCATCCAGAGCACCATGTGCAGGATTCTCTCCAGTGCTAAGCACCCACAGCTCCATCTGAAGTCAGTGGGAGCTACAGATGCTCAGCACCTCTGAAAATCAAACCCCCCAAACAGGCACCAAACAACAGCAGCTCCTTCAGAAAGTTTGAGCTCTCATATTTAGAGCTGAGGGCTGAGTCCGGGCTCCTTTCCTGGCTGTGCCTTGATCCTCATCAGCTTGAGCAAATCCTGGGCAGCCACACAAAGCTAAGTGTTGCATCCTGCGCACACATGAGCGTTCAAAGTCTAAAAGGGCAGTCAGTGACGTCTTCCAGACGCAGCACTTGAGGTGGCTCCAGCCTTTGCCTGCAGAGCATGCATGGGAGTGAGCCATGCTCCAGCCTGCAGCAGGAAGTTCCATTCATGGCCCTGAACCGCAGCTCTGGGTTTATTACTCACTGGAGACTCATTGACTGGCCCTTGGGAAGGACGCCAGGACAGCACGCGCTGGAGCAGGCAGAGCTATGGGGTCTGTTCACTGGGGGAGAAGAGAGATTGCGCTTCAGGCCACCCATACATGCCTTCCCTTAGAAGAGGGTGGTGGTTGTTGTCCCATGTGTAGGATAGGAAATACCAGTTGGAAAAAGCATCATTCAGGGTTCATCCATAGCCCAGAAAAGAGCCCCTGAGCCAGGCCCTGCTTTTGGGTTCTGCTAGCATTTCTGTTAGTCTCCCCCAGTGACAGGAGCATTAGCACAGATGGTATCGTCCTTTAGCCACGGCATCCACCCCTCTGCTTAGGGTAGGTGCAGACAATGCAGTGGTCAAACGCCAGCCCCCTACCGACACTCCCACTCCCACCATTGCTACTGTGGCTGGAGGAGCACTGGGGGAAGGAGGGCAACTGTATGTGATCTTGAGAAAAATGCTTGTGTACGGCCTCTGTGTGGGTGGACGAAAGGGAAGATATGAGAGCAGATTTCGGATGTAGCGATGGATATATGTTACATGCCGTTGTGGGCACATGGGCAGTTCCAAAAAGAGGAACTACAACAAGTTAAATGACCCTTGTTAACACAAAATAACAAGACTTCCCATCATGTGTCAGGAATAAACATGACAGCAGTGGGGGGCACTCAGATGCCACGGTGATGGGCACTCCAAGGACCTAGGAAAACAGGTGGCAACACCAACCCCATCCCCCAGGCAAAATCCTGAGGACAAATGAGCACCACACCATGCCTTGATGGTCAGGCTCTCCTGGCCCAGGGGTAGGAAGTAAGTCTCAGAGTTGGGGGCCCACCACAGATAACGCTCTGCCCCCGATGCGCCAATTCAGTAAGAGCTGGCTCAAGAACATCAGTGAAAGCTGCCATGGTGGAAACAGGGAGAGCCGGGAAGCAAGCGGTGTAGAGGGCTCCATAAAGCATGATCAATATGTAGGCTGGCACCTGGAAGCAGAGGAGACGGGTTTAATCTGCAGGGTTTAGGGGGATGCTCCAGGCTCCCCCTCATTTCCTTGGGCCCCTTCAAACTTTGGAGAAGTGGAGCTCCAGGGTTGTGAACATGAGCAGGAGGAAAGCTGCACGGATTGCGTGGGGTTGTAGGTCTCCCCTGCCCCTGGATTTCAGAGGAGGGATGGACTGGCCACCTTGCTTGCACCAGTTGCACCAGTTGCTCTCACACACCCCTTCCCCCACCAGTTGCTCTCACACACCCCTTCCCCCACCAACATGGCAGCCAGGAAACCGCAGCTAAACTATGTTTCTCCCTCCAGAGAGGCTCTGGACCAGGCCAGCACTTCCTGACAAGCCCGTCTCTCTCCACACTTCGTACCTCCCAGAAATCCTTCACTACACCTCTCTCTGCTCCCTGGGGGAAGAAGAAGAAGATGAGGGCAGCAAGCCGCAGGAGCCCAGGGACTGCAGAGTGAGGAAGCACCATCTGGACAGCAATTTGATTTGCTAGGGCTGGGACAGCTGGGAAGCAGGGAGAACCTGGCCCACCTGGCTGGATGTCATGGTATAATTGTTTCCTCTCCTGTACCCATGACAATGGCTGAGTCGCCATTTGGCCCTCTCCAGACCCCTACCCCAATATGATGGCTTATGACTGAATCTCAAATACAGATCTTTGGCTCACAGCAAATTTTCCTCTTTTTGTTCTGCTGACGCTGCCCAGCGAGATATACAGAGGCACCCTGCTCCACAGGTCAGGGCTGCTCCCTTTGGTAGCTAGGAACCTAGAAAAATGGCCAGGAGCAATGGGGGGCTCCTTACATACTCCCCCTGCTCAGACCGAAGCCTATAGGACAGGTCAGCCACCACCCACCCATCCGCTGCGTTAATACCTGTAGACGGCGCCACCGCTGACAGTTTATTACACAGTCATAGTGGAGCTCAGCACTTATCCCTGGTAGAGCAAAACCTCGCCTGTTCCTCTGGGATGGGAGGAGCCATTGCGGAGCAGACAAAGAGAGGATCTCTGCACCCCTTTGCTGAGCTTCATGCCAGTTGCACAGAGCTCTGGATGGGGTGGCTGGGACTGGGATTATGCCTCACTGCTGGCCACGAATTTCAGAGAGGCAGTGGGGGACTCCAGGAGACCTGGCTCTGCCACTGGCCTGCTGGGTGACCATGGGCAGTCACTGCCCTGCTCTGGGCCTCAGTTTCCCCATCTGTAAAATGGCAACAATGAGTCCCTTAGCTCTTTTTTACGAAGCACTTTGAGTGCTCCAGAGGAAAGGGGCTACATAAGCACGAGGTGGGAATAGGACGCTAGCGGGCAAGGATGGGCTGCAGAGTTGCCTGACACCCACTCCGAGGGTTCGGGTGTTGATTCCCTTCCCTCAGCTCCTCTGGCATGACCCGCCCCAAGCCCATTAGTCAGGCTGCATGGGGAGAAAAGAGGGAATTTCACCCAGGTTGAATGAGCAATTGGGTGAATGATCGTACCATCCTGGGTCTTCTATTTAACAAGGCACTGGACTCACTGTGCCCCCCATGCGACTGCTACCGTGGTCCTTAGCATTGAGAAGAAGTTGCTCTTCAGTAGCTAGTTTCATTTTAGTCCTAGAAGGTGCCAGCTGTGAAAGTCTGATGACAAATTGTAATTCTGATATGCATATGGATCACTGTCAGGCAGTGACCTCCGCATTTGATGGCTATGTCCGTGCCCTCTCAGAAAGGCGTGCCATGGAGTTGTGTTGCTGTGAACCGATGAATATTTTAATCTTCTGCTCCTTTAAAAATGTCTGGCTGTAATACTAGAAGGGGGGTGGGGCTGGAATTTAACTAGCTGTCAGTGAGCCAGGCATCCGAGTGGAGCTCTTTGAAGAGCAAAATATTCTGGGCACTGCACCACGTTTCTAATAAAACAAACCGACTTTAGTTGTCTGCACTGACTCGAAGTGTACTGGTTTGTGTCATTCCTGGCCTGAGATAAGCAACTGTGTAACCGACATTGGTGTCGTAAGGAATTAGGTTAAGAAATAATCAACCTAGACCGTTGTTACTATCTAATGTTACATTGTGGTAGTGCCTATAGGCACCTAGGTGAGATACACCTATACAGTAAATGACAGTTGCTGCTCCAAATGCTTTCAGCCTGAAAGCATTTGAGAATGGTGTATTGCACATGTTACACACATTCTTAATCGACACACTGAGGCACTGACTTCTGGAGAGACAGACCAGGAAACAAAGGCAGCTTCATTTAGTTAATTGATTATTTATTTGTTTGACTGATTGCATTGACATTCATTGTAATAAATGCCCAGCGTCTTGCATATGAATGAGACCGTTTACAGAAACACTCCAAAGCTGCATGTTTGCAGGACTGAATAATTCTGCCTCCCTCACAATAAACCCAGCCAGTCGCTTCCTGCTATGCTGCATGTGTGTGCACAGAAATCCAGGGATTCCTTTGAGACGTCCACACAGGGCAAAGGCTGTGCTCAAGTCAGACAGTTTAGCACGCTCTTTAAATCTGTTGTATTTGTGCACTTGTGTTCAGCCTCCATATAGACCAAGTTTTCTTCTGACGTGGTCCTGATCCTGAATGCATCACCTTAATTCCTGCTCACCAGCTATTGCTGGCCTGGGCCCAAACACATAAAAGCCTCATGAATTACTTTCAGGAACTGAAAGCCTGAGAAGTGGAAAGACAAACAGCACAAGGAGGCCAGGTTCCATGACGCAGTGTGTACAGAGGAGGGAACAGAATGGGCCCGTTCCATCCTATGATGTTCTGAAGCAGCCCACCATGTGCCAGCTAATACCAGGTGCATTACTGCTTCAGACTGGGAGGGGCCTGCCTGATCACTCCCCTCCCACCCACAAACGAATAGAATGAAAAAATCCCTGTCAACTGTGAGCAGCTGTAGTCCTGGGCAGAAAGTCTGAAGGCCTGTCCACATAATTACCAGCATTATTATACTGGTAGAATTAGCCATCTAGCAGTGGCCTAAGTGTGCACCCAGGCTAGTTATGCCGGGATAGCTATTGTGGTATAATTATAGTGATACTGGTAACTTTGCCAAGCCCTTAGCCATTGCAAATTTATAGAAAATTGATCTAATCTGGCTACTTTCACAGCCTGTGTAACTTACATTTCTGTGACTGGGGGAAGGGCAGGCATCATTTCTAACTCCCTGCTTCCAGGAGATGTAACAGTAGCCAGGGGAGTCAGTGACACTGCCCTCTACCATGTGGCAGGGGTATGATCCTCTGTAACCCAGAGTGACTATGGCCAGGTAATAAACATCAGGCTTTCACCAGCACTCCTTACCCTAATTACATAGTCAGTCAATTCTTGGCTTTTGATAATCGTGTCTGGTTTTATGGTTAAAGCACAGGACTGGAGATCCTGACGTGGTTTGTGTTCAGCAGCCTTATGTTGTGAGGTTGGGCAAATAATTCACTTGACCACTGTGTGCCTCAGTTTACCTGTCTGTAAAATAATACCCCCACACACACACGGGGTGAGTGAGGGAGCAAGGCCAAATCAATTAACATGGAACTCTTTAGATGGAAGGTGCTGTGCAAATGCAAAGTGGCACAATTAATGTTTGCCATTCTGGAATAGTTTCCAGCCAGGGAGCTTAATGTATTATTAGTTAATTAACTCCAGGAGTAAACAGCGGCAGGTTTTTGGAGATTTGCATGACAATTAGAGTTAGTAATCTGCTCTCATCTCAGGCTGAAACTGCAGCCAAGACACAGACCAGGAAGGATTCCTGTGGGGATGCAGCAGTAGCTGATTCTAGGCATTCATACATCCCCAAGAGTTGGTACATAACACTGGCTCCTAACACTCAGGAACAAATTACCAGGAGTTGGCCTACAAAACAGGGGCAGAGCAGGAAATTGCACTGAATGGGGAAACAGTGAGGTCCTATGCACATGGTAAGTTCAGTTGTTCTTTTTGCAACATTAGTTGTGTAATGTAACATATCTGATGGGTGTCAACTGCCTAACGGACAGTGATGCCTTGCTGCCAGGCTAGGGAGGGTGAAAGAAACATTTGACCCTCAGATGCATGCGGCTGTCCCGTGCTGTCAGAGACAGCTGCTGCCCTGGAGAGGAACGTGCTGTCACAGGCAGTCCATGTCATATCTCCTGCCCTGGGCGAGGCTGATATGGAAACAGATTCCAGGGGGCTGGCCTGCACCCCTGTTTGAAATGAGTGAGAAGCAATGGTGTGTGGAATGCTGTTACACTGTGCTATTCGGCAGGGTAATCTCGGAGCTATACGCAATCAGTGGAAAAGGAGAATGGATGTGCTATGAAATATTGCCATATTTGGGTGTATGAAAACGAGGGGGAGTTAGGCTGCCAATGCCCTTCAGTGCCACTGACGACCCCAGCTGTGATCGGAACAAGGCAGGACACCTCTTGTTCAAAGGGGGGGAGTTTGTACATCACTGTGATGGCGGCTAGACTCCACACTGGCCCTGAAAGGGTTAAAGGGCACTGGCTTGCTCAGTTAGGACATTGGGTGGCAACTACAGGGAGTGTCAGGGCCAATGATGGATGAGACCCAGCTGTGATGAGAGCTGGGTGGTTCGTATAAATTTAAAGGAAGGGTGTCAGGGCAGAAGGAGATGCCTAGGTTTTGGAACCATAAGTAGTTCTTAAGTGAGGTGAAACTTGGGGGGTACACAAGACAAATCAGAAAGGGGTACAGTAGTCTGGAAAGGTTGAGAGCCACTGGTTTAAGTCTCATGATTATTTGAGGCCAATCCCATGATTTTGGGGGTTCTGACTCATGCTTTTGGATCTCCTGAGGCTGGCCAGGCCATACCGAATCCCTGCTGAGCGGGGCAGGATTCCAACTGCAGGGGGCCCTCCGGGGAAAGGCTCTAAAGCTCACTGGCATTGCCCTGCAGCATCCGGTGCCCCTACGTGCTGATGTGACACTGGGGTGTATAAACTCCATCCTGCCCCAGACATGAAGGGGTTAATGAACAGAGTAGCTGCCTCCCTAGCTGTGTTTAAATGGTTGACCAGCAACAGTAGGGATAAGAAGCTGCAGCCCAGGCAGAGCTGAGGGCTAACCTGTGTCAGTCAGTAACAGGCTGCCAGTAACCTGCCCAAAGAGCAGGACCAGAAGCCAACTGAGGTGAGACTGTCTGGGGGAGAGAGTGGGGGGACCCTACGCGGCTCCTCCTTTCCCTGCAGTGTGTGAGCTAGAGGAGAACTAGGGTCTGGTATCAGGCCCAAAGGGGTTTGAGGACAGCTGGAATTGAACTGGGCTCGTTTATTTCCAAAGGACCTGAAGCCACGTGAGAGGGGCAGATGATTGAACCAAATGCTGAGCTTTTAGAGCTGATGCAGGCTGGGTCTGCCACACTCTGAATACACAGGTGACATCTCTCCCCTGCTGCTCTCAAATCGCACATGCTCGCTCCTGGGTCAGTTCCCCACCCTGCCACAGATGCTGTGTGTGACCCTGGGCAAGATCCTTACAGGTATTTAGTACTTAAAGAGCATGCTGCTTGGGAGAGAATGAGAGCACCATGCATGCTGACTTCTGCGAAGGTGCTCGTTGATCCAATAGCCAAACAGCAGCACTGTAATTCGAGATGGGCCTCAGCCACAAAGGCCCCAATTCTGCAAGCTGTTTGGTGTGCTCAGACCCATACGATGCCCCACTGGGTGTGTCTACATTGCATCTGGGAGCAAGCCTCAGGGCTGCCCAGAGGATTCAGGGACCCTGGGATCTTTGGTGGCGGGGGGGCCCCCAATTGCCGCCGAAGACCTGGCACTTTGATGACGGGTCCCGGGGTGGAAGGACCCCCTGCCGTGGGTCTTCGGGGCACTTGGGCGGGGGTCCTGGAGCAGGAGGACCCCCCGCCACCGAATTGACGCCAAAGACCCAGAGCGGAAGAAGCTCCAGGGGCCCAGGCCCCACGAGAGTTTTCCAGGGCCCCTGGAGCGAGTGAAGGACCCCGTTCCAGGGGCCCTGAAAAACTCTCATGGGGGGGCCCCTGCAGGGTCCGGGGCCTGGGGCAAATTGCCCCACTTGGCTCCCCCTCTGGGCGGCCCTGGCAAGCCTCCCAGCCTGGGTCTGTAGACTTGTGATGGCAGGGCTCCCACTAGCGTGCTAAAAGCAGCTGTGTAGACAGCGCTTTGACATTGTGGTTCAGGCTCTAAGCCCACCCCAGGTTTAAGAGCCCAATGTCTACATGGCTGTTCTTAGTGTGCCATGAACCTGTGGCCCAGTGCTGGGCGGCTGGCTCCCAGATGCAGCGTAGGCACACACCGAGAGAACAGCTGGCAGGAACTGGGCAGCAGTTCCAATCCCAGGTTTGCAGGCTGCTCTAATTGTAACCCCCTGTATAAAATGTTTGGCACTTGGTTGCTTCTAAACTCTTCCTGTAACTCTGGTGGTTGTTCTGGGCTGAACAGCAGCTCTGTAAAGGAGTCTGTGTGGGCCATGGTCAGTGAGGAATCACAGGGCTCTGTGTCTGAGTGCAGCTATTTGCTCTCCAGCTTAGTTTCTGTGGCAACTGAGCCCAGGGCGGTTCACTTTCAGTCCTTGTAATCTAGTCTCCCTTTGCAGGAATGTTTTGGGGGAGGTTGGCATAGTTCCAAATGCCAGAACTTTCCATAGATCTGATCAGCCAGAGAAAATGTGTTCCTGCTGTAAAGGGACCCTATCAGCCTGTTTTTCTTATCTCATTCCAAATTCTGTTAATGGTCTATGGATTGTCTCAAAATAAATCCTTCCCAAAATAACAACCCAGCATTCCTGGACAGCCCTACAATAACAAACCGGTGCTCATGAGCCACTCGGCAAAATCAAGCCAATGTTCACAGCCAACACTTATGAGCCACCCTACAATAACAAACAAGCTTTGGCAGCCCAGTGCTTACAAGCAAATGTATAACACCAAGCTGGTGTCAGGACTCAGGGGAACCCCCCAAAATTAGAATCATAGAATCTCAGGGTTGGAAGGGACCTCAGGAGGTCATCTAGTCCAACCCCCTGCTCAGTGCAGGACCAACACCAACTAAATCATCCCAGCCAGGGCTTTTCAAGCCTGACCTTAAAAACCTCTAAGGATGGAGATTCCACCACCTCCCTAGGTAACCCATTCCAGTGCTTCACCACCCTCCTAGTGAAAAAGTTTTTCCTAATATCCAACCTAAACCTCCCCCACTGCAACTTGAGACCATTGCTGCTTGTTCTGTCATCTGCTACCACTGAGAACAGTCTAGATCCATCCTTGAATTTATTTTGAAATTGAATTTAGCTAAATTGAATTTAGCCAGCAGAGAGGCCGCCAAAGGAACTGCTGCTGTTGTGATTGAGAGCGGAGGTTGGGGAGACATAGAAGAGGGGGATTCCTCTCTCAGAAAGTGAATAAGGAGGCATCTCAAAAGGTCATGTAGGGGGAGGGGAAAAAGTTACAGAAGAGACTGGACCTGGGAAGTGGGAGAGGCTGTATGAGGGCTGAAGGGGTTCAGGAGCAGATCTGTGTGAGTAACTGATTTTTCCAGTGTGGTGGTCAAAATGGGGGGTGTGGGGGAACCTTCATTTTGGGTCAACCTGACATTAAATTTAATTTTTTTTGGCAAAACAAAACAAAAGTTTAAAAACTTATGTTTGGTCAAACTGAAGGGTTTGCTCCACCTGAAACAAAACTTTTTCATATTTTTTTTTCAAATTCAAGATAAAATTCAGCCCAAAAAGGCATTTCAAAATGAAAAACAACACAGTTCAGCTTCTTCGGAACTTTTTTTTTCCCCCCTGAAATAATTCAGTAAAATTCATCAAATTTGACTCAAATCTCCATTTATGTCAGTGGGGGAAAAAATTGTCTCAAATTTCACCCAGCTCTCCTCAGAAGTTTTTGAATGTTTCCCGCTGTGTGCTATCTGTCTAGCCTCACCTGAGCTGGAAATCTCACACCGCCCTGTTCTCACTTGTTCGTTTTTCTTGAAAAGAGAAAACAGGCCATGTCCACTTCAGCCAAATATCTGGAAATCAATGACCCTTCCTCTGCCTGGCAGCTGCGGTGTTCTTTCCAGGATCTAGCCCTTCATCCTGTTACCTGCCTTCTGCCGGCAGTGAGGGAAACCCCAGCCAGCTCCACAGTAGGGTTTATCTATGTGGCAAAGTGTCCATGGCCGGGGATGGTGATAGCTGATAACACTGCCCTGATGAGGCTGTGTAACAGTCTATGTTGATGGGGCTGTACAGTGTTAGACTCAAGCTAAGGGGTATAACTAGCAACACCAGACTTCATTATAACCCTGTCTTTGCCAGGCTTAAAGCGAGCTGGGTTGCAAGCCAGGCCAGACCGAGGCAGGGGACTCTGGTAAGGCGGGTCAGTGAAGAGCAGCCCAGTCAAACAGCACGTTCTGTCTAGCCAACAGGTCATTCCCATCCCAGAGTAGTTCTTTTAGTGACGTGTTGCTGTGTCCATTGGTGAGAGAGGCTCTGATTCCGCAAAGCATTCCCACGTGAAGAACTAATGATTTAATAATGAGGGTAACTAACACTGGAACAACTTACAAAGGGATATGGTGGATTCTCCATCTCTAAAATCAAAACTGGATGCTCTTCTAGATCTGCTCTAGTTCAATCTGCACTGTTGGACTTGAAGCAGGAACTAACCCAGGCCACAGGCCTTTCCCGAATTATGCAGGAGGTCGGACTAGATGATCACAGTGGTCTCTTCTGGCCTTAAACTATGAATCATGTGCACTGAAAAGCTTTGCGTCGAGCTGTGTAGTTCATGTAGGGCCCAGACGGGTTTAATGTGCATTTCAGTGTCTGGAAATAAGTAATGGTGTACTGTTAGTCTCCTGATCTTAATGTTCTTGGGTTTGGCATAGCTCCTATTTGCTAACCAGGGTACCCACCTCCCAGCAGCAGTCAGACACCATTCAACCACCAGGGGAGAAGGAGGGGAAGAACCTGGAAAGCAGTTTGGCTTCAGGCTCCTTGCTAGACTTTCCCCAGTTCTCACCCGCTTGTCTGGAGGGGGAGAATCCTTCTACATCTACATTAGTTAAGGGCTTGATGCAGGAATTACTGGGTCAGGGTCTCTGGCCTGGGTTATGCAGGAGGTCAGACCAGATGACCACAATGGTCTCTTCTGGCCTTACAATCTATGGGTCCTTTGGAGAAGCAGGAATTGACAGCACAGACACCTCTTCCAACAACTCTGTGGTCCACCTAGAGGCTGGACTGGACTGCAGCATTGTAGATTCCAAGGCCAGAAAGGACCATTGTGATCATCCAGTCTGACTACCTGTACGACACAGGTCAGAGAGCTGCCCCCAAATAATTCCTAGAGCAGATCTGTTATTAAAATCAAGGCTGGATGTTTTTCTATGTCAGTGATGGAGAATCCACCATGGTCCTTGGCAAGTTGTTCCAATTGGTAATTACTCTCCCTGTTAAATTACGCCTTATTTCTAGTCTGAATTTGTCTAGCTTCAATTTCTAGACACTGGATGGTGTTAGACCTTTCTCTGTTAGATTGAAGAGCCCATTATTAAGTATTTTTCCCCATGTAGGTATTCATAGACTGTAATCAAATCCCCCCTTAACCTTCTGTTTGTTAAGCAAACTACATTGAGCTCATTAGAAGGAACACTAAGGAGCGGCACATGGCTAATTATTTGCAATGAGAGTATAACACAGGGGTATGGCACGCGTGCCAACAGCAGCACACGAGCTGATTTTCAGTGGCACTCACACTGCCTGGGTCCTGGCCACCAGTCCTGGGGGCTCTGCATTTTAATTTAATTTTAAATGAAGCTTCTTAAACGTTTAAAAAACGTTATTTACTTTACATACAACAATAGTTTAGTTATATGTTATAGACTTATAGAAAGAGACCTTCTAAAAACGTTAAAATGTATTACTGGCACGCAGAATCTTAAATTAGAGTGAATAAATGAAGACTCTGCACAGCGCTTCTGAAAGGTTGCCGACCCCTGGTATAACACAATACATCCCAGACACCTGACAAAGGAATGTTAATGCTATCAGTAACAACCTCAGATTAAAGACACTTTCTTACCTCTGTGCTGGTAAGTGGCAGGTCTTGGTGTCCTCCAGGTCACCAAGCATCAGTCCTTGTAGTCCGTGTGCTGTTCCATTTTGGTGTGTGTGGGGGGGGGAAATCTCACTTTTTTTCCCTCCTATCACTGGAGGGAAAAGGGGAATGATGGGTAAATTTAAAAACAGTTGGAGAGTATTTTCCCTCACTTTCAGACCACTTTCTGCCAGTGGAAAAATGGTGTGGAAGGGAACAATTGAGGGGAAAAATTTCCTGCTGAAACAAATGCTTCCTCCCCCAGAAAGTCTGAATTTCATTCAAAAAATTAAAATGTTCAAAAAATTCTGGCAACCTTTTTTTTTTTTTTTGAGCAGCTCTGGTGCCCCACGCTTGGGAGGAGTCCCAAGCATGGGGCTCCAGAGGTGGAGTGGCCTTCGGAAAAGGGAGATGCTTTTGGCTTTCCTAGGAAATCCTCCAAATTTTGCCAAGCTGTGAGCCTCTGAAAAAATGCTAGAGCCATAGGGTTAGAAGGGATCGCAAGGGTCATGTAGTCTAACCCCCTGCCAAGATGCAGGACTTGTTGTGTCTAAGCCATCCCGGTCAGATGACTGTCCAGCCTCCTTTAGAAAACCTCCAGTGACCTCCCTAGGCAGTCTGTTCCATTGTCCAACTGTTCTTAAATTCGGGAGCTTTTGCTGAGATTTAATCTAAATCTGCTGTGCTGTAGTTTGAGCCCATTGCCTCTTGAACTCCTGCCCTCTGTGGCAAGAGAGAACAACTTTTCTCCATCTTTTTTTTTTTTTGTGGCAGCTTTTAAGGATTTGAAGACCTCTATCATGTCCCCCCTTCATCTCTTTTTTTCCAAACTAAAACATACCCAGTTCCTTCAGCCATTGCTCATATGACTTGCATCATCTTTATTGCTCACCTCTGGATCCTTTCCAGTTTCTCTACCTCCTTTCTATACAGTGGTGACCAAAATTCGATGCAGTACTCCAGCTGAGGCCTACCCAGCGCTGAGTAGAGCGGTACTATCACCTCCCGTGGCTTCTATGCTATGCCTCTGTTAATGCAGACTAAAATTGCAATTGCCTTATTATTATTGCAACAGCATCGCATTGCTGGCTCATACTGAGGTTGTGATCCACCACAACTCCCAGATCCTTCTCAGCAGTGCTGCTGCGAAGCCAGTATTTCCCCCATTCTGTGCATTTGGTTTTTCTTCCCTAAGTGTAGCACCTTACATTTGTCTTTGTTGAATTTCATTTTGTTGTCTATAGCCCGGTTCTCCAATTCAAGATCCCTCTGAATTTCAGATCTATCTTCCAAAGTGTTGGCAACCCCCCCAGCTTTGTGTCATCTGCAAATCTGATCAGTCTGCTCTCTATACCTACATCCAGGTCGTTAATAAAGATGTTAAACAACACCAGACCCAGAACAGCTCCCTGTGGAACCTCACTTGAGCCTCCCTCCAAGCTGATCGTAGGTTGCATGTGCTCAGTAGACACCTCCTAGATTTGTAGCAGTTAAATGCCCTGAAGAGTCTGAGCAGGATTTTCCCTGCAACTGCAGCTCTGGTTTGCTGTGGGCCATGCTGGGTCCAAGCACCCAAACTGAGAGCAGGGAGCCTGTCCCTCCTGGGCTCTCAGCAACCCCCTGGCTGGGCCCAAGCAACCTGGAGGAAGAAGCCACCGCCTGATTCAAACGCAGGGTGGGACAAGCAGTGGGGGACATTTGTGGGGGGAGGGAAAGGGAACTGGGACTGGGGGGGAGGGAAATGCACTGGTGGTTGAGGTCGGAGCAGGGGTGTGCTCAGAAATTTAACTTTGACCCCTTTTGGGGGGGCATGTTCTGTGTCCCCACCCTGGCTCCGGCAAGAGCTTGCTCTTCCTTCCACCCACCCTGGCCCAGTAGGAGGTTGCTCTTCCTTCCCTCATCCTGCAGCCTCCAGGTCTGGGAGGAATTCTGTGCTCCTGGGTCCCTGCTGCTCCTCCTCCCCATTGCACACACCCCTGGGTCAGTAGAAGAGGGAGACTGGGAGCCTCAAATGAGGACTGGGACTGGCTGGACAAGGAGAGTGGGACTGAGAACCAGTGGGGCAGAGGGAGGGAGGAGGAGAAACAGATCTGACGAGGAGCCAGTGTGCGTGAAGAAAACTGGCACTGGGTGGGCAAATAGACTGGGACGAGGAGCTGGGCACACTGAGCTTGGGCAAGGACCCCAGGAGGTCGACTGGGACTGGGAGCCAGTGGGGATGGGAATGTGGACTGGGGTGGTGGGGAAGAGAGACAGAGTAGGTGAGGACCCAGAAGAGCGGGAACTGGGACTGGCTGGGCTAGGAGACAGGCACAAGTAGCTGGAGGGAACTGGGACTGGCTGGGCTAGGAGAGTGGGGGTCCAGATGGGGTAAGAGTAGGATTTGCTGGGCAAGGAGCCAGGCTGTGAGATTAGAAGTCTGAGGAGAGGAGACTGGGCCTGGCTAGGTGAGGAGAGTGGGGCTGGGTTGAGGAGCCAAGGGTGGGGAAGAGCCGGGATTGCAGAGGGCAGGGTTGGCGGCAGAAGGGCTCATGCTTGGAGGGAGTTTTAAGAAAGGTCTGTGCTGTCTGGACCCAACTCCCTTCCAGAGGAAAATTGGGGCCCAGTCCTGACTGGAGCCTTCATTTGCTGTGGTAACAAATATAGTAACAGTAAACAAAGAACAATGTCCAGTGAGAATTGTTAGTGTAAAAAAGGGCAACAAGGAAACACTCTTAGGGCAGCATCAGCCTCCTCTCTCTACACAACCCAGCGTCCAGGATGAAAGAGACAGCGAGAGGCTGGCTGTCTCCTCAAAAGCTTGTTACTGTGTGTTAGATACTCCCCCACCCCGGGCTCCTGGAGATATTTTTGCTCCTGAGCTGTGCAAGTGCAATCGAAGACAGAAATAGAGGAGGGGCTATCTGAGGATGTGGGATATGCAAACCGGTTGGCTTTTATAGAAGGTGCAAATGTTGCAGTTTCGGAAATGTGTTTGCAGCATTCCTCTGGTGGAGGAAGAAGACGCTTTTTGCAGCCAGCGTGTATGTGGAAATGCTTTCTCTGTGCAGAGGGCTGTGGCAGTGTTGAGTTCACAGGTGCTGTTTTGTTAGGCAGAATTTCCTGTAGGACTTCACAGACTTTGCACAGACTGTAGGGAATGTGTACTTTTTATCTCTCTACACAAAGACCCGTCACACACTGGTCAGCCACAGCCATGGGTAGCAGGTAGCATAGGTCGGGGAAGGCTATGCCTCCCCAAACAGCCTGGTGTGGTATGGCCCTGCCCACACTCCGCTCCCAGCCCCCCTCCTGCCTGCCTCCAGTTCCCTTCCCACTCTTCTGTGGCCAAGAGGCTAGGGCAGGCAGGCTGTGGACGGTGCTCACAAGGCCCAGGGCTGGGGGTGCTCTGGCTGCATTGCCCACCTGATGCACTGGGGCTGGGGGCGCTCCGGCTGTGCTGCCTGCCTGGCGCTCTGGGGATAGCAGGGAGGGGCAGGGGCTGTGTGTGCTCTGGGCTCCAGCAGGGAGAACATAAGAACGGCCGTACTGGGTCAGACCAAAGGTCCATCAAGCCCAGTATCCTGTCTACTGACAGTGGCCAATGCCAAGTGCCCCAGAGGGAGTGGACCTAACGGGTAATGATCAAGTGATCTCTCTCCTGCCATCCATCTCCACCCTCTGACAAACAGAGGCTAAGGACACCATTCCTTACCCATCCTGGCTAATAGCTATTAATGGACTTAGCCTCCATGCTTTTAAACCCTGTTATAGTCTTAGCCTTCACAACTTCCTTAGGCAAGGAGTTCCACAGGTTGACTGTGTGCTGTGTGAAGAAGAACTTCCTTTTATTTGTTTTAAACCTGATGCCCATTAATTTCATTTGGTGGCCCCTAGTTCTTGTATTAAGGAAAAGTTATTTACTTATTCCCATATCTACTTTCTCCACATCACTCATGATTTTATATACCTCTATCATATTCCCTCCTTAGTCTCCTCTTTTCCAAGCTGAAAAGTCCTAGCCTCTTTAATCTTTCCTCATATGGGACCCGTTCCAAACCCCTAATCATTTTAGTTGCCCTTCTCTGAACCTTTTCTAGTGCCAGTATATCTTTTTTGAGATGAGGAGACCACATCTGTACGCAGTATTCAAGATGTGGGCGTACCATCGATTTTATATAAGGGCAATAATATATTCTCCGTCTTATTCTCTGTCCCCTTTTTAATGATTCCTAACCTCCTGTTTGCTTTTTTGACTGCCGCTGCACACTGTGTGGATGTCTTCAGAGAACTATCCACGATGACTCCAAGATCTTTTTCCTGATTTGTTGTAGCTAAATTAGCCCCCATCATATTGTATGTATAGTTGGGGTTATTTTTTCCAATGTGCATTACTGTACATTTATCCACATTAAATTTCTTTGCCATTTTGTTGCCCAATCACTTAGTTTTGTGAGATCTTTTTGAAGTTCTTCGCAGTCTGCTTTGGTCTTAACTATCTTGAGCAGTTTAGTATCATCTGCCAACTTTGCCACCTTATGAATAAGTTGAATGGGATTAGTCCTAGGACTGACCCTTGGGGAACACCACTAGTTACCCCTCTCCATTCTGAGAATTTACCATTAATTCCTACCCTTTGTTCCCTGTCTTTTAACCAGTTCTCAATCCATGAAAGGACCTTCCCTTTTATCCCATGACAACTTAATTTACATAAGAGCCTTTGGTGAGGGACCATCGGATCCCCCTTGTCCACATGTTTGTTGGCCCCCTTCAAAGAACTCTAATAGATTAGTAAGACACAATTTCCCTTTACAGAAACCATGTTGACTTTTGCCCAACAATTTATGTTTTTCTCTGTGTCTGACAATTTTATTCTTTACTATTATTTCAACTAATTTGCCGGTACTGACGTTAGACTTACCGGTCTGTAATTGCCGGGATCACCCCTAGAGCCCTTTTAAAATATTGGTGTTACATTAGCTAACTTCCAGTCATTGGGTACAGAAGCCGATTTAAAGGACAGGTTACAAACCATAGTTAATAGTTCCACAACTTCACATTTGAGTTCTTTCAGAACTCTTGGGTGAATGCCATTTGGTCCCAGTGACTTGTTAATGTTGAGTTTCTCAATTAATTCCAAAACATCCTCTAGTGACACTTCAATCTGTGACAGTTCCTCAGATTTGTCACCTACAAAAACTGGCTCAGGTTTGGGAATCTCCCTAACATCCTCAGCCGTGAAGACTGAAGCAAAGAATCCATTTAGTTTCTCCGCAATGACTTTATCGTCTTTAAGCGCTCCTTTTGTATCTCGATCATCCAGGGGCCCCACTGGTTGTTTAGCAGGCTTCCTGCTTCTAATGTACTTAAACATTTTGTTATTACCTTTTGAGGTTTTGGCTACCTGTTCTTCAAACTCCTCTTTGGCTTTTCTTATTACATTTTTACACTTAATTTGGCAGTGTTTCTGCTCCTTTCTATTTACCTCACTAGGATTTAACTTCCACTTTTTAAAAGATGCCTTTTTATCTCTCACTGCTTCTTTTACATGGTTGTTAAGCCACGGTGGCTCTTTTTTAGTTTTTTTACTGTTTGTTAATTTGGGGTATACATTTTAAGTTGGGCCTCTATTATGGTGTCTTTTTAAAAGTGCCCATGCAGCTTGCAGGGATTTCACTTTAGTCACTGTACCTTTTAAATTTCTGTTTAACTAACCCCCTCATTTTTGCCTAGGAAGGGGGATGGAAGTGGAGGGGCTGGGCCTTGGGCAGAGGGGAGGGGCCAGGGCTAGCCCGCCGCTAACAGCTCGTTCACCCATGGCCACAACTGAAGCCAAGATTTTTCTAACTAGCAACGGCCTAATGGTTGAATGGAATGTCTTCCCCCATTTGTCGCAAATTCATCCCTGATGCAACTCCGCTTTGTCAGTGGAATGACGCCAGGGATGGGGGGGCTGGCCCATAAACCTGTCCCTTGACAGTGGCGATGGATTGCTGACTGGTGTTTGTCTTTCGCTGCACAGCCAACTCCTTTTGCAGGTGATAGGGGTGGGATTGTAAATTCTTGTGGAAAGACATTAATCTACAGGGCTTCAGCAGCCAGCCCTGCTGATCTGGCCCAGAGTGTGGCTGTGTCTGCCCTGAGGTTTAAATCACATTCTCTCATCTGTGCATCTGAAAATTGACATGTAATTGCCAACTATTCATTATTTGTATTCTGAGTGGCAGAAGGCATCCACGCAACTCCCCCACTCCATTTTTCCAGTGTATCAGTGGGCTGTTCAAACTTAATCTGTTTTCTCAATGAAGACACTCGCCAGCTTAAGGAAAGCTCATACGATGATGGATTGAGAAACATAAGCCCCGGTCCTGCAAACACAGAATCTTAATGCTGAACTCGAAGCACTCTGAGAGTGGGAATGAACGTGGGGGAGCTGCTGACACTCTGAGCACAATGGAGAAGCCAACAAATTGATAAAAAACAAGGTCTTGCTGTGAAGTGGCCTCTCCTGGACCAGCAGCGTGTCTCTCTCCAAAGGGGATGCTGGAGACAGTGACCCCGTCATGCTGCCCAGTCACAAGCACTGAGGAATGCAGCTCCTGGTGTGCCGGGGCCCGGAGAGTCCATTAACCTACTCTTCTATTTTTAAATCTCTTTTTTTGGAGGGGGCTGGAACTTTGGTTAATTTTAGTGCTCGTGAGAGTGGGCACAAACTGATACCTCAGCACTGCTCAGGGCTTGTTGAACCTGCCCTGTAGCACCCCTGCTATTGCAGGCTGAGGCTCCATTCAGCTCTGCCTTGCAGCAGTCTCTGCTGTTCGCTTTCAAGCCCCACACACAGCTTGTCAAAGGGAATAAAAGAGGCTTTTGGAACTATAACACTTAGCTCCTCTGTGGCTCTCTTCACCAACAGATCTGGGAGGAGCTTTACAGACAAGGTCAGTGTCATTTCCTCTGTTTTACATATGGGGAAACCAAAGCACAGAAAGGTCAAGTGACTTGACCAGGGTCACCCAGCAGATCTCCGGAGACCTAATCCTAGAATATCAGGGTTGGAAGGGACCTCAGGAGGTCATCTAGTCCAACCCCCTGCTCAAAGCAGGACCAATCCCCAACTAAATCATCCCAGCCAGGGCTATGTCAAGCCTGACCTTAAAAACCTCTAAGGAAGGAGATTCCACCACCTCCCTAGGTAACCCATTCCAGTGCTTCACCACCCTCCTAGTGGAAAAAGTTTTTCCTAATATCCAACCTAGACCTTCCCCACTGCAACTTGAGACCATTACTCCTTGTTCTGTCATCTGCTACCACTGAGAACAGTCTAGATCCATCCTCTTTGGAACCCCCTTTCAGGTAGTTGAAGGCTGCTATCAAATTCCCCCTCATTCTTCTCTTCTGCAGACTAAACAATCCCAGTTCCCTCAGCCGCTCCTTGTAAGTCATGTGCTCCAGCCCCCTAATCATTTTTGTTGCCCTCTGCTGGACTCTTTCCAATTTTTCCACATCCTTCTTGTAGTGGGGGCAACAAAACTGGATGCAGTACTCCAGGTGTGGCCTCACCAGTGCCGAATAGAGGGGAATAATCACTTCCCTCGATCTGCTGGCAATGCTCCTACTAATGCAGCCCAGTATGCTGTTGGCCTTCTTGGCAACAAGGGCACACTGTTGACTCATATCCAGCTTCTCATCCACTGTAACTCCTAGGTCCTTTTCTGCAAAATTGCTGCCTAGCCACTTGGTTCCTGGTCTGTAGCAGTGCATGAGATTCTTCCATCCTAAGTGCAGGACTCTGCACTTGTCCTTGTTGAACTTCATCATATTTCTTTTGGCCCAATCCTCTAATTTGTCTAGGTCCCTCTGTATCCTATCCCTACCCTCCAGCGTATCTCCTACTCTTCTCAGTTTAGTGCCATCTGCAAACTTGCTGAGGGTGCAATCTATGCCATCCTCCAGATCATTAATGAAGATATTGAACAAAACCGGCCCCAGGACCGACCCTTGGGGCACTCCACTTGATACTGCCAACTAGACATGGAGCCGTTAAGTCTGATGATCTAGCCAGCTTTCTATCCACCTTATAGTCCATTCATCCAGCCCATACTTCTTTAACTTGCTGACAAGAATACTGTGGGAGACTGTATCAAAAGCTTTGCTAAAGTCCAGAAATAGCACATCCACTGCTTTCCCCTCATCCACAGAGCCAGTTATTTCACCATAGAAGGCAATCAGGTTGGTCAGGCATGACTTGTCCTAGGTGAATCCATGCTGACTGTTCCTGATCACTTTCCTCTCCTCCAAGTGCTTCAAAATTGATTCCTTGAGGACCTGCTCCATGATTTTTCCAGGGACTGAGGTGAGGCTGACTGGCCTGTAGTTCCCTGGATCATCCTCCTTCCTTTTTTTAAAAGATGGGCACTACATTAGCTTTTTTCCAGTCATCCGGGACCTCCCCCGATCGCCATGATTTTTCAAAGATAATGGCCAATGGCTCTGCAATCACATCCGCCAAATCCTTTAGCACCCTCGGATGCAGTGCATCCAGCCCCATGGATTTGTGCTCATCCAGCTTTTCTAAATAGTCCTGAACCACTTCTTTCTCCACAGAAGGCTGGTCACCTCCTCCCCATACCGTGCTGCCCAGTGCAGTAGCCTGGGAGCTGACCTTGGTCATGTAGACAGGCAAAAATGCATTGAGTACATTAGCTTTTTCCACATTCTCTGTCACTAGGTTGCCTCCCCTATTCAGTAAGGGGCCCACACTTTCCCTGACCACCTTCTTGTTGCTAACATACCTGTAGAAACCCTTCTTGTTACTCTTAACATCCCTTGCTATTTGCAACTCCAATTGTGATTTGGCCTTCCTGATTTCACTCCTGCATGCCTGAGCAATATTTTTATACTCCCTCCCTGGTCATTTGTCCAAGCTTCCACTTCTTAAACGCAAAAAAGAAGCTTACAAGATCAGCAAGGATTTCACTGTTAAGTCAAGCTGGTCGCCTGCCATATTTACTATTGTTTCTACACATTGGGATTTTTTTTTCCCTGCAACCTCAATAAAGATTCTTCAAAATACAGCCAGCTCTCCTGGACGCCTTTCCTCCTCATGTTATTCTTCCAGGGGATCCTGCCCATCAGTTCCCTGAGGGAGTCAAAGTCTCTTCTGAAGTCCAGGGTCTGTATTTTGCTGCTCTCCTTTCTTCCTTTTGTCAGGATCCTGAACTCGACCATCTCATGGTCACTGCCTCCCAGGTTCCCATCCACTTTTGCTTCCCCTACTAATTCTTCCCACTTTGTGAGCAGCAGGTCAAGAAGAGCTCTGCCCCTAGTTCGTTCCTCCAGCACTTGCACCAGGAAATTGTCCCCTACACTTTCAAAAAACTTCCTGGATCGTCTATGTACCGCTGTATTGCTGTCCCAGCAGAAATTGGGGTGATTGAAGTCCCCCATGAGAACCAGGGCCTGTGATCTAGTAAGTTTTGTTGCCTGAAGGAAAGCCTTGTCCACCTCATCCCCCTGGTCTGGTGGTCTATAGCAGACTCCCCCCACGACATCACCCTTGTTGCTCACAATTCTAAACTTAATCCAGAAACTCTCAGGTTTTTCTGCAGTTTCATATTGGAGTTCTGAGCAGTTATATTGCTCTCTTACATACAACGCAACTCCCCCACTTTTTCTGCCCCGGTTGTCTTTCCTGAACAGTTTATACCCATCCATGACAGTACTCCAGTCATGTGAGTTATCCCACCAAGTGTCTGTTATTCCAATCACATCATAGTTCCTTGACTGTGCCAGGACTTCCAGTTCTCCTTGCTTGTTTCCCAGGTTTCTTGCATTTGTGTATAGGCACTTAAGATAATGCGCTGTCCTGCTTCCTCAATATGAGGCAGGAGTCCTCCTCTCTTGCACTTTTCTGCCTGTGCTTCCTCCTGGTATCCCACTTACTTCAGGGCTTTGGTCTCCTTCCCCTGGTGAACCTAGTGTAAAGTCCTTCTCATTAGGTTAGCCAGCCTGCTTGTGAAGATGCTCTTCCCTCCAGTGCTCTAGCCACTCGGTCACACTGCTCAGGGAGCAAGGAAGAAAGCAGGCCTCTGTCTGACAGGGGGTGGATTCTCCATCACTTGAAGTCTTCAGATCAAGGCTGGATGTCGTCTTCTTTTTTTTTTTTTTTTAAATTAATTAAAGATGCTTTCAATCAGACTAGATGAGCAAAATGGTCCCTTCTGGCCTTGGAGTCTATGAATCTATTGTCTGTCATCATATGCCTAGATTGTAAGATTTTTAGGGGCAGTGACTGTCTCCTTATTACGATCAGGTTCCAGTAAGGCCCTGAGCAATAAAGCACTTAAGCACATGCCTAACTTTATGCATATATAGTAGAACTGGTTAGGGAAAAAATTCCATGGACAATCTAGATTTTTAGGCAATACTGAAATTTTCAGATTTCAGCAATGAAACTGGTGGCAGAACACTGCGGGGGGAGGGGGAGAATGGGTGAAAACTGAACATTCTCAGTTGGGAATTTACTGATGGAAAAACTGAAATTTTTAGAGGAAACTTTCTGTGACAATCTCCCCCCGCCAAAAAAAGAAGTTTTGATATGTTTTTGAGCAGTCCTAAAGTACACAGTCCTATTAAAGTCAATGGGATTACTCACATACTTTAAATTTCATGTGCTTCAGTACTTCTCCGGAATGGGTCAGCATGCTCAGCAACTTGCTGAACTAAATCCCACCTGTTGCTTACAGTGCCTGTTGTTATGGGACCTTGATCCCTGTCTCAGTCCTCTCTAGACTCTAAAGTAGTAAGCATCATCACTAGGGCCCTACCAAATTCACAGCCATGAAAAGTGCATCATGAACCACGAAATCTGGTCTTTTGTGTACTTTTATCCTATGCTGTACAGATTTCATGGGGGAGACCAGCATTTCTGACCTAAAAGGGAGTTGCAGGGGGTCACAAGGTTATTTTAGGAGGGGTCGTGGTATTGCCACCCTTACTTCTGTGCTGTCTTCAGAGCAGCATCTGTTGGCCAGGCACCCAGCTCTGAAAGCAGCGCCCCACCAGCAGCAGTGCAGAAGTAAGGGTGGCAATACCACACCATGCCACCCTTACTTCTGCGCTGCTGCATTCAGCGCTGGGTGGCTGGAGAGTGGTGGCTGCTGACTCAGGGCCCAGCTCTGCAGGCAGCAGCGCAGAAGTAAGGGTAGCAGTACTGCAACCCCCTACACTAATCTTACGACCCCCCCCCCAACTCCTTTTTTGGGTCAGGAGCCCTACACTTACAACACTGTGAAATTTCAGATTGAAATAGCTGAAATCATGAAATTTACTATTTTAAAAATCCTATGACCATGAAATTGACCAAAATCGACCATGGATTTGGTAGGTCCCTAATCAGCACCAGTGTGGTGGAAGATGCTCCAAAAATGGCAGAGAAACTGAACTTTTAAAAACCTCTCTTGGAAAGAAGTTTGAACAGTTTTAAAAGAAGGAACATCCTGTTGAAATAAAGATTGGTGAGGAGCAGTGTAAGGAGTGGCAAACACATCTGTATGTCCAGTCCTGCTCCTTAGGGTGTGAAGTGAATTAGCTAATCGGCTTATGGTACCATTGGCATTTGCTTATGAAAGACAAGCATGTTTCTGTGATATCAAAGATAGATGGATGGCAAGGACACATCTGAAAACTTCTGGTTTTTTGGGATCTCTCTAGTAAGTCTCCTTTCAGCAAATCACTTGAGCACAATCTTAACTTAAGCCTGTGATAAAGGCCCATTGATTTCAATGGGTTTCTTGGATAGGAATGTTTTCCCAAATCAGGGCCTAAGTGCTTTGCTGAACAGGGATGGCTTGTTGAATCAGGGAGTAAATCAGTAAGTGGTATGTGTTACCCAAAATTGGGCCAGCTAGTAAGCTTAGGGAGGACTAATGACCCACCAGAGTTTGGCAGAAAGCAGCACGTTTATTATATCGACAGCTAAGCTCAAAGGAAGGGGGAGGGTGTCACACTCACACTCGCATACTCACGCTCCCAGGACAGGCACGGCACTGGAGATGTTAGGATCCTTGAAGGTAAGTGTCCCACAGCACAGTGATGGATGGTGCGATGAAGGTAAGTCTTCCCGAGGCACGATAGAATGCAACGCAGTGAACCACTGGCCAGGACCGGGCGAAGGGCCTCCATGGGAGGTACAAGCTTGTGAGTGCACCCCTGAGCACATGGCCCCTTCCCCTTTTAAGGACCTGCTCCTCATAGCCTGCGACTAGAGATGACTTGGCCACATCTGGTCACACTCCACCTCAGGCAGTGTCCATGCATTGGGTGTGTGATCGCTACCTAATCAGCAGGGCTGGCTCCAGACCCAAGCGCGCCAAGCGTGTGCTTGGGGCGGCATGCCGCGGGGGGCGCTCTGCCTGTCGCCGGGAGGGCGGCAGGTGGCTCGGGTGGACCTCCCGCAGGCATGCCTGTGGATGCTCCACCGGAGCCGTGGGACCAGCGGACCCTCCGCAGGCACGTCTGCAGGAGGTCCACCGGAGCCGCGGGACCGGCGACCGCCAGAGCGCCCCCTGCGGCGTGCCGCCGTGCTTGGGGCAGCAAAATTGCTAGAGCTGCCCCTGCTAATCAGCGTCATAGCTTGCGACTAGAGATGACTTGGCCACGTCTGGTTGGTCACACTCCACCTTGGGCAGCGTCCATGCATTGGATGTGTGAGTGCTGCCTAATTAGAGTCCCAGACACCTTGTCTACCTGGGAGCTCTTCTCATCTTCCAGCTGTACAACCAGCCCATTCATCCCACAAGCATTCCAGGAAGGAGGGGGAGGGGAAAGCCACTTTACAGGTATTCAAGGAGGGAGAGGAGACATGAGGTTGGGGGAGTGTAACAAATCTTTTGAGCATACAGGTTACACATAGCATACAGATCCCTGGTGCTCCAACAACAGTATAGTGCTATATCAGGGCCTATATCAGGAAGATTTTCCAAAGAACACATTATTTAAAAAAATACCAGCGCAGAGTGCTCTCCTGGAAGCACTTCAATGCAATGTCTTCATGGTAATTCAGATTTCAAGAGCTGCAAGATACGTGCTGGTCAATGTGTAGCTGATCTTTTAAAATCAAATTATTTTCAGTTCCTTTGGTAATCTAAGACCTGATTTTTTTTTTCTTCCTAAATAAATATTTGCCACCAGTATTTAGAGATGTCTGTAACATCGTTAGAATGGGAGAATTCACGTGTAATGGCATGAAATGTAGCAATCAATCCAATATTTGAAGTACAGCAATATTTCTTGATGCAGGCTCTTTACTGGACTCCAAAATGATGCAAAACAGGGGAAAAAAGCAAATGGTGGGGACATAATACAGAGAACCTTGAGTTACTTCACATACTACGGAATTGGATAAAGCTACACAAAACTGGGAAAATAGACAGTAGGTTCTGAAAGAACTGTTGGGGCAGAATGGAAATGTTCCTTTGGCTCCTCCGATGGCTCTGCTGGGAATCCCTTGGGAAGGGCTTTCTATTTTGTCTCTTGGCTGTTTTCTTGAGCAATTTTATGCATTGTACAGCAATAAAAGTCAGAAATTGCCCTGATGATACACAAATGGACTTGAGAAACTTCACAGTGTGAATCGGTTTGTAAAGCGAGAAATAAGATTCTTCCTTCCATTATACCTCAGATCACCCCGCTCCTGATCTACACAGGCAAACCTGTCCATCGCATTGGAGCTATTGGAGTTCAGTGTGGGTGCAGGGCTAGCTCAGTTTGCTGGACTTGCTTTGCTTAACTTTAAACACATTATTGGGTCACCTCCTGTGTCTAGTTAAAGACGTGTGTATCTGCTTTGCTGGATCAGGGCCTATGGTTGTCAAATCAAAGTCCTCACAAATGTAGATATTTCTCTGAATGCCCATTTCAGTTAAGGACCATCTTTTTACGAAACCTCTTAAAGTGATTTGCGGAATGCCCCTCAGCCTGGTGAGAGGGACAGTTTAATTTTAGTTTTGCAGTCTTTAAGTGCTAAAGCTCTGAAGCAAACTTACTGGCAGGGCCAGCTCCAGGCACCAGCATTCCAAGCTGGTGCTTGGTGCAGCATTCTGCAAGGGGCAGCAGTCCCTGTTTTGCCCTAAGCAGCGCGCCAAATTGCCACTGTGGACGGCGGGGGCAGTCCATGTGCCCTTAGGGCGGCAGGCGCGTTTCCGCGGCGGCGGCAATTCGGCAGCAGCTTCTATGTTTAGCTGTCTGTGGCGGCTTCAGCTAAACATAGAAGCTGCCGCCGAATTGCCACCGCCGCGGAAACGCGCCTGCCACCCTAAGGGCACACGGACTGCCCCCGCGGCGGCAATTCGGCGCGCTGCTTGGGGCCGCGAAAACTGTAGAGCCGGCCCTGCTTACTGGTGCCCTGGCTTGTTCATAATCAGCCAAATTTAAACAACCTCCTGGATGGGTTAGCAGTAAGGATTGAACCAGAGACTAACTGCAGAGTTAGCCCAGGTGATTGGCACCCAGTTGCGAGCCCGGGGTTAATCTAGCCCAAGTGTGAACAGCCACACTGCAAAAAGGCCTCGCTGGTGTGTGTGTGTGTTTTGAGGACTTCTCTAGGGGCACTTCCCTTGGTTCTTTGGGCTGTGCTAAGCTGAGTCCCTCCCCTCTGTGATCCTTTCCCAGAGGAAGAGGGAGAATTTCTCTGTCCTCAGCATACGTGGGGGAATGGTGGGAAGGTGTTGGAGGACTGTCAGCATCCAAGTGGTTTAGTCTATGCCCACTTTGCAGTAATGGACAGGTTAGTGGCTCAAGCGAAAGCAGCACCTAGGCTCTAACCTTACCTCTAGCCGGGCTGGGATGAAAGCCCCACTCAGGTGAGAGGGGGATCAGGGGCAGCACCTGGGCAGAGCTGCAGTGAAGATCTACCAAACTCCAAAACACAGATTGCTGCCACGTGAGCGTAAGGGCTCTGGCCTTTGGAGGCTGCAGCAGACAGCTGTCCCCAGGGATCAGCCATAAAGGGGGACACATTCTTTTGGTTAGTGTGTTACAGTTATCATCAGACTCCTGACATTGTTTTTTGTCCTGAATCAATCCACTGGGAAAGTTGTTGTGTAACAACACCGTTACACTCCACGCTTGAGTCTCACGCTCCCCTGGCTTCTAACCCAGGAGCTCCAGACTTGCACAGTAAGTACATTGGTTGCTATCATCCAGATTGTGTTTTTCATTTGTGTGTGTACCCGTAGGAATTCCTGCCCATGATGGCAGCAGGATGTTAACAGATGGTCAGAGCAGGTCAGCTGCTACTGTCTGGTGTTTCTAACAGGTGGGGGGAGGGAGAGATTACTAAATATGCCCTCCTGAATGCGCTAGGTTACAGAAAACTGATCACTTCGTTCCACACAGAATCCCCTTCCTCGCAAGCTCAGCAAACTTTCCAAATCCATTATCATAGTGTGTGTGAGAGAGAAAACCAGGGGATCAAACAGAGACTGAGTCTAAATGAATTTCCTGTATGCAATTGTGGTGCCATTCTTTTGGTCCCGCCGGGTCACTGTGCTGCCTTCTATCATGCAATACCATTGACCACGCAGCACTCGGTGAATTGGGGACACCCGCCCTCTGGCTTCCTTGGGACTTGGATAACTGCAGGACTGAGCTGGCAGCATTGTTCTGGTTGTGGTCATTCCTTTCAGCAACTAGGTAAATGCCAATGGTGGAGGATACCCCATATCTGTAGGGCCCAGACATTGCTAACAACTGGAACCTTGCACTATGGCTTGCTTACTCTGCTCTGGCTCGCCTCTTTCTAACCAAAAACCTAAATACTAATAAGCTCATCATTTCCAGTAGAAGGTGCAAACAGGACACTTAAGGAATCCCACCTGTGCTGTGGTCCCATCAGCCCTGAGATGCTGGTGGCTTGCCTTGGGCTGCTGCTAGGGGCTTACATTCCCTCGGGCAGATGAAGATCGGAGGTCTGAGCCTACTGTGGTCATTCAAAGTCTCCTAGCCCTGCTTGTGGGAGTCAGAGTGTGTACCAAGGGCCGAGATGCTCCAGCTACCTCACTGTGTTAATCATAGAAGATTAGGGCTGGAAGAGACCTCAGGAGGTCATCTAGTCCAACCCCCTTCTCAAAGCAGGCCAACTCCAACTTAATCATCTCAGCCAGGGCTTTGTCAGGCCAGGCCTTAAAAACCTCTAAGGATGAAGATGTTAGGGAGCGGCAGGTCCATGGCTGGGATAGTTGTGATTTGTTAGATCCAATCTGTATTGATAGTGAGAATGACCCTCTGGGACAGGGTGCTGGGGCTTGGGAGGAACAGGTCCT
Organism: Mauremys mutica; assembly: GCF_020497125.1. Classification (NCBI taxonomy): domain Eukaryota; kingdom Metazoa; phylum Chordata; order Testudines; family Geoemydidae; genus Mauremys; species Mauremys mutica. The sequence goes on from NC_059079.1 coordinate 65,432,841, forward strand.
GAGAGGGAGGAACCCTAGAAGCAGCCCAGCCTGCAGGGAAGGCTTATGGCGAGGTTCATGTAAGGTTACTAACTACAAGGTAATACCAAGGCAGCAGGCCCATGAGGGGTGACTTTCTGGCTTTGCCAGTCTAGCTTTTGTCTGGAGCAAGGTGAGGATGCCACCTGTCTATAAAATATCTTTGTTCAATCCCATGGGGAATATATTATTTTCTGACCTTCTAATTCCCCCTCCCATTCCCTGCTCTTTCTGTTGGATGCAGTGGACTTTTCTTCCTGAAATTAAATTGTCATTTTGTGCTGCGGAGTAGCTGCCTGCCCCTCCCAAGAGCTGGCTGCATTTCGATGGGCTAAGAGGTGATCCCTGTGGATAGTTCGTGCATGTGTTGGCTTAAACCTCACTGGGCTCTGCTGGGATGCAAAACGCTGTAGAAATCTTTTAGCGGAGAAGCATCTTTCCTGGGTGTTCCCGGTTAAACTGGGGTTAAACCCAAACATGCAGAATCAATTACTTTTAAAACAAAACAACCCAACATTGGCTGTGTAAAGAAACTCTGTCCCATCTGCCTGCGTGGATCCCTGCAATGCTCTCCCGAGTTGGAGTTTGACACACGGCTTGCCACGCCATTGCAGTCAGCTGACGGTGACACATCCTTTCGGACACAGGTAGCTTCGTGACGGCCCATGTCAAAGTCCTCCAGTTCAGTGCAACGTAACTAACCCTGATTGCAGTGGCAGGGGCGACCTCTGAGATCATGCAGCTTCCCAGCTAGCAGCTAATACAACTGCAAATGACGAGAGGCACTTTGAGCAGGTTGACTGCTCTAACAGCAGCGGTTGCTGAACCTCTCCTGCCCAACTGGTTTGCCCTGGAAGGTGTGGTAATAGACGAGAGGCATTGAAATTACACTTTTGTCAGCAGCTGCTGTTCCCTTGAGGCTCTTCTCAAGCCCCCACAGCCAAGCTTGTCTCAGGGAAGAATATTCCCTGCAGCCTGAAGAAATTGCATTAGCCCCCTCCCCGGGCTGATCTGTAGCATGGTGGTGGATCCACATAGCTTCTCCCCTAGCCCCACCCAGCTGCAGAAAGGGATAGTCCCAGAAATCCTGACCCCAATACAGAGAAATCTTATGTCTGGAGCCCTGTGCAAGTGGGGGGTCAAGAATTTGCCCTTTGTATCTTCTGAGTCAGGCCGGCTGACTGGTGTCTCTGCAGAGCTGTGAGAATGGAGCCCAGGTCTCTCTATCTTGTACATCACCAGAGCTGACAGAAGTTCCTGCTGCAGAGACTTCATTGCTGGTGTTGGTGGATGAGCCAGAGACAGGACGGCCATGGGGGTTTCAGATTCCAGGGGGACTCTGTGGCAGTGGCTGTTTAGAAAGATCTTTTAATTTGTAAACAGAGCTGATCTGATCTGATCTGGAATCAGTGAAGGGGAATAAATATGGAACCCTTCATGGTCTGTTTCCAGAGCCTCTGGGTTGTTTATTACCCCCACTTTGTAGAGGAAATGAACTTAGGGTAAAGCCCAAGGATGGAGTATGAATTCACTTGTTGCCAGAGCCAGTTTTGTTCTATTTTTAGTCACACAGAGTAGAATTTTCCTAAGCACCTAAGTGACTGAGCCAAAGTCCAATAGACTTACAATGCCTCTAAGGCTCCTAAGTCACTTAGGTATGTTTAGAAATGTTACCCTATACTCTGCTGCGTGTAGTGGAAATCAAATAAAAACTGTGCTACTCTGGCATAGGTGAGGGTGGCTGCAACCTGTGGTAACTGGCTATGGAGTCTAAGGGACCATACACCTGCTGAGCATAGCCTGACTGTGCTGTGCCCTGGCCATACCCATAAGACTTCCTTGTGCTGGGGCAAAGCAGGGGAGAGGGTATACCCCAGGGGCTTGCTCCCCTGGCTCTGCACCGGCTGACATCTCCCCCACATTGGGGGAATTCTGCACAGCTCTGGCTGCTTTCTGGATCCATAGCTTCTCAGGCAGTGCAAAGGGGCTAGAACCTATTTAGAATCTGTTCCATTGAGTACAAGAAACAGGGTAACCAGGTCATGCCCAAATGACCAACCTACACATAAAGTTAAAACTGCTCAGGTAATGCAAGTGAGTTACATCAGCCTGAGTGCCTTTCAGCAAGTCACACTGCTTGGACAGTTTCCTATAGTAACGTGCTCTGGTCAGACAGGTACTAGTCCTCTTCACTTGAACAGATCTCAAGTTCAGGTAGAAACATCTGTCTTTCTAGATAATTTGTCTAGCAAGTTACATCAAAGGTGAAGCCTGTAATAAATCCTTTAGCAAGATGAACAAGTTTGAGTCACTTTGAGTCACCAAGTATTCCTCACCCCTCTAATGCACGTACAGGCTAATATACAATTTCCAAAAGGTTTAGTTTGGAATCAAACTAAGTGAAAACAAAAGAGAGAGAACAAAATCTTAATTCCCCTCCTGGCCATCTGTGCAAACCACTGCAAAGGCCTTCCACTTTCAGCTGTTATTGGAGAAAAGACCATGTCCTGGACGGAATGTCAGAACAGGCTGTCAATTTAATCTCTGCCTGCAAAAACAGGAAGTTATCTGGTGGGGAAATATTTTGGATGGCTGAGCAGATCAAGGTGAACAGACACAGAAACTACACTGCAGAGCTTTCCTTTTCAGACAGAGCCAGGGAATGGGCACTGCACACTGTGAATCTCTTACTGACATGTTAACTTTCTGGATACTGTAGCTTTATCTGCTAAAATCATCGGTGGGTGGTTAGGCCACCTAGATCTATGCATACGTGACTTTGTTTCAATACTAACAATAATACCTAGCTCTCGCATAGAGATTTTTCCTCAGTAGATCTCCAAGCGCTTTATAAAGGCTCAGTATCTTTATCCCATGGAGGTATGTATTTGCAGTGAGTTATACAACATGCCCTGGCTTGCTGTGTTATGTCAAGCTCCATTGTATGTGACTTTTACTCATGTCCTGGAAGTTTACTTTTTACACTAGATTATATGGCATTCAAAAGAGTTCACACTCCACTTGCCTGTACACAGAGACATGGATCTCCTTTGACAAGCGCTTTGTAAAGAGGATTTGTCAGGTCAGCAAAGCTGCAGTTGGGTGTCGAACTGTTTCCCTAAGGCCTTGAATGCTCAGGGGAGCATGGTTTTGATTCCAGAAAGTAACTACTCATGGGAATGTGTGTTTGTAGGAAGGTTCACGCTGGATTCTGGAAGCTTTCATGTGACCATCTTGAAATCTTTGCTCTCTCTGCTTCTCTTTGCTCTCATCTAGTCAGGGAGCTGAAACAATGGACTGTGACCTACGTGATCAGTCACACACCACAAATAGTGACTATCCAAGATGTATTTCAAGCATATAGTTTGTGGAACATGTGTTGAAATGGTCTTGAATGAAGTCTCAGTGGAACAATTTTAGATAGGGGACAAATTCCTAAAACTCAACCTGTGATTCTCAGTTACTCTGTTCCTGCACTTGGGATGGGCCCAGGGTGGGGGGTGGGGGTAAAGGTGGCTTTAAACCCTCTATGCTCCCTGTATTATATGGCTATTTAAAGCCCTGCTCTTGCTCATGGTGTAAATTACAACCACCCTGGGCTGCTGTAACTTAGTTCTGATCCCTGGGTAGCAGAGAGTAACTGGAGCTCTCTGTGCTCTGGTTATGCCCCCGCTTTGCACCTGACACACCCTCTACACTGAGGCTGGGGCCAGGGTAGAGTACTTCTACCAGGTCAATGCCAGGCCCCTGTGTAGGGGATATCCTCAGGTTCAGTTTCTGTCCCCTTTATGGTGCCAGAGTGGCATACAGGGGCCTGAAGGTAACTGTGAATCAGGCCCTAAGTCTGTCTGTCAGTGACTTGCAAGCAGGAAAAGGGCAGAATCTGTCTGTATTTAGCTGTGACACTGAGAACGGTTCCCAGACCTGAAGAAGAGCTCTGTGCAGCTGGAAAGCTTGGCTCTCTCACTGACAGAAATTGGTCCAATAAAAGCTATTCCCTCACCCACCTCGACTCTGCACAGACAGCCCAGCTCTGCTCTTGGATCTCATCTGATTGGCATAACCAGGCTTCCTGGAGCCTCTTCACCACAGCAGCCTGAGTTCTAGAGACAGACTCACACCGCCAGGGGCAGCTAGGAGCAGTTTGCACCTCTCAGTGTCCCTGGGCACGTGCACTAGTCAGTGGATTCACCAGAGAGAGCAAGCGATGCCACAGGTGCTGTTCTCCTCAAGAGGAGCAGCTGCCTGTAAATGCCACTAGACACTAGTCCCTGAGCCTGCTGCATAGCACACTGGGATGCTTTTGTGTGTTTCCCTGAAGTTAACCCCAGAAAAATCCTTGTCTGCTTTTCTCAAAGCCATGTGGGCATGAGCACAGAGAAACAATCCACCCAGGGCAGGTTTCAAGACTTTTTACAGACCAACTGGTTGAAAATCAGAACAGTGCCTGCTTGCAGGAGATCATGCAGTCCCTGCCAAAAGTCACTGGTTGCATTATTCACCTGCCTGCCAAGAGGGAGGACTAGAAATCATCCCCTGTCTGGGCTAGACCTTTGTGTAACTGAGGGGTTTGTGCCCGTTCAGTGTCCAGGTACAAGTTGATGGGCTCAATGGCGGCTTTGTCACAAGCGCTAAGTAAGGGGCAGGACAGAGAGGCACAGTCTGGTCCCTGGCTAGTCTTGGGGAGAAACAATTGGTGCCAGCCCTTCAGCTGGCACAGCTTTCTTCCCCTGCTGTGCTGGCACTGCTCACTCCTTGCCCCTGGCCACCATTCCCGGCCCCCTGTGCACATTTCCTGCCATGCAATAGGGTAGAGGTCCCCTCTGCCCTCTCCCCCTACCACCACACACACACCCGTTGCTCTCCCTGCCATGCTGCTGCCTGAGCACAGGTGGTCTGTGCAAGGGAGTAAGACAGTGCTTTGTGCTCCGACTGCCCTGCAGGAGCACGTCACCAGGGTCACATTAAGCCCTGATGCTGGTGACTCAAGTCTATTTATTCCATGTATTAAGTTGCAACCCATAGCTGAAACCCTGGTGTTGGTGAGCCTCAAACACTGGAAACACAGTAACCAGGTGTTCAAGTCCATGCATATTTTAACTTTAATTTACTTAAGTGAATTTCATACTGGTGAAAAGTGCCAGGAGGAGATTCCTGGAAACTGGAGTCCTGTATACTCGCAGAACCTTGACGTCAGGGGTAAGCACCGTTGGCCTGCCAACATGCCACAACTGTTACCTGGGGGATCTACCTCTAGAGAAGCAAGAGCAGGTCTGTCCCTGTCCATTCTTGGCTTCCCAGCTGAGATTCTAAACAAGGGTATGTCTGCACTGCATTGTAAACCTGTGTCTGTGAGACCTGGGTGTGTGGACTTGGTATTTCCACACCTGTGCTTGAGCGTCCATGTTGCAATGTAAACCTGGGCTTACAATTGCTGGGCCTGGGTCTCTCAAACATGCTAACGCATTCACACTGCACTGCACAGACCTTCTTACTCAGGTCTGCGGCTTGAGTTGCGTCCACACTACAAAATGACTGGGCTTGGACCAAGTCACAGCAGGACTCTGGTTCTGATCCACCCCCTAGCAGTGCTCTAGTACCCAGGTCCTGAGTCCTTGCTGACCTGAATCAGACTGATTTGTGTGTAGATCGGGGTAGGCAACCTATGGTATGGGTGCCAAAGGCGGCACGTGAGATGATTTTCAGTGGCACTCACACTGCCCGGGTCCTGGCCACCTGCATTTTAATTCAATTTTAAATGAAGCTTCTTAAACATTTAAAAAACTTTATTTACTTTACATACAACAATAGTTTAGTTGTATATTATAGACTTGTAGAAAGAGACCTTCTAATAACGTTCAAGTGTATTACTGGCACGTGAAACCTTAAATCAGAGTGAATAAATGAAGACTTGGCCCACCACTTCTGAAAGGTTGCCAACCCCTGGTGTAGATGGAAGTGGGGCTTGGGCTCAATCCTGAGTCAGCGCTCAGACTTAGTGTGCAGTGTCGACATACCCCCAGGAAGGCCAAGTAGAGCTAAATGGGATGAGGTTTTGGGCGGAGGACACTAGCCTAAGACCACAGACTCTTTCTGTAAAGGTCACTCACCAGCCAATGGGGCTGGGTGGGCTGAAGGATTTTGTAACAGGACTTGGGATTGGATTCACAAAGGTACTTGGGTACCTAAACCCCAGATTTAGGCACCGAAATCCCAGTTTTGGCTCCACTTTACAACACTCCCACTGAACGCTGTAGGCGCCTGAGATCATTTGGCACCTAAGTTTCTGTCTCTGGACATGCACCTTGCTGCCTCCCTCTAAGTGCCTGGATGCCTGTCTCCTGTGAAAGCCCCAGAGAAGCCAGGAACCTGGGGAAGGTAGGCATTCACCTGCTTATGTCCAGTGCAGGGCCTGGTCCTTTAGGTGTGCGCTGAGGCTGCCTACCAGGTCAGATCCCATTCAAAATCTGGTAGGGAGAGGCAGAGGAGGTGGTGGTGGCAGCAGTGGTGCTGGCGTACAGCTTATAACTTTTAGCCCAGTGGTTAGTGCACTCACCTGGGATGTGAGAGACCCAGGTTCAAGTCCCATCTTCTGCTTGAGGGAGAGAGAGGATTTGAACAGGGGGCTGTCACCTCTCAGGAGTGCTCTGACCACTGGGCTGTGGGATATTCTAGTGTGTGGGGGGCTCCCTCAGTTTCTCCTGTTGAAGCTGTTCTGGCTAAATACCAGACCTCAGAATCATGCTCACTGGCCTGACTCCCCCTCCTCCTCCTCTGGCCACTGTGGGTGAGCGAGGAGGCCCCTCACTCCCTTTCACAAAAACAGGCTTGGGCCAACTCACTCCAGGAAAGGAGTTCCCGTTTGTGGGCCACTAGCAGAGCTAGGTGCTTCCCTACAGCCTGGACATGGGCTCCCATCTCCACGAGGGGGGGCAGGTTTTAGGACACCCCCCTGTCATCAGCATCTCCCATTGGCTAGTTGAGGCAGCTCCTCACCTAGCATGCTGGCTTTGTGAATCACGTTCTAAGGCGCCTCTCTCTCCCCTCTCCTACAAGGAGCCTCAGTGCCTAACTGAGGCTTTGGAGGTCATCAAGGTGTTCTTGTGATTTTCTAGGCACCTAAAATGTAGGCACTGTGACACTCCGCATCACAACGCCTATGGGCCGTTGTGGATCTGGGCCTTGGAGTACGAGTGACCAGATCATATCATGCCTGGTTTGGTGACAATTGACAGTTGTGTTATTCAGAAAGGTGCTAATGGCTGGCTTGGATCCAAAGACAGTCACAGAGCCTACAAAAGCTAATGGGTGCCAAACACTCCTTCAGGCTCAACCGAAGGCATAATCAAGCAAGCCCCTTTTAAGTAGGAAAAACATCTGGGAGGTGCTGGGAGCAACAAAGTGTATAGTAGGTCAGAACTAAACTGAGTGGACTGAGGTGTTTCTCTGGCTGCAAACACATGGGCTAGGCTGTTGGTTGTAGGCTGTGTGTATTACAGGCAGAAAGCCAGGAGAAAGAATTGAGTGCATGACATGGAGAAAAGCAGAGACAGGGGTTCTTGGGCACAGAGCTCACTGGAGTGGCAGACATGGGGGTGTGTCTGAGTAATGGAACTGCCTGCTTTTTTACATTGTATAAATTCTCTGTATATAAATGGGGTTACACAAAGAATACACCTGATTTAGATCTCTGATTCCTAATCCAAACAGAAACAAGTCTGCAGGGTGCCAAACATTGGCTAATCATTAGGCCACAGGGGCCTTAGTGTCAGGGACAATTTTAATTTCAATTTCTGATGCATCAATCAGCTGTGGCTCTAAAGAAAATATCACAGCAGTTAGACCAGCATAATGGTTGTTAAAAGAACAAGCTGAAAAAAATCTAGCTGTAATTTTAGAAAGCATGAAATGGGTGGGACTGGGACCCTGTGGGGAAAATGAATATATGCTCCTGGCATGGGAGGGTTGGGAAACTGTCAAAGCCGATTTATAGCTATATTCATTTTCTGTAACTCAGTGCAATCAGGCATTTAAATAAAACACAGTGAAAATTCAAGCATGACAGAAGTTGGTGACCTGCCCCATGTTGTTTGCAGATTAATCAACTGGTCACACTGACCTTTGTTTTAAATCCAGAACCTGGTCATTCCAACAGCAGCACCTGACTCATTACAGACTTTAGGTAAACTCCAGATACAGTTCCTCTCTCTCTCATGTAACTACCTCATCATGCAAGGAGATGATTTCAGGACCATACACATGCATTACTAATATACGTACTTATACGGTATGCAGGTGCAGATTTGGCAAGGATCTATTACAAACAGGATCTGTTGCAAGTGATAACTGAGTCAATATCCTTGTTGGAAGTTAATCACTGATGTGAAATCTCTATAGTTGTTAGGCAAAAACTGTACTTAAGACAGAGTTCATGTTGTACAGAGAGAGAGCAAGTGAATCAAAAGTAAAAAGATTGGGACTTTGTAATTTCATAGATTCTGAGGCCAGAAGGAACCATTGTGAGTGACCTCCTATACAAACCCGGCCAGAGAACTGCCCCAAAATAATTCCTAGAGCAGATCTGTTAGAAAAACAGCCAATCTTGATTTAAAAATTGTCGTGGTGGATTCCCCATCATCACTGACCCTTCGTAAATTGTTGCCATGATTAATTATCCTTGCTGTTAAAAATGTACACCTCATTTCCAGTCTGAATTTGTCTAGCTTCAACTGCCAGCTATTGGATCAAGTTAGGCTTTTGGTTGCTCCATAAACTTAAAAATTGGACTGATGATCTATCATTTTTACTATGATAGCTAATCATTATCTTATCAGAACTCAAAAACCAAGTATAACAGATTTAGCAAGGATTGAGTCACTCGGATATAATCCACATAGTGTCATCAGACAAGTACAAGCCTTGATTCACCAAGGGTCTTTAAACACACTCCTTGCTTTACGCATGTGAGTATTCCCAATAGGACTAGTACCTTGCTGAAGCAGGGCCTGAGCTGAGGGATTGGTAATGGGGCACGTAGTCTTTCTGGTGGGATGTCACACTTCTAGATTGTTGGGTTACATTTGGCTGGAGCTGGTAGTGGCTTAAATAAGTTACAATATCTTGGCTATTTGATGGTCCGTGCAAAATGAATTTCAGATATTCTTAGTTCAGCTCCTAATCAACATAATTAAAGCTACCATCACAAGGGATGCTAACTGCAGACGTTGCTGACAGGTTCAGCAGAGAGGCCAAGGAATGACTGGGCTACGGAGATCAACGTACAGTTGGAGGTAGTGTCTTTTTCTACCTCCAATGAGCTCTAGAGCTTAACCAGGGCTGGGGATAAAAAGGCGTCTGTTCTCCACGGCCATCTGCGTGGGACCTTTCACCAGCCCTAAACTCCAAATATCTTTTCATAAAGAAAATGCACATTGTTCTTGTAAGGATTTAAAATTCACAGACATGTCTATCTTGAATTATAACTCTTTCTGGGTGAGTTGTATACAGAGTTGTTTATCCCTAGATGTACTAGGCCCATACTTTTCTTCTTGCAACACATGGAATCAGTGGTACTCCAGAGCAATCACCCAATCAGAGCAAACCTGGCTTCCAAACCTTCCTCCTGCCTCATTGAAGGAAATTCCCATCTGTAGAGCGATACTGTGGGATTATAAAACAAGCCAGTTCCACTCTGCCTGTTAGCACCATATCTCTGAACTACCACTTAACCTTGATTTGGGAGGAAACCTTTCCCCTTGCTCTGAGCTGTTTTTGGATAGATTATTTCAATCACACTTCATATTAAGGCTCTACTTATACTTTGCAAAGGATTAACAAATGATTGATAGATATTTGAGTAAATGGCTAATTGATTGTTATGAAGTCCAATAGGTTGCTTACCAGGATGTATAACCAGCTATAACCCCTTATCCTCATGTGCTCCTAACCATCCATCCATACTGCTCATGCATGTAGCATGCTTCCAACAACAATTTATTAACTCTTTATACATGGAACTGTAATATAAAGTGTGACCATTATTGAATTAAAACAGCTGTGTTAGCACAGATACAATGAAGCCACTGAAACCCACCTAACTGGCATACAGGGGCTATTCTCCTGGAAGCAGGGTCTGAATGAGCTCTCCCCTGACAGCTAACTGGGAAGAAGGAGAGACTTCAGGAGCAAACTGTATTTACCTAAACACACCTACTCTGCTTAGAATCCAGCAACACATGGAACTGTGTTGCTCAAAGTGATCAACTTTGGCTAGTGTTGGGTTACAAATCACTTTAGTACTGAATGCAGGGGTAGTGAAATGTTGTTATCAATGTTGTTGTCTTTATTGTATGAGTAAAGGGGAGCAGAACTGTGCTTAATCTGTCCTGATTGAAGGGGTTATCCTCAGCTGAAAGGAACTCACTAAGCCAGGGGCTCAAATGCCAGACCGCTGTGAATGTAAGAGGGGTGGGGAGAGATGTCCCAGCCAGGTAGTGTGGACTCTGCATAAGGGTCCCTGGTCTGGTTTAACCTGTTCCTCCCCACTGCTCAAAGATAAAGCTAAATAGGCTCCATTAGGAGTCTTTTGTTATGTTAAGTGCTCATTAGAGCTGAAATCATTTGTAGTGGGACAGCATTTCTGCCTAGCCTCTTCAAGTTCCCCCACTAAGAGCTGACAATCACTAAGATCTGGGTAGACTGTTGAGAGACTGACCTGCAGAGGTCCCAGCAGAGAGGCAGGTGACAGCAAAAGGTGACTGGTGAGCAGGTGGCTGGCAGGAGCAGCAAGCAGGCGGCTGATGAGGGTGGCCGGCGAGAGTGGCAGCTGGGAAGGTGGCCAGCAGTATGGAATGGTGGTAGGCAGAATGGAACGGTGGCTGGTGGGGCAGCCAGCAGAGTGGAGCGGAACGGAACAGTGACTGGCAAGGTGGACAATGGAGAGGAACAAGTAGCTGGCTGGGAGGCCAGCCAAAGCAAGTGCTCCGATGGCAGAACAGTTAAGGTGTCTCTTTCTTCCCCAGGTGGGAGGTGAACTCACACAGCTGCACCTTTTAACCCTGGGTCCTCACTGATGAAGGACAACCACAGTGAGGGAGGTATGGTGAGGGAGCAGAGGGGAGTACAGTAAAGGAACTTTTGGTTGTAGAACTCAAGAACATGGGGCAGAAGACTCTGCCCCATGCACTCTGGGGCGGGTGTCCTGCTCACAGCTTTATGATTATGAATCCTGCTTGTGGCATTTTCCCTAATTACTGACAAATGATTTCCCTCTTTTCATTAAAAGTTTCTTTGCTACACTCAGACTCTGTGCTTGTGAGTTGGGAAGTATTGCCTCTTAGAGGTGCCCACAGGTCATGTGTAATTTTCCCAGGTTAGTGAGTGGGGGCTCAAGCTGGTTCTGTGTTGAATTGCTGAAGAGGAACCCCTAGAAATTGAACCCATCCTGGTTGCTGCTGGCTCCACTTGACAGAAGGGTTACACTTCCCTCAGTGAGGGATTAACAAGGGGAACTCAACTGAGTGCTTATACGCAAAGGTCTCCTATTTATTGATAGGACAGTAGAGATCACGGGAGACTATGTATTCCTAGCAATGGAGTTAGCAGGACACAAGTCTCTGTATTCATGTCATCGATTCATTTAAGGAGGGTGTAAAGTATCAGGCTGATGCATCCTGGATATGGCTCCAGGGTAGATGGTGTCTGTTCTAACAACAGGGCAGATATTGTATGGGCAGTGGCAGAACAAGTCTGACTCAGAATCTTCCCCATCAACATGCTCCAACCCTACCCTGAAGGCACCATCTGTAGGGAAGAGGGCAGTTAGGCCACAATTCCCGCTCAGTTCTTGGCCTTTGTGGACACTGCCAACCAGTGCTTATGCTGGTTTTGTGATGTGGATACTTGGCCACTCTTTGGGCTGAGGCCATCAACACCTCTCACAGAAGCTACTAAACAGGCATCAGATAGAAACAACCTTCAGTCTGGAGTCAAACAGACAGCCCAGAGGTGAAAGTCTCTGTATTTCATAATGTCATACAAATGTAGAACTGTGGGTCATCTAGTCCAGTCCCCTGCACTGAGGCAGGACTAAGTATTATCTAGAGATTCTAGACCATCCCTGACAGGTAATTTTCTAGCCTTAAAAACCTCTAAGGATGGAGATTCCACAACCTCGCTAGTGCTCCTGAGCCATCTGGTCCCCCTTATGTTTTATGTCCAAGAGGCACCGACTTTCTTCTTTCCAGGTGAGCATTCCACCCCTGCTCTGCCCCAAGGTCCCACTCTGCCACTTCCCTGAGGTCCTGCCCCCACTCCTCCCCTCCCCCCAGAGCCTCCTGCCCGCCACAGAACAGCTGATTGGCAGGTAGCATGTGGGTGCTGAGCACCTACTATTTTTTTCCATGGGTGCTCCAGCGCCAGAGCACCCATGGAGTTGGCGCCTATGGTCACACCTAGTGTATTACTGGGAGGATAAAGCTGTTGGAACCAGTGAGTCAAGCTGTCAGAAGCACAAACCACTGAACAGAAACTACCTCTCGGGGAAGTGTTCGCTATTTGACGAGATTCTCGGGGTTTTCAGGATTGCATTGACAGCTTGGGCGGAGCTGGCATTGCTGGTGGAAAGGAGTTGGCATTTTGGTGCATGGGTGCATTAACTGGCACTGCTTTGGCCGGGTTCACGTGCTCAGAGAGAGCTCTAACTCAAACAGGGAGCTGCCAGGTGACTGATATCACAGAGTTATTTCCTGTAAGAAAGAGATGAATATTGTAGACTATGGGGGAAGATGCTCACTGGCATACTTCCCATAGGTGCATGAATTAGGAACAACAGTGTAACCTATGAGTCACCATTGCCCAGAAGATGCTAGTAGGAGACTGGGAGTCCGGACTCCTGGGTTCTATTACTGACATGCTGCATGATCTGGGCCAAGTCACTTAACCAGGGGTGTCTCAGCTTTTCCATCTATAAAGCAGGGATAAGAATACTTCTCTACCTCACAGAGGTGGCAGGACTTCAGTCAAGTCCTGCCTGTGTTACAGCTTTTAACTACTGAGCAGTAGCTACACAGTTAAAACTCAGCTGTGGCAGCAAATTGTTTTCTCACCCTTGCTAAGCTGTACGTAGAGTGAGGAAATGTAGGGGACTCTCCCACCACTGCCTTAGTCCTACTGTGGCTACCCTGGTGGTAGCAACAGCGAGAGCACTAGTATAAACAGACTTTCACCACAGTGTGGTCAAACTCTACTCAGAGCAGGCCTAGATGAGATGGGGATTAAACACCAGCAGAGACTGGTGGGTCCTCTGCTGTTGCACTCGCCTAAAGAGCTGCACCAGTGGTAGCAATGGTGGGCAAATTTAAGAAAAAAGTCTAGTGTAGAGAAGACTTGACAAAGACCATGTGGCAAGTCAGTAGTGGGACCTAGGAGGCAATGGGATGACCTCAGGACCACATGGCAAGTCAGTAATGGAACCTAGGCATCCAGCTATATCCTCTAGGCAACACAGTCTCTCATGAGTTACGTTAAGCAGGGTAAGCTGAACATGGTGATCCAAATACCAGCGGCTGGTCTATGCTAGGGCTGGTTGAACTGCATCAGTGCTGATGCAATGGTAGGGGGACTTCCCTACATTTCTCTGCATAGCCAAGATCCTGGAGGCCTCAGCTGGCACTCAGCTGTCTCCTGGAATGGGTGAAGCAGACCGGTTTTGTAGTGTGGGCAGGAGCTCACCGTGTTTGTGGAACCAGTTTGGCCAACTGTTCTTCCTTCCAGTTCCCTGTGTGATAGGACATCCCCAAAGTCCCGCTAATGCCACTCTCTGTGCATGTCCTCCAGGCACTCTGTCATCCTACTGACACATTATGGGGTAGGTGTCCAGTGTCTTCCCACAATGCACTCATACACAGATGGTTTAGGCAGTACTGTGGGTTCAAACATGCAAACACAGCTGTAATTGCAGACAAGCCATTGTATGGACATACAGGCTAAGGTCCTCAAAGGTATTTAGCTCTTTGAAATCAATGGGAGCAAGGTGCCTAAATACTTTTGAGGGCCTGGGCCAAACTAACCCATGTTTCTTGTAACTGGTTAAGATGACTGTCCCTGTAACTAGTTACAAAATCACTATGATAGCTGCACTATAGATGGGCCCTTGTTGTTTGTAATGAGCTTTGAGCTCCTTGTAGTAAAGGTACCATAGAAATGCAGTGCAGAGTCCTGCCTACAGAATGTTAACAAACCATGTCTGTATTACATGAGCTTTTGCCTGACTTCTGTTTATACTGGGTCTATTCATTCTTTGCCCTGACAATGATTACACATTCTAATGGATTGCAGACTAATTGTCCTGACATGAAGACCAGTGCTACCCTTTATAAGGGTAGGTCCCATTATGAAATATGTGTATAGTAACCATTTATATCTGGCGTAGTCCAAATCAGGGGTGCCCAAACTGCCTAACTGAGGGGCCATCTTGCCAGGAGCCTGGGGGATTTGCCTAATTTGCAAAAAAAAATTGAGCAAATTGCAGCTTCCTTACCTTTGCTATGGAAGTGATCTGTTCATCTAGACATGACCTTAGAAAAGCACACTGAAGGCAATCATTCCTCACTCTCCTTCTCACAGAAAGGCACTCTGCTCCTCCTGCACTTTACAGGATCTGGTCCTATGTGTGTGACCTCCAATTATCCAAGTGTCATTAGACCCAGAGTTAGGGCATGCCCCTGTATCAACTCCTCTTCCCAGTGCACATTATTAAAGCACTTATGAAAGAAGAATAGAAATTAGTGTGGCAAGAAATCATCAGACTCGGTAACATAGACATATGTATGAAACCATTGATAAAGTCAGCAGGTCAGGTCCTCAACTAGTAGCATTATGTTTAATCACAAAAGCTGAGGATCTGTACTGCACATTTCCAACACACTATAGGGTAGGGTGACCAGATCACAACAGTGAAATAGCGGGACACATTGGGTCCCATCAGCCCTGCCCACAGTCCACCCCCACTCCTCCCAGGTCCCGCTCCCCCCGCCCTTCCTCATCCCCCAGCCTGCCGCTGGCTTGCTGCATCTCTCCTCAGATCCCCACTCACCGCTCGCCTCCTCATCCCTGCCTGCCCCTGGCTTGCTGCTTGCCTTTTCACACCCCCTGCCCACCGCTCACCAGGGTGCTTGCCCACCCCCCCACCTCTTCCCGCCCCTGCATGACCCTTGCCCCGCCTCCATTCTACCCTCTTCCACCAAGTCCCTGCCCCTGCCCTGCCTCTTCTCCGCCTGAGCGCGCTGTGTCCCAGCTCCTTCCCCTCCCTCCCGGAAAGTCCAAAGCACCGCCAAACAGCTCTTAGGCATCGGGAAGCGCTGGGAGGGAGGGGGAGGAGCAGGGACGCAGTATGCTGGAGAGGGGAGAGGAAGGCGAGGAGAGGGGAGCTTGGCTGTGGGTGGGTGCGGAGCACCCACTAGTTTTTCCCCGTGGCACCCAGGGCAGAGGACCCATGGAGTCGGCACCTCCCTCCTGCTTGCCTCCTTACCTGCATATCAGAACAAATGGCGTTCCAATCGTACATCGATCGGGACAAAGGGTTAAATATCGGGACAGTCCCGATTTTATCGGGACATCTGGTCACCCTACTACAGGGGAAGGAAAGAGATTAGGCTAGCATCTCTAGAGGTGCCTTGGTTCCGAAGTATAAACCCACCTCTGTATTTCTTGAGTTTCTAAGATTTGCTATTTGTTCTCCTTTTTACCTCTGACATTCTTGTAGAGTATGCACTCAAAACACAGCTATGTATCTGCAACCTTCGATTCCACCTAAAAGTACAGTAATTGATGCAAGAGTCCATATGTAATAGAGCTATTAGAGATGGTCAGAAGTGGTATTTTTCATGTGGAAAATTTCAATTTTTTTGGCAGAAATTAAAATACTGAAAAGTTTTGGTCAACATTTAACATTTTTCAGGAATTCCATCTTTCAATGGCAAATAAAAAATTTCAGATACTTCTTGCAAAAAATGTTGCGGAGTCAAAAATGTGATTTGTCATCCACAGCAGTTTAGATGGAAAATGTTCAACCAGTCCTACTACATACCCACATATTGCGTCTGTCTTTTTCATAGGCATCTAGCAACAGAGAAGGAACACAGAGCTGCACAGTGGTCACTTTGAGGGAAAATATAATCTGTATTTTTGGTAGATTAATTTGTTTTTCTGTAATGAAGGTTAATGCCGAATCCAGTGAGTTTTTCCAATTTATAAAGAAGAATTTCTCCCCACCCAACCTAATCAACCAGTAACTAATCCTGAAATTCAAATCCAAGCTGAAACTTGCTGTGGAGTGGCACATTTTGTTTTATATCCTGTGGATCACATTCCTCCCTGGTGAAACACCACAGGCTTCAAGAAAGAGAGACCAGGAATTAACATGGCCCTGTGTGTCTGTGTTAATTTATGTCAAAGCTCTCCGTGTTTCAGACAGTGAAATGGGAAATCCATACACAGAACCACCTGCTGAGCGTCTGACAACAGCACATACTAAAAATGTTGAAGGTGTTAATTTTTTTAGACATCTGAGTTAATTACTTCAATATTAAAGTCTATGTGAAAGGGATTTTGTAAGGAGTATAATGCTTAAAAAGATCAATAGAGGATTTTGACCAGATAATCCTGCTATAGATCAATGCCTAAGATGTTGGAATCAGTACTCTGTTGGAGATCTTTTCCTTGCTATTAACAGTTATCCATATGAGGATGTCTGAAGTTAATGGGAGGCATAAGTCGTATAATGGTGATGGGAAGAAATATCCCTGTTGATAGTAAAAGAGGAGTGGCTCATTGCAGGAGGAGGGGTAGTCCCTGGCTACTTGTGATGCCACTGAGATCTCGTGTCCCGCCAGGGATCACTAGGAGCACTACCGATAAGGTCTGCTAATTGCTGCAAGATTAGATTTGAGACACTTGGGCCTGATCCTCAGCTGCATTGCTCCTGATCTACATCATGATATGCCAGCACGGAGGGGTCTTAAAGCCAGCATATTCACCTGCAGGAAGATCACCCCAGTGTAAGGAGATCCTCCAGTGGTGAGGATTTGCCAATCCCTCCCAGCAGGGCCCATGGGAAAAAGGGGCATGGTCAAAGCTTCTATATGACCTGGTGATCTCCGGTCAAATATCAGCCCAATCCTTAGACTGCTCTAACTTCTACCAGGGAGCCAGCCCTGCATGCAGTCAGCCTAGGATCTTATTGAAGAAGTAAAAAGGCTGCAAAGGCAATCTGTCCCCCACTGATACTGCCCCATTCTGGGCACACTGCACCTTTCCCTGACAGACAGCTGGGTGCTTTATTTCTCTGTCACCACAGCAGCACTTGCATAGCTTGCCTTGCCTGAGTCTGGGTCCCTGTGTCTATGGAAGTGGGGTCTGGGACAGAGGCTGGGCTTTAAAAACACCCGTGTGGAGGAGATAGAAACAAAGGGACAGGATTGAGTCCGCTGTCAGGAGCGGATACAGCTATGGATTATGCTGGGGCAGTCACTAGAGTGGCCAGGCTGCAGAGGGAATCTGTTTTGACATCTTGTCTGAGGGCCTGTAAATCTTGGCTATGGCCCTATAGCCATGCATTCTCCTTTAACTTCAATGTAGTAAAATTCCTTCCCAGGTCAGGGTAAAATTCACCCCTTGTCAAATGGCACAAATGAAGAAGGTTATGGAGAAACATGTAAGTATCAGATGCAACACCTGCCTCTTCCTGGAGATGCTGGCCCAGATCCTCAGCTGGGGTAAATCAGCAAAGCATCCGAGACACCAGTGGATTCACCCTGATATACACCAGCTGGGGATCTGGGACAAAGTTGTTACTAAACAGGAGGACCCAAAGAAACATTATACCTCACTGTAACTGCACTCTTCAGTGCTTCCTTTAATTACTGTGAACTTGTCACCAGTGCTCATTATAGGTGAACCTGGTTGCCTGACATTTTTCATTACAAGACTCCATTTTGGGGTACTTCTAACTTTGCCAAACTTTAATAGTTTGGGCTGAACTTTTCAATGCTTGGTGCCTCGGGCTGGATTTTTTTGAGGGAACATTTTAACCAGAACAGTTCAGTAGTTTCAGATGTTCCTGTGCTCCTTAATTTGTTCCCCTGGTGTGTACAAATTATAATACAGCCTTTCATTATTTGATCACATTCTGTTTTTCCACAGGCCCCTCCCCCATTCAGTGGACAGGCTGGATAGTGTACTGCAGATGAAGCAGGGTTGTGCAGTGAAGGAGTCTGTTGTCTGCCTTGTTTGTGGCAGTATTTGGAAGCCCCCAGCCCCTGCAGCTTGAGGGTGTTTTACTAGGCAGCATTCCCCAAGTGGTGCCTGGGATATAGGAGACCCGGGTTCTAGTTAGGGTTGCCAGGTGTCTGGTTTTCGATCGGAACACCCAGTTGAAAAGGTACCCTGGTGGCTCTGGTCGGCACTGCTGACTGGGCTGTTAAAAGTCTGCTTGGTGGCGCAGTGCGGGCCTGGGGCTAAGGCAGGCTCCATACTTGCCTTGGCTCAGTGCGGCTCCCAGAAGTGGTCTCCAGGTCCCTGCGACCCTAGGTGCATGGGCAGCCAGCGAGGCTCCACGCGCTGCCCCCACCCCGAGTGCTGGCTCTGTAGCTCTCATTGGCCAGGAACTGCAACCAATGGGAGCTGGGGGCGGCACTTGCAGGCACGAGAGCAGCTTTCGGAGCCTCCCTGGCCACCCATGCATCTAAGGGCCACAGGGACCTGGCAGCCACTTCCTAGCAGCTGCAGTAAGTGCTGCCGGGACCCCATATCCCAACCCTCTGCCCCAGCCCGGAGACCCCTCCCACATCCAAACTCCCTCCTGGAACCCGCACCCCACACATCCCCCATGCCAAAACCCCCATCCCCAGCCCTGAGCCCCCTCCTGCACCCCAAATACCTCATCTCTGGCCCCAGCCCAGAGTCCCCTCTCCCAACTGAAGCCTTCACCCCCCTCCCATCCCCCAACCCCCTGCCTGGTTAATGTGAGTGAGGATGGGGGAAAGCGGAGCAGGGGGGGATGGAGCAAACAAGGGGCGAGGCCTCCGAGAAGGGGTGGGACAAGATTGTTCAGTTTTGTGCAATTAGAATGTTAGCAACCCTAGTTCTAGTCCCAGCTCTGCCATTGGTCTGTTGGGTGACTTGCTTCCCCACTCTGTGCCTCAGTTTCCCCATCTGTAAAATTGGGTTAAACAGAGCATGGGTAAAACATCCCTCAGACCAATGACTAGAACAGCATCAAGGCCCTGGAAAACTACAACTCCCAGCCTCCACCGAGAGCCTTGGCCAATGGCTGCCAGCCTGAGGGCAGTAGCAATGCATGCTGGGATTTGTAGTTCTAAATGGGATCCAGCCGAGAGCTACGGTGTCCCGCGGACTCGTTCACCCAACCTATTCATGGACAACAAAACCGCTCGCTTCCCCCCGCGCCCATCCTCCGCAAAGCCACCCATTTATTTTGCCCAGGCTCAGGAACTTTCACCTTCGGAGACCTCAGCTCCCACCAATCAGGGCTCAGCTTTCTTGGGGCAGCCCCTACAGAAAGCCTGACTATAACTAGGTCAATACTGCTACCAATCGCCTGGAATTTTTTATAATTATTTTGTAACTTATTTCGCGTATCTGTATATTTTTGTTGTCACTTCTATTATTAATTCTTCTAAAGACGCTTAAACCAGTCCTGGCTTTGGGGAGGGCACCCCCGGTCCGCCGCTCTCTGAGAGAAACGATGCCGAGAGAAGACTACAACTCCCAGCGGCGAGGGGCTGTGGAAGAGGCCCGTCCGTTTTGTAGTCCAATCACAATGGGCGTTCTGACTGCGGGCTGGGGATTGTATTGAAGTGGCCCCTCTGAGCCAATCACGGTGAGGGGAGGGAGGAAGTCATCGAACGCGCAGGGCCAATTGTGTTCCGGCGATGGGTGGAGGCGTGGTTTATGTGTGTGAGGGAGTGACGTGACGCGACGCGTCTTCTTCCAGCTCAGCGCGTGAAGGGGGGACTTGGGGGGAGGGTAACGGCTCCGCTGGGTTCGCTCGCACCGCGCTGGAGATCGCCTCGAGACGGGGGCAGCGGCTGGGCGCAGTCTCGGGGCGGCGGCGGCGCGAGGCGGGCGGGAGTGGCTGAACCCCCCGCGAGGCTCCGTCCCCAGCGCTCCGTCCCCCTGCCCGGCCGGCCCCGCCGCTCTCATCCCCCTCGGCAGCAGGCGGGAGGATGCGCCGCCGCCTCCTTGCCGGGGGAGGCAGAAGGGGGAGACGATGAGGAAGCCGCCCCGCCGGCTCCTGGCCCTGGGTTCCTGCCTCTTCTTCTGCAGCTCCCTTCTCTGGTGAGTGGGTCTCTGAGCCCGGCGGGTGGGGGCGGTGGTCTCACACCGACCCCTCTTCACGCCGGACTCCATGGCCGCTCCGAGCACTCCCCCATCCCGAGCACCTTCCCAAATGGAGCATGGGGGTTGCATCTGTTGTGTATGGCGGACTCCCCGCTCCAATGGGGCCCTGGCTGTGGGGGGGTCACCTCCCCTCACCTGTGCTGTGTATGGCGGACTCCCTGCTCCAATGGGGCCCTGGCTATGGGGGGGTCACCTCCCCTCACCTGTGCTGTGTATGGAAGTCTTTGCCACTCGCATGAGGCCCTATAGCCCTGTATATGGGGGGTTGTCCTTCCCCACCTGTGCTGTGTGCTGGGCTTTCCCTGCCTCTCCCTGGTCTTATAGCCCTGGGAATTACGGGTGTCTTCCCTTGTGCTGTTTGGTAGGATTCTCTGCTCCCAGGGGGTTGAGGTGGCCTCCCCCCGTGCTGTGAGTGGTGGGTTCTCCTGCTCCCAGGCACCCAGGTTTCCAGAGGAGGTTTCCTTCCAGTTAGTCTCTCCTTTCTGTGGTGTGGATACCTCTTCCCACAAAGATCCTGTGCTGCCCCCGTGACCTCCGGTTACAGGTGCATTGACTTCCCTTCTTGGGGACACTGCGTGTAAATTGCTGTACAAAAAAGCAAGTCCCAATAATCAACTCCCATGTCTGCTGCATTCACGGTGGCCGGAGAAGCAATGCTAGTGTAGTTTGGAAAGTGCTATGGCGGACTTTTAGGATGGAAGACTTTGTCTAATCACAGAATGGGCTTGTGTCCCTGTTGCAGCTAGGGCTGAGCTTAATGGTTTACAAAGTGATTTAAGATCCTTGGTTGGGAAGTATGCATTGGAAGGTATCTCTTCTCCTCCCACCCATTGTTTGCTTGAGGCGACCAGCAGCCATCACCCCTTGTGAAGTAATTGACTGTGGTGGTGGTTTTTAAACTCTGTGGAATTCTGCGAGTGACTTACAGCAATGTTTCTCAACCTTTTTGATACCGGGGATCAGCTTGCTGCCTTCCTAAACTGTCAGGAAAATCTCAGAGACGGTTCCGGCACCGGTCCACAGGCCGGTTGTTAAGAAACACTGAGGGTACGTCCATACTACCCGCCCGGATTGGCGGGTAGCAATCGACTTCTCGGAGTTCGATATATCGCGTCTCATCTAGATGCGATATATCGAACTCCGAACGCGCTCCCGTCGACTCCGGAACTCCACCACCGTGAACGGCGGTGGCGGAGTCGATGGGGGAGCCGCGGACGTCGATCCCATGCCGTGAGGACGGGTAAGTAGTTCGAACTAAGGTAGTCCGACTTCAGCTATGCTATTCGCGTAGCTGAAGTTGCGTACCTTAGTTCGACCCCCCCCCCCAGTGTAGACCAGGCCTGACTTATAGTATTAACTTTCATTTATCTATCTCACTTTTCACTTTGGCTGAATATTATTGTGGTGACCATGTCCTTTGACAGGGCTACCATATTTTCTTCATATCCTGTTTGTAAAGAGTTTTGTGATCCTATGGCACCACCATCCTCTCAATACGTTAGTGTCATCTTCAACTCTGCTGCCTCTCTAGACTACACATTTAGGCCATTTCAAATTCTTCCAGTTTCTTTCTCTAACATTTTTGAAATCCAGCTTTTCTTCTAAATTCATATTACTAAAACTCTCATCAAGGTCTGTATCTTCCATCCAGGCTACTGTAGCCTTTTCCCCTCTGGGTTTCCTGACACCCATTTCCCACTGTGTGCCCCCTTACTCTTCCGATACATTGCAGCTAAAATAATCCTGTTTTGTTTTCTGATCATGTCACCCCCTTCATCACATCAAATGTCTTCTTGTCTTTAAATTTTAAAATTGTGCACAACATAGTCTGTCTGGTCTTCAAATCTTTGTGTCACATTCTGACCTGTTTGCTGTCAATTATGCCAGATTCTCTTTTTTTTCCCACAAGCACCTTTGTGCTTGCTTCTTTATGCATAGAATGCACTCCCTGAACTAGTCTGTAAAGCTTCTTCCGTTTCTTTCCCAGTCATTGAGGTCCACTTCTGCTGTAATGCCTAAGATAAGGTGCCAACCAATAATGACTAGAAAACTGACTCACAGGGACTTCTAAAATTTGTTGTTTTTAAAAGCTGTGTATATATGTGGCCTATTAATGTGGTCTTGCTATTTCCTTTGGCCTCTCTTCTGTTATTCCAACAGTGGCATTTTGTTCTAAATTATTATAATCTTTTGAGGCAGGGACTGTCCTTTTGCTGTTTTTAAGTGCTGTTGCTATGTAGAAGATAAAATAATCTTGAAGCTGCAAACAGAAGTAAATAGGAAGCAGTAATACATGTAGAGAGAGAATGGGGTAGACTTCACAGAAACCTGTGGAGAAGGAAGGTGGTAAATGCACACCCCATGTGGGATTTTACTTGGGTGACTAGATGTCCCGATTTTATAGGGACAGTCCCGGTTTTGGGGGCTTTCTTATATAGGCACCTATTACCCCCCACCCCCAGTCCTGACTTTTCACAATTTCTGTCTGGTCACCCTAGATTTTACTGAATGTTAAGGGAAAGTGAGAGAATTTGGGGAGGGGATATTTCCTTTCCAATTTCATAAATAATCACTGGACTGACTTAGTCGTTTGCTTGTCACATTTCACATATGACTGCCAGAGAAGTGTCACTCTGTAGTCTCCTCACATTGGTGCCCCCAAAACACCCAAGAAGCACGTTAGAAGTTCTTTAAGAAGTTGCAAACTTATGTTGAAGTAAGATTTTTCTTGGTATATGTTTTTGCTGCCAGTCAATCTTGTAGACAGTTACTGTTGGTATGAGCTCTCGGAAGTTATCGCCAGTGGATCATTGCTTTTGTCTTCCTCTGAAATCTATTTCACTTTGGTTACTTTTTTGAAGGATAACTGGTTATGCTGGATTCTCTCTTAAAAACAAATTACTTCTTAAACCACTGAGCTTGACTTTTTGAAAAATCTTAGAATGGGGAAAAAAAAAATCAATATAGCATTTTTGTACTAAAACTGTAAGGGGGTTCTCTACTTGAGCAACCTACAAATATTTAGAGAATTAACAGGGCAATTAATAGGCATTGTTGTAAGAGATCACAGTGCACAGAGTGCTTCATTGTGTAACGTAAATATTTTGCTGCTTGTGAAAACAAACATTAAGTCTCTGTAAATGGACAATATAGTATGATTAATAGCTGAGGGTCCAATCCTACAGTTAACCCTGCATGGGTGGACTCATGGGTAGCTCCTTGAATTGCATTTCCCCGGGGGCATGGGAGTCAGCCTGAGAAGTCAACTGCATGATTGGGGTTCAAGGTTTCTAACTCTACCAGAAAGCATTGAGGCAAACTGTACTAATAGCTTAAAGCATTTCTAGCACAATTCTCTCAGCTCATCCCTTTTTTAAAGTTGTGGGGGGAAATTCAGTAAGAATCTAGCAAATAGTTTAGGTTGTTGGAAGAGGAGGATTGTTATAACCCTTGTTTAAACGTTCAGTTGCCATTAGCTTTTCATAAACAGATTTGACCTATTGAGCAAAAGTGTAATGGGGTGTTTTAATTGTTTCCACATGGGTTTTTATCCATTAAACAATTAAGATACCTAATAAAAGTAGAATAATTCTTCCTTTCTTGCATACGTCCATTCATCTTCTCTGTGTCGTGTTTGGGGCTGATAACAAATTAAGTGTTCCAAAGCTGTAATTCGTTGTTAATGGAACAGGTTGTCCTCTTAAGTTCCCTGCATTTTTAAGAATAGAGCTAGGTTCTTTTATTAGTAACTATTATACAAAAGGTCACAGCAACTTTTATCTATTCCATGGTAGAGTAAGAGAAGTTAGGATCCCTTCTTCTTGGTTATGAGTGACAAATTCTGCAGATTACTGAAAAGAAAGGTGCTGTTTTTATATCATAAGGCAACTGTTAAATTCCACTAGATTTTAGTTTGGGGGAAACTTGCTCTGAGACATCTTGTTGTTGTTACCTTTTATTATCTCTAAAGCATTTGAGAATGGACAAATTCTTCTGTCAGGCAATATGCTGATCAGTCTTGGAGGCTGTACTGTAGTTTGTCAACTTCAGCAGTAAAATTGCAGACTCTTTGCTATCCCAGCTTGCTCCAACACTCTTCTTGGTGTCTCGTTTTTAAATAGTCTAGATCAGTGGTTCTCAATCTAATTACTATTGTGGGCCGAATCGAGTAGTACTTATATGGCCCTGTGGATGTGACATGGACCACAGCTCTGTGCTGATTAGGCTGCAGGTTGAGAACTTCTGGTCTAGATGTGGTAAGGAAATAAGATTGCATACAACTCTCATTCTTTTAAAATATTTCTCTAAAGTGAACTTTGTGTTGGTAGAAGGTGCTTGTTGGACAACAATAGAGATTAAAATACTCTCTACAGAACGGCAGCACAACTTTCTCCAACTCAATCTTTCAATAAACCTCTCAGACCTGAAGAGCTGAGAAGTAAATCTCCAGTCCTATTAACTTTGTAGCTTGTCTTCTGAAACTACACGTTGGTTTTAGTTGTGGTATGGACGCTTGATGGGTAAGAAATCCAAGAATACCAGCTCTCATTTTCCTACTAGCCACCAAATAATCCTCTGATATTTAAGGGACACCAGCTTTGGCTTCAATAAAATGACTAGATTTCAAGTGTCTGCACACATGCCTGTGAGTTCTTATCCAAATCTTGTGGCTCTACAATCACATTTCCTAGTTGTTTTTAAAAAAAAAAAAAACAAAAAAAACCCCCAAAAAATCTAAGAAAAACCTACACTAACACAACATGACTGTTTCTACAGGGGAAAGTAACAATGAAACAGACTACAACAAATTATCAGATATACAAAGGAAAGTAGGAAAGATCTTATTCTTTTATTTCTGTTACCATGGTTATAATACTTTTAGCCTCTATAGATATGGCTTACCAGCCATTCAGACTCTAACAGTCTCACTCTTTAATTGTACTTCCTTAGTTCTCCTAGCTCAGCTAGATAATTCCTGAGTTTGAACCAAATTAAATTTTACATGAAAGTGTTTTTACCCATTCCCAGCTATGGATTCGAAGAAACCTAAAAGAATCTAGAAAAATCTCAACTTTGGTATTCCCATATTTCTTGTAATTTGGCCATTTGGATGTTCATTATGCACCTAATTTTACATTTGTGGTCATCCTACAAACTTGTTTATAGGGATAGTTTTTCTTTTAAAGATACAACTATCTTCTGTATTAAAAGTCAGTGGAGTAATAAAGGTCCATAATTTGTGGGCCAGCAACTAAAACAGGAGTATCATTAATTTTCTTGTGTTTTTTGGATTAAACTGTTATGTTTTGGAACGTCATCTGGACATAAAACTTTGAAGCAAAATGCACGAAGTACTACTAAAATATAGAAAACATCTTTCTAAAAACGAACCTGGATCAAGGGCATACTGTCCCTGGTAACTGATGAGAACAGGATGTTTGGATGGTTTTAGAGAACTGCTTTTGATGCCAGGCTTCCATGTCCCATCAGTAATCAAGGGCAATATTAATGAACTAAGATTTAGGAATACATTCCTCTAAAAATATATATGTTGGTATGGGTCAGAGTTCCCATTACATGAAGCATTTGTCAGGCAGTCCTAAGGGATGTGGGAAATGTGTAAAGGATGTTGTGTGTTTGCAGAACACTGTTCTTTGTCCCTCTGTGTGGTAACCTCAAAGTATTCAAAGTGTATTGTGCTGAAGTTAATGCTTAATAGTTTGGTTTTCTGCAGAGCCAATTAAATGATGCAGCCCTGGAAGCTTGGAGATCACTTTAGGGTTCTTCAATACTTAATTGTATAGCACTCACTGCTTTGTTTGAATTCAGACTACCTTTGATAGCTATTTAAACACTAAAGAAACTGGTATAAATTGTTTTGAATCCAGCTTTTGTCCACTACTAATAGCATTTTCAGAAGCATTGTTGGACCTCAGGTTGATGAATGAAATGACTGTTGTAATCTGCACTTCTATAGCACCTTCCATCCCAGAATCTGAAAGTGCTTCACATGTAAGTTTAGCTGCAAATCCTTATGAAGCAGGTATTACCCCATTTCACAGGTGTGGGGAGAGGGGAAAATGAAGCACAGAGAGGTTAAAGGCTTTTCCACATTAGGGATTTTGCTGGTGTAGCTATGCTGGTACAGACATCCTCAGTGTAGTTGTGCTACACCAGTTGAAAGCAGGGCTTTCACCAGTTATTCAGTAGGGCACAATGGAAGCATGTCTACATATCGATGCTGGGGGATTGCACCAGAGAAGCTACATTGGTGCCAAAATCCCTAATGTATACAAGCCTGAAATAACTTGTTCAGAGTCAGTGGTATAGCTGGGAATAAAACCCAGATGTCCTAACTCCCAGTCTTGTTTACTAAATACAAGATACTTCATCCTTCCCTTCCTGTAACAAATTAATTACATGAAAACTCATTATGAACCTTAATATTCAAGTTGAACTAAAATACTTTCCTCCCTAGTTTTCTTGCCTTTTATACTAACATTCAGTCTTACTGGCACAAGTATATAAGGTTACATGGATTTGTATGTTTGCAGGTTTATTACAAGCTTTCATACTGAAATAACTATTAGGGGGGAAAAAATCTCAAATCAGGGGTGGGCAAACTTTTTGGGCCAAGGGCCACATCTGGGTGGGGACAGGGGGTTGGGGTGTGGGAGGGAGTGCGGGGTGTGGGAGGGGGTGCGGTGTGCAGGAAGGGGTTTAGAGCAAGGGATTGGGGCAGAGGAGGGGTGCAGGGTGTATGAGGGGGCTCAGGGAAGGGGGTTGGGGTGCACAGGAGTGTGGGGTGTGACGGGGGCTCAGGCAGGGGGTTGGGGTGCAGGAGGAGTGCAGGGTATGGCAGTGGGCTCAGGCAGGGGTTTGAGGTGCAGGAGGAGTTTGGGGTGTACAAGGGGGCTCAGGGCAGGGGGTTGGGGTGCACAGGAGTGCAGGGTGTGGCAGGGGGTTGGGGTGCACAGGAGTGCAGGGTGCAGCAGGGGGCTCAGGGCAGGGGGTTGGGGTGCACAGGAGTGCAGGGTGCAGCAGGGGGCTCAGGCAGGGGGTTGGGGTGCAGGAGGGGTGCGAGGTGCAGGCAGGGAGCTCAGGCAGGGGGTTGGGGTGCACAGGAGTGCAGGGTGTGGGGTGTGATGGGGGCTCAGGCAGGGGGTTGGGGTGCACAGGAGTGCAGGGTGCGGCAGTGGGCTCAGGCAGGGGGTTGGGGTGCAGGAGGGGTGCGAGGTGCAGGCAGGGAGCTCAGGCAGGGGGTTGGGGTGCACAGGAGTGCAGGGTGCGGCAGGGAGCTCAGGCAGGGGGTTGGGGTGCACAGGAGTGCAGGGTGCAGCAGGGGGCTCAGGCAGGGGGTTGGGGTGCAGGAGGGGTGCGAGGTGCAGGCAGGGAGCTCAGGGCAGGGGGTTGGGGTGCACAGGAGTGCAGGGTGCGGCAGGGAGCTCAGGGCAGGGGGTTGGGGTGCACAGGAGTGCAGGGTGCAGCAGGGGGCTCGGGCAGGGGTTGGGGTGCACAGGAATGCAGGGTGCGGCAGGGAGCTCAGGGCATGGGGTTGGGGTGCACAGGAGTGCAGGGTGCAGCAGGGGGCTCAGGCAGGGGGTTTGGGGTGCAGGAGGGGTGCAAGGTGCAGGCAGGGGGCTTAGTTCAGGGAGTTGGGGGGTGGGGCACAGGAGGGGTTCAGGCTCCAGCCCAGCACCGCTTACCTGAAGTGGCTCCGGGGTGGCAGCGGCGCTCACCGGGGCCAGGCTCCCTGCCTGCCCTGTCCCCAGCCCCATGCCGCTCCAGGAAGCGCTGCGGCCCGGGGGGGAGGGCTCCGAGTGCGCTGCCCCGAAGCTCCCATTGGCCGCGGTTCCCCGTTCCTGGCCAATGGGAGCTGCGGGGGGCGGTGCCTGGAGGCCAGGGCAACACATGGAGCCCTCTGCCCCCCCGCCCGGGGGCCGCTTCTGAGCCATGAGTGGCCGGACCTGGCCCGCGGGCCGTAGTTTGCCCACCCCTGGTCTAAATAATAAACATGGCAAATTTTCTTCTATGGCTGCCAGTCACAGAGGCTACCAGAGATGCTGCACCAAGTCACACTTTCCCAGGAGAATACACTGCAATGCCTGCATAGAAGTTGTTAATTGCTAGTTTTGTCTTGTACAGCAGCTCAAACTTGCCCTCTTGCCGCAGATGGAATCAGGCTCTAGCCAAACTAGTTACCACAGTGGTGGGAATTCTTCATTAGTGGGTCAACTGTTGCAAGCTAAATTGTAGGAATGAGGGAAGCCCCTCTTTTCCCCCCATGTACCTTGGATGAAATTATTCCTCACGCATCAGTGATTGGAAGAGAGGCTGGGTAAAGTGGCAGAAGGAGATTTTGCTGCGTGTTTAGTGAATCCAACTCGCATTGATCTTTTCTCTCCTCTCTCATTTGTTCTCTTCCCTTCCCCCCTCAAAAGTTCTGAGTTAGGGATGTGCTCTGTGAGGCTCAGTGACACCCTCTGAATATGTCTACACTGCACTAAAACTGGCCTGTGTCAGCTGACTCTGGCTTGGGATGCAGGGCTATAAAACTGCAGTGTAGATGTTCAGGCTTGGGACAGTCCCTGAGCCTGGGCTCCAGCCTGAGTCCAAACATTTATACTACAGCTTTATAGCCAAGCAGCCTGAGCCCCACAAACCCGAGTCAGCTGAAACAGGCTATGTCTACACTGCAATAAAACACCCATGGTTGGCCTATGTGAGACTCGGTGCCACCCTGTATTTTAGGCTAAGTGTATGAGAGGCTGTCAGAAGAAGACAGACCAAAGATAGGGGATAGTAGGAAGCTCACTTTACGGAGCGTTCAAAGCAACTCTACAGTTCCCTGTTTCATTGTTTGTTTTTTTTTGTTGGTGAATTAGAATAGGCAGTATTTGCAGCAGGCTGGTCTCCTGGCTAGAGATCTTAACATTTTAAATTGTATTGGGGTTCAGGATTTTTTTGTATGTAATTTAAATCTGTTCATAACACTTCTGCTGTGGTACTAAAATGTTTAATAAATCAAAATAAAATTACTTCATACCTTTTGTGGAGAAACTTTTTATGAAGAAACAGACTTAGGCATCCGTTTTATATATTCAAAACCTTTGTTTCCATCTGCTGACTTCTAAAGTGAAATGCATGTTCTGTGTATAGAGAACTCTATTGTGGAGGTGCCAATTGTGGCTTTGTAGCTAAAGATGAGTATTTTTTTAATTAAAGCAGGGATTTGCATACTATTAGAATCTGAATTTACTTCTTGATATCTACTTTTGGCGTATGTTTTTGGAAAAAAGTACACCTCTACCCCAATATAACGCGACCCGATATGACACGAATTCAGATATAACGCGGTAAAGCAGTGCTGTGGGACGGGGCTGCGCACTCTGGTGGATCAAAGCAAGTTTGATATAATGCGGTTTCACCTATAACACAGTAAGACTTTTTTTTTTTGGCTCCCGAGGACAGTGTTATATCGGGGTAGAGGTGTAATGCAGGTTTTCATTGTAAGCCCTATTTTTATTCCACTCTAAATCCCTCAAGGAGGTCCTTTGAGTTGAAATGTTTCCTATGTTTACTGTGGGTTTTTATGGTAACTTGAAATGAATTGGATAAGCAGTTTCTGATGTATTGTGTTTTTTTTGGTTTGTTTTTAAGTTGTCTTTGAAAATTATTCAGCTACCTCTTTGTCATGTCATATCTCAAAAGTGGCTTGTCCTAGAAACTTCAAATTTGTTTATTCAAGGTGTGAGAGAATCCTACTTAAATGGAAATGCAACCCTGTAATTATAATCTCTGCCATTACTCTGTGAGACCCTGCCTGTTGCAAAGACATGTCATCTTCCAATTCCTGGTTTTTTACTCTTCTTTAGCCTTCCCTGCCAGTGGTCTATTGTATCGTAATTCTTTAAACTGCTGTTTATTTTGCCTACTGTAATCTTTTCCTTTTGGTTTTGTTTCAATGAAAACACACAATGCCCAAGGAAAAATACTTCATCTTTATTCTTAGTCCTGTCCTTTAGTAAAGCCATGTTTCTTTGAAATGGACAAGATATTATAACTATTAGTTTGGAGTAAAATATTCCAAATTCTGCTCTTAGTGGTTGTCTGCTTGGAGAGGTTAGTGGCTTTTGGAGAACGCAGGCTAGAACACTTTTTTTTAGTCTAAAACGAGGTATTATAGAACTTGAGATCAGTGAAAACATTCCCATGTTTTTAAAATCTAATGAAAATAGTTAATTAGGATTTGAACACTTCAGCATTGTGTTAGTGCAGGAGAACTAGGAACATGAAACTGAGTACAGACAAAAATGAAACTCACTAATTAATCTTAATTTTCCAGGATGCAAAAGTCAGAAAAATCAGCATTAATGGTAGACATATTAAAAATATTTATCTAGGAGTGGTTAATAAAAAGATAACAATTTTTAACTTGACATTGTCCCTTCAAACTATTTTCTGTCTAAGCTTGCTTCACTTAAAAAGGAACTTTTTTTTAGCCTAAAAGCTCTTCTACTTTTAGCCCCATAAGATAATCATCATGGGTCATTTCAGGATAAGAAGTTTATTATAAATGAGAGGTGGGAAAACTACGGCCTGTGGGCCACATCCGGCCTGCCGGCCGATTTTAATCTGGACCTCAAGCTTCCACCTCAGAGTGGGGTCTGGGGCTTGCCCTGCTTTCATGCTCCAGCTGAGGAGCAGGGGCAGGGGCCACTCCGCGTGTGTGCACCACAGCTCCCAGAAGCAGCGGCATGTCTTCCCTCTGACTCCTACGTTTAGGGGCAGCCAGGGGGCTCTGCGCGCTGCCCTGTCCGCAGGTGCCACCCCCACAGCTCCCATTTGCTGGGCACTGCAGCCAATGGGAGTGGCAAGGGCGGTGCCTGTAGACGGGGCAGCACGCAGAACCATCTGGCCGCACCTCTGTGTAGGAGCCAGAGGGGGGACATGCTGCTGCTTTCGGGAGGTGCTCGAGGTAAGCGCCGCCTGGAGCCTGCACCCCTGAGCCTCTCCCCATACCCCAACCCCCTGCCCCAGCCCTGATCCCCCTCCTGCCCTCTGAACCCCTCAGTCCCAGCCCAGAGCACCCTCCTGTGCCCCAAACCCCTCATTCCCAGAGCCTGCACCCCCAGTCGAAGCCCTCACCCCAGCCCGGAGTCCGCTCCCTGAACTTCTTGTTTCTGGCCCCACCCCAGAGCCTGCACCCCTTCCTCCCCCCATGTACCAACCCTGATCCCACACCTGAATCCCTCTGTCCCAGCCTGGAGCATCCTCCTACACCCCAAATCTCTCATTCCCAGCCCCACTCCAGAGCCTACACCTCCAGCCAGAACCCTCCCCCCTTGTGTACCCCAACCCCAATTTAGTGAACGTTCATGGCCCACTGTACAATTTCCATACCTAGATGTGGCCCTCGGGCCACAAATTTGCCCACCCCTGTTATAAATCCATTATATAAAGTGTCTGGCTGTTATACAGCATAGTTTTATAATGATTTTCAGACAAAAATTAATATTCACACAGGTTGATGGTAGAATCCTGATAACTATGTTTTAACATTGCTGTTGATTGCCATTTCTGCTTCCTGTGTGCACAGCACTGAGCAGATAATGGCTGTCAGACTGTGTTTGTTCTAGAATAACTTTCCCCCAGGTAAGGGAACTGTTTTTAACATAGGTGTGAACTAGCTGTGGTGGCAGAAATGCTGGCTGGTATGACTGAAGCATAACTTAAACTTTTTAAAGAGAAACTCTGTTCTTTGCTTAATTTCAAGAGCTTTAAAATATTTGTTATCCACAGCTAATGGCACACCTGGTGTTTGCACAAACTTGTGTTTAAAAACCCCAGTGTGGGAGATGTGAGGGAGAAGCATCAACGCCATGTGCTTCATTACCTTCCTGTATTCTGCACAGTCCACATAAGGCTTTGCTATTTATTTTTTCCAGCCAGAATGCATTAGTAGTATTTATGTATTTTTAATTTAATCCATCCACAAACTGTTCTACTAAGATGGTAAGATCAGGTAGAGCCTGCTTACCGTGTCACATTTAGCGTCAGGGCACTGTGATAAAGACCTGTGAAGAATAGGGTCTATATCAGTGGTTCCCAAACTTTAACAACCTGTGAACCCCTTTGCCGAAAATGTCAAGTCTAACGAACCCCCTCCTAAAAACAAATATTTCCAGGGATTTTCTCCTTTACCTGAGTATAAATTATAAAAGCAGTGATCTTGGAAATACACAATTTGTTTTTATGACATGCTTATTACACGCTATTTATTATTAATTATTATTGATCATTACAGTATTTTTATTATGAAAACAGCAACACTCTTCCAAGATCTCACTTTCGTAGCTTGTATCACTTTGAATAAGCCTGTTATAAGACAAGGTTTCTATGTTTCATCCAGGCGTATCAGATATGAAACAGCAGGAAGGTATTTAAGAAGTCAACTCAAAGAGTTCCTCCTACACAAGCATTCAGTTCTTGAGCAGTCCAGGCAAACAACACACATTACAACAAAGCTTAAACTTGTTCTTCATAATAATTAAAAAAACTAGCTGCCTATTTCGTTTTAAAAACAGCAAAAAATATCCACCTCCCTTTCCATTTCTTATAAGGAGTGTTGAAGTTTAAATCTCCTCAGTGTGATAGATAGGCTTGCTTTGATCTGCTTAGCTCTTGGAAGTCCAGGGGCTCCAGGCTGCTGGACCTGTGCTGCCCGGGGTCCCTAGGGACAGCTCTGTCCACCATTCAGGATTTTTTTCCCTGAGAACCCTCTGTAACATTTCACAAACCCCAGTTTGGGAACCACTGGTCTATATATTTAAGCGTGACAAGAGACTTGGAGTGCCCCAATTCAAACACTTTAAAGGGGGACCTGGTTTTCAGAGAGTCCGTGGTCTGCACTTTCTGAAAATGTGGTCCATTTAAGGTGTGTGAAGTGGGACACCGAAACACTATCAACACTCTTGGAAGCTCAGGTACAGGGCTTTAGTATTATTTCATAACAGGGTTCTAATTTTATATTGGTGTAGTCCACACAGGAGACAAGCCCACTCAAAACACAATTACGTCACAGTAAATTTTGCTGTGTTGGACAAGGATGATTAAACTAGATACTAGTAGTGAATGAAGACTGATTATTTCTCTGTTTCCTCTGCAGACCTTTGTTTTTGTTTTTTATCATTTATATGCACTCTAATTTGTCTAGTAACTTTCTGTATTTAAAAAAAAAAATTAAGCTACACTAAGATTGAGAGTTCTTGATGCAAACTTGCCTGATTTGCAAGATCTGATCTACAGAAACAGGATATGCTCACTATTTTTGTGCATATGAATCCAGTTCTGTAAATGAAATGAAGAAATCCCTTTCTTTCTGAAGAACATTCTGGATGGCAGGATTTAAAATATGAAAACTTTTTGTGAAAGAAAAGCATAGTTGAGCAACAGCGAAGAAAGTATATTCTGCTTTGACCTATTTTTCATCAGTTTCAAGCTAGAAAGTAATGAAATATTTCTGTGTTCTCAAAACAAACAGTGAAATGCATTGTGGTAAGAAACAAAGATTTTACTTCAGGCAATATGTATAGATTCTTATCTTGTAGCATCCTTACTCATTTTGATTCTGTGTATTTTGTGCTTACTGTTTTCTCTCAAAGGCATGCGCATAGTCATTTAAACTGATTCTCTTGTTGTAGCATCCTGCTCTGTGATAGTAGTAACTAGCTATTTAAATCATTCAAAATTGTTTAATCGGTCAAAAAGTTAGCTTTAACATTTCTCCGTTGTGTGGTAGAAATGAAGTGTGGATAAACCCAAAACACCTCTGTACGAATAAGAGAATGCTGTGTCTCGTTGTATTTGGGTGAGATGGGATGATGATAATGGCCATTTATAGTACCAGAGGTCTCTTTTAAACCTCTGGGAGTTACCTGCCTTTGTTCCATGCTTCAGAGGTAAGCAGAGTACTTCTTACATTTTTTTTAAAATTGATTGCTGTCTTTCTTTGCTGGCACACTAGAAGTGCTACAGCCACATTGAGAGCCCAGTCTTCTGCCTCTGTGTAGGCAGATGTAGGTTCCTCAGGGCGCTTTCTGGAGGCCTCCTTTCCTGGTAGAATTTTAGGACACTCTTCTCCTTCTGGCCAAACAACTTTAATAGAGAGATGGTCCATTTGACAGGACTAGAGGGGAACCAGGGAATTTCCCTATTTAGTGTCTTGTCAATACACTAAAATGGAATGTTGAGCTCCTGGGGACCTCTGTTGTTTGGCCTGCGTAGCTCATCGCTGCTGGGAGTGGTGCATTATGGGCAGCTATCCCAACGTTCAAGTGGCTGCAATGTGCTTTTCAAAAGAGGGGGGTGGGGTGGAGTGTGACAGGGAGCGTGGGGGAGACAGAGAGAGTTGATTTTTGGAGCCAACACTGTGTGTCAGCTCCCTGCCTTGCAAGTTCTAAGGATTGGAAGATACACAGCACCAACCTTCAATCATTTTAAAACTTTCGACCCCTTCCCCCACCCCTCTCTTAGTCACTAAATGCAAATAGCCTTCAGACCACATAAGCAGCTGTTTCAAAACTGACTCCCCCCTTCTCTCCTCAAGCAAATTATCTCTCTCCTCAAGCAAACACTAGCTGTGCCCGTTCCAAAGGAATTCCCCTGCTTGCCTCTGCTCCAGCAAATAGTAGCTGTGTTTGTTTTTTAGAAAAGCAGCCCCGGGAGCCCGGAGTTCACAAGAAAACAAAGAGAGGCATCACAACAAAACAAAAGAATGTTATCTGGTACTTAAAGCATTTTGGGAAGGTTCCGGAGGTCAGTTACAGCGTAGTAAGATTAATCACTGTTTACACTTGCTCCCCAGCGCTGCATCACCAGCGCTGCACTCGTTATACCTGAGGCAGATCAGGTGTATGGCCAGCGCTGCAGCCAGGGAGATGCAGCGCTGGATGTGCCTTGCAGGTGTGGACAGTTACTAAGTTGCAGTGCTGTAAACCCACCACCAGCGCTGCAACTCTCCAGTGTAGCCAAGCCCCAAGAGACCCATCTTTTCCAGTTCCTCAGGCAAAAATCGTAATGTCCAGAAACCGCATAGAAAATCCAGACCCTGTTCCTTCTCTTCAACCCCTCACCCCGAGTAAAGCTCCGAAAAGATGTGGTAATAACTCCTTTCTTTTTAGACACCGTAATCCTCCAAGACCACATCAGAAGTATAGAGCTTTAAATAGCCTCTTTTTTTCTGAGGAGTTGACTAATCATCACAAACATTACTTCAAGTCATTGTCATTGGAGGAGGGCAAACTCTCTGAATCAGATTGATTTTACTTGACTTCCTTCCAGATTAGGACCATTTCAAAATGAA
The DNA here is from genome assembly GCF_020497125.1 of Mauremys mutica. Taxonomy (NCBI): domain Eukaryota; kingdom Metazoa; phylum Chordata; order Testudines; family Geoemydidae; genus Mauremys; species Mauremys mutica. The sequence goes on from NC_059079.1 coordinate 65,468,644, forward strand.
GGAAGAAAGACAGTGTTTTTCCCTCATTCTAGAATCTCTGGAGAAGATTGTGTTGGACTATTCGGAGTCCACAGACACACATAGGTCCACTGGTAAGGCCATTAATGTTGATTTGAGCACGAACCATGGGTTGAAATGGAGTGAAAGATATTTATAGGTCAAGATGACTGTTTCATGTTACATAAAACTAAATACAAGCTGTAGTGAAAGTATACCAACTAGATTAATTCAGACTAAAAACTATTTAATTTTAAGGCTTCTGGTGAAGTCACAGAATTGTATGGCAATAGGATAAGAGGATGTCATATGGCACTATCTGATAGGTTAATTTTGAAAGTATAATGTCCTTTTGGGATTTCTTTTGTGGGGAGCTTGCAGGCACAGAAAAGACTGAGCATGTCAGTCTTATGCATGACATGGAACACAAACCACCTCCATCACCTTGGCTGTTGCCCTCTCCACCACCAGCTGCCAAATCCAAGTGGTTTTTAAGGTATTTTGTTCCTGTGAGTCTTTTCAGCAGCTAAACTGCAGTCTTCATTGACAGAAGCAGCAACGTCTTATCTCTTTCTCTTCCCCTTTTTGGGTACATTTGTCTTTTTCTTTTTTCTTTGAAATCTGATTCTGTGTTTTTGTTTTTTAATCCAAAGCTGCTGTTTATAACCCCCCAAACAAGGGCATTTAATACCATCTAAAAGATTGTCAAGATTTTCTCCTTAAAGACTTTACAGAGGGAAAGATGGAAATTGAAGTCTGTCTTGTATGTTTCAAATGCTTTAACTGTTTTTTGCTTTTTGTGTTTAATAAACATTTCAAAGGACTTTTGTGATGGTTGTTACAATGGGAATAGGAAACTTCACTTCACACAAAAGCCACACCATACGTAACTGTTTAATGTTCTTAAAACACCTGAACCCTGTTGAGACCAACAACCCTTATGAATATACCAACATTTAAAAGCTATACCATATGCAAATAGACAAGTTGGTCAAATTTTCATTGATTCTAAAATTTTTCCTTCCTTCATCTCGTCCAGCTCTGTTGCCAGCATAGTAAGATATTAACTTTATTGGATGGAGGGATAACCTTCATATTTTTTTATTTTTTATTTTTTTTTTGTATATTGAAAGATCAAGAGTTGTCTAAGAGGGCCTTCAAATTCTTCTGCATTGCCTTATGAGTAGCCATGGCTACTCATCTCTGCTTGCACAACTTTTTGCATCTATCTTGCATGGAGTCCCTGGCCCTTTTAATTCAAGCATGCTGGCAGGAAGAGCTGACAGCTATCACCAACAAACTGCAAGAGAAGTGCCAATTTAGAAAGTCAGGAAAAGCAGTTTAAAGTTTGAGGGCATAATAAGAACATAAGTGGCCATATTGGGTCATAACAATGATCCATCTAGCCCAGTAATCCTAGCTTTTGACATTGCCTGGTACTAGATGCTTCATAGGGAACAAACAGAATAGGGCAGTTTATTGAGCAATCCATCCTGTTATCCAGTCCCAGCTTCTGGTACTAAAGGTTTAGAAACAGTTGGAGCATGGGTTTGTGTCCCTGACCATGTTGGCTAATAGCCATTTGTGGACTATCCTCCAAGAACTAATATTTTTTTCAAGCCAGTTATTCTTTTGGCCAGAGGTGGTCAATTATTTTTCGTCAACGTCCGAATTTCTTGATCAAGGTTTAGTCAAGATCCAGATGCCAGAAAAAATAATTAAAAAACCCCAATAATAAGTAAATAAAGTTTTTTTTGGGTCTGTTCAAAAGGATCTGGCAATCCAGATTTGACCCATGGTCGACCTGTTGACTACCCCTGCTTTTGGCCTTCACAGCATTCCCTGGCAGTGAGTTCCACAGGTTGACTCTGCATTGTGTGAAGAAGTACTTTCTTTTGTTTGTTTTAAACATGCTGCCTATTAATTTCATTGAGTGACTGACCCCTGGTTCTTGTGTTAAGTGCAGGGGTAAATAACACTTCCTCATTTACTTTCTCCACACTTCATGATTTTATATTTCTCTATCATATCCCCTCTAGTCCTCTTATCTAAAATGAATGGTCCCAGTCTTTTAAATCTCTCCTCATATGGAAACTGTTCTATACCTCTAATCATTTTAGTTGCCCTTCTCTATAGTTTTTCCAATTCTTTTTATGGGGTGACCAGAACTGTACACAGTATTCAAGGTGTGGGTGTTACATGGATTTATATAGTGGCTTTATTCTATTTACAGTCTTATCTATCCCTTTCCTAATGTTTAATATTGATAGCTTTTTTGACTGTTGCCACACATTGAGCAGATATTTTCAGAGAATTATCCACGATGACTCCAGGATCTTTGAGTGGTAACAGCTAATTTAGATCCCATCATTTTGTTTGTATGGTTGGGATTATATTTTCCAGTATGCCATTACTTAGCATTTATCAACATTCAATTTCATCTGCTATTTTGTTGCTCAGTCATCCAGTTTTATGAGATCCCTTGAACTCTTCACAGTAAGCTTTGGACTTATAAAACTACTTGAATACATATTGTCTGCAAACTTTGCCACCTCACCATTTACCCCTTTTTCCAGGTTATTTGTGTGTTGAACAGCACTGGTTCCAGTACAGGTCCTTGGGGAATCCTGCTATTTGCACCTCTACAGTATGGAAACTAACCATTTATTCCTACCCTTTGTTTCTCCTCTTTTAACCAGCTACTGGTACATGAGAGGACCTTTTGGCAGTTAGGTGCCTATCTCATCATCCTTAACAATGGGTGGGTTTAGACTGAACTGATGCTAAGTTTAGGGGCTTATGCCTTTATCTAGTATGTGACCCTGGAAATAAGTTTTCTGATAGCTATCCTTGATTATACTGTGTGCTTCATGGCCCACTGGTTGAAGTTGCCTCTGTACATAGGTCTGATTTTAAATTGTGTTGAACAAGTTCATGCTTTATGTTCCAAATTTGATAGGCTTCTAAAAATGAAGCCATTTTATTATGGGGAAAGTGGAGAAAATTTGTCCAACAAGGTGTAGTGGTTCATGTTTTATGGGTAGATAGATATTAGAGTGTATTGGGGTAAGAAAATATCCCTTAAAAAGCAGTTTCGGTTTTCTTTGCAGAGGAGGTCCCTGTAGCATAATGTAATAGATGCCTCTCTGTGGTGCCATCATGGATGCTGCCATCAGATAATCATGTTTATGTGGGTTCTATTTACTTCTGGTTAACTTGTAACTTGTCTAATTCACTTCCACTGGCTGCTCACTTGGTGCTAACTCCATTTTTGGTCCTTGACCAGAAACTATCATTATTCTAATGGTGTCTTCAGATAAGTCTTCTGTATCAAGAATAACTGCTACCTTTTAAATGACTTTAAATAATGAGGAATTTAAGAGCTATGTTTAAAAAACAAAACTGTACAGTCTACTAGATCAACATCCGTTTCAAAGTCACTCAGATTTTACAAACATAACATTCTAATTCAGCTTGGTTTGTTATGGATGCCAAGCTGTCAATGGAACACTGCTAAATCGCAACATCACACACATTATTTTATTCAGAAGTGGTGAGCAGATGGTTTTTTTTCCTTCCTCTTCACTAAAGAACAGCACATGCTTATTGTATGAAGGGTAAAGTTTTTGTCTTGTAAGCTTGGGCTAGCATCCAGGACTTGGATGTGTATCTCTTCTTAACCTTAGGAATCCAGTGGGGCATCCAAGAAAGTCAGGCGTAGAAATATACCAATGAAAATGCCAGATTATTCTTTATCAGATTTAAATAGCTTCTGTTGCTGTCGTCATTGAACCATCTGTAGCAAACTTGAATTGTCACATTAAAAACTTCTGCAAGGTCAGAGACTCTCTTAGAAACAGTGATTTATTCAGAGAGAGGGTAAATCTTGATGCAACAAGAGAAGTATATAATAGCAAGGACAGGGAATGATAAAATCTTAATATTGACTAGAAAGCCTTAATGTACTGATAATCTGAAAGACTGGTAGTCGTTTTAGCTATTTTGTTACTCATCGATCAGTGTGGAAATACATGTTAGAAACTATCTGCACACTAATACATAATAAACAGTAGTGTGGCATGTTTGGCCTGAGGCAAAGAAAATACAGGCATTTGAAGAGGTATTTGCATGAAGGAACTACTTAAATGGGTTTGCTGTGTCTTGGACTGGTAGAGCTGCAAATACTATGAGTTAGCATCTTGGATTTTATTGATTTTTTTTGTATTCTGAATATAAAGACTTGACAAATATGCAGCCATATATATTTTACTGATAGGCTATAGTGTTTGGCAATAACAAAATGCTATCAGTAGTTTGTTCTATGTGAAAAGCACTGAAATAGAGTAGAAGGAAAAATAGAATCATGGTGCGGATGAGAAAAGTAATAGAAATGGGACAGGGTCAAACCTGTAACTAAATTAATTGCTTAACTTTAGGGTTAGTTTTTGTTGTTGTTGTTTTTGTTTTTTTCCCAGCTGCCAATCTGGCTAACGGTACTATAATAGCTGCAAGGAACTCAAACTACTTCCCTAGAATAGAATTCCTCTCTTCTTTAAAAAGGGGCAAGATTCCCTTTTGGTCAAACAAAACAATTAACTCCCTGCAGAAATGGATTCTATAAAATTTTGTTACTGATTACTAGAGCAAAAGGGGACTCTCTGTATAAGATTATATGCCAAATATACTATGTCTCCAAGTCTAACATCTGTTAACCAATGTTTAGAAATACAGTCAAACCTCTCAATAACGCGCTCCGCTATAACGCGAAATCGCATATAACGCGATCACAGGTTGGCTCCCCTTTAAGGTATAATACAGTACGGTACTGTACCAATGGTCCCCAACACCATGGCAGGGGAGAGAAGCTGCAGCCCCGCACCTGCTGGTGACAGAGAATTCCGAGGCTGCTGGCACCGGTGCTCTCTGTCCCCAGCAGGCGCGGGGCCCCAGCTTCTCTCTGGCTTCTCCGGGGCTGCCGGGGCCAGTGCTCTCTGTCCCCGGCAGGTGCGGGGCCATGGCTTCTTTCCGGCTTCAAGAGAAGCTGCGGCTCCCCACCTGCCGGGGACAGAGAGCACCAGTGTCTGCAGCCCCGGAGTTCTCTGTCCCCGGCAGGCGGGGGGCCGCAGCTCCTCTCCCCTGCTGGGCACTAAGCACCAGGGGCACTAGGCGGTGCACCTCAATGCACCGCTTTGGGGCCACTGAAAAACTGACTGGTTTGAAACCCTGCTATACCGTGACCCCGCATTTAGCGCAATGGAATTTTTTGGACCCCAAGGGTCGCGTTATAGCGAGGTTTCACTGTATCTGCTTAGTTTTCTTTATATGAGTATTGTTTAGTGGCATATTGTACTAAATCAGCAGGAAGCAGACTTTACTTGACCCTGTTCTTAAGTGGATGCTTAAAATTAGGGGGGAGAGATAGCACAGTGCTTTGAGCATTGGCCTGCTAAACCTAGGGTTGTGAGTTCAATCCTTGAGGGGGCCATTTAGGGATCTGAGGCAAAAATCTGTCTGGGGATTGGTCCTGCTTTGAGTAGGGGGTTGGACTAGATGTCCTGAGGTCCCTTCATACCCTGATAGTCTATGAATTAGTTTTTTTTTTATAGAGACCAATAGGTTAGAATTTTGGGTAAGAGGAGAAAAGTAACAGATGAGGACTTGTTCCAAGAAGGGGCTAGAGACAGGCAGAGGGTAGAATAGCTGCCCCGTTTGAAAACTCTCTTCTGCATGTCTTTTTAGGTGGCCTTCTTTAGAATCATGTGTGTGTGGGGGGGTGTTCGTAGATTGGAAGTATGGGATGTCTGCAACATAAAGGCAAGATTACTCAGAATTTCAAATTTGAAGAATGATTCTGCCTGTTCGATGTGCCTAAATTATAATATTGTAATAATGTTAATAGAACTGAAATGTCAAAACTGCAGAGGTTGATTGTATATAGTGAAGCAGTAGTTGGGAACATAAATATTTTACAAATTGTTTCTTTTAGATCTTTGTATTTCTGTAAATTACTTTAACTTAAACACCACTTGTGTTAATAATTTACACTCTTGTCTATTGTATTGTTGAAGATTTTAGTAGTCTTTTTAGAATAAACTTAATCTTCAACCACATAGAATCATATTCATTTAAAAACAAATGAAAATGTACTTGTAAAACTTGTTCTGATGGTTGTCACACATTTATATACACCTTTCTATGGTTTTTAGCTTCTCTAGCGTATGGGTGTCAAAGCTGTGACTTATATGCATATGGGGGGTGTGTGGTTTTTTTAAATTCTCCCCTACCTCTTGTGGAGGGGGAAAAAGTAGGTTGTGATTTGTATTTTAATGAGAAGTGAAATCAAGCTGCCTAGTTTAGGAACTAAAATGTCCAGCCCCTGGTTAATAAAGCTGATCACACATTATTAACAATCTGTTCCATAGATGCAGTACTCCTGGGGAAATTCTGTGCTACTGTGTGCATAATTAATGAGCCATGCGCATTTTTCATTTTTTTGCGCAGAAAAAAGCTTCTGCTGAAATGTTAAAGCAGCAAAGAATCCTGTGGCACCTTATAGACTAACAGACGTTTTGGAGCATGAGCTTTTGTGGGTGAATACCCACTTCGTCGGATGCTCCAAAACGTCTGTTAGTCTATAAGGTGCCACAGGATTCTTTGCTGCTTTTACAGAACCAGACTAACATGGCTACCCCTCTGATGCTGAAATGTTGTTGCAGTTCCGCCTTTTGCCCATCAGAGGGAGCTGTGGCAATAGAACACAGCAACTGATCCCAGTCCGATAAGGAAGAGAAAGAGCTCGCCTTCTTCGCAGCACCTGTCGGGCCAGGTTAGGGGGGGGAAGGAAAAAAAACCTGTTCCATTCTTTTCCCACTCATACCCAACAACCCTCCAAGTTCACACCTAGGCTCCTTCCCAGCAATTTGCTTCCCCTCTCTCAGCTCCTCTGTTATCCCTGACTCTTCCAAGCCTTTGCACTGGTTCTGAGGGGTGCAGGAAATATGGTTCTGTATTGTAGTTTAAATGAATTATTACTCAGAGTTCTATATTAATGACTCTTTGTCAAAAAACATTTTCCTCAGTCTTTTTGGTCTATATTGTTACAGACGTACTTGCTGACAGGTGTTTTGAAATAAATGACCAAAAAGTAATTTAAACTGGTGTAATTATATTATTGTTTTGACAAATAAAATATGCAGAATTTTAAAATATTGTGTGCAGAATTTTTATTTTTTTGTTGCAGAATTCCCCCAGGAATAAAGCATTTACATTGCTATGCATTGTCTGTCTTTTTTTTTAAGCGCAAGCCCTCATGGACACTACTTTTATTACTACACCCTATTTTAAGAGACCTAGTCCACCACTGTAGTAGGAAAATTGCGGCTTTTCATTCTGACAGTTCACAGAAGATCTCAGCTGAGTCTGCAACTGCAGTCAAAAAAGCAATGTTGGAATGTCTAAGAAATTAGATGGAAAATACAGAATGTGATTATTTAGATCAGTAGTTCACCCTTACCTAGTGTATTGGGTGAAGTGCTGGTCAACCCATCACAGGAAGGACATGACAAAATTGGAGGGGGTTCAGAGAAAGGCAATATTGATTAGGATTCTGGGAGAAAATGTCTTGAGTGCTTGCTTCTTCTCTTTTTTGAAATAAGAAAGGACTTGATTAACAGATTGTTTTAAACAGGTTAGGAAATGCCAGATGTACAGTGCAACCTTAATTCTTCTCCCTTGCATATTGATCCGGTGCCCAGAATGAGGCAAGGGTCTTGTGGAAAGAATATGATTGTGTAATTAAGCCTGTATTATAATTTATGTACGTAAGGAGTCAGAACAAAGTGTGCATGGGCAACTGTAAATCTTGCATTTCCTATCTTTTGACTTTGCAGTTTAAAAAACTTAATGTTTTTGTGTGTAACTTTTTTTATAGGACAAAACAAACTGTTCTGTGCAAATATGTCAACCCCCTGTTAACGCATCATAAGCAGAGTTTGAATCCTGAACCTTCATCTCTGCAGTGCAGATGACTACAGTTTGAGCAAAAGAACTAACTGAATTAGCTGGCAGGAGGGGAAGGTTATTCCCAGAAGTGTGGTGGTGCAAATAGACTGCAGGGTTTTGGATGTGATTGGGTGCGAGATTCTAACCTGGCCCAGTTCTCTTCTCTCACTCACTTACTATGGCAGCTTCCACAAGTTTGCCAGTACAATGCCTGCTACTGCTTTGGCAGTAAGGTGAGCCTGGCCTTAGAATGTCTATTATTCTGATACAGTGCTAACATTTTCTTTAGAAATGCAAGGGGAAGAAAAGAGATAGTGGTGTTAGCAGTTTCTGTCACAGCAAAAAACAAAATTTCAATAAGTCAAAGAAAAGCCACTTCTGTGATACCAAGGCATTTTCCCTGCCAAATATCAAAGATCTGCTACAAATAGTAAAGGTGTGAAGTTTGTCAAAGATCACAAAAATCTTTTATAATGAAAAGTGTTAGGCAACCTAAATATAGGGATCACTTGCTGCTCACCTTACAGTAATGAATAGTATAGAGAAGCTATAAGTGATCCTCCCCCTTATGCTTGTGGTGAGAATGAGAGAATGGAAGGATTCAATGAAATCGAGGGCAGCAAATAGAAAACTAATTACATATTGTGTAGACGTATTCTTTATCTGTCTGTAGAATTAATTGCTCCAGGATGTCATTGAGGCCAGCAGTTTAGCAAATGCCAAAGGAGGATTGGACTTTTACATAGATAAAAAGTATATCTAGTTGCAGTAGTTCATGCAAACAATTTTTGGAAAGATTATTAAATCTCATGATTCAAGCCTTAAACGAACCTCTATTAGGAATTACTATGAGACATTCATGGAAGTGCATAGCTGTTGACTGGGGCTTTTCTTTCAGTTTCCTCTGAAGCAGGTCACTGTTGGAGACATGATACTGAACTAGATGGACCATGGGCCTAATATAGTATGGCAATGCCTGTGTAATGTTTGTTTGTACCTAATGTAGATGTTTATAAACACTACTTACATCAAAGTAGCTCAGGGGTTCCTAACGCGGTGCCCGCAGGGGCATCTAAATGCGCCTGCGTCTTGGCCGGCGGTGGAGCATCCGCCGAAATGCCGCTGAATTTCTGTGGTGTTTCGGCGGCGACATCTTTTGATGACGTCGCTTGTCGGCGTTAAGTGACGTCATTGAGAGGCGTCGCCGCTGAAATGCTGCAGAAATTCGGCGGCGACGCCTCTTGATGACGCCACGTGCCGCTGACAAGCGATGTCATCGAGAGGCGTAGCCCCCGAAACGCCGCAGAAATTCGGCGGCATTTCGGTGGGTGCTCCACCACCGCCACGGTCCTTCGTCTGGCAGGCGCCAGACGAAAAGGTTGGGGACCACTGAAGTAGCTGGTTGGGCTCAACCCCAATGAGAGAGCTTAAGGGTGACCACCACCATTCCTAGTCTTGCATTGCCATAGATGTTGTTTAACTTGAAATATGTAACACATTATACTGGATCCAACAGTATACTCAAATCGTTATTAGCCTATTTAATATTCTCTGCTTTTCTTGCAAAAGTGTAATGGTGGCAATGTGAGTGTCAAATCATGTCATATCACTAGGCTGCTGTGGCTAGACCTAGAACAGTTATCCTGTTCTTGTGTACTTCCAGAAACAAGAGGACAAAAGATATTGCTGCCTATGATGTTGCATTCCATATGTTTTATTGAAATATGCTTATGAGTGTAAATATGATGCAACTAGAATATGCTTTATGCAAAAGGTCTCTTGTAAGGTATCATAACAAAGGTTATAACCTACTGAATATATTCCTCCTATTTGTATGCATATAGCATTCTTGTATCTGAAGCTAGAAATATAAAATATAACTCCGAGGTCGTATTGTAATTAATGGTGGTTTAGAATCTTGATGGCTCCCATTGACTAGGACGATTGGTTGTAAACGGTTTATTTACCTGCATGCCTTCCTGTGTACCTGTGGGCCATCCCAGGAAGAATGGAGACTAAGGGTCTTAAAGTGACGTGACCATGTCACATGATACTGGAATCCATCTTAATCCTTGTACTTTTCCATGGATGAGCCGGGGATGGGGACAAGCACAGACAAAAGATTCCCACCTTGTGCCAAAGCTATAAAAGGGGGTGGATCAAGGGGAGGGATAGCTCAGTGGCTTGAACATTGGCCTGCTAAATCCTGGGTTGTGAGTTCAATCCTTGAGGGGGCCGTTTAGGGATCTGGGGCAAAAAAAATAGTTGAGGATTGGTCCTGCTGTGAGTAGGAGGTTGGACTAGTTGACCTTCTGAGGTTCTTTCCAACCTTGATATTCTATGAAAAGGGGTGGCCAGTCATGAGAGAACCTCTGCTTACCACCTGAGCTGTCTGCTGGATCTAACAGACTATACCAGGGGAAAGGATTGGGCACAGACAAGGAAGGCATCTAGTGTGTGAAAGAAGCTTATGGGAACATCTTTGAGGGTGAGATATTACCTGTAGTCAGTTTCTTAATGTATTAGGCTTAAACTTGCATGTTTTGTTTTATTTTGCTTTGTTTACTTTGTTCTGGCTGTTATTACTTGAAATCACTTAAATCCTACTTTTTATACATTATAAAATCACTTTTGTTTATTAATAAACCCAGAGTAAGTTATTAATATCTGGGGAGCAAACAGCTATGCATATCACTCTATCAGTGATATAGAGGGCGGCCAATTTACAAATTTACCCTGTATAAGCTTTATATAGAGTAAAACAGATTTATTTGGGGTTTGGATCCCATTGGGAGTTGGGTGTCTGGGTGCTGGAGACATTTCAGAAAATAGTCCAAAATAAACTTTCTTTTTCCCCCCCATTGGAGTAACTGGACTTTTCATTTTCACTGAAGTAAAAAAGGTATCATTCGGAGTATAAACTGTTCATTAAAACTAAGATTGTTCTAAAAAATGCTGTTTTTAAAAAATCATTTGAAACAATGTTAGCCAGCTTTTAAAAAGAAATTTCAATTATAACATGGAAACTGAGCTCTCCTTACATATGGCTTGAAGGCCCCGCTTGGTCTCCAGGCAGTTCTCATTCCCACAACCACTTCAGAACATTTTTCACTCTGTTTAGGCATTTATATAGCCACCTTCACCTTTTGAGTGCCTCAATTCTTTCTGAGCTAATAGGTTCTCCATCTAACTCCTGAGTTTGTCCCTCAAATAAATATAGAATTTTATGTAAACCAAATCATATAATTTACCTTTTGGTATCCAAGCCTAAATATCTTTCTTTACCAAGCATGTTAAAGGGAAATTTTGCATTTATACATCTAGAAGATAGAGAAAATGTGATGAGCCCTTTGTGCTATATCTACTTGGATCAGAAGAGCTAACTATTCAACTAACAAAATGCCTCCTGTAGGAGCTGAAGATGCAACTCCCTCATGAACACCCCCTCCTTCGCCCCCCAAGCCTTATACAAGCACATATGTAAAGCCACTATCTGGTTTACCATATATTGGTTTACTAAGCTCTATAAAGCTTGGGCTTTTCTTTACCTGGCAGAGCTTTGTTAGCATCCTTCAGTGTGCTCTAAACTTACAATATATGCTTTAAATACATTTGTTTATATTTTCAGTTTGTGTGGGACAACAGAGCCTGTTTTTATGTATGATAGTTATCTTTATTGATCATTACTGTTTGCTACTGTCCAAGGGTGTGTATTGTCAGTTGATCTGTGCATAGGCAAGGAAGAAAACTTCAGTTTCTGACCTGTGACTAAAAGGTAAAGAAATTTCAAATTTTAGAGAGGAGTGTATCCTTTTAATGATAGCTAATCAGTATCTTGTCAACTTCCATTCTGTGCATTTTGTTTTCTGGTGTTCAGCTCTGGAGGCACCTCCTTAGGCTGTGATTTCATGCAGTTGGTGTGCTAAGGGAGTTATTTTTCTGTGAAGTATTAAAAAAATATAAGATGCCTTTATAGTCAGGTGTGTAGGAGTTCCCTACTGCACAGTGCCCATAATCACTGGATTTACCATTCTGACAAAGTAAGTTACAGATAAGAAACTGAAATGTTCTTTTGAGAACTACTTATCAAAAAATCTGAATTTTCTGACGAGAGGCTTTTTATCTCTTGATCAGAAAAAGTCTGCATGTTCTGTTCAAGCTAGTACTCTCTACTACTATGAGATTGCATCTGTCAGTGCCACATGGTTTGACTACAATCCACAAGGTCATGGGTTCAAGTGTCACTCGATTAGGGGGCTGGAGCACATGACTTACGAGGAGAGGCTGAGGGAACTGGGATTGTTTAGTCTGCAGAAGAGAAGAATGAGGGGGGATTTGATAGCTGCTTTCAACTACCTGAAAGGGGGTTCCAAAGAGGATGGATCCAGACTGTTCTGAGTGGTAGAAGATGACAGAACAAGGAGTAATGGTCTCAAGTTGCAGAGGGGAAGGTTTAGGTTGGACATTAGGAAAAACTTTTTCACTAGTAGGGTGGTGAAGAACTGGAATGGGTTACCTAGGGAGGTAGTGGAATCTCCTTCCTTAGAGGTTTTTAAGGTCAGGCTTGACAAAGCCCTGGCTGGGATGATTTAGTTGGGTTTGGTCCTGCTTTGAGCAGGGGGTTGGACTAGATGACCTCCTGAGGTCCCTTCCAACCCTGAGATTCTATGATTCTATGATCTCATATTGAAAAGCCACCTCTAGTTTACCCAACTGCAGAGTGGATACCTGATCCATTGGGTTAGGGCAGTCAAAGGTGGTCGGACATGATGCTCGACACATCACTCCCTTGTGTACTGTTGGCTATGAAATTAACTGTTTCAGCCCGATGGCTTAGGGGAACTTAGACTTTGACTATTGTTAGGCTAGTTTAGAATGTAATATCGTAGGTGCCCAAGTACTGTACACTTCTAAGAGGAATAGAACACCCCGAGCCACTAAGCACACTGATGGCACTGCACAAGAAATGAGTGAATTTTGATCTATAGACTCCACTTCTTAATTTACAAATCAGTCAGTAAAAAGTACGAGTATATTTCAGAGCTAACTTCCCAGTCCATCCTGCTATGAGATCACTTCTTAAAACTGAAGTGAGTTTCCTAGCACTGCTCGCAAAGGATCATCAGTAACCTAACAAAAGTGGTGTGTTCTTTTTTTGGTTATACCCAGGTATTTTATAGGAACAAACAAAAATAAAGTTGAGGGAGATAATCTTTGTATTTATGTATGTAAAGTGAGACTTAGATTTTTAGTTCCTGTTTTGTCTGTGTTTTGTTTAACAGGCTTCCCAGCTGGCATGTTTTTTGTAACGAGAGCCCTTCATCTACATCGCAGTACTCTCCAGATAACTATGCCCTGGCAAATGAGGATGAGCACATCCAGGAAAAGGTACAGTGGAGATTTGCATATTTTTCAGTAGATAGGCTTGGTATCACATGACTAATTGCAAAGCTAGTGGTGGTCCTCATTTTAAGATTGGTTCTCAATCAGTGATTTAAAAAATATGTACCAAATGCTCCAATTAGCTAAGGTGCTAGGGCTAGTCATCTAGAAAATCTACTTTAATTTCCACAGTGTCCCTGTCTCTTAGATCATGCAATGTCCAGGCTCACTGTAGTTTTGCCAGCTTGTGCTCTAAGTGATGCACAATCAGGGTGGATTTGATTTAAATAATGATTTAAATCACTAGTCAGGAAGACTCGGTTTTCTACATAAAAGTGCATTTTTGTTCGTTATAACCTTAATATTCTTCACAACTCACAGATGTAGATTTCATTTTTAGAAGGTACACACTATACATTTTTAAACAGTGATTTATTTTGAAAACTTTTCAGATTAGTTTTACAGCTATATCAGAAAATGAATGACTGTTTGGTTATTTCATTTACCAAAGGTAACTGAAGCAGATATTTATGAAGTCATTGGGAGGTGAACTATCTCCAGTTCAACAGGTTAATCATTAATATTTGGAGGATTTTCTTGTCATGACTTAGGAGGAGGAGAACATCACCAGACAACATTTAAATTGTCTTATTTAACTAAAACAACAACGTTAAGTATTCTGGATTTTTTTCTTCAACAGCAAACATATAATATTTTAACAAAACAAGCATATGTCCCTCACTTCTAACATTTATCTCTAGACTTCTTCTCCCTGTCCAGATCTATTCTGCCCCCAACAATCTTCTATTCATTGAACTTTTTGAAACTTTGCACTTTTAGAGAGAGGTAAGGGATTGACTCTGTGTACACAAATTAGCAGAGGGACATTAGAATTGAGGTCTGTTATTTCTCACCTCTACTTTTTTTTGCTGTTAACAAGCATGTTACCTCTGGAGATACAAATCCACAGTTTGAAAACTGCAAAACTAATCATCTCTGATGGTATCTTCTAGACTGAGCACTGAGTCCCATTGGGTAGATAGAAAGATTAACCTAAATAATCTATACAGAAGCCTGTGGAACCCCATAAAATTGGGTCCCTAATCCATGAACTATTGGAACTCATTTACAAAACTTTTTTAAACATTACATTAATATATTGTCTCATATTATAGAATTAAAATTTATAATCACTATTACATTATACGCAAAAAGAACAGGAGTACTTGTGGCACCTTAAAGACTAACAAATTTATTTTAGCATGAGCTTTCGTGAGCTGCAGCTCACATGCTAAAATAAATTTGTTAGTCTTTAAGGTGCCCCAAGTACTCCTGTTCTTTTTGCGGATACAGACTAACACGGCTGCTACTCTGAAACCTGTTATTACATTATAGTGCAAATATATCTCATCATGGATCTTAATTAAAACTATATTTAGGTTTTTCCTCAAAAAGCATTTTATCAAAAATCTGATTTAAATAAAAAAATCCATTTTTAAAATGGATTTTTATCCACCCTGTGCACAATCCTGCAGTTCTGATGACCTCAGCTGAAAGAATACAAGATAATTTTTTTAAATTGAGCAAAACGACACAATCATAAAAAATGGGACTTGTCACTAATCCTTCATACCCCAGTTTGATTTTATGGCTAATGTAATATGCCCACATCACTCAAAGAAGAAGCCAAGTGACCTGTAGTGGGGGTTGAGTTTGTGAAACCACTCTTGTACACTTTGTACTGATTTTTCTGATAAGCATCCTAAGGGAATGAGGGGGAAGGTGATTATTTGTTTCAGAAGCAGATGTCTAAAATTTAAGCCTAGAGATTAAACTCATTCCACCAGACCCAAAGTATCTTTTGTAGCTTGTTTAGGAAATTACTCTGTGTGTGAAGATATAATTTAGAGCTGTTGATTCTTTAGCATATTACTCTTGACTGGGTCTCCAGAACTCCTCAATTCAGGAGGACAATCTTGCAGTGTTTGACTAGCCCTCCTTTTAGAGGAATTTCTGCTAGTTAATCTTTCAGAAGTGGGGATCTGAGTAGCTAATACTTGAGAGAAGTCACTTACCTGAAAGTGTGCAAGATTAATTTCATATATAGATCCATACTTATTTTCCTCCTTTTCTGGAGTCTGTTTTAATCAATTGAGGGTTCAGAGCTGCAGTTCATCATATAGCCTTGCTTGTCCTTGGGTATTCAGACATTTAGTACGTTTAGCCTTCAGAATCACTGATTTTTTTCAAATGGGTCTTATACAATGAGGGGCATGCATTTCCTGAGCTTGTGAATATGTACAGACTATATTTCAAAGAACTGCAACTATAGGTAAACAATTTCTCAGATATCATTCACCGATCCAGCCAAGAGTGTAACTTCCCGCATATATATATTGAGAAGTTGTACCAGTTTAAATCTATCTAATTGAACGGACACAAACCCCTAACAGACACACTTAAACAGTCTTAACAGTTTCTTAAGTCTGTTTATCTTGTGTCAAATTAAGCTAAACAGATTTAGGTCACGTTAGAGTGGCATGTCTATGGCACCATAGCTGTGCCAGCATAACTCCATAGTGTAAATGTAGCCTACAGTAGCAAATAGGGTTTTTCCATCACTGTAGAAACACCACCTTCCTAAGTGAGGGTAGCTAGATCAACAGAAGCATTCTTCTGTCAGCCTGGCTGCATCTACACCAGGATTAGGTTGGCATGGTTACAGTGCTCAGATGTGAATTTTTCGCACCCCTGAGTACTGTAGCTATATCAATCTAAATCTTAAGTGTAGACCAGGCCTTAAGGAAATGTTAAATTGATTTGTGTGTTTTTGTGCAAACCCATTAATTGAACTAAAATGACTTAAACTGGTGTGACTTTTCTTGTACAGACAAGGATTTAAGAGCATTTAGCTTATATACATTAGCGTGTAAGACATGTCTTTGGATGTTCCATAACTCAGCTTGTTTTCTTTTGTTGGATCTAGAATTCAGGTCTAGAAAGGTAAAATACTCCCAAGGTTTGTCTCAAGACCAATAGTGGGAAAGTGTTTTTAGTAGAACACAGATTAAATTCAAGCATGGTATGAATATTTATTATCCAATTGTTTCTTTACTTTGTAATGCACTAGGAGGAAACAGGCAGGCCCATTGGAACAGAGTCTTTAGAACATGTGGACTCAAATATACACAATTATCCTGGAGAAACTGATTTACTTGATGACTGCACAAAAGAAGACCAGGCAAGCTTTTTCATTCATTTGTCATTTGGTGCATTTTTCAAACATTTGATGGGTTTGAGCTTTTCATTTGTGTGTTGAGGTTTTATAACTATTTATATTGTATTTTACTTGCATGGAGATATTGGGCACAGAGCTGCTGGAGGTGTCATTTTTCATATGGGAGGAAAAAAAACAAGGACCAACTGTCACGGAGTCCCTGGGCGATGCTCTGGAACTGCTCCCCACCAAACCAGTCAGGACTTTGGGAGCCTCCTCTCCCTTGGAGCAGACTGTCTGCAGGGCAAGAAGCTCACATGGCTTCACCTCCTGGGTCTCTCCTTGGAGCATTCAGCATGTGCCCCTCCGTGCGCTTCCCACAGCGAGCCCGCCCCAGCGGGGTACTGGGGAAGCCACCGGGTCCTGCACCCCCACTTTGCAGTCAGACGTGACTCTCAGCCAGCCAGTAACACAGAGGTTTATTCCATAACAGGAACACGGTCTAAAACAGAGCTTGTAGGTACAGCGAACGGGACCCCTCGGACGGGTCCATTCTGGGGGACAGCGAGCCAGACCCCCACGTCTGCACTTCACTCCTCGTCCCCAGCCAGCTGCAAACTAACAACCCCTCCAGCCCCTCCTCTCTGCTCAGCTCCTTTCCTGGGCCAGGAGGTCACCTGACTTCTTTGTCTCCAACACCTTCAGCTGGCACCTTTGCAGGGGAGGGGCCCAGGCCATCAGTTGCTAGGAGACAGTGTCAGGCATTTAGGTGCACTGGCCCCTTCCTCTGCAGCAATCACACACTCTTATTCCACCACCTAGATATTAAGAACTGCAGAGGGGACACTGAGGCACCAACACAGTATTCAGAGAAAACATTAAGAACATTCCCAGTTCGTCACACCAACACATTTTATTATTAAATTCCAGCATGTATAATTTTTAACAGTGGGGGTAATTGACTGTTGCACAACTTACCAAGGATGTGGTGGATTCTTCATCACTAGAAGCTTTTAAGTTGAGATTGGATGTCTTTTTAAAAGATTCTCAAGCACATAACTACTTGTTTGGCTAGAAACAGGAGTCACTTGGTGATATTCTATTGCCTGTGTTATGTAGCAGCTCAGACTAGATCGGGGTAGGCAACCTATGGCATGTGTGCCGAAGGTGGCACAGGAGCTGATTTTCAGGGGCACTCACACTGCCCAGGTCCTGGCCACTGCTCTGGGGGGCTCTACATTTTAATTTAATTTTAAAGGAACATTGGATGCTTTCATTCATAAGCAACATACATGACACTAAATGCTACTTTGGGACATATTTGCAATTTTTGTTGTATACCCAACATTACAATTAGGAAATTTTTCCTAATAATGCTATATTTCTAAAAAAATTAATACGTTTCACCAAAACAAGAATTTATACCACTTTTCCAATGTTCCTTTATGGCAGGGGTCGGCAACCTTTCAGAAGTGGTGTGCCGAATCTTCATTCATTCACTCTAATTTATGGTTTCGTGCGCCAGTAATACATTTTAACCTTTTTAAAAGGTCTCTTTCTATAAGTCTATAATATATAACTAAATGATTGTTGTATGTAAAGTAAATAAGGTTTTTAAAATGTTTAAGAAGCTTCATTTAAAATTAAATTAAAATGTAGAGCCCCCCAGAGCAGTGGCCAGGACCCGGGCAGTGTGAGTGCCACTGAAAATCAGCTTGTGTGCCACCTTTGGCACATGTGCCACATGTTGCCTACCCCTGCTTTATGGTGTCAGATTCTTACTTTCATGTGTGTATGTGTGTGCGCGCGCGCATATTTGGTTTTTGAAGAGATCAGTAATTCAGATGTATGTTTTATGGAAATACAGGAGAAATGTACATTTACATCTCACTTACCAGAAGTCATATAAATTTTGCACTGATTTCTAATATTTTAAACAGACTACAGAAATGGGTGAATTAAGTCTGCCTCAGGTTGAGACACTACCTTCAGTAGACTTAAATGAAGCTTCTTCTAGCATAGCAGCAAGCATTGAAAACATTTCCAGTTCATCTACCTCAGAGATCTCTCCAGTCTCGCAGCCTGAGTAAGCCTTTTATTTTGTTACCATTTTGGTCTTTATTGCAATAAGTAGTATTTCCCCAAATAGGTGGCCCTTCTAAATTGCTAGGCATGAGGAATTGGTTGTAATACTGTGTAGGTGTTGGGATTTTGCTTGCCAAGAGTACCATAGCATTCTCATAGCTATACATTTTTGTTAGAGAATGCCATCTGAAAGTATTTAATCAGTTCTTCAAAATCTCCATGGCAACAGCTTTCTCATTGATTTACAGTGGGGGAAACTATTGTTGCTACTATGTAAACTTCAGCCTACCACACTCTTACTAGTTTTGCTACATACTGATTTATGATAGCAAGGCTACTTCAATATACTGTACCACTTCTGCAGTGCACCTTTCCTGCATTGTTTGCCTGAAGTGTCAATGTTGATTATCAACCTAGTGATATATACTAAGAACTGAAATATTTTTTTCCTTTCACAGTAGTAAGCTTGCTAACTGTATTCTATATACACTTCATAGTATATCTGAAAAATACATGTCTTTATCTGTTCCCTGTTAAAGGCCACTAGCCCTCACAAATAGGCTTTCATGTCTTTGCCAGAACTGTTTCACTGCTGGGCTATACTTTGTCCCTTAAGGAGATAAGCCTCTAAGAATTCTGTTATTCCCACCAGCAGCAACAGGGCTGTCCTAAACTCTCTGCTCTGACAGCAGGAGATTTTTTCCCCCTTAAATGGGGTCTCAAAACATCTTCATTTAAAAGAATTCAGCAGTGCCTGTACTGCTTCTGAGGCTCCCAGTGGATCATAGCCTAGGTTATCAGTGGCTGGGTGGCTCTGAAGCAGTCTCTTCAAAGGGCACCTCTGGAACACAGAGGCATCACTCTGCTGCCCTCTCTGTGATGACACAAAATGCAGGAAAATAACAAGAAAAAGTTGAAGGTAACTATAGAATTCAAGTATCAGAGGGGTAGCTGTGTGTGTTTGGATCTGTAAAAAGCAGCAAAGAGTCCTGTGGCACCTTATGCGTCTGATGAAGTGGGTATTCACCCACAAAAGCTTATGCTCCAATACTTCTGTTAGTCTATAAGGTGCCACAGGACTCTGTTGCTTTCTATAGAATTCAAGTTGTGTAAAATTACAGAGCACCAACCCCTAGCATAAGAATTTAGACTTCTCTTGCAAAGTTCTCCTCAGACACATCAGGATCTTAAAACAATGCTCAGCTAATAATTTTGCTGAAAAATCTCTGCTGCAGTACTTAGGCAGTACAGAACAAATTAAGCCTGACTCACTGTCATTAAATTGACAGATTAAAGGAAAATCAGAATAAATTGGACTCATTAAATATAGCCAGTTTTTAAAAAAAAATTACGTAAAGTCTGAGGATACGTTTGCACTGCAATAAAAAAGCCCCAGCACAGAGTCTCAGAGCCTGTGTCAATTGATTCGGGCTGTGGGGCTACAAATGGCAATGTAGCCACTGGGGCTCAGGCTGGAGCTCAGACTCCGACATCCACCCCCCTCGTGGGGTTTCAGAGCTTATGCTCTATCCTAAACCCAAATGCCTCCATTACAGTTTTTGTCCCCTAATTGGCCTATTTATACTGATGCATTCACTGATATTCTTTGCCAGTGGTGTTCAAGACTCATGGTACAAATCATGAGAGCTGGCAGCACTCTTAGTGGGCTTCTTAAACCCTTAGTTCATGGAGCCATATAACTTCATGAGACTTTCACCTTTCATTAAAAAAGCTTCTAGCCCTCATGGATGGGGAAAAGCTGGAAAAAGTGAGCCCTAAAGGCTGAAACGAGAAGGCAAATTTAAAACAAATGTTTTTTAAAATCTTGTCATTTTTAGGGCTAGGCAATGATATTATGGGGCCTAATTCATGATTTTCAAATGGTTTGGATTGGCTTCCCTGAATAAATAAGGGAAGAAGGAACAGGGTGACCAGAGAAGGTGAATGTTTCTTTTCACTTAAAAACCTTTTGAATCAACAGAAAAATGTTTATACCTATTTTAATTTCTGTATGGACACTTTTATTTAAAGTGGCAATGGACGTTTAACAAGCATATGTTCAATCATAGACAACATATGGAAGTTTAGCAAAAACTTTTATAGTCCAAGATGTTAAAGAAAAAGTTGTATAGCTATCTTATTTTGCTGTTGTGAGCTTTGAGTTGCGAACTGCCTGTTTAGCTGCTTCTGTTAGTTTGAGACATTACAACCACCACAAACATACTTGAATCATTTCATCTAAACTCCTGTTTTTACTCTGTAATAACTTAAAAGTTGTTCCTTTTGGACATGAAACTGCTCATGATTAATTTCTGCCAAAAGACGAATATTTTTGGAAACCTTTCAGAAAAAATCAGTTCCCATCTGAGTAAGATGGGAGATTTTATGGTTATATAAACTCTTTATTTTCTGACTTGCGTTTCAGTTAGTACTCAGTGTGAACAAATGATGTGCACATGTTTTGTAGTAATTTTTTTTAACAATTTACATTTGAAAATGACTAAACAGGACAAAATACATGTGCCTAGTGTTCGTGCTACTCTTTCATATATGTAAACGACACATGTATATCTTCTGTGGGGAAAAAAAAATCTCATTTGTGGCTAATGAAGTTAAGGTATACCCTAAGATTTTTTTCAGTTAATATTTGTACCATATTTTATTGAATTACTGATTATTCATATTCACATTGTTTCTGATCATTCATCTTCTCAGTCTTGTAGGGTCAAGAATGTGCAGATCAATTTAATATTAATATGTTTAAGTTAGGTTTTACACCTTGGCATCTGAATTTGAGGTTTAATGCAAAGGTGTGATTCACCTGGCTCTGCCACCAAAAGGGGTTTAAAGGAAATAGCTATTAATATAATGGACCGAATAACTTGTAATTATAACCCCTGGTTTTAAGGATCATATTTAACACAAATCCTAAATGAACCTGTTTGGTAAAATCAATCTCTTAAACAAGATAATTAGTAGTAGTCTTCCTTTTGTACTCGCGGGGATAGACAGATCCCTTTGCGCATGGCCAAGAATAAGTTTTTGAATGTCTGGGTTTTTTCTCCCATTTAGCATTTTCATTTGAAAGGTGCCAAAATAAGTTGCTTAATTTGTTTCCTATTCCTGCTTCCATTGTAGGAGTAGCATCAGGTGGCAAATGGAAAAACTCAGCCTGTAGGTTGCTAACCTGCTGTTATTCTTTGGAGGAGAGGGGGTAGGGGAGGGGACAGCATTTTGCAGCCCAGTGTCAGAATATTGGTGTGACAAGGTTTGTATTGCCTCAGGTGAAGATTGCTAGTTCTGATATACGAGAGGCCGAGCAAAGGCTTTTCTTCGTTCTGATTTATCACCCTTATAGATAACGTTCCCTCTAATTTTTCCCATCCATTGTGGAATGAATTTTGTGTGCAGTAATATGGAGGTATGATGTGTGGCGGGAGGGGGCCGAGGGGTTTGGAGTGTGTGTGTGAGGGTTCAGGGCTCAGGGCTGGGGTAGAGGGTTGTGGTAAAGGGGGGAGGGCTCTCGGATGGGGTTGGGGATGAGGAGTTTCGGGTGCAGGCTGCCTTGGGTTTGCGGCGGGGAGAGAGGACGACTCCTCCTCCCCCCCCCCCCCCCCAGCCATCTCTCCCCGCTACAGCACCTTGGCGGGGAGAGAGGCGTCTTGCCCCGCTGCAGCCGCCCCGGGACTGGGGGAGTCGGGGAGAGGCGTCTTGCCCTGCTGCAGCCGCCCCGGGACTGGGGGAGTCGGGGAGAGGCGTCTTGCCCCGCTGCAGCTGCCCTGGGACTGGGGGAGCTGGGGAGAGGCGTCTCGCCCTGCACCCATCTTCTAGGCCCACCTATGGCCATGCCCGAGTGCAGCGTGCACACCTGCACGGCTCTGCTAATTTTGTGTGCGGCCCTTGGTTGTCTCCTGCGTAGGCGTGCACCTTAGAGGGAATATAGCTTATAGACCACTGGTTCTCAAACTATATTGTACTGGTGACCCCTTTTACACAGCAGGCCTCTGGGTGCAACCCCCTTATAAATTAAAAACACTTGTTTATATATTTAACTCCATTATAAATGCTGGAGGAAAAGCAGGGTTTGGGGTGGAGGCTGTCAGCTTTTGACCTCCCCTGTAATAACCTTGCGACCCCCTGAGGGGTACCGACCTCCAGTTTGAGAACCCCTGTTACAGACCATTGTGTACTCTTACCTTGTATGAATGTAGACAGAAAAGGAACAAATCAAAAATTCATTTGTTCCCTCTTCTCTCTCCATTTTTTTTTCCTGCTTCATCTCTGATGAAAGGCAGCTATGGCCTTTTGTTGCTTTAGGATCTGTGTGACCCAGCAAGTTCAGGTTTTCTTCCTGAAGACTGAAATGGAAATAATCAAGACACAAGGACAGATTCTGTAGCCCAGTTGTGGCCCCTTTACACAGTGGCTACAAAGGGGCTGTAATGCAGCATCATTTGGTCAGCAGAGAATTCCCCTGGTATAGGAGAATGGTATGCTAGCACACATGTGCTGCTGCCAGGCCCTGTGTCTTTTCATGCCATCCCCTCCTGGCTTAAGAGGCATGACAGTGCTCTGTTCAGCTGTACATATCCTCCGCTGATGTATGGTTTATGAAGAATCCAACACCAGTGGTGAAACTTACAGCCAGTCAGGCAGCTCTAAGTTGCGTTGGTTAAGGCTCACCCTGAGAATCTCACAAATGAGCTGGTTACAGCTTCCTTCCCCCCAGCCCAAGCAAAGCAAAGTTTGGACAGAAGAGCCAATTTCCCCCTTGAATTTTCCATTACTATTACAAAATAACTATTGCAAGAGTGATAAGATGTCTTAGTGGAGACTTGAGAGCTGGGGCCTGGGCCTTCTATAAGACAAACGTTGTGTGCTGCTACTTATACCATGGCAAATGGAATAGATGGGAAATAGATCATCCTTGATGTGAGCAATATGAGACTACACTTGCAAAATAGTGACATAGCATTATATTTCCCTTCATCCACTTACAAGATCTATGACTGACATTTCCATGGTACTGTATTATATATGTATTCTCTCTTTTTCTCTATCAAAATAGCTTCATTAACTTACCTCTTTGATTAGCAGGGTACTTCTAATACCAGAAGGGTAAAAAGCATGTTATTTCTTTCCCTTCAGTGCAATAGAAAATTCCCGTGCTGATATCCCTGTAGTCAGCTCTAGTGAAGCTGAGCAGTCAGAACCTGACTGTGATATTGGTGGGGCACTTGAGGCTGACCCTCAGAGTGAGCCTTCCTCTTTTGTCAGTCCACCAGAGAGGTGAGTGTTGTGAGCCTAAAATAACTTCAATGTGTTTTGCTATGCTGGCTTTGCAACATGGTCATTCACCTGCTCTGCTTGCTTCTGTATCCATTTTTTGTGTACAATTTCATATGTAGTATATTAAATGTAGTTATATGAAGATTCTAAAACTGCTTAATATGTTTTATTGCTTCTAATATTCTTGTGTATTTTTCAGCCTTGTGGGTCAGCATATAGAGAACATCTCTTCTTCACATGGCAAGGGAAAGATGACTAAATCTGACTTTGAGTCAAAGGTCGCAGCAACTGAAAATGGGCCAAAGAAGGCAAAATCTGCTTTGAATGCTTCAGATAACTTGAAAAGGGAGGTATGTAATATAACTTGAAATATTCTGCCAGGACACCCATAATTAAGGAACTATCCAGGAGTTGTGTTTAAATTTCAAAATTATCTTTTTGCCTTTTCCTCTGCTTTGATACGTATATTGCCTCAAAGATTTCTTCAAAAACTCATTTCCCCCCTTGCTTTTTTCAGTTTTAAGTATCAGGTTTTCATTTCCCTCTTTGCTTTAAGAATTAGTATTCCCTTCATTTGAGGGATTGAGCTGTAGTTCAGGTTACTGCCTTGTGTGATGTGATTTCACTAGTTAGGTCATTGAATGATCTTGCCAAGATCCTTCATCACAGAGGACGAAGGACTGATACAGATGATGATTCAAATCTAAAAAAATTGTACAGAGCTGCCCAGGATGATGGCAAACGAGGGTCTTGTATCTCATAATGGGGAGAACAGTAAAGGGGAAAAAACAAATGTTGTTTGCAGCAGAAAAAGCACTTTCTTTTCAATATTTAAAAAAAAAAATGGTTTCTCTCCCCTGTACTGCCCCGTTCTTCTGTGTAAAATGGGCAGATACTGTTGGAAGAGAAAGTCGCAAAAGTTACTTGGAAATAATGCAAGAAACCCAAAACAACTATTTTAAAAAAACAAAACAAAACCCCTAACAGCCATCCAACACAAAAAGTGGAATCGTCTACAATTGCACAGCCCACACAAAGCCATCTCTGGGAGAAACCATGGCACAAGGACCTGCCACACAGCACTACACAACACCCCAACATCATGAATTTATGAAGATTATCTCTAACCAGAGCTGAACTATCTATACTCTCCAAGGGACTGAACTTCTGTGATGCCACAGAACCTGATACCATACTAAACATGGGGAGAACTATGGGTTCTTCCACTGACTTTTGCCTCAAAGAATTCTTTCACAACAACGGCGACACCACCCACAATTACCATGTCCCGACTGACAGTCATAAGAAAAAAGAATTATCTGACGACATCACAGAGAAGACAAAATCACACTCTTGATCATTATGTTGCGTCAGGAAAAAAATTGACTGACTGTGAAATCTTTAACAAACATCACATCCACCACAATCTCTCCACTGCCGAAAGGACAGCTATACAGACCCAGAAATCCAGCCACCAAATAGTGATCAAATGAACAGACAAAGGAGGCATCATCGTAGTCCTCAACCATGGTTATGTTAATGAGGCCAAGTGACATCTGTCCGACACCACCTACTACAAAGAATTCAAAGAAGACCGCACACCACAGTTTACCCAGGAAATTGAGGATATAATGAAATCCTTCCCCAAACCACTGCAAGAGAAACTCTACAACTTCATCCCCCACAAATCCAACCCAGACACCTTTTACGTGTTCCCAAGATATACAAACCAGGGAATCCAGGCAGGCCCATAGAAACCATCTTCAAACTGTTCACCACACAAAGGGCCACTTTCCTCTAGGACACAACCTATTCTTCCAGATACTCCACAACATTAACAACCTCCCTCAGAACACTGTCCTTTGCACCATGGATGTCACCTACCTATACACCAACATGCCTCACAATGATGGCATAGCTGCCTTTCTCAGATATTTACAAGATAATGGACAACCCTCAGATATCCACCTCCAGCACATTGCCAAATTCACCCATTTTCATCCTCACCTGTAACAGTTTTACATTAAACAACAAACACTTTGCCCAAACCATGGGAACAGCACCAGGTACTAGGATGGCTCCCCAATGTGCCAACATTTTCATGGGTCACCTTGAAGAATATTTGGAAAAAGGCACCACAAAATCAATGATATACTTCACATATATCAATAATGTTTTCATCCTCTGGACAGATGACCTAAATTCTCTCGGACTTCAACCACCATGATCCATCCATTAAACTTTCTGTAGAACACTCCCACACTAGCATCAACTTCCTGGACACCACAATCAGCTTCAACAATGAAACCCTCCAGACTACTATATATGAGAAATCCACAGATCACCACATCTGCCTTCGTAGATCCAGTAGCCACCTCAAACAGATCAAGAAATCTATCTACAGCCAGGCATTCAGATATTACAGAATATACTTCAAGGTGAAAGTGTGGGATATATAACTTCACACTTAAAACCGTCTTCACCGAACAGAGACATTCCAGCAGAGAAGTAGATTGCATCATGGAACAGGCCACCCAAATATCCTGAGAGAATCTGCTTCAATATGGAAATAAAAACCTCCTCTGACTACATACCACAAGCTGTCACCTACCCCACACTGGAACCCTTACAGGGTATCATAAACTGCAACCCATATTTGATGGGGACCCCATCCTGAAAGATCTTTCCTGAACCCCCTCTTCTGGCCTTCAAATAACCCTCCAGCCTCTCCAAGCTCATCACAAGCAAGCTCCCCACAGACCAGGACACACCAACTCAAAGTGGCACCAGACCCTGCCAGAACAGATGCGCAACCTGCAGAAATATTTTCATTCTGCTATAATCAATACCTCCATAATACACTTGTTTTCAAGATCCATGTGTGACTGGTTTGATCACAGAAACCCTCTTGGGAGCCGCCACCCAATGTGCCAAGACCACTTCTACCCCTGCTTTCCCTGCCAGCTCAGGACTCCATCACCCTGTCTTGCTGAGCCAGACACACTGGTCTGCTTCAACAAAGACCCAGAGTCTGAATTACTTGCCCCAAAGCTTCTGTTAGCTGCTTTCAGTGAAGCCTGAAGTGTTCTCGTCTTTAACACCCAGATGCCCAACTCCCAATGGGGTCTAAACACAAATAAATCTGTTTTACCCTGTATAAAGCTTATGCAGGGTAAAATCATAAATTGATCACCCTCTATAACACTGATGGAGAGAATGCATGGCTGTTTGCTCCCCCAGGTATTAATACATACTCTGGGTCAATTTAATAAGTAAAAAGTGATTTTTATTAAATACAGAAAGTAGGATTTAATTGGTTCCAAGTAGTAACAGACAGAACAAAGTAAGTCACTAAACTAAATAAAATAAAATGCGCAAATCTATGTCTAATCAAACTGAATACAGATAAGATCCTCACCAGTTCCAGAATGCTCCCTTTTACAGACTAATCTCCTTTTAGCCTGGGTCTAGCAATCACTCACACCCCTTGCACACAGTCCTTTGTTCTAGTTTCTTTCAAGTATCCTGTGGGGTGGAGAGGTTTTCTCTTGAGCCAGCTGAAGACAAAAATGGAGGGGTCTGCCAGGGGTTTAAATAGACTCTCTTGTGGGTGGAGACCCCCTCCTCACTCCTATGCAAAGTCCAGCTCCAAGATGGCGTTTAGGAGTCACCTGGGCAAGTCACATGTCCATGCATGACTCAGTTTTTACAGGTAGCATCCATTGTTTACATGCTACCTGGAACCTCCAAGTAGAGTTCTTCTGTGGATTGGAACATCCCAAGATCCATTGTCCTTTAAGTGTTTCTTGATTAGATACTTAATTTCAACATTCCTTTCTCCAGGAACTGACCAAATGCTCTACTAAGGTTATTTAGAAATCAAGCCAGTACACAGCCAACATTCATAACTTTGAATACAAAAATGATACATGCATACAAATAAGATCAATACATTCAGTAGATCATAACCTTTACAGAGATATGTTACATGGCATATGTAGCATAAAACACATTCTAATAAAGCCTTATGGGAGGTACCATCACACCATGGGTCCCACATGTCTATTACAACATATGGGTACCTCATCCAATGCACAAAATGACCCAATAACTGCGGGTGAAACAAGTCAATTGCTACACTCTCAAATGAACTCTCTTAGAAAAATAAGACAAACACTTTATCACCCATGGGTGAACAAAGTGATCCATCTGTCTGACCTCTCAGTTCTCCTCAAAGGAAAACTTCACAACAGCTTCAAAAGACAGACCTGGGAGCTTAAATTCATAACTTTGGTCTGACCCAATATGTACTCCTTGGGGGCATTCTGTGCCATTGCACATGTGCCGAATTTATGTCCACCGCAGATTTATTTGCTTCCCCACAGAAATATGACTTGCTGATGGGAAAGCAAAAGGAAGCCACAAGAGGGGTCATACAACCCTCAGCTGGTAGTCCCGGCTGGGCTGGAGAGGACGGAACTTCCTCTTTCCCTACATGGCATCTGGGGATGGGTCAGGCCTACCTCCAGATTTCTCCCCCAGCTGTAGGAAGCTCTGCAAAGCCTCCCTCTCTGCTCTTTCCTGCATGCATGGCTCCTTAGCTGCAGGAGGAGGGATCACTGTACAGGATGCTGCTCTCCCATCCAGCCAACCCCCATGCATCCAGATCCCCTTATACCCAGATCCTCCTGCCAAGCCTCATTTCACACCCCCACTGAGCCCTACTCCCCCTGCACCTGGAACACCTCAGTGAGCCACCTGGATCCCTACCCTACGGAGCCCCAACCAGCTGTACCTGGTTCCTCAGCCCACTGAGCCCCCTCCCACCCAAGCATCTGGACCCCCCTCTGAGCTTCCCAGACCCCCCTGCTGTGCTCTATCCCCCAACCACCTTCGCCTGGATCCCCCTGCAGAGTCTCATTACCGTTGCACCCAGAACCTCCCAACAAGCCCCTGGCATCCAGATCCCCTCTGCACCTGGATCCCCCACTGAGCCGCTCACATCTAGATTGCCCCACACAGAACCCTCTCAACCTGCACCTGGAGCCCCCCACACTAAGCCCTTCCACACTTGGATCCTGCTTTGTTGAGCCTGCCTGCCCACACCTAGTACACCCTGGCATGCAGAATTTTTAAGTGTTTGGCACAGAATGCCCTCAGGAGTAAATATGGCCGTTCTTATGCTCTTAAAGAGCTCCTCTTCCCTGACCTGCAGAGAAGCCCTTTGTAAGCTCAAAAGCTTCTCTCTCATCAACAGAAGTTGGTCCAATAAAAGATATTAACTCATCCACCTTGCCCATTTAATATTATGTTGATTTGGAATCTGCTTTTTAAAAAGCACTGCAGTTCATTGTATTGTCTCGATTTAATGTTGGCTGTCTTAAAAACCTGAATCCTGTATATTGCTTGATTTTTTTTTCTCCTTTCCCAGAAGGACTATAAAAAAGCAGGAGAAATTGACCCTACATCAGTAATAACCCCAAAGGACCCAGGAGACATTCCAACATTTGATGAGTGGAAGAAGAAGGTTATGGAAGTAGAAAAAGAAAAAAGTAATTTCCAAGATTAATTCCTTTGGTCTAAATACGAGCCACTTCTATATTTTACAGTGTTTCCTCTTTTATTAACTTTGTCTAAAATTTAAATAGTAAAAGTAAATGCATTAGGATGCAGACCAAAAGTCTGCTTCTGTACTAAAAATATATAATACAGAAACACAACCGACTTCCTTGTGTAGTTGTCTGTCAAAATATTATCCCCACAGAACATGGCAAGGCATTGGCATTTGACAGTATTTCATAAATATCAAAATTGCAAGAATTTCAACTTTAATTAAAGCAGCTGGAACTTGTGTGCCGCTATTTCATTGCAAACTGTTAGGCAGACTTCCATTTTGCAGAAGAAACCCTGATGCTGAAGCAGCTAGTCCTGCCCAAGTATCTCCTTAACTGGACATAGAAATGTCAGACTTTAAAGATAGTGATCTCATAGTCCTGTAGGGCTGGGAAAGGGAACATTTTCCTATCTTCCCATTGAACCTGGTGCTTATTTCTAGCCCAGAAATGTCCTACAATGACTGTATTTTAAAGTCATGGCATATATAGTCAATCTAAACAAATTAATATTTAAAGGCTTTTATGGGTGTCCCTAAGATCTGTGCAGTTCTCCCTCAATAATTAAGACACTTGACATTAGGTGGAGGGCTACAAAAAATAGTCCTAGTGACATTTTTAAAACCCTCAAGTGTTTGTATTATTGAACGTTGGTAAAAGAGATGGCATATAGAGAAACATAATGGCAAAGTTTTATCAACACTCATTTAGGATGCCCTGCATACCTTCCTTTGGCTCTGTCACCTGTGAGTAAAAGGAAGTTTCTGAATGAATGCTGCTAAAACATGTCTATCACACCGTTATGTAGCTATGTGTGTAAATGTCCAAAAAGTTTTGGAGTGTGTGGCCATTACCTCCATTCAGATACCTACTTTTTCTGTCTTGGTTTTTATAATATTTAAAAATTTACTACAAATTACATGGGAAAAAAAATTGTTTGTGGCCTAATTCCACAAAAGTCAGAGAATTCTGAGTAATGGTAATCACTGTTGCCTAAGCCTTGCCATACATGCTTCACATCAGACAGTTATACAGCTGTCTAGTGGTCAAGAACACAAGGTACGTATTACATTGTCTTATTTATAGAGTACCAGTCACTGAAATATCTATTAGAAATATTGTGCTCTTTTTTGATAGAGAAGCGAGAACTAATTGCCAATTTCCCTTTTGGGAGTTTGTCAACAATTTAAAAAAACATGCCCAAATTCTTGTGCAGGATATTGTTTCATATAGATGAATGCTTCCCTGCATTGGCAAACTGAAGTACTAACATGGGAACAAGATGCATTATTTAATTAACTACTAAGGTCCACATAAAAAATGAAAGAGGAACCTTAAAAGCAGCTCTATGGAAAGAGCATTATTTTTACAGTCTGATCACATACAGTGAATTAATTTGTATGCTTACGTTGAAGCTTGCAGCTTTGTTACTCAAATGTTGAATAACAATACTTTCTTCAGCTCTGAAAAGATTGGGCCCATACATGTCTTTCGTTACCTTGTTAACAACAAAATTTATCTTGTCTGCAGGTCAATCGATGCACCCATCCTCTAATGGAGGACAGCATGCTACAAAAAAGGTTCAGAAAAACAGAAATAACTATGCCTCGGTAGAGTGTGGTGCCAAAATACTTGCTGCGAATCCAGAAGCAAAGGTAATTTTATTTACTAATTTGGGGTTATGAATGTGTATGTGTGCATATTTTAAATGTGATCTTGTACTGTGTTCTAGCCACACTTACCTTAAAACAAAACATTGGTTTTCTAAGGCAGTGTTTCTAACCTTTTTTCAGTATTTCTTTTTTTGGCTTTTGAAATACTGGAATTCCATGAAAACATCTACCTAGCATAGGACTCTATGGAAGCTAGTTATGTTGTGTGCTGTAAAATCTTGCCAGCTTATTTAATAAGCGACTAATCCTCTGGAGGTATATGTGATCTGAGATGTATTATCTTCTGCATGCTGTCCTGTTTAATCAGTTCCATAACTTAATATTTGATTCCTAGAATAATATGTGCACTCTAAATGCAGAAGTATGGATTGAAAGTTCATTTATGTTAAAGGAAATAAATGTTGCTTTAATTCTTTATTACCTGTCATAACTTAAGAATTTTATTATCCATTTAGAGCACATCAGCAATTCTGATAGAAAACATGGACCTCTATATGCTAAATCCATGCAGTACTAAAATCTGGTAAGTTATGTAACACTGTGCATAGGATTTTTTGGTTTGCCATCCTGCTGGGAATATGTGCATACTGGTCCATTTACTTGAGATCAGAATCTGCCTGCCTTAAGTGACACTAAACTATTCAGAGTGGGGTAGAGAGGAACATACTCAAGAGTTTAGAAGAAGGTGGACCTTCATTTCCTCCACTGCAGAGAAAATCCAGGGGTTTTTTTGGTAGTACTACTTTCTCTCTGGCATTGAGATATGGCGATAGAGGGGTGGGTTCACCTAAGTTTTGAGTTTTGTGCTTGGTCTCTGTAGTTTAGTTGCTCCCATGGCATCTGAAACAAGGAGGTTGCTCTGCAGACTAAACCAAGGAGAGCAGCATAGGGAGAAGGGAAAAGAAGGCCTTCCCACCTCAAAGAAAACAGTCCTGTGGGGTTTTTAGAAGAGAGACTTGACTTCCAAAAGTTCCTATATTCTTTTCCTTTCTCCCCTGCTTCAGTCTAACCCTTCTTATACCTTGCCCATTATTGTCATAGGCGCCCGCTCAAGTATCAGTTCTTTTGTAATCAGCAAGCTCAGCCTCAGAGTCCAAGAGCTGGTGCCAGTTAACTCAAGATCAATATTGGGCAACCAATCTTTTCCATAATTCTGGATCTTCTCCACACATGAACTAGCAGAATATTTAAATGCCATGTTTTTAACAGAGCTGATGTTTTTCATGGCACACTATTAATGTAGCTTTTTTCTGTGAAATCTATGATATTAGGGAAGAGAAAAACCTGTGCATCCACTTGGCCTTTGTGAAGACTTAAGTGAATCTTCCACAACTTTATAGTTGCTTTTGAAGGTGTTTAAAACACTGGTTTGGATTATATTTGCTTTTGCCAGGTTTGTGATAATTTGTTTGGTCTGTATGTAGGATGGTTTACCCTAGGTATGTCAGATGTTGGAGCATATGGCATTTATCAGTATACTATTGAATATATGCTGTAAATCTGTTCTAGTTGCATAAAAATTGAAAGTCTGCTTTTAATTCAAATTGTGATTTGTACAGTATTTAAATGTACCTCAGGATTATAATTTTGTGAGTAAACTGATGAATACTGTAGCACAGTGAGTCACTGTGCTGAAAATCTGAGTTTTTAGACTGTATCCTGAGTTTAGACTCAAACTCTTCTGGGCTGGGAGCACCATGGAAACAAATGTATTCGAATCCTGGAGAGAGACTAGGGGCATGGCTACAGTCTGTCCACACTGACAGCTGCCAGCGCACTGGCGTGCCCACATTTGCAGCATTTGCAGCTGCATTGGGAGCCGTGCATTATGGGCAACTATCCCAGCATTCTAGTGGCTGCAATGTGCTTTTCAAATGCGGGGGTGAGGTGGAGTGTGACAGGGAGCGTGGTGGGGGGGAAGAGGGGAGAGTGAGTTTTTGGAGTGCTGAGAGTGTCAGCACTCTGCCTTGTAAGTTCAGACCCCCCCCCCCTTCCTCCCCCATCCCCCTCACTCACTGAAAGCAAACAGCAGCTGTTTCTTTTTTTCTCATAGACCAGATAAGCGGCCACTTGCGGAAAGGGACCCCAACCTCCCAACCCCCCCCACCCCTCTTCAAGCAAACATTAGCTGTGGGTACTCCAAACGGAGCCCACCTGCCTGCCTCTCACTCATTCAAAGCAAAACAGTAGCTGTGTTTTGGTTTTTTTGATAAGCAGTCCCCAAAACCGAGCTTTGAAAGGGCACTTCCTCCTCCGGAATTCACAACAGAACAAGAAAGGATGCTTCAGTTAAAAGGATTATGGGGAGTTTCGGGAGGTCAATCAGTGCGTAATAACGTTACTTCCCGTTTACACTGGAGCAGCTCGGGGAGATGGAGACACAGCGCTGTACGTGCCTTGCCAGTGTGGACGGGGAGTGAGGTACAGCGCTCTGAGAGGGCTTTATTGCGTTGTAACTGGCAAGTGTAGCCAAGGCCTAGGACAGCTATTTCTCTTCATTGTTGCGCCCTGTCTTCCCTGATTAAATCAGCATATTAAGTCCTTTTCAAATACAGGATAGTTAAGATGAGGCACACTGAAGAAATGAATAAAAGGAAGTGTTTAACCTGGAATGAGGCTTGGGAGTGACTAATTGACGGAGTCCTTACTAGTCATTTTGAAAGTTGAATATTCATAATAAATGTCATCTGAAGAACTTGCATTATTTACACAGTGCTTGTCACTTAGAATCATAGAATCTCAGGGTTGGAAGGGACCTCAGGAGGTCATCTAGTCCAACCCCCTGCTCAAAGCAGGACCAAACCCAACTAAATCATCCCAGCCAGGGCTTTGTCAAGCCTGACCGTAAAAACCTCTAAGGAAGGAGATTCCACCACCTCCCTAGGTAACCCATTCCAGTTCTTCACCACCCTACTAGTGAAAGTTTTTCCTAATGTCCAACCAAAACCTCCCCCTCTGCAACTTGAGACCATTACTCCTTGTTCTGTCATCTTCTACCACTGAGAACAGTCTAGATCCATCCTCTTTGGAACCCCCTTTCAGGTAGTTGAAAGCAGCTATCAAATCCCCCCTCATTCTTCTCTTCTGCAGGCTAAACAATCTCAGTTCCCTCAGCCTCTCCTCATAAGTCATGTGCTCCAGCCCCCTAATCATTTTTGTTGCCCTCCGCTGGACTCTCTCCAATTTATCCACATCCTTCTTGTAGTGTGGGGCCCAAAACTGGACACAGTACTCCAAATGAGGCCTCACCAGTGCCGAATGGAGGGGAATGATCACATCCCTCGATCTGCTGGAAATGCCCCTACTTATACAACCCAAAATGCCATTAGCCTTCTTGGCAACAAGGGCACACTATTGACTCATATTCAGCTTTTCGTCCACCCTAACCCCTAGGTCCCTTTCTGCAGAACTGCTGCCCAGCCATTCGGTCCCTAGTCTGTAGCAGTGCATGGGATTCTTCCGTCCTAAGTGCAGGACTCTGCACTTGTCCTTGTTGAACCTCATCATATTTCTTTTGGCCCAATCCTCTAATTTGTCTAGGTCCCTCTGTGTCCTATCCCTACCCTCCAGCATATCAACCACTCCTCCCAGTTTAGTGTCATCTGCAAACTTGCTAAGGGTGCAGTCCACACCATCCTCCAGATCGTTAATGAAGATATTGAATAAAACCGGCCCCAGCACCGACCCTTAGGGCACTCCACTTGATACCGGCTGCCAACTAGACATGGAACCATTGATCACTACCCGTTGAGCCCGACCATCTAGCCAGTTTTCTATCCACCTTACCGTCCATTCATCCATCCCAGACTTCTTTAACTTGCTGGCAAGAATACTGTGGGAGACTGTATCAAAAGCTTTGCTAAAGTCCAGAAATAGCACATCCACTGCTTTCCCCTCATCCACAGAGCCGGTTATCTCATCATAGAAGGCAATTAGGTTAGTCAGGCATGACTTGCCCTTGGTGAATCCATGCTGACTGTTCCTGATCACTTTCCCCTCCTTTAAGTGGTTCAGAATTGATTCCTTGAGGACCTGTTCCATGATTTTTTCAGGGACTGAGGTGAGACTGACTGGCCTGTAGTTCCCTGGATCTTCCTTCTTCCCTTTTTTAAAGATGGGCACTACATTAGCTTTTTTCCAGTCATCCGGAACCTCCCCCGATCGCCATGATTTTTCAAAGATAATGGCCAATGGCTCTGCAATCTCATCGGCCAACTCCTTTAGCACCCTCGGATGCAGCGCATCCGGCCCCATGGACTTGGGCTCGTCCAGCTTTTCTAAATAGTCCCGAACTACTTCTTTCTCCACAGAGAGCTGGTCACCTCCTCCCCATACCGTGCTGCAGAGTGCAGCTGTCTGGGAGCTGACCTTGTCTGTGAAGACAGAGGCAAAAAAAGCATTGAGTACACTAGCTTTCTCCACATCCTCGGTCACTAGGTTCCCTCCCTCATTCAGCAAGGGGCCCACACTTTCCTTGACTTTCTTCTTGTTGCTAACATACCTGAAGAAACCCTTCTTGTTACTCCTAACATCTCCGGCTAGTTGCAACTCCAAGTGTGATTTGGCCTTCCTAATTTCACTCCTGCATGCCTGAGCAATACTTTTATACTCCTCCCTGGTTATTTGTCCAATCTTCCACTTCTTGTAAGCTGTTTTTTTGTGTTTAAGACGAGCAAGGATTTCACTGTTAAGCCAAGCTGGTCGCCTGCCATATTTACTTTTCTTCCTACACATCGGGATGGTTTGTTCCTGCAACCTCAATAAGGATTCTTTAAAATGCAGCCAGCTTTCCTCGACTCCTTTCCCCGTCATGTTATTCTCCCAGGGGACCTTGCCCATCAGTTCCCTGAGGGAGTCGAAGTCTGCTTTTCTGAAGTCCAGGGTCTCTGTTCTACTGCTCTCCTTTCTTCCTTGTATCAGGATCCTGAACTCGACCATTTCATGGTCACTGCCTCCCAGGTTCCCATCCACTATTGCTTCCTCTACTATTTCTTCCCTGTTTGTGAGCAGCAGGTCAAGAAGAGCTTTTCCCCTAGTTGGTTCCTCCAGCACTTGCACCAGGAAATTGTCCCCTACACTTTCCAGAAACTTCCTGGATTGTCTGTGCACTGCTGTATTGCTCTCCCAGCAGATATCAGGGTGATTAAAGTCACCCATGAGAACCAGGGCCTGTGATCTAGTAACTTCCGTTAGTTGCTGGAAGAAAGCCTCGTCCACCTCATCCCCCTGGTCTGGTGGTCTGTAGCAGACTCCCACCACGACATCACCCTTGTTGTTCATACTTCTAAATTTAATCCAGAGACTCTCAGGTTTTTCTGCAGTTTCATACTGGAGCTCTGAGCAGTCATACTGCTCTCTTACATACAATGCAACTCCCCCACCTTTTCTGCCCTGCCTATTCTTCCTGAACAGTTTATATCCATCCATGACAGTACTCCAATCATGTGAGTTATCCCACCAAGTCTCTGTTGTTCCAATTACATCATAATTCCTTGACTGTGCCAGGACTTCTAGTTCTCCGTGCTTGTTCCCCAGGCTTCTTGCATTTGTGTATAGGCATGTAAGATAACTCACTGATCGTCCTGGTGTCCCAGTATGGGGCTGGAGCCCCCTCCCCTCTTGCACTCACCTACTTGTGCTTTCTCCCGATATCCCACTTCCCCACTTACCTCGGGGCTTTGGTCTCCTTCCCCCGGTGAACCTAGTTTAAAGCCCTCCTCACTAGGTTAGCCAGCCTGCTTGCAAAGATGCTCTTCCCTCTCTTTGTGAGGTGGAGCCCGTCTCTGCCTAGCAATCCTTCTTCTTGGAAGACCATCCCATTGTCAAAGAATCCAAACCCTTCTCTCCGACACCATCTGCGTAGCCATTCGTTGATTTCCACGATTCGATGGTCTCTACCCTGGCCTTTTCCTGCCACAGGGAGGATAGATGAGAACACCACTTGCGCCTCAAACTCCTTTATCCTTCTTCCCAGAGCCACGTAGTCTGCAGTGATACGCTCAAGGTCATTCTTGGCAGTATCATTGGTGCCCACGTGGAGAAGCAGGAAGGGGTTGCGATCCGAGGGCTTGATGAGTTTCGGCAGTCTCTCCGTCAGATCGTGAATCCTAGCCCCTGGCAAGCAGCACACCTCTCGGTTTTCCCGGTCAGGGCGGCAGATAGATGACTCAGTCCCCCTGAGGAGAGAGTCCCCGACCACCACCACCCTCCTCCTCCTCCTTCTCTTGGGAGTGGTGGTCGTGGAACCCCCATCCCTAGGACGGTGCATCTCATGCCTTCCAATCAGTGGAGTCTCCTTCTGCTCTGTTCCCTCAGATGTATCATCCACTCCACCCTCTGCACTAGTACCTGCAGAGAGAACATGAAAACGGTTGCTCACCTGCATCTGTGTTACTGGTACATGGACGTTTCTGGTACTCTTTCCTCTTCTGGAAGTCACATGCCGCCAATTATCCTTGCTGGCCTTCTGTCCCCGCTGCGTAGCCTGCTCTGAATCTTCAGAACATTGTGCCCGCTGAAGCTGATCCTGACATCATAGAATCATAGAATCTCAGGGTTGGAAGGGACCTGACGTCTATCCAGGAAATCCTCATTTTCTTTTATGGAACGCAGGGTTGGTATTCGTTTCTCCAGACCTTGAATCTTCTCTTCCAATATGGAGATCAGCTTGCACTTTGTACAGACAAAGTCACTCCTATCCTGTGGAAGGAAGACGAACATGGCGCATCCTGTGCAGGTCACAACAGCGGATCGCTCAGCATCCATAGTCTCTTCCTTCTAGGAGCTTCCTTACTTGTGGCAGATGCTACTCAGAGAAACCTGCGAGGGGGGCCTCAGTAGGCTCTCTCCAGGCGAACTCCCAGGCAAACTCCTTCTGTTTGCCTCTCTGCTGTTCGCTGCTCAGCTGGTTCACAGCTGACTGCCTTTTTATAACAGTCAGGCCCAGCTGGAACAAAGCACTCCCAGGTCACACTGGTCAAACAAGCAATCAAACGATCAAGCACACAGTCAAACTGCCAAAGTGCCCCCCCAACAGACCCTCAGATACTCACCAGTGCAGTCCCCCTACTGCAGCACTTAGCGTACCTCTGCTCAGAGGGATCCCAGGCAAACTCCTTCTGTTTGCCTCTCTGCTGTTCGCTGCTCAGCTGGTTCGCAGCTGACTGCCTTTTTATAACAGTCAGGCCCAGCAGCGCAGTCCCCCTACTTTGTTCCAGCTGGGCCTGGAACAGTTGATGTGGACTCTTTTTTGCTAATCCTTTGTGCTTTGAAATTTTCCTGTGCATTTTCAGTTGGTGGCAGTGCTCTTGTTTAGGAGTATTATTGCCAAGTAACTATTAGCAGTCTGCACAAGCCTGCTTCTCCCCTAAACAGATAGAATATGTAAAAATACTCAGGTATCTGGTTAGAACCATAGAAATATAGAATTGGAAGGGCCCTCAGTAGGTTATCTAGTCCAGTATCCTGCACAGGGGCAGGATTAAGTATTATCTTGTCTCATCCCTGACAGGTTTTTATCTAACCTAGTCTTAAAAACCTTAAACAATTGATCACCCACCTCTTTATAACAGTTTTTACATGCTTGAAGACTCTTATGTTCCTTTTCAGTCTTCTCTTCTCCAGACTAAACAAACAGTTTTTCACTCTTTCCATGTAGGTCAGATTTTCTAGACTTTTAATCATTTTTGTTGTTCTCCTCTAGATGTTCTGCAGTTTGTCCACGTTTCCCGAAATGTGATTCCTTGAATTGGAAACAGAACTCCAATTGAGGCCTTTTCAGTGCTGAGTAGAGTGGAAGAATTCTTTATCGTATCTTGTTTACAATATTGCTAATACATCCCAGAGTGATGTTGGCTTTTTTCCACAGTATTACGTTGTTGACTCGTATTTAGTTTGTGATCCACTGTAATCCCCAGATCCTTTTCTGCAGTACTTCCTAGGCTGTCATATGCCATTTGTGCAATTGATTATTCCTTCCAAGGGTAGTGCTTTGCATTTGTCCTTGTTGAATTTCATCCTTTGCATTTCATCCTGTTTATTTCAGACCATTTGTCCAGTTTGTCGAGATCATTTTGAATTCTAAGACGCTTGCAATCCCTCCCAACTTGGTATCATCTCTAAACTTTAAGCATGTTCTCTATGCCATTGTCCAAACCATTTATGAAGATACTGAATAGAATAGGACACAGGACAGATACCTGCAGAATTCAATTCACTATGCCCTTCCAGTTTAACTGTGAACCATTGATAATTACTGTGTGAATTTCCAACCAATTGTGCACCCAACCTTATAGTAGGTTCATCTAGGCTATATTTCCTCAGTTTGCTTATGAGAAGGTCATGTGAGACCATATAAAAAGCCTTACTAATGTCAAGATATCATATCTACTGCTTGCCCCCATCTGCAAGGCTTGTTACCCTGTCAAAGAAGGATATTAGATTGGTTTGACATGATTTGTTCTTGACAAATCTAGGTAGACTGTTATTTGTCACCTTATCGTCTAGGTGCTTACAAACTGATTGTTTGCTCCATTATCTTTCTGGGTACTGAAGTTAAGATAACTGATTTATAATTCCCTCGGTTGTCCTTATTCTCGTAGGGCTTGTCTACATACACAGCATTGCAGCAGCACAGCTGCACCCCCGTAGTGCTTTATGTACTACTATGCCAGTGGGAGAGCTTTTTTTATCGGCCTAGTTAAAGCACTTCTGTGAGATGCAGTAGCTATGTCGATGGGAAGAACTCTCCCCTTGACAGTGCTGTCTACACTGGGGGGTTAGGTCAGTATAACTATATCACTCATGGGTGTGGGTTTTTCACACTCCTCAGTGACGTAGTTATACCAGCGTAAGATTGGTAGAAAGCAGTATTGTGGAGTAATTGCAGGTTCCACCATTTCCTGCATGCTGTCTCAACTTTATACACTACATACTCTAGGCTGCATGAACAACTGGAGAAGTTAATATAAAACTTTTTAAATTTCCTGTATGCATTGCATGGAAAGGGGGAGAGGCGATGATTAGGAGTGCTGCTCTGTTTTCCTTCGTGATCTTTAGAAATTTGGAGCCTTCTTCAGAAGGACTA
This sequence comes from Mauremys mutica, assembly GCF_020497125.1. Classification (NCBI taxonomy): domain Eukaryota; kingdom Metazoa; phylum Chordata; order Testudines; family Geoemydidae; genus Mauremys; species Mauremys mutica. Next base: position 65,508,985 of record NC_059079.1, read on the forward strand.
GAAAAAAGGTGATAGGCACTCCTATGGCAATGTGAGACTATAAACTCCAGACAACTTTATGTAGGTTCCCTCTTGAATTCCCTCCATCTTCCTCACTTTTAAACTTGTCATTTAACTCACCACCTTTTTTCTTTTTATTTAATAAATGGTGCGAATTTTTGTTTTAGTTGTTCTCAAATTTATACATAGGGTGGGCACAAGTCCTTAAAGCAATACATTTTCCAAACTACCAAATCCACAAACTGTCCAAAAACACCCTCTAAGTACTTAATGTATGTCTATACTACAGCAGCACAGCTACAGCGCTGCAGCTGTGCTGTTGTAGCGCTAAAGTGTGTAGACACTTTCTGTCAATGTAGAAAGCATTTGTCCATCTGTGCAGGTAATCCATCTCTCCAAGAGTTGGTAGCTAGGTCAACGGAAGAATTCTTCTGTTGACCTAGATACTCCTACAGTGGAGGTTTATAATTAATAATTTCTGTTAATAAACAGCAAGCCAGAATAGAATCTAGTTTGCTCTTCTGGAGTTGTATTGGCTTTGCAATATTATCAGGAATAAAGAGTAGTAGGTACTTACTGAAATAAGTGGATATGACCCTGAATACTGAAAGGGGGCAGGTCTATGGGATAAGATGTCACTTTTCTGAGTAGAGCTTAATTTGAAAGAAAGAGAAGAGTTGCATTCTTTTACTTTGAGAAAATTGGGTGTTTTGAGCTAACATTTTATTCCATTTCCTGGGCATAGAATTTAAAAGCAAAATAATCTGCAACCCACCCACACACCACAGGAGCAGTTTCTTTGACAAATTTTCTAAAGGTAGCAGTGAGTGGTGCCTCTATATTGTTGTACAGCTATCTTGTGGCACATTTCCATTGTGAATGAAACATTTAGTATTACTAACGGTTTTGAATTGTGTAATGAAATTGTGTGTTTCCTGGAGATCACTTATTTCCAATATCTCTTTTTTTGTCTTAAAGGTTCGTTATTGAGCTCTGTGAACCAATTCAAGTAAAGCAGCTTGACATTGCAAATCATGAATTATTTTCATCTACTCCTAAAGACTTCCTGGTGTCCATTAGCGACAGGTATGTCATATAATCAGAATTTGATTTTGTGATCATTTGCGTTCAGGAAGCTTAACATAAAGCGGGAATAATACTCAACAATTGCAATGATTTCATAATGAATAGAATTTGAATACCAAATACTACTGTGTGGCTCATTCCTTTGCTTAATGTAAATGTTATGAAATAACATGCAAGACTAACTATGCATGTGTAATAAGTGTTTTTCGAAATAGGTATATCAGCCATTTAGCTTTCCCCAAAAAAGCAAAATAACTTAATTTACACTATTACCTTGATGTCCTGTGGTACTTTCTAGATCAGTCTTTGATTTGCCTCCTTACAAATGGCAGGGAAAAGCATCATTGATCTCTCTTAATTTTATTTCCTCCCTAGATGAGGTTTGTATCCCATAAATAATTTTTTACCAGAAGTAAAAAACACTAAAATATTAAAGAACTTACTTGCAAATCAAGCATCTAATATATCTGCATTTATTGTATCTTTAATTTGTGGTTAATTTTTTAACTCCTTGATTGTCATCCTTAGTTGTGGAAAGCAAGTAACATATTTTAAGAGATCCCACATCATTACCTTCCAGTGGTATAAAACGAGTTGCCCACATCCTAAACTCCCAACCAGTGTTATCATTAGATTAAAATACTAACTCTTTAGTAGATCCCATATCCCTTTTTAAAAGTGTGTGTGTGTGTAATATACACACACATACAGGGCAGAAATCCGAAGTCCCACTGCGTGGGGATGAAGTGTGGGTTCCTGAGCCCTGCCAGTCGACGCTGAAGCTGAAGCCTGAGCAGTGTAGTTTCATGGGGTCCCCTGTGGCATGGGGCCTCAGGCAATTGGCCTGCTTTCTATCCCCTGACGCCACCCTGGCTTTTATATGCAGAAAACCAGTTCTTCTTTGAAGTTTTCCCCTTAGCTGTACCCGTACTGGGGGAGCACCGTGGCTACCCCTGGAGTGGTGCCTATATATCGCGCTATAAGGGGAGCCACGCGCTCCCTCCACCCTCAGTTCCTTCTTGCCACCAGTGAAGGTAGTTGGAACTTTGTGCTACAGCTCTGCTGCAGGTTTCCTTCTCGACCTTAGTGGTACCATTCGTGGATTGTTTCTTCAGGCTTCAAGTCGTGCGACTCCTGTCACCGTTCTATGCCTAGGAGTGACCTGCACGCTGAGTGTCTCCGCTGCATGGGTGAAACTCACACCAGTGACCGTTGTAAGATCTGTACGTCATTCAAGCCAAGGACCAAGGAGAGAGAGATTAGACTTTGAGCTCTCCCGATGGAGTCGGCGCTGGCCCCAACTCCGGCGTGTCGAACGGACTTGGCACCCACCGCCGCGTCGTCAGTGCATAGCGAGGCCCCCTCGACCAGCCGGCACCGGTCTCCCACCAAGAAACAGGGGAAGGGCCCCACCTCGCAGCAGCGCCGAGACAAGGAAAGAGGGGAGGCTGGTCCCATGTTGGGCAGCCCTCGATCTCCCCTGGGCTTAAGGCCTCCGACTCGTGTTGAGCGGAGCAGCCCGGCGCTGTCCGCGCACGCATCCCCACTGGTACAGATGCCGTCGACGCCGGAGGCGATGCAGGCTGCGAAAGACATTATGAGCCTACTGGTTCTGGACACACAGCCGGGGATGGGCCCCTGATCCTGCGGCAAGCCTCCTTTGGGTGCCCACCAAGCCTCCCTGGTGGAACGCAGTTCCCACTCTGAGGACCGCTCAGCGCGCAGCGACTGATCTTCCTGTAGCTTGTGCCCGCCCTCGACGCCAGCCAGGCCATCTGGGTTGCTGCTTGGATGGGAGTCTCGGGGACCCTTCACGCCGCCTGCCAGTGAGCGTAGGCGCCGAGAGAGGCACTGGGAACGCTCCCCTTTGCGGCGTGACTACTGCAGCTGATCTTGATGGGATAGATGACGTCGTTCCTGTTCCACTTCCTGCTCTCCTAGATGTCGTGCTCGAGACTCCCCCCGTGATGCCTTGGCGCAGGGGCACCGGACCTCCCAACGCCGTCAAGAGTACCGAAGCAGCACTTCGGGTGGGTACTGTTCCTCGACGTCGAGGTCCAGGTCCTGAGGGAGGCAGCGTCGCAGGCACTGCTGCTCCTACTGCTCTCGCAAGACCATGCCCTCGATGGTGACCTCTGCCTTGGCACCCAGCCGCCCACCCTCAATCCATGCTGCTCAGCCAGGACAGATAGCGCCACTGGGCTCCCAGCTGGGTCACTGGCAAGGGGCTCTGTGGCAAGGGCAGTGGTGCCAATGTGCTCCGTGGCAGGCGATTCCTGCCAAGACAGGGGCCCGCCCAGTTGCCAGAGCGTCTCAGACTCCATCGGCCTAGTCTGGCCGCCTAAGAGACAAGTTGGTGGGCCACGAGTCAGCGGATCCACGCCCGGACTCTGATCTAGGGCTCAACACCCTGATACCAACCGAGGCCCTCGGCTCCATGCTGGCCCTCTCCCTGGCACCGGATGACACCATGACGGCGCCTCCACCTTCAGTCCCACAGGAGGACTTTGAGGCACACCAAGACCTGCTAAAGCGGGTGGCATCCATCCTCCAGCTGCAGGCCGAGGAGATGGAGACCCCGTCCGATTCCCTCTTCAACGTGTTGTCTCCCTTGGCACCGGGCCATGTGGCTCTGCCCCTGCACCAGGGTATAACCAACATTTCTAACACCCTGTGGCAAACTACTGTCTCCTTGGCCCCAATCTGAGCAGATATGACTTTAACCTTTGGGAGACACTGCCTAAGTTTGAGACCCTCCTCCCAGATCGGGACAGGAAGGACTTCAAGGCTCGAGTGGAAGAGGGGGAGGCGGTGGCAAAAGCGGCCCTGCAAGCGGCGTCGGATGCAGCTGACACTGCAGCCTGCTTGATGGCTTCTGCGATTTCCATGCGTAGAGTGTCGTGGCTCCTCTTGTAGGGTCTGTCCTCGGAGGCCTAATCCCTTATGCAAGACCTTCCATTCGATGGAAAAGCGCTCTTTGCACACCAGACGGACGTCAGGCTGCATGGGATGAAGGATTCCCGTACCACCCTGCAGACCTTGGGCCTCTACGTTCCTCCAGCTAAGGACAAAGCCAGGCCGCAACCGTCGGCTCAACCTGCGAGGAGCAGATACGAGCCCCTGTATAAGAGACCGAAGGACCGAAAATGCTGGTCTCAGCAGCAGTCCCGCTCGGACTCGCAGCCTGGATCCTTTAGGGGCAAGAAGCAGGGAAAGAGGCGGTTTTGACTGTTTGCAGGGGGACACTGGGCCAGTTGCCAGGGAGGCTCCCCCCAGTTAATAAAGTTTGTGTTCTGCAACCGTTTGTCTGCCTTCCGCATGACGTGGTCCCGTATAACTTTGGACCAGAGGGTCCTCAGCACCATTTCCAGGGGCTACATGTTGCAGTTCACCTTACCCCCACCAAACCACCTGCCCTCTCCAGTAGTCCCGGGCGACCTGGAGCATGCCCTCCTCCTAGGCCAGGAGGTGGACCGCTGCAACTGGGGTTGGTGGAAAGAGTCCAGTAGAATTCCAGGGCAAAGAGTTCTACTCCCGGTACTTCCTGATCCTGAAGGCCAAAGGGGGCCTCAGACCCATCCTGGACCTCCAGGGCCTAAACAGTTTTCTGGCCCGCTCCAAGTTCTGTGTGGTGTCCCTGGCCTCTATTATCCCCTCCCTGCACCCGGGGGACTGGTACACATCCCTGGACCTCCTGGACGTGTACTTTCACATCCATATTTTTGAGGGGCACAGGCGCTTCCTAGTGGGGCTGGACCACTGCCAGTTTGCAGTCCTTCTGTTTGGCCTATCCACGGCACCCAGGGTTTTCACAAAGTGTATGGCTGTGGTAGCTGTCTATCTCAGGCAGGAGGGGGTACAGATCTTCTCATACCTGGATGATTGGCTTCTCAAGGGTGACTCGCGTTCCGAGGTAAAGACCCATGTGGGGCTGCTTCTCTCAACATGTGCCAGTCTCGGCCTACTGGTGAACGAGACCAAATCAACCTTAGTTCCAGTTCAGCGCATAGTGTTAATTGGGGCGCTACTGGACTCCTTGAGGGCCACAGCCTCTCTTCCCCCTAGACAGGTTCGAGGTGCTGAGAGATCTCATCGGGAAGGCCGCGACCGAGGCAGTGACAAAGGTGAGAGCGTGCCTTCGAATTCTGGGCCACATGGCAGCATGTACGTATGTGGTCCACCATGCCGGGCGCTGAATGAGGCCCCTCCAGCTCAGGCTAACCTCCCAATTCTCTCAGGCCCGGGACGGGCTGGACAAGGTTCTCATGGTTCCGTCCCTGATGCTGGCTTCCCTTCAGTGGTGGTCTTACCCAAGCAATATGCTACAAGGGGTCCCCATTTGGGATGTCAGCCTGTCTATATATCTGGTGACTGACAGGTCGGACCTAGGTTGGGGATCCCACTCAGGGAACACACGGACCCAAGGGACTTGGTCGATCCCGGACCTGTCCCTTCACATAAATGTCAAAGAGCTCAGTGCAGTGAAGTTGGCATGCGTGGCCGCACCTTTGCGGCAAGGTGGTCAGAGTCCTCACGGACAACTCCGCCGCCATGTAGTATATCAACAGGCAAGGCGGCACTCGCTCCCTAGCCCTCTGCCGGGAAGCCCTGAGCCTATGAAGGTTCTGTATAGCCCACAGTATCTCCCTGAGGGCCTCCCGGGCGTCCGCAATACCCAGGTGGATTGCCTCAGCAGGGTTTTCTCCCCTCAGTATGAGTGGTCTCTCCACTCGGAGGTTGCTCACTGGCTCTTCTGAGAGTGGGGAGTTCCCCGGCTCGACCTCTTTGCAACCCACTGGAACCGGCATTGCCCACTGTTCTGCTCCGGGAGAGGGGCACGATCGCTGATGCGTTCCTCCTATGGTGGTCGGGTTAGCTCCTTTATGCTTTCCTGCCGTTTCCCCTCATCGACAAAGTCCTTCAAAAAGTAAAAGCAGACAAGGCAAGAGTCATCCTCATAGCCCCGGCGTGGGCCTGCCAACACTGGTATGGGACCCTCCTCTGCCTCTTGGCAGCCTCCCCGAGGATGCTGCCGCTTCGCCTGGACCTCCTCTCCCAGGATGGGGGCCGCCTCCTCCATCCCAATATAGCTGTGCACCACCTGACAACGTGGTTGTTTCATGGCTAGACGAGGAGGAGGGCAGGTGTTCAGAGCAGGTAAGGTGGGTCCTCCTGGAAAGCAGGAAGCCGTCCATGCGCCATACGTACGTGGCAAAGTGGTCCAGGTTCTCCAAGTGGGCGAGTGAGCGGGGAATTTCCCCCTCCTCTGCACCTCTCTAGCTTACCCTGGGCTACCTCCTGTCCCTTAGGGCTCAAGAACTGGCACCCTCCTCTGTCAGGGTACACCTGGCAGCCATATCGGCCTTCTACCCGCTGGTGCAAGGGCACTTGGTCTTCTCCCCTCTATGACCTCCCGTTTCCTGAAGGGCCTTGACCGTTCGTTCCTGTATGCTAGACCCCCCCCGTGCTGCAATGGGACCTAAACCTGGTTTTGTCCAGACTCACGGGGCCTCCCTTTGAATCTCTGGCCACGTGTTCCTGGTTTCGCCTCTTGTGGAAGGTGGCCTTCCTTGTAGCAATCACGTCGGCCCGACGGGTCTAGTAACTCTTGGCCTTCCACAGGGATAAAGTCCAGCTCACCCACACCTGGCATTTCTCCCGAAGGTGGTCTCTGCCTTCCATATGGAACAGAGCATCTTTCTTCCCGTGCTCTGTCCTAAGCCCCATTCCTCTAGCGAGGAGAGCCGCCTCCACGCGCTCAATGTGCATAGGGTGCTGGCCGTTTACCTGGATTGGACCAAACCGTTTTGGAAATCCTCGCAACTCTTTATTGCCTTGGCCGAGCGGGTGAAGGGGCAACCCATCTTCACCCAGCTTCTTTCCCGCTGGATCACCTCGTGCATACGTACGTGTTACGATCTGGCAGGGGTTCCCCTGCCACCAATTGTTAGGGCACACTCTATAAGGGCTCAGGCCTCATCAGCGGCCTACATAGCCCATGTCCCTATCCAAGACATTTGTAGGGTGGCCACTTGGGCCTCAGTTCACACATTTACTTCGCGTTAGGTGATCGTTGCCCAGTCTAGGGATGACGCCATATTCGGCAGGGCGGTACTCCGTCCCGGTCTACCGTGAACTTCTACCCACCTCCAACAGATACTGCTTGGAATCACGTACTGTGGAATACACATGAGCAATCACTCGAAGAAGAAAGGACAGTTACCTGTTCCATAACTGGCATTCTTAGAGATGTGTTGCTCATGTCTATTCCACGCCGTGGCCTCCTTCCCGTCTGTCGGAGTTGTCCGGCAAGAAGGAACCGAGGGTGTGGGGAGCGTGTGGCTCCCCTTATAGCGCGATATACAGGCGCCACTCCAGGGATCGCCACGGTGCTCCCCCAGTATGGGAACTGCTAAGGGAAAAACTTCCGGCACCGGTGCACGTGGCGAGCACGCACACCTACTGTGGAACAGACAGGAGCAACACATCTCGAAGAATACCAGTTATGGAACAGGTAACTGTCCTTTACTGCAGCATAAGTAGGCCGTGGAGTTTTTATAGCATATTGTGGTGGGCTCAGAAAGAAAAAGGTTGAGAACCCCTAGCATAGGGGATCTATTGATTGCTCCTTCCCAGTAACTTGTGAAGGACTTTATCTTCTCTTGAGCTTTGATGGCTCAAAAACTATGGGTGTATGGTCATGTTTCAAAATTCCAAACTTTGTATCTGTCATGTTCTCTCTCTCCCCTAACCTCCTGCTACTTAAATGAGGGCAACACTTATAGCTATATATGTATCTAAAGCAGTCTGTAGTAAGAAGCAGATGCACACACCTTATTGCAGTACTAAAGTAGGTATTTACATGTTTGTAAACTATATATTCAGTTAACTTGTTCTTAAATTAGGAAGTACTTAGCTAAAATCATCCCCAAGCATGAAAAAAAACTTTGCTATAGACTGTAGGTATTTTGAAATGCTTGGAATCTCAGTAATTTAGTAACTGAACTGGGATTAATTCTACTATCATGGAGTATGATACTATAACAAGCAGTGTTTTATCTAATGGTAGAGTGTCTTTTTTGTGAAAAGAACAATGATGATGTTCTGTTGAACTTGAGACTGACAAACTTCTTTATTTTGCAACATCCAGACCATTTTTCCTTTTCAAAGCAAATACTTCAATATATTTTGTTTGGATTTAAAAATCAGTGCCCAGCAACACAGGCCTTGTGCATAATCCTTTAATAATTGTATAGGCATTATGGAAACAGGATTGATTTCAGTTTAGAGTTTCCTAGAATGGCTAAACAAGAAATATTGAAGTTATGAAAAAAGAATTATGAAAAATATTAAAATGAAATACTGTTTTTTAAAAATATTAATAATTCAAAGAAATTAATAATTCAAAGAATATTGAAATTATAAAAAAAATCTTGATGATTCTGTGTTTTGTTCTTAAAGTCAACATTTTGGTATTTTCCAGGTACCCAACAAATAAATGGATTAAATTAGGTACTTTTCATGCTAGAGATGAGAGAATTGTCCAAAGCTTTCCTTTGGATGAACAGATGTATGCGAAATACGTTAAGGTAATATTTTTAATGTGCATTGAATGCAACCATTCTCACTTTTAATGTCAACAATTTTTTTGAAGGATTACTTCTGCTTGAGTCACCAATACAATGTTGCTTGAGAGTCTGTTCAAACCTGGGTTGAAAAGTCCTTGCTCAGTTAGCAATCTGAATTTTTGTTTACTGACATACTATGATTAATTCAAATACAAGAGGGTATTAAGGAGAGGTTGATAACTTTAGCATCAATTTTCTCAACTGCAGTTGATTTTGTAACTTTGGTTTTGGCTGCCAATGTTTTACTTTGCTTTTTAGGTTTAATGAAGCAAAACGTTCTCAGAACTTTTATTTTCTTTATAAGTACAATACATACCAATACACATGTGGTGCATATTTCCCCAGGTTCATATTACCTGCTGTACTTTATTCTGTATCTCTGCGGTGTAACCTATACTCTAGCAATTATACACTTCCTCAGTAGTTTGTACTTTATATTGCTACACAACTTCAAACAAAAATAATGATGAATTAAAAACTGAAAATTTAGAACTTCAGTTTTGATATCTAGTATAGTATTCATAATGGAGTTCTTGAGCTGTAACAATCACATACGCTAATTCCTTTGAATTATTTAGGCTTCCTGTGCTGGAGCCACAATGTAATAATTGATAAATTCACAGAGGCTTGTTTTGCATTGAGAATACTTTACTTAAGATTTCAGGAAAATGTGAAATCTAGCCTATTTAGAAATCCTCTCATAGTTAAGGAAGAGAATTTAATGGTACAATTGCACGTTGCTTTTGTTCTGAAAAGGATACTTATGCTTCCAAATACTTGCTTTTTGATTTATTTTTGAACAATTTTTTTTCTCTAGTTAACATCTCATCTGAGCATCCAAAACAACATTATTTGATGCATTGGCATGCTTAATATTTGTTTTCACTAATAAAAGTGAGCATGTAACAATGCCATAAATAAACATTAAATCTGAGGACAGCTTTCTATTTTCATTTGATTTTTTTTTTTTTACTTGTACTGCAGTGGTTTCTGGAGTAACACAACTTGAATGGAAACAGTGTGGATTTTGATTTGCTATTCTCCCGCATCCCTCTTAAAAAAATAATTCGAAGCATACTAGCCTTCATTTAGCATTCTCTCTCTCTCTCCTTTGAACCTGTGTTTTAGATTCTAGTTGGTTAAAGATGTAGTACATCTTTTTAATGTTATCATGGTAATTTACTTTATACCTTTTTTAAAATTCTATCACAATACTATTAAATTTTTTACAAAAGTTAAACTTTGGCACCATCCAAGGAAATGCAATCACTTGAAATCGCTGAATTTCTGTAAAAATTGGCTTGTACCATTAAAATTAAGCAATCTATTTTCCTAATAATGTGGGAGTGATTTAACTTGTAATCTATGATAATAACTATCCAAATCTTTTACTCTTCAACTGTTAATTGCATAATTACACCCCCAAAAAATCTTGCATGAGTCTGTAAAATGACAAGATAAAGACTATTTGCTCTGCCTGCTGGCTTAATTAATAGCCTAATCAGTATAGCCAGAACTGTGACTTTATCTGTTAGTAAAGTACCAAAAGTGTGCTAGATGCTATAGATTTTTTTAAAATCTCTTGTATATATTGTTCTGCCTTAAATATTATGGTCCAAAACCCATGAAATCTTAAAAGTACTAATTGTTCTTGGAATGTATTGGCTTTTATAATATCGAATATAGTTTGCTAGCATGTTATAAATATAGTAGTGGCTAAAACTTTCCCATTGGATCTTCAGCTGCTTTAACAGAAAATTTGGAATCTGACTGTATCTTCCGATTTAATAGAAACAAAGATTTCTGTGCATGTTATTCCTTTCTGTCTGCAAACTGAGGGCTAAAGTAAATCTAGGTTTACCTAAAGCAAATGATGTAGTATTGCAGCTTTATCCTTTGCATCTTATTTCTTTGTGCATTTGATAGTACTTATTTTAAAAAAAAAATTCTAGTTGCCTGTGGCATGGCCTTTGTACTGACATCTTTTTTTTTTCTTTTCCTTTCTCTTGCTTCAGATGTTCATCAAGTACATAAAGGTTAGCAACCTCCTTTCTGAATGTTGAATGCATAGGGCTTGGGTATAATCTGTGGCTCCGCATGTTAATGCATGGCAAGAATAAAGCTTTCCAAGAACCTTTCTGTAATGAGCAATCTGCACATCACTTACATAAATCTAACTTGCAGATTGAAAACTGTATGGATATGTTGAATGGAGGTTTAACTTGATGGTTCTTTCCTGGTCTTCCATTTTGAATACTTCTTATTCTTTAGGTGGAGTTGGTATCACATTTTGGATCAGAACACTTTTGTCCTCTAAGCCTTATAAGGTAATATAGAATGAAACACTTAAGCTGAAAGTTTTCTTTACTGCAGTGCTGCAAAAGTAGCTAATGTTTTCTAGTGACAACTGGAAAACGCAAGTTTGAGCTTTCAGTAGCTTTATTCCTTTTGAAATTCATTAGAGTGTTTGCTTATAAAAGTTACATAGATTAGCTGCTGCATAGTAATGCTGCCAAGTCACTGAAAGCTTTTTATTTAAAATAGGTAGCGTTATGGACTAATTCAAGTGTTCCATATTAAGTAGAAGCATGAGAGAAGGCAGAGATGTTTGTAGAAGTGGACAAAGGCATTCAAGGCTGACATAATTGGCAGAACAAAGGATGGGGTGTGCAATACAATAAAACAAGTGAGTGGGTAAGCAAGGAGGGGAAGGACTATGAAAGGCCTTAGGTCTGATCTAGTCTGGCAGTTACTGAGCTCCATCTAGTCCAGTATCATACTGTCTTTGACAGTGGCCAGTATTAGGGGCTAGATTCATAAAAGGACTTAAATGCCTAATGGCCACCTTGGGTACCTAAATCCCAGAATCAGGCCCTACTAAGATTCGCAACCCCCCGATTCAGCTGCCCCTGTACCTTGTAGGCACTTAAAATTACTTGGTCCCTAAATTTTTGCATTAAAAGTTCCCTAGAAGCCTATATTTATGCCTCTCATCGTTTGTTCTGCAGTCCTACACCAGGCGTACAGACGTCTTAACCCCTAAAACAATGCATGGACCAAGGAAAGATAGCTGTCCCTCCACTTCACTCACTTGCAGGGCCCAATCTGTTGTTAATGCTCAGCCCTTGCCTACCAGCTTCGGCCGTGTAGGTGAGCTTACACAAAACAGCTGAAGCGGTAAGGAGGACTGCCTCAAACTTTTAGTCCAGTAGTTATGGTACTCATTTGGGATGTGGGAGATCCCTGGTTCAAGTTCCCTGTCTGTCTATGGAGAAGAAGGGATTTGAACTGGGATCTGCCATCTCTCAGGTGCATGTCCTAATCACTGGGCTGTGGGTTATTCTGATATTGGGCTCCCTCAGTGTCTCCTGTTGAAGCTGTTCCACTATGAATAAATAATTTTAAAAAGTCATTTGAGCAGGGGGACTGGATTTTTTGGAAATGTTTTGGAGGAATTAGCGACAGGATTTGGTTCTAAATACAATACTCTCAGAGTGCTAACAAATTATTTTTTGGAAGTGACTTTGTTTCAAAGGAAGGGAGTTTGGTCAGCTTATGGAAGGTGTCAGTTTGCTGTCTGGCTAACAGAGGATAAGCATTGCTTACTTAATACATATTTATGGCAGTAAGTACAGCAATTAGATTTTTGCACTCAGTTTTAATTAAATGTTTATAGGGTGTTTGGCACTAGTATGGTTGAAGAATATGAAGAAATTGCTGACTCTCAATACCAATCAGAACGACAAGAGCTGTTTGATGAAGACTATGGTAAGCAAACAGAAGTAACTGATGCTTGTTAGTCATCAAACATACCTTCTGTACTTGGTGATCGCTAGTATTTTTCCCCTGCTGTGTTGAATGTTTTATTCTGAAGTTGAGGATGAGGATGAACTAAAATAATCCTTAAAGTAGTAAAATATGACGGAAAATTAGGAATGTGCTAGAGGTTATAAGCCTGTTACAGGAGTGAGTGGGTGAGGTACTGTGGCTTGTGATATGATGGTCCCTTCCGGCCTTAGTCTATGAATCTGAGTAATGTGCCCGTTTTCAAGGCCTGTTCGAACATCCCATTAGGCCTTATACAACCTACTGTTCTTCATTATAAACCTCTGCAGATTGTTCACTTCTGGGCACTACTGTCTGAGTTGGTGAGAATTACAGTAGGCTGGCTGAGCATATATACACCTCCAGCCATCCTCCCCAGACCTGTTACCTTGGATGTTGTGAGCATGCTTCTCCCTTTGTGAATTCTCAAGCCATCCTTCATCCATACATAGATTCACTTGGTGACAGACATGCTCTGACTTCAGGTGGTTACTAATGCACTCTGAGCTGGCAACCATACTTATAAGAACATAAGAACATAAGAAAGGCCGTACCGGGTCAGACCAAAGGTCCATCTAGCCCAGTATCTGTCTACCGACAGTGGCCAATGCCAGGTGCCCCTGAGGGAGTGAACCTAACAGGCAATGATCAAGTGATCTCTCTCCTGCCATCCATCTCCATCCTCTGACGAACAGAGGCTAGGGACACCATTCTTACCCATCCTGGCTAATAGCCATTTATGGACTTAGCCACCATGAATTTATCCAGTCCCCTTTTAAACATTGTTATAGTCCTAGCCTTCACAACCTCCTCAGGTAAGGAGTTCCACAAGTTGACTGTGCGCTGCATGAAGAAGAACTTCCTTTTATTTGTTTTAAACCTGCTGCCTATTAATTTCATTTGGTGACCCCTAGTTCTTGTATTATGGGAATAAGTAAATAACTTTTCCTTATCCACTTTCTCAACATCACTCATGATTTTATATACCTCTATCATGTCCCCCCTTAGTCTTCTCTTTTCCAAACTGAAGAGTCCTAGCCTCTTTAATCTTTCCTCGTATGGGACCCTCTCCAAACCCCTAATCATTTTAGTTGCTCTTTTCTGAACCTTTTCTAGTGCTAGAATATCTTTTTTGAGGTGAGGAGACCACATCTGTACACAGTATTCGAGATGTGGGCGTACCATGGATTTATATAAGGGCAATAATATATTCTCAGTCTTATTCTCTATCCCCTTTTTAATGATTCCTAACATCCTGTTTGCTTTTTTGACCGCCTCTGCACACTGCGTGGCCATCTTCAGAGAACTATCCACGATAACTCCAAGATCTTTTTCCTGACTCGTTGTAGCTAAATTAGCCCCCATCATGTTGTATGTATAGTTGGGGTTATTTTTTCCAATGTGCATTACTTTACATTTATCCACATTAAATTTCATTTGCCATTTTGTTGCCCAATCACTTAGTTTTGTGAGATCTTTTTGAAGTTCTTCACAATCTGCTTTGGTCTTAACTATCTTGAGTAGTTTAGTATCATCTGCAAACTTTGCCACCTCACTGTTTACCCCTTTCTCCAGATCATTTATGAATAAATTGAATTGATTACCTCTGCTTCAGATGCAAGCCCTGGCTTCTTTCAGGACAGAGGGGAACAAAAGTGAGCTAAGTTTTGAAAGGAGGCAAGACACAGGAACGTAAATAAGAGAGAATGGTGAGAGAAGGAAGAGACAAAGCTGGCCCTGCACATACAGTGAAGGAAAATAACAAGAATGTATTTGGAGTAAACATTGACTTCTTTCACTCAGCCTTGTGCTGAAGCATCCCATTTTAATTCTTAAAGGAAAGAGAAGTGTGGAAGAAGTTTTACTTGGCTGAGGAAAATAGAAATGTGTGGGCATGCTCTTTCTCTTCCTAGATACCAGCTTCCAAAACACTCAGGGAGTAGCTCCGGCTTCTTCACTCCCCTCCCCAATCAGAAATGTTTAAGTTTTTCACTTTGAAAATCTAGTCATCTTACTTCATAGGAGTTACCTGCAAGAGCTTCCTTCTGAACCTGCAGAACTGCCTTGTAGTTTATATAAAGGGACTGCACCCCTCAACTGTCTCAGTTCCTTTTTGGCTGCTGCAGAGAGATAATGGAACTCATCCTGTCGTGTCTTCAGGCATAGACATTTCCTTAGCCTAGCTTAAGATTTAGTGTAAATCACTAATAGCTTACTCCCATGTCCCCGGAGTCCACTGTCTCAGGCCCTGAGGCTTGCAGAGACTTCCAGAGGTGTATCTCTTGCCTTGCAGTCAGCCCTGAAAGGGATGCCCATGTTTTGTGCTTCCCGTGTCTTGTTGAAACCCATTTTTTAACCAGATTTGTGGTTTGCTGTGCCTTTATTCCCTGGGTTAAGGGAGTGGGGGGAGAGATCTGAGATTCTAGACTCCTCCTGGCTTCAGTGCCTACAACCTGATACTCCAGTGGGCTCATTGACAATATCAGTGTCCTTTTAACTCTGATTTACAGTAAATTGAAGTGTTTGTTTTTTTACTTTGTCAGACTCTTTGCATATAACTCAAACACTAGACCTTGAGGTGTATTTTCACTGTTCATAAGGCATGTAACTTTCTGTTGCAACAATATTTTCTTTAAACAGATTATCCATTGGATTACAATACAGGGGAAGAAAAATCTTCAAAAAATCTCCTTGGCTCTGCTACTAGTGAGTATAATTGCATGTTTCTCAGAACACTTTCATAATGCTGTCTACTAATAAAATGGTTTATTTTATGTGAAAGTAAGATTCCACTTTATTGTGACACATTTATTTCATTAAATAATGGGAAAAATCATGCTTTTGTAATTCAGATTTAGAGCAAAATTTTCAAACTCATAAATGCCTTAGTAGCAGACTGAGACGAAGTGCCTAAGTCTCTTTTGTAAATAAGACTTAAACTCCTAAAATACTTAAAGCATTTTTGAAAATTTTACTCAGTCCTTTTCTCTTAGCATCAGAGCAATAAGCATGTTAAGCTAAATAAATGAAAAGTTGAATGTGTTTTTTTAAGTCTTAATTGTTTTATTAACAGTGCAGTAGAACCTTGATTATTAAAGAGGATAGAGTTGCCTGAGCACCTGGCTAAAGGGAATGGATAGAGAACCACTATATGTCTCTGAGCCAAAGTCTTTACATGCATAGCATAGCTTCTTTATCCGTTCTTAAACCAGTCTGCTTTTGAGGGAGCTGATGGCTCAGGCACTTCTTCTCACATTCTTCCTCTTTAACCAGTTTCATTTAATCTGGGTGACTGTACCTAATCTTGTGAAAATAAGTGAGTTTTAGTGGACTAAGGTGACTAGACATGGCACTACTTCAGTTTTAATTGGAGTCCTCAACTTCAGCCGCATTGTTTTAAGATAATAGCACCAGTCATCCAACCCTTCTAGAATAATTGTTGCCTCGTTGAGCTTGTTCCTGTCTATCAAAGTTAGTGATCTAGCTTCTGCAGGCACAATGAATATTACTTCTGCTTAGTGCTCACACAGGTTAGTAGTCTTGTATCTGCATGGGCAAACATTTTTATTTTTTAATCCCACACTATACAAGTTTGTAATGCTTGCTTTCAGTTTTTCCTAGAATATAGCTGTGGCTTAAGTTTAAAAAGGTCATGTCCAGGAATGTTGCACAATATCTTAGTGGGAAGGAATAAATTCCCAAACAGTCTATTAATAAATGTTAAAGTGCCAAATAATGTTGGGCTTTCAACTCGAAAAGCAGCATGTTAGTTTTCCTGACGCTGCCCCATTTATCCTTTATCGTTAGTCTTGAGCTACCCATACCCAGAATAGTCTTGATAAAGTACTTTAAAATATGATACAACTGTATTTGCATATATAGTATGTAACTTAATACAACTACAGCTTTGATGGTGTGAGAAGTGCAGTGACTTTCTTTAATGGATGTCAAATATGTTTTTATAGTGTGTTTAGTATGCCAAAGTCTGTTTAGAAACCAGTGACTATGTAGCCATTAAGCACTCAGTAACTCTTACATCGTCTTGGCTAGTAGTCTGTTATTGAGACTGCCATTTGACCAGTACTCCTGGGATAATCTGCATTCTTTTTTGGGGGGGGGGGGGGACCTTTGTGAGGCTTGTGCTTGGGCAAATGCAAGAGTGACAAAAGCGGCCTCCATTTAGTCAATCTAGTACAATGCCATCTCTAATCTCAAGTAGAGAGGCTAATATCATCTATGTAACAGTAGAACCCCCTAGTTATATGAAGGGTAAGGAGGGAAGCATCAGAAATTTGATTAGGGATTTGGATGATCATAAGAGCTGTCTTGCATTCTCTCTGGCCATATTGACCAGGGCAGGTAGCTCTTGTGCCCTTGCTCCTTCTCTTCTCATCATCTGGAAGATTGACAGAGCAGCTTCAGTTGTCTCTTTCCTCTGTTTTACCTTCCGGAAGGAATCTGGTTCAGATTTCAGATCTGAGCTGACCTATGTTGGTTATGATCTCTTATAAGGCATTCAGCAACTACAATGGTAAGCCTGGAATAAAAACCTTGATGAACAGATAAAATTCATGGTGTTCAGGAGTGTAGCTCTCGAGCTTTTTAGACTGCAAAAGCACTAGTCTAATCAGTCTTACCAAAACCCAAATACTTTTCAGTAATTCTGGTTCTGTAAAGATATCACTTGATAGGATGGGTAGGCAATCAGAGTTAAAAAGGAAATAGTTTTTGGTTCTAGCTTACTTGAGCCATTTATTTATGCTTTCACCTGAGGGAACTCTTTCCTCCTATCTCATCGAGGAGCTGAAAATATTCTAGAGGACATAGAGGCATTGACAGTTGAGCTTAATCTACCATTGACTCAGAGGACTGAATTTTTTTTGAGTGCTAGAGGGATTTCCACCTGTCTTGTGCTGGAAGCACAAGATTCAAGAGTAGAAAACCAATTCAATACTAATATAGCAAAAACTCTTACCTGGAATTCTACTTCTCTGAACTTTTCTGCAGTCTATAGTAGATTTCTTATCCATTGTGGACCTGTATTGAATCAATAGCTACAAAAAGATCTAGAACCTTCCACCAGCTTTGATTGTTTTTCACTTTTCCCATGAAAGCAACTATGTTTCTCAGTTCAGATGGAAGAGGAACATTTTGCCTGAATGTAGTAGGATCTTTACTGCCACCACCATGTTGTTTAGGAAATACGTTAGTAGCATGTTGTTTAGGAAACATTTTAATTGCCTTTCCTGCTCACATATATTCTTGAAGTAAAACATGTATATTTACAACTTCCTATTTTAAATATGGTTGGAAGCCAGGATAAACCTTTTAACTGAGAGCCCCACTGGTAAAGATTTGGCATAATTTTGCAAAATAACCTAGAAACCTATATTTGAAATTGTCAAGCAGAAAACCCAACCATTTTTTTTTATGATGAGACAAATAAGGAGGAAGTAGGAGGGAATAGATTACTTGTTTGGACTGGGAAAAAAAATTGATGGATCCAAAGTTAGTCTATGCAAATCAATGGGTAGATAATAGTACAGATTTCTGTGAGGATTTCTGGTCATGTCCTCTCTGATCAGTCGTGTTTTTGTTCAGATGCCATTCTAAATATGGTGAATATTGCTGCTAATATACTTGGAGCAAAAACAGAAGAGATTTCTGAAGCTGAAGGTAAATGTTATTTCCTTAAATGCATAATTTTGTTAATTTATTAAAAGATGCAGGATTTTAAACATGTTATAGATTCCTTGTTTCCCACCTTCATTTCTCCTAAGGACTTGGGTGACCTGAGTGCAGAGTAGTTCAAGAGTGGAATGCACAGATGCAATCACTTGGAGTGCATGTGTCCCATGCACAGTCATCGGAAACTCTTCCCTCAGTGGTATCAGTCAAGGTGGCTTGAGCACCCCTGCCATCACATGCTGGTATAAAGGGCCCAGCTATCTCAGAGACCTCTCACTTCCTTCTTACTGCCTGTGGTGGCAGCCAAACAATTCTACCACCCTAGCAAATGCTTTGTGTGCTCATTGTAAATTCATTGTACAGCAAATAGTTTTCTAGATTTGTAGCTGATCAGTACTTCGTAGTGTGGAAATGGAAGGTAACCTTCAGTTCCCAGTTTTGGGGTTTCCATTTCTCAGTACTAAGGATGCCTCGGTCACCTGGGTTCAAACCCTGTATCTTTTGTGCTAGAGTTTAGCCGTCCTGAATCGGCACTGAGTGCTTCAGTGTCAGTTAGGAGTGCACTTCCTATCGTGCCCAAGACCTGACACTGCTAACCCTCCCCAGTACCTAAAAAGAGGCATAAGACCACTGAGAGAGGAAGATGGCCAGCACCAAATCTTCTAAATATAGGGAGTAGAGTACAGCTGAAACCTAAGCATTCCTCTGCTCTGGTATAATGGTGCCAGTTTCCATCGACTCTGGCACCAAGGCAGGTACCATCGAGTCCAGGACCCAAAGGGCCCCTTCTGCGTCTGCAGTACCACACAGTGACCTAAGACAATCTTGGTATTGATCAGGCCAGAGGTGGTTGTGCCAGTGAGAGATCTGCTGAGCCTTTTGATACCAGTATCTGTGGCAGTGCAGGAGATAGCGCTCCTGGTACTGGCAGATGGAGGGGTGCCAGTATCATTGGTGCATTACTTGGTACTGCAACAACCTGCTGTGCCTTGGACTCCCATCGGTACCGTCGAAGGGGAAACCTGCAATGTTGACTTCTCTACATTCTTTGCCAACTCAGCACTGGTCTCGGACACCATCACGGGCAGCATCCCACTTGGTCGGCAGAGGGTGATTCGCTGTCCTTTGAATGAGAGACTGGCTCCTACTTTTCCTAACCTTGGAACCAGTCACTCTATTCCTCACATAGGTGTTACTCCCCTGGGTTGCTTTTGAGATCCTCTGGGTGGAATGGTATTGGGCATCTGTCCAGGGAGTCACTGGGACCCACTACTAGCTCAGTGGTCATTTTGGAACCTGTGGGGATTTCCCCTCGGTTTTATGTCCTACACAAGTTGTTCATTCTCTGTGTACTTGCAGATGCATGGGGAGTCTACTTGCCAGGAGCTGCCTGGTCCTCAGTCTGGTATTAGGCCTAATACCAGGAAAGGCAGAGGCAGTTCACAAGGAGCTGTGGGCTTCTGTTGGTTTTGCAACTCAGGACTGCTAACCAACAATCTCTTTTGGAACATTATGATTTTAACATTTGAGACTTCTCCTTAAAGATTAAGGACATGTTGCAGGCGGATGCTAGACAGATGTTCTCTTTAGTTGGTGAGGGGAAATCCATACTAAAGTTTGCTGCAGATTGAACTAAATGTTACAGACTCGGCTGTTAAGGTTTTTTTGCAGTTTCCATGCGCAGGAGCTCTTGCCTGCAGTCCTTGGGGTTTCTGCGTGAGGTCCAACAAACAATTCAAGACATGTCCTTTGAAGGGTCCTCACTTTTTTGGAGCAGACAGACTTTAAGCTCCATGAGTGGAAAGATTCTGGAATTATTTTAAAGTTTTTGGGACTGTATGCTCCTGCTCCACCCAGGAAACTTTCTCCCACGGCAGACCCACCATTACTCTGCCGCTGCTCATCAGGATCTGCAAAGAGTGAAAAGTAGAGGTTATAGACACAAGCTGCTATGTCCTTTGGCTTCTACATCAATGCGTGCTCCATCTAGACTGGGGTGGTCAAACTTTTTAGGGTGAGGGCCACATCTGGGTGGGGAAATTGTATGCAGGGGCAGGGGTTTGGGGTGTGGGAGGGAGTGCAGGGTGTGGGAGGGGATGCGGTGTGCAGGAAGGGGCTCAGGGCAAGGGATTGGGGCAGAGGAGGGGCACGGAGTGTATGATGGGGTTCAGGGAAGGGGGTTGTGGTGCAGAGTGCAGGAGGAGGCTCAGGGCAGGGGTGCAGGATGGGTGCAGACTGGGAAGGGGCTCAGGGCAGGGAGTTGGGGTGCAGGAGGGGTGCGGGGTGTGGCAGGGGGTTGGGGTGCACGGGTGCAGGGTGCGACAGGGAGCTCAGGGCAGGGGGTAGAGATGCAGGGTGTACGAGGGGGCTCAGGGCAGGGAGTTGGAGCTGCAGCAGGGGCTTCAGGGCAGGGAGTTGGGGTGCAGGAGGGGTGCGAGGTGAGGGCAGGGAGTTGGGGGGCAGAGTGAAGGAGAGGTTTGGGCTCTGGCCCGGCAAGTGGCTCCAGGGTGGCAGTGGCGCACACGAGGGCCAAGGCAGGCTCCCTGAATGCCTGCCCTGTTCCCAGCCCTGTGCCGCTCCAGGAAGCTCTGTGGCCCCTGGGGGAGGGGGAGCGGAGGGCTCGTGTGTGCTGCCCTTGCCATGCCTCCAGGTATCTCCCCTGAAGCTCCCATTGGCTGTGGTTCCCCGTTCCCGGCCAATGGGAGCTGCAGGGGGGCAGTGCCTGGAGGCAAGGGCAACGCACGGAGCCCTCTGCCCTCCCGCCTTGGGGCCGCTTCTGAGAGCGGCGGGGGCCGGATACAAAGCCCTGAGGGACCGGATCTGGGTGATCTAGACACCCAGGGGTTGCTAAACAGGCATTTTGATGGGTGGCTCAAGGATGCCATACCAGTTTACAGCTTCTTAGTGCTTGATCCCTGCCTACTTCAGACCAATGGGTCTTAAGTTCTGTGCAATTTCTTTGTACCCCTCCCTCCCCCTCTCTCTTCAGGGACCACTCTCTCAAGGGTTTCCTCATCCAGTAGGTTGTCTCCTTTGAGTTGGAACCACAGAGGAGGCGCTGCAGTGTCTTGGGGGGAAGGGGTTCTATTCCTGTTTATTTCTAATCCTGAAAGCTAAGGGAGGTCTAATTTTAGACCTGCACCCCAACTCAACAGATATCTCAAAAAGCTACAGCTTTACATGGCCACCCTGGCTTCTGTTGTTCCCTCCCTGGATCCTGCTATGCAGCCCGTGACTTAAGGTGTGGCAATTTATTGAGATCACAGAAAATATCTGATTCATAGTGAAGCACTCTGGTTACCAGTTCACCATGTGGGTACCGCTGAGGGAAAATTTTCAAATGACTCTGTACAGCGTGTACACATACCAGGAATGGAATAAACGTGTGCAACACATTTTGAACAACAGTTACAGAAGACTAACTGTTTTCTCTCCTTTTCTGTGGTTTCTTTCCCCATACTGCTGCCACCATAAACTCACCCTCCTGACTAGGGAAAAGATGCTACTGTGATTTTCTGTGGCTATTACTGATGGATTAAATAGCATGGGGTTCTGCATACTGGTCCAGATATCTTTGTTCTTTGTGTCAAAATCTGCCTGATGTGGTCTTTAGCCTGTAGCTTTCCACAACCTTAGTTATAGAGACTAAAAAGACTATCTTTCTTCTCCATAGAAATACTTCAGCACATCTTTCATATGCAAAATCACATCAACAGGTGGCCAATTCATCTAAGTGTAAACATAGAGAATCGGTATCTTGTTTTAGTGTAGTTCCTTTGTTAATGCTACTAAACATGTTTATAGGGAAAATAAATATGCCTGGTTAATGAGAATTCAGTTTTTTGAGCATACTGTATTAATGTTTCCTGTTTCCTCACCCATTTTTATGCTTCCTTCCTGTTGACTTCTGTTGTATTCATGGAGCTCTCAGGAAGCTTATTATATTAATTTGATTGTGGTTCCACATACTTTAATAGGAAATAACAGTATGTCTGAAAATACCACTGTTGCTGCTGCCACTGCCACTTCAACAGATGCACCAAA
The DNA here is from genome assembly GCF_020497125.1 of Mauremys mutica. Taxonomy (NCBI): domain Eukaryota; kingdom Metazoa; phylum Chordata; order Testudines; family Geoemydidae; genus Mauremys; species Mauremys mutica. Next base: position 65,531,256 of record NC_059079.1, read on the forward strand.
ACTGCCTGAACCAACCCTTCTTCCTTCACCAGAGTAAGTGATTTTGTGTGTTAAATTTAGTTCTAATAAGGTAGAGCTTGGCCATGACTTGAAATCTTCTGCATCAGACTGCTAGACTTCGGCCCTCGTTTATACTAGAAAACCCTAATGTAGACATACTTGCATTGGTTGAAACCTTGCCTATACAGGTACTTGGGCTTGACTTTAACATACTTGAGGTTCACGTCTTTCATATTTGTTGATAGAGTTTTCAGAATGTAGTTACTGTGTATTGCAATAGTCTTCACTGCATGAAAGTATATGTGTAAATTACTACTTGCTTGACTCAATGAAACCAGTGTATTGTACCTTTTTTTTTTAAACAGGAAGTCAAAAGTTCTGGGTCAAACTGTTTTTTGTGACCACTGAAACAGTTGAACAAAACCATAGGGCTGTGATTAGATTGTTTGTAAAACAAACAATGGACAATATTCCTAGAAAATATAAAATTTCTAAAAATTCAGCCCAGAGGGAGTAGGCAACACATTAGACTAATTCACTTTCTTTTTTTCTGGTCCCTGGGTTCGTATCTTAGCTTGTCACAAGTGAATTGCACTCCATACATGTGTGTCATGTTGGCTTTTGTTGCAAAGAAACTTGTATATTTTGGAGGCTAGGAAGGCTGTTGAGAGTTTTTTTAATTTTTGAATATTAAGGAATTTAATACTTCCTTGGCATATTGACACTTCAGATCAGACTCTAGGCAACTTATTCTTTGTCCTTTAATTATAACAATTTGGAATTGAGGTCTGCTTTGGAACCAAGCCTGGATTTCTTCTCCTCCTCTTTCTTCCCAGCCCTTAGTCAAGTTTCTCTGGATCTGATTTCTGCTCTGCCTTATTTTTGCATGGTACCTCTACTCAGTCCCATGTAGAACTGGCTCTAATAGGGAAGACTAGGTTCTGTGCAATTGATATGCTGTTCTATGGGTCTCTGGTTTGAGGAACAAACCTAGAAAATAGGTATCCTGATACATGAAAATAAATGTAGTGATCTCCAAATTGACATTTGTCCATGGTACAAAGCCACTATGTGATTTGGCACAGTTCTCAATTTTTGTTCAAGAGAAGCTTATGTCTGGAATAGTCAGGGATAGTAAACCAAGTTAGGATTGAGATGTATTGCAGAGATAAATCAGTGATTTATTTAATTGTAATGGCTCCTGCTTATACTATTTCTGACATTTATTACCTGATATTTATTACTCTTTCCTGAGCATCACTTTCATGCATTCTTTTTTTTTTACAACTACCACCATATCCTACAAATCTATAGCCTGTGTTTATTTTAACTTCTGTTTGTAGGCTTGTAACTACAGAGCTACCACAAGTAGATAAGGAACAATTAGTCCTGGAATTAACAAAGGAGAGCCCCATTGTTCAGCTAGTTCAAGAGTATGAAGAGGAGGCAAGTCAGTCAACGGTGACCCTGCTGCCTAGTGATGAACAAGAGGAAGAAACATCAACATGGTTTGAATCTGAGACAGAAATCTATTGCTGTGAGCTGGTGACGGTTTGTTGTATTTCTAGCTTTTCAGAATATCTCTATAAGTGGTGTTCAGCTGCAGAAGCTGTTCATCGACAACGTAGCAAAACTTCTGAGAGCAAGCAAGGGGATTACTCTGTTACCATTCAGCATTCACAACCAGTTCCAACAGAATCTTCAAATGTTTCAATAGATGAGTCTCTGCCTGAGAAACTAGATGGTGAAATTACAGGGAGAGTACCTGGATCTACTATTGCAAGTGACTTAAGCAGTGTACTCCATGAGGATATCACTAACCAGACTATAGATTCTATTGAATTGGAACCCAGTCATCCTCAGACTGTCTCTCAATCTCTCCCCTTAGAAGTTACTTCTGAAATTAAGCCATTATCTACAATGGAGGTCTCCTTGGAGCCTACAAAACATGAGGCAGCACAGTTAACTTCCCAGATAATTCCCCAAGAGGATACTGTTGAGATACATACTGAAGCAGAAAAGAAAGCTGAGAGTTCTGTTTCTGAGAAACATTCTGTGGTCTCTGAAACAGACGTTGTCAGTGAATTCAAGGAGATCAGCACAAGAGAGACAGATTCTGTCCAAATCCTCTCAAAACCTACAGAGACTATACCACAGCCTGAATATACAATGGCAACAGTAGGCAATGATGTTGGGGAAGCAAAAGTGAGTGCTTCAGAAATGCAGAAGCAAGTACTGTCTCCTGTGGTAGAATCTTCTGCATCAACTGAAATAAAATATGATGAGCAAACAACTGAAGAAGCTTTTCTAGCTATTCCTGTTTCTGGTGGACAGCAGAGAATGGCTACAGATTTCTATGCTGAATTGCAGAATTCCACAGATCTAGGTTATACTAATGGAAATCTTGTTCATGGATCTAATCAAAAGGAGTCTGTATTTATGAGACTTAATAATCGTATTAAAGCCCTGGAAGTAAACATGTCTCTCAGCAGCCGCTATTTAGAAGAACTTAGTCAAAGGTAAGTCTCCTAATAAATTATGAAAATCTACCTTTATCATGTCTAAAATGTGTTTAACACGACACAGCTGATTAGAAAAATCTGTAGGCAACATGCTAACATGTATTTGAGTAACTGATCAGCAATGTAAAGTTTTTGTTTTTTTCAGACAATTGAGCAATAACTGACCATTGGTAGAAGCTGCCAAAAGTTTAGATTTCTGTATCTGAATTTTTCCCTATGTATTTCAAGCTGCCACTGAATTTTATATTCTACTGCAGAATACACAGTGCTCCATTTTTAAAGAGTGTATGTATTGCCTGAGGATGTGCACTAAGCCTTCTGCAAACCTTCCAGAGTAGGATCTGATCCTGCTGCCTCTTCAGTCAGTTGCAGAAGCATCCAGGCCTTAGTAATTTCCCTTACTAAGTGTGACAGTCTATGGTGGCATGTAATTCCTTTTGGTTAATACAGTAATGTTAAACTCCTATGTTTGTGTTTTAAAAAGAGATGGATAGGGAGGGGAACACAACCTGCAGATTTTAATGAAGTTAGTATAACTATTCAATAGTAGTTATTTTTGATGCATGTATGGGAGTAAAGGTTGGTAAATCTTCTTGTCATACACTAATTACATAATCCTTTCTTAGTAAAGGCTGTAGTTGTAAATGTTTGCATTGCTTCTTTTTTCTGCTGCTTCAACACTGAAAGCTTTTTGCAATGCATTCACTCTAATGTATGAAGGGTGAATGCACTGCGGGGGGGGAGGGATAGCTCAGTGGTTTGAACATTGGCCTGCTAAACCCAGGGTTGTGAGTTCAGTCCTTGAGGGGGCCACTTAGGGATCTGGGGCAAAATCAGTACTTGGTCCTGCTAGTGAAGGCAGGGGGCTGGACTCAATGACCTTTCAGAATCCCTTCCAGTTCTATGAGATAGGTATATCTCCATATATTATATTGTAGCTCCCATAACCATGCTTACTGACCCCAATCTTCTGCTTAGTGCTATTTAATGCTGCTTCCTGTGAGTCACAATTAATCAGCACCAACAGTAAGTAGCAGAAGCACCTTCCCACTCCAAACATTTCGGGCATACAGCCCATTGCTAACTCTTTTAATATTAAAATAGGCTTTAATTTGGCTCCTAAAAATGTTTTAAAAAAAGTTATCTGAGAATTAAACAAATAAAGACAGGAAAATAGCAAAGTTGTTCCAGACGGTGGGAAACTTCAAAGGAGAGGGGTTTTCTCCCTAAAACTGGTGAGAATGTGGGCGAGAGCAGAGAGGAAGTTAGTACTAGATGAATAGAGGAAGGTGCTGTGGTGACAGTCTGTGAAATTGTAGTCTTTAATATGGAACCCAATTCATTTTATAGGTACCGAAAGCAAATGGAAGAAATGCAGAAGGCTTTCAATAAGACTATAGTAAAGCTTCAGAATACTTCAAGAATAGCAGAAGAGCAGGTACGAATTGCTTCTGTTTAAAAGTAGGTGACAGTGTATCTTAACGAAGAGATTCTCAAGAACGTGTAAAAGCTTACAAGGACAATGTCAGTATTTTTAAACTTTGTTTAGTGACTGGACTGAGCACAAATCTTTAGAAATAGTCATGTTTTGTTACTCTAAAACAGTTATGTAAAAGCTGCAGATTTGATATTTTTTCTATTTAATGTCCTCCCATTTTTCATCTTGTAATTATTCTGTAATTAAATTTTAGATTTCTTTTTCTGTAAATTAATGGGAAGCTCAGACTCTTTTCCCTTCCACTTTAATTTCTTAAATTTACTTTTCAAGAAAAATAAATGACTGGTATAAGTAGTCTGAAGGCGATGGAGGCCCTTTTGGGAAATCGTATCCAAGTCCCATTTTAAAAAATTATTTAAGCACTTCTGCTTCTAAATCACATAAGATAAAATTTTCAAAAATGCTTGTTTATATACAGATCCATACCTGATCACTTGCTTCTTTTGGACTCTTATTTTCAATCCTTATAAATGTAGGTCACCCCACTTTGAAAAGGACTGAATTGACAGATGCTGTGAGAGGTGTTTGAGGGGCTGGGAACCCCCTGTAGATAGTCATGGTTGCATAAGAGTTTCAAATCCAACTCCCTGCTTTCAGTAATTTAAAGCTTCTGAAACTTATTTGAGCTGAAATCTTCCAGGCTGGGTCTTGGTCCAAAAGTCACATTTCTTTTTAGAAAGTTTAAGCAAAAGTTTTGTTTGCTACACTGATGCCTTCAGAAAGCACAATACACAAGGAAGGTGGATGAAAAACAGTATACTGGGAAGTCCTATATATCAGCCACTTTAGACAAGGGTTTGCCTCAGACTTGTATTTTTGTAATTTTTTTACATATATTTAGAGGGTGCAAATTGAAACTGCTTGAGCATGCTTTAAATTGATTCAGTAGTCTTCCTACCCCAAATGTACTAATGTAGTTTGCAGAGCAATTGGCAATGCAAGGTAATCGAAGCAATTAGACTTCAAACACAAGGTTTTTTTAAACATCCTATTTCCACTAGGTCCTTAAGCATTTTAAGCATCATCTTGTCAAAATGTAGTTCTTGACAAGTGATTTATGAGGAACAGGATTTATATTGCTATGGTAACTGTTGAAATTCAGGGGAAAAATTAAGAGTTCTAAATAACGTATCACAGGTATTATTGAATTCAGACTTTCACTGGAAGTCTTTCAACTACTGCTATTTGAACACATGTTAAATCCCATTTAATGAACTTATCATAAATAAGATACATTGGTTTCATTTTTGTTATGCACTTTAGAGAAGGGAATAGTTAGAAATCATAGTGGGATGTATTGGTATAGTATTACATAAGATTATTAGATGCAGTTAGTCTTAGAACTGCTAAAGATTTTCAATAAAGCTTTTCATGCAGAAATCTGACGCAGCTAAAATGTTGCTTTTACTCCGTTTCAAGTGCTATGTAGAGATTAGCTTTCTGCATTATAGAATAAAATCTCCTAACTACTGTAAGTGTTTTCTTTGTATTTAGTCAGCATGTAAATGAATTTTTCATAAGCCTATGGCTATGTAGTGTCTGTTGCCTTTGTGGATAAAATGGAATTATAATTTGATAAATAGTATGGTGCATGTTAGCAGAATCCCACATACTGAACTATGTGGGGATAAACCAACTTTTTTTAAACACAGGATCAGCGGCAAACAGAAGCCATCCAACTGCTACAAGCACAGCTGACCAACATGACACAGCTAGTTTCCAATCTGTCAAGAACTGTGGTTGAACTAAAACATGAGGTAATTCGAATTTAACAATATGGCATGAGACACTTTTTTTTGTATAAAATGTTTCTTGGTGGCTGAGTTTTGCAGGGGTAAAACTTAATCTGCAAGGAGATGCGGGTAGCATTGCTTTCAGCCCCCTCTGGCTGCCAGCCAAGTATTTAGTCAGTGTGAGTTTCTTGGTTGCAGCAGGACTGCTAATAAAATAGCTGCTGAAATATGGGGAAAGGGGGCTGGAGGAGTATAGAATGTAGTAATGGGTGGAAGATTAGGTATTAGGTTGACCTAATACCTGGAGTTCACGCCTTAATGGTGAGGGCTTTTGGTCAAGTGAAGTGGAGAAGCAGCTGCTCACACTCTGATGCATGGTGCCTCCAACTAAAGTGAGACTAGGCAGCTAATATTTAAATCTTTGTCTTGATGAATACCAATAGATTCAAAGAAAGAAAACAAAAGCAATTAAAAGCCATTTAATAAAAATGTCATAACTAAACTTAAAACCAACACTATCTATTCATTTGTAGTTATTGAGTATCAAGTCATTGATTTGCAGGATCAAAAGAATGAAAGGGACTTTCAGAAGTATGTGTGGTAATTCTTAAATCTGCATAGACACAACTGGAAAAGTGTGTGTTTACCGTTTCATCATAGTGCTGCTAAGGATAAATAAAAGACTAATTTCAGCTTCAAGCCAAATGAACAAGAAGATAGAGAGGAAATAACCGTTTACAGTTATTCTCCAATCTTTGCCAAGAATTCAGGATTATTAATTATTCTATAGATTCCCATAAATTATAGTGAAGTAGAATTACTGGGCCACATATAAAGTTTCTGTAATGGACCGAAGGAAAAAGTTGAAATTCCATGGAACATCCCTCAAAGATATTTGTTTAATATCAACAGTCTTCAAGGGCCATATTGCCACAGCTGTGGTCAACAGAGGCACTTGAGCAGGATCCCTGTCGTTAAAGAGTGGGAACAGCAGGCAGGGCATTCTGTGAAGGCTTCAAGATACTGGAACTTGCTTCAATCCCCAGGGTCCAAAATAGCTTGAGATTGGTGAATTTCTGCGCATGCTGCCAAAGACATCTTTTAAGGTGTTTGGAAAGGGCTGGGAGTATTTCCAAAAACAATAAAGGAATAGAAAGGAGTTTCTGTAAGTGGCTGGCTGGCAGTGTTCCTGTTAAAATGATTACTTTAATGCTTCTGGGATTTTATTGTCTCAAAGTGTCTAGAGCCTTGGATGGGCATCTTTTTATATTTTAAATCTAAAGAAATATAGTTTAAAATAAAATGCATACTGCTTTTTTCTGATTAGCTGATGACATTTGGCCTTAGGTAGCTGTGCATTCAGTTGGTTGGGAATTGTGAAATAGCTCATTATGCTTTTAATATAATGTGAATGGCTTAGCACAAAACTCTAAAAACATTTTTTAAAATAAACATGGAAAGGGTAATTAGAGCTAGAGCTCTTCCCCCCCCACCCAAAAAAACCCAACCCAGCTGGAATAATTCCCCTTTGAAAGTTACTTTGATTGTAAAGTAATGCCCTTGGATTTCAGTGTTTTGGTACGATAATAGCAGGCTTAATAAAGTTTGTCAGCCAGTGATCTTCAGAATCAAGCACTATTTATAATGTGTATATATTAAAAAAAAAAAATCCTCCCACATACATGAGGCATGGTAAGGTACATGCCCCTTCAAAGTTGATGAGTGACCTTTTAAGAGATCGGTTTTATATAAAATAAGATTAACCAGGTTCCATGGAGTAGAACAGTTTTTCTTCAGAGAAGATAGTTTCATATTAAAAATGTTCTTACATATCTTAATTTAGGTTTCAGATACATATTTTTATATGCTCTTCATGGGAGAAACTATAACTCCATCTTTTTAGAAATCACCTATGAGTTCTATTACAATTTGAAAAATAAGATTTGTTTAGGATAGAAAATAGTGTACATTTGTGTTAATGGGAAGTCGTTGCAATCCAGGCAGTGAACTCCAATATCTCTTCAAAGTTGTCATGAAATTCATAAGAACATAAGAGCGGCCACGCTAGGTCAGACCAAAGAGCTGTCTAGCCCAATATCCTGTCTTCCGACAGTGGCCAATACCACTTGCCCCAGAGGGAATGAACAGAACAGATAATCATCAATTGATCGATCCCTGTCACCCATTCCCAGCTTCTGGCAAACAGAGGCTAGGGACACCATCCCTGCCCACCCTGGCTAATAGCCATTTGTTGGACCTATCCTCCATGAATTTATCTAGTTCTTTTTTTGAACCCTGTTATAGTCTTGACCTTCACAACATCCTCTGGCAAAGAGTTCCACAGGTTGACTGTGAATTGTGTGGAAAAAATACTTCCTTTTGTTTGTTTTAAGCCTTCTGCCTATTAATTTCATTTGGCGGCCCCTAGTTCTTGTGTTCTGAGTAGGAGTAAATAACACTTCTTTATTTACTTCCTTCACACCAGTCATGATTTATAGACTTATCATATCCCCCCCTTAGTCATCTCTTCTGAGCTGAAAAGTCTCAGGTTTATTAATCTCTCCTAATACGGAAGCTGTTCCATACTTTTTCTGAATCATTTCCAATTCCAATATATCTTTTTTTGAGATGGGGTGACCACATCTGCACACAGTATTCAAGATGTGGGAATACCATGGATTTTTATAGAGGCAATATGATATTTTCTGTCTTATTATCTATCCCTTTTCAATTATTCCCAATGTTCTGTTTGCTTTTTTGATTGCCGCTGCACACTGAGTGAATGTTTTGTGAGAACTATCCACAGTGACTCCAAGATCTTTCTTGAGTGGTAACAGCTAATTTAGACCCCATCATTTTATATGTATAGTTTAGATTATATTTTCCTTAGCATTTTGGTTCCCAGCATTTACTTGTTGACATCCTGGCAGTTGCCAAACATCTAATAAAGGCACATTGAGGAAATATTTTAAGGCCATTTATGAATGTGAATGTGTTTGAACAGGTCTTTAATGCAGCTGAACTTTTATCTGATCTTAATGCTGTAAAATGAACTTTGAAAATGCTGGGTATACTGGCTTTAATGGCTGTCAAACTTCACTGGCAGATACACTTACAGCATATTAAATGCCAGGACTTGACCTGTTGGCTATATAGCAGACACTTAACTTTGAGAAACGGATATTATGAAGTGAAACAGGAAAAAAATCCCTGGAGTTGATTTGAAAACTGATCTATTCATTAAAGTTTACATGAAACTGAACATGTTCAGGATGTAACTGCTAGCTCCATTGTATTTAAACTCCTCTTATTTAATCTTTAGTTTTTATAAATAAAAAATCCAATTATTTTTCAGGTGTCTGACCGACAAAGCTATCTTGTGATTTCTTTGGTTCTCTGTGTCATCCTGGGTTTGATGCTTTGTATGCAGCGTTGCAGAAATACATCTCAGTTCAATGAAGATTACCTCTCAAAAATCCCCAAAAGTAATCACTACCCAAGCCCCAAAAGGTAATCTCTGATATTTTAATCAATTCTTACAACTTTATATTTACACTTTATCTAGCATTTGATAGTTGCTCACTTACTCTATTTCCATCCAGTTGAATGATGTTTGTCCATTTTCATTATACCAGTCTGTTTTCTGTACATTCAGAAGTTTGGGTTCTGATAAGCAAAAGGCATACCCTTTAACATCTAGACTTCTATAGAAGAATAGTTCCTGTGAAGGAGTTTATACAAAGTAGTGCCTTTTATTTGCAATAGGGTCTAACATCACTAATGTAGGAATGGGATCAGATCCTGGATATGGAGAGAGCACTGCATCTTACTCTCCAGCAGCTTTCTTTGGCCATCAGAAAGTCAAAGTCCAGAGCAGTTTTGGGAAACCTTGCCATGGGGAAGGCTTGCTGCAGTGCGAAGGTGTAACACCGACAGTCCGGTTGCAGGCGGGCGGGATCGAACCTGGAACGTCTGGAGCTAAATGCATGAGCTAAAAGCCACATGGCCCTTAACTAAGGCTGTAGAGCAGACTCATTGATCGATCTCTCTGTCAGTGGTCTTGGTGCCATGAGATGGGACAGATCACCACACCCAGGAGGTGTGCGGGTTACAAAAATATAAGGAGTGGTAATGGGGGAAGTTAGTGTCTCCCAAAAGTACTCTGGGAAATGGAACTTTATTGTGTTTTTTGTCATTACAGATGTTTTTCCTCCTATGATGATATGAATCTGAAAAGAAGAACTTCTTTTCCACTTGTCAGGTCCCAATCTTTTCAACTAACTAGCAAAGAAGGTATGTTTCATGTACAGCTAATTCCTCCTAGTGGTGGTTGTAAAGTCTGTACCATATGAGTAATGCATTGTAGATGTATGATCATGTAGTTTGTAAACCAGTTTCAAAAAAGGTAATCCAGAAGCACTCTACTTGTTGTACACTACTGAAGTCTATCACTGTGTACACTGGGAAATTCTGAATTGAAGTAGTTCAGTGTTTTTTTTATAGTCTCTAAAACAGAAATTTATAAAAGGTCTCTGAGTTGAGTGCAGAAAATCAAAATCATTTAGGGTTACTACAGTGGAATTAACAGAAGCTTTCATTTGAAAAAGAAATCTTAGAACATTTTACAAACAAACAAAATGCCAACTACACAAGGTCAGCCACCTCAGGAGTAAAAGCACTTTATTTTTAATATTTTAAAAGCAAACAGTAATGCTAAACAGACTATTTAGGAAAGAGGAGAATAGCAAGCCATTGAAACTGCAGGGAAACTTTAGATGGGCAAAATGTAATAAAGTTGGAATTTGGTTTAGACACAGGGTCTAACACTCTTACAGAAATACTTTGATATCTATAAAGATAAATAGGCAGGACTTCGGTTTTAATGTCTCCTCCACCTTTGTACATTTGGGGCATTAGTTCATAACTGACTGAGCGCATGCACCGTTTGAAGCCTCTAGCACAGTAATCCATTGGCCTGACCTTGTTTAGCTAGAAAGCGGGGGTCAGAGTGCTATTTGATACTACTGCACTATATGCTCACTTTAACATAAGACTCCTCAGCAAGCCAAAAAAGTTTAACTCCTTAATCTTGGAACTTTTAAAAAGAAATAGAAGGAATGCTGCATGCTTTACCCCCCCCCCCCCAAAAAAAAAAAGAGAGGGGGGGAGAGAGAGAGAGACCTTTTTGGCATGAGTTTCACAGCTGAATTTGGACTTTCAGAAGTAGACAAGCCTATTCTTTAAGGCAGTCATGGAACATTTTTTTTCCTGTAAACCCTGAAATATACTACTTACATTTTTGCTGTTCTAGATTAACATTGAGTTGGATTTCCATTTTTGGTAGCAAGGGGATACTCTGATACCAGACTAGTTTAAAAAAAATTCTCATTTGTTCGTTTTTCTACATCAGCATAGATATTGGCCAGCAACTATATTTCCAGTCTTTTTTTTTTTTTAAATCCCCCATTTTAGTGTACATGAACCTATGTGGAAACTACTTCCTGCTTCAGGAGCAGAGTGTCAGAAAAGAAAAGAGTAAATCAGAGTCCACTAGGCAATCACCAAGCCTTGAAAATAATCAAATGGGGGTAGAAATCAGTCATTACAGAGCTGAATTCTTACTCTAAATTAAATGGAGAGCACCTTTATATTTGGGAGTCTTAAGAAACTAGGTTCATTTTAGAATAGTATTGTCAACATTGAATAAAGGAATTGTTGTTCAAAGAATATTGCCAAATATTTGTAAACGAAATGAGGGCACAGAGTATGTAAACTAACCTCCTATATAAAACCTGTGCGTAATTATAGACAACTTGAATTTGAGTATTGTTATACCTAGTGCCTAAATGCTATGGTGGAAGCTTAATTTTTTTCTCAAAGTTCAAGATTTTCTGAAATGTGAGCCTAAATGTAAGGTCCTAAATAAGTTAGTACACAGCAGGTCCCATTCAATCCATACTTCATCAGAAATGTGCACTTACAGTACTCCATACTCTGCACAGAAGAATGTGTGGTGTTAAATCAGGCATCTGGTTGAGTTTATATAAACTGGGGGATACTAAATTCAAAAAAGGTAATGTTCTGAGAGATTGCTATTGATTAATTTTAATCTCTTGGTGTTTCAAGTAAACTTGAACTCCCTTTATGCCTGGCTTTGCTAGCTAGCCTTTTAGTCTGTTATACAGCAATGTATACACAAAAATAAGAGTGTTATTTCCATTCTTTTGGAGACCCTTGATATTAAGTATACATTTACAAACCCCTCCTTTACTCCCCACCGGCAATGGCAAGCAAAAATATTGTAAACATGTTTTTTTAATACATTCAATAATATAATATTAAATACCAAGGGCTCTGCTGTAGTTAGATTTACACTTCTTATCTCCTAAATTTGGGGTCACTGTCTTTAAGGGGCTAATATCATCTGCACCTAGCTGTGGAATCTGCTGGTATGTTGCTATTTTTGGAGGATCACTTCCCCAGATCATGCATCTTCACTCGTTAGCACTCCAGAAGCAGGGGGAATTAGCTCATAACTAAGCCATATTATTCTAAGAGGCACTCTGGAAGGAAAAACCTGAGCCTGACAGAATGTTGACCTTAACTTTAATTTACACCTGTCAGTATCCACAACTCTCTATGCACTGGCATGTTTACAGTTTGTGTGTGTATCTGAAAAAAATAAATCCAATATAAAATATAGCATTCTATAATACAGGGGTCTCAAACTCAAATGACCCCGAGGGCCGCATGAGGACTAGTGCATTGGCCCGAGGGCCGCATCACTGACACGCCCCCTTGCTGCCCCTGGCCCCACCCCCAATCCACCCCTTCCATGAGGCCCCGCCCCTGCCCTGTCTCTTCTCCACCTCCTCCCCTAAGCGCGCGCAGTTTTAATAAATATATACACTCAGTAATGCACCTCACTCAAAGGACAAAACACGCACTTAGATTTACTGCCTAAGGCTCTGGGAGGGAGTTTGGGTGGGGGAGGGGGTCTGGATGCAGGCTCTGTGCTCGATGCAGGCTCCAGGCTGCGGCAGGGGGTGGGGGTGCAGGCTTTGGGACGGAGTTTGGGGATAGGAGGGAGTGCAGGGGTGAGGGCTGTGGGGCTGAGGGTGAGGGATACATGATGCAGGAGGGGGCTCAGGGCTAGGGAAGAGGGTTGGGCTGTGGGGTGAGGGCTGTGGATGAGGGGTTCATGATGCGAGGGGGCTCAGGGCTAGGGAAGAGGGTTGGGCTGTGCGGTGAGGGCTGTGGATGAGGGGTTCATGATGCGAGGGGGCTCAGGGCTAGGGAAGAGGTTTGGAGTGTGGGGTGAGGGCTGTGGATGAGGGGTTCATGATGTGGGGGCGCTCAGGGCTGGGGCAGAGGATTAGGGTGTGGGGGGATGAGGGGTTCATGATGTGGGGGCGCTCAGGGCTGGGGCAGAGGATTAGGGTGTGGGGGGATGAGGGGTTCATGATGTGGGGGCGCTCAGGGCTGGGGCAGAGGATTAGGGTGCGGGGGGATGAGGGGTTCATGATGTGGGGGCGCTCAGGGCTGGGGCAGAGGATTAGGGTGCGGGGGGATGAGGGGTTCATGATGTGGGGGCGCTCAGGGCTGGGGCAGAGGATTAGGGTGTGGGGGGATGAGGGCTCTGGCTGGGGCTGAGGATTAGGGTGCAGGGGGATGAGGGGTTCATGATGTGGGGGTGCTCAGGGCTGGGGCTGAGGATTAGGGTGCGGGGGGAATGAGGGCTCTGGCTGGGGCTGAGGGTTTGGGGTTGGAGAGGCTCAGGGTAAGGGCAGCCTGCCTTGCCAGTACTGGCGGATGGCAGGCACTAGGACCCTGCGGCAGCAGACAGCAAATCTGCTGGGAGCCCTCCGGGCAGCAGGCAGGGGAGAGGCACGCTGCGTTCTGTCAGGCAGGGACGCAACACAACGCGGCGGAGGGGGGAACACGCGGAGGGGGGGTGGCAGGCGGGGGCTGGGACCTGCTCCAGGCAGGGTCGCGGCGGCGGGGGGAGACCTGCGGTGGCCGGGGCCGATCCAGGCAGGACCCGGGGGGAGAAGGCGGGAAGAGACCCAGCTCCAACTATTGCTGGAGCAGGGCGCCCAGCCCTGAATATTGCTGGGGCCCGGGCCCCACACAAGTATATAACCTGCCGCCCATGTCCCCCGGCCCGGCCCCGGCGGGTCTCGCTTCCCTTCCCCCGGCCCGGCCCCGGCGGGTCTCGCTTCCCTTCCCCCGGCCCGGCCCCGGCGGGTCCCGCTTCCCTTCCCCCGGCCCGGCCCCGGCGGGTCCCGCTTCCCTTCCCCCGGCCCGGCCCCGGCGGGTCCCGCTTCCCTTCCCCCGGCCCGGCCCCGGCGGGTCCCGCTTCCCTTCCCCCGGCCCGGCCCCGGCGGGTCCCGCTTCCCTTCCCCCGGCCCGGCCCCGGCGGGTCCCGCTTTCCCCCCCCCTTACCTGAGCGCGTCTCCGGCAAGGCCTGAGCTCTGTCCCGCTCAGAGCCGCGTGGTGAGGGGGCGGGGCTGGGAGCTCCACGCCGAGCGCAGCGCTCAGCCCAGAGCTCCCAGCCCCGCCCCCTCCCCACGCGGCTCGGATCGGGGCGGGGCTCAGGCGCTCGGACGGAGACTCGGCGCTCTATGCGCCGAGGCTCCAGGAGAGGGGCGGAGGCGGGAGCCTCCGCTTTTCTCTTGGGGGGCCCCTGCGGAGCTCCCCTGGGGAGCTCCGCGGGCCGCAGGGAAGAGCTCCGCGGGCCGCATGTTTGAGACCCCTGCTATAATACGTTGATTTTGTAACAACCCTGAAGGAGTTTAGGTTCCGAAAACATTTCCCTCAATGTTTTGGGGGCCCAACTTGAGACCATTTTAAAAGATCATAACTCGGTGGTGCTGAACACCTGTCTTAAAGTGGCACAAACTGAGCGACCAAAATATTAAGGCATCCAAATTCACTAGTGACTTTGCCTCTTTCTCAGATGAAATCTTTTTTTCCAGCTTTCATGTTAAAGGAAAATGGAATCCAATTTCCTCAGATCAGCGCCCTACTAAAATAAATGAAGTGCTGCTAATTGCTAATTAACCAAGAAGTTATGCTTTTTCTCCCCTTTGTGCTTATGGTATGAGCAAAATCACTTCAGATTTTTTTTCTACCTGTGTAAGCCAAAAGAAACCACACACAAAAAAGTGAGAGTGAATTTCAAAAGTGTAGTTATGGAGACCACCTAACACCCAAATTACTTTCTTTACTAATATCCTACGTGTTTGGTGTTCTACACCTTTGTTCTTGGAAGTGTGATGATAAAAATTCTGAAGACATGGTATGCTGCTGATGTCAGTCTGTTTCTTACAGCCCTAGGTACACATTGCGACGCCTCCAATTATATCCTACTATAGACAGGCTTTCTGTTATGTAGCATTAACTCTTATTTGTGATGTAACCTTTTCCAAAATATTTCTGCAGATGAATCTTTAGTTATGTGGTCTTTCAGCACAAGCAAGTTTGTTTAATACTGAGCTTGTTCGGAAGATGATCAGTGAACTTCTAAGGAGAACTGTGCAAGGAAGCCAAAAAAAAAGCACTTTTATTTAATAAAGAAATGCTTAAATCTGCCCCAAATACAGGGTCCTTGAACACTCCCCTCTGAAAATATATTCTGCAAATCTTGCCTATGGCCTAATCCCTCAAATGAGATCTGCAGTTGCAAAATTATATAATTGGGTAGAAATTAGCTACTCTGGAGATAAAACTTTATACTGAACATTTTGATGAGTTTACTTTCCATGCACATGCATCTTGTTAATATCTAATCCATAGTATTAAGATGTATGCATGGAAAGCAGAGTAATAGTCCTTGGGATGAGGAATGAAATCTCTTATATAGTTTCATGGTTTTAGAAATTAGCGTCTGTGGTTTCAGTTAAATTTTATTGTCCTTTCATATGTAGCCTTTCTTGTCTTATAGTGGATCCAGATGACTTCTACATTGTAGAACCTCTGAAGTTTTCACCAGAAAAAAAGGTATAGTAGCTTCCTTCCAGTTTTTGCAAGAAAAGTGTTTTGAAAACACTACCAGTAGATGGTGCTTTTGTTGGTCACTTACCTACAATCAGGCTTGAAAGAATTAGGTTTTTATTGGTAAATGTCAGTAAATACTGACTTCACCATACACACACAAGCTGCTGATAAACATTTACATCAATGATAATAAAAATTTACAGATAGGCATAGTAAGAAAAATGCTGCCGGAGAACTTCAGTTTGATTTAAAGGTATTTACTTTTTGTATTTCGCCATGTGATGTTGATAATTTGTTTTAACAGTTAAAGCTTTAACTTTTTGAATTTCAGCATCTACAGTCATTAAATAATTCTGACCCCTCCCCATAATTTACTGCAACTGTGAAAATTTAAATAAAAATTTAAAAATGCTTAAAAATAAACATTGGTATTAGCTATCAATTACAAGAGTTCTGCCAAGCCTATGTATGACCTACCAGTATTCATACTTGATATTATTTCCTGTTTGTGTTGCACAATCTAATTGCTTCCCCTTTTTCTGCTTTAGAAGAAACGTTGCAAATATAAAAGTGAAAAGATTGAGACTATCAAACCAGCATCAGAGCCTCTGCATCCATTAGCCAATGGGGAAATAAAAGGAAGGAAACCCTTTACGAACCAGAGAGATTTCTCTAATATTGGAGAGGTATATCACTCCTCATATAAAGGTCCGCCATCTGAAGGAAGCTCAGAAACCTCATCACAATCTGAGGAATCCTATTTTTGTGGCATTTCAGCATGCACAACTCTGTGCAATGGACAGACCCAAAAGACAAAAACTGAGAAGAGGGCTTTAAAACGAAGGAGGTCTAAGGTTCCAGACCAAGGGAAGTTCATAAAAACTCTAATACAGACTAAGACAGGGTCAATGCCAAGCCTGCATGACATAATCAAAGGAAACAAGGATATAACAGTAGGAACACTTGGTGTCACAGCAGTTTCTGGACAAATCTAAAACTAGTTGAACTTCTCATACAGGAGATTTTTTTGTTCATCTGAGAACAGTCTGTATCTTGTAGGAGAGTGGTGGGAGAAGAGATGAACTAACTGGAAAGTATTCAGAAATTATGGTTTCTGCCTTTTTTAAATAGATGGGATTGTGTCAATCTTGGTTATGAGTTTCAGCTTTACAAGGCTGACGACTTCCTATGTGGACAGCTTGGGGGTGGGAGGGATCGTTTTATAAAACTTTTTTCACAATTACTGGGGCAAAGATTGTTGAAGCCCTGTTTGTTGGGTGGAATTAGGGATAAAAGCTTAATCCTCTTCCTTTAGCTTTGTTCCTATTTCTTGCACCTTCCCGTATTTATGTGCCTTTTGTCTATTTATAATGCCACTGGAAGAGGGAGAAAGATAAAACTGTCATTTGATTTCTTTTGTAACTTCTCTCGCTTTTTTGAGGATGCAACACTACAGTGCTGTAAAAGGACGTGTTGGCGTTCAGCTGGACTCAGTAATGTGGGCTGGATACTGTAGAAATACTAACATGGTAGACTTGCTGATTAGATCTCAGTTTTGAAAACTCACTTGGGGAAAATATCTTGTTAGAAGGAATTGTAATGCCATTAATTGCATTTTTAATCAATTTCAGATGTGTATTTTATTTAGATGCGTTAAATTAATGACAGCTGTACAGTAACACTCACTGTATGTGAAGGATCTCATACTGACAAACATGCCTTTGTTTCCCAGACCGACTTTCGGAATTCTCTGTTACGATATTTAACCAAAAAGGATTGATGCTTTATTTTGGTCACTCTGTTTTCTGTTCTAAGAATTTGGAAATTGGGGCCTATCTACAAGGAGAAATGTAAGGGTGACTAGGTACAGCTGAAGATATAACTATCCTAACCAGTGCTGGGTACAAGTGCACATGACAAATGAAAGTGAGTTTGCCAAGCCTTGATGAAGTCTAACAGCTCAAGTCTATTTAAAAGTGGATATTTCCATAAAGTTTGCTTTTGTATTGGCTAACACATGTGCAGTGTGTGTGTGTGTATGTATGTATGTATGTATGTTTTGGTACTTTCATATCTGAGTGTTTTTTATTTTGACCATGATTGTATATTTGGATAAAATAGAATGTGTGACTGCATAAAATGTTATGAATGTGTAGCTGAGTGAATGGGACAAAAGGTTATTCCTTTTTGAAAGGAGTTATAGGTTCATGTTGTAAAACTAAGTTAACTTATTAAGCACTTTTAGTGGTACCCTTTTTTAAACAGATTGAATGCCTTTTCTGGGTATTGTATGTAATGTGACTTATTTAAAGCCTTTGTTTTTGCTGCTTTCATGTTAGTTTATAAATACTTTAAAGTGATGTACTTTTACAGTCGGTCTGCACAATTAGCCATTCAGAGCACATGGATCTGATTTATAGAAAATGTAATTGGAAAAAGCTCCAGACAAGAATGAAGAAAAAATGTTTATACTATCTGAGTGCAGCATACAACATTGTGGAACAAGAATATGTAACTACAGAGCTGTAGTGCCATTAGAAACTGTGAATTTCCAAATAAATCTGAACACTTGTCTTATAAATTTAGTGGCATTTCTTTTCTTTTATAAATCACATGTTAATTGGTTGAAGCTCAAACTCATGAAGCAGTGTGGTTTCGTTCACAGGGCACTGGACTGTGGCCCTAGGGAACCTGGTTCTTTTTTGAGTGCTTGCTCAGGTCGATTCCATTCTAGGTGTGTGCGTGTCCACATGCACAGTTATCAGAGACTTTTGTCTTAGTGGTATCCGTAGGGCTGACTGTGGGGCCCCTTTGAGTGCCATGCTCATGCGTCGGTATATTAGGCGCCGCCGATCCTATGCCCTCTCAGTTCCTTCTTACCACCCGTGATGGTGGGTTGGAGTGCCTTGTCTTGCCTTTAGCAAGAGCATTAGCAGTTCTTCATAGTCTTTTGTTCTACCTAATCTGTACATAGTTAATAGTAGTCAGAGGAGGAATGTAGACTGCATGCCTTGGACATTAAGAGTGCGCTAGCCTTCTACATCAAGCAAACCAAGCCCTTCCATAAGTCTATGTAATTGTTTGTTGCGGTGGCTGACAGGATGAAAAAGACCCTGTATCTGCCCAAAGAATTTCTTCTTGAATCACTGCCTGCATTCCCTTCCGCTGTGATCAAGTGAAGGTGCCGCCCCCAGCGATTGTCACCACCCACTCCACCGGGGCTCAGGCTTCTTCGGCAACTTTTCTGGCCCAGGTGCCTATCCAAGACATTTGCAGGGCGGCCACCTGGTTGTCTGTCCATGCGTTTGTCCCAGGCCTGAGTTGATGCTGGCTTTGGCAGAGCAGTACTGCAAGCTGCAAAACTGAACCCTGAGCCTACCTCTGTAGATACTGCTTGTGAGTCACCTAGAATGGAATTGACATGAGCAAGCATTTGTAGGAAAAAAGTTACCTTTCATAACTAACTATCCTTCAACATGTGTTGCTCATGTCCATTCTATTACCCACACTCCTACCCCTCTGTTGGAGTTGTCGGCAAGAAGGAACCAAGAGGGCATAGGGTCGGTGGCGCCTAATATACCAACACATGAGCACGACACTCAAGGGGAGGCACCACAGCCAACCCTACAGATACTGCTAAGAAAAAGTCTCCAACAGCTGTGTACTTGAGTGTGCACGCACCTAGAATGGAATGGATATGAGCAACACATCTCGAAGAACGACAGTTATGAAAGGTCTTTTCTAGTCCTGGCTCAGCCACTGATATGCTATGTGATCTTGGACAAGTCACTTTACCGCTCTGTGCTTTGGTTTTCCCTCCCATCATCTGTTCTCTATTTAGATTGTAAACTCTTAGGGCAAGGACTCTTTCTTATTTGTTTGAAGAGCACCCTGCATCAGGGAACCCTGATCTCAAGGCCTTTAGATGTTGGTGTAATATCAATAACCTATTTTACCAATTCTGTCAGATATAAATGTTGATTTATCATTTCAACTTCACTGGTAAGAAACTTACTTTGTGCAACTTTTTCTTGTTCCGGTGTCTTTAATTGTAATTTACCCAGAGCATCATTTGAAGACAAAGTGGGTATACTGTCACCGTTCCTCAGGCAAGAGATTGTTAGGCCTGTGTTTAGCAAGATGTCAGGATCACGATTTTTCTTTAATTATTGCCCTGTCTCCTATAGCTGTCTCTTTTTTGGTAACATTATTGAAGTTGTGATGAAGCAATTGGAGCCTTGAACTTTTGACACCTTTCAGTTCGGCTTTAGGTGTGAATACAGTACAAGCACTGCACTGGTTGCATTAGTCTTTCTCCACAGTGCTGTACAGAAGATAGGTGACCATACTGACAAGTGTTGAATTTTGATGATTTTTTTTACCAGAAGATGGTTTTGACTCTATGGACTCTGATGGAGTGTTTGGAGTCACGGTTATCTCTTTGAGGTTCCAGTGGGTGGGTTTTAGGTTGTTTGCCACAAGGCTTTCATTTATGGGTTACCATAAGATTCTATTTGTCATTCGCTGTTCAGTGGGTAAGTAAGGCAGTTAGGGGTGTGACCAATATCACTGCCAACTCTTGATTCCTGCTTGGGCCTTTCACGTCTCCTCTTCTGTTCTCCCTGTGCCGGTTACTCTGGGATAGGACACCTTTGTGCAGGGTCCTTAACCAAGACTACATAGGGGGATGTAGCTTCCTGAAACTTTTTACCATTCAGTTCAAGGTTATGAATATCTCTCTTTTCCGGGGATATCTGCATGACATTATTCATACAACAGTAAATTTAACCAAAAGAAAGATTTATTAAAAACAAGGAATGGGATTTAAAAAACCTGTTTCTTAGGATATGTTTACACTAGCACTTTTGTTGGTAAAACTTTTGTTGGTCAGAGGAGGTAAAAAACACACTCCAGACTGACAAGTTTCACTGACAAAAGTGCCGGTGTGGACAGAGCTATGTTCTCGGGAGATGCTCTCCTGCCAACATAGCTACTGCCGCTTGCTGGGGCTGGTTTAATTATGCCAGTGGGAGAGCTCGTGAGGCCATTTGAGATGTTGTTCAATCAGTATGCTGCGGGAAAACACATTTTTGTTTCTAATCAGGAGCACATACTTTATTCTTCCTTAGGCCTAGCTGAGACACAGACCTGGAATGAAATCAAACTGGTTGGAGTTCAAGACAGGTGATCCTGGTTGTAAGGAGAAGTTTCTAGAGCATATAGCAACAATAGATTCTGCCCCATTGATTGAGGTGGTATGCCTATATTTCCACAGAAGTGTTTTTGTATCATGGACTGCTTCTGGAATCTTTTATAGCACAAATGGTCACAAGCACCTTTTCATCATAAGTTTGTCTTGATAATAGTGACTGTTTTTACTTTTCCATAGTTGTGTGCCTTTATCTCCAGATAGGATTACTGCCAAGTGCAAACAGGTTATCCTTGAACTTGGAAACTACAGCTAGGGAAGAATATTGCTAATTGCTTCCTTAATTGTTTTGGCCATGTGGAGCATATTACACCTGTTCTCCATAGGCAGCACTAGCTATTTCTGGATGCATTTCAACTTATCAAATTCCTTATGACTCGAATCCTAGCTATCCAAGAAGCCCAATCTCTCCCCTCTGTGCTATCATGATAGGTGAAACCAGTGGGGGCTGTTTTATTTATACTCTCTACATCAGGGACAGGACATTCTTTCATGAGAATAGAATTGCGAGGAATGCAGTGACCTTTACTCTTGAGTGGAAGTCTTTATCGCTTCTCAATAAGTGGTGTATATACTGTCTTAACTCTTGTCTAGACTAAGAGTGTGCAGCAAGCTGGGGTGTAAATATACATGCACTAGCATGCTATGCACTCTCTGTATGGACTCTGCTACTGCACACTAAAAGTTCCCTAGTGAATAGTGACCTACTCTTGTTTCAAAGCAAAGTAGATCAAATCGCACTAGAGAACTTGTAGTGCATGGCAGCTGGGTCCACATGGACAGAGGGTGCACTGTAGATTTACACCCTAGCTTACCGTGCACTAACTGTTCATCTTAAATAAGTCCTTAAATTTCTACGCATCTCTAGGGACTGTGATAGGCACATTTTATAAATATCCAGGTAAGCCAAGTATTGCATGCCACGCTGTGGAGTCTTCTACAATAAGATCCTTGCCTTTCTGGTAAGTTTTAAAATGAGCGGTATTGGAATATTTTGTGAAGTCACTGTGCATACTGCTGGTTGTACTGTACTAGTAGCAGCAGAATTTGTCCTGCCATTGTGGTCATACCTTTGACGCCTGTGCTCACAGAAATACACAACAATGGGGAGGGAACAGAGCTATCAAGTTAACTTGGATGGAGGAAACTTCTTAAAGACAATGTGGCTCTTAAAATTCCCCACTGCAACCTAAAGCTGAAGGTGATGAGAGAGAACTGTTCGATACCATAACTTTTGAGAGTGCTCAGGTACCATAGTGATGGGTGCCATATCTAAACCCAGAGCAATAGAACAAAATCCTTCATAAAGTAAGATTTTTAAAATTCCATTAAACTCCTTATAAAAGGGCATCTTTGACTGAGTGAAATTTGACCGCTCTGATTAAAAGAACCAGAGAGAATGGCACCTTATTGACTTTCCACTGGAAGAGAGCTCACATAACCACATCATCTTCAAGTAGTGTGTCTGTGGTTGCTCCACTTCAGATGCACATGCGCCTCTCGCCCTTGATTGGAGATTTATAGCTAGCAACATCTGTTTGGCCCACACCTGTGCCCTCTGCCTCCTCATGGCAGACACAGGCTACATGGAGGTTATGATGGGTTGCCTTTGGGGTGCCACCTGGAACTGGGGTACCACTGAGCCCTCTGACTCATCAGCCTGGGCTCCCTCTCACACTGTGCTGCTGTGACAAGCTGCAGACCTACTCCCAGTCTTACACTTCCACCAGCATTCGCACAGGCAGGGACAAACCCAGATGCAGTTAACATGCAAGCTCTCTGACCAGCCACTGCATGCACCAACAATAGAGAGGCTAGAGCCAAAATAGCCACCAGCTTCCCAGCCTAGGACCTCAGAGCTGTACTACCCTGCCCTGGTCCATATCCCAACCAGTATGAATTTATTATCCAGTTCTCCTCCCCCTCAATGGGCAGAGGAAATGCAACAAGTCTGTGTTAAAGCAAGCTGCAACTTCTCTCCCCCACCCCAAAGACTTCACTTAAAGGGACATTGGGTTTAAATTAAAACATAAAACAAGTTTATTTACAAAAGATAGATTTTAAGTGATTATAAGGGATAGCAAACAGATCAAAGCAGATTACCTAACAAATAAACAAAAACAAACTGAGCTTAACGTACTACATAGATTGCTAATTCATATCCAATTTTCCACCCTGAGAGATGGTACAAGCAGGCTTGCAGATTCTTAAGGGACAAGCAGCATTTGCTTTGCATCTTGGAATCCCCAGGTTTTCATACACAGGATAGAAATCCCTTTAGCCTGGGTCCAACACTTCCCCCAGTTAGGTCTTTTTTCCTCAGGTGTTTCCTGGAGTCATCTTGTGCGGGGAGAGAACAACAACAGATGTCACTCCCAGCCTTATATAGCTTTAGCATATGGCAGGAACCCTTTGTTCCAAAACAAGTTTCCAGACCAATGTGTGGAAAAATACAGACTATCCCAAAATGGAGTCCAGAGTCATGTGGCCTGGTCACATGCCCTTGCATACTTTGCTGAGTCATAGCAGCCATTACTTACAGGCTGTCTGGAACATTTACAGGAAGGTTAAGATCTTCCAGGGTCCATTGTCTTTGCTGATGGTCCATCAGCACTGATTGCTTTCTTCATTGTTGTACCTGAAACGCTAGTTGTGGGTGTCATCCAGAGTAAACACATTTTGAATACAGATTAGTCAATATTCATAACTTTAGATACAAAAATAATACATGCATACAAATAGGATAATCATATTCAGCAAATCATAACTTCTGACACCTCACATGACCCATCTTGTACAAAATGCATCATAATTATGCCATAATCATCATATAATATCACTGTGGAGAATATGGGGTGCAGTGTCAGGGATTTATGGGCAAACCACCTTCAGTTACTTCTCCATTGCTTCGACCTGAGATGGAACACTAGCATGTCTTCCTAGAGCATACTCTGCCTTTTCGCTTTCTCAAAGTTAGTTTGCAGTTTTAGTTTTCTGTTTAGTATAGTTAGTTTTAGATGACAGGACTGTTCTCCCCTCTTTTTTCCCCAGCGAGACCTGTCTTTTCCTGGCAGAGTATGCCTGGTTCATTAGTCTTCAAATGTTGCCTCTCTTGCCAGGAGGCTGTAATGGTAAGCCTCAGGCACTCCAAATGTGTAGTATTTCTGAAGAACTACATCATATGACAAGGACCAAAAATCACTTCTTTTTGGATAACAGTCTTACTCATCCACAACTGTGCAGTTCCAGGTGGCGAACTATCAGGTGGTCATGGCCAAACACAACAAACTGACAGCCTTTATTGAACAGCTGCCACATGACTGCTGGGAGCAATTCCAGTCCATAGTTGGAGGTCAGCTGTAGGCCAGCATGGCTTTCCAGGCATCCCTAGATGCTGCAGACACTGCTGTCTGATCCATCTCTGCAGTGGTAGTTATGTGCAGGGTGTCATGGTTCCAACTTTTGGGGTTTTCAAGAGATGTTCAAAACATTGTAGAGGACCTCACCTTTAACAGTCATAAAATTTTCTCGGAGACCACAAATGACTCCCTGAACACTTTGAAGGACTCCGAGGGTACCCTACGTTATTTGGGCATTTATACACCTTTTGAGTAAGATGTTTCAGTAGGTCACAGACTGCCCAGAGATCTCACCCAGCTCAGTTTGGTGTACCATCAACTCTCAAAATCGCAAAGAAAGATTTCTGAGGAAGAGGACCACCCGGGTGTCCTCTAAACCAGGGGTCCCCAACCCCCGGTCCGCGGCCCAGTACCGGGCCGCGGCCTCTTACAAACCGGGCCGCGCCTGCGGGAGGTCTACCCGAGCCGCGGGACGAGCGCTCCCTCCGCAGTCATGCCTGCGGGAGGTCCGCTGCTCCCGGGGCTCTGGTGGACCTCCCGCAGGCATGACTGCGGACGGTTCGCTGGTCGCGCGGCTCAGCTGGACCGCCCACAGGCACGCCTGCGGGAGGTCCACCGGCTCCGGTTGAGCTGCCGCAGGCATGCCTGCGGGCGGTCCAGCTGAGCCGCGCGACCAGCGAACCGTCCGCAGTCATGCCTGCGGCAGCTCAACCGGAGCCGGTGGACCTCCCGCAGGCACGCCTGCGGGCGGTCCAGCTGAGCCGCGGGACGAGCGCTCCCTCCGCAGGCATGACCGGTCCCTGGTCCTGAAAATGTTGGGGACCCCTGCTCTAAACCACACTTCTGTTAGGTTGGTTGAAGGTTCAGATCCTCTGTCCTCTGATTTCACAGTTGTGCCCCTTAGCCCACCTTCCTCCCTTTGGGGACTGCCTTGTTCATTTCCACCAGGCTTGAGAATGGATCACCATGGAACAATGGATCTTGGATGTCATAACTTTGGACTAGGCCCTCCCTCTTTAGGGATCCCTCTTATGAGCTTCTACTGAGTGAAGAGGGTGACTCGCTCCTCTGGCCAGAAGCAATAGAACTGGTCCCTTCCCCTTACAGGAGTAGGGGGTTCTACTCAAAACACTTTCTAGTACTGAAAAGGGATGGATGTTGGAGGCCAATCTTAAATCTAAGACAGCTGAACAAGTTTGTGAAACCTCAAAAGTTCAGGATGGTGACTCTGCCAACTAATTTCTTCACTAGAGGAAGGGGATTGGTTTTTGTCCCTCAACCTACAAGATGCCTACTTCTGTATAACTATACACCCATTGCAGAAGAAATACCGATGATTCACGATAGGCCAAGACCGTTTCCAGTATCAAGTGCTCCCCTTCAGCCTATCCTCTGCCCCAAACGTGTTTTTTGAAGGTTCTAGCAGTAGTGGCAGCTCACCTTCAGCAGGAAACGATCCTCAGACCTCAGTGACTGGCTACTCAAGGGCTGTTCTTTTGAGGCAGTTATCTACCCAGAATGCCCTGGCTCTGTTCTGGGAGTTGGGCCTACAGCTAAATGTAAAGAAATCCTGACCATTCCTCATTCTCTGTCTCCGGATGTGGGCCGTGCACTTCACCCTAACCTGGCAGTTCTATGCCTTACAGCCAGGCTCCTGCATAGTTGTCAGGAATAGAGGTTTCCTGCTCTACGAGGTGCAGCAGATGTTATTAAACAGTAGAAAAACATGAATGCACATTACATACCTGCAGAAATGGAAGAGATTCATCTATTGATGCAATCGTTGTTCCCTCTGTCCAGAATCCATTCCCCTTTCCCTCATGCTAGATTACCTGCTAGATCGGAAGATACCTGGGTTATCCATCAAGGTACACCTGGCTGCCATATCAGCCTTTCATCCATGGTTGATGTATTTGTTCTCTATTTGTTCTCACACAGTATAGTCCAGATTTATTAAGGGTCTGGGTAATCTCTTCCCACACATTGGACACCCCCCTGCCATCCTGATTCTCAGCCACCTCATGAGACCTCCGTTTGAACCAATGGTTCATTTATCTGTGAAGATGGCCTTCTTAGTTGCCATCACATTGGCTGGTGGGGTCGAGGAGTTTGAAGCCTCAAGGGCAGATTCTCCCCCTCCCTCCCTTTTGCCCTGTTTTTATAACGATAACATCTCTACATTCATATCATAAGCTCCTCCCAATGGCTAAACTGGATTTTCCAATCTATCCATCTACCAGTTATTTTTTCCCAAAATCTCATAGTTCTCAGCATGAATCCTATTTCTATACTCTGGCCTTCTACCTGGGTGGGACTAAGCAGTTCAGGAGATCTAGACTCTTTGGATCTTTCACAGATAGTTCTAGGGGAGCTTCTATTTCTGCTCAAAGGCTTTCAAAATGGATATTGGGTTTTATCTGTTACGAGTTTGCAGCTGCTCAGACCCCCCCCCCCCCCACACACACAGTGGTCAGAGCACATTCAACCAGATCACAGATTTTTGAAGAATGTCCCAGTATATCTGAGCAATGCAGAACTGCTACATGGACCTTAGTCCACAGGTTTTCAATGCATTATGTCCTGCTCTGTGCCGTCAGACCTGATGTGACATTTGGCTCTGCAGTACTGTCTTCAGTTGTGGAACCTGTTCTAAAGTACCCTCCTCCTAGGATACTGCTCAGAAGTCACCTGAACTGGAGTACCCGTAGGGACCCTACTCAAAGGAAATATTACCCTGTACTGTAACTAATTCTTTGAGATGCATGTCCCTATGGGTGCTCCACTACCTGTCATCTTTCCCCTCTGCTTTGGTTGTTCCCTTGGCTGAGGGGATGACTGAGTAGAGAAGGAACTGAGGGTGGTTCACCCATGCACCCATATATAGCCTTGGTGTCAGCCCCAAGGAGGGTGCATACACAGGCCAAACGGACACTGCTAGCTAGAAATCTCTGATGAAGGGCTCCAGAGGAGCACTCATAGGGGGACACATCTCGAAGAACTGCACAGCGTGAGTAACGGTTCCTTTATGTGATTTGAAAAACAGCCGTTAAACTCATTCTGCTATTCCCAACTGGTGTCCAAGTGAAAAGGTAGCATGTGCTAATTAAATAGTACAAGCAGGATAGAAATCTGAATTTCCCAATATGTGGGTAGATCACTTCTGATATGGTCAGGATTTCAGTTCCTAAATGTTGCAGACGCTGGGCCAGATCCAGAAAAACTGGCATCAGGCACACATTCTAGGTCTGTATGCCTGCTAAAACCACCTGTGTCAGAGGGGATTTATCCAGGGGAGGTTAAGTGGCTTGTCACCACTGATCTCCCCCATTTTTTCCACCAATAGGAGGGGGTTGGTTCAGGTGTTCCATCAGGTCTCATTTGGAGTTTCACCACCAAGATGTCTTGGGTGTGCCCCCTTTCAGGTCAGTATTACTATTTTGCAGGCTGCACTGTCTGACAGTTCAGCGTTGTGGATTGTTTTAAATCAAAACTATTTTAATCAGCAAACAAAAAACCTTGATTTACATCATTGCTTTTAATCTTATTTTGCATTTGTACTTTTTGGTTATTTTCCTAAAGAAAAGTTGATTCTCATTGGTTAGTAACCATTAAAACGTTGATTTGCAACTCAATAATTTAGTCTTTATACTAA
This sequence comes from Mauremys mutica, assembly GCF_020497125.1. NCBI lineage: Eukaryota > Metazoa > Chordata > Testudines > Geoemydidae > Mauremys > Mauremys mutica. The sequence goes on from NC_059079.1 coordinate 65,559,228, forward strand.
ATTTGGTACTACTTTTTGCTAACGGGAATATGCTATATCTGTACATACGTAAGTAATGATATAGCTTAACGTACATTCAGATCTTAGTTTTTACATTTTTTCTCATGTTAGAAAAAGGTGAATGATACATTTCTTACCAGCAACCATTAATTTTTTTATTTGTGATTTGTGTCAAGCTCTCTTTGGATGGAAATTCAAATAAATTAAAAATCCAGAAAAACAGCATTTTAATTCTATTAAATAAAACTACTCTTAAATGTGCTGAGTACACAAGAAAAATGTTTATCAAAACATATTTTTTATTTAAAACTGATTTAATAAAAGAAGTGTTAGCTGTAGTCAGTGAATTGAACTGGTTGTTTCTGGTTGCCATGTCCTTCAAGATTTTAGAAGTAGTAGGTCTCATAATCTCTCACCTAGTTTTTATTCATAAATTGGAAGAGGAAATTAAGTTTTCCTGCTTTTTCATCTCCCAGCTGGCTTCTTAACTATGAATGAACTAGGCATTGAACTGAACAAGTTGAATAAAATGAAATTAAGAAAATACTCTCTTTCGCTGAACCTGCAGAAAAGGCCACAGCTTCAAAAGCTGATTTTGGACTCTGGTTTCAGGTGCTTGGCCGGTGACTTCCACTGTTTTCAGTGGTTTGATTTTTCTTTAAATCTTGCTTTGGAAGCAAACATACTGTGTAATTTTTATATGTAAATAGTCAATTTAGGCCTGATCATAGGGTTGTCATAATTTTAAAAATTAATTTTAAATGGGTTTACTTTTAAAAACAAACACATTTAATTTAAATGAAAATTTGATTTAAATAAAGCTTGTTAAACTTTTTTAATCATTGATTTTTATCTAGCCTGCTGTTGCCTGTGTAGGAGGTTGGAGTCTTTATGCCAGCACCTGGTTGTCTACCCACCACAAGGGCTTCAGCACAGTTCATACCAACATCCTTGGGAGAATTTGGTCCACAATATTTGTTCTGAATTCTGATTAGTTCTGATCAACTAATCCCCTGATTTTTGCATATGACCAACAGGGTCATCACTGAATTAATTACTTATGCTACAATTGAATTCCTTCATTTAAAATTATCTCACATCATGGTCTTTCAAGGTTTGTTCCTGGCAAGTTCATAGTATAGCGGAGCAGCAGCTCCACTATATTTAAAGTTGAGAAGCCATCATTACATAAAAGTTGACTCTTTCAAGTGCTCTAAAATCTGCATGTCTACTCAGAATGTTTATTTGCCTTGAAATTTGGGGTGCCATGCGGGGTCGAATTAGTGATCCGCTAGCAAGGAATTCACTAGGGTTTCCCCCTCCCCCCGGAAAAAAACCCAGCTTTTCTTAAAGTTGACGCAATCTATCACCATTTATTTACTTATTTATTTTATTGCATTCACCTGGAGCTCAAACCATGGCTTGGATCATCCCCAACTGATCTGTTACTCAACATTTATCTCAGCTAGTGCATCCTTTTGGGGACACAATATTGAAAATGTGATTTTTAAAAATTAGGCGCTCTGAACTGGTGTGTGCCAAATGGATTACAATGCACATGTGCAGAAAGGCTAGCCAACAGGGTTTCTAGCCAGCTAGTTGTCTGGGACCTGGATGGCTTTAGAGTACTTACTGTGGCTATTGAACATGAGCTACAGCAAATATAAGTTCAAAGACTACCTTTAGCAGAAATCTGAGCCAGATCTATAGGCCTGTTGCTACAATTTGCCTCTGTCAGGGTCAGTTTTTATTTTGGGGCAATGTAATCTGAATCTAGCAGATAATTTGGAGGCATGCAAACTATTTTTGAAAAGAGAATAAATTACATATGTGAAGGCTTGCTGGGAAGGGTTGGGGGCTGGGGCAGATGGCTGTGGGGCTGCAGCGAGTGGGATAAGTGAGACTAAGCGGTGACACAAAGGGAGGGTAGGAGAACCTGTCAGCTCCACATTCTTCACACTCATATGTGCTGGGATCTGTGGGGTCTGATTGTCTCTCCCTGCCCCCAGGTGAGCCAGGTAACAGAAATTTAAACATGTGAAAACCAGGAAATAAGGTACACGCCTGGCTGGAGTGGGGGCAGGAGCCAGCTTGGAGTGGGGTGGACTGGGGAAGCTTGGCAGGAGGACATAGCTCAGTGCACAGGCTGCAGAACCGAGCAGGTATGCAACCCTTCAGTAAGCTGCTGCCAATAATGTGTATGCAGCAGAAGAGGATGCCAGATAACAAAGCACAACTCGTCACATGCCCATAGCTTAATGGGAGAGGAAGAGGAGAGCAAGATGGAAATGTTGGCAAATGGCAGGAGGGGCTATATGTTTTGGGCAATGGTGAGGGAGGAGGTGGAGGAGGAGAGACATACCAGTCTTCTCGGATGTGCTTAGTATAGTACATACTTCGTCAGGATTCTGTGCCATAGACCATGTCTGGAGGCTTCTCTTTGGCCCATGAGCAATGACACACTCTGGACATTTTGAAGCAGGACCATTATCTCTGTTCCGCTACAACAGGTTACAGGAAAGGGGAGGAGTGCTTAGGAATCACTTAGCAGCCATTTGGCCTGGATGGAGAGAATACTGGATGGGGACTCAGATCTGCATTCTATTCCTGGGGTAAGTAATTTTACTTCTCTGTGCCTCAGTTTCCCCATCTGTTAAATGGGGATAATGATGGTTACCTCCTGTGTAAAGTGCTCTGAGAAGGACCAATAAAAAGTGCTATATTAAGAGCTAGGTTTGATTACCTCTCCTCAGCAGTATCTCAACCACAAACCTATGTGATAACTATTACAAGCTAAATGGCCACGAACTCCTACAGAAAACATCTGTTTAAAACAAACAAACAAACAAACAAAAAACAACCACCAAACAAATTGGCCAATTCACTGATGCAAAGCATTGTTAATGCGGAATTAAGTTTACCCTGCAGTGTTCTGTGCCTTTCCAGAACTCTAACGTCTAAAAACCAGGAAATAAGAGTTAAGGTACCTGCCCCCAGAACCTTAATTCTGCTGCCTTTGAGCAATGCCCCAGTACACCCATAACACAGCAATAACCCCCCGCTTGCTAAATCTGACAGCCCCATTGCTCTTACCCAAGGGATTCCCTCTAACACTGTACTACTGCTTTCACAGCCCTCTCTCATTTCCCACCTCACTGCTGGCAATCTCCAAGGCCAGAAGACTCCTGTGCTCCGTTAATGACACAACCTACAGGATTCACCACTGAGATGAGGGAGCCTGGCTCTCACGTGCACCTCTCTCCTCTGGTCACATGAGGAGGGGTTCAACCCACCCAGAGGGAAAAGGCCCCACAGACGTCATCAGACTCTAATCACAGCTCAGACAAGCTGCTCCAACTAATGCCCCCACCCTTCAGTACAGCTACAGCTAACGCAGTGAATGCAGCTGGAGTGTACGCAAGTAATTCCCAATGGCTGTTCCCAGCTCCAGGGGGGCAGAGTTAACGTTTCATTAGCAGGTATCTTAACTCTTCACCCTGTTTTTTCAGAAGCTGGGGTGTCATTTAAACTTTGTGCTACAAGGGCACAGGATACAATCAGGCTACTTTAGCTCTGCCTTAACGAAGCGTTGTCAGTGACGGGACGGCTCTAGGTATTTTGCCGCCCAAGCACGGCAGGCAGGGTGCCTTCGGCGGCTTGCCTCCGGGAGGTCCCCGGTCCCGCGGATTCGGTGGCAGCCTGCGGGAGGTCCGCCGAAGCCACGGGACCAGCAGACCCACCTTAGGCAAGCTGCCGAAGGCACCCTGCCTGCCACCCTCGCAGCTACCGGCACAGTGTCTCCCGTGGCTTGCCGCCCCAGGCACGTGCTTGGCGTGCTGGTGCCTGGAGCCGCCCCTGGTCAGTGAGTTGTCTATGCCGGGCTAGAAAAGATTGTGGGTTTTAGCTCTTGCCCCTCTCCACCAATTGAGTCAGGTGATCAAAATGAGTCTCAGCCCATTGGAACAGGGAAGCAGAGGCCTGCAGCCTCGTTCGAGAGTTCAATAACTATTGACCACATAATGTACTTGAGTGGGTGTGTTGAACAACTGGTGCCATGTAAGAACAAAGGCCTTGGCTACACTAGAAAGAGGTTGCTATACCAGCAAACCCTCCTAGTGGAGACACATTTTCGAGAGTACTTTTTTCTAGTGTAGATTATACCAGGTCCCCAAACAAAATAAGCTCTGCCGGCAAGGTTGTCTACATGAGGACTTTGACATAAAACTGCTTGGAAGTTAGGAGGGTGTGTGGGGTTTTTTTTGTTTTGGTGGGTTTTTTTGTTTTTTTTTCCCCCTCCACACTCCTAATCAATCTGCAAAGTTATTCCAGAGTTATGCTAGTAAAACTTTGAAACGTAAACCCCTTTAAGTCCCTTGGGTGTAGCTTGCATCTGCTTTGGCTGGAAGGACCAGCGTTCGAAGAACTTCCAAATGTGAGACCACTTTGCTGAGAGTTGTTCAGTGCCTTCCCTCAGCGAAGGCTAGGACAGAGCAAACCACAGCTTCCTCTTTTGCTGTGCTGGTAGTGTTTTTTATTATTAGCAATACCTCTTTGATGAAAAACCTCTTAGAATTTCAAGCTCCCTCATTGCTTAGTTTTTCTCTTCATGTGGGCTCCCCAGTCATCTTTCATTTCCTATTTCACAGTTGTATTAACATGATGCTGTATGTCAAAATCTCTCTTTCCAGGCCTCTTTCTCAAATTGATCATAACTCGAGTTTAGAGATTATAGATCTTTCATTCAAAGTGCTCAACAGAGTCTTGCCTGAAATTACTTTAAAAGAAGAGTCTCATTTCATCTGGTGATGTCTCACAAAGTAAGTAGGGTCAGGCTTGGATGGGATGCCCAGCAATGCCAAAATGCTGCATTCGGGTGAGCTCTAACTTCATGTTGCCAATTCTTGTGATTTCTTTTTATCATGAGTCTTGCAGTATTTAGTGTTGTTTGTAAAGTTCTAGACCTTGGAGTCATGCGGATACTTCAGAATCACAGCTTTTATTTATTAACCCCCCCCCCATTTCTAGCCCTCATGGTTACAGAAAATTCTGGAAAACCTAAAGGTGCAAAATCCAGAATTATTTAATTGTTGTGCTGAGGACAACCAGTCATGGCTAAGTACCCTGCTGTGCTAGCCACTGTACAAGCAGACATATCTGGTGTCCCCCCCCCCCCCCAATACAAATGTTTTATTTCTTATAATCCTGTGATCTTTAAGCCAGTGTCATGATTTGTGGGGGCTAAGTTGTGATTCTGAGCACTTGGGGGTGGCGATCCCACATTCCTTCCCTCCCCATTGTATCTCGGCAAGAGGGAGGATTAGTAAGTAGTTAATTTCCAGAGAGCTGGCTGACCTGCTGACTGGGAGCGAATTTTTATCCACTTGAACACGAGACACTTTGGCAGTGAAGTTGCATGTACCTTGCTGCTTTCCCTGGGCTTAGCAAGGGCTGCCAAGATGGGTTTGGAGTGAGGGGCTGAAGGTCAGAAAATGCTCTTCAGAAGGAGCGAGGTTTTATGGCATTTTTTCTGCAGCCCTCTGTTTGGTAACAAGTGGTTTGAGCACTTGGCACTTCACCTTGTGTCATGGAAAACTGGGCCCACACGGGAGTGCTTTGGGTGCAGGAGGGAGGTGGGAAACGAGCCACTTCCTTTCTTGCCAACACACTCTGTGCCTGTATCTGATTCAGATTCTCTCACTCAGAAATCATTCTGTACATAGAATCACACAAAGGTAGGGCCGGAGGGGACCTCAAAAGGCCATCTAGTCTCGTCCCCTCCCCCCTATGCTGAGGCAGGACCCATAAATGTAGCCCAGCCCTGACAGGTGTTTGTACAAGCTATTCTTAAAACCTCCAATGACAGATTCCACAACTTCCCTTGGAAACCTGCTCCAGAGTTTAACCAACTATCCCTACAGTTAGAAAGGTTTCCTAATGCAGTACCTAACCTAAATCTCCCTTGCTGCAGATTAAGCCCATTACTACTTCTGACCTTCAGGGGAGATGGAGAACAATTGCTCTCTGTCATCTTTATACCAGCCCTTAAAATATTTGAAAATGATCAGGTCCCTCTTTCCCCCAGTCTTATTTTCTCAAGACTAAACAGGGCCAGTTTCTTTAACCTTTCCTCACAGGTCAGGTTTTCTAAACCTTTGATCAGTTTTGTTGCTCTCCTCCGGATTCACTCCAATTTGCCCACATCCTTCCCAAAGTGTGGTGCCCAGAACTGGGCACAGTACTCCAGATGATGCCTTCCCCAGTGCCAAACAGCATGGGACAATTCTCTCCCGTGTCTTACATATGATACTCCTGTTAATACACCCGTTGTTACACCCCAGAATATTAGCCTTTTTTGCAGCTGCATCATAGTGTTGATTCATGTTCAGTTTGTGATTCACTATAACCCCCAGATCTTTTTCTGCTGTATGACCACCTAGCCAGTTCTTTCCCATTGTGTAGTTGTGCATTTGAGTTTTCCTTCCTAAGTGAAGTACTTTGCGCTTGTCTTTATTAAAATTCCTCCTGTTGCCTGACCAATTCTCCAATTTGTCAAGGTTATTTCAAATTCTAATCCTGTCCTCCAAACTCCTTACAATCCCTCCCAGCTTGTTGTCATCCAGAAAATATGTAAGCATCCTCTCCACTCCATTATCCAAGTCAGTAATAAAAAAATTTAATAATACTGGACCCAGGACAGATCCCTGTGGAGCCCCAGTAGATGCATCCCTCCAGTTTGACAATGCACCACTCATAACTACGCTTTGAGTCCGGCCTTTCAACCAATTGTGTACCCACCGTATAGTAATTTCACATAGACCAAATTTCCCTAGTTTGCTTATGAGAATGTCATATGAGACGGTGTCAAAAGCCTTACTAAAATCAAGCTATATCATGTCTACTGCTTCTCCCCTTTCCACTAGGTCATTAACCCTGTCGAAGAAGGCAATTAGTTTGGTTTGGCATGATTTGTTCTTGACAAATCCGTGCTGACTATTCCTTAAAACCCTATTATCCTCTAGGTGCCTACAAAGTGATTGTTTCATAATTTGTTCCAGTGCCTTTCCAGGCTGCAAAGTTAGGCTGCCTGGTCTATAATTCCCCGGGCCCTCTTTGTTCCCATTTTTTCAAAGGTCCAATACCTGGCCTTCTCCAGTTCTTTTGGACCTCACCCCTCGACTGACTTTGGTGGCCCCAAGCATCTGGTGTGGCACAAAGCAAATTAGAAGTGTCCCACCTGACAGAACATCTTAAAAATAGGCAGTCCCACCCCATAGAGTTTAAGGGGCCATTAATCATCTAGTCTGACCTCCTGCATATCACAACCGCTGGACTTCCTCCACATTCAGGTTAAAATCTTTGTACATCTCTTTCCAATTCCTTTTTCAAACATACAGGTTTTCAGGTTGTTATTCAGGTCTTATGTGGGATTTTCAACGTCTTTGACTGATGCCAGTGACCTAGCAAGCCTCTTCTTGTTAAGGGAATCACATCCGCACCCTAATTCCATAAACTGTGGCCTAGTGGATAGAGCAGTGGACTGGGACTCAGGAGATCTGAGTTTTAATTCTGGCTCTGCTGGGTAACCCAGGGCAGTCACTTCACCCCTCTCTGCCTCAGTTTTCCCATCTGTAAAATGAGGCTAATGATGCTCACTTCCCTAGTAAAGCACTTTGGGATCTGCTGATGAAAAGTGTTTTATGTAAGAGCTAGGTATTTATTTCTCTGTTTATTATCTTCATATGTAGCACTGAGGAGCTAACTCAAGCAGCTGTGGACTAGTGCAGAAGATCTCAGAGAAAATAGAGAGGAAAAAATTCCCACTATTTAGCCGCGAAACAGAGTTGCGAGGATACTTGAGTATGAAGTATTCAAAATGAACCAAGGATACAGTGGAAACTGATCAACCCCACTTTTAGCCAGTACTATAATAGAACAAGAATGCACTGATGAAATTAAATGATAGTAAATGACAGTAGACTGCAAACCTCCTGCCCCACCCCAAAACACAGCATTGAGTCTCAGAGCCAGGGTCAACTCACTGAGGCTCAAAATAACAGTGTAGGCATTCCTGTTTTGCCTGGAGTCCGTGCTCTGAAATCCACCCTCCCTTGCCAGGCTTCAGAGCCTTATTAGCTGGGATGGTGTCCCTAGCCTCTGTTTGCCAGAAGCTGGGAATGGGCAACGGGGGATGGATAAGTTGATGATTACCTGTTCTGTTCATTCCCTCTAGGGCACCTGGCATTGGCCACTGTCGGAAGACAGGATACTGGGCTAGATGGACCTTTGGTCTGACCCAGTATGGCTGTTCTTATGGTTTCCAGCCTGAGCAGGAGCATCTACATGACTATTTTTAGCCATGTAGCATGGCCCTGAGTCAATTGATCTGGGCTCTTAGGCTCACTGTGGTAGGGTTTTTTTGCAGCATGTAGTCAAGCTGTGGAATTCACCATACCAGGCAGTAATACAGAGACTGCTGTGCTGTACTGTAAAAGGACTGCATGATTTTAATTTGATCATTAATGTTTGTACATAGGTGAGAAAGGGTAAAGTAACCAAGTCTTATGAGTCAGAGGCTATGCTGTTCACAGCTGAAGTTCAGGTAGGAAGAAATTCCCCACTGAGGAGGCTAGCTGCATGTGGAAGTAGAAGGAGGAGGGTCCCCTTTGATGCACTGAGCATTGACTGTTGTCAAAGGCAGGGCACCCGACCGTAGTATCGTATGTATTCCTGTGCATATACAGCATGGACAAGTGGATGGCTGATGGTATTTTTCTCCATTCACAATCACATGCACCCTACATCTGTGTATTTTAATCATCCGATATGTAGACCCAAATATCCAATTTCCACTGTGCAGAAATATTGAAAATATCAGAAGCGAAGCAAACCAAACCAGCGAAGCAGACAGTGGGTGTTGCTGTGAATTGAGACTAATGCATCTGAAATATCAACTAGTTTTGCAGTGGATTCTGCTGATTATTTCACTGTGCACAGTGAAATATGGAACAGTTTAATATCTGTTTCACTGGGTTAAGTATAAATATGTTCCACTTCGCTTGGAACACTTGAAGGGTAGAGCTCAGACCACAAAATGCTGTGGGCAGATCATCAAGAAAAGTCTCTCTCATCTGGAAACCCTGAGTTTCAAGTTGTGTCAGCTCATCAGTGCGGTGTGATGAAGTGACAGGTGTCCTTCCAGCTGCAGAAGATCTTGGAAAGCTCGCAGAGCTTGGGCTGGATTAAATCCTTTGCCTCACTGAGGGCAAGTGCAAGTCGAATGATGCCTATTGCATGCATTTAAAAAAATAAGGACGCTAGCAAAGATTCCTTGTCCTCTCTGTGCCTGGGGCAATGCTCCATAATTAAGGGTTGTAGCCTGTATTCTTTTAACAGCCTCTGTAGAATGCAGGCAGCCTGGAAGCTGTGGGTACCACTACTCGCAGTGTGGTTATGATGATAGTAAACAAGCTGTTTGTAGTTTATTAAATAAAGCCAGCAAACGCTGCCCTCCCCCGGCACCTCATTTTAGGGACCAAGATATGGAAATGAGAATCTTGTCTTCCACTGTTTTAATGGAAGCTCCTGGCTTATTCTTAATCATTTAGGTTGAAGTAAGTGGTGGCTGTAGGTTTCAAAGTGGAGATGGGCACTTTACAGCCACACAGCAAAGAATAGTCCCTGAATCCAATCTGGCAAGGGCAGGGGAGGGGGTGCAAACAATGACTGAGCTTGTAATCGTGCTGTGATTTTTCCTCTGGACGCTGGCTGAGGTTATGTGTAGTTCCCTTGGAACCACACACAGCTGTGCTGTGAGGGCCAGAAACATCAGAGCTGTGGGGCCCTTGACACTTCGGGAAGTTGGTGGCTGATCAAGCTCACAGCTGGGAGAAGTGCCAGTGATAGCACTAGGGCTGCCACAAGCTCCCTGCTGGGGAGCTGCCCGTGGCTGTGTGAGCTCCTCTGCTGAGCAGCCAGTGTGATCTCTGGCCATGGCACGAAAGAGAGCACAGGGACCTGTTGTGGCAGAAGATCAAAGGTGCCAAAGTCCTGTTTACTTTCTGAGAGACTGGAGTGCCTAATTCACTTCAAAATGAGACTTAGGCACCTTGGAAAATGTCATGCTCCTACAAGGAGCTGATGAAGGAGCTGCCAAGCCTGTACTGAACCACACCACCACCACCACCAGAAAACCTGGTTGTATTGTGCAGCAGAGACCCCTGCTGATTTACCAACCCTGCGGAGCTCTGCATGCCATGGCCTGTGGCTTCAGAACAGAGCTCTGTGAATACGCTGGAGCTCCTGGAAACTGATCAAGGCCTTTGACTTGAGGGAGACCCTTGGGCTGTGTGGTGGCTGCCAGAGGAAATGAAGCGTGAGAGAACCTGATGGGGGAGCAGTATCCGCTTGCACCTGGAGGGGGTGCTGCTGAGTTGCCTGTTGCCTTGCCACTCACAGCAGTGGCCAGCGTCTGCGGCACCAGTTGTGGGGGCTCACCCGTGGGCAGCGCTATTGTATGACAGCCGTGGGGTTGTGTGCGTGTGCACCTAGCCTGCTGGTAGCATTACCAACCCAGCTCTGTCCTGGGGCCTCGAGGGAGCCAGTCTGCAGGGCTCACAACATCCAGGGCAAACCCCTGTTTTCTTTTTGACAGGTCCTGAAATGAGAGCAATTCCTGCCCTTCTGGGAGACATGGCCACTCCCTTTATTTAACACACACATGACTGGGTCCTTTCCGATCCAGGGGGCAGGTTTCATTTTGGGGGGTGGAGGGAGTGGGCAAGAGTCGGGCGTTTAAATTTTTTTAGGTGCAGGGACATAAATAGTTGACTGGCCTGGCTAAACATGCTAAGACCAGCCCTGCCAGGTGAATTCCCATAGGTCAACAAAGAGTCGAGCTGGCAACAGCTTCCCATTCCTACTGAGCTAGACTGGATTGGAATCGCCAAGCTGGAGAAAAAGGCCTGTAGCCCACCACTGAATCTCCGAGCTGGTCTATCTCAACAGTGCCACTTAGTCTGCAGTTTAGCCACAAAGTTTAATTAGCAGATAAACTTCTGTTCTTATGCAGCTTATGAGAGCCCCTTTCTGCAGCCCCTAAATTCCTCCTGGCAATGCCGTACATTGCTGAGCTGTTCTGCAATGCCTAAATGGTCTATTTTCTCCCCGTGCTTTCAAGCTGTGGGTCCCTGCAAAAAATTCCTTTCCCTGATTGTTACTATCTGTATGTGAGCAGATCTCCAATCCCCACCCCCAGTTCTGCTTTTCTTCTAAGTTGCTAAATGTAACCTTTCCTCATGGGCCCTGCTGCCTAGTCCTTTACCGTCTTTCCCACTCTTGCCCTGGTGTCTCTCTTGTTCTTTTATCATTTATAATGTGGTCTAAACTGGAGGGCAGCAGGCAGGCGATTGAGCTGTAAAACGGCACTGATAGCTGTAGGTGCCGCCGCCCGATAGCCCTCCCAGTAAAGGGGAGCCAGCACTGGCTAGTGGCCATTGTGTAAGCTTGGTAGTTGTTGGTTCTGGGTTCTATTCGTAGCTCAGCCACTTGCTGGGTGTGTGACCTTGGGTAGGCATTACACCTTTCTCTCCCTCAGTTTCCCTCTCTGCAAAATAGGGACACCATTCAGCGAACTGCCTGGGGGCGGTGTAAGGGAAGGGCTTGGTGCTCGCAGCAGTGAAGGTGCTATGGGAAGGCAAAGTGCCCCTGCTGTTCTTTAAAAGAGCTTCACAACGGAGTCAAGAGTGTGACTTCCTGGAGGGCTGCTGATTCAGGGGGTCACGTTCCCCATACACATGTCACTTCTGCTCAGGTTAATATGTCTCAATGATCAGTAGTTCAGGAAATGAAGTGCCGTTGCCAAGGCAAAGTGAAGTGTTAAGATCCCTGTAATTATGAAACAAAACCTAACCCGTGGTGCTCACCACAGAGTCTTAGACACTGGAGCACAGGCTCAGTGCTACGTCAGAAATAGGGCAGCCCAGTTTGGTGCTTTGCTTTCCCACTCTGGTTCTTTCTAAGATTTGGGTCTGAGTGTTCTCTGCTAGGGACATGGAGCCACATCTCCTGGCATCTATCCATAAACAAGAGGGGGAACAGGTAGAGAGACTACCAGAGAGAGTGAGGGCAGGAAAGAGTCATGTGTCAGAGGAATAAATTCTGTGGTACAGAATCTACCACATTGGATGACCTAGTTATAACATGGTCGCACCCCCATTAGTACCCTAGAACAGACTATTACAATAATCTAGTCTGATCTCCTGCATAACATAGGCCAGAGAATGCTGCCCAGTAACCCCAGCATCAATCCCATAACTTCTGACTGAATTAGAGGATATATTTTAAGACATCCAGTCTTGAGTTAAAGACATCAGGTGATAGTGACTCTACCCCTAGAGAAGTTGTTCCAATGGAGAATCACCCTCACTGTTAAAAATCTGTACCCCTATTTCTAGTCTGAATGTGTCTAGCTTTAACTTCCAACCGTTGGATCGTGGTCTGGCTTTTTCTGCTACAGTAAAGAGCTGTTCGAAATCTCTTCCCCCTACAGGTACTTCTACACCAGGTCAAAAGGATAAACTAAATAGACTGAGTGTCTTTGATCTCTCACTATATGGATTGTTTTCCAGCCCTCAGATCATTCTTGCGGCTCTTCTCTGAACCCTTTCCAATTCATCAACTCCCTTGTTGAAGTGTGGATATCAGAACTGGACACAATATTCCAGTAACGGTCTCACTAATGCTGTGCATAGAGAGAAAAACCACCTCCCCGCTCCTACTTGATACTCTCCTTCTCATACATCCAAGGAGCACGTTGGCCCTCGTAGCTACAGCATCACACTGGGGGCTCAGGTTCAATTGGTTTCAGAGCCACAGTTTTTCAAGATACAGCTCGCCAGCCTCGAAGTGTGACCTACATTCTTTGTTCTTAAACCTATGTTCTGACTGTGTTAAATGCACGCTGTCCTGATGAACCCGCCTCACCACGTAGCATATACCTGATCTGTCCCCATCATTATTTACCGTTCTACAGATTTGTGTGTCACCTGCCGACTTTATCAGCAATGATTTTATCTTTGCTTCCAAATCATTGACAAAGCTATTTAACAGCAGTCAGCTGAGAACAGAGCCCTGCAGGACTCCACTAGCAACACCCCCAGCAGATAATGATTTCCCCTTTACTCTTACTTTTTGTACTCTATCAGTTAGCCAGTTGTGAATCCATGGGCTGCACTGATTTTTCTATACAGTTATTTTTTATCAGAATGTTATGTAGGTCTAAGTCAAATGCCTTATAGAAGTCCAAGTAGATTGTCACCAGCGTTGCTTTTATTAACCAAACTTCAAGTATGAAAAGACCAATCTTCCACAAAACCATATTGATTGGCATGAATTACATCACCTTCTTTTAATTCTTCACGGACAGTCTCCTACTTCAGTTTTTCCATAATTTTGCCTGGGAGTGAGGTCAGGCTAGCTGGCCTATAGTCTCCTGGGACATCCCATTTCATGTTTTTAAACTGCGGTACAACATTTGTTTTTTTCAGTTCTTCTAGAACTTCCCCAGTGTTCCAAAATTTGTTAAAAACCAGCATAGTGCCCATCTACAAAAAGGGAAATAAAAACAACCCAGGAAACTACAGACCAGTTAATTTAACTTCCATGCCAGGGAAGATAATGAAGCAAGTAATTAAGGAAATCATCTGCAAACACTTGGAAGGTGGTAAGGTGATAGGGAATAGCCAGCATGGATTTGTAAAGAACAAATCATGTCAAACTAATCTGATGGCGTTCTTTGATAGGATAACGAACCTTGTGGATAAGGGAGAAGCAGTGGATGTAGTATACCTAGACTTTAGTAAGGCATTTGATACTGTCTCGCATAATATTCTTATTGATAAACTAGGCAAATACAACTTAGATGGGGCTACTATAAGGTGGGTGCATAACCGTACTCAGAGTGGATAACCGTACTCAGAGAGTAGTTATTAATGGTTCCCAATCCTGCTGGAAAGATATAACGAGTGGGGTTCCGCAGGGGTCTGTTTTGGGACCGGCTCTGTTCAATATCTTCATCAACGACTTAGATATTAGCATAGAAAGTACGCTTATTAAATTTGCAGATGATACCAAACTGGGAGGGATTGCAACTGCTTTGGAGGATAGGGTCAAAATTCAAAATGATCTGGACAAATTGGAGAAATGGTCTGAGGTAAACAGGATGAAGTTTAATAAAGACAAATGCAAAGTGCTCAACTTAGGAAGGAACAATTAGTTTCACACATACAGATTGGGAAGAGACTGTCTAGGAAGGAGTATGGCAGAAAGGGATCTAGGGGTTATAGTGGACCACAAGCTAAATGAGTCAACAGTGTGATGCTGTTGCAAAAAAAGCAAACGTGATTCTGGGATGCATTAACAGGTGTGTTGTGAGCAAGACACGAGAAGTCATTCTTCTGCTCTACTCTGCATTGGTCAGGCCTCAGCTGGAGTATTCTGTCCAGTTCTGGGCACCACATTTCAAGAAAGATGTGGAGAAATTGGAGAGTGTCCAGAGAAGAGCAACAAGAATGATTAAAGGCCTAGAGAACATGATCTATGAAGGAACTCTGAAAGAACTGGGTTTCTTTAGTTTGGAAAAGAGAAGAGTCAGAGGGGACATGATAGCAGTTTTCAGGTATCTAAAAGGGTGTCATAAGGAGGTGGGAGAAAATTTGTTCATCTTAGCCTCTAAGGGTAGAACAAGAAGCAATGGGCTTAAACTGCAGCAAGGGAGGTTTAGGTTGGACATTAGGAAAAAGTTCCTAACTGTCAGGGTGGTTAAACATTGGAATAAACTGCCTAGGGAGGCTGTGGAATCTCCATCTCTGGAGATATTTAAGAGTAGGTTAGATAAATGTCCAGCAGGGATGGTCTAGACAGTATTTGGTCCTGCCATGAGGGCAGGGGACTGGACTCGATGACCTCTCGAGGTCCCTTCCAGTCCTAGAGTCTATGAATCTATGAATGATTCAGAGAGTGCGTCTGCTGGTTCTTTTATACTCTTGGGTGCAAGTTATCCAGTCATGCAGATTTAAAAACATTTATCTTTAATAGTTGCTGTTTAACATCACCCCTAGTTACTGATGGAATAGAAAATATATAATTGTCACTGTAAGGTATGAATACATCGTCCTGCTTCTTTCTAGTCACAGAAGAGAAATATTTGTCGGCTTTTCTCCATCATGATTAATAATTTCATCATCTTTATCTAGAACTGGACCTATCCCGTTACTATGACTTTGTTGCTGATATATTTGAAGAGTTCCTTTTAGTTGTCCTTAACCCTATTGGCCTAGAGTTTTTGTTGATACCTTTAGCTTCCTTTATCAGTTGTCTGCATTTCCCAGCTGCTGACTTATACTCCTGCCTATCTGCATCCCCATTTTTTCCATTTGATAAATTTTTAAAACAAATATTTTATATTGCAGCCTTATCTTTCCTCTTAACCAGGATGGTTTTTAACCAAATAATCCTCCTTTCTTATCTATAGAATTTTTCGGTCTTTTTGGAGCATCTAATAAAGCATAGTTAAACAATTGCCGACTATCATTCACATTTTTATATTTAAATATTTCCTTCCATTCAGTTTTGCATTTCATACTCAATATCACTGGGTCCCCCAGCACCAGGGGCGGCTCCAGGCCCCAGCATGCCAAGCACGTGCTTGGGGCAGCATGCCGCGGGGGGCGCTCTGCCGGTCGCTGGGAGGGCGGCAGCTGGCTCCGGTGGACCTCCCGCAGGTGTGCCTGCGGAGGGTCTGCTGGTCCCGCGGCTTCGGTGGAGCATCCGCAGGCACGGAGACCGGTGACTGGCAGAGCTCCACCCGCAGCATGCCGCCGTGCTTGGGGTGGCGAAATATCTAGAGCCGCCCCTGCCCAGCACAGGCAGATGTTCAAATGTAGGTGGGACCTTATGAAGGATGAGAGAAGAGACCTCCCATTTTTATCTTTATATCCTCACTTCTGCCTGGCAGCTGTGGGTATGCCCCACATGAAGGGAGTTTGGATCCAGAACCAATCTGGTATTTGGCCTGTTTCTAATGGCTCCAAATCAGAAAAGATTCAGCTCTGTGCTTTTGAATCTCATGGCTCAGCCTCATCTTCAGTAGCTCAGTCTACTGTGTGTAGTGATTAACAGGATGCCAATCAAGCTCGCAGCCAGAAGGCATCATGACACGGTACCTTGGAGTAGCCATGCTGCCGTTGTTCTCCAGGATCTCTCGTCTCAGGGATGCGATCTTCATGGCAGCGTGTGCCCAGAAGAGACGGTAATGTTCCCTGCAAACAGCTCCCCTGATGCTAAAACAATCAGCTGATTTAGCTAGCCACATTGTGTGTTTGCTACAGTGCTTCTCGTTTGCAACTGCAGATCAAGAGCCCACTAAGGGCTTAGCTGCAGCAGCTTTCATCAGCTTATCACTGTCGCCCCACCCAAACAAAATCAGATGTGTACTAATAGGAAGCAGTGGGTGACAAACAAACAATTTTCTGACATTTAAGATAGGCTTTCGGTGCTTTTGTCCTGCCCACAAACTCACCGAAACGAGCACCATTGCACTAAGCACGGTATCTAGCACTGAAAAAAGGGATAGCTGCACATGCTCTTTAGTCTCAGTTGTGCAACTGCTGGCTGACTGAGGGTTTATGAACTAATACTGGCTACCAGTTATACATTCAGCACTGTGCCACCCGACCTGGGAACATCCACCATGTGGGGTTAAAACATAGGTTATAGAATGAGGGGTAGAAGAACAATATTAATGCAAGAAGCTTAAACCGCAGTGTGTGGTTTTGATTATAAATGATCAATAATAAATATGTGACAGCCTAGTTCACCCAAGGACCTCAGAGCACTTTCCAGGCATCCTGGAAGGAAGGTAAATATTGGAATGTCGGTTTTACTCACGGGTGAGGTGATGCACAGACAACGTGAAGGACTTGCCCCAGGAACGCCACACAATTATTGGCAGACAGAAATAGCCCCTTTGTCTTCTGCTCCAACCCCCCACTCATAACACCTACTAACGTTTTCTCTTCCCCTCCTTCCTGAGTCTAGGGTTCTCTGTACTTTAGTAACAATTAAACAAATGAAAACTGTCATATCAGTGGGAGCTGGAAGTAATACATCTAACCTGCGAGGCGAGGCTGATAGGAAATCTGCGGCACTATCCCAGTTGGTTGTAAGTAGGCAGCTGGCTTTGACACAGGTGAGAAATTTAGCCTTTCCATTGTACTGATAGTCAGGATATGGACATGACACTCCAAAAGTTTGAGATGATTTTTCCTATTCCATGTGGTACAGTTAGGTGGGTCAAACCATCATCTCCCAGCTGTTTTATTCATCTTCTCCTTCGGGGCTGTTAGTAACATTTCATATCTTGATTGGCATGTGCTATATTTAGGGATAGGTGGTGCCCAACAGTGAAGCCAATGGCCAAAGTATAACTCATGTGGAGGAGGGGTGGCCAGGTGGTTTTGGGGATGGAAGGTTTGATACAGTTTTGTAGGCCCAAGAAAATAGCTTTTAATCCACTTGTCCCTCTTCAGTGACAGATCTTATTGTCTCAGCCTAGGAGTATTGGCAGAACAGGGTGTGCTTTAGACCCTGTCTACAATGGTTGACCAGCTGAGCTTAAAAACTTGATATAAACAGAGCCAAACTACTAGCTGTGGACCCAAGCCAGAACATCAGTTCCAAACCACCTGGAACTGCTAGGACATTAAGGCTTGGGTCAAACTGTTCTCTAGCTCAAACAGCATAATAAAGTCATGCAGTAATGAGGCCCATACCTAGACTAGAACACAGTCCTGACATGATTGACCTCAGCTTGGCTGGCTAGTGTGGCAGCATCAGAACTCTACTGGGACGCAACCAAATTTAACAGCGTAGATAGGACCTCAGTGATGGTGGTGGTTGGGGCGGGGGAACTTGGAGGAGCTTAAGGAAACAGCGCTGGGTTCTGGTGGTTTTATGTCTATATATTAAGAAACATAGGTTATGAGGGGTTCCTGCCTGGGTTTCCAAAACCTCATTCACTGCAAAGCATTGCATCATTGAACGACTGTGGTGAGCATCTTCAAAAGGCAGGCAGGTTGCTGGGGTTGGCGTCAGGGTTTTGAGGACAAGTCTGACAACCATTCGAGTGGTAGGAAGTAGAACTGAGCCAGAAGGCTGGGAAAAGCCTGCTTGCATCCGCTGCTCAAATATATTTTACTCCGCAGCTGGAGAACTGGCATGGCTTTTCCCATCACTCTCTCTGTGTGTTTGGACCATTTTGATCCCTGCAATATGTTGAATGCCCAAAAGTCTAATGATTCACTTGGATATGCTGCAGTCACTTTTACCTTTTGAGGGTTCAGGCATTATAGAGCAGGGGGGCGAAAGTTTAGGCTGTGAACTGTGCAGGTCAGTAGGATTCAAGAGGGAGCCTGCTCAGCCATCTTGGCTGACTCCTGATGTTCAGCTGGGGTCATGCTGAGTACCCTGGTGACAATAAGCGTCCTAGCTGTTGGCTGCCCATGCAACCCAACCCTGATTCTTTGGGGTTCTCATCACTAGCTAGTTAATGAAAGGAGTTGCATGGGGTGGGGGTGGAAGGACGGTTTGAGAGGAGACTTTGGATCTCTGTTCCAGGGAATGTGTATTCCTTGCCTCAACATTCACTGCTTCTCTGCTCTCTCACCCACTGGCTGTGCTTGCATTATGTAGGTGGAATGATGGCACCAGTGATCTACGGAGCAAGCCAGCGAAATGGCGAGCTGTTTATTCCATGTGTTTTGATCTTATTAGCACTGGGGTAGCCCCGAGAGGCCCAGCTGAGACTGGGGCTCCATTGTGCTAGCCACTGTACAGAGACATAGTCCCAGTCCCCAGCGTTCACACTAGGCAAGCCAATGGAGGTGCTGTTATCTCCGTTTTACAGCTGGGGGAGTTGAGGCACAGGGCAGTTAAGTGACTTGCCCAAGGTCACATCGGCACTGAACCAAGCTCTGTGGGTCCCAGTGCCTTAAACCCCAGGCTGTCCTGCCTTTCTTTTGCTCCTACTCCCTGGCCAGGCCCATGTCTAGCTTTCAAAGCTGACAGCTGCTGAGGTGGGACAGCACAGCGCTGCCAGCGTAGGCTGTTGGAAATTGGTGGCGGAGGAGCAGGCAGGTTCGTGCTCTAATGTGGTTACTCAGCACCCAGCTCAATGGAGGATGGGAACCCTCCCCTCTGCCACCCTCTTAGCCCTGTCCTAACTCAGGCACCTGCTCTCTTGGCCTGGCCAGCGGGTCTGGATCCCGGGGACGGCCTGTGGAGCTTACAGTTGCAGCCCATGGCTGAGCTTCTAGCTGCTCACTCAGAAGCACCTAATGTGCCTGCTCCCGTCATGTGGGAGGAGCAGTCTTGCATCAGAGGGGGTGGGCGGAAACTCTTTGAGGTTTGCTGCTTCTGGCTCAGGGTTTTCAGACTCAGGCACGTATGAGTAGATCTCTCACTGCTAGGGTGATGCAGGCGTATAAAGGCAGAGCCGGCTTCCCTCCTGGGGCTCAGTCTGCGGCTGGCACAGCCGGATTTAACTGCCGCATGAAAGAGGAGTTCCACAGCCAGGGCGGCCCAGCCATTCCACTGCCCACCATGCAGCAGAACCTGAACTATGTCTACCCCCAGATCTTCTGGGTGGACAGCTGTGCCAGTCCCACTTGCGCTCCATCGGCGCCCGTTGCCACCTGCCCGCCGCCCGTGCCGGAGAGGAGGAGGAGAAAACAGAGCAACAAGAGGGATGGCACATGCCTCTGTTTCTTGGTGGTGTTTTTGCTGGTCCTGCTGGCCCTCGCTGGAGTGGGGCTGGGGATGTTTCAGATTGTCCAGCTGCAGAAGGAACTGGCTGAGCTCCGAGAGGTAACGTCTGTCTGGTTATTAATAGACACAGAAGTGGCCAGCAATGAGACCCTTAGCAGATGTAAATTGGTGGAACTGGATTGAAGTCAATGTCCACTTGCCCCAGCTGAGGATCTGTCCCTATTACTGATGGTTATTTTACATATCATGGTCACTTACTAGGTGTGAACTTGTCTCTCTTCTGTTTTGACAGTTAACCAGCACCGGACATGTTTCTTCGTCTATGGAGAAGCGCATAGGTGAGCCATCCTTCCCAGCGAGTCACTGTGTGTGGGAGAACCCGGGCCAGGAATTCTGCGAATGGCAGCATCTCTGCACTTTCCCCCTTCCTGTCCCCAACCGTGCCCTCAATTTGGGTGGCAGATGGTGGAGTTACATCTGTGAGGCTCTGATGCTTGTTAGATGACATGTTCACTCCTTTGGCTGTAGCAGTAACTGTGCATGTCATGGGCTTGGGGGGCCGGTAGGGGTCTCCCTTCTGCTTGGGGGCTAGAAGAAAGCTGGCCTAATGTAGGCAGCCTGTGGGGAACATTGATTAGAGATGGGCCCAGCCCCGATCTGAACACACATAAACATTGCGAAAATTCAGATTCTCTTGGATTCCAACTCTGTAGCCAAGGTCCCTCCTTCTCCTTTCTTGGACGATGCATGTGATAGCCTGAGCTTCACTGTAAATGTGGGATTCTGGTTTTCTTGCCATGCTGTGATAAACGGATATAGAGAGAGAGGAGGAGAAAGGGAAATGGTAACAGATGGGTTTCCAGCATCACTATATTATTATTTCCTCTTGTTTTCCTTGACTTTTTGCTTCTTTTAAAGTGCAACTTGATTTTTTTTTTGAGTATCTAGTATACAAGCTATATTGTTGTAACTAAAACTGGCTGAGCATTTTCTGACCAAATATTTTCCCATCTGGAAAATGTTACCTCAAAATGGCAACTTTCTGGATGAATGTGTCAATTTCAATGCAGTTTTTGTTTAGAAAACAGTTTGAAAGGAAGTATCTTGGGAAATCATTCTGCCTCTGTCTTAAAATTGTAACTGAGCTTAAACGGATGCATTTTACTTCCATATGTCCAAAGATTTGATTAAGTTCAACAGAGTCACTCTGTTAGTCTTCAGTGGCCTTCTACATTTAGATGCTGCAAGGCTCCTACTCTCTAGGGACATGGAAATGGTCTTATCAGAACAGACCAGTGATCTGCAGCTGATTGTGCAAAGCTGGATTGTACCATATGGAGGGAGAAAGAAATTTCTACTTGAGCCCATCTGGGAATCAGTTTGACATCTTAAAGCATCTTAAAGTGATCTCATAGCCCTTGTATTTTTTCCTAGCTATTCTAAGTACAGATGTTGCTCTGAGTCTTGTACATTAACTGCCCAATCCTCTTTTTTTAAAATTTACCAAGCTATGGTGTATACCTGAATGCTGTCCTGCAGCAGGTAATGTCATAGGTTAATTATGCCTGCCTGATGAAGTATATCCCCTGATCCATTTTACTCTCTCTCTCTCTCTCTCTCTCTCTAATTCCCCGGAGGGGACCCCCTTCCTAGTCTTAATTTCCTCACCGCGTCTTCTTCACAAAGCCTGAAGCTGTCTCCTTTCTCTGTTTTAACACAGGACTTCTGAATGTAACAGCAGAGAAGAAGGTGATCAGGAAGGCAGCACATTTAACAGGTATGTGACACAGTGTAAAGAGTCAGCATGCCGGAGAAAGCAATGGCCACAAGAAGCCGGACGTGGGTGGGGAAAGTGGTGGCTGGGTTACTTCCTAGCTAGTCATCTGGCTATCGAGCACCAGCGTTCCCTTTGCATCATTCACCTTCCAGGATTGACATGTGAGACTCAAGGGTTCTGATTTACTCCCACTTCCTTTCCCCATTCAGTTCATCTGGTACTTTTACCTTTATGTGGGTTTTTTGCTTCACTTTTGGGCTGAGTAACCATGTGGCCTGGAGACTGCAGAGCATTTGACATGCATGAATGAACAGCCTCCTGGCTCTGAGTTTGGCAGGCATTGTGCCTGCTTTACAGGAAGAAGCTGAGGTTAAGTGACTTGCCCATGACTGGTGTGACTTGAAACCTGTTAGCATGCATGTGCCTCTGTCTAAATGCTTCTTGTTAATCTTTGTTACTAGGCAAAGCTGATCAGAAAGCCCTTCCTCTGGAATGGGTGGCCACCCTTGGGCACGCCTTCACCTCCAACATTCAGTACAGACACCGCAGCCTGGTGATCAATGAAACAGGCCTGTACTTTGTGTACTCCAAAGTGTTCTTCCGAGGCAAGATCTGCAACAACCTGCCCCTAGACCACATAGTTTTCAAACAAAATCCAGCCTACCCAGCTAGCCAGGTGCTGATGGAGGACAGAAAGATGAACTACTGTGCGGCTGGGAAGATGTGGGCCAGGGGCAGCTACCTGGGGGCATTGTTCAACCTCACCAAATCAGACAGCTTGTATGTCAATGTCTCCGAAACAGCCCTGGTTAATTTTGAGGAATCAAAGACATTTTTTGGTTTATATAAACTTTAGAGCTGTCCACCAAAGTGTTGCTCTCAGCAAATAAGCACTCAGGACTGATACTAACATGAGTTGGGTACTGTACGGCATAAGAAATATTCTGTCCATAGGACTAGTCTAATACTGTGCTGGGCTAGCAAGGATCTAGCTGGAAGATGCCCACCAAGCATCCCTTGTTTGCCCTTTGACATGTGACAGCCAAACTGACTTGGAAATGGATCGCCAAGGATTAAAACTTTCACCTTGTGAACTACTTGGATCACCCTAGGAGAACCTTATGTGTAGCTGAAAAAAATCTAGCATGCCAAAGGCCTCCTTTAAACTCACTACTCACTCACGGAGAGTGTTTACTACCTGAGAAGATGATGATGCACTGGGCCCAATTCTGCTCTGTTACATCTATGAAAATTCCGTTTTACCCTACTAAGGACAGCATTTGGGCCCCTGCAGAGATGGTGTTTGTGTGTATCTCCACAGGACTGGGGAGTTCACTGCCTGGCTCTGGATGCGATCATTGCTGGGGGGGCGGGGGGGATTTATATTATGTATGACCATTTAGCACCTTAACTCTTTGCTTTTGGAGGTGCTTCAAGTGTCTGCAGGGTATGTCAGAGGAGTAGAGGTTTTTTTTTTTTTTAAGTTATTTGTCATTTTTATCCTCAAATGTATCCTCTTCCCCTCCCCACATTTGACTTAAAAATTGGCGTTATTCCCAGGACCAGATTTTATTCCAAGGGCTCATCTGGGCCATGTTCTATAGAGGATAAGAAGCAATAATTACATGGAAAATTTGGTATACAGAAGTGTGGAGGGAGGGAAGACCCTGTCTTTAACTGCTTCTCTGCCAAACAACACGCGGTGGGTATCTGGCATCCCAGCACAGCTGACTCAGGCAAGGTTCAGCAGCAAGGAAAAGCGCTGGAGAGAATTTAGAGCACAGCATGGTGGAGTTACACCGAGTACTCCCACGTAATCCCGGGTGGGGACTCCATTGAGGTTTGCAGTTTAGGAACCAGGAATGAATTTGGCTGAAAAAATCCAGAATTGTTCCAGGGGTTTGTGCAAGTCCCTGTATCCCCTTCCCTCCTCCCTGGGGAAACTGTACCCCAGTAGCCTGTCCTCTTCTGAGCCGTGGCTGCAGCTCCCCAGCAGGTGGGACGGGAGGTGCTCTGAGGACAGCCCTTGCCCTGCTCTGCACACAGGAACTTTGAGGTGACCATCCAGAGATGGGTTTGGATCGGAGCTCTCCCTGCCTCTGCCCAGATGGATGATGTTTGCAGCTGGGGAGTTGGTTCAGGCCCATCTCTAAAATAGCCTAGGACACCCCTCCCTGCAGAGTCCCTGGAGGTCCTGGGTGATGGAGAGGAATTCCAGCAACCCCTGAGTGATGGGGCAGGTTGCAAGGGCCATGCATCCATCTGGGCGACCTCATAAGGCTCCTCCTAGGCCCTGGGGCTGCTGTGGTGCATGCTGGGCAGCCTCTGCCTCCCCTGAGGGATTCTCCCTGCAGACTTCCAGCATCCACCCAGCTCCCCAGACCCCATCTTCCAGGTCCCCAAGCCTCCCAACCCTCCTTGACTCCCCAGATCCCCCTCACCCTCCATGGCCCTTCATCCCTCTTTATCCATCCCCTCATCCCTTTGGTCCTTTAAGGCCCAGGTGTCCCCTGCACTCCCTGGGATGGGTAGGTAGCCAGGCTGCCTCCACCGCACACTGATTCACTGTCAGGTGAGACCAGCTAGTTGTGGGGGGGGAAGAGGGCTGGCACTGCAGGGGATCTCACTTTGGGCAGGTCCTGGGCGAGGAAATGGGGCAGGGTGGGACCACACTTGGGGAGCGGGGTATTGCGTGGAGGGGGAGAGAACTGAAGACAGTATAATGGGGGAAGGGAACAAAATCACTATTTCCTCTCTGAGTGTCGTCCTGATCTGGGTCTCCTAACAAACCCACTCCTGCCACAAATGTCCCTGGGGGAGCACCTCCAAAACCTGGCAGTTGTATGAAGGTTGGTCCCCATCCAGGGAGCCCTAGTATTCAGCAAACCAGCTGAGTGCTCACCCCTGCTTTCTCTAACCCCGGGGGCGTGCGGGAGGAGCCATTGCATTGACGTAGGAGGCTGTTGAGAGTCCGAGGGAGGGCCCAGAGTTTGCAGGATATGTCTAGGTGTCTGTCCAGTTAGTGCTTAGTCTGGGAACAGGTGCAATATTAGTATACCCAGGAGAAGCAGAGTGCAGTCAGTGTACAGCAGCGGGTACAGACCAGACTGCACCTGAAATCAAAATGGGAGGCAAAGCCAACCATTCTTCCCCTGACTAACCTCCACTGTCCATACCTGAGATAAAGGCCCGGCTTGTATTTATGCCCCAAGGATTATGTCTCAAATGCCCTTCCTGGAATGAGAACATAGTCTCAGTTACTTTTCATTGGTTGACTCCATGTTCCATCACTTGGCTGTACTGGTTTTTACTGGCACCTCCACAAAGGACGGGACATGTTGGTGAGCACTATTTTTGGGCTCGGTAGTAACTGAAAACCAGGACTTGAAGCTTGCGGCATAACCCCAGACTGTGAGCAATGAACGTGACACAAAGCAATGTAGCGGTCAAGCAGGCAATCGTTTAAACTATTGATGTATTGTTCCCTATAATAATCTATATGTACAGTATAAATAATGTTATTTTTATAAGTGTGATTGGCTTCATCTCATTCATGTGACTAGGAATGTAGATTTCATGAGAGCTAAGCACTAAACCTTCTCTCCTCAGCAGCCTTCATTATACATAGGGCAGAGAGGTGTTCTTCCAAATGCCAGGATGTTCAGATCCAGATTTTTTTTTTATGGGCTATTAGAAAGATTGGATCCAGCCGTGGAGTCCAGATCTCAGTTCAAATTCCAGTCCTGCTCCATACCTGCCAAACACGCCCCATTGGGTGTTCTGGTGTGGTCTGGCCCATGGCAGAAGTTTGGGGCAGGTGTGAAATTGGGAATTGAGCCCCTCACAGGCTGAGAGTGTTCCGAGCTTGGGATTTATTTCAGTCTTTGCCAGCTGTGGGTGGGGGATGGGTGCATGATTTTAATTGTTGGAAGAAGCCACATGGCATCAAGGCGTGAACGGGGCACATTGGCTATCAGGCCGCTGTGCACCACTCCTCCGGGCAGCGTGACTACAGAGGATCATCTCCTGATGATTGTTTGAGCGGGGAAGGAGAGTGAAAGTGGGTAAAACAATAAGGAAGAGATGAGCCCAAGCCACAGAATATGGCTCCAGATCTGGTTTTTGAACACCGTGCCATTTGGGAGAGGAGTGGAGATAGGGTTTGCTCTGGGGACCTTGGGGGAAGCAGCGGGGTCTCGTTAGTTAAGATACTGGGAGGGGTGGTGCGGGGGAGGCTCAGGTAGACCCAGGTTCTAGTCCTAGCTCTGCTATTGGCCTGCTTTGTGATCTGGGGCAAGTTGTCTTTCCTCCCTGTCCTCTCTCCTTTTGTCTCTTTTGTTTATAAACTCTTTGGGGGCAAGGGCTGTCTCCTACAGCGCTTAGCACAGTGGGGTCTTGATCTCATGTGTAATAACAACTTTTCATGCCCTAGTCTGCAATCAGCTGAACAGCCCTTTAGTCTCCTGAAGTCTACGTCATTAGCAGCGTCTGTACCGGGGGCCAGCTGATTTCTCACTCTCCCCACGGGCATGGCTGAGAGCAGCAGTTCCCGCACCAGGGGCTGTCGGTGGCAGGTGGTCTGTGGAACACTTGCTGGTGGTCAGTAGTGAGCTGGGTGGTGACATGATCTTGGCTCCTCCTCTTTGCACCACATTCAGAGACAGCTAGAATTACACCAAGGGCTGGGTTCACAAGGGAGACTTAGGCACTAAGGCCAACGATCAGGTGTCACTGGCAATTACAAAGCTATCGCTCAGCAGCCACCTAAACCCAAGTGCCTGAGTTTCTGCTGGTGAAGTCACCGAGACACCTGAATTTCTGCCCATGGACATGTGCACAGCTGCTGAAGTCCTGACAGTGCTGAGCTGCTTGGCACGTAACTCACTCCAAGCCCTGGTAGGATCCATCAGCTAGACAGTCCCCTGCCTAGTTCCCCAGTGTGGCTTGATGTGGGAGGTGTTCTTAGAGCACGTCTGAAAGCAGGCCTACAGGTTCAGGCCCTATACAAAGCACAGCTAAGGAGGGGATGGGGATGGTGTTCCCTTCCCCCCTCTCCAGTTCAAATATTCACCTGGGATGTGGGAGAACCAGGTTCAGATTCCCCCTCTGCCTGATTAGGAGCAGAGGCATGAAGGTGGGTCTCCTGCATTGCAGGTGAGTGTAATAACTGCTGGACTGGAGGGTAGTGAGGTGGGGTGCTGCTCCTTTCTCTGCTGGCAGCTGTTCCACTTTGTATAAACAATTCAACAGTCATTGAGCCAGGGAGAAGGAGAAACTGCAGCCGACCAGTCAGGGCAGTGAGATGGAGATCTGCTCCAAAGTTGGTGGGGGGGGGCGGATTTGAACCCCTTTTCTCAGGTGTGTCCTGTAACCAGTACGCTGAGGATTCATGGGAAAGGGCTGCCTTAGACACTGAATTCCAGGAGAGGGGTCACAGACGTGACTCCTGAGCAGTGGCAGGTGCCTAACTGCTTTTAAATGGTGGGGTCTAGGCTAAGAACATAAGAACGGCCATACCAGGTCAGACCAAAGGTCCATCTAGCCCAGTATCCTGTCTTCCAACAGAGGCCAATGCCAGTTGCCCCAGAGGAAATGGATAGAACAGACAATCATCAAGTGATCCATCCTTTGTCACCCATTCCCAGCTTCTGGCAAACAGAGGCTAGGGACACCATCCCTGCTCATCCTGGCTAATAGTCATTGATGGACCTATCCTCCATGAATGTATCTAGTTCTTTTTTGAACCCTGTTATAGTCTTGGCCTTCACAAAATCCTCTGGCAAGGAGGCTATCCCCCTTTCCTCTGCATTTCCAACAGGACAGATTAGGCATGTCCCTACTCAGCAGCAGGCTGGCTTTTGGGAATCCCTTCTGTCAGCACCTCTCTCCCTGTGTGCTGTCTGGGGAGCTGGGGCACCTCACTCGGGGTTGTGAATTCCACAAGACAGCAGAGCCCCTAAACATTGAGTGTTGCGGCACCAAAGTCTCCCTGGTGACTCTAGCCCTAACTAGCTTCCTAACATCACTGGTTGGGGTGGGGAATTATTCAAGTGGCTACAGGGAACACGTGTTTGTGGAGATCCTACACTAAAATATGGCCTACTCTCTGAGAGAGTTTGCGATTGCCCGGCTTAGTCAGGTCCTTCCTCCCCATGAGCAAAACTCAAGTTCAGCTCAGTGACATCTGAAGGGTGGTTTCCTTTTGCTTGATTCTGGGAAGTGCACTTCTGTGAAAGTGGACTGGCTACTACAGTGCAGCTGCTGCACTGTGGCCAGAGCTGATTGGGCCAGCTCTGCTTTAGCAGCTGAAACTGTGAAATAGTGTTCCACTTTTTTTCTCATGACGGAAGTGACCACCACAGTGTGGGAAATCGTGTGTCATATCTATGTCCTACCATCTCCCCTTATGTTAGCTATAGAGGAATCAGAGAGCTCAGGGCATGATATGATGTTTATCACTTGTCGATGGAGCAAGTAGCTTCTTTGAATCCAGCCTTGACTAGCAGGGAGTAAGTATTGTTACCAGCTGCTGGCTGTTGAGTGATCTGCTGGAGTGGCCTCAACTATGTTCCCAGTGGACCAGTGTCCAAATGGGAAAAAATCCCGCAAATTGTAAGTTTAGGCATTTCTGCAGAGAATGCAAGGGTTGAATGGCCCATGCAGAGCGAACTCTTTCCCTACCCCTAGAGGTGGTCTCTCTAGGACAGGACTGAAGCATGTTGCTGATATATAGGTTATGAGGCGCAAATGTACAATGTTATATGGCTTACTTACCTCTTCTGTGGATTTAATTCTCCAGCTTGTATCAGCACCCTATTCATACAAATGTGTAACAAAAATCTTATCGCACTTTTCATCTGGAAGGCTCCCAAAGGTTTTTTACAAAATGCCACACATTCATGGACCTGTTCACCCAAACCTGTCATGCAGCTACCTCTGGTGCAGAATGTTCCAGCTGCTATTACAACATACAACAACAGGGTGTGAGAGAAGAAGTGATGAAAAATAAAGCCCTTTTCCAGTTGAAATTGCTAGGGGAATGTAGACAGGGAGATTCTAATTAGGATGGGTCACTGGGTCTAACAGGCCTATATTTGCAGAAAATACTAAGATCTTCAATTGCCATAAATGGCAGGACTTACTGTTTCCAACTGATCCAAAGGCTCCCTCCCCAGTAGTGTAATTCCAATTAGCGCTATGCTGAGTACCAGATTAAAGGGAAGAATGTCACATATTGAATCACTAGTGTCACTTTTTACAGCTGCCTGGGATCTCTAGCACAGCCATGGCCAGACAGAGCCCAAACCCTCACTTAGCTGATGAGATCTGGTTAAAGTGTCAGTTATTTCCTGATGTGATCAGCCCTCTTTCCAATCAAGCGGCGTTCGTTTCCTGGATAGTGGGACCCATAATGGTTTTGAAAAGAAGTAGAGCAGAATTACCCCCTTAAGATCTCTGTGCTGGAATATGGTCCTTAGAAACAGAGGGAGATCTCTAGATGGGTGAGAAATCCCAATTCCCTTGGTATTCAGATGGGCTGTGGGCACTGGCAGATTATCACACTGGCCCATGGGTCCCAGCCAATTTGGGGCCCCTGGAAAAATCTCCCCCTGCTGTGAC
Organism: Mauremys mutica; assembly: GCF_020497125.1. Taxonomy (NCBI): domain Eukaryota; kingdom Metazoa; phylum Chordata; order Testudines; family Geoemydidae; genus Mauremys; species Mauremys mutica. Next base: position 65,588,446 of record NC_059079.1, read on the forward strand.
CCTGGGGCTGGAGGAGCTCTCGCTCCCTGGCATGGGGCTGAGGCTGCGGTAGGGGCACAGAACTTCTCCAGCCTCGGGGCCAGAGCGGAGTGTGTGTGGGGGGGTGGAATGGGGATAGGGCTGCAGGTGAAGAGGTGGGCAATCAAGCCTGCCCTATAACGGACTGACTGCTCTGCTCCTCACGGGGGCTGTGGGAACTCTGCCTTGACTGTGGAAGAAATTAGCTTCCACAAGGAGCCTTAGCCCAAATTTTTGGGCGGAAGTGCTTAGTTAGTGGGCTAATTTTCAGAAGTACAGAGCTCCCACAACTCCCACCTCTGAAAATCAGGCCACTGAGGGAGCTAAATACAGATTTAGGTGCCCAGGTTTAAACCCCCATGTCGGAGTGTGGGGGAGACAAGGCCCTGCACCCCCGGCTTCCTGCGATTCACCATAACTCAGCCAGCCAGCAAAACAGAAGGTTTATTTAGACGACAGGAACACAGTCCAAGACAGGTCTTGCAGGTACAGACAACAGGACCCCTCAGTTAGGTCCCTCTTGGGGGGGGGCAGGGAGGCCAGATCCCCATCTGGGCTTCCCTCCATTTCCTCAGCCAGCTGCAAACTGAAACTCTCTCCAGCCGTCTCACGTAGCCTCCCCCCAGCTCCTCCTTCAGCCTTTGTCCAGTTTCCCGGGCAGAGGTGTCACCTGGCCTCCAACCCCCTTCCTGGGTTCTCAAGTTATGTGCTCAGGTATCCTCCCTCAAGGAAAGTCTCCCATCCCCCAATTCAGACAGTCCCAGCAAAACTCCCCTGCAACCTTCCCAGGTCAATACTCCCCTCCCAGTATTCAAAGAACACATTAAGAACATTCCCAGTTCATCACACCCCCACGTTTCCAAACGTTGGCTCTTGCCATTTGCTGCAAAGCCGAGCTAAGGTTTATGCAGGGCCGCCCGGGGGGGTGGGGGGAGGGCAAGTGGGGCAATTTGCCCCAGGCCCCTGGCCCCGCAGGGGCCCCAATGAGAATATAGTATTCTATAATATTGCAACTTTTTTTTTAATGGAAGGGGCCCCCGAAATTGCTTTGCCCCAGGCCCCCTGAATCCTCTGGGCAGCACTGGGTTTATGCACCAGCAATAAAGATGAAATGTGGGAGGAGGAAGCCGGGAATGGTGCATCCAGTCTTAGAGGCTGGAGGATCTGCCCTTACATTCCTGTCTCACATTGGGGGGGCATAGAGCAGGCTAACAGTCACCAAGTGCCATTTCCCCAAGGGCCTATGCAACGTTAATGTGTTAGACAATAACTCTGACTGCGCGTGAGATCAAGCACGAGCGGAGGGAATGTGCCAGGTGCAAACTCACACTTGTAGTGATGACAAAAGCCAGTGTGGTCACTTGCCCAGCAGAGAAAATGGATCTTGAGTAATGATAAAAGAATCTCGGAAATGTCCGAGGCTTGATTCAGATATTGGCCCAAACCTGAACTGGACTACCAAATCTCTAGAAGCCCCATGCCACCACCTCATCCCTTAAAACCACTGCCACAGAACCTCATGTCTTTCACCTTTCACCATGGCAGGAGCCATCCTGTTTTCCCCATGTGAGCCAGCCTGGGGGCCTCTGTTGTCCTCTACCTTTGAAGAAGTGCTGCAGTGTCATGATGGGTATCTGCTGAGTCTTGGTTCCTCAGGGTTGAATTCTGGGATGTTGTGGTTCGTAGTCAGGGGCGGCTCTAGATATTTCGCTGCCCCAAGCAGGGTGGCATGCCGCGGGAGGTGCTCTGCCGGTCACTGGTCCCGCGGCTCCGGTGGACCTCACGCAGGCATGCCTGCGGAGGGTGTGCTGGTCCCGCGCGGCCACCAAAGCCGCGCAGGACCAGCGGACCCTTCACAGGCATGCCTGCGGGAGGTCCACCGGAGCCACCTGCCGCCCTCCCGGCGACCAGCAGAGCGCCCCCTGCGGCATGCGGCCCCAAGCACGTGTTTGGCGTGCTGGGGTCTGGAGCCGCCCCTGCTCGTGGTGCATTGTGGGACATACCCAATGCACACCAGACTTGAAAGGGTGGGAGTACAGGCCCAAGAGAGAGCCAGCCTGGCCCCAAAACAAATCTTGGTGGTTGAAAAGGAAGGCAAAGGTCCAAGGACAGGGTACAAGAAACTCGGAGCAGAGAGACGGAGCTAGAAGGGTGGGTTTCTCCTTAGCTGTGCTGATCCCAAAGTATTTAAAAGGAAAAAAAAGGGGTAGGGTTGGAGAAAGGATGGAGTTCGGTTAGTTTTTAATCTGACAAGGGTCAGTTGTCCACCATTAATTGAGGCACAAATGGCAGATTGGGGGTGGGGGCAGGACTACCTGAGCAGCTCACGTGCATTCGGGTAGCTTGTACCAATCTTGCATGCGCTCTGCACACTGCCTATGGGTGCAATCAGTTACCTCTTCCCAAGGGCATCAGGTTTGCACTCCCACTGATTAAAATAAAAATTGACTGGTTGGCCCAGGGTTAAACAGACTTTTTGGCCCCAGTGAGACTCTCTGAAAGCAGCTCCTGCCAGCAAAGGCTGAGCTGTGCAGCAGCCCGTCAGCATGAGGCTAACCCTGACCCAGAAAAGGTGCTACATAGTGAAGGCTGTAGTGAGTAATATCACCAAGGTCTGATCCCTTTTGTGGTTGATTTGTATCAAGTCTCTGCCCTAGCAGAGAAAGAGGGGATGGGGGAGGGGTGGGGCACACGCAGAGTTCTTAGAAACACTGGACAAGTAACGCTGAAGTGGGCCTGTTTCCCGGCAGCGAGGGGCTAGGAGGCAGCACTGTGTCAAATGGGCGATGGAGAGGTTTTTTCCATCATGACAAGAAACCCTTTGTGCATCATGGGGTTTGAAGAGGATGTTGAGTGTAGAGTAAGGTGCAGTTCTAGAGGAAGGAGATGCACAGCCCTAGAGGCTAGATGGGCCTACTGCAATGGGCATCATTACATAACCCCCTCTAACTGGAGGCAGTATAGCATAGAGGGTAGGGCACCGGACTGGGACTTAGGAGACCTGCGTTCAGTTCTTGGGTCTGCTGCTAGCCTGCTGTGTGACTTTGGGCAAATCACCTTCACTTTTTTTGTGCCTCAGTTTCCTGAGCTGTAAAATGGGGATGATGACACTGACTTTTGTAAAGTGCTTTGAGGTCTAAGAGCTGGGTATTAAAGATTGCTGCCAATATTATCCCACAAAGCAGTGGGCTCCTTTCAGACTCAGTGGGAGGGGGCTGGAGGGAGCTGATTGCGGCCACCTGGTCTAGTGCTGCCTGGAGCCAGGGGAATCTAGAGTTGGCTGCTAGCAGCTCTAACCTACGTCATTGGTGCATAGGTGTAGTGAAGCTCTGCTTTGCCATGCCTCCTTCCCAGCCCCTCTTCTGGGGATGTGGGGCCTGGCCGTGTGCTGTCTATATCAGCCATACACCAGTGGAGAATTCCCCTGCACAAGCTGCAGTGGGAACCCATCCACTTTGCACTGCCTGAGGAGGGTAAAGTGGGCAGAGCCAAGGAGAGAATCTGGCCTATTCCACCGAATTCTGCCGTGCCCTGGGTGGAGGTCAGACAAGTGGAGAGCCTCAATGTTGGCCATGAACGCTGTCAAACCAGGGGAAATTTTCATGCTTCTGGATGTCGTCTCAAAGCCGAAACTCAAGCCAGGTTCTCCAGCGAGCCTAAGGTGAGCTCGCCTGGGCTGGACAGATAGAGGTGGGAACAGTGCCAAACTCCTGAGTGTGTTGGAAGATGAAATGAAAGGCCAGCGTGCTGGCTGATTGTCACGAAGCACAATGATTCCTGTGCTATGAACCTTCACAGAGCAAAAGAGGGGGATGAAAAGTCTCTGCCCATTCTCCAGCCCAGAATGCACTGCGGGGCCAGATGGCTGGAGATGTGAACGCTCTGGGCTGCCACTTTGTAGCCAGCAACTCAGGTGTACCTCTGTGACTCAGCCCACCCGCAGTTTCACACTGCTTGGCTAACACTGTTAGCCGTAATGAACCATAGATGAAATGTGTTATGGAAGGGACTGTTTCTGCAGCCCTGACAGAGAGAGAATGGAACAAAACCGAAACTTTAATGTTTCTAAAGCAGCTGCAGGTACCATCTTGGGTTCAGAGGGTTCTTCCTCATAGTTGCTACTTTGATTATCTGCTCAGACAGGCTATCTGAAGCTAAAACAACACTTTTTAAGAGTCTACAGCAACATCCTGAACTTCCCTTGTCACTATGGGGCTGTGAAGAGGGCATGTGTCTGTGAGCCAGACTCTTAACTCATGAGCAAGGAGTATTGCCTAATGGCTAGAGCAGGGGACTCATTATTATTGATGCTGTTCTTTTTATAGCACTCAAAATTGTGGGGGGTGTTTTACAGCATGGATGGGCCCTGCCGCAAAGAACTTAGGCCTAAATCTTGAAAGGTATTTAGCCTGTTAATGCCCATTAATTCCATGCCTTTAGGTGCCGACATACCTTTGAGGATCTGGGGTTTAGAATCTACTTTTACACATGACTCTGTGAATGAGGTTAAGCAATAGGGAGTGGGAATGTGGTGAGGATGGACAACTGGTTTGGCTGCAAGTTCTTGCGGATGCTCAGCTTAGGTATGTGAGTAACTTAATGATTCAGGTAACCTCTACCCAAAGCCGGCAACCTGTTGCTGAGTGATTTCTTGTAGGTGTCATGGAAGTAATAAACCAGGACTCAACTTTCTATTCCTGGCATTGCCACTGACTTGCTGTGTGACCTCCGGCAAACCACTTCACCTCTGTCTGCACCTTGCTTTCTCTCTATCTGTAAAATGGGGTTAATAATGCTCCCTGACAGTGCAGGGGGCTGAGGTTTCATTACTGTGATTGCACTGCATGTACTTTCCTTACCCCACAGTTAAACATCAAGGAGTATGTTTTAAGCAAATGTATGTTAAACAGCTTCCAGCCAATGGTTCAATTAAAAACTCAGTTTTTCTCCAGGCCCCCCCATTTCAAGTCTTGCCCACTAAAGACTGTTGGCAGTTTCCTTTGTTAATGCCTGAGTAGTCATTTGATTTAACCTCCACTATCACCACTGTTCAGTCTCCTTTTACACATTCTTGTAACAGCGTATTTCCTATGACATATTTCCTATCATGGGAAGCTTTGAAAGCCTTGACCACAGGGGATTAATATAGGCCACCTGTTGGCTACAGGGTCTTGAGAGCTGAATGCTGAGATCACTTTCCAAAGACCCACTGAAGACTGGTCAGATGCTGAGGCATCCACTCCTTTAGATACCTGGACCTCTGGCCTTTTCGGCAGGTCTCCTTCCACAGAAGCAGTGGGGTTGCTGAACTAATATTCCTGAAAGATTGCACCCCAACCTTCCTTCTGAGGCTCTGCAAGGTGCTCTCCTCTGGTAATTGTATCCAGAGCCACTCCCCTCTGGTTGCTAATTTGAATCCAATTTGGAAGTTGAAGGTGGGAGAGGTCTTACATTCTGGTGAGGGTTCTGTGGGAAATGAATTTCACTCTAACTCGTTTTTAGTGCTCAGAATGTCACATCACAAATGTCCACCACTAGCATCAGCACCAATAAGCCCCCTTATTGGACAGCCAGAGCAAGGGGAGTGGGGACTGAATGAATCATGGAAACTCAGCTCTTCTCGCTAGCAGGGAGGAGTTTCCTATCATGGCTGCAGCAACTGACTCTGTACAGCTGCTACCAATGGTGTAAACAGAGCACTGGCATTTTCACCACTATATCAATTAACCCTGCTGAGCTTCACTGCTGAAAAATGGGTATGAAATTCCCTGCTATGGCTGAGATGTAGGAATGTTTGGTTCCATTCTCAGCTGTTTGATTGTATCTAGTAAGTGTTAGTTGTAAAACTGCTTTAACTGGAATTATCCAGGGATCTCTGCACTGGATCAGAAAGACTTGCAGATAGAGATACATGAAAAATATTCTCCAGTAGGATCCCTACTGCCTATTATTAGTCGAGGACAGCCCCCTGCAGTGAGGTCAGCCTCCCACCAAGGCCATTCCATGTTACAGAAAATCAGATACATCTTGGGAATGGAGGGGGAAGCATCACATTTATAGCAGCTCTCCACTGCATAGCTATAGCTCAGGGCCATTGGCCTTTTGCATTAGAACAAACCCAGTTTGGTCAGGGGATTAAACCACGTGGCTGCAATGGATTTCTTTAAGGTAATAGACTTCATTGTTACAGACTAAGTAGCTGATATTGATATTGCTCTGAGATAGGGCCCATGTGTTTGTACAGCACCGAGCGTGCTAGGGTCTGGGCAAACACGCAGGGTGCTACCACAACACACGGAAGAATAGTGAAGAATGAACTGTTCAAAAGGCTTTAGAAAGGTGATGGCTTGTTGTGTTCTAGATCAGTGGTTCTGGGGGTATGCAAAGGTCTTCCAGGAGGTACATCAACTCATCTAGATATTTGCCTATTTTTACAACAGGCAGTAGCAAAGTGAGTACAAAACTAAATTTCATGCAATGACTTGTTTATACTGCTCTATACACTGAAATGTAAGTACAATATTTACATTCCAGTTGATTTATTTGCTAATTCTATGGTTAAAATGAGAACGGAAGCAATTGTTCAGTGACACTTGCATATTTTTATGTCTGAATTTGTAAGCAAGGCATTTTAAGTGAGGTGAAACTTGGGGGTACTCAAGACAAATCAGACTCCTGAAATGGGTACAGTAGTCTAGAAAGGTTGAGAGCCACTTCTCTAGATCAAGAATATACTGTGGGGAGTGAGGAACAATTCTACCCTGAGGGGTAGACCCACACCCTCACCTCCATCAAACATATACTCTAGCCATGTTGCCTATAAGAAATCCGCCAGTGGATAGTGGCTTGAGGGGCAGACACTCTAATCCAGGGGTCCCCAACGTTGTGCCCGCAGGCGCAGTCCTGGTTGGTGGTCGAGCACCCGCTGAAATGTCGCCAAAATTTGGCGGCGACGCCTCTGAATGACGCCGCTTGCTGCCAACAAGCGTCGTCGTCCAGAGGCATTGCCGCCGAATTTCGGCGGATGCTCGACCGCCACCATGGTCCTTTGTCTGGCGCCCGCCAGACGAAAAAGGTTGGGGACCACTGCTCTAATCTATTGCACTTTTTATCTAGACACAGACACTTGCAATTTTAAAAAAATGGATCTATTTAATTGTATCCCTTCTCCCTGCTCTGAGTGTGGCACTTGTTGTCTTAGACCATAGGCTTTTCTGGCCAGGGACCACTTGTTTGCATAGGGCCTAACACACTGGGGCAGGGCCCCAGTCACAACTAGTTCTTCTGGATGCCCCTGTGCTATCAGTTTGGCATAGTAATGTGAAGTAACGTCTAGGCAGACAGCTCCTTGCTCCATAATGCTGAAGAATAGCATAGCCACTTGAGGGAAGGGGCAGATTCAAATAACCCTTGTCAGGTTTATTTTTGTCAGTGATGGCTTCCTAGCTAAAAGCTCATCTCCACAAGGCACAGTGGTAGTTCTCTCACTCAAGGGCTCTTTTCGGTGCCTTTTTGATGTGGTTTCCTGTAAGCTGCAGGGGCAAGAGGAGCAAAATCAACCACATGAAGAGGCTGTAACTTGTATGGGATCTGCACAGCACAAGGCGGCTGCTGCTGCCTGAGGAAACTAAACAACTGAACTCACTGACTCAGACCTCATCACCACTGTGACCTTTTTCACTCTGCCCAGCAGTGCAAGGATCTCCTGCATTCTAGAGGGCTGTGGACCATCCGTTGTCTAGAGGTTAGGGCACTAACCTAGTATTTGAGAGACCTTGGACACAAGATAGACAAGGCTTCCTGGCCTTTCTGAATGGATGGGGGCTGAAACCATTCTTCCCTTTTTGGGAAAGTGCCACTCCAGAAATATCATTGATTTGCACCCCACCCATTTACACTGAGATTATATAATCCAAACAGTTGCCTTTCATAATCGGAGACTTGCCACTAATTGGTGAACCCCAATTTCCTGCTTGAGCTGAACCAATAAATAGCTGATGGGGAAAAGTATCACTCTCCTTCCTGCCCCAGGACCTAGCATGAGAAGATCACTGCAATCAATCCCATCTTCAGTTCTCTCCAGGTCTCCTTGGTTCTTCAGAATCTCCTTCCCCACTCTGGGTGAAATCCTGGCTTCAATGAAACCAATGGGAAAAATCTCACTCATCTCAATGGAGAAGGACTTCACCCCTTGACTACAAACAGTGGAAGCTCCACAGCAGCATTTAAGATATCCCTTGACCAGCTTGTGATATCCATCTATGGGTCAGCATGCAATGCTGTTTCCTCTGTATGGGTCCCAATTGGCCTTGGCTCATGGTCCTCACTTCTGAGCCACTAATCAAAAGGGCCTACATCTTCTTCCTTTCTGCTGGCTCCCTTTCATGGCTTGCCTGGTGATTGCTGGACAGACACTGACTGTCCTCTGCTTCTTGTCAGTCTGATCCTGCTATAGTTCATCTAGGGCAGAACGTCTGTTGCTGGTGCCCATGTTCTTCGCTGGTTTGTTACTATTTTCCTTTGTCTTCCTCCACCCTTCTCATCTATCCCATAAATGGTCTCAAATTTGCTGTGCCACTCCAGAGGATGCCTCCTTAATGGGGTTTATCTGATTCAGCTTCCTGGGTTTCTCAGAGCAACTTCAGCTTCTGCTTGAATTCCCTCGGCTTCTTCATTCAGAATGGAGCCAGTGCTGGGCAGATACTGCCAACAGCAGATTTTCATAATGCAACTTCACAACATCAATCAGAATTCGTAAGCTGTACAGCTATAGCCTCAGTCAATCATACTGGGCAAGTCACTTAGTTCCTCTGTGCCGCAGCTCTCCAGCTGTAAAATGGGTCAATACTTCCCTACCTCATAGATGTGCTTGCACTGTTATGAAATGCTCATATGCTTATAAAATCAGGACAAGGGATATCACTTTCTTTCCTCTCGTTGTGAATTTGAGTCACTAGAAAAGACTCAACCACGAGGCTGTTTCCCTGAAATAAGAAGCCATAGATAACTGAATGGCTTAGGGGATTGGCAGCAGAGCCTGTCCACCAATGGTTCAAATCTGCTTCGTCTGGTTGTAAATGAAAGATGTGCATGAAGCACTGGACTTCTGTGTTCTGTGATGGGGCCCAGAGACATAGATTCTATTTTTGGCTCTGCCATTGGCCTGAGGGGTGACCTTGGACAAGCCAGGGCACACCTTGGTTCCTCAGTTTCCCCTTCTGTAAAATGGGGATGATGATCGCGACATCCTTTGTAATGTGCTTGGAGATCCATTGGTGAAAAGTGCTAGGTAAGGACTACGTATTCTGTATTATTTGATGTCTGCTCAGTGGACTAAGTGAATCAGTGTGAAGTCTCAGTACAGGTTCTAGATGAGCAAACCACTTTCCCAATTAGCACCAATTCTTATTACCAAGCTTGGCCCAGAGTCCCAGGAGTGGCAGGCTGATGGAGACCAAACTCCCCTCACACCGTGCTAAGTGCTCTTCCAGGTCAGGGCTGGGGTTGCCGCCTGTGCTGTGGTTAAAATGGAGAATTTGGGACCTGATTCTCCTGGACGCTGCTTTACACTGTTTAAAAAGCCTTTAGTGTCTCATCCCTGTGGCTTTCTCTTGCATGACATAAAACCCAGCAATGTGAGATGTCCTAGCCCCATTCTGTGCCAGGTTAAGCTTTCAGAGCGTGATAACGTGCAGACCTATCTAGGTCACCTTGTGGTGGTCTGCCTGGGGGTGCTGGACAGTGATCCCCAGGAGGAGTGCCCAGCAGCAAAGGCTGTGAATGTAAATTGAGCCCAACTATTTCCCCTCCTGTGTCGGAGAGCTGAGGGATAAGGCCACGCTGCGTTGAGCTGCGAGACTGAAGGCAAACCACACTGTTGAGAACTGAGTCTGGTGGCTCTACTGGAAGATAAAATTAGAATGGTTTCTAGGTATGGTCTGTCGAATTAAGCACATTGTGGGCCATTTGGTTTCTGTCATTTCTACCCATTATCTGATCAGTCAAGTGGAAATAACAAATCAGAAAGCATGACAGACAGCATGAAACCCAGGCTTGGAACCACGGGAAAGCAGTGTTCCTTCTGCAGGGAAGCTGATGCAAGCAACATTCACCACCACACCTCAGAGCTAGTCAGTCTACTGAAGTGTGTGTGTGTGTGTGTGTGTGTGCGCGTGTGCGTGTGTGAGCATGCAACAGCCCTTTGTACAATTCATGAATAGACTTATCCCTCTCCTTTGCAGGACCCTTATCTGAAAGGTTTAATTGTTAGTTCAGTCAGAATGATCTTTTATTCTGTATTTCACTGGAGAGCAAAGTAATCAGCTGAGGATCAGACCTAAAGCCCAGTGAAACCAGTGGAAATCTTTCCATTGATTTCAGTGGCCATTTGACTGAACTCTGAGTGCCTCAAGGAATATTGAGAAGGTAGCTGCTCTTTTTCTTTTTACATGACACACACACAACAACTAACTTAACTTGAATGTTCAGGTGACAAAATAAAGCACACAAAAGTTAGGAAATGCCAGACTTAAGGTTTTTCTGTACAGTTGGAATCCAGCCCCCTTGTGTGTATACATTATGATGCAGTCTCCCCAGACGTTCAGTGCACAGGATGGACCTGCTCTGGGGAGGAGGCAATGCTGTGTAGTGGAGGATGCAGTGGTCTGGAGGATCCCTGTCTTATTTGTTGCAGTATTTGGAAGGTGTGTGGTGAAGAAGGATAAAAGAAGGGGATGAAAGAAGACAAAGGATGGTCTCATGGGTAAGGCAGTTGAATGACACCTGGAGAGTTGAATTCTATACCTGCCCCTGCCACAGAGTTCCTGTGTGAGCCTAAGAAAGTCACTTGAATCAAACCGTTCTCAGGCAGTTTTGACCATTTTGGGTTTAACCTCTCTGTGCCTCCACTTCCCATCTATAAAATGGGGCAAATAACATCACCTAATGTCACAGGGGTGTTGTGAAGATAAAATCCATCAATATTTCTGAAGCACCTAGAAATTACGTAAATGCTCACCAGAGACAAAGGAAATGAACAATTCTATATTCGGTGGTGGAGGTGATTTTTCCCCTCCTAGCCACAAAAATCATTCAGCATAATAACAGAACATGTGTGGCTTTTAATAAGAAAGAGGAAAATTAGATTACATGAGGGAAATGACTTAGAATGATGACAGGACTGGCTATTGTCATGAGTCAGTGACCTGCAATATCCTCATTCAGCCAGGACATGCTTCTTATCACTAGGAGCATCCCTGTAACTTGTGCTCCTTTTCCCGTTAGCTAGTTCCCCTCCGCTGTTTGCTGACAGTTTGCTTTGGGGACCGTGAGTGCTCCCCCTTTGTGCATTAAAGTGAGAAAACCTCTTGCAAAGCCGTTGAATTGCGTCTGTTGGCAGCATGCTTTGCATAGCCAGTTTGGAAAATTGCTCTTCTTTTTTTGGTTCTTTTTTACCCCTTCCTCTTCCTCTCCACCTCCCTCAGATGCGTTTGCTCGAATTTCCTCTGCAAATAAGAGAATGTCACATCGACCACCTCGGCCCCACATTCTGAAACTGCTACTTCCTGTGGTCTTTGTTCGGCTCGTGTTGATTACAGAGAAGAATCAGATCGCAAGTGCCTTTTAGTGTCTGTTGCTGAGTGCAAAACGGTGTAGGTGGGCAGGCAAAGCCCCATAACCGCTCCCAATAACGACCCGCCTCACCCATAACCACTGAGTCAGCAGCTCACGCCTTGTTATTCAGGGATCTCATTCCTGCACGGCCCAAAGAAGGGAATGTTTCAAGGACTTGTCTGCACCAAAGCAATGTTGCAAAATTGTTCCAGCCATTGCTACCATGTGACACTCTGTGCCTCAGTTCCCCTCTGGGGTTAATAAGAACTGCGGCCCAGCTCCTCAAAGGTATGTAGGGGCCTAACTCCCATTGAAATAAGCAGAAGTTAGGCACCTACATACCTTTGAGGATCTGGACCTACCTCTGGAGGGTTGTGAGGCTGGTTTCATTAGTGGCTTTTCAAGGGCTGTGAGATCTTCAGATGGAATATGCTATAGAAGTGGAAAGGGCTATTACGCGTATTTGACCAGCTGTGTGGGGCTTTAATCATGTTAGACAAATACCTTACAGCTCTTTGAATATTTACCCCATAATATCAATCTGGACATTGCGACATATTAGTAGAATGATTATAGGATATAAAAATAGGTATGCATTGCAGAGGATTCTTCAAAGAGAAGAAATTCCTTAAATGCTCACATACTGATGCTAGGAGTCTGAGTAATAAACAGGACCAACTGGAAAAACTCTTGAAGAAGCAATGTGATCTAGTTGGTGTTACTGAAGACTGGTGGGAAGATGCACGTGACTGGAATGTTAAGTCTGTTTAGGAAGGATAAAGTGGGGAAAAAAGGAAGGGTTGGGCGGCATTCTAGATCAGATCCCATTCCCTGTTTTAGAGCTACCGACAACTCAGAAGCACAGGCTCTTGAATACTTATGGATCAGTGTTCTAGCTAACAAAGTGCCAGATGAGTTACTAGTGGGCAGGTCTGCTACAGACCATCAAAGCAGACTAGAGAACAGGATGAATGTCTCCTTAAGCAACTATCTATTATGTGTGGAAAGAAAAACTGTGTTATCCTGGGGAATTTCAATCTGGGAGATATATGCTGGAGGTTTTATGCTGCCACTAGTAGAACATCCTTGGAGTTTGTAAAAATTATACAAGATAATTTTCTAACACAAAATATTGCAATCAGTGCAGGGTAATTCTATATTAGACTCATTCTTGTTCAATCTGATCAGCTAGTCAAGGGTTCAGGGCACTAAAGATGTTCCAGTTGGAAGTAGAAATTGATGAAGTCCAGTATTTGCTTTGATGCCATCTTGTTTATTTACAAGGAATATGCAAAGTTCTGCTTCTCTGAATGGAGAAGAAACCAAGGAGTTTCTTAGACCCAAGCCTCTTTAGCCAACAGACCGAAAAACTCTCTCTCTAGTTTTCCCAGGGTCACATTGTGCTCACCGGCTACTACTGGGCTTTCTTGTTTTTTCCCCTCGGCCTCTCTTTGGTCTGTCTGTTCTTACTTTTTGTGTGCTCTATCTTTGCTAAAACACACTCTAAAATCTGCTGGGTGGGTTCACATACTCCTTTAGTTTTAGGTGGGGAGGCTTATCTTTACAGTTATATTAATTGGTAGGTGTGAACACACCGTTCAATCTTAATGAGGTTTTAATGCAACCTATAAGAAGGTTTCACCCAGCTCATAACATTATAAAGAGGAATTGATCACTGAACTAAAAAAAATGAGGGGTTTCTTAGCTGTGCGTGATTATGACCTGATTACATTTTTTATGTGCAAGCAGAGTATAGTTCCAGCCATAAATAAGGACTAATACTTAGTCCTGCCACGAGTGCAGGGGACTGGACTAGATGACCTCTCGAGGTCCCTTCCTATGATTCTAAGTATACCTGGTAATTTAAAAGGGCCAGTTTCCCAAAGCTGAAAATAATGATGAGCAAAATTGACTGGGAGTGAAAATTTAAACAGGAAAACATGAACTGTTGTTGTAAGCTGTTTAAGAGTAGTTTGTTTGTTGCTTACAAAGCCATGATCACGTAAGAAGGCTATGATTGATTAAAATCCCACTGGTTTAGAAGGGAAATGAAAGCCGTCACAGCAAGTACAAGACAGTATATAATAAAATGGAACAAAGGGAAAGTTTGTACCAATAAATATAAATTACAAGTGAAGAAATGCAGACATAAAGGGTTAAGGATATTAAGGGGGGGGGTTAAAAATACATCATGAACAAACAGAATGTTAACAATTCTATAGTGTGATGGAATGCACCCTTGTATTCATACCCTACCTGGTAATGTAATAATCTTTGTACAAGGCATGCCTGGTGAGGTATCATTGGAAAACTTGTAACTTGCTGATCAGTAATATCATGGTAAAATGCATATAGCAAAATGATGTGTAAAGTTATGAGCGTAAGTTGAAACGTTGACCGAAGTGTTTCCCAGATAAGCCATAAAGAAGAAAGAAAAAAAATAGTAAGAGAACAACAAAAAAACAAAAACAAACCAAACAAACAAAAACCAACCAACCAAACCAAAAAAACCCAACCAAAAAAAATACTTTAGAAGCTGGAAGCCTGCTAAACAATCAGTGGGGCCACTGGATGATCAAGGTGCTAAAGCAGCACATAAGGAAGATAAAGCGATTGTGGAGAAGCTAAATGAATTATTTACATCAGTCTTCACTGCAGAAGATGTGAGAGAGATTCCCACACCTGAGCCAATCTTTTTTGGTGACAAATCTCAGGAACAGTCCAAGACTGAGGTGTCAGTAGAAGAGGTTTAGGAACAAACTGATAAATTCAACAGTAACAAGTCACCAAGACCAGATGGTATTCACCCAAGAGTTCTGAAGGGACTCAAATATGAAATTACAGAAGTACAAAGTGTGGTATATAGCTTATCACTTAAATCAGCCTCTGTACCAGTTGGCTGGGAAGAATTGGTAGGGGAAGGAGAAGTGGGTGGCAATCTGGGCAGCAGTGACCATGAGATGGTCAAGTTCAGGATCCTGAAGAAAAGGAAGAAAGGAGAGCAGCAGAATACGGACCCTGGACTCCAGAAAAGCAGACTTTGACCCCCTTAGGGAACTGATGGGCAGGATCCCCTGGGAGGCTAATATGAGGGGGAAAGGAGTTCAGGAGAGCTGGCTGTATTTTAAAGAAGCCTTATTGAGAGAGCAGGAACAAACCATCCCGATATGCAGAAAGAATAGCAAATATGACAGGCGACCAACTTAGCTTAACAGAGAAATCTTTGGTGAGCTTAAACACAAAAAAGAAACTTACAAGAAGTGGAAATTTGGACAGATGACTAGGGAGGAGTATAAAAATATTGCTCAAGCATGCAGGGGTGTAATCAGGAAGGACAAAACACAATTGGAGTTGCAGCTAGCAAGGGATGTGAAGGGTGACAAGAAGGGTTTCTACAGGTATGTTAGCAACAAGAAGAAGGTCAGGGAAAGTGTGGGCCCCTTACTGAATGGGGGAGGCAA
Source organism: Mauremys mutica (assembly GCF_020497125.1). Lineage (NCBI taxonomy): Eukaryota > Metazoa > Chordata > Testudines > Geoemydidae > Mauremys > Mauremys mutica. Next base: position 65,603,538 of record NC_059079.1, read on the forward strand.
CCCAGTGACAGATGATGTGGAAAAAGCTGAAGTACTCAAAGCTTTTTTTGCCTCGGTCTTCACAGACAAGGTCAGCTCCCACACTGCTGCACTGGGCAGCACAGTATGGGGAGGAGGTGAGCAGCGCTCAGTGGTGAAAGAACAGGTTAAGGACTATTTAGAAAAGCTGGATACGCACAAGTCCATGGGGCCAGATCTAATGCATCTGAGGGTGCTGAGGGAGTTGGCTGATGTGATTGCAGAGCCATTGGCCATTATCTTTGAAAACTCATGGCAATCAGGGGAGGTCCTGGACGATTGGAAAAAGGCAAATATATTGTGTCTATTTTTTAAAAAATGGAAGAAGGACAATCTAGGAACTACAGATCGGTCAGCCTCACCTCAGTCTCCAGAAAAAAGATGGAGCAGGTCCTCAAGTGTAGTGGACTTTAGCGAAGCTTTTGATATCGTCTTCCACAGTATTCTTACCAGCAAGTGAAAGAAATATGGCTTGGATGAATGGACTATAAGGTGGATAGAAAGCTGGCTAGATCATTGGGCTCAATGGGTAGTGATCAATGGCTCAATGTCTAGTTGGCAGCCAGTATCAAGTGGAGTGCCTCAGGGGTCGGTCCTGGGGCCGGTTTTGTTCAGCATCTTTATTAATGATCTGGATGATGGGATGGATTGCACCCTCAGCAAGTTCACAGATGACACTAAACTGGGGGGAGAGGTAGATACGCTGGAGGATAGGGATAGGATACAGAGGGACCTAGACAAATTGGAGGATTGGGCCAAAAGAAATCTGATGAGGTTCAGCAAGGACAAGTGCAGAGTCCTGCACTTAGGACGGAAGAATCCCATGCACTGCTACAGACTGGGGACCGACTGGCTAAGTCGCAGTTCTGCAGAAAAGAATTTGGGGATTACAGTGGATGAGAAGCTGGATATGAGTCAACAGTGTGCCTTTGTTGCCAAGAAGGCTAACGGCATATTGGGCTGCATTAGTAGGAGCATTGCCAGCAGATCAAGGGATGCGCTTAGAGCTAAGTTGACACCGAGGCTGGCCAGAAGCAGCCATGACAGCAGCATGGCTGCTGCTTCTTTGTTGCCAAGAAGGCTAACGGCATATTGGGCTGCATTAGTAGGAGCATTGCCAGCAGATTATTCCCCTCTATTCGGCACTGGTGAGTCCATATCTGGAGTACTGCATCCAGATTTCCCCCCCCACACACACACACATGGAAAGGATGTGAACAAATTAGAAAGAGCCCAGCAACAAAAATGATTAGGGGGCTGATGACTTATGAGGAGAGGCTGAAAGAACTGGGCTTATTTAGTCTGGAGAAGAGAAGAATGAGGGGGGATTTGATAGCAACTTTCAACTACCTGAAGGGGGGTTCCAAAGAGGATGGATCTAGGCTGTTCTCAGTGGTGGCAGATGACAGAACAAGAAGCAATAGTCTAAAGTTGCAGTGCGGGAGGTCTAGGTTGGATATTAGGAGAAACTATTTCACTAGGAGGGTGGTGAATTCTACCTAGAGAGGTGGTAGAATCTCCATCCTTAGAGGTTTTTAAGGCCCGGCTTGACAAAGCCCTGGCTGGAATGATTTAGTTGGGGTTGGTCCTGCTTTGAGCAGGGGGTTGGACTAGATGACCTCCTGAGGTCTCTTCCAAACCTAAGCTTCTATGATTCTATGACTGGAGGACAGCTAATGTAATCCTGATTTTTAGAAAAGGCACCAGAGGTGATCCTGGCAATTACAGGCCAATAAGCCTAACTTCAGTATCAGGCAAATTGGTTGAAACTATAGTAAAGAACACACTTCTCAGACACATAGATGAAGATATGATGTTCGGGAGAGTCAACGCAACTTTTATAAAGGGAAGTCTCCTGTCACACCACAGCCATGCAGCAGCTGCACAGAAATACTTTCATTCTACCCATGCGCTTAGAGCTAAGTTGACACCGAGGCTGGCCAGAAGCAGCCATGACAGCAGCAGATGGTACAGTATAACTGGTAACAATCATTGTCAACTTGCAAAGCAGCAGACAGTACAGTATGGCTGGTAACCATCTCTGCTAACTTGCAAAAGGCAAGGGGATGCTGCTGTGTAGCGCTGCAGTACCGCGCCTGTTAGCAACATGCAGTAGACATACGGTAACAGTGAAAAAAGGCTGAACAGGCTCCATGGTTGCCATGCTATGGTGTCTGCCCGGGCAATCCAGGGAAAAGGGCGCAAAATGATTGTCTGCCATTGCTTTCACAGAGGGAAGATTGAGTGATGACATTTACCCAGAATCACCCGCGACACTGTTTTTGCCCCATCATGCATTGGGATCTCAACCCAGAATTCCAGTGTGCGGGGGAGACTGCGGGAACTATGGGATAGCTATGGGATAGCTACCCACAGTGCAACGCTCTGGAAATCGAGGCTAGCCTCCGTACATGGATGCACACTGCCGAATTAATGTGCTTAGTGTGGTCGCGTGCACTCGACTTTATACAATCTGTTTCCAAAAAACGGTTTCTGTAAAATCGGAATAATCCTGTAGTGTAGACATACCCTTAGATTGGGTTGCCTGGATGGGAGCCAAGGGCTGGAATGCTGATGGGACTATATTTGTCTTCTGGTTAACCAGTGTGATACTGCAGAAGCTTTTTTGTTACTGGTTTGGTGAATCTAATTATAGAGTAAAGCACCAGCTCTGGAGATTGTCTGCTCTATTTCTTGCAGTCTGCCCCGAGTGTGGCATTATCAGTGTGGTCTATCCCAGGCACCCAGTCACAACATCCAAGAATTGCATTAGCTCTCTTAGCTGCAGCATCAGACTGGGAGCTCATACTCAGCCGGTTATCTACCATTACCCCTAAATATTTTTCTGGCTCACTGTTTTCCAGGATACAGCTTCCCACCCTGTAAGTATGGCCTACACCTTTTCAGTTCACCTAATACAAGTACTGTAGTGCAATCTCTATCATGAAAGCTGAATTTACATATGTAGAATTATGTACAAAAGAACCTGCATTCAAAAATAAAACAATGTAAAACTGTAGACCTTGCAAGTCCATTCAGTCCTACTTCTTGTTCAGCCAATCAGTCAGACAAACAAGTTGTTTACATTTTCAGGAGATAATGCTGCCTGCCTCTTGTTCACAATGTCACCTGAAAGTGAGAACAGGTGTTCGCATGGGACTGTTGTAGCCGGCGTCACAAGATATTTACGTGCCAGATGCGCTAAAGATTCATATGTCCCTTCATCTTCAACAACCATTCCAGGGGACAAGCGACCATGCTGATGACAGGTGTGACGGGATTCCCCCCCCTGGGGTGCGGCCTGGGATTGTGGGACCTCTGTGCCCCCTTAACTCTCGCCAGCCTGGGCTGTCTCTTACAATGCCTTGCTAGTGACCAGCAGCAAAGCCCTCCAGGCGCTGTGATCATTCAGCACAACAGCATATGGAGCCCCACACCCAACCATATTGCATGAATGCTCACAGAGCCACTCATGAATCACCCAGAGAAAGGCACCAGAGCACCAGAGCCAAATCCCCGCAGCTCCCAGCCTCGTACCTCAAGATGAAATTTTAAGTGATAGGCAAAAACTCAGGGTTAGTTACCAAAAGAAAAGAAAATATAAGGCCACAGTCTAAACTCTCAACCCTATTAGACTGGGCAACATCTAGATTAAGCAGTTTTTCCCACCCCACTGAATATTGCAGTCCTTAATATACAGGTTTGTTCCTTAAACCTGAGCCAATCTCCTCTGTTGGAGTCTTGTCTTCTTCTCAGTGTCTTAGTTGCTTGCAGCATAGGTGGGGGCAGGAGAAAAGGCCAAGCATGGGGCCCCTGTGGTCTCTTTTATACCCTCAGTCCCATGTGCTTGGAGAATGCAAGTCCAGGCATGTCTGGGGGCATTGCTGAGCCCCTAAGCAAGGTTGAGCAATTCCCCTGGTGTGGCCTCATGCAGGTAAGTCATTGAATTGTAGCTCCCTTGCTGGACAATGGCTGGTGATTTCTGTTCAACAGCACCCATCTGGCCCCGGGTGTTGGTTACCTCCCTTGTCATTGTCTCTGTAGAGCCAGTATTTAAGCAGCTCCCAAACCCACAACATATTTAGTGACAACCGTACAACACAATTCTCATAACTTAATATGTGCTGATGATACACATAATTAGATAGAACAATGACTTTCAGCAGATCATCACACCTTACAAGGCATGCTTTATATATAAGATCCAGATTATGTAAAAATGAGGAATATGGGGGTTCCAGGATGCTCCCCCAAGGTATAGAATGTCACAACAGGTTCTGCTCGATAACAATCCAAAGCAGTATGGACCGACGCGTGTTAATTTTCATTATCTGAATCAGATGCCACCAGCAGAAGGTTAATTTTCTTTTTTGGTGGTTCGGGTTCTGTAGTTTCTGCATTGGAGTGTTGCTCTTTTAAGACTTCTGAAAGCATGCTCCACACCTCGTCCCAATCAGATTTTGGAAGGCACTTCTGAGTCTTAAACCATGGGTCGAGTGCTGTAGCTATCTTTAGAAATCTCACATTGGTACCTTCTTTGCGTTTTGTGAAATCTGCAGTGAAAGTGTTCTTAAAATGAACAACATGTGCTGGGTCATCAGCCGAGACTGCTATAACATGAAATATATGGCAGAATGCAGGTAAAACAGAGCAGGGGACATACAATTATCCCTCAAGGAGTTCAGTCACAAATTTAATTAAAGCATTTTCTTTAACGCGCGTCATCAGCATGGAAGCATGTCGTCTGGAATGGTGGCCGAAGCATGAAGGGGCATATGAATGTTTAGCATATCTGGCATGTAAATACCTTGCAATAGGCCAGCTACAAAAGTGCCATGTAAAGCCTGTTCTCACTTTCTGGTGACACTGTAAATAAGAATAGGGGAGCATTATCTCCTTTTTTTGTTTGTCTTAGCGATTGGCTGAACAAGAAGAAGGACTGAGTGGACTTGTAGGCTCTGAAGTTTTACATTGTTTTGTTTTTGAGTGCAGTTATGTAACAAAAAAAAATCTACATTTGTAAATTACACTTTCACCATAAAGAGATTGCACTACAGTACTTGTATGAGAGGAATTGAAAAATACTTTTTCTTTTGTTTATCATTTTTACAGTGCAAATATTTGTAATAAAAAATAATATACACTGATTTCAACTACAACACAGAATACAATATATATGAAAATGTAGAAAAACATCAAAATATTTAATAAATTTCAATTGGTATTCTATTGTTTAACAGTGTGTTTAAAACTGTGATTAATCGCAGTTAACTCACACGATTAACTCAAAAAAATTAAGCATGATTAAAAAATTAATTGTGATTAATCAACAGCCCTAGTTAACACATTTACCCTTTTCAATAAACATTTAATCTAAAAAAAACCAACATCCAGTTCTTCTGACAAGACTTGCTTTCCTCTCTCTTTGAGGACTGGTATTAATTATATTACTATCATAAGAACATAAGAACAGCCATACTGGGTCAGACCAATGGTTCATCTAGCCCGGTATCTTGTGTTCCAACAGTGGCCAATGCCAGATGCTCCAGAGGGAATGACCAGGACAGGGCATTTATGGCTTGATCCATCCCCTGTCATCCAGTCCCAGCTTTTGACAGTCAGAGGTTTAGGAACACCCAAAGCATACGGTTGCATTCCTGACCATGTTGGCTAATAGCCAACCTTCTCTAATTCTGGCCAGGAGCACTCACGGGACGACGATGATGGATATCAGTCATACTGCATCGTCTGCTGTCCGCAAGGGAAGAGGATGCTGCTGTTTAGCGCTGCAGCACCGTGTCTGCCAGCAGCATCCAGTAGACATACAGTGACATTGAAAAAAGGCGAGAAAGGATTTTTTTCCCTTTGCTTTCATGGAGGGAGGAGAGGGGGCGATAACATGTACCCTGATGTTATTGTTTTTGACGCAACAATGTTTTTGACCCTTCAGGCTTTGGGAGCTCAGCTAAGAATTCAAATGGTTTTTGGAGAGTGCGGGAACTGTGGGATAGCTACAGTCGTCAGTCGCCCCTCTCTCTGTGAGTGTCCATTTCATTCTTTGGCTTTCTGGTATGCTTGTCTCAGCTCCTTAAGTTTCACACAGCACTGTGTTGAGTCCCTGTTGTGGCCTCTGTCCATCATAGCCTTGGAGATTTTTTAAAAATGTTTTGGCATTTCAGCTATTGGAATGGAGTTCTGATAGACCAGATTCATCTCCCCATACAGAGATCAGATTCAGTATCTCCCATACGGTCCATGCTGGAGCTCTTTTTTGATTCTGGGACTGCATGGTCACCTGTGCTGATCAGCTCTCCACGCTGGGCAAACAGGAAATGAAATTCAAAAGTTCGCGGGGCTTTTCCTGTCTTCCTGGCCAGTTCATCCGAGTTCAGATTGCTGTCCAGAGTGGTCACAATGGTGCACTGTGAGATAGGTCCCGGAGGCCAATACCGTCAAATTGCGGCCATACTAACCCTAATCCGACATGGCAATACCAATTTCAGCGCTACTCCCCTCGTCGGGGAGGAGTACAGATATCGATATTACCAGCCCTTTATATCGAAATAAAGGGCTTCGTTGTGTGGACGGGTGCAGCGTTAATTCGGTTTAACACTGCTAAATTTGAAATAAATTCGTAGTGTAGACCAGGCCTAATATAGGGAGAGGTTACTGAAAACCAATTTCACCATATGTGAGGTTGTTTCTAATCCCAAAGGATCTGGCACATATCTCCAGGGCAATATGAGTCTCAGATCTTACCCAAATGTCATGCTGTCAGCCAATCCTTAGTAAACTGACTAAAGATTTAATAATAAACCAAAAGAAGATGAGACACTGGGTGGGAAGGGCCAGCATTCTGAGGTGGTACAGAGTGGTCTCTCTCTCAGCTGCTTGTCTGGCTGATTCTTGCTCAGGGTCTGACTGATCGCCATGTGTGGTGTCGGGAAGGAATTTCCCCCCATGTCAGATTGGCAGTGACCTGTGGGGATGGGGAATCACCTTCGTCTGTCACGTGTGGGTCACTTGCCAGGATTATCTGAGTATATCTCACTTCCTCATTTCCCCGCCATTGTGGGTGCGTCGAGCTATGAGGCCTGTCATTCCCTCCTATTCTCTGCCTGTGGCACCCAATAGTCCAGTCTCCTGTCTAATGTAGCACTTCAGTCTAATTTTGGTCGTGGGGTTTAGTGTGCAGTGCTAGGTGGTGGTGGTAGTGGTGGCATGTGATATACAAAAGATCAGATTAGATGATCTGCTAGTCTCTTCTGGTTGTAAACTCTGACAGTTTCTCTCAGACAACTCTCTCTCCTCAGGAGTGGGGGAGGTAAAACTAGAGACAGGCATTGTTCAGCTTCTTCCTAGTCACAAACACTTTTTGGGTGACAGTGTTGTTCCACTGAACAGAAGGATAAGAGATTATTACAGTCTACATGGATCAAGATAGCAGATAGCAAAGGGTCCTTTAATCTAGCAGGCCAAGGAATTACAAGATCCAATAACAGAAATTCAAACTGGAAATAAGCACCGGTGAGGGTAATTAGCTACTGGAACAATTTACCTAGGGCTGTGGTGGATTTGCCCTCATTTGAGGTCTTTACATTAAAATTGGGTGTCTTTCTAAAAGATCTGTTCTAGCTCAACAAAATGTTATTGGGCAGGAATCACTGGGTGACTTTCTCTTTTTAGTGTAGACCAGGCCTAACTCTTCCCATGGAGAGTTTCATCCTGAGGGCTTTCAACCATGCACATGACATTTGCCCCTGTTGCTGTAACAGTGTGAATGACCTTAGAACACTGACCTGGACCCACCAAATCGCAGAGAGGAGTCATGACAAGCCTTCATGGGCCTCATAGTAGAATGACATCTCCGGCTGGTGACAATGGAGGCTTGGCTTCTCTACACAGTCTGGGGGAGAGGCCTTCCCTGGGTGACCCTTGGTAGAATGACACCAGGCTGACAAACCTGAGAGCAACCACAGACAGACACTGCTACCAGGAACTGCATGCAAGAAAACCACTACCTTGACATTTGTAACCTACATTTCCCGACCCACTGGCGTGCAGTTTCCTGAAGTTGTGTATACACAAGAGACAGAGGAAATACCTTTTTTTATTTGTATTTCCTGCTCTAATTAACAGTCCCTTGTTTATGTGCAGCTGCAGTTAACCCCACCCCCAACCTCGCAGAGCCTGTCACTCAGAGGAACCTGTTATGATCACAGGCACCTACGTGTGGAACAACATGGTCACCCAAAAAGTGCTGGTGCCTAGGAAAAACCTAATCAATGCCTGTCTCTAGTTTTCCCTTCCCACCCCTAGGAGAGAGAGTTCCCTGAGAGAAAGTGGCATAGAGTTTATGGCCAGATCAATCTGACCTTTGGTATATCAGACGCCACCAAAACCACCTAGCCTCCGCACACTAAACCCCACCACTGAAATTAGACTGAAGTGCTACAGCACGCAGGAGACTGGACTGTTATGTGCCCCAGGCAGAGAACAGAAGGGACTGAGGTTCACCAGTGCCCACGCACCCGCAACGGAAGGGAAATGATGCAGTGAGATAGACCCAGATAATCCTGGTAAGTGAGCCACTTGCTGCAGAGGAAGGTGAACCCCTTTCCCCAGGTCATTACCAATCTGACCTGGAAGGAAATTCCTTCCCGACCCCACATGCGGCAATCAGTGAGACTCTGAGCATGCGAGCAAGAACCAGCCAGCCAAGCGCCTGAGAGAGAGAATGCCCAGTGCCACCTCAGAGCCCTGTCTCTCCCTGCCCACTTTCCCATCACTGGCCATGGCAGCCCTGATGCTTCAGAGGACAGGTATATTTTTAAAAGTCCCAAAATACACTAGGCAAATCCCTTCTTGACTCCTGGCGGTTGCCAGCTGAAGCCCTGAAGCATGAGCTTTGGGAACATAAGCGATAAACCAAAGTGAGCCCCAGGGCTTCTGAGCCCTGTCCCCTACCATCATAACAAGCCTGTCATACAGTAGCACTCACAAATCTGTCCAGTGCTCTCTTAAAACTAATTAAGTGCTTTGCCCCACAACTCCGATTGGGAGGCTGCTCCAGAACCTCACCTTTCTGGTGGTTAGACACCTCCTTCTCATTTCCAGTCTGAATTCGTTCATGGCTATTTGAACTTGTGCCAACATTGTCCTTTAGCTTAAATAGCTCTTCACCCTCCCTGGTATTTACCCCCTGATGTATTTATAGAGAGCAATCAGATCCCCTCTCAGCCTTCTGTTTTCTAGGCTAAACAAGCCAGGCTCGTCCAGTCTCCTGTCACACCACAGCCACGCAACAGCTGCACAGAAATACTTTCATTCTACCCATGTGCTTAGAGCTAAGCTGACATCTGAGCCTGAGTCAGCTCTGTGGGTACCTGGGCAGAGCCACCTCAGCACTGATCTGCCAGCAGTCGGCCTCCCCCGCAAAAGTACATCCTCCAGGAGACAGAACTTCCAGAAAGGAGAACAGATTCCCATGGGACACACACTCAGTAAAACTCCCACCACCTCAGCCAAACAGATGCTCCCTTTGGCTTATCTGATAGAGCTGCTACCTTCCAGCCCTGTTTGAACTTTGGTTGTGGTATCACCTATATGTACACAATGCCAGTCAGACCGGTGATTCCAAGAAGGGCTTCAATCCATTCCAGCCTTTGGCCCCCAAATAGCAAAAAACACTGGTTCACCCCCAAAGGAGATGAGGTGACTCCTCCTGGCTTACGGCCTCAGTTCTTAACCTTTTCCATATTGTGATACCGTGACACAAAAATGTTGGGTCACCCCCTCCTGTCTAGTCATGTAGAAAGCATGGGTGGACACAACTCTTTGAAATCTGTATGTGACCCCAGGTTAAGAACCTGTGACTTACAAGAAGGGAGAGGATGTGACATTCAATTGCATATGGGAGGAGGGAATCAGAGATCCATAGGGCTAGAAGAGACGGCAAGGGTCATCTAGTCTAACCTCCATCTGGTAATCTAGTAGCCCAGAATGAAGAGGATCCCCTTTCTACCGCATATTTAACCCAGCTCAGCTAGGGTATCAAACTGCTCAGAAGACACTTTTCCCCCTGCTCTGTGACCACATTCAGTACATCCCTGACGATCCATTCAGCACAGGAGGTGTGCTCCTCTGGGAGATGTTGCCGGAAGGAGGAGGTTAAAGAAGAGGGGAGCGCCTATCTCAGGGAAGGCTCCACTGCTCTTTGTGGAAAAAGGGCCCTCATCATTATCTGGTGTGATTCAACCATCCCAGTGTCTGAAAGAAAAGTCAATAACAAAATGCAAATCACTATGAATCACGTGCGGGCCTTGCCCTCCACAGGGCTGTTTTGGAGCCGGGTATCACATTCTGAATGTCAGCTTGCTGCTCCTCTTACTGGTGCCACATTACTCTGCCATGCAAATGAAGGGCAGGAACTCTTCAAGCTTGCTCTGGGGAGGAGCAGTTTGGGGGCAGAACAGGTTAGCGGGGGAGTGGGGAACTGGAGGTGAAAGTTGAGGTGCATCAACCAAGCTGCACAGCCAAGGCTCAGGTCTAACAGTAGGGTTTGCTGCAAGTCAGGACTGAGGTGCAGGGACAGAACTGAGAGGGGGACCAGACGGGCCTAAGCAGGGTGCTGATGGTCAGCGTTGAGGGGCATCAGCTAACACGTGTGAGGTCCAAGCTTTTGGTCAAATATCATTCTGCTATTGCTCCTGGATATTGTGAACTCCATGAAGAAGAGTGTTCACGAGACTTGTAACACTAGTCTGTGTGGGCAGGCACTGGCCCATTGACCTCAGTGCTGTCCTCCAGAGCCCTGTCCCCCAGTATGTCAGGCTCGGGCCACTCCAAGTCATGATGAGTTGTGTGTGGTTGTTTTAAACTGAAGACAAACCTCCAAGACAAAAGTCAGTTTCCTCTGGGACAATCCAGATGCAAACCCAAATCTCCCCCTGAGATGGGAGGGGACAGCATTAATCTATCAGCCCCTCTTTCTCCTTTTCCCTGCCATGAATGTCACCCACACAACAACGTGTGCCTGCAGTTCATGTCCCTGGTCCAGAATGAATTAACCATGTAGAGTTAATTCTTCCTCTCGCCCCTAAATACAAGAATTCTGCTGCTCACTGAGAAAGGGACACACAAGGGAGAGAAAATCAACCGGACATTAGCTGGCCCTATGTTTGGGAGGTTGGGAAGGTGAGCTCCATACCTCTGTGCTTTATTTGTTATGAAATAGATTAGCCAAGATCTGCAGGAACATGTCCAGCATCCCCACATCCAGCTCACTGCTCCACTTGTGTCCTTACACAGGTCCAAACTGCATACCCAATGGAACTAGGGAACTTCACACTCACCCAGCACTCAGGGCATGGTGCCAACTGGCGTTGAACCTCCTGCTGATCCTTTCCCAGCTTCACGGAGTCATTTCCACCTCTCTGGTCTGCACAGCTGGACAGAAAATGTCATGAAAGCAGCATTTCTGGTGGTGTTCGGATCCTTCCGTTTGCAGGCACCATCCAAAGCAGGCAGAGCAGAGCTGTGTGACAAAGGAAAAAAGGTTCACCTTCTGAACACCAGGAAGGATCCATTGCCAGTTCAGCTTGAGGATAATGTAATCATCTCATTTCTAGAATGACTCCCCTCCCAAACTGTCATTTCTTCCATCAGCACTGAAATGCAGCCACTCCTGGTGTGGAACACAGTAACAACACACAACAGTTGGAGGGCAGGAGTTGAAGAAGGCCATGCTGTATTGATTCACCGGTCTCTCGTTACTGATGGGTCTTTTGGGAAATTTAAAGCTAGATAATACTCAGCCCTGTTATGGGAATACAAGGGGAGAGCACGGCATATGAGGTATTGTTCTTTACAAAGAGAGCTTGTGTTCAACCAAAAAATTATTTTATTCTAACTTCATATGCTCCTAGTATACCAGAGACTGCTGCTACCCTCCAGCTCTCTGTCCTGCTCAGCACTCAGAACCCTTTCAACTCTCCAGCCACCTCCCGCACCCTTAGGTAACAGCGCCAGCTATTTCACACACCCATAGCCTCTCCCTCTTCCATCCCTGCCAGGAGCCATGTACGAGCTAGGTGCTTTTGTTCCCAATACACAAGGAGCTGGGAAGGTTAGAACAAACCGTAGCACCAGACCACAGCCCTGTGCTCTCATCTGTGCCAGGCAGCAGATCTGTGTTGTATGCTGCACCTAGCAGAGGGAGTGGCATGCAGAGTCTGTCTCCACAGCAACTAGACACCCGCAGCTGGTCCATGCTAGCCGACTCAAGCTCACGGGGCTGTTCGTTGCTGTGTAGACTTCCAGGCTCAGGCTGGAGCCCAGGCAGAGGGGAGAGGGTCTCAGAGCCCATCGACTTAGCCACCGCCTCTCAGGAAAGTGGATTACTTACACCAATAAGAGAACCCCATTGTTCTCTCAGTCTATTCTGTGGCACCACTGTAGCATTTCAAGTGTAAACAAGCCCTTACAGTACCGATGCAGGAGCTGCACCCACACAGTCATTAAGCAGAGGTGGGTGAAAGCACGCTCTAGCTGGACAATAAACACCTTGCTGAGGTTTCTGTATATGGCAAAACACCTGCAGAAAGAGAGCTAATGTTCAGGCTGCCTTTGGAGCCCATGTGATCCTGAGTGAGCAGTTCTTATGGTCAGGAGATCTCCAGGTGTAAAGTGCAGGGGCCAAGGGAAAACTGGGGGAATGAAGTGTGTTTAAGCAGTTAGATTACAGTGAGATTCCAGGAAATCCATGAGAGAGAGAGAGAGAGAGAGAGGCCCCAGGCCATTGCTTCTTGAGACAGGGCTAGGGTTGCCAGGCATCCGGTTTTTGACTGGAACGCTCGGTCGAAAAGGGACCCTGGCAGCCCCAGTCAGCACGACTGATTGGGCCATTAAAAGTCTGGTCGGCAGCACAGTGGGGCTAAGGAAGGCTCCCTGGCCCCCCCATGGCTTCTGGAAGCAGCTGGCATGTCCCTGTGGCCCCTAGGCACAGGGACAATCAGGGAAGGTCTGTGTGCTGCGCCTACCCCAAGCATTGGCTCCGCAGCTCCCATTGGCTAGGAACCATGTCCAATGGGAGCTGCGGGGGTGGTGCCTGTGGGTGCAGGCAGCACGCACGGCACAGATCCGCCTGGCTGCCCCTAGGAGCCTAGGAGCCAGACATGTCGGCCACTTCCGGGAGCTGCGCGGAGCCAGGGTAGGCAGGGAGCCTGCCTTAGCCCTGCTGCACCGCAGACCCTGGGAGCCACCCGAGATAAGCTCCGTTTAGCTGGAGCCCACATCCCGAACTCCCTCCCGCACCCTAACTTCCTGTCCCAGGTCAGAACCCCCTTCCTGGAGCCCGCCCCTTCCACCCCTGCCCCCAATGCTCTGCCCCATCCCTGAGTCCCCTCCCACACCCAAACTCCCTCCCCGAGCCTGCACACCCCCCTGCACTCCAAAACCCTTGGCTCCAGCCCCCTCCAACATCCCAAACCCTTCATCCCCAGCTCCATCCCCAAGTCCGCACCCCCTCCAGCCAGAACCCCCACTCTCTTCCACACCCCAGAGCCCCTCCCACACCTGAACCCCTCATTTCTGGCCCCACCCTGGAGCCCAAACCCCCAGCCGGAGCCCTCACCCCCTCCTGCACCACACACCCCTCTGCCCCAGCTCAGTGAAAGCGAGTAAGGGTGGGGGAGAGCGAGTGACAGAGGGAGGGGGGATGGAGTGAGTTGGGGGAGCACTGGAGACAGGATGGTGCAGGGGCGTGGCCCCAGGGAAGGGGCCAGGCAGGGCAAGTGTGTTCAGTTTTGTGCGATTAGAAAATAGGCAACTCTAGAGACAGGGCTGTCCTTACCCATACACAAAGTACGTAGCTGCGCATGGCACCAGGACAGAACCAGGACTGCTCCAGCTCCTGCTCCACCTCTTCTCCATGGCCCCCATCCCTGCTCCGCCCCAGCCCCGCCCCCACTCCACTCCACCCCTATCCCAAAGCCCCTGCCCGTGCTCTGCCCTACCCCACCTCTTCCCACCCCCGCCCCACCCCTGCTCCACCCCAGCCCCGCCCCCACTCCCCTGAGGAGTGCAGCAGGGCTGGGCCTGCACTCACCAGTGTCAGGAAGTGCAGCAGACCAGCCCCAGCCGTGCCACTGGTCAGTGCTGGGGGGTTCCCCCTGCACCCCAAACCAGCCCCCCCCCCGAGGCCTGCCCCCCCCATGTGTGTGGGGGCTGTGTATGGCCCCAGAATAGCTAGGGATGGCCCTGCCTAGACAGGGCAGTGGTGGGTCAGGTGGGATCTTTATGAGAGAGAGTGCCTTTGCGCAGATTGTGACCTTCTCTGCCTGAGGAAATCAAAACTTTTTTACATTTTGTAATAAGCAAAATGAACTAAGAAAACACCTGAATCTTTATTCCCACTTTCTGTCCCAAACAGAAACTGACGAGCTGCAAGGCCCCGAACTTTGCTACATCTGGCAAAGGGGCAACAGAACAAAGGTTCCATTGCCTTTCATCAATGTCCAGCTGGATCCATAGAAAACCTTTGGTCACACGTTCAAGTGCCCAGCACTTGACTACTTTGGCAACTATCTCTTGTTCTGCAATCCACGGTAACAGCTGTGATCAGTGGGGACCTGGAGCCCAATCAATCCCAGGATTAAACGCGCTGAAGCTGGAGGCTGCATGTTCTAAGCATCAGCGGCTCATCTCTGGAATTTCCTTCCCTTGCAAATCAAGTGGAGACTGAATCCTACCTCCCTGATGGCAAATTCAATATGCATTGCTCTGTATCTTTCTCTTTGCCCAATACAAATGGCTGTAGCATAGCCAGCTGAGTCCTTTCGGGAGGCACAATATCTTCCTTCAGGAGCTTCCAACTACCCTTGAGAGGAGTGATTTGAATAGTTATAGGGGAGGGAAAGATGCAGTATGAGGACACATTTGGAAGGTCATGGAGAGGGAAGCCCTGGTGGGCAATTTAAAAAGGCTTGGATTTGAGAACCAGCATCTTGTTTTGCACCTGCAGTTTTGGAGATTCTTTTAGATATCTGCACATCTGATTAGAAGGTGCAGATTCTTAATGTCCACTTGGCAGAGTGCATCTGTATTTATTGGCAGATGCTAAATGGGAGGCTGAGTTGACCCATTTAAAACACAAAAAAGAGCCTCAAAGAGTTCATTTAGAACCAAATAAGAATTTGAAGTTTTCACTGTGTAGAAGTTAGAGATGGATATAATTTGTGAGTTTCTCTAGTCCATTCACCACTCAGCCAATGCAGGAGTGTTCCCTATGGTATATTCTCCTGGGCTTTGCCCAGTTTAATTTTAACTGATTCAAATAATGGGGCTTCCAGCACTTCCCTTAGGCATCTCATGGCTAGGAGATGTTTCCTGATAGCAAACATAAGTGCATCCAAATCAAGCAGTTTTAGGCTGGCTTATCACTGCAGTATTTAGTATTTGAGTGAGAAACTGATCTAGTGCACACCAAAATGGCGCAGAACACCTCTTAACCTGCTGTAACATCACATTGCTCAGTGGTGACTCACTTGCCTTTTGTAACCTTGTTAGCTGAGTTCTTGTCCTCATCAGCCGCTATGCAAGCAAAAAGCCTCCCAAGCAAGGCCAGGTTTTGTAATGAGTGCGTCACCAGCTTGACAGAGTTAAGCTGACAGACCATGCAGGCAGGCAGGAGTTAATGTGAGAAGTGGAGAGATTAACTCTTAATCAGTTCTGGACTATTGGGAAAATTGCAGAAGGCCGGAAGAGTTCTAACATTGTGCCAATATTTAAAAGGGATAAGACAGGTAATTGTTGGCCTGTTAGCCTGACATCAACCTTGGGCAATAGCGGAAAAGCTAATAAAGAATTCAATTAATAAGGAGTTAAGGATAGGTATATAATTAATGCCAGTCAACATGGTTTTATGGGAAATAGGTCTTATCTCCTATTTGATGAGGTTACAAATTTGGTTGATAAAGGTAGATGTTTGTAAAGTGTTTGGTCTTAGTACCACCCAACATTCTGATTTAAAAACTAGCACAGTACAACATCAATAAAGCATATGTTAAATGGATTGAGAGCTAACTAACTGACAGATTGCAACAAGTAGTCATCGGTGAGGGATGATTGTCCAATGGTGGTGTTTCCAGTTGGGTTCTCCTAACTGGTGTTAGACCCAGTGTTGTTCAACATTTTCACCAGTGATCTGGAAGTAAATATAAAATCACAGCTAGTAAAATGTGCAAATGACACAACGACTAGTGGTGTGATAAATAATGATGAGGGCAGGGCATCAGACAGAGCAATCTGGATTGCTTGGGAACTTGGGCCCATTCAAACAAAATCTGTTTTCATACAAAGTTGTACATCTAGGAACAAGGAATGGGGGACTGTATCCTGGAAAGTAATGGCTTTGAAAAGGATTTAGGTGTCACAGTGGACAAGTAAATCAGCATGAACTCCCAGGGTGATGCTGTGGTAAAAAGGGCTAATGTGATCCTTGGATGTATAAACAGGGACATAGGAGTAGGGAGGGGTGATTTTACCTGTGCATGTGGCATTGGTGAGACCAATGCTGCATCTGGTTCTGGAATCCACATTTTTAAAAGGATGTTGAAAAATTGGAGAAGGTGAAAAGAAATACAAAAATTATTTGAGGGCTGGTAAAACAGCCTGGTAGTGAGAGACTTAAAGAGCACATTCTCTTTAGCTTATCCAAAAGAGGATTGAGAGGTAACTTGATTATGGTGTAAAGGTACTTTGATAAGAAGAAAATAACAGGTACCGAAGACTCTTCAGTCTAGCAAAGAAAGGCGTAATGAGACTCAATGGCTGGAAGTTAAAGCCAGACAAATTAAAATGAGAAATAAGGCTCAGATTTTTACAGTTAGTGTGATGAACCATTGGAACAAACTACCAAGGGAAGTAGTGGATTGTCCATCTTCTGAGGTCTTCAAATCAAGCCTGGATGCCTTTCTGGAAGGTACTCTTTATACGGGGATAACTAGGTGAAATTTAAGGACCTGTTATACAAATGGTCAGACTAGATGATCTAATGGTCCCTCCTAGTCCTACAAGTCTATGATTCTGCCCTTAGATTCTATTAATCTATTAATCATGTCAAACACTTACCAGTGACTCCAGACTTGCTGTGGGAATTTGAAGCCAGTTTGGCACTGAACAGGGCAACTAATATCCGCTTCCAGCTATAATCACTCATTCCTTCACTGTTTTGACTGCATGAGCTGCAGTGTGGCTGTTGTTCGTTTGGGCACTGTCACTGACATAACAGGGTCTCTAGACCTTGGGGGTAGTTTGCGCCTCAAAGGCCAGATGGGTGGCCCAGGTGGAGGGACTGCCAATAGAGGGGAGACCATCCACTCTAAAAGCTCACTAGCTAGTTCTGGAGGATTGAGCTTTAGCAGCATAAACATCCAATTTGAAAGACCTGCTTTAATGAGAAGGTTCCAATGGGTAACCATCTTCACTGCTAAAACTTGTGCCTTTTTTCTCATTTGAATTTCTAATTTGTACTTGTCTGGCTTTAACTTCCAGCCATTGGTGGTTCATGTGCCTTTCTCCAAAGCCCAGCAGGGCTGACTCAGTTCTTAAGCCTTCTCAGATAGATATATTGAGTGCCAGGCAGTTTTCTCTCTGTCTCTTTCAGGTGAGACCTTAAGAATTGTAGGTCTTTTCTGATCTGCATGGATATGAATAATCCCATGGGACTTTGCCTAAGGGATTTTTGCCTTGGTGTCCTTGGCCAAAACACTGCTTGACCACATAGTGCTTTGTGTCATATTGTTTACAGCTTTCCATCCTAGAGATGGCTGCATTTCACATGGGGTTTATTTTTTTTAAGTACTTTGGGATTCTTCAGGATGGAAGATACTTATAGAAATGTCAAATCTTCTTCTCTTAGAGTGGACCAACACAGAAATAATAAATCCTGGCTAAGTTTTGTTGCGCAGGAAAATATAATAATAAAGGGGAGAAAAACCCCGCAGCCAGCCCTGCAGTCAAACAGGAATCAAAATATGTTTACAAGAAAGGAAACCACCTGGTAGCTCAGCCTCAGATATTTCATCTGACCACAGCTGCATTTCATCTGCTTCTGAGAGGATTATTGGCTGTTCCTTAAGGAGCTGATTAAAAGACCTACCTGAGCGCATTCTTTTGCTTTTGATAGACTACACAGGCAGAGACTGGAGCTGGATGTGAAAATTCCCTGATATGTGAGCAGCAGCACTGGAGCTTACCAACCTGTTTCTGGCTAAGTTTCTGGGACACAGGAGACTGGAGAGTGCTGGATTGGAATGGAGCAGCTGTGGGAGCCTGGCAGACCTGCTGCAGATCTAGTGGAGTCCTCAATGGGAATGTCCCTAAAGGTAAGGGAGTTATATGCATTCATGCTGCCTTGTTGGAATAAGGGTGATCACTGGTCTGAAAAATGCTCTGAGTCCATCAGTTTACTTGGGTTAGGGACAGGTATCATGGGACACTTGTAGACAGTCTCTTAAATCATTTCAGGTTCCGGGTAACCAGAATGAAACCCTACCCAAAGCCTCCCATCTTCAAGCTAATCTGATGAGATAAGGAGTTCTCAGTCCAAGTGTACATCGATATTTCCTTCTCCTCCTCCTCCACCACCACATTGGTTCCATACATTGACGTAGAAGGAGGGAGAAAGGGCTCAGCCCCACAGCCATCCCAGACACTGGTGGGTCTATGAAGGTGACATTTGTTCTACCCTTCAGATAGTTTTGCTTTCCAGTAACCTTTTAAGGAAACAGATCGACACTCAGGTGATTGGTGCTTTAGATCAATACAGACCCCATCCACTCTTTTAAGAGGGATACTGTTTCTCCAAGAATTGTGCTGCCTAATCCAGCACTAACCCGGAGGCATCCTCCTTTTTAAAGGAACCTTTAATCTTGTTCCATTTGCCTGGCACAAACATGTCTCACCTTCCTCCCCTGCTCGTGTCTCAGCTGGGTTTCTTTCCAGCTCCCTCCTCTCTGCACCGTGGTTGGAAAATAGCAGAGGAGACTGGGCTTGTTTTGCTGCTATCTGGCAAAATCTACCAAAGTGGAAACAAAACCCCAACACTTTTTTTTTTAATGAAATGATGCTTCTGCCCCACCTCTGCCCCTCAGTTCTGCTTGAAAGCCAATGGGGAGAGCACCTTCCATTTAAGGATTTCAAAGCTTGGGCCATTACTTAGGAGCCCAAGTCCCACTGACTTTCAGGGAGACTTATGCACCCATGTGCTGAAATCACTTTTGAAAATTAGATTTGAGCTCCTAAGTCCCTAAGATGATTTTGGAAATTTTACCCACAGTTCTGAGTGACAGAGACCCTGTCACTGAGCTTGGCAGGGTCACCCAAGGAATTTCTCCTTTAGATCATAGTATGATTCTCCTTCTAAAAATAGACATAAGGAATTCCACATTTTGGTGTGTTCCAGTGTTTTGGGCTTTTTTCCCTGCTGCGTCATGCAGTACTGTGACTGACATTTTCTAGCTTGAAATTAGTTATTATTACACTTCTGTCCCTCTGCTTTTATAAACTTGTCCTGATGATAGTGAACTGGTAAGTTGAGTATTGTTTATTTCAGTTTAAACTCCAGTTCCTTTGGATCATCAAATTTCCAGACAAATCTGGGATTTCAATGGCTTAGCAAAATCCTTCCAGGAGGAACCTGATCTGATTATCCTACATGCTGCTCCATAACTTTCCAAAACCTGTATGACTTAAAAAAGAACCAACCTCACTATTTGTATATGAATACACTGGACCTGGACTGACACATGGTTGCTTTTGCTGCTAGTACATCAGCTTAATTTGCAGCAAGGGAGATTTAGGTTGATTTCTAACCGTAAGGGTAGTTGACCACTAGAACTACCTAGGGCGGTTGAGGAATCTCTATCATTGGATCTTTTTGAGATCATGTTAGACAAACACCTGTCTAGATTTACTTGGTCATGCCTCAACATGGGAATAGACTAGATCAGACTTTCCAGACTACTGTACCCCTTTCAGGAGTCTGATTTGTCTTGCGTACCCCCAAGTTTCACCTCACTTAAAAATGACTTGCTTACAAAATCAGACATAAAAATACAAAGGTGTCACAGCACGCTGTTACTGAAAAATTGCTGACTCTCTCATTTTTACCATATAATTTATAAAATAAATCAATTGGAATATAAATATTGGACTTACATGTCAGTGTGTAGTATATAGAGCAGTATAAACAAATCATTGTCTGTATGAAATTTTAGTTGGTATTGACTTTGCTAGTGCTTTTTATGTAGCCTGTTGTAAGCCAGGCAAATATCTAGATGAGTTGATGTACTCCCTGGAAGACCTCTGTGTGCCCCCAGGGGTACATGTACCCTTGGTTGAGAACCACTGGCCTAGATGACTCCTTAAGGTCCCTTGCAGCCCTACATGTCTATGACTATGATTTCTGGGCATGCAAGTGTACCACTAGTTTTGGAGAATCTGATTCATGTCTTCTAATCCCCTCTCAGCCGATGCAGGATTATTACATAACATATATTTATGAATGTATTGGTTATGGCTTGCTTACGTCACTCAATGAGCCATGGAACTAGTAGTATTAACTATTTCATATATACAATCTCTAAACGAATATCCTGGATCTTGAGGGTCACCACTGATCCATTGCTTTGTCCTGGATGGAACTCTACTACTTATAATAACCTAATACTCTCACAGCACCTTTCATCTGAGGATCTCAAACTCTAGAAGTTTCCAAAGTATGTATGTATTATTATCATTTTATTTAATTGTAGAGCATCAACTTTGTAAATAGTAGGTATCTTTAAAACATGGTACCTGCCTCAAAGAGCTTACCATCCAATCAGAGGGCATACAAAGAACTTATGGGGGAGGGGATGCAGTGAGGACTGGAGTGAATGGTGAAACTCAGCACACATCTTGTGAGTTGTGCAATTTGTGTAGGGATTTTACGCTTTGTGCCTATGTCTTTATCTAACCAGGAGACTGAATAGTTCCCTGTGGATAGGGCTAGTGTCCACAGGCCTTTGGGAAGGGGTGCATTTAGAGGAGGGACTCAAGCAGTGGCAACAGAATCTACAAAGCTATTTCCCCCTTTCTTTAGAGAAATCAGCTCGCCCCTTCAGTGGCTGGAGCTGATCCCAGGGAGAGAGGAAATAAAAGGATTTGTGCTAACCAGGCTGTCATCATTTATGGGAAGAAGATGTGGAAGGGATGGTCACAGGTTCTGGGGAATATAGAGGTTTAGCACCCCAAATTCAAGACATCCCAGTTTCTTACAAATGAGGAAAAACTTCTCATTGCACAGCAAGGTCAGTTTCGTAATTACACTGCTTGGTTTTCCTGGAGAGGTCCCTGTCTCTGCAGGGCTTACTTTGCCTGAGGAAAGCTATAGGTCCCTCACAGAATGTGTCAGTGGCACCTGAAATCAGCCACTCGGTACCTGCTGCTCCGGGGCAGTGTGATGGGGGCAATATGTGATATACACCAAACCATAAGAAGGGTCCAAGGGGAGCTGCTCCATCTATTGGAATAAGGCCCCTCTAAAGCGTTTGTCAGTCCTGTGGCTGAGGAGAAGATAATGGAGACTAATAAAGATAAATGGGAATGGAGCAGAAACCATGGCAAGTGAGGAAACATGGCAGGGAGGGGACTAATGTACAGAGAAAAACTTTACAAATATACAGGGCCAGATCCCCAGTTGCTGTACACATAGGCAGCTCCATTGATTTTTGGGGAGCAATGCTGATCTATGCTAGGTCAGGATCTGGCCCAATGGCCATTCCAATCATTGTCTCCAACCGGCAAAAACAATTTTTTTTGGAGGAGGAGAATTGAAGCAGTCAGAGAATTGTCCCCTTTGTTGGTCCCAGATTTTAGTTCATTGCTTCATGAGCTCATTCCTGCCTGGATTTAATATACCTCAGAAGATGGTGAGTTCAATTCCTGGCTTCCCACAGCTTCTCTATGTCCCTTTGGATGAACTTCCTAATCTCTGTGAGCCTCACCTCCTTGTCTGTACTAATGCTTTGTCTCCTCCTTTGTTCCCCTGATCTATACAGATTGTAAACTCTTTGGAGCAGGGATTCTGACTGTGTTTGTACAGTACCTAGCACAGTGGGGGCCTGATCTTAGCTGGGTATTGCTGTGATACAGATAATAAATAATAGTACCCAGCAGCTCAAGGACTAGGAAAAATGGCATTCTTCCAGCTAGTCCACCTGCCCCCATATGTGCTTTGTTTTTAACCATCTCATGCATTGAGATCACGCCGACATGCACAACAAGAAACCACCCTCCCACTCCTGGGTGATTCACAATGCAGATTCCCTCAAGAAACTGTGAGATCAACTTTCTAAGCCTGATAATGATCGCTCCTCACAGAAGGTGAGATGCATCACAAACGGCTTCTCTGCAACTGCGACAACTTTATGGGCATCCCCAAATGAAAATCAGCTGCTGAGATCAAAGAGCAGAGCTGCCATGCTGTAGCCAGAAGTTTGAGGAGATTTGCATAGCGCAGGCGGGGGAGAGACTCCTGCTAGGTTTTGGATTTTCTTTCTTCTGCGTTGCAGGCTGGACTCCTCTGAATCTGTCCACTTCCCCTGCATCCCCAGCCTCACCATGTTCCTCACCTTCCTTTAGTTCTGCTGGCCGTGTGGAAGTGCTGCCCACCTCTGAACCACTAGGCCCCCTCCTCTGGCCCAGTAGAGCCATCAGCACTCCCCATTGTGCTTGGCATGGGGGGCCAAGGGAGCAGTTCTGTGTTAAACAGAGCACAGAACAGCCTGAGCAAGCAGGGAGAGCCCAGGAGAGCAAAGGAAACTGGCAGAGGGGCAGAGGTGGGATGCTTCTAGTGCAAGCGGGAGTCTCCTCAGTTCTGCAGTGAGGACACTGGTGCTTTGGCTTCACCCCAGGCAGAGGGCCAGCGCCAGTCCCAAGCGCCACAGAGGGCATGTCTGCACTGCAACCAGACGGGTGACTGCTGCAGGTGCAGACCTATCCCAGCCAGCTTCGATCTCGCCGGCACAAATACCAACAGCAGGGAAACTGTGGCAGCATGGGCTGTCCAAACCCACCTAGGAGTACTTGAGCAGTGAGCCCAGGCTACCTTGACTTTACTGCTATTGTTATTGGAGCTAGCCAGCTGCCTTGCGTATCTCTGCATGTGGGGCAGTCACACCTTTGCAGTGCAGACAGACCCTTCAGCTCGGCAGAGTTTTCCTTCAGTGGATTTCTGTGACCATAATCTTGGGTGCTATTTGTAACACTATTAGGTGAATACATTTTCACAGTTGTATGATATTTTACCTTGATGATGTTCTAGTAAAAGTTGAAAAAAATATGGAAATACTGAAATATAGGCTATGCTTTGTTCACTGCTGAAATGCAGCCACTTCTGGGGTGCAGGGATCGGCTGTGTAACAGCTCACACCAACACAATGTAACCGGGCAGAAGAGGTTGAAAGTATGGATGAATTCCATGGGCCTGATTCTCTGCTCTATCCAAGCTGTGTTCAGTGTGGGATCAGAGGCTGGAAGGGCAACAGTAGATTTAAGTCACATCTGCAATCTACAGATCTAAGGCCTAATTAGGGACTAGCAGTGCCTCTAAGTCTTGCAATTGTTCTTAGCCAAAATCATGTCACTTACAAGAGTGGTCAGACTGGAAGCTCTGGCCCACTACCAAATGTGAGCCCTCTGATTGGCTGCCTGTCCCTTTTGCTCTCCTTCTGGGGCAGAATAACCAATCAGAGCTTCTGCAGGCAGAGCACGCTCTTCTCTTTTGACCTCTTGGAGTTGGCAATACTGGACTCTTCCACCAGTCCCCCGTGAAAGTTGGAGCAGCCTGACAACTAGTCTCACACGTACCCAGCTGCTCACAGCCCAAGGAGCTACTCCAGCAGCTGGGAGTAGCCAGAGCATAGATATGTCCTAGCTGTGTGTCCTTTCCACTGTGACTGCCCCCACCCCTCATGCCCAGGACTGTGAGGGGGGTGGCATGGCTCTTGGCCACCCCCAGATTCTCCTTACACTACAATCCCCAGGTGGCTCCATATGTCCCTCTGGAACGATAAGGGGGAGTTTAGGTGAGTGGCCCCTGACAACCTCTCTCACTGCCACCCTCTCTCTAGCCTTCTCCCAGCACAGTGTTATAGGTATGGGCAGAGCTGGGAGACCTACTTCCCATTAGAAGATCTGTTTGGGGTTGCTTATATCTTTGCTAAACTAACCATTTGGGCTAAAACATCCCACGTGGAATGTCTGCCTCAGGTTAAAATGGCTAAAACGATTCAGCCATTTCTGAGAAGGAGATTAAGGGAAATACATTGGTTTGCCCACTTTTTTAAACAAAAAATTCTTACAGTTGTTTCATTGAGAACCTCCTGGGCCTCCATAGTTTGAGTAGAGACCTGAAATTTGGGAGGGGGTGGCCTGAGCGTCAGTGGGTGCCTTTTGCTTTTCCATTGAAAATTCACCCAAGTTTGGTCAAGTTTGTCAGCCTCTGCAAAATGTCAGCGATTGTACGCCCAGCGGAGGCAGGCTAGGTTTGGCAGAGGACATCTCTGAAGGTTTCATCTGCAGTGTGCGTGCTCCAGCCCCTTATGGCTCTTGTGTGTGACTGGACTGTGCCATTCCCATAGAGCAGCCAAGCACACTCCAGCCCAGGCTTGCATGGGCTGAGCAGGACTTTCTCTGCAATTGCTGCTGTGAGCCGCTGTGGTGCGGGGCACCAGAACTGAGAGCAGGGAGACTTTCTCCTGGGTGCAGTGCTCCCCCTTCTGGCACCCAAGCAGTGAGGATGGGGAAGGTGCAGCCTGACTTTGAATGAACGGGGTGAGGGTTGCTGGAGCCGGTGGGAGGGACTGGGAGTGCAGAGGAGGGTTGGGTAGGAAAAGAACAGAGGGGGAGGGAGATAGGAGCTGCAGATAGCCACAGAACAGAAGGGGGCAGGAGTTGGGGTGTTTATGGGCGATGGGCAGGAGCAGAGGGGGAGGAGGCAGGAGAAAAGGGGTTGGATAAGAGCAGAGGGGTCTAGGTACAGAGGGATCTATAGCCACCAGCACAGACTCCCCTGGAATTGAACCCAGGAAAACAGAGTTTTTGTCATCAGCAAATAGCTGTGAAGCCCACAGGCAAAGAGTGTGTTCCAACCTCCTCTAGTGCCTGAGCCGCATACCGAGCCTGCTACTTCTACTGGTTACTCTGCTAGCTCAAGTGGCGGAGAGCTGTGTTGTTGTTCTGAACACTGCTGATGACTCCGTATGGTTCCATGTAATATCACATAGGGTGTGTGAGAAAGAGAAAGAAATTAGGAAATGACATTAAAAAAATCTATGTGACAAGAACACTAAGATTGCAAAGCCCAAGTCCTTGAAAGTTAGGAAATGCCAGGATTCGGTTTGCACATGAAACCTTAATTGAGCCCTCTTGTGCGTATGCATTGTCATAGAGTTTTTAATGGCATAATCACATACCACTTTTTCCACAAGATCCCTGCCTCAGTCAGCAATTGGGCACTTATTCATTTATTCCTTTTTATTGTCCTAACTCAGTCTGTGGCTCTGGGCCTTATTTGCTGCAAACCATCCTCACTCTGCACTGAATAGAGAATTATTAATTGTATCCTGGGCATTTCTGCTGCGCTCTCACCATGGTATCTGAGGGCTTCTGAAATATTAATGTATTTATGCCTACAGTGCCCCTGTCAGGTGAGTGGTGGTATTATCCCCGCTTTACACATGGGGAACTGAGACAGAGAGAGAAATTAAGGCCAAAATTGTCAAACGTGGCCACTAATTTTGAATGCCCAACTTGAGACACCCAGGGCTTGATTTTTCAGTGTACCTAGCATGTGTATAGCACTTTACAAAGTGCAGCTCCACAGTTGCAATTGTGACTCACAACTTGTGAGCACTCAGCGCATCAGCAAATCTGGCTCCAGGTCTTTCACATCAGGCATTTACACAATGAGGAGCACACAACTAGTGCCCCCCTGTGAAAAGTCTGGGTTAAGTGACTTGCCTGGGGCAAGGACTCTGGGGCAGAGGCTTTATGAGAGCATCCTTTCTCTTCCTGCAATCCCATGCTTCATGACACACCTTCCAACTTCTGCAACAAATGAGGTAGGGCTTCTGCAGACAATGGCCTCTTTCATTACACGACTTTGACTTGTTCCCTGAGCACCATCTGTCCTGTGCAGTGAATGAGGCAGCGGTCCTGTGGAAAAAACAGTACATATATGCTCATGTAATTAAAGACTTTACCATAATGCACAAAATGGCCAAATTAAGATTGCCCAGGCAACCCAAATTCTGGCACTTCCTAACTTTGGAATGCTGGACTTTGCAGCCTCACTGTTCTTTTAATGTAGCTTTTTGGATATAATTATTTATCTAGTGGCTGTGCCTGTCTTTGCACAGTGGGACCATAAGCATAGACCAGACTGTGCTAGAACAAAAAGACAGTTCTTGCCCTAAAAGATCATCTCTACCCTCTTCAGCTACGTGTCACACGACAACACCCTTGATTGTTTTCAGCCTGGCTTTTCCTCTGGCCATAGAACAAACACTGCTCTCTTCTTCATAGTTAGGAACTCCATCGTTCTCCTTGACCGCGTTGTGTCCCTCAGTGCTATGCAATCACCCTCCTGTGTCCATAGCTGTGTCGGCATTTCTGGTCCTCTCCTGTCAGGACTCTGCTCCTACTTGCCAAACCAGTGGGGACAGTTATGTAAGAAACATAACAACTGCAGTCAGCGGACAGGGAGTGGTGGTGGGGGGGCTGGATAGATGGTGGGGTCCTGTGGGGGCAGTTGGGGTGGGTGGTCCTGGGAGTGGGCAGTCAGGGGACAAGGAGTGGGGGGGGAGTTGGATGAGTTGGTCATTCTGAGGGGGGCAGTCAGGGGGTGGAAAGTGGGAGGGGCAGATAGGGGTCGGCGGCCAGGTAGTTTGGGGAGGCACAACCTTCCCTACCTGGGGTGTAGTGTATTAAAGTGCTCCTCGTAGGAATGTGCTACCAACAGTGTATTGCAACTGCCAGTCCATGTGCTCTGTGAGTAGCACATTCCTACGGGGAGCAATTTAATACACTACACCCCGGCGGCTCCCACAGCGCTGAGGGCAAGGTGAGCTGAGGCTGCGGGGGAGGTGCCGGGGGCTAGCCTCCCCGGCCGGGAGCTCAAGGGCCTGCCAGGACACGGGCTGTAGTTTGCCCACTTCTGGTCTAAAGATGACTATGAAAATGAAGTTTCAGATCCCAGAAAAGGCAGTCTGTTTTTCTGATTGATGAAAAGTATGTGAATCCCCCTACCTACAGGTCAAAATCTCGAAGTAGTGTCATTACCATAGAAGCCAACGGTTTAGTGCCCTTTCTCATGCCGTGTCAAATGCCGTGCTGAGCACATGCAACATTTAACAGTTTAATTCTGTTCAGTTAGTTTTCAGCCTAAGACTTTTTCTGAACAGAATTCAACTATATATACAGATAGGAGATTTCCAAAGGGGTCTGCACCTCCATTTGAAATTTCCAAAGGGGTCTGCAAGTGAAAAAAGATTGAAAACCACCATAATAATAATGTCAGGTATCAGAGGGGTAGCCGTGTTAGACTGGATCTGTAAAAAGTGACAAAGAGTCCTGTGGCACCTTATAGACTAACAGACGTATTGGAGCATGAGCTTTCGCGGGTGAATACTCACTTGGTTGTAATAATAATGGTGATTGCGGATATAATACCAGATGCAGTTCTAATCTGAGACCATTAGATGGCAGCATAGGCCACAGTATAAAGTGAAATGCAACTGAGGTTGGCAGGTGCCGTAGGCAGGTTAAATAAACCACAAGAGAGTGGTTACTGTACGTGGAGTTATTGGCTTTAAAACATACTGCAGCTTGAGAACTGGCAACTAATTTACAAATAACTTTTTCGTGTTGGGGAGGAAGGAGGGGAGAGATGGATGCAACAGGCCTGGAGAAGGGAATGGAAGAGATACAGGAGGACTATGATGAGACGATAGAGCAAATTAATGAGCAAGAAATAGATACCAGAGGAAAGAGACAATGCAGGGCAATGTGATGGGCTGCAGAGGGGACAGGCACAAGTGGAAGCAATTAGGAGACACGCTAAGGCCAGGTCTACTCTAGACACTTTGGCCAGGATAATAATGTTGCTTAAGGGGGTGATTGTTCACAAGATTTTTATACTGGTACAAAGCCCTGTGTAGATACAGTTATAATGACAAAAAAAACCCTCCTTTTGCTGGTGTAGCTTATTTTGTTCAGGGAACTGGTATACGTTTTACTAGCAAAAACACTCTTTTGCTAGTATAAGGTCCATTTCCACTAGGGACATAGCTGGTATAGCTATACTGACAAACCCTTTCTAGTGTAGCCCAGCCCTTAGATCTTGTCTACACACAAAAGTTGTACCTCTTTAATGATACTGGTATTGTTAAAGCAGTACAATCCCCCCTCCCACCCCCCAAGTGTGGACACAGTTCTACTGGTGTAAAAGTGCTTATACTGATACAGCTATTGCCCTATGGAAAGAGGAATAAGCTACACTGGCATAAAGTACCTTTATACTGTTAGAACTGTGTCCACACTAGAGGGTGTGCTGGGATAACTAATTTGGTAAAAAATCACACTGCTAACTTACATAGTTATATCAGTGCAAAAACTGTGTAGACTAGGCCTGAGAGGAAAAGAGATGCTGGTTGCACAGAGAGGAAAGACACAAGAAGTAGAGGAAAAGTAATAGAATGAACTGGAGATTGAGGGTCTGCCCATCCCAATTCCGAGTGATCTCAGCAAAACACTCCCAGTGTCCTCAGTGGGCTGGGCCCTGGGCAGGAAAGCAGTGGGCATAAAGTAATGGAAGCAGGTTTAAACCAAGGAAATATGTGTCCCCACTTCCAGGTTATTGATTTCCAAATTACTGTGCTCGCGAGCAGTGGTGGCAAGTGTTAGAGCAATCCTGCACCCCCTCGATCCTGATCATGATGCAACGGCTGGGCCCCAAACTCAAGCTGCTGGAGAGATCTTCTGCACAGACCTTGATTTATTTCATTTGATTTAGTGAGAAATCATTTTAATCTCTCTGCCCATTGAATTCTCTATTTCATAGTGTACCTGCCCTCAACCCTATTCAAAATGGCTACTAAGAACTATACTAACAGTTACTGTATCATCTATAAAAGTAGAAATCAAAATGTACCATGGAACATAGGGCTAAGGGGTCTAGCTTTTATTTATGTCCTATCTCACAGAAGAGTTACAATCAGGGGCGGCTCCAGGCCCCAGCACGCCAAGCGCGTGCTTGGGGCAGCATGCCGCGGGGGGCGCTCTGCCGGTCACCGGGAGGGCGGCAGGCGGCTCCAGTGGACCTCCTGCAGGCGTCCCTGCGGAGGGTCCGCTGGTCCCGCGGCTTCGGTGGAGCGTCCGCAGGCATGCCTGTGGGAGGTCCACCGGAGCCGCGGGACCAGGGGACCCTCCACAGGCACGTCTGCGGGAGGTCCACCGGAGCCGCGGGACCGGTGACCAGCAGAGCGCCCCCCCCCGCGGCGTGCCGCCATGCTTGGGGCGGCGAAATGGCTAGAGCCGCCCCTGGTTACAATATGCTTTTTTTACATCCTAAGATCTTGTGAGCTATTTGAGCAGATGCTTTGTTCCACCCCAGAGGGAGCTGCATGTCACTGGTGATCCTTGTATGTATTCTTTACGTACCCCACATGGATGTATCGAGGCATAATTAGTTAAGAACTACAAAGTGGTCTGAATTCCTCAGATGCTATCGAAAGGTTACATACTGTATCTACTTCTAGGCACTGATTACATAGACCTTGTAACTTACAGGCAGCCAAATGAAATCCTGTACTCCATACAGCTTACACCAATTTGGTTCCTGTGCAGTGACTTTACTTGCTGTCCTGTGATGAATCTCTGCATAACAGGATTTAAAATGGAAGTAAGTAAGTGACATATAATGCAGGGCCAGATTTTGGTATCTGCCATGCCTTAGGGCTACATGTAATATGTTTAGACTTGGAAGGGATTCGATTTTTATCAGTAAATGTTGATTTCATTGTACACACAAACCAATGATACACTGTTTCCATGGACTGATAATTTGAAATGTACAGATAGGCAAAGTAAGAAAAATGCTGCATGAGAACTTATTAGTGTTTGACTTAAGGCTATTTACGTTGTATATTTTGACATGCGGTATTGACAATTTGTGTATTGATAATTATAAAATGTAAACATTTGGCTGCCTGTGGATAGAAAACTGGCTAGATGGTCGGGCTCAACGGGTAGTGATCAATGGTTCCATGTCTAGTTGGCAGCCAGTATCAAGTAGAGTGCCCCAAGGGTCGGTGCTGGGGCCGGTTTTGTTCAATATCTTCATTAACGATCTGGAGGATGGTGTGGACTGCACCCTTAGCAAGTTTGAAGATGACACTAAACTGGGAGGAGTGGTTGATACGCTGAAGGGTAGGGCTAGGATACAGAGGGACCTAGACAAATTAGAGGATTGGGCCAAAAGAAATATGATGAGGTTCAACAAGGACAAGTGCAGAGTCCTGCACTTAGGACGGAAGAATCCCATGCACTGCTACAGACTAGAGACCGAATGGCTGGGCAGCAGTTCTGCAGAAAAGGACCTAGGGGTTACGGTGGACAAAAAGCTGAATATGAGTCAACAGTGTGCCCTTGTTGCCAAGAAGGCTAATGGCATTTTGGGTTGTATAAGTAGGGGCATTTCCAGCAGATCGAGGGATGTGATCATTCCCCTCTACTCAGCACTGGTGAGGCCTCATTTGGAGTACTGTGTCCAGTTTTGGGCCCCACACTTCAAGAAGGATGTGGATAAATTGGAGAGAGTCCAGCGGAGGGCAACAAAAATGATTAGGGGGCTGAAGCACATGACTTATGAGGAGAGGCTGAGGGAACTGGGATTGTTTAGTCTGCAGAAGAGAAGAATGAGGGGGGATTTGATAGCTGCTTTCAACTACCTGAAGGGGGGTTCCAAAGAGGATGGATCTAGACTGTTCTCAGTGGTAGAAGATGACAGAACAAGGAGTAATGGTCTCAAGTTGCAGAGGGGGAGGTTTTGGTTGGACATTAGGAAAAACTTTTTCACTAGTAGGGTGGTGAAGAACTGGAATGGGTTACCTAGGGAGGTAGTGAAATCTCCTTCCTTAGAGGTTTTTAAGGTCAGGCTTGACAAAGCCCTGGCTGGGATGATTTAGTTGGGTTTGGTCATGCTTTGAGCAGGGGGTTGGACTAGATGACCTCCTGAGGTCCCTTCCAACCCTGAGATTCTATGATTCTATGAAACTTTTTGAATCTCAACATCTCAACATCATGGGATAAGAGGAGAGGGAGCGCACAGGGGTAGAGAGATGCTGCCTCTCATCACTTCCCCCACCCATGCCCCTTCTCCCTGCTGCATTCAGAAAGCGAGACTCACAGGGCCTTTTGTTGGAAGCCTGGATTTCCCACCTCTGCTGCAGCAGCAGCAGCAGCCTCTAAGAGGGAAGCAGTGTTGCCTAGTGGATAGAACACTGGCCTGAGACTCAGGAGACCTAAGCTCTAGCCCTAACTCTGCCAGCAGCTTGCAGGATGACCTTAGACAAATCTGTGTGCCTTCCAGAGAGGGAATAAATTGGGAGTGATAATATCAGCCTCTAAGTGCCTGTGTAGGGTAGGAAAAGTGGTTGGGATTAGCTAGTTCATCTCCTTTGTTCCTCCACCACTTGTTTTAGTCTAGACTGACCCTTACCAGTTTATTCTAAGCAGGATGAAATTCAATAAGGACAAATGCAAAGTACTCCATTTAGGAAGGAACAATCAGTTGCACATATACAAAATGGGAAATGACTGCCTAGGAAGGAGTACTGTGGAAAGTGATCTAGGGGTCATAGTGGATCACAAGTTAAATATGAGTCAACAATGTAGCGCTGTTGCAAAAAAAAGCAAACATAATTCTGGGATGTATTAGCAGGAGCGTTGTAAGCAAGACAAGAGAAGTAATTCTTCTGCTCTACTCCGCACTGTTTAGGCCTCAACTGGAGTATTGTGTCCGGTTCTGGGCACCACATTTCAGGAAAGATGTGGACAAATTGGAGAGAGTCCAGAGAAGAGTGACAAAAATGATTAAAGGTCTAGAAAACATGACCTATGAGGGAAGATTGAAAAAATTGGGTGTGTTTAATCTGGAGAAGAGAAGACTGAGAGGGGACACGATAACAGTTTTCAAGTACACAAAAGGTTGTTACAAGGAGGAGGGAGAAAAATTGTTCTCCTTAACCTCTGAGGATAGGACAAGAAGCAATAGTCTTAAATTGCAGCAAGGGCAGATCAGGTTGGACATTAGGAAAAACTTCCCAACTGTCAGGGTAGTTAAGCACTGGAATAAATTGCCTAGGGAGGTGGTGGAATCTCCACCATTGGAGATTTTTAAGAGCAGGTTGGACAAACACCTGTCAGGGATGGTCTAGATAATACTTAGTCCTGCCATGAGTGCAGGGGACTGGACTAGGTGACCCCTTAAGGTCCCTTCCAGTTCTATGATTCCATGATTTTATTGTCATGAAGTAATTATTGTT
The DNA here is from genome assembly GCF_020497125.1 of Mauremys mutica. Taxonomy (NCBI): domain Eukaryota; kingdom Metazoa; phylum Chordata; order Testudines; family Geoemydidae; genus Mauremys; species Mauremys mutica. The sequence continues at coordinate 65,636,207 of NC_059079.1, forward strand.
TGCCACCCCTCAATTGTCAGACCTCCCCCATAATTTAAAGCAATAAAAATAGGAAAAAAGGATTAAAAAATAAACATTTAGATTATCCATTGAAATTATAAAAACAAAAAGTCTAATTCTGCCAGGCCAAACTATGTTTTATTTTTATTATTTTTATGTATTTGTTATCTGTATTTTTGCAATGCCTTGGAGTCCTGGTCATGGACCCCACTGCAGAAGGCATTGTACAGGCACAGAACAAAAAGATGGTTCTTGCCCCAAAAAGCTAGTGTACCCTAGGGGCTGGTGATCTGCACAAGCCTAGAAATTAACTTGGAAAGAGGAGTGTCTTTCTGAAGTTTTGTGTACCTAAAGAACTCTCCATTCTTGTCCTTTCTGTTCACTTGTGTACAGTGGGTTTACTCTATCTGCCCCACTGAATTTCTGTGTTTTATATGGACACAGCAGGTGCTGACTGGAACATGCTTAAATCAACCTAAATTCGCTAGAGGGCAGTGCAGGACTAAGAATGAAAGCGGGTTGCTTTACAACTGGCTGTGAGTTTAGTGGAGCAGGCCTGCTAGGAACAAGCCTAAAGAAATAGATAGAGATGTGCTTGGGAATCAGCACTGGTAGCTACTGAGTGAATGTCCCAGTAGGGCCTTGTTGAGAGCACAGGTGACAGAGGCAATGCAAGGGGGAGGGTGCTGCCCTGGCTTTGCGTGGCAGTCCTGGCTTTGTAACAGCAGGGTGGGAGGAGTGAATTGCTAGAAAGGCCCCTTGTCCCAGTTGGTCTGTCCCCTTCCAGTTGACCTTCGGCAACTCTGTCTCCTGCTTTCACCTCTGTCGCCTTCAACTTCCACTCCCTCCCTCTTCTGCTCTTGTACCAACCCCGCCAATTTAGAAACTAATAATCGTTTAGTGTCATTAATAACATGTAGCACTTCTGTATCACCTCTCGTCTGAGAAGCTCAAGGCAGTGTACAGACACGAATGTGTAACACCTCACTACAGTCCTCTGAGGCAAGGTTCGGTATTAGCTTGCTTTTACAAATGGGGAAACTGAGGCACAGAGCAGTGCTGCCTCTGGCCCAAGGCCCATGGTGGAACCAGGAATTGAGCCCAAGAGCCCCGAAGCCTTTTCCTGGAATCCCTCCCTGAGAGAGGAAGTTCTGCATTCCCCCCGAGTCAGCATGGTTTAGCACTGGGGCTCCTCTCTCAGAAGCAAGAGCGCTCCATCGGCTGCAATCCTGGACTCCATTATGCAAGACCAGGCTGAAAGCAGAACACAGGGTGAGCGGACCCGGAAGTGAAGTGCACGATCCTGTCACACAAAGTGTTTAGAGAACAAAAGGGAGACCTGAAAGTTGGGAATTGACTGTATCTAGGTGATACCCATACCTGGGAGGAAGCTGCTGTACTATGTGGCAGTCAAAGATGTGTGACTTGTGCTGAAACAAGGAGCACTGGCATGCTGCTCCCTAACCCACTGGCGTGTTCAGTTTGCTGGGTGACAGCAGGGGTGCCCAGGGCACGAAGGAGCAACAGAGGAGGCACAGCCACTGGAAAATAGGGGATGTCCGAATGCCAAGCCAGCCCATCATCTGTGTGTTGTAATAAGGAGTGCGAGGTTCTTCTACTCTACAACTCAGTTTGAGTCAATGGGCCGAGATAGCACATGATTAAAGAGTTGTGGTGTAGATGGGACCTAGCTGGATCCTCATAACCTGGCTGGCCAATCCAGGGATTTGTGGGGACCTGGTCACATTGCGTGTTTTATCCATATTGTAACCAGTTCCCCTGACTGGGTTTTAGCTGTAGGTGGGCCTAGGTAAAGCTGCCAGGGGGAGATGTAACGTGTTCAGACAGTGTTCTCAATGGGAACAGTGGTAGGGCTAGCTGCTCCGCTGTCCTCTTCCTGGTCTCTCCAAGAGCACCCCACTCAGGTCCAGGGGAGGCATGTTTGTAGAAATTTTGGTGGTGCCCAGAACGATCCCTGCCCAAAATCTGCCCCTCAAACTCCCCCCCCCACCTGCTCAAGGCTCTGGGAGGGAGTTTGGGGATGGGAAGTGTGCAGAGGGATGGGGTGCAGGGGTGAGGGCTGTGGGGTGTGGCTGCAGATGAGGGGTTTGGAGTGTGGGAGGGGCTCAGGGTGAGAGTAGAGGTGTAGGGCATGAGGGCTCTGTCTGGGGCTGGCAATGCGGGGGTTGGGATGTGGGAAGAACTCAGGGTGAGAGTAGGAGTGTGGGGAGTGAGGGCTCTGGCTGGAACTGGGGTTAAGATGTTTGGGTGCTGGAGGGGCTCAGGGCTAGGGTAGAGGGTTGAGGGTGTGGTGGGGGGGTGAAAGCTCTGACTGCGGGTGTGGGCTCTGGGGTGGGGCAGGGCTGGGGATGAATTTGGGGTGCAGGCAGGCTGCTCTGGGACAGGGGCCAGAGAGGAGGACTCCCCCCAGCCCTTTCCCTGCTGGCAGCAGCAAGCTCTGGGGGAGGAGCCCCCCTTTTCCGCCCCCCCAGCAGCACACTCACCCCCATCACTGTCACTGCATGTGCTCCTAGGGCTCCTCTCAGGTCCAGGAATCACTCTCTTCTCCCCTGTGGTGGTTGCCATGGGGTGCTACATGCGCCTCCTCCCCTGCTCTTTCCCCTGACTGTAGCCTCACTGGGGGTGAGGGATGGGGCAGGAGCAGTGACTGTAGGGTGGGGGGGCTGTGCTGCTCCTGCTGGAAAAGGGAAGGGCAGGCTCAGAGTCAGTCTGCCCTGGCAATTGAGAGGGGGGCACTAGGACCCTGCATCAGCAGTTGCTGCAGGGAAGCAGCATGGAGGAGACAAAGACAGAGATGCTCTGCTCCGAGGCCCGGGAAAGGCGAGCGGGGGGCGGGGGCAGCAAGCTGGGGCCATGGGACACTCGTGCGGGGGGGGGGGGGGGTTGCAGGTGGGGCTGGGGGGTGCCCCGGCCCCAAATATTGGTGGACCTGGGCCCTGGCTCTGAATATTGCTGGTGCCCGAGCACCACGTGGGTATGGAACTCGCCGCCTATGCTCAGGTCTTGGGTCTCCTGACCAGCAGCCTTTTAAAAACAAAGCAAGTGGAATAAAGCATTAGAGAAAGTAGGATTTCACAACAACAAACAGCCTACATCTCACCTCATGTTGTGCTACAAGCAAATTTAGATGGGCTTTCCTCTGATGTTACAAGCACAGAACCAGTTTGTGGTCTTTCAGGAAGCCAGGAGCTCTAGGAACACAGTCTGCTTTCAGTTTGTCTCCCAGAAGCCATCTCTCCATGTCTTTTCCCACTGTGCTCAGGGAAGCTTGGTCATCTGAGAGCCCACACCATCCCTGTGGGTCTCTGAGTCCATTGACCAAATTGCTCAATGCTCTTTGTGACAGGGCCAAGGTATGGAGTCTGACTTGTGCCTCAGACTGTTGTTTCCCAGCCAACCTGTCTAGAAGACTGTCCCATGAGAGTTGCTCTGTAGTTTGGCAGTTAGACACCTCACAGTGGCTTGTAATCTCTGGTCATGTGACTGTATCTGCCTGTGGGGTTGGGGGAGGAGGGAGTATCAGAAGTGACAGTCTAATACCCCATCTCAGAAATCTGCCATGTGAACTGCATTTTGGGGTCCAGGTGGATGTATGTTACTGAGCACTCCCACATAGGGTGAGCAGACAGCAAGTGTGAAAAATTGGGATGGGGAAAGGGGGTAACAGGCACTGATATAAGACAAAGCCCTGAATATCGGGACTGTTCCTATAAAATCAGGACATCAGGTCACCCCACCCCCAAATCACAGTTGGGACCTGCAGTGCTTGCCGCTGCCTGCATATGATAACTGAGTCCAACAGAGGCCTAATCAAGCCTGGAGAGGGGGGTGATGAAGTACATGAGGAGGATAAAGGCCTTATGACCATGTGTCATAAATAAACAGATCAGGGTTAAGGTGTCTTTTACCTGTAAAGGGTTAACAAGCTCAGTAACCTGATGAACACCTGACCAGAGGACCAATCAAGGAACAGGATAATTTCAAATCTCTGTGGAGGGAAGCCTTTGTCTGTGTTTCTTTGTTTGGAGTTAGTCTCTTTTTTGGATTTAAGAGAGGCCAGTCATATCCTTCAAGTTCTCCAAGTTTCCTGAAATAGCCTCTTCTATTCAATATAGTGAGTATTAGTTAAAAAGGCGGATTAGTCTTTTGAGTTGCTTTCTGTATTTGCAATTGTGTGTTTGCTGGAAAAATTCTTTATTTCTGTTTGCTGTTACTTTGATTATTCTGAGGAGGAGGGAGGCGAAGTCTCTTCAGTTCTTATAAGTTAGACCCTGTATTTTTCCAAGCGACAAGCGACCAGGGAGCTTTGTGAACAGGGGCTGCTAACAGGGAGTTTCGCAAGGGAGTTCTCCAGGTGAAGGAGGAGCTAATACAGCATCTGTGGGGTAAGTGACTGTCTGTAGTGTGTGTTTGTTTGTGTTTGGGGGTTACTTGCTGTGTGCTGAGCTTGTGTTTGTCAGTCTGTTTGTTTGTTTGGTTGTTTGAGGGACCGTGTGCTCTGGCTGGCAGTTGGAGGCAGGTTTGAAAGCTCGAAGCCTCTGGTAATTGGCTGAGCCTTAAGCAGTGGGCGGGGCATTCACTCAGGCCAGGGCTTTATAAAGCCGCGCACAAGCGACCAGGGGCTGCTAACAGGGAGTTTCGCAAGGGAGTTTAGAAGGGGAGTGGGAAGGGAGTGGGAGTCCCTCGCTGGCCGTAACCCCTACCCTGTGGCCCCCCCATAAAATCCTAAAACCTATAAACCAAACTACATTCCAAAACTACTTTCCGTAAACCACCCTTTCACTAACTAGGAGACAATGCAGGCAGAAGCCCAGCAGCAGAGTGGGGGCTATCCAGTTTATTGCACTGACTGTTGCATGTATGATTACCTGCCCTGTGGGCGGGTGGCGTATGTGTGCGGTCGGTGCAAGGAGCTCCTGGCCCTCAGAGACCATGTACGGACTTTGGAGGCCAGGGTGGCGGAACTGGAGGAGCTGAGAGAGGCAGAGAGGTATGTTGATGAGGCTTTCCGGGACACTGTAGAATTGTCCCACCTCCGCTTAGACAGCTCCTGTGCTGTTGAGGAGGAAGAAGGGCCCAGGGAAGTAGAGCAGTCAATGGGAGCAGAGGGAAACCTTCCCGTAGTTGGGACCCTCCTTCCAGATGGTGCTGGGGTTGCCTCTCGTACTGAGGTTGCCTCTCCGGGGGAGGGAACTCCAGTTTCTAGGAAAAGGCAGGTGTTAGTAATGGGAGATTCGATTATTAGAAATGTAGATAGCTGGGTCTGTGATGACCGGGAGAACCGTATGGTGACTTGCCTGCCTGGTGCGAAGGTTGCGAATCTCTCGAGGCATCTAGATAGACTTATGTGTAGTGCTGGGGAGGAGCCGGTGGTCGTGGTACATGTAGGTACCAATGACATAGGGAAGGGTAGGAGAGAGGTCCTGGAAGCCAAATTTAGGCTGCTAGGGAAGAGACTGAAATCCAGGACCTCTATGGTGGCATTTTCAGAAATGCTTCCAGTTCCACGCGCAGGGCCAGGTAGGCAGGCAGAGCTTCAGAGTCTCAATGCGTGGATGAGACGATGGTGTAGAGAGGAGGGGTTCACGTTCATTAGGAACTGGGGAAACTTCTGGGATGGGAGGAGCCTATACAGGAGAGATGGGCTCCACCTAAACCAAAGTGGAACCAGACTGCTGGCACTAAACATTAAAAAGGTTGTAGAGCAGTTTTTAAACTAGGAGATGGGGGAAAGCCGACTGCTGCAGAGGAGCGTGTGGATCGGACACAGACTTCTCTTAGGGGAGAGTCTGATGATAGAGAATCTCCAGGTTATAGTCAGGAGCAGAGGAATGAGAAGTATAATGTAAGGGCCGGATCAGATGATAAACAGTCACATAAAAAAGAATCTGGCACATCAGAAAAAGGCAGGCTAATAAACAGGGACAAGTTTTTAAAGTGCTTGTACACAAATGCCAGAAGTCTAAATAATAAGATGGGTGAACTAGAGTGCCTTGTGATAAAGGAGGATATAGATATAATAGGCATCACAGAAACCTGGTGGACTGAGAGCAATCAATGGGACACAATCATTCCGGGGTACAAAATATATCAGAAGGACAGAACAGGCCGTGCAGGGGGAGGAGTGGCACTATATGTTAAAGAAAGTGTAGATTCAAATGAAGTAAAAATCTTAAGCGAATCCACAGGTTCCATAGAGTCTCTATGGATAGAAATGTCATGCTCTAGTAAAAATATAACAGTAGGGATCTATTATCGACCACCTGACCAGGACAGTAATAGTGATGATGAAATGCTAAGGGAAATTAGAGAGGCTATCAAAATTAAGAACCCAATAATAGTGGGGGATTTCAATTATCCCCATATTGACTGGGAACATTTCACTTCAGGACGAAATGCAGAGATAAAATTTCTCGATACTTTAAATGACTGCTTCATGGAGCAGCTGGTACGGGAACCCACAAGGGGAGAGGCGACTCTAGATTTAATCCTGAGTGGAGCGCAGGAGCTGGTCCAAGAGGTAAATATAGCAGGACCGCTTGGAAATAGTGACCATAATACAATAGCATTCAACATCCCTGTGGTGGGAAGAACATCTCAACTGCCCAACACTGTGGCCTTTAATTTCAAAAGGGGGAACTATACAAAAATGAGGGGGTTAGTTAGACAGAAGTTAAAAGGTACAGTGACTAAAGTGAAATCCCTGCAAGTTGCGTGGGCCCTTTTTAAAGACACCATAATAGAGGCCCAACTTCAATGTATACCCCAAATTAAGAAAAACAGTAAAAGAACTAAAAAAGAGCCACCGTGGCTTAACAACCATGTAAAAGAAGCAGTGAGAGATAAAAAGACTTCCTTTAAAAAGTGGAAGTCAAATCCTAGTGAGGCAAATAGAAAGGAGCACAAACACTGCCAACTTAAGTGCAAGAGTTTAATAAGAAAAGCCAAAGAGGAGTTTGAAGAACGGCTAGCCAAAAACTCCAAAGGTAATAACAAAATGTTTTTTAAGTACATCAGAAGCAGGAAGCCTGCTAAACAACCAGTGGGGCCCCTTGATGATCAAAATACAAAAGGAGCGCTTAAAGATGATAAAGTCATTGCAGAGAAACTAAATGGATTCTTTGCTTCAGTCTTCACGGCTGAGGATGTTAGGGAGATTCCCAAACCTGAGCTGGCTTTTGTAGGTGACAAATCTGAGGAACTGTCACAGATTGAAGTGTCACTAGAGGAGGTTTTGGAATTAATTGATAAACTCAACATTAACAAGTCACCGGGACCAGATGGCATTCACCCAAGAGTTCTGAAAGAACTCAAATGTGACGTTGCGGAACTATTAACTAAGGTTTGTAACCTGTCCTTTAAATCGGCTTCGGTACCCAATGACTGGAAGTTAGCTAATGTAACGCCAATATTTAAAAAGGGCTCTAGGGGTGATCCCGGCAATTACAGACCGGTAAGTCTAACGTCGGTACCGGGCAAATTAGTTGAAACAATAGTAAAGAATAAAATTGTCAGACACATAGAAAAACATAAACTCTTGAGCAATAGTCAACATGGTTTCTGTAAAGGGAAATCGTGTCTTACTAATCTATTAGGGGTCAACAAACATGTGAACAAGGGGGATCCAGTGGACATAGTGTACTTAGATTTCCAGAAAGCCTTTGACAAGGTCCCTCACCAAAGGCTCTTACGTAAATTAAGCTGTCATGGGATAAAAGGAAAGGTCCTTTCATGGATTGAGAACTGGTTAAAGGACAGGGAACAAAGGGTAGGAATTAATGGTAAATTCTCAGAATGGAGAGGGGTAACTAGTGGTGTTCCCCAAGGGTCAGTCCTAGGACCAATCCTATTCAATTTATTCATAAATGATCTGGAGAAAGGGGTAAACAGTGAGGTGGCAAAGTTTGCAGATGATACTAAACTACTCAAGATAGTTAAGACCAAAGCAGATTGTGAAGAACTTCCAAAAGATCTCACAAAACTAAGTGATTGGGCAACAAAATGGCAAATGAAATTTAATGTGGATAAATGTAAAGTAATGCACATTGGAAAAAATAACCCCAGCTATACATACAACATGATGGGGGCTAATTTAGCTACAACGAGTCAGGAAAAAGATCTTGGAGTCATCGTGGATAGTTCTCTGAAGATGTCCACGCAGTGTGCAGAGGCTGTCAAAAAAGCAAACAGGATGTTAGGAATCATTAAAAAGGGGATAGAGAATAAGACTGAGAATATATTATTGCCCTTATATAAATCGATGGTATGCCCACATCTCGAATACTGTGTACAGATGTGGTCTCCTCACCTCAAAAAAGATATTCTAGCACTAGAAAAGGTTCAGAAAAGGGCAACTAAAATGATTAGGGTTTGGAGAGGGTCCCATACGAGGAAAGATTAAAGAGGCTAGGACTCTTCAGCTTGGAAAAGAGAAGACTAAGGGGGGATATGATAGAGGTATATAAAATCATGAGTGGTGTTGAGAAAGTGGATAAGGAAAAGTTATTTACTTATTCCCATAATACAAGAACTAGGGGTCACCAAATGAAATTAATAGGCAGCAGGTTTAAAACAAATAAAAGGAAGTTCTTCTTCACGCAGCGCACAGTCAACTTGTGGAACTCCTTACCTGAGGAGGTTGTGAAGGCTAGGACTATAACAATGTTTAAAAGGGGACTGGATAAATTCATGGTGGCTAAGTCCATAAATGGCTATTAGCCAGGATGGGTAAGAATGGTGTCCCTAGCCTCTGTTCGTCAGAGGATGGAGATGGATGGCAGGAGAAAGATCACTTGATCATTGCCTGTTAGGTTCACTCCCTCAGGGGCACCTGGCATTGGCCACTGTCGGTGGACAGATACTGGGCTAGATGGACCTTTGGTCTGACCCGGTACGGCCTTTCTTATGTTTTTATGTTCCATCCTGGTAATACAGAGAGAGTGTACTTTTTTTTTCTCTCTTTAATAAAATCTTTTCTTTTTAGAACTTGATTGATTTCTTCCCTTGTTTGGATTTTCAGGGGAAGGGGAGGGGGGAAAAGTGAATCCCTCTTTGTTTGATTCAAGGAGTTTGAATCAAGGTATCTCTCCTAAGTACTAGGAGAGAAGAGGAGGGAAATGGATTATTTCCCTTTGTGTTGAGATTCAAGGTGTTTGGATCTGTGTTCCCCAGGGGAAGTTTTTGGAGGAACAGGGAGTTTTGTCAGACACTTAAAACTTGACTGGTGGCAGCGAGAACCAGATCTAAACTAGGATTTTAGTTTAGAGGAGTCCATGCAGGTCCCCATCTTGTGAACGCTAAAGTTCAAAGTGGGGAATAAACCTATGACACCATGCTCACAGTCCAGAAGAACTACTGGGGGACAAATGAGCAGCATAGTGTGCTGGTGGTTGGGGCTCCCTCCCTGCTGCCTGCCTGGAGCCCACATCTGAGACATTACAGAAGGTTGCCCAGGCTCAGCTGTCCCTCTGACCACCCTCCTGTGCTGCTCATCCACGTGGGCACCAAGGATACCGGCAGGTGCGACCTGGAGCAAATCACCAGTGACTACAGGGTTCTGGGATTGAGGGGGAAGGACTCAGGGGTGAAGGTGGTGTTCTCATCCATTCTCCCAGTGGAGGGTAAGGGCCCTGGCAGGGCCAGGTGCATCCTGGAGATGAATGGATTAAACAAAGACTGTGAATGGCTTGCCAACTACAAAAGCAGTTTCTCCTCCCTTGGTGTTCACACCTCAACTGCTAGAAGAGGGCCTCATCCTCCCTGATTGAACTAACCTCGTTATCTCTAGACTGATTCTTGCCTGCATATTTATACCTGCCTCTGGAAATTTCCACCACATGCGTCTGACAAAGTGGGTATTCATCCACAAAAGCTTATGCTCCAATACTTCTGTTAGTCTATAAGATGTCACAGGACTCTTTGTCGCTTTTTCCTGGAGATGAATGTGTGGCTGCACAGACGGTGTTGACGGGAAGGCTTGGACCATGGGATGCTATTCTGGGAAGGAGGGCTGCTGGGGAGAGATGGGGCCCACCTGACCAGGAAAGGGAAGAGCATCTTCTCCTAGGGCCTGTGTTCCACAGGAGGCCAGGCCAGATGATCAGAACGCCGCCTTCTGGCCTTGGACTCTTGGAATCATCATGAATGGACGTGCCAGCCTAGTGAGGAGGGCTTAAAACTAGGTTAAAAGGAGACAGAGGACAAAAGCCTACAGGTAAACATAAGAAAAAGGTGACCTTAACAGAGAGCTAGATGCTGTGGGGGACTTGAAAACTTACCAAAGGGTCATACGAGCAACAAGAGGGAAATCAGTGGGGGAATCTGCTCAATATCTTAGATGTTTCTACACAAATGCAAGGACTCATAGACTGTAAGATCAGAAGGGACCATCGTGATCATCTAGTCTGGCCTCCTGCACATCGCAGGCCACAGAACTTCACCCACCCCGTCCTGTAACAGACCCCTAACCTCTGGCTGAGTTACTGAAGTCCTCAAACCATGGTTTAAAGACTTCAAGTCACAGAGAGTCCACCGTTTACGCTAGTTTAAACCTGCAAGTGACCCATGCCCATGCTGCAGAGGAGGGTGTGAAAGTTACTAGTGGAGTATGGGGAACAAACAGGAAGAACTGGATACATGTGAGCATTGTAGTCATCTCACTCATGGTGGGGATAGGCAGGGGGAGTTCAAAATTATGAGACCAAAAAAACATCATCTAATGTTTCTTTGGGAGGCCAATCTCACGATTTTTTTTTCAGCCTGACCTTTGATTTTTGAACAGCTGGTGTTGGTGATACTGTGCACGCCTTGCAGTCTCTCAGGGCTGCATCTCCAGATTAAGCAGAGTCGGGGGGCATGCTGAAGGTCAGCTGTGGCCAATAGTAAATGGATTTAAACAGTGGTACTCCGGCATCTCCCAACCTTGTACACAGGTCCTGTGCATGGCCCCAGACTAGCTCGGGGCAGAGGCCAAAGATCAGTGTGAGTGAGGAAAGCTGCAGGAGCAGGGTTACCCTTTGAACGCTTTCCTCCCTACTCCCCTTATGGTGGGAAGAGCTCACATATACAGGGCTGCAGGCTCAGGTAGCAGCCTGCCAACCCAAGCTTCTCTGTTCTGCTCCCATGCAAACCAGCCTGCCTTGTTTCCAGTTGCTTGTACCCTTCTAGTGAATGGGAAGGGGGATCAGAACTGCCAGAGAAAATGGGGGAAATGATGGTCAACGAAGAGCATGAAAAAAAGCAAAGAAAAGAAGGAAAGGAAAAAAAACCCCAAAAGGATAAAATGGGAAGGAAGAAAGAGGGTTGGTTTCTTCTGTGGTCCCCCCATTGCATTCTCTGTGGAAACCTGAGTGCTGGGAATGCACTCCAGGGCACATCTCCCCAAACCATGATTGCCTTCTAGGCACATAGCTGAGATGGCCACTGGATGGAGGTGGCAATGACAAGGAGGTATGTACCTTACATTGTTTCAGTGTTATAGATGGGACAAAACAATACCCATGGTGCTGAGCCCTCTCAAACTTTACCTACGTTCATGTGTGTATCCATCTCAGAACTTCAGAGGTGCTGGAGCAAATTACATCCTTGGGAAGTGACCGTTCAGAGTCACAGGCAGGTCTGAAGGTCTTTACAGTAACATTGGAACAGGATGACTCAAAGCCTCCGATCCCAGCACCCTGAACCTCGCTGACATTCAGATCTACTCATGTAAACTTGAGACCCGTCCCTGTTTGGAATGAAGTTAGTGTTCAAAGATCACTTGGTGGTGACTGGCTTTCCAACGGTGTTTGGGGGAGGTTGATTTTAATTCCAGTTTTAATCCCCGATCGAGGAGACATGTGTGAGACTTTCTGATGCTGAACAGGAACTAGAGGAAAGAAAATCTGCAACTGAACATTCTGTTCATTTTATTACCAAGGTCTTGACCCCACTGCTCATTGTAGAGCCTGAATCCTCCTTTCTGAGCCAGGGAGATTTTGATCAGCCCACGATTCTCTTTTCCCCCTTTCTCCCTATGTTTTGAGTTCTGTTTGGGGACTAGCAAGCTCAGAGCAGCAGCCTTATCCCTGCTTACGAAGTGGCTGGCTTGCTCTGATGTGGTTTTGTGGTTACACGTAACATTGCTCATGTGGCCCTCCTGCACTTTTGCTTTTCTGACTCACTAGTGAGCGCGTTCTCAAGTGTAAGTGTGAATCTTGCTCAGGAGATTTGTGTAAACAGACAGGAGAAAAACTCCAAGGTGCAGCTGCTTCTCAGTGTTCCTGGGACTTCTTGCACTTGCATGTGTACCTACCTCTTGAAGGCCTTGAACCTTCAAGCCCTTTTCCACTGTGCAACAGGAAGTACAAGCTTATTGTGTGTCCAGCAACACAACATGAGATGCTACTGCATGGCCAAGTGTGGGTAACATAAAGTACTAGGCATAGTCCTCTGTGCTGAGTAACTGGGAGACTCAGAATACTTGCACATCTTACGCCCAGACGCAGGTACAGGGTGGAGAATGGGCAGAGCTGAGGAGATCCTCAGTGTGCCAATGAGGTCTGTGCACCCTCTTTGACCTTCCTTGTGCTGCAAGGTAGGAGTAATCTGACCACACAGCTCCCTTTAATAGAATCAAGGAATCTCAGGGTTGGAAGGGACCTCAGAAGGTCATCTAGTCCAACCCCCAGGGATGCAGGATAGTGTCCCTCTCACACCTATCTAAGGTGCTTATATAGTTCCCATTACCATGGCATTTGAACAACTCTCACAATGCATTGATCCTCACAGTGGTAGTGCCATTAACCCCATTGCACAGATGGGAACTGAGGCATAGAGAAGCTAAGTGACTTGCCCATGGTCACACAGGGCATCTGTAGCAGAGCAGGGATTTGAACCCAGGTTTTCTAAGTCATAGGCAAGTGCCCTAACCACTGGCCCATCCTTTCTCTTGCTCTAGCAGCTTCATCACACTTCTGGTTGCATTTGTATCTGCAACATTCTGGACCTGTGCTGGACAGGACCAAGCTCTACATATGGGAAACCATTCAGAGATGCTTATCTAGTGTCACCCAGTTAGAGGGATGTGTTAGCTGTTAGAAATGAACCGAGCAAGTCAGTGTCTCTGGAAATGGGTTGGTGGTCTCAGTCCAGTTCCTCCTGGACAGGTGTCCTCAAAAATCACAGCCAGAGCTGGGTCCTGTTTTGGCAGTCTCAGCAGAAACAGGGGCGGCTCCAGGCCCCAGCATGCCAAGCGCGTGCTTGGGGTGGCATGCCGCGGGAGGCGCTCTGCTGGTCACCAGGAGGGCGGCAGGCGGCTCCGGTGGACCTCCCGCAGGCGTGCTCGCGGAGGCAAGCCTGCGGGAGGTCCACTGGAGCCGCGGGACCAGCGACCGGCAGAGCACCCCCCACGGCGTGCCACCGTGCTTGGAGCAGCAAAATGGCTAGAGCCGCCCCTGATAGTGAATGACACAAGAGGCTTCAGGAAGAAAAAGCATGGTCTTGTGTTTAAGGCAATAAACTGCCTTACCAGATGACCTAGATTCTAGTAAAGTCGTTTACACCAGAATTTTCACAGGTAATTGCTACTTGGGCATTTCTCATTTTCTGGGAGCACCTAAAATTAAGGCCAACATTTGCAAAAGTGCCCACTAATTTCCCTCAGGTTTGATTTAGGTGTATTGGTGGGGGCCGGTGGAGGGGAGGAGTCAGGACAGCAAAGCAGGATGTGCTGCAGTCTGAACTGAGGGGCATCAGAGCAGGGTGAATAATTGATAATAAATCATGTATTCAGTTTATTTTGCCTGTTTTCTTGCTCACAGAATAGCAGGGAGCAAACTGCAATTTCCTTGAATTTATTGTTATTCCAATTTATTCAATGAATTTTTCTGCCAATTTTTGCTATGTTTGCTTCTCTGTTAAGTATTTTCTCTTCAAGGTGCACTGTGAGACTATGAATGGAAAGCACATGTTGCATTCGCTTTCCATCAACACTGAATCAATCAATATTACTCACACAGATGTTCATTGAACGTGAAACTCAAAGCTGGGTACTCATGGGGTTTGTAGAAACTGAATTTTGTCTTTGCACATGTGAGGTTAGTGGGAACAGCAACAATTCCATGTGACTCATCTGACCAGTCACAACCAGGCAACCCAGCCTGACTCCCAGAGATGCATCCCCCTGGGAGTGTATGAGGAAGCTCTTGCTTGCCCCCAGCTGCCAACTTCTCCACAGCTCCTGTCTGCATCTCTCTCTTTTCCTTTAAATAACTAATATCAGAGGAGAATATGAAGAAAATTATTTCCATTAACTTGTCATCTGATAATCTGAGGTAAAGAAAACAAGCCACCCACTCTCCGTTTTCTTCACTCTCCTGCTATTGCAGGCAAAACATGCTGCCAAGCTCCAGTGAGGAGAATAAAGGAGGAATTGGCACTGATGCAGTAGCTTCTTAAATGAGTTTATCATTAGCCAGAAGAGCTGCAAATTGAAGCATAGATAAGCCCCTTAACATCTCCTTTCTTTAATCTGAGCAGCATAAAAGCTGAAATGTGTTCCTATTCAGTAGGCTTTATATAGAGGCGGGTATTTCATTTACCGAAAAAACCTGAATCGGATAAATTATTAATGTTATTTATAAAGGCAATTCCTCCATTCAGCAACTTCTTTTGGATCCCTACGCTTAATCTTACTGCTTAGCATAAAATACATTACAGTTAAAAGGAGAAATCACATTCCCCTTACAAGAACTGGGGAATAACTGAGTGCTGGGGCATTATGTAGGAGTTTTGTAGTTTAAATTCCAGTTTAAAGACTAATACATTTATCAGCGGCAAACATAAGCTCTAATTCCAAAACTCCTGTATCCTCTCTGCGTGCTAGGGAGGGAGCATAGCCCTTGCTTGCACATATCAAGAACCTGCCCAGCCAGCTAGCTGCCTTGAAGCAGTGATGTGCTGACAAAATCTTAACAACCGGTTCCCTATAAAAAGTTCTGATTTAAGGGGGAGGGAGCGGGGGAGGGGCCAGGGAGAGATCGTCGTGGGGCCGGAGGCCCCTGCAGGGCCTGGGCCAATTGCCCCACTTGCCCCCTCCCCTCTCCTCTGGCCAGCCCTGGAGCTTGCAGCAGCCCCCTCTCCCTTGCTGGGCCATTCAAAAAGTGGCAGCAGGATGACTCCAGAGCTCAGCTGAGCTGCCCAGCTGGTGCCGGCGGCTGGCCACGCTGCAGCTGGGGGGAAGCGGGGCAAGGGCCGGGGGAGCCTCAACCTCCCCAGCTGGGAATCCTGGGAGCAACAGGATGGTCCAGCCCGCAGACCGGAGTTTTTTGCCCACCCTCTGGCCCTTTAGCAACCGGTTCTCCACGGAGATCTAATTTTAGCAACTGGTTCTTGAGTACCTGTGGGAACCTGCTCCAGCTCACCACTGCCTTGAAGACTAGACAGTAAGAAGGCTGATGAGTGCTGTGATATGCAAAGCAGCCTGCCTGCTACTCAGAACAGTCTGGGGAAAGCAAGGTTTGTGTGCTCTGTAAGAGAGGCATGGTAAGATGGCAAGTATTGTACCACCTTCAAAATTCACCAGTGCTTTAGAACAATGCTATAGCAATATCAGCTGTGAATTGGGTTGCTGAGGTCTCAGTTCTCAACTCCCATGAAGGTGTTTATGGCAGTTACACTTCAAGAATGATTATAAGATCATAACAATGGCCAGACTGGGTGAGACCAATGGTCCATCTATTCCAGTATCCTGTCTTCTGACAGTGTCAGATGCTTCCGAGGGAATGAACAGAACAGTGCAATTACTGAACGATCCATCCCCTATCATCCAATCCCAGCATCTGGTAGTCAGAAGCTTAGGGACAGCAAGGGCATGGGGCTGAATCCCTGACCTTCTTGGCTAAGAGCTATTGATGGACCTATCCTCCATTAATTCATCTAATTATTTTTTGAACCCAGTTATAGTTTTGACCTTCACAACATCCCCTGGCAATGAGTTCCACAGATTGACTGTGTGTTGAGGTGCTTCTTCATGCTTGTTTTAAACCTGCCACCTATTAATTTCATTGGGTGACTCCTGATTCTTGTGTTATGTGAAGGGGTAAATAACATTTCCTTATTCACTTTCTCCACATCATTTTATAGACCTCTATCATATCCCCTGTAAGAGAAAGAAAGTCTGAAGCATGGGCCTGGTGCTTGAGGCCTGAACCAAAGTCAGCAAAAGTTATGCTATGAGCAACAGGCAGGCCCTGTCAAAAGCAGATGCTTTCCTGCAAGTCAAGTCAGATGCTTTCCTGCAAGTACACAAACTCGGCACCAGTATTGCTAGCATTGCTAAAACAAACTCAATATGTAAACACATTTCAAAGGGACAGCACAAGAACACCCCAACCTAGCACACGATAAAATAGTTTGACAAAAGTGATGAATAAGGATAAGATTTTGTCCCAGTTATTTTTAATAAAAGTCACGGACAGGTCATGGGGAATAAACAAAAATACATGGAAGCCATGACCTATCTGTGACTTTTGCTGCTGTGGTTTCATGGTTTCTCCTGCCACCATGGTGGCTGGGAACTGTGGGGTTCTGTCTCCCTCCTCTCCCCTGGGAGACTGTCACCCGTCACTGGGACTCTGAGGAGGGTCCCCCTGAGGAAGCTGTTGTCTGTTGCTGGAACCCTGCAGGGGGATCCTGAGGAGGCTGTTACCTGTTGCTGGAATCCTGCTGGGGCCCAGCTGGCTGCCAGCTCCAGTCCCACAGGGGCTGAAGCAGAAAATGTCACAGAAGTCTCTGGAAGTCACTGATTCCATTAGTTCTGTGACCTCCATGACATAAACATAGCCTTAATGATTAATAGGGACATTTTGTCTGAAACATCAGGAGAGAAGTACAAAGGGGGTTAAAAAAATGTCATGAAAAACATAAAATGATACATAAGTTGTTTATCCCAGGTTAAAAAAAACCAGGAGTACTTGTGGCACCTTAAAGACTAACAAATTTATTTTAGCATGAGCTTTCGTGAGCTAAAGCTCACTTCTTCGGATGCAATCCCAGGTTGTTTCTCTCAGTTTCTAAATGTTGGGCTACCTTGCCTTAACCTTTTGTCTGGCTTAGGCAGTAGTGGAAAGTCCCACCACTGATTGAGTTGTCCATTGTCACGGGCATACGTTTGTTAGTGTATCTGTAACCATTGAGCTGGGGCATTAGCACCAGGCTTCGTTGGCAATAAAACTGGCCAGGTGCCTTTGCTACTAAACAAAGTCTTGTGGTCTCACTGGGCAATTTCATTGGAGTCTGCTGTACGGGCTATCTGGCCAGAGCCAGTGCAGCATGCAGAAAGAATACACACACACAGATGAACATCTGACAACATCCCCCACTGCATCATCTGTTTTCCAAGCTGAACAGTCCCCATCTTTTTAATCTCTCCAGATATGGAAGCTGTTCCATACCCTTAGTCTTTTTTGTTGCCCATCTCTGTACCTTTTCCATTTCTAATATACCTTTTTTTAAATGGGGTGACCAAAACTGCATGCAGTATTCAAGATGTGGGCATACCATGGATTTATATAGTGGCATTATGATATTTCAGTGTTATTATCTATCCTGTTCATAATAGTTCCCAACATTCTGTTAGCTTTTTTGACTTCTGCTGCACACTGAGCAGATGTTTTCAGAGAACTATCCACAGCGGCTCCAAGAGCTCCTTCTTGAGTGGTAACAGCTAATTTACACCCCATCATTTTGTATGTATAGTTGGGATGAAGTTTTCCAGTGTACATTGTGACATTGCACTCCATATGTTTTATGGAAATGTGCTTATGAGTGTGAATATGATATAACTGAAATATGCTTTATGAAAAAGGTCTCTTGTAAGGTATCATAACATAATATATTCCTCCTATTTGTATTCATTCTTGTAGCTGAAGCTAGAAATATGAAGTATAACTCTGAGGTCCTATTGTAATTATGCAAAGTGTGGGCCATTAATGGTGGTTTAGAATCTTGATAGCTCCCATTGACTAGGACAATTGGTTGTAAATGGTTTATTTACCTGCATGCCTTCCTGTGTACCTGTGGGCCAACTCAGGAAGAATGGAGACTAGGGGTCTTACAGTGACATGTGACCATGTCACATGATACTGGAATCCATCTTAATCCTTGTACTTTTCCATTGATGAGGTGGGGGTGGGGACAAACACAGACAAAAGATTCCCGCCTTGTGCCAAAGCTATAAAAGTGGGGGAGCAGGACAAAAGGGGCTGCCAGTCAGGAGAAAACCCCTGCTTACCACCTGAAATGTCTGCTGGATCTAAAAAAGACTGTACTGAGGATAGGATTGGGCCCAGACTTGGAAAGAGTCTAGTCTGTGAAAGAAGCTTATAGGATCATCTTTGAGGGTGAGATATTGCCTGTAATCACTTCCTTCATGTATTAGGCTTAGACTTGCATGTTTTGCTTTATTTTGTTTTACTTTGTCTGGCTCAACAAGACAAGATTTTGGAGGCCCACACTGGCAGGGAAAACAGGCTCAGGGGTAATTTCAGCACATCAGGTGACAGTTGCTTTGCATTTATCAAACACTGCATTTAATCTGCCATTTTATTGCCCAGTCACCCACATTTGTGAGATTCTCTTTGTTACTCTTATCAGTCTGCTTTGGACTATCTTGAGTAATTTTATATCATCTGCAAACTTTGCCACCTCCCTTTGTCTAGCTCATTTATCAAGATGTTGAACAGCACCAGTTCCTTTACAGATTCCTGGGGGGCACCACTATTTACATCATTCCATTCTGAAAACTGACCATTTATTCCTACCCTTTGTTTCCTGTCTTTTAACCAGTAACTGATCCAGGGACAAAGAGCCCCACACCACCAAAGGAGGGAGCAACCTCTGGAAGCCAGTATCTCGAGGGGCTTAAACCCACCTCCCTCATCTGGACTCCAGAGGGGCTAAGGACCAATGGGGCCCAGGGTTTTCTGGCCCAGAAGTCTGGAGCCATTGACCCAGGGCCCCAGTCTGAAACCACTGACCCACCAGAGGTTAAGAAAGGAACATCTCTGGAGCTTGAACTCGAGTGATCCCATGGGGAAGAGACTGCCCAAATAACCGAGGTGCGGGTGGGGGGTGGAGGCAGTCATAAGAGCTAAGACCTGTACAGGAGCTTTACATGTGGCCATCCCAAGCACTGATCCAAAGACTGTGCCTACATGGAGTACAACTTTGGGAACATCTGGACCCTAGGAGCATGAGCGCGACAAGAATACTGAAAAAGTTCATGATCCTGATATGGATGAATGGGATAGTAGTGGCAGGGCTTGTGGCCTCAGGGTGTACCCAGATCCTCATGCAGAGTTCTGTGATTCCTAACCTGGGTCAGTTTGGGGCACCATCCTGTTACAATGTGTGCATGAAATCATATTCCCACATTCAAATGACTATAACAATGTGGGAGCATACAAAGTCCGTGATAGTTGGCCTTGTCCTGATGCTCTTCTACCCCATTATCACTGGCTAAGACCGGAATTATTTGGGGGAGTTGTTAAAGAAGCTACAGGACCTACTCTAGACCGCACGGCCTCCCTACATACAGCCACAGGTCTGCCTGAGTCAGTCACTCTTGCAGGTCTGGGGTGATTGCCAACCCTGGTGAGGGGATATCCTGCTTATTGGAGCCAACCCAACAAGACAGGCCCTGTCCCAATCACATGGGGAGGACCCTCCATTACCCAAGTCAGAGATTCTGACCCAGTTCTCTAACTTGGTAGGAGAACAACAGGTGGATGACACACTGAGCTCAGCATACACCCTAATGACAGTAGTAAATGGGGAGACCTTTGAATCCCATCAAGTGGGACTGTTCCAACACTTCAAAATTCAGGGTGAGTACCTATATCATATTGAGAAAGATCAACAAACCAAGAAAGTTCAGAATCAGCTTCTCATGCCCCAACCCCATCAGAAGGAGTTTATGCAACTCATCCACACCTTACTAGTGGGAGGGAGATGATGCTAACACAAATTCTGGCCCGGTCTTCTGGCCTGGAATCTACAAAGATGTTCTGGATTTCTGTGCCTCATGCCTGGAATGTCAGCTCACTGCACCTCTGCCAACTGAGAAAGTTCCCTTGATTCTCCTACTGCTCGTAAGCATGTCCTTTGAGCAGATTGGAATTGATGCAGTTGGTCCTCTGAGGAAGAGTGCCGCAGGCTACTGGCTCATTTTAGTTGTATGCGACTCAATACCCTGAAGCTATATCATAATGCTTTATGAATGCCTAGAGTCAGGGTACTGCAGGCAGGGGCGGCTCCAGGCCCCAGCACGCCAAGCGCGTGCTTGGGGTGGCATGCCGCTGGGGGCGCTCTGCCGGTTGCCGGGAGAGCGGCAGGCGACTCCGGTGGACCTCCCACACGTCTGCGGGAGATCCACCGGAGCCGCGGGACCGGCGACCGGCAGAGCGCCCCCCATGGCGTGCCGCCGTGCTTGGGGCGGCGAAATCGCTAGAGCCGCCCCTGACTGCAGGAGATCTTAACAGATCAGAGAACAAACTTTATGTCCTAGATGATGAGGCAAATGTGCCATTTACTGAAAATCAAGACCCTAAGGAGTCTGCCTACCATCCGCAAACTGATGGCCTGGAGGAGTGCTTAAACAGAACACTAAAAATGATGTTGTGGAGGTTTGTCCTTATAGCTGTCTGACTCCCTCCTCTTCTGTTCACTGTGCGAGAAGTCCCCCAACCCACCATTGGCTTCTGACCATTTGAGCTGTTTTATGTTTTATGTTTTATGTTTCATTAACGATCTGGAGGATGGTGTGGACTGCACCCTTAGCAAGTTTGCAGATGACACTAAACTGGGAGGAGTGGTTGATACGCTGGAGGGTTGGGCTAGGTTACAGAGGGACCTAGACAAATTGGAGGATTGGGCCAAAAGAAATATGATGAGGTTCAACAAGGACAAGTGCAGAGTCCTGCACTTAGGACGGAGGAATCCCATGCACTGCTACAGACTAGGGACCGAATGGCTGGGCAGCAGTTCTGCAGAAAAGGACCTAGGGGTTACGGTGGACGAAAAGCTGAATATGAGTCAACAGTGTGCCCTTGTTGCCAAGAAGGCTAATGGCATTTTGGGTTGTATAAGTAGGGGCATTTCCAGCAGATCGAGGGATGTGATCATTCCCCTCTACTCAGCACTGGTGAGGCCTCATTTGGAGTACTGTGCCCAGTTTTGGGCCCCACACTACAAGAAGGATGTGGATAAATTGGAGAGAGTCCAGCGGAGGGCAACAAAAATGATTAGGGGGCTGGAGCACATGACTTATGAGGAGAGGCTGAGGGAACTGGGATTGTTTAGTCTGCAGAAGAGAAGAATGAGGGGGGATTTGATAGCTGCTTTCAACTACCTGAAAGGGGGTTCCAAAGAGGATGGATCTAGACTGTTCTCAGTGGTAGAAGATGACAGAACAAGGAGTAATGGTCTCAAGTTGCAGAGGGGGAGGTTTAGGTTGGATATTAGGAAAAACTTTTTCACTAGTAGGGTGGTGAAGAACTGGAATGGGTTACCTAGGGAGGTAGTGGAATCTCCTTCCTTAGAGGTTTTTAAGGTCAGGTTTGACAAAGCCCTGGCTGGGATGATTTAGTTGGGTTTGGTCCTGCTTTGAGCAGGGGGTTGGACTAGATGACCTCCTGAGGTCCCTTCCAACCCTGAGATTCTATGATTCTATGGAAGGCAACCTCAAGGGATTTTAGACCTTGTTCAAGAAATGTGGGAAGAACAACCATCTTGAACCAATAATGTAGTTCAATACATGTTGAACCTGCGGGAAAAGCTTGACGCTCTATGCTCATTTGCCAAGGAGAACCTCCTACACTCCCAAAGCACCCAGGAAGCAGCCTATAATGAAAGGGCTTGCCTCCAGTCATTCCAACCTGGTGATCAGTTTCTCTTGTTATTACCCAGCTCTGAATCAAAGCTTCTAGCCCGATGAGTAGGGCAGGTGAATTATGAAATCCGACACCCAGACAAGCGAAAGGTGCAACAAATCTACCACATGAATCTTTTAAAACCATGGAAATTCCAAGAAAGTTTACTGATTGCTCCCTACCCACCAAAACCCAAATTAGGTACTCAAGCTGCTGAGTCCTCAAAGCCATGGATGGTCAAGAGTGGAAACAACCTTTCCTCAGAACAGAGAACCCAGGCTCAGCAACTGATCATTGCCTTCTCTTCAGTATTTTCTACCCATCTAGCCCAGACGCACCCATGTAATAATCCATAATATTCAGACAGAACAAGGGCTTAAAGTCAGAAAAAACCCTTGACCGTTTCTCCAGAAGTTTCAGACTAGCAGCCGTGTTAGTCTGTTTCCGCAAAAAGAACAGGAGTACTTGTGGCACCTTATGCCACATTATGCAAATTAGATACAATTAACAGGTTTAAACAGAGACTGGGAATGGTTGGGTCATTGCACTAATTGAATCTATTTCCCTATGTTAAGTTCTCCTCACACCTTCTATGGGTCATCTCAATTATCACTTCAAAAGTTTTTTTTTCTCCTGCTGATGATAGCTCATCTCAGTTGATTAGACTCTTCCTGTTGGTATGCATACTTCCACCTTTTCATGTTCTCTGTATGTATAAATATCTCCTGTCTGTGTGTTCCATTCTATGCATCCGAAGAAGTGAGCTGTAGCTCACGAAAGCTCATGCTGAAATAAATTTGTTAGTCTCTAAGGTGCCACAAGTACTCCTGTTCTTTCTCCAGAAGTTGAGAACTCCAATCGACGCTAGAGTGGGGGGACCGATCATCAAAGAATCATTTAGCGATTGGAAAAGCCTCGTAATGCTGGTCTGTAAGCCCAATGGGACCATCCAGTTTTGTACTAATTTCCTTCCTGATCCAGGCGAGGCACATTGCTATGGCATGGGCTTCAAGGAAGTGGGCCCTGCCAGTGCCCGTGCTGTACCTGGTGTGTGATAAAGAGGAGATGTTGGCATCCAATCCCTGGAAAGCAGAATACTGGATCCAATCATCCCAGGACACAGGGGAACTTCAGATGTAGGTCCCAGCTTGTTCATGGCGCCTGAGGCAAGTACCCCATTGCATTATGTTGCGCTGAAGAGAGCCTGGAGAAGGCAGGGCCCTTTGGCATGCTTCTTCTGGGAAGTCCTGGCTGACCACAGCTCAGTGCCAGGTTTACTTTTACTTCCTGCTCCAGAGAGGAAGCAGGAGGTGGGATTTTTGGTCTAGGGGCCAGAACAGGCTCCTGCCTTTCTATGTCAGAAGAGTTCTGGGGGGGCAGGTAGGCTAAGTAATGCCGAGCGAACACATAGAGAGATTCTAGCATGGAGTCGGTGAAGGGGAAGGTAAAGCAGCCAGCCAGAGCCGAGGAAAGCTCTGTGTAGGGGATGAAAAGAACGGGGAGAGCTTGAATGAGCAGGAGCAAGTTTCTTTAAGCAGGACTTACTGCTGGGGTTCAGCAAAGCCCTCCAGAGATACCAGAAATGAGCCAGTCAGCCCCCTCAGCTGCAGTTAGCTGGAAGCGACTGACATCAGCGGAAATGCACAATGGAGCAGCGGTGTCTCTTCTAACCAAGCAGGAGGACTGAATTGCCAAGCGGAGACCTGATCCAAAACCTGGCACTGCTGATGAACCAAGCTGAGGTTTCTTTGGGCAATAAGTTATCTACAGACAGGAATTTGTGCGTGATGGGTTCCTACCAGCATGTTTATGTAAGGGGACTGTTGCCCCCTTACTAACATTCAGTCGGGGGTTTGGTTGCTAGCTCCCAGAACTAAAAAGGGAGGGGTCGATGGAAAATCAGGAGCCTGAGACTGACAGTCTCCAGGAACAATGTGGAGAGGCCAATGCTCCAGGACAGCCTGATTGACAGAGCAGGCAGGCTAATCAAGGAGTCAGAAGGCCAGGGACGAGGGGGGGGGGGGTCCCGTCCTCCGTGTGAGCTGGAATTGTCTGAGTCAGATGGAGTGGGGCCGAGCTAAGGAGAGAGCAGGGGCCCAAGCTAAGCTGATGGGAGCAGAGCTGCAGCCCAAAAAGCCAGACACAGCCCAGAGAGAGCAGACCTGCCCTGGGAGGAGACCTGCCGCAACCAGAGCCAGAGGGGCCAGACAAGCAGCCCAGGAAGCCGGTGAGAGCTGGGAGCAGAGTCACACAAGCAGCCTGCAGAGCAGACCTGCCCTGGGAGCAGAGCTGTAACAGCTGGCCAGAGAAGCAGCCCAGGGAGCTGAAGGCAGAGCAGCAGCAGCAGCCGTGCTGAGGCAGTGTGGAGCTGGGGCTGGAGCAGTCCGGAGCTGGGTGTGGTGAGCAGCTGGGGAGAGTGAGGGGGACCCTGGGCAGTTGGCCCAGCACAGGGAGACGCCTCAGCCAAGAGGCTCTGCAGGCCAGACTTGGAGGGGGATCGTAACCCTGACAGGGCGGGGGTGACACTGGGGAGAAGGGTCCTGCCACCCAGAGCCTGTGAGTGTGTGGCCACCGCCAGAGCAAGTGTCCAACCCTCAGCATCCCTGCAGCACAGCCAGGGCCTGAGAAGGAGGCCTGGGACCTACAAGGAACAGACTGTGAACTGCCCTGACGTTCCAGAGACACTGTTTGTGATGGTCCCTGCCACAGAGCAGGGTGATGTGTTTTCCTTTAACCTTTCCCATTTTTCCTTATTCTTTTTTTAAAATTAATTGTTAATTAAATAACTTGTATTTGCTTTAAATTGTATGATGTGATCAGTGGGTCAAAGAGGTGTGGAGTGCAGAGAGGGTACCCCGGAGTGGGGACACCCTAGCCCCTGTCCTGGGTGACCACAGCAGGGTTGGGGGTCGAGCCCCCCAGGAATCCTGGGCCCAGCCTTGTTGGGGTTACGAGGACTCTGCCAGACAGGAGAGTAGAAGGGGAGTCCTCAAGGGCAGGGAGGCCTCTGGGTAAAGGAAGTGGGAGCGAGGACTCAGATCCCTTCGCTAGCCCACTTCACCGGGGTAGTGCAGAAGCCAGGAAAGTTCCCCACAATAGCGGGACCATTCCCCCGCTTACATTTACTGAAACTTTCTGGTTGGGCGAATGTAACCATGGTGTATGTCTCTGTCTGTCCCTGTGTGAATATACCTTCACCTATTTGGCTAAGTTCTGGTGGGCTTAATACTGTAAACTAGCAAAATACTAGCAAAACCACATCATTAAGCACTCAGCAATGCCTGACCCCATTAATGTATTAATCAGCAGGGCAGACACCTCCCTCCCACACAGAACCGTCTCCTAGCCAGGAAAACCAATAAGCTTGCCATATCAATAATTGTGTAGCGCAGGATTCTTCACCAGGAGTGGGAGGGTTATAGGAAAGCAAGTGCCCGAGATGAGAACGTAACAGGAACTTGGCTGGGGGAAGCTGAGAAGTTGCCTAGAGCACGGCACAGACAGAAGGAATCGTGAACTCGAAGTTGAGAAATAGAAACTGCCAGTTGAGAAAACACAGACTGGAGACTCAATATGAAAAATGTGCTTGCTGTCTCACGATGTAGGAATGCAGCTTTAACCCCACTAGGAAAGATTAATTTCCTGCATTTGCAGAGGGCCAAAGAGACTTCCTATAAAACCTCCTCTGTCGTCTTCTCCTCAGTATCCTCCCCCGCTTCCTCCTCCCCCCCTGTTTTTGATCTGTCTCGTCCCCCTGAATTTTGGTGTTAATGAAAGTGCTGAGAGATGGAGGTGACATTGTCCAGTAGATAGGAAGTGAGACTAGCAGTCAGGAAACCTGGATTCTGGTCCCAGGTTGATGGCTATGGAACAAACAAGAGGTTATGAGAGCAGTCCAGCCTCTGCACATCTTTGGGAAATACGGCAAAACCCTCCCGCTTCACAAAGAGTGGCACTCACAGCAGTGTCACCCCCTTCTAACAACCCCTCCCAACTACCCTCCCCCCAGCATTAAAAAAAAATCTGGAACAAATCAACCTAAAACAATAAATTAATTAAATCAAATCCACAAACCTTTCCCGAAGCAAATTTTTACTCCAAAAAGGAACCACATGGGAGACTCCATCAGTTCAGTAGGGGCTTTTCGATTGCTATGATTTTTACAGGAAAGACGCTCTGATATTGTTGTGATGGCCAGCAATAGAAAACTCTCGAATGGACTGGCAGACGGATGTCAAGTGCAGTCTTAGGTGCTCAGCGCCTCTGAAAATCAGATGCTAGGTGTCTAAAATTGGGGACTCAAAATGAGTGGCCCTTTGGGAAAATGAAGGCTTGAGTGATTTGCCCAGCATCACATAGGGCCCAGTACAACTTCCACTGAAGTTAGAGAGAGGCTTTCCATGCACTTCAGTGGAAAGTTAGATTGTGCCCATCGTGAGCATGCTGCTGAGCTAAGAACAGGACACAGGAGGTGTGATGCACAGTCCTCTGCTCTAACCACTAGACATACTCTTGCTAAATTGTTGGTGTCGCCCACTCAGTGCTGGGAACCTGAGAACAAGAGAACACCAATTCCCCTTTATTGTGTCCCCCAGTTATGTCAGTATCAAATGCTGGCAGCGTGTCACAGCTGCCTAAGAAAGGTCACCGAAAACCAGAAGAGTTTCATATAAAACGAAGATGAAAAAGTTGACTCAGATTCACTGAAGAGAACAAACCCTTATCATTTTCTTTCAGAATTGTCTGTTTTTTGTGAAACTCTCTGGTTTTGCTGTGACCTTTTCCATGTACCCAAACATAGGCAGTTTTGTTTCTGAGTGCACGTGGTGAGGGACTTGAATAAATACATTCTGGCAAACTGAGACGCTGGCTCATACCCTGTGTTTGACCTCGCTGGCTGGATTGAGACCCCCTCCAAATATTGTGCCTGGGTCCCAAGGATGCTGCCTTCATCCTTTCCAGCTACAGTACTGGGTGGAGTGGGAGAGACTGCACTGTTATATGCACTGTGCTTTGGAGAGGTTAAGCCAGGGTCCTTTCTGCCTGGACTTGATGCCTGTGTGCATGGAAGCTGAAGATCATAAGGAAGTGGTGAGAACAGCAGGAGGTAACCCCGCAGCACTGGTCAATATTTCCTATCTCAGTAATGTGAACCGTATCAGCCAAGGCTGGGCAGCTGCATTTATAGGGCTGGATTCTCCAAATGTCCCTAATACCCCACTATGTGGCCCAAAGCAGCTCCATGCACATGCAAATACAGACTTCAGGGAATGCAAATGGGAAAAGGGGAGCAGCTCTGAAAATCTGGTTCATGCATTCCTCTTACACGCAGCTTCTCCCCTGTGTTTATCATACACTGTACAAGGATGCACATTTAGTATCCAGTAAGACCCCTGCACTCCATGAAATCCACTTCCAGCGACTTCCAGGGAGAATGCCTGGGGTTAACAGGGGAATCCACTTCCAGCGACTTCCAGGGAGAATTCCTGGGGTTAACAGGGGACACCTGCTGTCCCAGGGATTTTTTTTAGTAGGTAGTATTTATTTTGCGTGCTGTGAGTGGCAGGCACAGGTGATTTCAGAATGAGACAGAGAGCTTGTCAGCTCTGGAGCGCTGCTTTGGATCCAGCGACGGACAGCGGTAGCTGCCGGTAGCTTTTGTGCTATTGGATGGTCTCAATCCTGGGCCTGGTGAATCCCTCTCCTGAGGACATGCCTGCGCGCATCGTCACAGCTGGCACTGGCGCTGGCTGGCAGTGTCATCGGGGATGGGCTGACCTTGGAGGGCAGGGCTGAGACGCTTCTGCTGTCTACCTACTCCGTTGTTCCATAGAGAACTCTGCTCTGTTCACACTGAGCCCTTTCCCCCCTGCACTCTGCCCCCTGGTCAGACTGCAGGAACAGCTTATCCCATGCATGCTGGTGGATTTCTCTAAAGCCACACCTAGCGGTTAGCTACTGACTGAGGCTGATTGCTTGGGCTGGGGAGATCACGTAGCCCTGAAGAGCTGCATGCAGCCCTTTGGGAAAGACAAGTGTTTGCTCTCCCTTCTGCAAGGAAAGTGAAGTGGCTGGGACCAGTGTAGTGCCCACCCCTCACAAGGTGGGCAGGGAACTCCTTGCTTCTGCCCAGCCACTGTAGCTGGAAAAGGGAATGTGGTTTAAAGTCCTTTTGTTGCATCCCCAGGAGGCAGAGGCCCAGATTGGCTGTAGCCTGGCACCTCCAGTGGTCATCTACAGCAGCGCAGAGGAGATGCAAAATGTTGCCGTTCTGGCTTAGTAGCATTTTGTGCGCACTTTGTGGAGATGGAGATGACTGCAGAAAGTGCAGGGCCAGAGACAAGGGCAGTAGTAATGTTGAATTGAACAGGTGCTGGCTGAGAGAAGCTTGGGCCTGTCAGCTGAGAAATTGCTCCTTTTATTTTTGGTTCCTCCTATGTTAAGAGAAGCAGGACTTTGTAAATAAACAAGATTATGTTAAAAAAAAATTTTCACTCCATCATCAATTTCTGCTGGAACAACGTGCAAGGTCCCAACCTTTGACTAGGGTCGAAAAGAGGGAAGAGTATTATTGTTTGCCAGCGAGATCTGGGGATGGATCACAGCACCTCCCCGGGGTGCCCACTTTGAGGGGCAGGAGGAGTCAGGAACAGGGCTCAAAGGAGACAAAGAGCTCTGCAGCAGCAGAGGTGGGATGGTCCACCTCTGGGGAATCAGGCGCAGCCAGAGACAAGGGCAGTAGTAATGTTGAATTGAACAGTAGTGCAGCTGGTTCTGTGTCCGGGTGATGTTCCATTGGACCCCCCAGAGCTATACGTGCTGGGAGCCATTTGAAATTGGAACCCAGGTTTGGATCTGAATTTTAAAAATGGCCCTTAACTTGAGAGCAGATGGGCCAAAGATGTGAATACTCACAAACCGTACTGCGGCTCCAGCCCATCTCTGCTCTGAACCAATGCTCAACAGGATTAAGGCTTTGGCCTTGCATTCACAGCCCTAGTTCTGCTCAGTGTGAGGTCCTGATTGCTGTACTGAGTATATTGGAGTGCTTTAGTCACAGTCGCTCTGCTACCAGCCTTTGGGCCATTCACAAGTGTTGATCTGGCTGATGTGACACTGTTTAATTAAACACCCAGAATCGCACCCGACTTTTCCTACTGTACGTTCCAAGTGGCGCCGTCCCTGAGAAAGAGAGAGAGGCTTTGTTACAGCTCTTTTGAAGAAGCTTTAATTACAGTGAAAAACCCTTGATATCCCAGCTGGGACCACAGCGTGATGGTGCCCAAACGACCTTTCTTCCACTAGCCTCTGAGCTGTACTTGGGGAAGGGGTTTAGCAGCGTCACTCTTCCTGCTTCATGTCTCTTTGGGGACTACTTGGGTGTGTGCGAGTGCAGCACAGTGTCTGGGCAGTGCTCAGAAGCCAATGATGGACCATCCCACCTCTGCTGCTGCAGAGCTCTTTGTCTCCTTTGAGCCCTGTTCCTGACTCCTCCTGCCCCTCAAAGTGGGCACCCCGGGGAGGTGCTGTGATCCATCCCCAGATCTCGCTGGCAAACAATAATACTCTTCCCTCTTTTCGACCCTAGTCAAAGGTTGGGACCTTGCACGTTGTTCCAGCAGAAATTGATGATGGAGTGAAAATTTTTTTTTTAACATAATCTTGTTTATTTACAAAGTCCTGCTTCTCTTAACATAGAAGGAACCAAAAATAAAAGGAGCAATTTCTCAGCTGACAGGCCCAAGCTTCTCTCAGCCAGAACCTCTGACCTCAAACATTGGTTTCTCCCAGGTCCACATCATATTCACAGGCTACCGCTTGACTTTCTTGCTCTGCTCTGTCTCTCTCCCAGTCTCTTGTCTGCTCCCCCCAGCTGGTCTGTTCCATGGAGAGACACACATCCACCTGGTCAGAACAATACCCAGTGGAATCTCCTGCCCATAGGGTGCTAGTTTCTGGGCAGTTGCCATGAGGCCGGGTTTTAGGTGTGTCCTCTTAACTGTCTCTTACAGCTTCTGAAATGAAGGGTGCATTCACAGCCATCAGTTTCAACAGGGTTTTAACTGGACCCATTTAAAGATTTAACTCTGCTCACAACAACACAGAGACAAGTGTGGAGAAGGGGGAAGCAAATAAGGAAGAGGAGGCTAAGAAAGTCAGGAATCTCCGCTTGGGGGGGCAACTGTGAGTCTAGGGTTCTTTTGATGCTAAGGTGGTAATCAGTAACACCAGTGCAACTTTATCTGGTGCAGCTCTATCTAAGCTCCCTTGCTGTACCCCATTTCTCCCAGGGTTGAGAGTGGCGATCTTCCCCTCCCCCACATTTCCCATCTTTCAGGAGGAAGAACTTGTCTAAAACCTCCTGATTTTTTGGGTATGTCTACACTACGAAATTAGGTTGAATTTATAGAAGTTGTTTTTCTTAGAAATCGTTTTTATACAGTCGATTGTGTGTGTCCCCACACAAAATACTCTAAGTGTATTAAGTTGGCGGACTGTGTCCACAGTACCGAGGCTAGCGTCGACTTCCGGAGCATTGCACTGTGGGTAGCTGTGGGTAGCTATCCCACAGTTCCCGCAGTCTCCGCTGCCCATTGGAATTCTGGGTTGAGATCCCAATTCCTGATGGGGCAAAAACAGTGTCGCGGGTGGTTCTGGGTAAGAACATAAGAACATAAGAAAGGCCGTACCGAGTCAGACCAAAGGTCCATCTAGCCCAGTATCTGTCTACCGACAGTGGCCAATGCCAGGTGCCCCAGAGGGAGTGAACCTAACAGGCAATGATCAAGTGATCTCTCTCCTGCCATCCATCTCCATCCTCTGATGAACAGAGGCTAGGGACACCATTCTTACCCATCCTGGCTAATAGCCATTTATGGACTTAGCCACCATGAATTTATCCAGTCCCCTTTTAAACATTGTTATAGTCCTAGCCTTCACAACCTCCTCAGGTAAGGAGTTCCACAAGTTGACTGTGCGCTGCGTGAAGAAGAACTTCCTTTTATTTGTTTTAAACCTGCTGCCTATTAATTTCATTTGGTGATCCCTAGTTCTTGTATTATGGGAATAAGTAAATAACTTTTCCTTATCCACTTTCTCAACATCACTCATGATTTTATATACATGTTGTCAGACCCCCCTCTCCCTCCCTCTGTCCGTGAAAGCAACGGCAGACAATTGTTTCGCACCTTTTTTCCTGGGTTACCTGAGCAGACGCCATACCACGGCAAGCATGGAGCCCGCTCAGCTCACCATCACCGTATGTCTTCTGGGTGCTGGTAGATGTGGGACTGCATTGCTGCACAGCAGCAGCTCATTGCCTTTTGGCAGCAGACGGTGCATTACGATTGGTAGCCATCGTCATCGTATTCCTGGGTGCTCTTTTAGCCGACCTCAGTGAGGTCGGTCAGGGGCGCCTGGGCAGACATGCGAGTGACTCAGCCAGGTCATTCCCATCTTCTGCCGAGTACCAAGGAGATGACAATGGCTAGCACTCGTACTGCACCGTCTTCTGGCGAGCAGCCAGGAAATGATGATGGCTAGCAATTGTAATGCAGCATCTTCTGCCAAGTACCCAGGAGATGACGATGGCTAGCAGTCATACTGCACCGTCTGCTGCCAGCCTAAGATGTAAAAGATAGAGTGGATCAAAACAAGAAATAGACCCGATTTTGTTTTGTGAAATCAATGGCCTGCTAAACCCAGGGTTTTGAGTTCAGTCCTTGAGGGAGCCATTCTGTGTGACAGTTGTTTGTGTTTCTCCTTGATGCAAAGCCACCCTTTTGTTGATTTTAATTCCCTGTAAGCCATGTCGTCAGTTGCCCCTCCCTCCATTAGAGCAACGGCAGACAATTGTTTTGTGCAAAACCAGGCGAGCAGGCAACGGCAGCGCGGTGACGAGAGTGATGAGGACATAGACATGGTCATAGACTTCTCACAAAGTATGGGCCGGGCAATGTGCACATCATGCTGATGAGCTCTGCATGGTCACCTGTGCTGATCAGCTCACAACGCTGGCCAAACAGGAAATGAAATTCAAAAGTTTGCGGGCCTTATCCTGTCTACCTGGCCAGTGCATCTGAGTTGAGAGCGCTGTCCAGAGCGGTCACCATGGAGCACTCTGGGATAGCTCCCAGAGGCCAATACTGTTGAATTGCATCCACACTACCCCAAATTTGACCCGGCAAGGCCGATTTCAGCACTAATCCCCTCGTCGGAGGTGGAGTAAAGAAATCGATTTAAAGAGCCCTTTAAAGTTGAAAAAAAGGGCTTTGTTGTGTGGATGGGTCCAGGGTTAAATTGAGGTAACGCTGCTAAATTTGACCTAAAGTCGCAATGTAGACCAGGGCTTTATTTCTCTAGGCAGTAAGTGGGTTGGGTGCCTGGGGTCTGAGCCTTCCAGAGTCCAAATTCAGGTTGCAGTGAACTGGGTACATCTTACACATAAGTCTCCAGGCCAAACTCTGCAGCCTGTGGTAAGTGACACACCAGTGCAGATGGATTTGAACACAGTTGTAAGTGGTAAAGTGGTGTCACATTCCTGGACTTAGTATTAATAATATTAGAGCTGAGTGAATGTGGCTATTGCCTCTGTCTTCTCTCATGGAATATCTGTGCGCAGATTTATTCATGCTCTCAGAACTGTTCATGATTAGGAATTATTCTTTGATGAAACACATTGAGTATTTTATTCACTCCGAGTCTTGCTATTCAGAACGGAACCTGTCTTGCTCATTTGTGTCTCTGAGATCAGAGTAGCTCAGCTAGGGACTTGACAAAGATTCTCCATGGGGCTTTGAAATCCTGTGTCACTGTAAGTAGAGGGTCCAAAAGATCCAGAAAACCCAAGTCACATCAGGTGCATCTCACCAGATTTCAGTAAAACCAGTAGTGCCACTTCTGTGTGCACATAAGACCTGAGCTTACTGGGTGCAAGCTAAACTGCTATAAACCAAATGTGCATTGATTAAAGAGTATCCACATGCAAAGTTGAACCAGTTTAAATGGATTGGTTTGAAAACACACCTTTAGTTTAAACCAGTGTAACTCTATGTAGGCCTGATGTGAAATCTGTGGATGGAAAGTGCTATAGATGTCAAAAAAGTTTTTGTCTGAGTTGGGGAAGTCACAACATCTGGGGAGATATCTGGGGATATTACCAGACCATCTATCTGTTTGATCCTGCCATAACCTGCTACTATCTACTGCAGCTTCTCAGAGGTGAGGATATAAGGACATAAATTCTATGCCATTGTCCTCAGAAACAGAAGAATTGCTGTTCAGAGTTCTCAGACATGGTAGATGTCCACTCATTTCATTTGCCAATTCAGACTGGAGGGTACTTTTCACCTATAGCATGTACCACTAAATGCTCTGGCACAGGCATTTATTTCACTTCCCCATTTGGCTGCTGGTCTGATTTGTATAGGAAGAACCAAATTTGCTTGGGGGAAAATACCTTCTTTCCTAACAGTCCAAGAAGGGGGTTAGGTGGTTTTAAGAAAACTTGTTTGTTACAGCTTCGCAGTACCCCAAATTAGCCAGCCCCAAAGAAATCAAGATTAAAAATACACCCAGGAGTTTTTTAAAAAAAGAATATTCTGTCCCATATTTCCATATAAGCCCACTAGATGTCACTTCTGTTTAAGTCTACTGAGCTCTTGGAGTACTTGTAGAGTTAGAATGACAGGGCAACACTGCACTCAGTTACACAGGTGTGACTGTAACTGAGCTACAGTCAGCTAATAGACTAGAGTGGGGATCAGCCTCTAAGAATTCTTACCATCTCCTTGTCAGTGAAGGATTGTTTCCTGCTGATCATAGACAAGTGTTTTGTCCAATCTGGTTTTAAGTCCCAACTGAAGGAACTTCTCCTGTTTTCCTGTGGAGACTCCTCGGTTAAGGGAAGATTTTTCTTTATATTCTGCCTAAACTTCCCCATTCCTTCTAGACACCCCCACAGGTCTCACACTAAATCATTCCTCCCCCTCCTTAGTGTTTATGGCTTTGACATATTTTTCAATTGTCGTCATGTCCCTCCTTGGTCATCCTTTAACTACGATAAACATTGGCAATATTTCCTCCTGCTCCCAGGTCACTTTTACTGACCTTCTCTGAACTCCTACCAGTTTGTAAATATCTTTTGGCCATGCAGGGCCAAGAACGTATCACAATTGTCTAGGGGCAGCTGTGCCAGAGCCAGATGAGAGACTTTATAAATCAATTCTCACCGTTGCTGATGCCAGTTCAGTGGCGCTGCAATGAGCACTTTGGGAGGCTTAGTTTAGATGGCTGGCTGGCTCCAGCCATTGTTCGCAGAACTCTGATATCTAACCCTGCCGGAAGTGAGGCTAATGAGTTTCCTGAAAATGGATGCCAGGACTATGGAGCTGTTTCCACTAAGGCTCCTGCCATCATTCAGACTGGTACAGCTGAATCACGGTTAGCAATGGTTGGAATTTTCTTTAAAAAAGTCCCTAGTTTAGAGCAGGCATTGGAGGGGGGATATTACCTGCTGCTTTTGAAATGTAAGCCTTTGCATATACAGCCCAAAGCACCCATCTCACGCTACAAACTCATGTCTAATCATGTAACCTCTAGGTCTCTTTCAAGCATTACCCCTTCCCTCGATTTCCCTCTGCTGGTTGGATTATTTTGGCCCAGATGTATGGGCTGCAGCTGAGTCTCATCTTGCTGTTTTTCTGTTTCTAATTTCCCAAGAGCTCTTTGTACTATTATTCTACCCTGGTTGTTGATCATTGCTCCTCCCAGTCCAGTTCCATTTGTGGAGCTCACTAGGAATTTTAAACAATTTGGAGCTGGTTGCCAAACAATTCAGGGATATTCAGGAGTTCCAGAGAACGTTGGCCCTGATAAGGCCCTGATCTTATTCTCAGGAATCGTTTTAGCTTCACTGCCGCTCTGCACATTCACGATTGAAAGGGAGTTGCTGGTTGTTGATTGGCAGCACCAAGGAGCCTGAATGTCCTTGGCCTTGTCTCTTGTGTAGTCATTAACACACACATAGCATGAGCGTGAAATGCTACTGGAACAGCTTGGTGGCAGTTTACACTCGCTTCATGCAAAGTACAAAGCAGAGGAGATTAAGGCTCCAAGCCTAAGTGTGGGAAAGTGGCACTGTTGCCTGGAAAGGCTGGAAACCACTGGTCTCAATATTGCAGCCCCTGATAAGTATTTCAGCAGCAGGGGATATTCCTTGCCCTGAACCCTGGAGGAATCTGTCAGTGGCTTGCTGCTGGATATTTCACACTGAACATGGTGAGGCAGAAATCCTGCCCCCGTGGAGAATTTGAACTCCCTGTGCCTCATTCTCCTGACTCTGGTACCCATCTTACGCTGGTGGTAACAGCGCGAATTTTCAGTAGGGTTGCTCCCAGCTTACCTTGCCATGAGTCAGATCAGTCCAAGGCCTTATATTTTTAAATCTGTATCTTCTCATGAAGCAAGCGTCACATATCAGTTTTACTCCTAAAGCCACTGGTTTTAGAAAAAACACTGGAAAGTTTAGGATTTCACTTTGAGTCACCTTGGTTTTCTTTTTATGGGAACATTGCTAAGAGTCTCCCTTCTTGATACAGTTCTGACCTAGCAGGAGCTGGGATAGCCCCTTTGCTGAGGTGGTGCATTTGCCCTTCATAGGAACTTGAATTAATCTGAATATCATGCTATTAGTATTTGCATTATTTATCTACTGACTTTTATTTTTCTGCCTCAAGGGAATATATATGGGGCCAAAATAACTCAAGATCTGGGCTTCAGAAGGTACTTCCCCCACCCTGCAGCTGCAGTGACCAGCACGCGAGCTGGCCGCAGTACTTAGACTGTGGAGCCTGAATTTCTTAATAAAGCTGACAAATTTTTGTGGCTAAAAATTCACCTGAAAACCACGTTCGCCAAAGTCTAAATGCGCTTTGAAAAGTGCTGCAGAAGCTTGATTTTTCGACAGCAAAGCCCGAATGGCTTAGCATTCCCTTAGCTCTGGGCTCCACACAGACAGTAAACTAGAGGCTATTCCTACTATTGACAATCAAACTGTACAAGGCAGAAAGCTAAATGAGCTGTGCAACATTATCCATCCCTCATATTGCAAAACCACCGTAGATCACACTCAGACTGAAGCATTAACAAGTTACTTGTGATGAGGTGCTAATAATGTGGTTTAGTTTTCCAAGTAGAGTTTAACAAATTTAAAAAGGCAAAGCTTTGCTATTAACCAAGTAACAGACGGAAACTTGACTTCATCATGAGTTATTAAAATAGTCACCTCTTTACAGTAAGGCTACTGTGCTTTCTCTTCTTTCCTACTAAGAACTGCAGAGAAGAAAGCCACTTACAGCTTCATTGTCTGTGCAGATGAGTGGAGACTGGAAATCATAACTGAAAGCTCCAGCTAGGTACTTCTGGGTAAGCGCGTGTGTAGCTAGTCTGTGTTGGCAACATGCTGGCTGTCTTCAGGGGAACTCTCCAGAGGTGTCGGTCAGTGACACTAAGGGCAGGTCTGCACTTAAAAGCTGCGCCGGTGCAGCTGCGTCACTGTAGCATGTCAGTGAAGATGCTACTACGTCAACAGGCTTCTCCCATCAGCGTTGTTAATTCACTTCTGCAGGAGGCACTAGTTATGTCGTTGGGAGAAGCCCTCTTGCTGGCATAGTGCTAGCTACACCTGGGGCTAGGCTGGTACATCTGCTTTGCTCAGGGGTGTGGACTTTTCATGTAGTAATGTAGACCTGGCCCAAGGGTATGTCTACACTGCAATTACGTCTGGCCTGTGCCAGCTGGCTTGGGCTACGAGGCTGTTTAATGGCAGTGTAGACTTTCAGGCTCAGGGTGAGACCCAGGCTCTAGGATCCTGCAAGGTGGGAGGCTCCCAGAGCCTGAACTGGAACATCTACCTGCAATTAAACAGCCTCTTGAGCCTGAGTCAGCTGGCATGGGCCAGCTGTGGGTGTCTAATTGCAGTGTAGACACAGCCTAAATGAATGATACCAGGGCTGGAAACCAGGAAGTCCTGCATCCTAATCCAAGGTTTGCCTCTGGTTTACTATATGGTCTTGGGTAAATCACTCCATATCTGTGCCTTAGTTCCCCCCTCCCCCAAACCAGAGAATAGTAATGTTTACTCACCATCTCGCAGGGGTTTTGTAGGGACTAATGTGCAGTGTGATTAGTATGAATCTAGCTGCCAAGTTTGGTGAAGCACCTTGAGTGAAATTGTATGCAAATTATTTAATGAGCCAGATTGTTAATTTGCAAATAATTTGCATATAACCATACATTTCAGCTTAAAGAAATTATACAGCTTTGTGGGTCATGCTAGGCATTGACTGGCAGCCCTGATAAATGAAGCCCTCGGTTTAACTATAGGGCAGTAGCAGGCAAGTTTCTCAAACACTGCTCTTGGTTAGGCCTCTTCCAACACAATCTACAATTAAGTGCCCTGAACCTCTTCTTAAAGGGCCGGCTCCCACTAGCCAAAATACAAACTCTAAAAATACAATGAGCATTAACGTGACATCCAAATTCATTTCAAGATCCATTTTGGAATAAATCATTACAACTATTACAGGGGCCTTACACTGACTTAAAAGGAGAGCATCTTCTCTCTCTCTCTCTTTAGCTATCTCAACCATGCTATGGCTGTTTCCATCAGCTAACACAGACTCAGTTGACACTGTAGGGTTCAGCGTCCCACACAGACAGACTGGCAATCCTGGAATCTCCTTATAGAGCTGGGTAAGTAATAGCTGCCTTGCCCCTAAAGTAAAGGGCCTGAGGCCTTCATTAATAAGGGCTGTTAAGTGCACAGACATATCAAATAATCAGTAGAAGCATTGGGACTGGATTTCCCGTGCTCCTTCTGGCCTTGCCGCTCAGTGCACATTCCCCTAGGCACATTCCCCCCAGGGGATTTGGTGAGGGAGACTCTCACGTTTGACATTGTCCCTGAGGTGTGGGCAGGCAGGGCAGCCTTGCTGATCAAGTGCCCCACGAGATATGTGACTTTTGGCAGGTCCTGCTGCAGCTAGGAATAGGATTGCCAACTTTGTGATTTTAAAAAACTGGACCCTCCAGCAGGAGTGCTGGAACCTCCCCTGCCCACCAGACCTCACCCCTATCCTGCCACTACCCCCTAAGACTCCACCCCCCATTTGCTCCTCTTTCCCCCTCCCTTCGTCGCTCACTGCTTTTCCCCTCTCCTTCCTCCCTGCGTGGGTCGGGACTGGGAGTTGCAGCCACCTGATGCAGGTAAGAGATGGCCCTGGCTCAGTAGGGGCTGGTGCAGGTGATGACCTGATGCCTCCCTGCCTTCCTTGCCTGCAGTAACTGGACTTTGGGTGTTCGGTCAGTAGATCTGACCGTACAGCGTCAGATCTCCTTTTTGATCAGACTTTCTGGTTGAAAACCAAACAGCTAGCACCCCTAGCTAGGAAGCTAAGCTGCAGTCTGCTGTAGAGATTTCTGGCCAGGCCAAGGCTCAGCCATAAAACTCCTGCAGAGCTGCAGAGAGACCCTGGGAGCTCGTTCAGGTTTCAGGCAGATGCTGCCCAAGGCCTCCTCGCCGGGCAGGATGAGAAAGAGAAAGAGAAAGCTCCCCCGGGTGCTGTGAAGACATGCTTGTGCGACTCTGCAAGCAGCACCTCCTGCTACCTCCACACCTGCCCCTTTTGAATCAGGGTTCACCAACACTAATGTGCACACCCACAGCTCACCGCAGGGTAGTCCCATGGCTGGCATTGGCAGCTGCTGTCCTCCCACGCAGAGGACTGACTGCTGTCCTACTTCTGGCTTTTACTGTAAATTGCTAATGTCAGAAAATGCTGAAGCTGCACAATGGCCCTTCCGTTGCTGCTCGCAACGTTTCCAGGATGTCTCAGCATTTCCTGTATTTTTTTGGTGGGTTTGCTGAGGTTTCGGTCTTGTCTTCTCATCCCCCTTTTGCAGCTGGAGGAACTGAGGAACAGAAGTGCCTAGGGGTACAGATCTCAGCGTGAATGCCTGT
The DNA here is from genome assembly GCF_020497125.1 of Mauremys mutica. Lineage (NCBI taxonomy): Eukaryota > Metazoa > Chordata > Testudines > Geoemydidae > Mauremys > Mauremys mutica. The sequence continues at coordinate 65,675,156 of NC_059079.1, forward strand.
CCTTGGCCCCAAATGCAGGAATTGAGCGTGTGCAGAATTTCTAAAGAGAGGTGGGCGGGGGGAGCTGGTGAGCCAGGAGAGAGGAGCAGGCCAGGGGATGAGCATGGTTTCGGGAACAGGTGTGTGCCACTTGCTTTCAGAGCTTCAGGGGGCTCACGGCAGCTAGGAGTGACAGACACAAGGTAGAAGATACAGAAGAGGGAGAGCTCCAGTCTGGCCTTCGTTGGCAGCTGGGCTCCCAAGTAAGGGAGCAGGGACATTTTATTGGTGTGAGAGAGGAAGGAAAGTGGATACAACCATGGGATTGGCTTATGGTAGCAGATCAGGGAGTGAAGTGGCAAGCAGAGCTGGTGGTGGTGAAGATGGAGGCACCTGCTTGAGGGAAAGCTCTCAGGAGGGGAAGGATCACTGGAGACAGCTTTGGTTCCTCCAGCTGACTGGGCTCACTTGGATTTTGCCTGGCATTTTTTGGATCAAGTAGTTTTGGGTTCACTGCATTAATTAGCATATATAAATTTTTCATTAGCATAGGATAATATGACGGATAATGGCATGGTCACATAGCACTGCCTGCATAGGCTAGATAGATCATGGGTATTGAAAATTGCCCTATCACAAGGCTGTACGGAGCACCAGAAAAGTGATCCCTTCAGCAATTCCCAGAGTCATCTTTGGCCGCTTGGACAATTCCATCAAGTGCCACATTTAGCCAGTGACCTTGGGGGGAGCCACAAGGATCCAGGCGCAGCAGGACATGGTGCTTCAGATACAGCATGCAATAAAACAGGCTGGCTCCAAAATATCTGCACATTTGGACCATGGACTCACTTCTCGTCCATCCTGCTTTTCCGCTGGCCTACATGTGCCAGTGTAGCTTCTGAAAATAGATTCTCTGGGTGCACAGCCCTTCAGGGGATTCTTTGATTACGTTTCTCTTAGTAACTCATGAAACCCACAGGAGGGCCGGCAATAGAAACTACATCTCCTGGCTTGCAGGCCTATACTTGACAATATCTATACTCTGCCTTTACAGGCCGTCTCCCATTAAGTGTGTACTGCAGGAGCAGCGTTACACAAGGGTTTATGCAGCTCTGACTGTGTTAGTTACTGCCAAATGCTGGAGGCTATTGCAGGAATACTTTCCCCCAAGAAAGCCCAGTGAAAACTCCGATAAGCAGTTTGTGTACAAGGAGTTCATGTGAAAAGTGAAAGTTCTAAGTATGTCATCTTGTTCTTCCCCTTTCAGTGCCTTGTTACTGAACTCTTTCATTGGCAGCTGCACCCTGAGGTGGAGACTTGTGGATGAAGACACCAAGCCAGGTCATCTCATGTAGATGGATGCATGGAGCAGACCCTCCAGGCACACATCTCTTCTGTTCCACCCACAAGGGTGACTCAGCCATCTTCCCTGCACCGTCTCCATCCCCACCCTCCTTAGGACATGCCAAGATCTCCCTGTGTAATCCAAGGCCTCTTCTGAGAATAAAGACTGGGCGGTACAGGTGAGAGGGATGTAAATTGTCATCCCCCAAATCCCATGGGAATGAGTCAGTAGAATAATGGAGCCATCAATGAGATTATACTGGGGTAGTGAGAGGCGAATTTGGCCTGGTATGCAAGTCACACAGAGTTTAGCTAGGGCCAGATTCAATGCCTAGTTTTCTTGGAGCAAATCCAGAGTAATTACAGATATATCTGGGCCAGATTCACAAATGAGGTCATGAATGCAAAGCGGTCATAAAACTGGATTTAACTGCTGCTTTCCCTGCCTGTGGGGTGCTGTGAAGTAGTCAGAGAGCATTTTCAGTACTGCCAGCCCTTTCTTTTGGTCCACATCATCTGGTCAGACATATGGCTACATAGGGCCTATTGACTCCTTTAGAACTCATCCTGCTTCATTTATCCCTGGATCCTGTCTTCTGACAGTGGCCAATGCCAGGTGCCCCAGAGGGAATGAACAGAACAGGTAATCACCAAGTGACCCATCCCCTGTTACCCATTCCCAACTTCTGGCAAACATTCTTGCCCATCCCGGCTAATAGCCATTGATGGACCTATCCTCCAGGAACTTAACTAGTTCTTTTTTGAACGCTGTTGTAGTTTTGGCCTTCACAACAGCCTCTGGCAAAGAGTTTAGCAGGTTTTGTTTTCCAATATGTCCAGATCTGGTTCTGTCAGAGTGATTTTAAAGTACTGCTTAAAGTTACAGCTTTATTTCATAGCAGCATATCAGATTTTTCCCACTGGCTGCTCCTCAGTAGCCCTTTGCTTATCAAGGACTTGCCCTGTTCAAAACAAGGGCTTTTTTATCACTATGTTAGAGCAGAGGTGGGCAAACTTTTTGGCCCGAGGGCCACATCTGGGAATAGAAATTGTATGGCGGGCCCTGAATGCTCACAAAATTGGGGTTGGGGTGTGGAAGGGGGTGAAGGCTCTGGTTGGGGATGCAGGCTCTGGGGGTAGGGCTGGGGAGGAGGAGTTCGGGGTGTAGGAGGGTTCTCTGGGCTGGGACTGAGGGGTTCGAAGGGCATATCAGGGCTGGGGCAGGGCGTTGGGGTATGGGAAGGAGTGCAGGCTCCGGCTGTGGGTGCGGGCTCTGAGATGGGGCTGGGGTGCAGGAGGGTTCTCCAGGCTGGGATCAAGGGGTATGGAGGGTGGGGGGGGATCAGGGCTGGGGCAGGGGGTTGGGGTGTGGGGAGAGGCTCAGGGGTGCAGGTTCCGGGTGGTGCTTACCTCAAGCAGCTCCCGGAAGCAGTGGCATGTCTCTTCTCTGGCTCCTACATGGAGGCGCAGCCAGGCAGCTCTGCACACTGCCCCGTCCACAGGCACCGCCCCTGCAGCACCCATTGGAGTGTCGGAGGAAGCCATTGGAGCACATAGGAGCCAGAGGGGGGCCATGCTGTTGCTTCTGGGAGCGGCACGGAGTGGCCCCCGACCCTGCTTCTCAGCTGGAGCGCCAGAGTGAGGCAAGCCCCACACCCCATTCCCCAGTGGGAGCTTGAGGGCTGGCTTATAACGGCTGGCAGGCCAGATCCAGCCCGCAGGCCATAGATTGCCCACTCCTGTGTTAGAGTGTAGGAACAGAGCCCAGTGTGTCCATCTTCCCTCGTATTGAAATCAAGGTCACCTGCTTGGTGTCAGCCCACAAAACGATTCATTGTGTACTTTGCTGATGGCAAGATACACAAGATGGCCCCAGCAGTTCAGGCCTAGGGAAAGTACTACTGCATAGGGGAACCAAGGTAAATTTTAATTTGGGCATCTCTGCAGTTTGGTTTTCTGTCCTGAATTTCCACTGTGCACACAGCCAGAGAGGAGTTTGTATTGATGATGTGGAGCCCTGTTTTTATTTTATCTCAGTGATTGCCTGTATTACTCCCCCTCCGGATGTGATATTTTTAAAACTTCCTGGTTTGGGCCAGTCTGGGAATTCTGCAAGAACAGTACAGGGAGGGATAGCTCAGTGGTTTGCGCATTGGCCTTCTAAACCCAGGTTTGTGAGCTCAGTCCTTGAGGGGGGCCGCCTACGGAACTAGGGCAAAATCAGTACTTGGTCCTGCTAGTGAAGGCCGGGGGCTGGACTCAATGACCTTTCAGAGTCCCTTCCAGCTCTATGAGATAGGTGTATCTCCATATATTTGTTTTATATATTTTTCTCCAGCTACAGTGCAAAACAAGAACAAACGAGTCATAGCGCCATTGAAATACAGAGAGCTATCCTGATTTACACAGTTGAGAATCTAGCCCTTTGTTCTCATACTTCTAATAATTTTCCACTGTACATACTATTTTAAAATCAGTTCCTCTGTCCCCTCCTGCCTCCCTCTCTGGGGTAAATGAATTTATCTGGCATTTATAGCATTGGACTAGGAATGAATTCTTGTAGTCACTCTACCATTTGCTGTGCATCACTGGGTGCGACCTTTAGGTCCTCCGTCAATGAGATGGAAACAGGAAAAGTTACTCAGGCCTCTAAATCACATGAAAGATACTGTGGACACAAACAATGCATTATTATCACTGCTTCCTACTCAGCATGTTTTCCTGTTGCCATCAATTTCCTTCCCTTTCTCTTCAGTTTGTTCAGATCATTTTGGAGGGAAAATGCTAGACTCACCCCCAGGCTACTGCATTTAAACCGTGTGTGTGTGTGTGTGTGTGTGTGTGTGTGTGTGTGTGTGTGTGTGTGTGTGTGTGTGTGTGTGTGTGTGTGTGTGTGTGTGTGTGTGTGTGTGTGTGTGTGTGTGTGTGTGTGTGTGTGTGTGTGTGTGAGAATTCCAATCAATACAACTGACACACAATACCTCTCTTTACAGTGTAAAGAGTGATTTCTTCAGGTGCTGCAGGGCCAGGACTGAATCCAGCCCAGTGAGGATAAGTTGTCATGACTTATGCCAGGGGTTAGAGCAGGAGAAACAACCAACTGGACAATGTAAGGTCTAAGATCCAACCCATGGGCTTGATTCTCCTCTCACGCACTGCAGTGTCCATCAGGAGTAACTCAGCTGAAGTCAGTGGAGATGACTGGAAGAAGAGAAATAACCCCTGTGGGGGGAAGGAGGAGAGCTACTTTTATCTCACAGTTTCCTCTAGGTTCCCTGTCCTGCTACAGCCCACCCCATCCACACATTAATGCCAGCTACACACGCTATTTCGGTACCCTCTCTGTTTGGCCCCTGTTATTGCTTCTCACCTGATGGGGACTGAGATTATTGTCACTGAGAACATGAATTATCCTATGAGAGTCCCATTCTGGAGCTGTCGGCCATTCATCTGAACTATAGAGTAGCCACTCTCATTAAGCTGTTTAGAAGGAAGCCCCTTCTTTGGGTCTCCCCTTTGCATGCTGGATGCTTGGGGCCCCAATTCTCCTCTTACTTGGGTTTGCCAAGACTGTAACTCCATTGACTCCAGCAGAGTTGCTCCTGCTTTGTTCCAGTGCAAGCGAGAGGAGAATCAGGCCCCTGTTTGTCCAGTGCACTTGCTCCTTCTCTTGTTAAAGGTCTTTGCATGCTTACACAGTAGCTAGAGTAAGAGGCTTTATTTTCTTACAGAGATTTCTTTCATCCTTCCACTATTTCCTGCTTTCTGATGCTGCTAGGAGACCAGACATTGACTTAAAAAAAAGAATCTAACCATTTGCAGGTTTAATGTCCATATACCTTTCCAGTTTAGGGTCTGAATTGCTTCTCTGTCCTATTTCCTAGTTTCTACATTACATTGCTACGCTGTGCCTCCTTCCTACTATCTGATTCTTCTCTTCCCACGTTGTTGCAGCCATTTCTCTTCCTCTGTGATCATTATTTCCTGGGTAACACTCCTTCCATACAGTAGCACTTTCATCATAACAAATATTAAGTAATTAAGCTTGGGTAGGTAAGTATCAATATCTCTGTTTGATGCATAGGGGAACTTAGAGACAGAGAGGTTAAGTGACTTGCCAAGACAACAGAGCTAGGCAGTCACAGAGCTGGGATTAGTGCTCAGTAGGAGTTCCTGGCTTCTAGTCCTGCAGTCTGACCACTAAATAATGCTACTTCTCTCTAGCATCAGTGTTCTTTTAGGCCTCCTTCTGCAATCTAGCTTAGCCTCTGTCTTACTGTGGTTATTTCTACCCTGTCTTACATCACTAACTATATTGCAAGAAATAGAGGGTAACTGCCTGATGCTTATGGAAAATAGCTTCTTTACAAGGGACAGCAACCTATATCTCATGCATCCGACGAAGTGGGTATTCACCCACAGAAGCTCATGCTCCAATATAGTTAGTCTATAAGGTGCCACAGGACTCTTTGCAACCTATATCTGTGATACAGTGTCATCCACAACACAAAATCATACACTTGTAGAAGATTACAGTATATGATTCTTTGCAGAAAAATGGGACTAGAGCACATTGTGTATTGATACAACGTGTAGAACAGTAGGCATCAAATGAAGACTAGTTTGTAAAATGCAGGAGCGGTGTCACTCCACTCTCTTTACGCTTCTGTGACACAGTCTGCTTTCTGCTGCCTCTATTGCCTGCTTCACTCACCATTTCCTTCCTGTTTCTATGTCTGTGCCTGACTTTATTATCAGGAGAAGTTTGAAGGGAAACTATGCTTCTGCTTTTTCAGGGTAATATCCTTCTACTACCGAGGTTACCGATACTAGTATTTGAAATGTATTCCTTTGGCCGAAGCCTAACTGAGTTACCAGGGTCCCACTGATTGAGCTGTTCCAGAGCAGTCCCTGTAACCAGGGCTTGAAAATGTACGGTGGTGTTTATGCTACGTAAACTGAGTAACTGGTACATTTTTGTTTCCTGTGTGGTGTGTCTTTAAATTTCTAGGAGTCCTCTAGCTATAAAAATGGTTGCCATTTTGTGAGGCTGATCTGATATAGCATGTTACAGAGGAGAACCACAGTGTGCTCCTGCATGCAGACTTTAGTTTAGATGTTTACCTTAATCTCAGATCAATCAGTCAGCTCCGAAGGATAGAGCATGAAAAGCATATTGGATAGAATGGGTCAAAAATTTGAATTTTCATCCTGTGGAGAATGCTAATATATTGAAATCAGTTATTATCCCAACTCAGAGGAACTTTTTAAATATCAAAATATTTTGCTTCCGCTTGGTTAGACATGATTGTGTGCCCACCCTGACCTGCCATGGTGCCTCCTGGGAGTTGTAGTTTTAATTACAACTCCCATGCGCCACCATGGCAGCTCAAGAAGACACAGATTAATGCTGAACTGACCCAAAACAAAGCATTTCATTTTGGTTTGACAGACTGACGTGTTTTGATTTCAGTGACTCTAATCCAAAGTGAAATACTTTGTTTAAATTTTCCAGATGGAAAATTGAAACATTTCATCAAAATTGAAATTTTCCCATGGAAAATTTTGGATGTGAGGAAACTGCATTTTCTGTTGAAAAAACATTTTGATGGAGAATTGTTAAGCAAGTCTAACATCAGACACCTACCAGTCAATGGATTAGTCCTATTAGCCAGGGGAGGGGACAAAAGAACAAAATGGGGGCTTAACAGCAAGCTCCAGTAGCAATGCCCTCATGAGAAAATTAGCTTCCATCTTTCCAGGTGCCAGGACTCCCATCATGGTGCTGTCCCTAGACCCTGCTTAGGAGACTCTGTTTTCCAGACTGGCCTCTGTCTAGTAGATGTCTGATATATTTGACAGGTTTCAGAGTAGCAGCCGTGTTAGTCTGTATCCGCAAAAAAAACAGGAGTACTTGTGGCACCTTAAAGACTAACACGGCTGCTACTCTGAAACCTGTCAAATATATCAGACATCTACTCAATTGATTAGACTCTGCCTGTTGGTATGCATACTTCCACCTTTTCATGTTCTCTGTATGTATAAATATCTCCTGTCTGTGTGTTCCATTCTATGCATCCGAAATGCTAAAATAAATTTGTTAGTCTTTAAGGTGCCACAAGTACTCCTGTTGATATATTTGAAAACTTCCTCTTGCCTTTGAAGAAAGAAGGAGCATGCTGCTTGGGAATGCTATGAGCAGTAGCAGAGGCATGGGACCTGTCTGTCTGCAGATATAGGGAGACAGCTTTGCATCATTCAGATTTGCTTCAATGATAAAAGCTAGGAATTGAGCAAGGAAGTGGTGTAAAACAATGTTTTACACCTTTTGAGGATATGGCCCCTAATCTTTAAAATGGAAGTTGAAATTCTGCAATTGATAATTTAGACAGTGAGCGGGTGACTGGATATGCTGATCTCTGCTAGTTAAGAGATTTCCCCACTACAATAACCCTAATCCCCAAGGACAATGTGTACTATCTAATCTAACTCTTTATGTAAAGATCACATTAGTAACCAGTCAAGCAGGTGAATTAACCACAGTATAAATTCACAACACACTTCAGCTTCCGTCTTCACCAGATGATGAAAGATTCATCTCAATCACTGCATAACCTGTAGAATTTCAGACTGTTTTTCAAAGAAGCACCACAGAACAGTAGACAAGGATGTATTCTAAAGAATTCCAGATGCTGTAGGGATATGTTGCTCTCAGTAATCCTTAATGCTGAGTCACATTCAGCTGTCTACTAGAGCTGGTCAAGAATGTAGGGATGAAACTCCTTTTGATGACTATTTTTGTTTTGAAAAAGTTTTGAAAATGTCCCATTTTGACATTTTCTGAAAGAAATGTTTTTTTTCAGTTCAAAATAACTTTTTATTTAGAAACACGTTATTTCATATTATTGTTTTTAAAAATGAAAAGGTCAAAATTGAAATGAAACATTTCTATTTATTAACTGACTTGAAACTTTTTTTTATTTTTATTTTTAGTTAGTGAAAATTTTTGAGATTTGGGCTTTTTGGGGCTTTTTGGGGCAGGAAAAGATTTCAAAATCTCAACATTCTTCTTGGGACAAGAAATCCATGTCCTGACCATCAATGTAGAATCTGAGAAATCCTCTTGGTATCAACCGAGTTCCTCTGGATTTACATCCATCCACATGGGCTCAGAATCTGTTCCATTAAACCTGACATGAGGGATTGTGTCAAATTGCGCCTGATCCTGTGGGGGTGCTCAGTGTCTCTGGTGAAGTGTTCAGTACAGCTGGGTGGGAAAAGATTTTCCTGTCCTTTGAAAATTTTCAAGATTTGAATTTTTTTCCCATTCTGCATTGGGATGAAACCCAGACCTTTTGAACAAGAGAGACCATTCCCTGTTTAGCCAATAGCCCTGAGCACTCACCTGGGATGTGGGGTCAGGGACCCACAGCTGAACCCAGACCCAGCTCACTGCCCTCAGATGATTCAGCTAATAAACCTGGCCTCCTGCAGGTGCATTCTTAAACCCTGCAGCGGGTCTGGGTCCCTGGCTGCTCTGCAGAGTCCCCCAGCTGTGTTTCTGGTCCTGCTCCCTGCTCATGCTTTCAGCTCCTTCCTTGTTCCTGGTCTTTATTCCTCCCTCCTGCTGCTTGTTCCTGGCTCCTGCTCCTAGTTTTCTTCCCTGGCTCCCAGTTCCTGGCTCCTGCCCCTGCTCTGGCTGATACTTTGGCTCTGATTCCTGGCTCTCGGCTCCAGCTTGTTCTCTGGACTTGGTGTTTGGCTTCTGACCATGGCTCCGTCCATTAGTTCCTGCTTCCTGGCTCTAGCTCACTCCCTGGACTCGATAACTCGGCTCCTGATCAGGGATCCGGCCACTAAGCCTGGTCATCTCTGCTCCAACCATTAGGCAAGCCCAGTCCTTAAAGAGAGAGACCTGGGTTCAAGTTCTCACTCTGCCTGATTTGGAGCAGGGACTTGAATCTGGGTCTGTGCATCCCAAATGAATGCCCTCTCTGGGGTATGGGCTATTCTGGATGGATGGATGGATGCACCAGCACACCCACTCTCTCTCCCTCCCTCCCTCCCTCCCTGATAAAAAAAAATCTTTTTTGACTAATTGGTATTTTTCCAGTGAAAAACTGTGTAGATGAAAAATTCCAGTCTCATTGTAGTATGGAGGGCCCACAGTTAGCAAGGCTGGGAACCATTGTTACAAGATACTGTCCACTCCCTTGTTATCAAACCATTTTGGGATACGTTAGCTGTGGCAGTTGCCATGTGAACCAGGGTTGTGCTAGATTATAAAGGAGGCTGTAGGTATTTTATAGACCATATTTTAAGTGGGTGGAAATATGTACCTGCGAAGCCAGCATCTGGCATTAGTGCTGCTGCAGAATCTCACCCAGGACCTGGAGCCAGTGGCCTGTAATTGCCCACTAGCTGAGTGAGAGTGGAAAGAAAACGATAGAGAAAAAGTGACAGTGTGTCCTCCTCAAAACAGTACTGAGATTCACAGCCCATGTCAGAGACACTGACCCAACTGTCACGTCTTAGCACTTCCTTTTACAGGTCACTACGAGAGAGAAAGAGAGAGATGGGGCCGTAGGGGAATTCCCTCTCTCTGCCACACAGCCCCCTTTATTTGTGATGGTATATGAAGCCTGCGTGAGGCAGAGGCCTTTGGCTGATAGGGCCAGTGCCTGCTGAGTAATACATGAAATGCCGTTTGGGTTTCCAAAACCATCAGTCAGGAACCACTCTGGACCACACAGCACACACTCATCTGAGCTTACGGAGACAATCAGGGATCGGAATTTCCCCTCCTTCTCTTTGTTCCGGTGGTGAGGAACCACATTTACCAGGCTGAAGTTAAACCCTTTTTTGATCCTGGCCAAGAGATTGCAGCTCTGCATTTCCATGCACTGCCACAGGTGAAGAGTGTCCGTGGAAGGAATTATTACTAACAGGGCAACTCCCCCCATCCCCCCCAATGTGAAAGAGGATTTGACTGAACCTTTGCAGCATGTCTGCAGGCTTTGTTAGCCACACAATAAATTCTTTGCATTCATGGCTCTGTTGCAAAGGAAACGAAGAATGTTGGAGACCAGAATAGAAATATACAATGAAGGTGTAATGAAGGTATAATTCATTGGGTGACTCAGTTTTGCCTGATGGAATTACATTCCCACTGTATTTGCTAACAAGGAAAATATCCTTACAAACTGATGGAATGTTTCAGAATAAACAAAATTTGGGTTATAATTAGCCAAATTCCCCGTCTCCCAGGGTGAGTGATTGCAACAGGAATGTGAAGACATGTCACATGAGCAGGAAGTAAACAGAAAAGCTCATGGGCCCTGTCCTATGACCCCTGTGAATGGAGTCCTTCCCTCCCCGCAGCCACTCTCGCAGCTCTTCCCCTGAGCACTAGTGCGTGGAGTAGGGGAAGCAGAGCTGGATTTAACTCTCCATCACATTCTTGGCATGTTTTGTTGCCCTACTGACAAAACATACTGAATGCTTTCTGGGTTCCAGATAATGCTCAGTAAAGGTAATGGGCAAAATGCTATGGAAGTAAATATAAAATCACTGCTGATAAAATCTGCGGATGATACAAAGGTTGGCAGAGAGGTAAACAATGATGAATCACTTGGGGAGCTCAACAAAATTTATTTTAATATAGCCAAATGCAAAGTTAGAATAAGGAATGCAGGCCATATGTACAGAATGGTGGACTGTACCCTGGAAAGCCACTACTCTGAAAAGGATTTATTAGTCATAGTGGACAAACAACTCAACTAACTTCAGGGAAGAATTGGTTGCGAATCTAAAGGTGAAAGGCAACTTGAGTGAAAGTGAGCATGCTTTGGCAGTTCGGGCGGCTTTTTTTTCTTTTTTCTTTTTTTGCTTGAGGCAGCAAAAATGGAACCGGCCCTGTTGCCAAAGAGATAATATTAAAGGCACAACAGCAAAGTATCCTCACACAAAGAAAAAGAAGAGGCCAATATGGTTGCATAATGAGCTCTTTAATGATCTAAAAATTAAAAAAAAGGAATCCTACAAAAGTGAAAACACAGATAAAATTGCTAAGGAGGAATACAAAAGACTAGGCCAAGCATGTTGGAAGAAAATTAGAAAGCCTAAGGCACAAAATGAATTACACCTAGCAAGGGACATAAAACACAATACAAAGAGTTTCTATAAATACTTTAGAAGCAAAAGAAGGACAAAGGAAAGCGTAGGTTCACTAGTTAGCATGGAAGGAGAGCTAATAACAGATGACACCAAGAAGGCTGAGGTGTTTAATATCTACTTTGCTTCAGTTTTCACTAAAAAGGTTAATTGTGACCAGGTGCTTAACACAATTAATATTCCTAACAAGGGGGGGGAGGAACACAATTCAGAATAGGGAAAGAATAAATTGTTAAACAATCAATTTGTAAGCACTTAGAGGATAATTGGGTTATAAGGAATAGCCAGGATAAATTTGTCAAGAACAAATCATGCCAAACCAACCTCATTTCTTCTTAGGCAGAGTTAGTGGCCTAGTGGATGCGGTGATGCAGTAGATGTGATATATCTTGATTTTAGTAAGGTTTTTGACTCAGTACCACATGACATTTTCATAAGCAAACTAGGGAAATGTCATCTAGATGGAATTATTATGTGGTGGGTGCACAATTGGTTGAAAGACTGTACTCAAAGAGTTTCACTGTCAAACTGGGAGGATGTATCTAGTGGGTAGGGTGACCAGACAGCAAGTGTGAAAAATCGGGACAAGGGTGTGGGATAATAGGAAAAAGACCCAAAAATCGGGACTGTGTCCCTATAAAATCGGGACATCTGGTCACTCTACTAGTGGGAGTCCACAGGGGTCTGTCCTCAGTCCGGTGCTATTCAACAGATTCATTGACACCAACCTGGGAGGAGTTGCAAACACTTTGGAGGACAAGATTAGAATTCAAAATGATCTTGATAAGTTGGAGAATTGATCTGATACCAGCAAAGGAAATTCAATAAAAACAAGTGCAAAGTACTAGACTTAGGAAGGAAGAATCAAATGCACAATTACAAAATAGGGAATAACTGGCTGGGCATTAGTACTGCAAAAAGGGATCTGGGGGTTATAGTGGATTACTAATTTAATATTAGCCTGCTGTCTGATGCAGATGCAAAAAAAGGAAATATAATTCTGGCATGTTTTAACAGGAGTGTCATATGTAAGATCCAGAAAGTAATTTTCCTTCTCTATTTGGCACGGGTGAGGCCTCAGTTGAAGTACAGATTTGGGAGCCACACTTTAAGAAAGTTTTGGACAAAATGGAGAGAGTCCAGAGCAACAAAAATGATAAAAGGTTTAGAAAACCTGACCTGTGATGAAAGGTTACAAAAAATGGGCATGTTCAGTCTTGAGAAGGGGGAGTCTCCAAATATGTTAAGGGCTGTTATAAAGAGGATGTGATCTATACTTCTCCATGTCCATTGAAGGTAGGACAAGATGTTGTCACTCCCTGCCTTATATAGCTTTAGCATAGGGCAGGAACCCTTTGTTTCAAAACTTGGTTCCCAGACCAGTTTGTGGAAAAATACTGACATCCCAAGATGGAGTCCAAAGTCACGTGGCCTGGTTACCTGGCCTTGTAGAGTCATAGCAGCCGTTGCTTACAGGCTGTTTGGAGCATTCTCAGGAAGAGTCACCAGGTGGGAGATAAGCTTCTCCTAAGGCCTATTGTTTTCCCTAATGGCTCTTTGCACTGAATAGGCCCTTCCCCACCCACTATCTAGACAGAAAGCATCTTGTTTAGTTGGCGTTACCAAGGTGTAACTACATTTGAAGAACAGATACATAGTCAGTATTTATAACTTCAGATACAAAAGTGATATTTGCATACGAATGGGATAATAATATTCAGCAAATCATAACTTTCCCAATGACTTATCTTGTATAAAATGTATCATAATTATGTCATAATCATATCATAATAATATCACTATGAAGCATATGGGGTGCAGTGTCACAGTCACTGCACCATTCTAGGAGATGTCATAGTTGCCACCCTAGGAGATGTCAAAGTTGGGCTTTTTGGCCACTGGATCTGAATAAACATGGGTGTAATAATGTCTCCCCAGCTCACACCTAATTCTACCTTCCATGCTGGCATATTCAGAGCCAGCACGGAGTCTACCTGTCCATGATGCAGGAAATGCAAATTGCCCTCTGCATGGCCACTTTACCCCTTGCATGGAGGTAACATGGGGTTCCATAGCCCAGAAGCTTTGTTTGAGTCCTTCCTGTTGGACTGTAAGATCTTTGGTGCAGGGACAGTCCCTTTGTTCTAGCTGTGCACAGTGCTCAGCACAATGGGAAGCTGATCCCTGACTGGAGCGTCTAGGCTCTGTCACCTTACAAATAATAAAAGAGAATATAAGAAAATAATAATAATAATAATTAATAATAGCGCTTTTTGAAACACTCCATCTTTCCCAGCTTACTGGTACCTGGAATGCTTAATTTTCCCTCCCAGGAGTGCCACTTTGCTCAGCTCTGCTAGAAGGGTTAGAGTTGGATTTCACATGGCAGAACACATCATTTAGTTTGGCTCTTTGGCATCATGTGGCAGAACTGCTGAATTGATGAAGGAAGCGTGGGATTGAAAACCTCAGCAAAGATTGGGGTTAGACTGTTAACCAGGAAGGCAGATATCAAACAAGAAAGTTTCACCCATTTTGGAGCTTTTTTATGTTAGTAGGGACGGAGCCTCACATGGCATAAATCAGCATAGCAGATAAGTCAGTGGAGCAATAGCGATTCACAGCATCTGAGGATCTGGCCCATAAAATTAATTTCAGGATACAATATCATTAATGTTCAAGTTACTGCTTGAAGTGGAGAACATTAAAGGACAGATCATGGTCTCTGACTGTTCCCTCTTTGTGTGAACACCCATGCTGGAAGAACTGCTGTCTGAAGGTTTCATCAGCAGGGGGAAATCCCTGAGTGGTATAAAGCTGGTGCGAGTTCCTATGCCACCCTCTCCTGACGTGGGCACAGTGGGAGAGGTTTGGTGCAATTTGGAATGACCTGCATGTTCCTTCACCCTGATGATCACCATCTGCTGGAAGAGTTCCTTGGCTGCTCTGAACTGTACCAAGGATCCAGCCTAGCCCCTGGAGGAAGTAGTAAGGTGGCCATGACATTAAGGTGAGGAACAGGCTGGGAAACTTTAGACCAATGGTTCTCAAACCTTTGTACTGGTGACCCCTTTCACACAGCAAGCCTCTGAGTGCAACCCCCTGGGACAGTTAGCCCAGTTCTTATTTCAATTGCAAAGTTGCTGCTCAGTCTACATATAGTATTTTTATAATCAATTTATTTGTGACACAGTTCCAGTTTGGATGTGGGTTTGTACAGATGCCAGCTCAGAGAAGGAGCAGAGCATTAGCATGTGTGATTCACACATCCCTTTAATATAATGTATCACAGTTCGTGTAGGAAAAGCAGGAACAGGGAATACAATTGCGATTGTACTGCCTTGGCTATGTTTGAAGGGACGGAAGGAAAACTGGCTCTTTGGGCGGGACCACTTAAGTTTTGTTCATAAATCCTGAGAATTATGTACAAGTGTTTCCTCTTTGTACAAATACATGAAGACATTCCAAGATTTTGCTAAAAGAATTTGCAAGCTTTCCTATGCTTTTCTTACTGCTCTGATTCCTGGGGAAACTGAGGTGGATCTGAGTTACCACTTAGGAGTGACTTGGAAAAGGAATATTAAGAAATCCTGAAAAGTCTCACTTAAAAAGTGTCTTAGCTATTACTTTACAGGACTGAAAACATAGGCTGTTATGATTCTATTTTTGCCATAACAAATGTGTTTCAAATTCTTTGAATCTAGCTGCTTAGCCTGAGTGAATGTGATTATTTCTGTTTTGTCACTGGGTGTTGTTATTTTTATTCATTATTTGTATTGCAGTAGCACTTAGGAGCCCCAGTCTTGGACCGAGACCCCCCTGCTCTAGATCCTGTACAGACACAGAACAAAGAGATGATCCCTGCCCTGCAGATCTTACAGGATAGGTAGGCAGGACAAAGTCAGAGTGGGAGAAAGGATATGTTATTATCTGCAGTAGTATGGATGGGGAACTGGGACACAGAAAAAAAGGCCAGAATTTTCAGAAGGGCTAAGCACAGTTTGGGATCAGGATTCTGAACCTGCTCTATTGAGAACAAAGGGGATGGCTCAGTGCGGTGCTCCTGTGAGAAGCTGGCCCCCGTTGTGGGTGTTGCTGAGCACTCTTTGAATATCTGACCCCATGTGACTTGAAACAGGTCACACAGGAAGTCTGTAGCAGAACTGGGGAGTGACCTAGATCTCATGATTCCTAAGCCAATGCTTTAACCAGCTTTCTCCTGTAGCTTCCAATAGTAAATTGCTCGTCCCATCCTAGCTGCCAATAGTAAAGTTAAGCATATATTGGAGCAGTTTAAGTTGTCTTGGCATCTATAATTCAGATGCTTAGAAGAGTCACGCTGGCAAGAGGTGGGGAACACTTTCTTTATTCAGTAGGGTGGGACATATCATACCAGTCATTAGTGATAAGTGGGATGGTTCAAAACATGCGGTATAGAAGACAAATCACCCCCGAGTTTGCACTTGTGCTAACAGGTGTCTGAGTCCAGCCAATCCATGTGGTTTGAACTTCTTGAGGTAAGGTATATCCTGTGACTCACTTCTTAGGACCCAAAACCTGGTATGGTCAACAAACCTGCCGGCCTCCCAACCTCTAGAGTGCTTACAGCAGAGAAAGTAACATTAGGACAGTGCAAAGGAGACCTAATGAAAATACACCGGCTTTAATGCAGTGCGTGCAACTGTTTGCTTACATTTCCTGTTCCCCGGTCCCTGGCTTGTATCTGTGCTGCTTATCACCTCTCCCTGAGAGTACGATTTTACACTGATCAGAAGCAACTCTCCCCTTGCTGCCCATTATCCTGATGCTTCTACTCATTCCAGTTCTCAGTGCAATTTACTTCTGACCACTTTGGCATTTGCTTGCTCCATCTGAAAATGTGATCATGGCCGAATATACACCAAAGAGCCGCCTGAGAAAGGAGGACACAGAATGCAGTGAAGGGCTTTTGCTACTCCCTAGCAGAGGATCCCCTATACGCTGGTTAATCCTGCCAGTGGTTATGCTGGCCTGAGGGGTGCTTTGCACCAGTGGCATGGTACAAAGCAACCCAAATGCAGGGAAGAATCTGCTCTCGTGCCCTGGGAATATCAAAGGTACTATTGAAAAACTATCTCTACCCTCTGGAGCCACATGCAGCATTTGAGCACCTACATGTGGAGTCCATGCTTGAAGCTTTTCTCGCTCTTGGTGGTCACAATGCCTTAATCACCTTTTGTTCCCAGGTGCTTTACAAACTGGCCTAGGCTGTGCCATTCCAGGGAGCACAAGTACTGCTCCCTCCTTGTGCCCTAAGGTACAGATCACCCCAAAGGGAGCACTGCACCATCCACAACAGCCCCTGGAGATGGCTGGCTGGTGCATGTGTACAGGGCCGGCTCCAGTTTTTTTGCTGCCCCAAGCGGCGAAGTGAAAAAAAAATAAAATAAAGCCGATTGGCGGCACTTCGGCAGCACCTCAATTGTGTCACTTAATTCTTCGGTGATGGGTCCTTCGCTCCCTCTCTTCCTCTTTGGTGGCACTTCGGCGGCAGCTCAAAGAGGATGAGAGGGAGTGAGGGACCCATCGCCGAAGACCCGGCCATGCCACCCCTTTCCATTGTCAGCCCCAAGCACCTGCTTCCTTCGCTGGTGCCTGGAGCTGGGCCTGCAAGTGTATCACCCACAGGTGCTGGGGAGCTCTGAGAGGGCTTGTGCCCTTTTACGTATGATTCCTCCCAGAGCTTCCCTTTGGGATGCTGCCTCTCTGCTCTGCACAGATTGCAAATCACATAGCCCATCTGCAAACAATCTTAGCTATTACACTTGTGGTGAACTGTCACAAATCCATGTTGCAATCGCCTTAGTCACTGCCCCTTAATTCTAGGAAACGATGCAACATTCTAAATATAGAAATGGGAACCTCGAACAACCATGCTTTTTCTCATGCTGAGATTACCAGAGGGAACAATCTTGAAGGCATGGAGATGGGGGGTCAGTGAAATGGTTAGATAAATAAGCAACATCCCAAACCTTTGCCCATGGAATCAAGCAGCTGTGAGAAAGTTTGGCTGAATACATCTCCTCTTGTTTTTCACCTTTGTGGTGGTCTACGCTTATGAAAAATAACACGAGGCAGTTTGTCCAGGGGCTTTTTTTATTCACTGCAGTGTTTGCATGAGTTATCCACTCTTGAGTTAGCCTAACTCGTGAGAGCAGCCTCATTGTGAAATCACGCTCACGCTGCACAGCGTGGCTGGATGAGGAGCACAGAGAAGCCGAGTCCCTGCTGTATTGCTAGCTTCAGCATCTGCAGCACTTGAACTTTAACTCACACCCCTGATAGGCCAGGTAGCTCTTCTTTAAAGCACCACTTAACTCGAGCTAGAGATTTTTGTGTGTGGATGCGAGTTGGGTCAGGAGCAATGCTCATGTTATACCTCAAGCTCAAACTGCAGCGAAGACAAGCCCTAACTTGTTATGGCCCTCCCACTTCCTCCACTCATCTAGCACTTACATCCTTTTGGGCTCTTCACATGAGTAGGGTGACCAGATAGCAACTGTGAAAAAATGGGACAGGTGTGGGGGGTAATAGGCACCTATATAAGAAAAAGTACCCAAAAACGGGACTGTCCCTATAAAAACGGACATATGGTCACACTACACATGAGCCACTTCCAGATGTAACTGTTCTCTGCAGCTCCTGCCATCTGGGTCAGCCTCCCTCTATCTCTGTCTCTCTAGCTCATTTCAAATCCCAGATGAAAACAGCTGTGCTCCTTTGAGAGACATGATCCCTGTAGCTCTGTAGCTGTATTACTGCTAGGAAACAGACAAAGCCTTGGCTGGGATGATTTAGTTGGTGTTGGTCCTGCTTTGAGCAGGGGATTGGACTAAATGACCTCCTGAGGTCTCTTCCAGCCCTAATATTCTATGATTCTATGTAGCGCAAACTAAAGGTATGCTGTGTTTCATTGTGCAGAGGTTACACAGAGCAGAAGAAATGAGCACCTTGTGTTTTCTCCCAGGCTTCCCTGTATACGCGGGAGGAGTGCACTGTAAAAATCTACTGTCACCTCATTGTCAGGGCCGGCTCCAGACCCCAGCGTGCCAAGCGTGCGCTTGGGGCGGCCTTTTGCCAGGAGGGCGGCAGGCGGCTCCGGCGGACCTTCCGCAGTCATGCCTGCGGGAGGTCCACCGGAGCCGCGGGACCAGCGGACCCTCCGCAGTCATGCCTGCGGGAGGTCCACCGGAGCCGCAGGACCAGCGGACCCTCCGCAGTCATGCCTGCGGGAGGTCCACCGGAGCCGCGGGACCAGCGGACCCTCCACAGTCATGCCTGCGGGAGGTCCGCTGGTCCCGCAGCTCCGCTGGACCTCCCGCAGGCATGACTGCAAGAGGTCCCCCGGAGCCGCAGGACCGGCGACCGGCAGCGTGCCCCCTGCAGCATGCCGCCGTGCTTGGGGCGGCCAAATTCCTAGAGCCGCCCCTGCTCACTGTCATTCTTCACATCCCTCCTTCTGGCTCACCTCTGCTGGGATGGCCACAAAAACTGGTAGTTGGTGTGCTGTGAGCATGGTTCATGACACTCATCAGAATCATCTCACTGTTCCCTTATGATCCTCCATCCATGTTTGTTTTACCCACCCATTCAGTTCAATGAGACTTTATTGGCACGACCAGCTACACAAGTGTTGCCAAAGTGTAAGGAAAAGACAGCCCCCTCAGGTGTCTGTCAGAGGCAGGTACAATGCACCCAGGATAGGGTCATGCAGCACGTGGGAGTTTGATCCCCAGGGTCCATTTATCATTATTGTCTATTCCTAAGCTGGGGCCCCAGGCTACCCACTCCTTTCTCCCAGGTTAGGTAGTTTTTACTTGTCTCTTTTTGATTAAACTTCCCTTGTGGTTTCTGATCATTTGAGGGATAATCTGGCTCACGGGTCTTCATATTTGGGACACCCCTTGTCCCTCATCTGACACTGGGATTGTAAACTCTTCAACAGGATTTGTACAGGCAAATAAATAATAATAAATAATAAACCTCATGGAACTTGAGCCAGGATCTGCATTCTCCAGTTTGAAAAAGTCACCTTTGGGAAATGCCATTCATTCAAAAGGATTTTAAAATGACCTTAAGAAACATACAGACATTGCTTAGAAATGGTGGTGCTTCCTTTGCCTCTAGGAGCCAGGAGAAGTTATGTGCAAGAGGATCCAGAGGGTCTCAGGAACTGACTTTTCCTTCTCAGCTCCGTTCAGTTTTGGAGCCTGGTTTTCAGAAGGAAGGCACCTACAATTTGAGCTGGTAGAAAAATGGAAAGACAAATTCAGCCAAAAACATTGAAATTGGTTTCTGTTCTGTAGGGTTCAAAATGGAACAACATTTAGCTTTTTCAATTTTCACAATTCCATTTCTCTCCTTTCTTCCCCTTGTAACAAGGTGGCTTATCTCTTAAGGGCTGGGGGGCCTGGAGCCAGCCAACCCTGATTACTGAAAAGGCACACCTGGCTATGGATCAGTGATTTCCTTATAAAGAGCAGTAGGCGGCAATAGTAAAGGGCGGCTGCTGCGGCGGCAGCAGATCAGAGACTGACATGAGGCTTCAGCAGAGAGTCCTGGGACTGAGAGTACAAGCAGCAGGCAGGGCCTGGGAATAACCTGCCAAAGCAGGGAAGGCCTGGGAGCAGGGTGATTACAGACTGCTAGGAGCAAGCAGCCTCTGAGACTACAGGCAGGGAAGGCCTGAAAGAGACATGACAAGAGGGTAAAATGGAAGGATTTTGAGTTGTTCGTTTTAGCTGAATATCCCCAGACCCCAGAAAGGGGTATTGTGAATGGACAAAAAGGGTGTGTGGAGTTTGACTTCCTCTTTAGGGGGAAGAAACTGAGGTAGGCTTGTAATGTGACCCCAAGCCATAAGGGGCTACTTGAGAAGTGGCTGGCCTGGCTAAACCCCGTCTTTTTGTCACCAAATAGAATCCTGGATTTAATTTTTTTTCTTTTTCCTTTTTTTCTCTATCACTTTTCAAAACTTCTGACTTTGGAAAAGTTATGATGGCAAAAGAAACTTTTTTAAAACAACCCTGAAATTTAAAAAAAGTTTGTTTTTCAAAATTTATTTAAAAAAATTTAAAATGTCAAATTATATTCTCCTCCCTGGGCACGCCTCCCTCCAATAAATAAATAAAATTCCCTGGAGTCATTGGGAACAAGTTTTGGTTTAAAAAAAATCATCCATTTCTACACAAAGTAGCTCACATAGAAATGACTGCAATTGTGTGACTAACTTCCATGTACAGCACCCGTGACTGTAAATTAACTGCATATACTAATAGTCAGTTACCATTGTAACTGGGCACTTGCATATTCACTGATCTGATTTAGGTGTGACTTTGTGATAATTACACACACAATTTAATTTGACAGTTATGCATGCTCAATTTTGAAAGCTAGATGCCTTATCTTTCAGAAATGAATTTACTGCTGAGGAAGGTACATGACTGGCTGTTCAAGATAGCAAAGGTCTTAATTTTTCCCCCTCAAAGTCAGGTTAAAACATACAGGCTTGTAAGCTCCTTGACAAGCAGTGTCAGTGTGACACTAGTGGTAAGTAATAATGTTCATTATCTGAGTCTGAGACAGGGCCATTGGATTCAACAGAAAGATTGCTACTGACTTTAATAGGTTTTGGATCAGGCCCTTAGTTGCTGGCCTTTGTTTAATTCCTGACAGATTCACGGGTAAGGGTCAATATCATTTTTTACCAATCTTAAAAACAAAAATTAAGAACTTGTAATTGCTATATTAAGGGCAGGTTTTCTGGACCTCAAATCAAGTGAAAGTTTTCGTGTATGGCTGCACTGCAAGTGAAGCACAGGTGGGCACAGGCAGTCTAGCTAGCATGCGTATCAATAGTGGCACAGGCTAGCAACCTGGCTACATGACCAGAGTCTCTGGGGGACTTCCAGTCTGAGTATAATCCTGTGCTACCTACCTTCACCATGGTTATGACCAGTGGCGTAGCCAGGTTTTCAGGGTAGGAGTAGCAAAAAACATAAAAAAGGCGCCCCCCTCTTGGCTCCCCCTCTGGCCACGCCCCCTGGCTCCCTCCCGGCCACGCCCCCAGACTGGAGCCCCCCCGCTCACCTTCGCTCCTGCGCTTCCAAGCCGGCCTGCCGTCCCATGGCTCCTCCGGCCGTGCAGCGGGCAGCATGGCCGGCAGGCATGGCTTCCGTGCCGGCCTGCCGCCCCGCGGCTCCTCCAGCTGTGTGGCAGCAGCGTGGCCGGCAGGTGCTGCTTCCGCGTCGGGCTGCTGCCCCGCGGCTTCTCCGGCCGTGAGGCTGGCAGGCGCCGCTTCCGCGCCTGCCGCCCTGAGCGGAAGCAGCTGCTTCCGCTGAATCACACCAGCTACGCTAATGGTTATGACCTGTGCTAGCTAGATTAGCACTAGAATGTGTATGCCTACCCGGGTGTCAGGGGCCATGAGCCTTGGTCCACAGAGCTCTTTGGAGCTAGCAGGTTCCAACCAGCTAACCTAGGGTCTGCTAACTATTGTCAGAATAAGACCTGAACTCAGCCAGAGGGCCTGAGTCCTGGGAGACGATTGGCAGAACACTGGTGGCCCCGATTGGTCCACAGACGCAACTTAAACCCAGCCCAGAAACAAGAAGCTGCCCATGGAACTGGGATCCACCTTGTTCTGGACTGTGGGTCTTGTATCCCCCACTCTGTATCCTGACCTGGCCCAATTCTGGTTACTGATCTGTGCTTCTGCTCTCAAGTTTGGCTCCTGCTAACTTGACCCTGTCTGACACCTGCCATCTGGCCTGACTCTGACCTCCCAGGATCTGACCCTGCCTGACTCCCACTAGGTCAGACTGCCCATGTCCTGGTTGTGACACTGGGCTCCAATCATGCCTTCATTTGCAGTGTAGACAATTTACCCTTAGGAAGCTCAATATAGTTAGCTTATCAAAGAGCAGGTTCAGAAGTGATTTGATCACAGTCTATAAGTGTCTACATGTGGCTAATAAGACTATGGCCTGGTCTACACTAAGGGGGGGGGTCGAACTAAGGTACGCAAGTTCAGCTACGCGAATAGCGTAGCTGAACTCAAACTACCTTAGTTCGAAGTACTCACCCGTCCAGACGCCGCGGGATCGAAGTCCACGGCTCCCCCGTCGACTCCGCCACCGCTGTTTGCGGTGGTGGAGTTCCTGAGTCGATGGGAGCGCATTCAGAGTTCGATATATCGCGACTCCGAGAAGTCGAACGCCAGCCGCCGACCCGGATGGTAAGTATAGACGTACCCTTGGACTTTTCAGCTTAGAAAGGAGACCACTAAATGGGAAAGTGATAGAGGTCTATAAAATCATGACTGGTGTGGAGAAAGTAAATAAGGAAGTGTTATTTAATCCTTCTCATAACACAAGAGCTAGGGGTCACTCAATGAAATTAGTAGGCAGTAGGTTTAAAACAAATGAAAGGAAGTATTTTTTTCACACAACACAGTCAGTCTGTGAAGGCCAAGGTTATAACAGGGTTAAAAAAAGAACTAGATAAATTCATGGAGGATAGGTCCATCAATGGCTATTAGCCAGGATGGGCAGGGATGGTGTCCCTAGTCTCTGTTTGCCAGAAGTTGGGTATGGGAGACAGGGGATGGATCACTTGATGATAACCTGTTCTGTTAATTCCCTCTGGGGCACCTGGCATTGGTCACTGGCAGAAGACAGGATCCTGGACTAGGTGGACCTTTGGTCTAACCCAGTATGGCTGTTCTTGTGTTCTTATGTTCACAGGGAGAAGATTTCTGATAGTAGAGGCCTCTTTAATCTAGCAATTGAAGGCAGAAAAAGAGCCATTGGCTGTAAGTTGATGCTAGATAAATTCAGGCTAGAGTTAAGGGTCAAATTTTTAACAATGAGGGAGTTAACCTTTGAATCATAGAATCATAGACTTTAAGGTCAGAAGGGACCATTATGGTCATCTCGTTTGACCTCCTGCACAATGCACCCCACCCACTCCTGTATCAAACCTGTGTCTGAGCCACTGAAGTCCTCAAATCATGGTTTAAAGACTTCAAGGTGCAGAGTATTTTCCAGCAAGTGAACCGTGCCCCACACTGCAGAGGAAGGCGAAACCCCCCCAGGGCCTCTGCCAATCTGCCCTGGAGAAAAATTCCTTCCCGACCCCAAATATGGCGATCAGCTAAACCCTGAGCATGTGGGCAAGACTCACCAGCCAGACACCCAGGAAAGAATTCTCTGTAGTAACTCAGATCCCACCCCATCTAACATCCCATCATAAGCCATTGGGCATATTTACCACTAGTAGTCAAAGACCAATCTCATTATACCATCCCCTCCATAAGGTTATCAAGCTTAGTCTTGAAGCCAGATGTGTCTTTTACCCCCACTAATTCCCTTGGAAGGGGGCTGTTCCAGAACTTCACTCCTCTGATGGTTAGAAACCTTCGTCTAATTTCAAGTCTAAATGTACTAAGGGTGTTCTTCATCACTTGAAGTCTTTAAATCAAGACTGGATGTCTTTCTAAACGTTATGCTCTGGTGTAACCACAAAATATGAGTTTGATGAAGAAATTACTGGCCAAAACTATTTGGCCTGTGTTATACAGGAAGTCAGACTAGATTAACATAATAGTTCCTTCATCTATTAATATAATTGCCTGAAAATGATATCCCATTACTCTAACCATATTGTGCTATTGCATTATATATAACTAGCATTTTAAAATCATAATGGTTTGATAGCATTGTATACAGTAGCTTGTAAATTCCCAGTGACTTATTGTGTTTTGGGTTCTGATCCTTGTATATGTGTCAAATATTACTCATTTTAATGCAGTAGTAGGGCTATTACTCTGAGTTTTCATTCCCTCCCACCCCACTTCCACCCCACTCCCCCACATGATGTCTTCAGATACTGTGGTTTTAACATTTGTCGAGGACCATGACTGCACACCATATTGTGAACTGTCAGTTCCAGTCATTTTGAGAATCACGTACTTTCTCCTCTCTGAAGTGGTGCTGAGATGATTCTTCATTGCTCGTTAGAGGCCTGGAATGCAGCAATCTTTTGCCATATTCCAGTAGCAGTCAGCACACTGAAATACATTCTTTTGTGATTTCATAAGTGTAAATCCCTGGCAAATCCAATGAAAGCAGGAAGATCAATCACTAGCAGACTTCCTTCTGAGTCAGAATTAAACCAATGCCATAGCATGTTGTCAGGACCCAGTTCATATCATATTTTGAATGGCACATAGTACCAAAGTCCTGAACCAGTTGTGGTCACTAGAGATCTTATGGCACTTTTCACAAGACAAGCATTGCAAAACCTGGTGCTCTGACCAAATCCCAACATGGGTGGTTAATTTGCCCTATTTTAAACTAGGCTTCTCGCTTGTTCAATTTTCTGGTCCTACTAGGATGGCTACCACACCCCACCCCAGAAATGGCTGCAATCCAGTAATCACAGAAATGTAGGCTTGGATGGGACCTCAAGAGATCCTCTAGTCCCATTCCCCACGCTGAGGCAGGACCAAGTAAACCTAGACCTAGACCATTCCTGACAGGTCTTTGTCTAACCTGTTCTTAAAATCCTCCAACAATGGGGATGCCACAATCTCCCCTGGTAACTGATTCCAATACTTAACTATCTTCATAGTTAGAATTTTTTCCCTAATGTCCAATTTAAATCTCACTTGATGTAGATTAAGTCAATTTCTTCTTGTCCTACTTTCAGTGGGCCTGGAGAATAAGTGATCACCTTTATAACAATTTGTCTTTATAACAGTTTTTAGCATATTTGAAGACTATCAGCTTCCCCCTCAGTCGTCTTTTCTGAAGACTAAACATTCACAGTTTTTTAATCTTTCCTCATAAGTCAGGTTCTCTAAATCTCTTATTGTATTTGTTGCTTTCTTCTGGACTCTCTTCAGCTTGTCCACATCTGTCCTAAAATGTGGTACCTAAAACTGGACACAGTACTCTAGCTGAGGCCTCACTAGTGTTGAGGACAATGGGACAATCACCTACTGTGTCTTGCATACAACATTCCTGTTAATATACCCCAGAACATTAGCCTTTGTCTCAACTACTTCACGTTGTTGACTCATATTCATTTTGTGATCTACTATAACCCCCAGATCCTTCTCTATAAGTACTATCACCTAGCTGGTTATTCCCCATTTTGTATTTGTAGATGATTTTGGTTTGCAATGATCTGGTCTTACCAAATCCATTGGCTATTCCTTATAACCCTCTTATCCTATAGGTGCTTACAAACTGATTGTTTAATAACTTGTTCTGGTATCTTTCCAAGTATCAAAGTAAGGCTTACAGGTATATCATTCCCCAGATCCTCTTCGTTCCTCTTTTTAAAGATAGATACTAAGTGTGCCCTTCCCCAGTCCTCTGGGATCTGACCCATCCTCCACCGGTTCTCTGAGATAATAGCTAATGATTCTGAAATTGCTTCAGCTAGTTCCTTAAGCACCCTAGAGTGAATATCTTCAGGTCCATCTGATGTGAATATATCTAACATATCTAAATATTCTTTCCCTCTTTTGGCTTGTGTTCCTTCTGTCTTGTTGTTAATCTTAATTGTGGTGAGTAACTGGTCATCATTAACTGTTATGGGGAAGCAAAATAAACATTACACCTCTGCCTTCTTGATGTCATTCTTTATTAGCTCTCCTTCCACTCTAAGGCCACATCTACACTACCCGCTGGATTGGCGGGTAGTAATCGATCTATCAGGGATCAATTTATCGTGTCTCATCTAGACGTGATAAATTGATCCCCGAATCAACACCCATACTCCACCTCAGCAGGAGGAGTAAGCGGAGTCGATGGGGGAGTCGTGGCAGTCGACTTGTCGCCGTGAGGACGGCTAGGTAAGTCGAACTAAGATACTTTGACTTCAGCTACGTGAATAGCGTAGCTGAAGTTGTGTATCTTAGATTGATCCCCACCGCCACCCCCAGTGTAGACCAGTCCTAAGTAGTGGACTTTCTCTTCCCTTCATCTTTCTCTTGCTCCTAATATATTTAAAGAACCTATTCTTATTGCTAGATGCAACTCATTTTGTGTCTCAGCCTTTCTGGATTTGTCCCTACACGTTTGCCCTATTCTTTGGTACTTGTTCTCCACAATTTACGATTTAGTCATGAGTATTTTTAGTAAAAGTCATGGACAGGTCACGGGCAATAAATAAAAATTCATGTCCAATGATATGTCCGTGACTTTTACTAAAAATACCTGTGACTGAATCTTAGGTGCTGGAGAGGGGTGCTCCCACAGATGCTGCTGCTCCTGTGTGGGTGGGGAGCGTGCTCCAGGGTCCCGCTGCTGCTCCAGGCATCCGAGCAGCAGCCAGTATGGCTGGCCCCATGGCTGCCTGAGCTGCTTGGGCAGCCCTTGGGTCAGCCACACCAGCCGCTGCAGAAGTCACGTAAGTCCTGGAAAGTCACGGAATCCGTGACTTCTGTGACCTCCATGAAAGACTTGCAGCCTTAATTATAATCGAGTCTAAAATGGCTTATCCTCCTGGTTACGTCCTCCATTTTCTGAATCAAAAAATTGTCCCCAACACTTTCCAAGAACTTACTGGACATATTTTGTTTTACCTTATTACTTTTCCAACCGATGTCTGGGTAGTTAAAGTTCCCAAATACTGCCGGGCTTTTGTGTTTTGGATATTTCTGTTGTTGTAGAAATGCCTCCTCCACCACTTCCTCCTGATTTGGTGGTCTAGACTCTAGAGTAACCCCCTGCCATGATATCACCACTCTTTTTCCCCCCTTTTATCTTCACCATCAGACTTTGAACCAGTCTGCCTCTCACCTCCTTGTGGACCTCAGAACAAGTGTATATAATGTTGATGTATAATGCAACACACCTTTTTTTCGCTGCCTGTTCTTCCTGAACAAGCTATACCCCTCTATACCAAGATTCCAGTCATGAGATTTATCTTTCAAAGTCACTGATGCCAGTGAAGTCACAATTTATCTTATGTACTAATATATCCAGTTCTTGTTTATTCCTCATACTCTTTGGATTTTGTGTATAGACATCTAAGATGTTGAGTAGATTCCCTCTTATTCTCCTGAGGATGGATGGATGAGGACTGAGGTTAATTATCATTACATAGAGATGCTATTAAAATATCTACAGTTACTTGCATTTGCAAGTAAGTAATATTATCACAATATATGTGGTGTTCTTTGTACTTAGAGTAGGCACTACCTAGGAAATCCTGCAAACATTACTTTTTTGCAAAGACATTTTAAAGCTTTCAGTGGCGACCACAGTATGTATCTTTTGTAAGGCTCTCAGGAAGTGAGGTTATGATTAAAAAAATAAAAATATCCCTTGAAGACATTCTCACATGTAAATTTCCCTATGTGTCACATCTTCTGTCTCTCTTTCTTGCTTAGATTGTCAGCTCTTAGGGGCTCTTTTTTATATTATCCAGCACTCACCACACAGTCAGTAGTAAACAAATAATAATTGTTTGGTGTTTTGTAACTCTGTAAACCATAATCAAAGCAGCAGCTAGAGCAATCAATCAATTGATAATAGTAATATTTAAGTAAATCTATTTAAGAGAAGGAAGGCCTGGTGGTTACAGCACTCACCTAGGATTTGGGAGACCTGTGTTTAAGACCCTGCTCTGCCACAGAATTCCTATGCAACCTTGGGCAACTTGTATAGTCTTTCTGTGCTTCAGTTCCCCATCTGTTAAATGGGGATAAATAGCATTGCCGTGCCTTGCACGGCGGGTTATGAGAGTAAATACATCAGAGATTGTGAGGTGCTTAGATACTGTGGTGATGGAGGCTGTATGGTACTTTTGATATAGTGTGGATTTTCTGGCACCTGAGAATAGGACAACAGTTAGAATCATAGAATCTCAGGGTTGGAAGGGACCTCAGGAGGTCATCTAGTCCAACCCCCTGCTCAAAGCAGGACCAAACCCAACTAAATCATCCCAGCCAGGGCTTTGTCAAGCCTGACCTTAAAAACCTCTAAGGAAGGAGATTTCACTACCTCCCTAGGTAACCCATTCCAGTTCTTCACCACCCTACTAGTGAAAAAGTTTTTCCTAATATCCAACCTAAACCTCCCCCTCTGCAACTTGAGACCATTACTCCCTGTTCTGTCATCTTCTACCACTGAAAACAGTCTAGATCCATCCTCTTTGGAACCCCCTTTCAGGTAGTTGAAAGCAGCTATCAAATCCCCCCTCATTCTTCTCTTCTGCAGACTAAACAATCCCAGTTCCCTCAGCCTCTCCTCATAAGTCATGTGCTCCAGCCCCCTAATCATTTTTGTTGCCCTCCGCTGGACTCTCTCCAATTTATCCACATCCTTCTTGTAGTGTGGGGCCCAAAACTGGACACAGTACTCCAAATGAGGCCTCACCAGTGCTGAGTAGAGGGGAATGATCACATCCCTTGATCTGCTGGAAATGCCCCTACTTATACAACCCAAAATGCCATTAGCCTTCTTGGCAACAAGGGCACACTGTTGACTCATATTCAGCTTTTCGTCCACCGTAACCCCTAGGTCCTTTTCTGCAGAACTGCTGCCCAGCCATTCGGTCCCTAGTCTGTAGCAGTGCATGGGATTCTTCCGTCCTAAGTGCAGGACTCTGCACTTGTCCTTGTTGAACCTCATCATATTTCTTTTGGCCCAATCCTCTAATTTGTCTAGGTCCCTCTGTATCCTAGCCCTACCCTCCAGCATATCAACCACTCCTCCCAGTTGGTCATTGTGTGTGGGATTATCCAAATTGTCTCAGTTACTTAGCCCACTGGCTTTCCTTAGCACATCTCCTCCATCACTTAGGAAGGTTGAGAACCTTGCTCTGTGTCTGTATCCAAACATCATAGCTTGGGCCTATGCCCTATAAAGGGTAGGAAGTGGAATCCTGAATTGGGATAGCCCTGAAAAACGGAAATGTTGGGGTCAGATTGGTATTCTGCATCTCTGGTCTGTCCATATAAAATGATCAATAGCTTATTACTGAAAATCTGTGGGTGAGGCAGGGGTTGTCATTGGAGGGGCTCATCATTGTATCTGTGCTTTTAGAGACCACACTGAGCATTACTTTATTATTATTTGTATTCTCTTAGTGTCCTGCCCCAGGGCCCCATTTTGCTAGGTGCTGTACATATACAGGGCAAAAACATTCAATGCTCGGAGCATTCAGCTTAACATCTCTTTGGGGCTTCTATTTCCTTTTTCACTAGCAAGGCCTAATTATCTGATTATTCTCAAATTATTGTTTCCTTTGTGTATTAACTACACATCCTGTCTGCATGTATAGGCAGTTCAGTCTCTGCTTTTGTTTGTGTCTCTTTTGGCTTTGATAGTTGTAAAACTATGTATGGAATTTGTCACTATCCTCTAACCAAGTGTAAAACAGATAACAGGTGATATTTGGTTAGTGTTACTTTCTCTGGGTCAGACCATGACAATGGAGGGAGAAAGGATGTTTGACCCACGTCATGGTAATTTTTCCTTTTAATTGAGCAGCTCATTTACAGAATATTCTTTCTCATGTGTGGCTGTGTAAATTCCCCATTCTGTGCCCCTGGTGACAGCACTCGCGCAGTCCAGCAGCAGCCAAGAGACCAAGAGCTGCACGCACAAGAGGAATTCCTCTGGGTCCAGGATGAGATATGGTGAAATTCCCACTGCAGCCAAGCCACCGCCAGTGTAAAGAATATCCTCATTCCATCGGTGTCATGGGGAAGCAAAACTCTTTTTTGGGATCACCCGAATTTGTCAGTGTTTTCCATGGGGGAAAATACTGGGATTGAGGGGAATCACAGGAGCTTCCAGCTGTGATGAAGCCAGAGGCAAAGCTGGCTGAACTGGTGGCAGTGCTTCACTTCAGAGGGCTTGGTTGTGTGGTTTGTCTCAATCACATTTTGCTATGGCCCATTTTTTTGCACATGATCCCTAGAGCCCACATCCTCAAAGGTATTTAGCCGCCTAGCTCAAATTGCTTTCAATAGAAGTTAGGTGCCGAAATACCTTTGAGGATCTGCACCTGCATCATATTCAGCACTAGCATTAGCAGGTGCAAATCCCATTGACTACAATAGATACCCCAGCACTTTCTCCAGGGCCAATTGGCCTAAGACTGCTCAGTACACTCTTATGTGACAGCTGCCCACTGTAGGTCATCAGTAGGGATTAAATGCAGGACCTCTCAGTTTAAAAAGCAGGACTCTACCACATAAGCTAATGGACTACAGTCCCTAGGTGGGAGAGGAAGCAAGCTAATTAATATCTTATGGGGAGCATTCACACTGAGTGGTACTTTCCCACCGAACAAGAGAGCACAAAGACCCAGGTTGTGGCAATGGGGGTTACACTTACACTTACCTTCACGCATGCAGTCTTCCGGGACACTTAGGTTTTGTGTGTTACAGGATCATTAATTTCAAGTTTAAAGCCGGGCAAAACCTTTTCAGACAATAGTTTATTCACCAAAAAATGTGGCTTCAGTTGACCTGAAATGATTTGTGAGTTTGTGCTGAATTTTTAGAATAGCTTTGATTGAATCTGACTATTGAAGTCCCTTTTCCACCTCAGGTAGAGTGGGGAACTGAACCCTGGTCTCCCACATCCCAGCTGATTAAATGTTACAAAGAGAATCCCACCGCCTCCACCACTTCCTCCTCTGCTGGGTGTTCTATGACTGTAGTCTTCTTTGCTCTTGTTAAAACATCCAAAAATGAAACAAAAACAAAAAGTGTCACTTCAGTCAACCCGACTTGTAATATCCCAGCTCTTATCAAATCAAACTTACCATGTGAGCAAATGGCCATGTATGTTATCTGTATTGTGATGAGCTTGTAATAGGGGCATGGGACTGGAAACGAAGAGATCTAGGTTCTATTCCTTGCTGTTCTGCTGACTTGCTGCTTGATTGTGGGTCAGTCATTTCACTTCTCTATGCCTCAGTTTCTCCATCAGTAAAATGGGGGTGGTGATGGTGTGTGAGGTTTAGCTCAGTGAAGTTTGTAAATCCCTTTGAGTTCCTTGGATGGAAGGCACTGGAGAAGGACAAAGTATTTTATTATGAAAGCTCAATAGGTAAATTATCAGCTAGGTTCCAAGAAGAGGTAGATGAAGAATCCATCTGTGTGTATCATCATAGCAAATGTCTCTAAACCAGACTGTACAGCTATCCAGCGACTGGGTCCAAGGGTAGAGAGAGTCCCAGGAGCTTCTTCACCCTTTTTGTCCCTGCTTGGGACCAGCCAGAATGCAATGACTTTGCAGGGTTTGCACTGCTACTGGTGCAGACCTCTGAACATGCCTGAGCAGATCTGTGCTCCATCTAGTCTAGTGTACTGACCCCATCAGTAGCCAGCACCAGCTGTTTCAGAAGAAAGTGCAAGAAATCCAGCAGGTGGCAGCTATGGACTAACCTGCCACCAGGGAAAATTTCTTCCAAACTCTCATTAGTGTGTGGTTGGTTTATGGCCTGGAGTGGCAGAGTTTAGATCCCTTCCAAACTTTATTTTTAAATCTTTAGTATAACAACCCTGGATAATCTCATTCTGCATATACAAATCCAATCCTTTTTTGAATCCCTCCAACATCTTTGCCTCACTCATATCATGTGGCAATGAGTTCCACAGGATAACTGTGCATTGTGTGAAAAAGAAGTGGATGGGTTAAGGGGTGGGACCATGGCATCCAGCATGGGCTTGTGACTAATGCCACAATTTGGCCATACCTCTCTCTCCTTTTTAAAGAGTGGTTACTAGTAGGGTTAACTTATTCTTCTTGCATTCCTCCTAGTGCACTTGGTAAAACAAAACAAAGTAACTGGAGTGGTAGATACGCTGGAGGGTAGGGATAGGATACAGAGGGACCTAGACAAATTAGAGGACTGGGCCAAAAGAAACCTGATGAGGGTCAACAAGGACAAGTGCAGAGTCCTGCACTTAGGACGGAAGAATCCAGACTAGGGACCGAATGGCTAGGAAGCAGTTCTGCAGAAAAGGACCTAGGGGTTACAGTGGACGAGAAGCTGGATATGAGTCAACAGTGTACCCTTGTTGCCAAGAAGGCTAACGGCATTTTGGGCTGTATAAGTAGGGGCATTGCCAGCAGATCGAGGGATGTGATCATTCCCCTCTATTCAACATTGGTGAGGCCTCATCTGGAGTACTGTGTCCAGTTTTGGGCCCCACACTACAAGAAGGATGTGGAAATATTGGGAAGAGTCCAGCGGAGGGCAACAAAAATGATTAGGGGGCTGGAGCACATGACTTATGAGGAGAGGCTGAGGGAACTGGGATTGTTTAGTCTGCAGAAGAGAAGGATGAGGTGGGATTTGATAGCTGCTTTCAACTACCTGAAAGGGGGTTCTGAAGAGGATGGATCTAGACTGTTCTCAGTGGTACCCGATGACAGAACAAGGAGTAATGGTCTCAAGTTGCAGTGGGGGAGGTTTAGGTTGGATATTAGGAGAAACTTTTTCACCCAGAGAGTGGTGAAGCACTGCAATGGGTTACCTAGGGAGGTGGTGGAATCTCCTTCCTTAGAGTTTTTTAAGATCAGGCTTGACAAAGCCCTGGCTGGGATGATTTAGTTGGGAATTGGTCTTGCTTTGAGCAGTGGGTTGGACTAGATGACCTCCTGAGGTCCCTTCCAACCCTGATATTCTATGATTCTATGAAATGAAATAAGAATTAATATTTGGTGTTATGGTTTCCTCTCAAAGCAAGACCTCAGCTGCTGCTTCAGTATTGCACCCAGTGGGATCGATGGAGGAACCAGGATTTACCTGAATCTTTTAAAAATATCTGAAATATTTAGAATCAAAATAAGTGAGTGGAGGAAAATTAGAGAAATTTGAGTGAGTGAGTGGTTCAAAACCAAAAGGGCCTTCCTACCCTTATTGCACAGGAAGGGCTGCCCTGTGCTCCTGATCTGCTCTTGCTGAGGAAACAGACGTGAAAATGCTAAGTGGTTACAGCCGATCAGTTGAACTGACCTTGCAATGCCCGGATTGCATTTGGCAGGCTTAGCCGTGGCATGGTTGGATTTGTGCCTGCACCCTTTACGCAGTCCTAGAACCTGATTCTTTGCTGCTTCACCCATGGCATAGTCATTTACACCTGTCAAAGTGCATATAGAATAATACCCAACTAGAATTATCCACTTATGCACAGTAGCACTAGCCACTAGAGCTAATTGGGAACATTTCAACCATACATTTTTTGGTTGGAAAATGCTGAGTTGTAAAAACCAAAATTTTTACCCAGGATCAAGTCCAGCTCTGCTTGGTTCATAGGAGGTACTTGAACTAACCACTGGGTACTGGCTAGCCTGGCAGGTCTCTTATTCTCTCACATTTTCATGATAAAATTTGAAAGGTCTTGGTTACATCCCAATGTGGAGTGGAAAACACATGTGCAATCTTGAAAATTTTCATGGGACAGGAAGATTGTTCCCCCCGCCCACTTTGCACTCTTTACATATGTGTAAATGACTACAGAAGGTGCTAGGTAGTTCAGCCCCTGTAGTAAAATGTTCAGAAGCATGTAAGTGATTGACAAGCCTAAGGCCATGTCTACACTAGCACTTATGTCACTCATGAAAAAAAATGTGGCCCCGCCCCTGCCACACAACATAACCGCTGGTGTGCACAGCGCTATGTCGGTGGAAGACACTCTCCTGCCAACA
Source organism: Mauremys mutica (assembly GCF_020497125.1). Taxonomy (NCBI): domain Eukaryota; kingdom Metazoa; phylum Chordata; order Testudines; family Geoemydidae; genus Mauremys; species Mauremys mutica. The sequence goes on from NC_059079.1 coordinate 65,709,379, forward strand.
GAGCTACCGCTGCTCATTGAGCTGGTTTTATTGTGTCGATGGGAGAGCTCTCCCTTGCCAGCAGAATGTGGCTACACAAGTGATCTTATAGTGGCACAGCTGTGCCGCTGTAAGCTTGTAGTTGTAGCCATGGCCTAAGTCCCATTGAAGGTGGTTAGAGCCAGGAACTGAGAATCAGGGCTCCTGGGTTCTATTTCTAGCACTACCACTGGCTTGCTGGGTGATGTCTCTTAGTTTCATTTTGCCCATCTGTAAAGCAGGTAAAATAACAATATTTATCTCCCTCAAAACTCCTAGTCTTACCACTGTTGTCTGTAAGGCATTTGAGAGGAAAGGTGCAGGTGAAAGGCAAAGCAGTAGCGTTATGTGCAGGGGTATGTTGCAATTGTTCATTGTGTATGTGGGACCCATAGGTTGCAGTGTCACCCTGCAAGCTGCCCCCATGTGCATTCTGAAACCTCTTGTGCAGTTAGGTCACAGGGAAGTTCCCTGGGGCTTGCCACACACTGTGTGGTACAGTCCAGTTTGCTGTGGATCCCAATCTAGCATGTGTAACAGGAAACTTCCCCAGCAACCTCTGCACTGGGTATCACTGAGACGTCACAAGCTGCAGCTTTTCAGCCTTTCTCCTTCAAGTAAGTCAAAGAAACACACAAAGTGAGAAGCAGCAGCATTACTCAAAATAGGAGATGATGGTTTACTGCAGGCAGTTTGCAAAGCATCAGTCAGGAAATCAGGGCCCTCTTACCCCTGAATCCCCTTTGCACATTTATGTTATGGTACATATTTCTGCATGTTTTCTATGTGCATTGCTTTCTATAGAACAGGTGTGTCTGAAATACGCTCCAGTACCTTTACAACTGGAAATTAGTATCATGCCACGTGTATCAGATATAAGGTCAAATTCTTTTGCTGGTATAAATCAGGGTAATTCCTTTGATTTCACTGGAGCTATGCTGACTTACACCAGCTGAGGATCTGGCCCATAATGTGAAAATATTTTGCTTTGCAAATAACAAATGCCTGGAGTTTGCAGGTAGTATCTAAGCAGAGGGCGCTTTTGTGATGTCAGCAGTCAGGTCACTCTTGTTCTGCAGACTTGGTATTCTGCTCACTCAGAGAGTTGATCATATAATGCTGTCCAAACATAAGAGCAGATTCAGCTCAAGCATGACTTGGAAAAAGGGAAAGCAGAAGAGGACAAAGTAGAAGAGGGGGAAAACAGGCAAAGAGAAGTAGAGTGAGAGAGAGAGAGAGGGTTTTTAATTCCTCTTTGCATGCTTTTACCTTCCTGCACTTCCACAGACCAGTTTGCCATAATTCAGTTTCGTGGCTTGCTTTCCCTTCATTATGAATGTTACATACCAATGAATAGTGAGGAGATTGAGACTGGGAGGGATGAAAAGGGTAGCAGGGTAACATTGGTATTTTGCTACCTACATTGTGTTGTTTCCCCAACTGTTTTTCACCCCCTCTCCAGAAGCACTGGCCTTTTTGGGTGATTGATGTACCTCAGGCAGGGAGAGATTACTGTTAGGTTTGATGAGGGTGGTGAGAGGTCTCTAGTCTCTCAAAATATTGCATTATGGGGTGGGATATGTAGATTCATAGAATCCCAGGCCAAAAGGGACCATTGTGATCATACGGCCCAACCTCCTGTATAACACAGGCCATAGAACTTCCCCAGAATAATTCCTAGAGCGGAGCTGTTAGAAAAACATCCATTCTTGATTTAAAAATGGTCAGCGATGGAGAATCCACCATCACTCTTGGGAAATTGCCCCAATGGGTAATTTCTCTAATCATTAAAAATGTACACCCTATTTCCAGTTTGAGTTGGATCGTGGCAGACCTTTCTCTGCCAGATTGAAGAGCCTTTTATCAAATATTTGTTCCCCATGTAGGTATTTAGAGACTGTGATCAGGTCACCCCTTAACCATCTCTTTGATAAGATAGATAAATTGAGCTCTTTTCACCTGTCACTATAAGGCATGTATGCTAATCCTTTATTCATTCTCATGGCTCTTCTCGGAACCCCTTCCAATTTATCAACATCCTTCTTGAATTGTGAGTACCAGCCCTGGACACAGCATTTCTGCAGCAGTTGCACCAGTGCCAAACACAGAGGTAAAATAACCTCTCTGCTCCTACTCAAGATTCCCCTGTTTATGCATCCAAGCTCATGCTATCTCTTTTGGCCACTGGGAGCTGATGTTCCCATATTAGCTTCTCCATTATCTTGCATGGGATTGATGTCAGGCTGGCAGATTTATGCCTGAGTTATCCCATGTATCCTTTTTATAAATTGGCACAACATCAGCTTTCTTCCAGTCTTCTGGAACCTCCCCAGTGCTCCAAGACTTACTGAAAATTAACATAGTAGTATCCATCTAACACTGCATGATACATCTTTGTATTTAGGGACCTGGCAGTCTCACTGGTCTCAGAATAAGACCTAGCTCTGGCTTTGGAAAGGGTTTTTATCATTGGACTATGCTTGTATCACTGTTAATGTTGATAACTCCCAGTAGGGCCGATAACTCTGTTTCCTAGAAACCAGGGATGGCAGATTCAGGAGGTTTCCTCCAGTTTATTGGCAGCCTCTATTATTATCCTGCATTATTTCTATTACAGTAGTGCCCGAAGTCCAAATTGGATCTGGGGCCCCATTATCTATTAGTCTGTTTTATCTGTGCTCAGCACAGTACACAGATGCAGTAGTCGGTCTGAAGAGCTTACACTTACTTCCAGCGTTCGTCCCCCATAATATTGACTCCGTTCAGTGTCGTCAGTGGTAGAAGCCCCACTTATTTAAAAGCAAGTCTTGAGGAAGGACTAGCAAATCTTCAGGGAATGGAGATGAGCACAAGCTGACAAATTTGGATCTAGATTTTAACACTGCACAGTGTTGTGATGCTGGGATGCTACCCTGGAAGAGGCATAGACCTGGTGGCTGTAGATGTCTTTTCTTTCTTTCTCTGGTTTCCGTGATTCTAAGATAACAGAAAGGATGTTGGTTGGGTATTACATCAAGGTGCAGATCCTCAGCTGTGATAAACTGTCATAGCTCCATGGACTTTGATGGAGCTATCATAATTTATCCCAGTTGAGGATCCGGCCCCAAGTTCCTTCCTCTCTGATTCACATATACACCATTCCCAAACTTTCCCACCTACAGCCAGCTTAAAAACTTGTAACTTGCTGTTTCCTATTTTTCCCCCTAGAGTTCTTTCCCCATGACTTTCCCTTAGTAATGGGAATTATGTTCAGTTGATCAGGGGGCTGAGTCACTGCATGGAAAAAAGCCGGGATGACCAAATGCAGTTAGAATAGCTCACGTCAATCTGAGGGACTTTCCCTTTGACAATGTCAAATTGTATTGATTTGGGGACTGATTCAGGCACCCTTATGTTGGGCAATACCAACTCACTGAGGGCTAGGTTATACCATGCCCTGGGCAGGGGGCAATGCAGAACTACAGCATCCCAAGGGACGTGCTGGGAACACTGCCTTAGGAAAGCAGGAAGATTCTTGGAGCTCTCTAGTGCACTGGAGGAAGAGGCTCACTGATATACCCTTTTAAATGCAGCATGTCTTCCCCCTCCCAACCAGGTGTTTTGTTAGCTCTGGCCTTTCCTGCCCCCATGGGGTGCCCATGCTCCTTGGTGCTCAGGCTCTGGGATGGGGCTTGGCAATGGGAAATTACAAAGAGAATCCCTGTGTCAAAGGTGAGTTCCATCCGGCGGAGGAGTTGGGGTCTACTGCTGTTTAGACTCTGCAAGACCAAGAACAGTAAGTGGTGTTGAACTGGTTGACTGAAGGATTGATATCATCCCATTCTGGTTCATCTTAATGGTGTTTAATGCTGTGTAGTGTAGTAACCAGGACACCTCTTTACTCTGAGCTGGCAGAGAGAGGGTAGAGATGTTCTCTTTATTTTTTGACCTCTGAGTCTGACCCATTCTTAAGTGAACCCACCAAGCATCAGATGCCCACATGGCTCTAAAACTGGTGGGTCTATTACACTTGCCTTCAAGATTTGGGGTGAAGTTTTTCTGGTTACCAATGCGACCAAATTTCCATGTGCCACTAAGAATTTAGGATTAGACTGGTATAAGATGTTTTGTTTTGTATAAGATGTTAGATGTGTTTTGTTATTACAGTATAGCAGGAGCAGAGAAGGAAGGCATCCATCATCCTCTCTTTACCTAGATAACTACTAAGTGGTTGTCCTCATTTACTCTTCCTTGATAGTGAGGGAGTGTTTTACACAGAACTCCTGGTTATTTAAAGGGACAGTCCCATTGTTTTGAAGAGGAGGTGTTAACTGCATGCTTTGGCATATGGTTGAAATGGTTTCTGAGTTTCGGAGAGTGAGTCCTAACCTCTTCACCACACTATTCCCTCTAGATACACAACTGGAGCATCAGAAAACCAACCAAACAAGAAAAAACCCTCAGCCTGGGAAATTCCCTTTGCAAAACCACCTCCCTCCCTCTCAGGACCTGTCCCAATTCTACAAAACAACAAAAGTGGCCACCTGAGAATAACACATTCATTAGTCAAAACTGCCTGTATTTTTCAAAACTACTTTTGATGAGCAAATCCTTTTTTAAAACTCAGTCCCAAAGCTATGGAAAAAAATACCCACTTGACATTGTTGTTCTGCCAGGTAACATACAGAAGAGGAGATCTCTTTAATGAAGACAATAAAATTATGGGGCCAGGTCCAGTTCACCTAACTTATGCAATAAATTCATACAGCTATCAAATCCCTCCTTAGAACCTAGTTCTGCTGGGATGCCTACAAGTCAGTCCCATCTAGCATTGGTTGGGCACATGGTAAGCTGTCACTTCTGCTTTTCTGCTACCCTCTGTTCTGCTACCTCCTCCTTGCACTCACCCTGCCACGTTCGCCTGTTTGATACAACTGCTGCATCCTCCCTGGTGTTCATGTTGTGAGGTCTCTGGGCCAAAGACTGTGGGTGGGATTCACAAAGGTATTTAGGGGATAACTCTGGGAATTAGGTGCAAAAACATCACACCTAAAGACGAGAGAATGGGCTTCACAAAAGTTCTTGTCACCTGTTTGTTATTTTGTTATAGTGCCTAGCACAATGGGGCATTGATCCTTCCATGGGGGTTTTAGGTGCTTCTTAATATAAATAGATAATAATGGTCATGCAAGTATTTCCATTGGGTCAATACACTGCATGGCTGTGGCAGGACTGGTTAGCCACCTGCAGCACAAGCCCATCTAAAACCCTAGGTATGGTCTTGGGTGGTTTGCTCATCCCACTGCCCATGCCGTGTATTGATCAAATAGAAATACTCACATGACCATTATTATTAATTCTTTATATCAGAGAAGCACCTAAAATCTTTTACTTTTAGTGCTCTAGGTCTACATCTCCAGCTCCAGTGTAGACATACCCTGCGGTAGAGTCTCCTAATGGAAGTTGGCAAAGCCCCCTCAGTTAAGTGATTTAAAAGTGGAGCTGGAGACAGCACTTGAGAACATACTGAAGGGAACATTCCTGCTTTAGCAGGAAGATGTTCTAGACACCTCTGTCCCTCTGGGTGTTTATACCGTTATCACCACTGTAGTGACTGGTGAAGGAGGAATGGATTTTCAACAGGCAGCTAGGAACCAACTTCTAGTCAAAGTCAATTGGAGTCAGGCACCTAATTCACATTTCTATCACATTTCTATCTTTGGAAATCTGACCCTGGGCTCCTTTCAAAAAAAACCAACAATCATCCAGAAGCAGAGAGTTCTATGTATACTCTCTCTCTTCCCCTCATATCTTCAATGGCAGAGAGGGTTGTGCTTCTGTTTGGGATTTTTGTTGCTTTTGCTTTATTGCTGAAGAGAAGCTAAGGGGAAAGGAATGAGTCTGGCCCTTCAGGAATGAGATACAAAGTTGCTTTGATCATCAATTGCATGATTTCCATCACCAATTTCTAAGAAAAAATGGTGGCACAGTGAATGAGACCAGCATTGTGCAGATGACAAAGGGAACCTCTTTGTATTAGTATTGTTAGTCAGCTTAGGCATTTAGGGAAGTGCTGAAAACCACATTCCTTGAGTTAGTTAGAACTAGGTCAACAAAACACTATGATTCCACAACTGCATAACCTGGGAGGAGAGAACAGGACAGGTGAGGATCTGGTTATGTTCATCACTTAGGCTGGTAGTTATGACGATGTTTTGGATGGTTTATACAGTTCCTCAGGGTGTATTGGCCAAATGGAAGTAATTGCATGATCTTTATTGTCTATTATTTACGTTAGTGAAACACTAAAAATCCAGCAAAGAGTCTTGTGGCACCTTATAGACTAAGGGCTTGGCTACACTTGAGAGTTGCAGCGTTGGTGGAGGCTTTCCAGCGCTGCAACTTAGTAACTGTCCACACCTGCAAGGCACATCCAGCGCTGCAACTCCCTGGCTGCCGCGCTGGCTGTACACCTGGTCTGCTTGGGGAATAACGAGTGCAGCGCTAGTGATGCAGCGCTGCTCGTCAGGTGTGGCCATACACCAGCGCTGTTATTGGCCTCCAGGGTATTAGGAGATATTCCAGAATGCTTTTAACTAAATTACTCTCTTTGTTTTGTTATGCAGCCTCTCTTTGTTTTGTTGTGAACTCGGGGCTCCGGGGCTCCGGGAGCTGCTTATCTAAAAAACAAACACAGTTCCTGTTTGCTGTGATCAATCTGTAACTGACTGTGAACAATCAAATGAGATATCCCCCTGCCTGCCTCATTCACAGGGGTTGAGTGTTTGCTTGACGAGAGAAACAGCCGGGGGGGGGGGGGGCGCGGAAGGGGAGAAAGGGAGTCCGTGCTGCTTATCTGGTCTGCGGGCTGTTTGCAGTTAAGACTAAGGGGTCGGGAAAATTTTCTGATTTTGCAAGGCAGGGAGCTGATACACAGTGTCGGCTCCAAAAATTCCCTCTCTCTTTCTCTCCCCCGCTCCCTGTCACACTACACCCCACCCCCCTCTTTTGAAAAGCACATTGCTGCCACTTGAACGCTGGGATAGCTGCCCATAATGCATCACTCCCAACAGCACTGCAAATGCTGCAAATGTGGCCACACTGCAGTGCTGGTAGCTGTGAGTGTGGCCACACACCACGCTTTCCCTACACAGCTGTACGACCAGCGCTGTAACTCCCAGCGCTGCAACTCTCAAGTGTAGCCAAGCCCTAACAGACGTTTGGGAGCATGAGCTTTTGTGGGTGAATACCTACTTCGTCGGATGCATGTCCAAAATCCAAGGATCAAAAGATCAAAGCTGAACTTTGCCAGGCACTGTAACAAGTAACAAACAGGTGCCAAAGAAAGATGGAGAAATTCACAAAATTACTTAGGTGTGATGTTTTGGTCCCAGAGTTAGGTACCTAAATACCTTTGTGGGGGGGATTCACAGGTCCTTCCCCAGAGACCTCACTGGAACAATTTCCCAAAGGTTGTGGTAGATTCTCCATCACTGAACATTTTAAAAATCAAGATTAGATTTTTTTTCCTAAAAGATTTGCTCTAAAAATTCTTGTGGGAAGTTCTAGGGCCTGGTTTATACAGGAGTCAGACTAGATGATCACAATGGTCCCTGCTAGCCTTAGAGTCTATGACCTCACAAAATGTTAGACCAAACAGATGAATGGGGCAGGATGCTTGCAAGGAGGAGGTAACAAAAGAGTTTAGCAGAAAAGTAGAAGTCAAAGCTCCCCATGTGCCTAACCAATGCCAGATGGGAGTGACTTGTAGGCATCCCAGCAGAAAGAGGTTTTAAGGAGGGATCTAAGAGCTTTATAAATTTTATGCATAAGTAAGGTGCACTGGACCTGGCTCTATTTGTCTTCATTAAAGAGATCCCGTCTTCTGTATCTACCTGGCAGAACAACAACATCAAATGGGTATTTTCCCCCACAGCTTTGAGACTGATTTCAAGAAAAAGGATTTGCTCATCAAAAGTAGTTTTGAAAATCACAGACAGTTTTGAGTAATAAACGTGTTACTCTCAGGTGGCCAGTTTTGTTGTTTCGTGGAATTGGAACATGTCCTGAGAGGGAGGGAGGGAGGTTTTTCAAAGGGAATTTCCAAGGCTAAGTGGTTTTCTTTTCTCTCCCCTGAACATCCATTTTAGTATCAAGAGGATCTAAAGCTGTGGTGAGGAGGTTAGACTCCTTCTCCAAAACTCAGAAACCACTTCAACCATATGCAATTAATACCTCTTCAAAATGATAGGACTGTCCCTTTTAGTAACCTGGAGTTCAGCTTAAAGCAAACCCCCACTCTTAAGGAAGAATAAGTTAGGTTGACCCCTTGGTGTTTGATTAGGGAAAGAGGATGATGGGATGCATTCCTCCCTTGCTCCTGAAATACTGCAACAATAAAACACCCTCATAAAAGTGTAGCCGTGACTGCACGCGCAGCGGGACTGGCTAGCTGCCCTGAGTACAATCCTGTCTAAAGGCCTAGGTACGTACCCAGGGCAGCTATCCCAGCACCACTTGTGCTGCCACAGCTCCATTTCTATGTTTAGCATACTCGCTGTAGAAGAGCTAGTACAGATATATCTACCCAAGGGGAAAATTACACCTCCTGCTCCAGTGTAGACATACCTTCAATCTCCCAGATCTCCCTACTAGGAAATACTTTTTGATATCCAGCAGGTATTTCCCTTTGCCCAGCTTCATCCCATTATTCCTAGCCATTCCCCTCAGATCACCTCAAATGGTTACTCCCTCCTTGATACTGATATTATTATGAAAGGGCATTGGGAGGCTGGTGGAAGATGACAGGCAAACCTGATATACAATGGTGATCCCAAAGCCACTTAATAGTAGTGGGAAATGATTATACTGTGTCTGAGTTGGAACAAGGGAGGGCAAGCTATTCTGTTTTCCCTGTGGAGTTTCCTTTGGGCTAGAGTATCAAAGTGTTTCAGGGTATGTCTTCACTACCGGCCGGATCGGCGGGTAGCAATATATTTCTCATGGATCGATATATCGCGTCTCATCTAGACGCGATATATCGATCCCCGAACGCGCTCCTGTCAACTCCGGAACTCCACCAACACGAAAGGCGGTAGTGGAGTCGACATGGGGAGCCGCGGACGTCAATCCCGCGCCGTGAGGACGGTAAGTAATTCGATCTAAGGTACTTTGACTTCAGCTACGCTATTCACGTAGCTGAAGTTGCATATCTTAGATCGATTCCCCCCCCCCAGTGTAGACCTGCCCTCAAAGTGATTTATAGCTGGGTTGGCACCAGTCACAATTATGCCAGTGTTTTCATCTTCTTCTGAGTCCATTGCTTTTTTCTGGTACTCCTTTAGGAGGTTTTCTGGTCACTGATGTTATGGCTAACACTATCCACAATGGTTTGTGAAACATGCCTGCACTTATTGGGTGGTCATGTGACTGAGTGCACCTGTGAGGAGAGTTCCACAGTTACTTCAAAGCTACGGAGGCATGGATGACCCAGGCTAACAATACTTGCATTCACCATCAGATAATTACTACAGCAGCATGTCCTGCTTGTTACCAGGAATTATATCAGTTCTTTCTCTCTGTCTGTATCCTGGGTTGTTAACCACTTCACTGCTGAGCCTCTGCTTCAGCATCCCTGCTATCCTATTTAGCTAAATGATGTCTCACTGGAATATTGGGAAGTGCTGGTAGATGATGAGGCTTCACAGGATGGGTTTCATCTGACATACCTGGTGAAAATTTTGATCATATGGTGTAGTCAGAAATGGGTCAAGTTGGGTATCATTAGTGTCAGCCTCCTCATGGAAACCATGAAGGAACTCCCCTGAACAATGAGAGGCAGCAGCTTCATTACATCACACAATGATGACATTCTTTGAATAATTATTTGCATGCTGGAGCATTTTTCCTGTAAGATATGCAGATATCTCATCCTTCATGCAAGTATGAAATAGTAGCTTCTTCACTGTGACATTGGAAATGTTTACGGAGTCAATTATTTTGTATTGAACAGGTGCAAGATCATATGTGTCAGACACAAGGTGGACTTCATCATAGGTCCAATATTTTCTCTGTAGCCCCAACGAAGTGTTCAGCTTAATCTCAGCAGGCATTAACAATTTCTAGTTTGTCGAGACCTTTTACCTCAGCCATACCATCTATGATTGCTATGTTGAAAAGCCTCTGCTGGTGTAAGATACTGGTCACATTGTCAGTAGGTGCTGGTTTAGGAAGATCATGCAAGATGTGCATTAGTTTGCTTTTTGTGTGGCACATATGCATTGTTCCATCATATTCAAACATCAATCATGAGACCACGGAGAACTTGTACTTTCCCAAAGTCTTACAAAGATCAACAATACACTGAGATCTGGACATGACCAGGGGATAAGCAAACAATGACCTGTCTGCGTTTAGCTCTGGAATAGTATCTGCCATCTTCCTCTGACTTCCTTCTTTTCATTCAAGGACAGCTTTAGTTTGTTCTTCTTGATTGGAGCCCATAGACTGATGGAGTCTTGGATAATGCTTTGTGTTCTTAAGGTTTCATACAAGTTGTGACCAGAGTATCCAGTCAACTATTCTCTTTAGCTGTTGTTTCCTTGAAAACTGCTTTTATCATGCTATTAACAAGCTCTGGTCTGTCACATGCAAATGCGTTACCAGTGTGACTAAGCTCATCCTGTAGCTTTAAAATTGCCCCTTCTTGGCATTTAACTGCACCTAATGAAAATAGATGGTGCTTGGTTACTTCTGGGGAAGAATTCCCAGCCATGGTTAATGTAAATATTCCCAGTAAAGCTGCCTTAATCAGTTAGTATAGGCTTTCCCATGCAGCTGCTAATGAAGTGGGGGTACACTGAGGGCCTGGCCAGAGAGGGAACATGGGCAGAGTACTTCTGGAGATCCGAGGATGGCATAACAGCCCCTTGGGAGCCATTATCAGACAATTCAAATAAGAGCAGCTTTGAGGCTGCTCTAACTTGTGCCACTGGTCAAACCAGCCATTAGCTGGTCCTGGTATAGAGTGGTGTGTAGATTATGGAAATCCAACACTTTAACCATCCCCTCAGCCCAACAGACTTCAGCCAGACCTGTGTTTCGAGATCTCAATAGGAGTTGTACTTCTCACTTTTCCACTAGAGGGCAGTTTTATCTTGTATGTTTTGTTTCATGGAATTGCAAATCTGATTCAGAATCATTAAAGAGACACAGTGAGTGAGGGAATTCCATTCACTGGACCAACTTCTGTTGGTAAAAGAGACAAGCTTTCAAGCTACCACAGAGCATTACTCAGACAGGCAGAAAATCAGATACAAGCAAAGAACATTCTTTTTCTGGGAATTCTCCCATGCAGAGGAAGGGAAAAGCCTGTTGTCTGTTCTCACAAAACCTCTTCCACAGCTCCTAAACATCAGCGTGATGGATAAATAATTTTAAATGAAAATGAGCTATCATGTGCCTACAAAATGTGTAGCTGGGAACAGGCATTCTGGAAGTACTTTGAGTTTGGCTGATGTGTGGACAGAGACACAGCAGAATCATAGGCAATGTGAAATATTTTGCAAGGAAAGTATTTTTCTTCTGCTTCCGGATTTAAGCCCTATTACAGAGAGCACACACGAGGAACCAGTTGACGAAAGGAAAGTGTTTGCAGATACATCTATTTTGTATCCTATAGGTCTGATTCGCAAGACTGTAGATTCCAATCGCTCTTACTCAGCATTTACACTGATATAATTCTATGGCATTCACAGCAGTTAATCTAGATTTGCAGCAGTGTAATTGAATTCACAATATGGGTCAAAAGACAAAGACTTATTCTGTGTGGAGTAAGATCTCACCAAAAAGCTTTGGGATGGTCTAATGAGGTTCGTTAGAAAGAACTAAGCAATGATGGAGACGCTTAATTTCTTCCTGCTATGGAAAGTTGAAAGAGGTGTAATATAAATCTATAGATATTAACACTTCACAGCCCAAAGTCTTGATTATAAAATACATAGTAATCTCAGGCTTAGGCAGAGTGGCCGCCTATAGGCTTGTCTGCATTATAAAATGTTGTTGGGATGGGACCAATGCTTCAGTGTGTTTAGGTAACATGATACTGAGCATGATTTGTCTTGATCTACACTGGCCACAAATTCATGGTCAGTGTCTTATCATAGAAATGTAGGGCTGGAAGGGACCTCGAGAGCACATCTAGTCCTGCACTGAGCCAAGACAAAATAAACCAAGACCACCCCGACAGGTGTTTGTTCAACCTGTTCTTAAAAACCTCTGATGGTGGGGATTCCACAGCCTCCCTTGAAAGCCTGTTCCAGACCTTAACTACCCTGATGGTTAGGTCAGGTATTGGGAAAAACTTTCTATATCTCTCTTACTGCAGATTTAGTCTATTACTTCTTGTCCTACCTTCAGTGGACATGGACAGCAATTGATCCCCATCCTCTTTAATAACAACGCCTACAATATCTGAAGACTCTTATCAGGTCCCCGCCTCTATCTTCTTTTCTCAAGGCTAACAACCCAGGTTTTTTAATCTTTCCTCATAAATCAGATTTTCTAAACCTGTCATCATTTTTTGTTGCTCTCTGCTGGACTCTCTCCAATTTGTCCACATCTTTTTTAAAGTGTGGTCCCTAAAATGTACCTCCAGCTGAGGCCTCACCAGTGCTGAGTGTAGCAGGACGACTACTTCCTGTGTCTTACATATCACACTGCTGTTAATACACCCCAGAATGACATTAGCTTTTTTCAGAACTGCATCACATTATCTGACTCAACAAACCACAGATGTGTTCAGACATGTGGTAGCTCTCTTTGAGGTAACCGATATTGGCTGGTGTGGCCTTGCTCTCTGCAATTATTTATATTACTGTAGTGCCAGTAAGAACCCAACCAAGATCAAGGTCTCACTGTGCTAGGTGCAGTACAAATACATAGAGATGTTGCCTGCTCCAAAAAGTTTACAATCTAATTGGATAAAACAAAGAAATGGAATGTCCTCACTTGACAGCTGGGAAACTCAGGCACCATATGGTTAAATAACTCGTCCAGGCTTTCTTTGGGAATCTATAACAGTGCAGGGAAATCGAACCCAGCTCACCTGAGTCTCATTTCAGTGCCATACCTTCAGGGGATCTCTTCTCTTCCTCCTGAGGGTCTGTCTGAATCAGGTATTCTCAGGTTAGACATTCCAGCTATGATGCACCTTTCTTGAGACTGCCTGCCAGAGGTCATCCATGGCTAGTGGCAAGACCTTTGCATTAAGGCATCTTTGACCATTTTATCCTCTGTAGACCTTTTTTCCCAGCTCTTTTTGGATCATTTTCTCTGGCCTTCTTTTCTCTGGTTTGTTTTAATTTTTGATTCCTCCATGGAATATTCCAACTCCTGGTCTTAGAGAGGTTGAAAGTCAGTCTAACAAGGATTCAGTTGAGTTGCTCACAGATTCATCATGGTTAGGTAGAAAAGGATTGTAGTGGAGTCTTCAACAGCATGGGAATTGTGGTTCTCCCTTTTTGCTCCTGCCTGCCCTATAGTTCAGAGGGCAGGTATTAAGGATAGTACAAGCACAAAAGACCTTGCCAAAACAGTACTCCAATGTCATCAACACCCTGCCCAGTTTGCAGAACACTTGTATTCTGCCATCCTCATTGTACATACTGTGACAAAGTCAGGCTAGGCAGCTGCAAGAGGGTGATGGAAGGCAGTATGTTAGCCCTAGAATGATAAAGGCTTTTTTCCCTATAAACTGAGAAGGGGTTACCTCAGGTCAATTAGGGGCTGCCTGAGACCTTTAAAAGCCCCTCCTCTGGTTAGACAAGCTGCTGCAGGGCTGGTAGCAGCCTCTCACCCTGTCTCCCTGATGCCCTCTTCCCTACTGGGAGAAACCCCCAAAACGAAGTGTCTGTTTAGGGGAATGACTGACGGCCCAGGACCAACAGCATGACACCACCACCCCAACAAAGGGAACAGGGAAAGATATTCCCCTTTTGTATGTGTAAACTAGTTTCTTTTGGTTTGCTGGAGGAACCCTCTTTGGGCCTGCTCTGAGGCCTACCTTGAAAGTACTGATAACAGAATACAGAAGAGGAAGACAAACGCTGCCAAGAGTGGGGCTGATTTAACCCAGGCCTTATCACCACCAGAGGGGGATGTGCAAAGTCTGGCGAGACAGAGGAGGTGCCTTGCCACAATACCTTTACTTGGAGCATTCTTTATTAACAAATGATGGCAGTAATTTATTGTGTGTATTATGGTACTGGCGTAGAGGCCTCAATCAAAACTGAGGCTCTGCTGAGCTACACACTGTACAGCACAGTCCCTGCCCCAAAGAGCTGACAGTCTAAATGGACCAGACAAATGCTGGGAATATGTCAGGATGCTAAGTCCTAGGGAAGAAGACATTGGAACAGGCCTTTTGCACTGCAGTGTGAGGGGAAAATTGGCTCTTGTCGGGAGAAGGAAGGATCAGACAAACCAAAACCCTGATGGTGGTCAAATTGGGAATTGGGAGTGCTTTGTTCCAGGTGGGCCTTGAGTGGTTGATTGGAGGGAAGGCTTTGAGCCAGGCCACCTGCTTCAAGCCAGCAGCCTTCTAAAAAGGCAGCCAGTTGCAAACCGAGTGAGCAGCAAACAGAGGAGAAGCAAACAGAGAGAGTTTGCCTGCGGGGAGTCTGAACAGAGTGTTTTTGCCTTTCAGGCTCCTGTGAGCAGTACATACAATATCTGAGGAGTCTCTGAGAAGGAAGACATGGCTAGTGAGTGATCAACTGTTGTGCCCTGCTCAGAATGTGCTATGTTTGTCTTTCTCCCAGAGGACAGAAGCGACTTCATCTTTACAAAGTGCAAGCTGGTCTGCATATTGGAAGAGAAGGTTAAAAGACTAGAGAACCATGTGTCAGCCCTGTGTTGCATCAGATAACATGAGGATTTTCTGGATAGAAGTCACTGTTTGGTGCTGGAAGCACAACATGCTGAAGAATCAGAGAGTGCAGTGCAGAACGGGGAAGATTATTGGCAGAATGTGACCTCCAGAAGAAGAAAGAGGAGAACCTATGTATCCCCAATGCAGATAGAGATGCGAAACCATTTTCAGGCTCTCTGCACAGGTACTACTGCGGAGAAGGATTTGGAAGAGCCCTCTGAGGGAAGGGATCAGAAGGAGACCCCATCAACCAGAAGGCATGAGATGCATTATCCTAGGGTTGGGGGTTTCATGACCACTACTCCCAAGAGGAGGAGACGGGTGGTGGTGGTCAGGGACTTCCTCCTAAGGGGGACGGAGTCATCCATCTGCCAACCAGACTGGGAGACTTGAAAAGTGTGCTGCTTGCCTGGAGCTAGAATCCAGGATGTGATGGAGTGTCTGCTGTCAAGATCGAGACCTTGGACCACTACCCCTTCCTACTTCTCCACGTGGGCATCAATGATACTGCCAAGAATGACCTTGAGCAGATCACTGCAGACTACGAGGCTCTGGAAAGAAGGATAAAGGAGTTTGAGGTGCAAGTCGTGTTCTTGTCCATTCTCCCTGTTGAGGAAAAGGCCCAGGTAGGGACCATCAAATTGTGGAGATGAATGAGTGGTTACGCAGGTGGTGTAGGAGAGAGGGCTTTGGATTCTTTGACCATGGGATGTTGTTCCAGGAAGAAGGATTGCTAGGAAGAGGTGGGATCCACCCAACAAAATGAGGGAAGAGCATCTTCACAGGCAGGCTGGCTAACCTAGTGAGGAAGGCTTTAAACTAGATTCGCTGGGGGATGGTAACCTAAGCCCAGAGGTAAGTGGGGAAGTGGGATAATGGGAGGAAACACAAAGAGGAGGGTACAAGACGGGAAGCCTCCTGATTCATACTGAGAAAGTTGGGCAATCGGCTAGTTATCTTAGGTGCATGTACACGAATGCAAGAAGCCTGGGAAACAAGCAGGAAGAATGGGAAGGCCTGGCACAATCAAGGAATTATGATGTGATTGGAATAACAGAAATATGGTGGGGTAACTCACATGACTGGAGCACTGTCATGGATGGATATAAACTGTTCAAGAAGGACAGGTACGGAGAGTGGTATGATTGCTCAGAGCTCCCTTATGAAACTGGAGAAAAGCTTGTTAAGAGTCTTTGGGTTAAATTTAGTGGTGAGAACAACAAGGGTGATGTCGTGGTGGGCGTGTGCTATAGACCACCAGATCAGAAGGATGAGGTAGACGAAGCTTTCTTTGGACAACTAACTGAAGTTTCCAGATCACAGGCCCTGGTTCTAATGGGGGACTTCAATCACCCTGACATCTGCTGGGAGAGCAATACAGCAATGCACAGATAATCCAGGAAGTTTTTGGAGAGTGTTGGGGACAACTTCCTGGTAAAAGTGCTAGAGGAACCAACTAGTGGCTGTGCTCCTCTTGACCTGCTGCTTACAAACAGTGAAGAATTGGTAGGGAAAGTAGAAGTGGGTGGCAACCTAGGCAGCACTGACCACGAGATGGTTGAGTTCAGGATCCTGACATAAGGAAGAAAAGAGAGTAGCAAAATATGGACCCTGGACTTCAGAAAAGCAGACTTGGACTCCCTTAGGGAACTGATGGGCAGGATCCCCTGGGAGGCTAATATGAGGGGGAAAGGAGTCCAGGAGAGCTGGTTGTATTTTAAAGAAGCCTTATTGAGGGCACAGGAACAAACTGTCCTGATGTGCAAAAAGAACAGCATATATGGCAGGCGACCAGGTTGGCTTAACAGTAAAATCTTTGGTGAGCTTAAACTAAAAAAGGAAGCTTACAAGAAGTGGAAATTTGGACAGATGACTAGAGAGGAGTATAAAAATATTGCTCGAGCATGCAGGGGTGTAATCAGGAAAGCCAAGGCACAATTGGAGTTGTAGCTAGCAAAGGATGTGAAGGGTAACAAGAAGGGTTTCTACAGGTACGTTAGCAACAAGAAGATCAGGGAAGGTGTGGGACCCTTACTGCATGGGGGAGGCAACCTGGTGACAGATGATGTGGAAAAAGCTGAAGTACTCAATGCTTTTTTTGCCTCGGTCTTCACAGACAAGGTCAGCTCCCACACTGCTGTCCTGCGCAACACAGTGTGGGGAGGAGGTGAGCAGCCCTCAGTGGTGAAAGAACACATTAAGGACTATTTAGAAATGCTGGACATGCACAAGTCCATGGGTCCAGATCTAATGCATCCAAGGATGCTGAGGGAGTTGGCTGATGTGATTGCAGAGCCATTGGCCATTATCTTTGAAAAATCTTGGCGCTCCAAGACAACTGGAAGAAGGCAAATATAGTGCCCATATTTAAAAAAGGGAAGAAAGAGATTCCACCGAACTACAGACTGGTCAGCCTCACTTCAGTCCCCGGCAAAATCATGGAGCAGGTCCTCAAGGAATCCATTTTGAAGCACTTGGAGGAGAGGAAGGTGATCAGGAATGGTCAACATGGATTCACCAGGCAAGTCATGCCTGACCAACCTGATTGCCTTCTATGATGAGATAACTGGCTCTCTGGATATGGGGAAAGCGGTGGATGTGATATATCTGGACTTTAGCAAAGCTATTGATATGGTCTCCTACAGTGTTCTTGCCAGCAAGTTAAAGAAGTATGGATTAGATGAATGGTGCATAGAAAGCTGGCTAGATTGTCGGGCTCAACAGGTAGTGATCAACGGCTCGATGTCTGGCTGGCAGCCGGTATCAACTGGAGTGCCCCAGGGTTCAGTCCTGGGGCTGGTTTTATTCAACACCTTTATTAATGACCGGTTTCAGAGTAGCAGCCATGTTAGTCTGTATCCACAAAAAGAACAGGAGTACTTGTGGCACCTTAGAGACTAACAAATTTATTTAGTCTCTAAGGTACCACAAGTACTCCTGTTCTTTTTTATCTTTATTAATGATCTGGATGATGGGATGAATTGCACCCTCAGCAAATTTGCGGATGACACTAAGCTGGGGGAAGAGGTAGAAATGCTGGAGGGTAGGGATGGGGTCCAGAGAGACCAAGACAAATTGGAGGATTGGGCCACAAGAAATCTGATGAGGTTCAACAAGGACAAGTACAGAATCCTGCACTTAGGCAGGAAGAATCCCATGCACTGCTACAGGCTGGGAACCGACTGGCTAAGAAGCAGTTCTGCAGAAAATGACCTGAGGATTACAGTGGATGAGAAGTGTGCCCTTGTTGCCAAGAAGGCCAATGGCATATTGGGCTGTATTAGTAGGAGCATTGCCAGCAGATCAAGGAAAGTGATTATTCCCCTCTATTCGGCACTGGTGAGGCCACACCTGGAGTATTGCGTCCAGTTTTGGTACCCACATTAGAGAAGGGATGTGGACAAATTGGAGAGAGTCCAGCGGAGGGCAATGAAAATGGTTAGGGGTCTGGGGCACATGACTTATGAGGAGAGGCTGAGGGAACCCCGGGGAAGAGCTGAGAAAGAAAACAAAAGGAAATTAGCTGTGGCTACCAGCTAATCAAACAACATGCACAAACCTCTTAGGACACCAAAAATCAACCAAATGCAGTTCAGTGGACTGAAAAGTGTCAGAGCCACAGGGAGGAATTCCCAAGTGCTCCTCCCTGGGTTCAAAGGTTTTTTGTTTTTGTTTTTGCATTTGGGTGGTGGCAGCGTTTACCAAGCCAAGGTCAGAGAAAAGCTGTAACTTTGGGAGTTGTAATAGAAGCCTGGAGTGGCAAATATTAATTTTTAAAATCCTTGCAGGCCCCACTCGGAGTGACAGAGTTGGGATTCAGCCTTGACACCAGGTCTTAACAGGAATCTTGCCAGAGGAGGCTGCCTAGAAGTTGTGCTGAATCACTGGGGCAGAGCAGGTGGCAGGGTCCCAAGGGAGTGAGGATGGTGGTTACCTCATGCCATCACAACACCACGCTAGGTGAGCTTTCCACTGCTGGCAACTCAAAGCCCTGGGATTTGCCTGTGGGGGCCAGCAAACCCAGGACTACACTAAATTGTGCAGCTCTTCACCCCTCCCCTCTTCTTGCATCCTGTGGAATGATCTGGATGGCAAACATTCATGGTGCCATCGACCAGGAAAGATTGAGGCAAAGCATAAAAAAAAGCAGAGGACCTAAGGCAGACTGCACGCCCAACCCTTCAATGGTCTCCTCACTTGGGTGCCTGGAATTTCACTCTGCTCATTCTTTCCCTCTGGCAACTTCCTATGAGGATTAGGACCTAAGAGGAACAAGAAGGACCAAGCCAGAAAAGGCCATGACTAAGCACTATCTGTGCTGAAGAAACATCCGAGAACACCTCCCAGAGGATCCTATGCAAGGTGTGTGGGTCCCACCTTGACAGGAAGACTTTTTGGAGGGAAAACTCCAGGGGATCCGTGCAGGAAGATTGGTATCTCCGGGGAATATGGTTCTGCCTTTATTCTTTCCACTCCCCATGAGTTTGATCCCAGCCGGCCAGTCTCCTCCAGTGGCAGGTTTAATTCTGATGCTGGTTTGGTTCACCTCACCCTCAGCTTTTGCATTGTGACTCCTGGCTGGCTCCTTCATCTTCCACTGCCGCCTCCTCCTGATCCCTTCCCCATCTCCTCTCCACAGTGAAGCATAGCCCTGCTGAGGCCATTAGTCTTTTCTCCCCTTGCTCAGATAGAAGACATAACTGTTTAAGGGCCCAAGGTCAGGACCCTTATAATGTAGGGTGGGGCAAAGCTTCCTTCTCTCTCTCTCTCTCTCTCTCTCTCTCTCTCAATCAATCATCCAACCAGTCAAAACAAAAACCTGGAAGGGTTAGGAACAGCAATAATGTTTCTGGTTCACGTGAGGAGGGGAGATAGAGACGGACTGTTTCCCTGTGGACCTTCAACTGTGGGAGGGTAAGGGGTGACCTGAAGTCCCCTTCCCCAGTTGTGGAAGAGGGGTGGAAAAGCACCCTCACCCTGCTCCTGCCTGTAAAGAATACCAGAAGGAAATATTTCTACGATCGAGGTTGTGTGTATGAAGTAGTTTTATTTTGAAAGACTTTTGCGGCCACCCCCGGTGAAACTGGAGCAGGGAATTTTAAAGGGCTTGCTGAGAAAGTGGGTGAGAGTGGCTCAGTAATAGGGTCCCATTATTAGATGGACTCCTTAATGTGCAGGCTGCCACTAGCAGAAAGAATATCTGAGCTAACTCTTCAGGGGACCCTACACCTCATGTGCTGGTTTCCTCACTGCGGAGAAGGACAGTCGCTCTGCCTCTCAGACCCCCTAGCTCCCTTTTGCCCATATCTCTTATTCAGGCCTTCGGTGGTGCTGTTTTTGTGATTACTCGTTGCTTTTTATCCTATGTTCTCGGTACCTACACCTACAGTTACACTGTATCTCCACAGTAATGTGTATCTGTTCCTGTTTTATACTTAGGGGAGTCTGAGCTACAGAGGTGTGTTAGCATTCACTGAGATTTTTCAGAAGGTGGATTGCAGAACCAGGGCTAGAAACCTGTATCAACAAAGGATTGGTTTGTGAGGGGAATCTAAGGGTGGTGTTGCTGTGTTTTTAAAGGGTCTAAGTTGGAATACCCATCATCCAAGAAGCACCGAGGGCTTCCCCATTTTTCAGTCCTCAGCTTTGTTTTATCTATTGCCTTTTCTCTTTTTCTGGTACAAGAGAAAAAGAAGTGTGTTCCACATTTCACACTTCCATTCTTATATTCCAGGATTTGCACCAGGAAGTGTCCTCTCCCTCTGTCATCAATGGGGAATTCCCTCAGTGAATTGGTCTACCTTCAGATCTTAGGCCACAGGTTCTGCTCTTGGCCCTTTAATGTCTTGGAAGGATGCCTACTCCTGGGACTAAGAGAGGCATTGGATTTTCTCTTTCCCTCCTCAGACCTTGTGTTGAATCAGAGTGGACAAAGAAGTCACTGTCCTGGATGCCCCCAGCCAGCCTCAGAGGCCCTGCCCTTCCACTCCTGAATCTTGCCTTGTAACAATGTGTGGACCCACCCAGTCAGACCTGATCTTCTCCAGAGCTCAAGTCCCCTATCTCTTCCCCATGTTCTTGAACTTCATTGTCATGGAAGATATCAGAGGAAGGTTTCACCCTCAGGGTTGCACATATGTTCACTAGTAGCCACAAGCTCTAATCAAGAAGCTTAATCATGAGTCTGTTGATATTTTCTTAGTCACATATGTACAGGCATCCTACTCCCTTTAATTGTTTCCTATCATGTCTGAGTTTGTTTTGGCCAGATTGAACAGAGGTCTGAAATTTCCCTCTCTGAGGTCTGGTTTCAGTTGTCTTGGCCTTCTCAGGGTTATTCCTACCAGTTCTTATACCTCCATGTTTTTCTGCTTTTGGAGGAGACCAGTTGCAGAGACATTTTCCCTCAACTGGACTTCCCTTCTCCAGAGTCTGGGAGGATAAGCATTAACATTTTCCCTGCATCTAATGACTGAGAACATAGCTCATTTAAATGATGAAACCTGTCTGGTGCACTGGAGAATGAAGGTTTGTTGTTTAACTCCCCATTCTTTCAGTTTCTCATCAGACAAGCTGGTGTATCAGTTGCCTCAGGAGTTCCTCCCAAAATGTTTTTGAAAAACATATGATTCAGCTCATGGTCTTGCTGTACCAGCCTCTATCCAAATGTATTCTATTCCCTAGAAAATAATTGTATCTATCTGTCTTATTTATACAGTACGGGTCCCACTGCACAGTATCTGAGCACCTCACAATCTTTCGTGTATTTTTCTACACTCTCTGGATGAAATCCTGGACTCTGCAAAGTCAATAGCAAAACTCCTGTTGACTTACATGGAGCCAGGATTTCACTCTCTGTATGGAGAGAGCCATTACATTTAACTTACTTTTGGAGGACAAGATTGTCTCTTTCCTAGACCCAGAGCAGGGCTATGGCTACCTTATCCCTTTGAAATGTGGACAGATGGGTAAGGTTCCATCTGTGCCAATTATGGGCTGCTCTAGCCAAGGTATTTCCACTTAGGCTGAGAGGGCTGAGATCACTACACAGGAAATTTGTAAAGTCAGTTATGGTCTTTTTATCTCCCTTTCCCAAGTAAAAAGAGATGGTAGAGGCAAACTTAACTTCTAAAGTTTTCTATGCTGTCTCTTATCTGAGCCCTTCTTCGTACGGGACTGCTTGCTACATCTGCTTGTAACTTGGAATTTTTCAGAGGATGGGAGAAAAGGGGGACAAATGACGAGGAGAAATTACTCACCAGTAATTCAGTTAGTCAGAGTCTCTCCTCTTCTCCCATCCTGAATGCCTCTCTCCCTCCTCCCCTTGTGGTATGGGGCATTGTAAACTGTTGGTCG
Source organism: Mauremys mutica (assembly GCF_020497125.1). NCBI lineage: Eukaryota > Metazoa > Chordata > Testudines > Geoemydidae > Mauremys > Mauremys mutica. The sequence goes on from NC_059079.1 coordinate 65,731,661, forward strand.
GGGCTCAACCCTCCGGCTGGCGGGAGGGGAGCCACACCAACTCGTTCCTTGTCCCCTCTAACTGGTGGGGGGGGCCAAGAAATCAGGGTTAGCACCGTCTCACGTCTCGGGCCCTCTGGATCAGGGGGCTGAACAGCAATCAGTCTCAACACCTTCAGGCCCTCTGGATCAGGGGGGCTGAACACAAGGCACACAGTCAATCAGTGTAAGCCCAGGTCCTCAATCAGGGCGGGGCAACACAACAGCAGTTCTACGCTCAGATCCCCACATCAGGAGCTGGGGAACACCAATAGTTCAGGGCTCATGTCCTGGTCGCAGTCTGAGCAGTAACATTAGTCCAATTAAGCCCAGGCCCTCTGGGGCAGGGGCTGGGTAATCAGCAGTTCAATACAAGCCCAGGCCCTCTGGGGCAGGGGCTGGGTAACAGCAGTTCAATATCAGCCCAGGCCCTCTGGAGCAGGGGCTGGGTAACAGTAGTTCAATATAAGCCCAGGCCCTCTGGAGCAGGGGCTGGGTAACATTAGGTCAATATAAGCCCAGGCCCTCTGGAGCAGGGGGGCTGGATAACAGCAGTTCAATATAAGCCCAGGCCCTCTGGAGCAGGGGGCTGGATAACAGCAGTTCAATATAAGCCCAGGCCCTCTGGAGCAGGGGACTGGATAACAGCAATCAGTCTCAATATAAGCCCAGGCCCTCTGGTCAGGGCGGGGCAACAACCCATAGTCCACAGGGCTCAGGTCCTGGTGTCAGGAGCTGAGCAGTGACAACAACTCAGATTAGTGCAGGCGTCTCTGTCTGCACTGGGGTGAGGGGGAGACTGCCACCCGTGAGTGGGGTGGCAGGGGGGACACAGGCCCACCCACTCCACTGTGTCCCAGCCCGGGGCCCTATTAGCGGCTAGCACTGCCGCTGGTCAGTGGGGTCCTGACCGCAACACACTGACATGGGCACCTCGGTGCCTACAGCCTGACAGGGGTCGGCTATCCCCGGGCTACTTTCCATTTCCCCCTCTGTGGGTACCTGCTCCTCGGTCGCCGTAAGTTTGGACCAGTCCATCGGCATGGGGTCTGCAGGACCAGGGCTTGGGGGCAGGTCCGGCAACTCCTGCTGGAAGTCCGGCTAGGCTGCCTCCGGCGGTTCCTCCGGATAACAGCAGGTTGGAAGCGGCGGCTCCTCCTCGTACCGGGCGCGAGGAAGTCCTAGCGGCTGCTCTGAGTTCCGATCCCGGGGAAGTTCTGAGGGTTCCTCGTCGTACCGGGCGCGGGGCAGTGGGGGCCAGTCCTGATCGCCGCCTTGGGTCCTAGAGGGTTCCCAGTCTGGAGCCCCCGCCGGCACGTCTGCTCGCGGCGCTGGCTGGCTGCTGACTGAGCTTTGGCGTTCCCCTTTTCTACTTCCTGTCCCACCCCTTGACTTCCGGGGGGTGGGGACAGGAAGTGGTGACTCAGCCCACTTGGGCGTCTGGGAGGGAGCTCCCTCTGCTGGGCAGGAGGGGAGCCACACCGACTCGCTACACGCATCCTACATGGGTTGGGACTTTATGGTTTTAAAACTCACTGAGGAGCTGGTGGGTGCAGCTTGCCTTATATCCTCTGGCTTTCTCTATTCTTTAGCTCCATGTTTCCTGGCTGATGTCCCTATAATGCAGGGATCGGCAAGCTTTGGCACATGGCCCGCCAGGGTAAGCACCCTGGTAGGCTGGGCCAATTTGTTTACCTGCCGCGTCCGCAGGTTCGGCTGATTGTGGCTCCCACGGGCTGCGGTTCGCTGTTCCAGACCAATGGGGGCTGCGGGAAGCGGCGCGGGCTGAGGGATGTGCTGGCCACCCTTCCTGCAGCCCCTGTTGGCCTGGAGCAGCAAACTGTGGCCAGTGGGAGCCGTGATCAGCTGAACTTGCAGACGCGGCAGGTAAACAACCCGGCCCGCCAGGGAGCTTACCCTGGCGGGCCACATGCCAAAGGTTGCTGATCCCTGCTATAATGTTTGTAACCTGGAATGTTGTGCAGGATGGGAGAAGAGCAGGGAGACTGACAAACTGAATTACCAGTCATCATTTTCCTATCATTAAGATTCAGATTTATCTTCAGATTTAATATTAATGGAGCAGTTTACATCTCACAGCTATTGTTTCCTGTGTCTGAAGCCTCAGGCTCACAGTTAGAAGGGTTTCTTTACAATCATAAGGGTTGAAATTTCTGGGGCCAGATTCCTCCCCTGGTGTAAACTGGGGTCCCTCCACCAGTTTCAATGGTGTTACACTGATTTACACCACCTGAGGATCTGACTCTTGAATTTTTGTATAAAATGAAAACTTCAATTCTGCAGAAAGTGAGGGAACACAGGCAAAGTGCAGGTCCTCAGATCTGTGTGTACCAGCTCAATCTGACCATGCCTCCCTTCATCCAAAGATCAGGTACAGTGCAGGAAGAGGTATGGCACCTCTGCACTTTGAGCTGGAGATGTAACATCCAGCTTGGGTAGACATATGGGCACTAGCTATGATGAAGCTAGTGTGCTCAATATAGAAGCATAGCTGTGGTGGCATAGGTGGCTGGTCGGACTAGCTGCCCCAGTACATACCCTGGTCCACAGTGGCATTGTACTTGGGGCAGCTAGTTCGTCCCACTGCTTGTGCTGCCATGGCTATGCTTCTGTTTTTAGCGCACTGGCTCAATCAGCACCAGCACAAGTACGTCTACCCAGGCTGGAAATGACACCTTCCAGCTCCAGTGCAGATATACCCAGAGCGGAAGCTTACCCTACACTGCCCTGCCTGTCTGTCTCCACAGTGAACTTGAGGGGCCATATCTCAGAGTGGTGCTGAAATGGTAGTTCATGACTCTGGCTTATTGAGACCTCTTAGCTAGGACAGCCACAAAGGTGCCAATTTAATCCAGTTGTGCTGCTGATTTTTGTGATATATGGATACAAGTATGGACACAAGTGCCCTGGACTGAACTAACCAATTTATAGCTTGCTTGTATGAGAGAAGACATAAAGGGCCTCAGCTGGTGATAATCGTATGGCTCCATTAGTGTCAGTGGAGTTGGACAAATGTACATCCACTGACAGTCAGGCTTCTAACTGTGAGAATGTAAAATTGGCCAGAAAATGATGCCTACAGTCGTAGATGAATCTTAGCCTGAGTGAACTTGCTTTTTTTTCTAGTGGGCAAAATAATGAATCCCAGTACAAATGTGCATTAAATCCATTTAGGATGCAATCCAGCATTCCTTTAGGGACTTTAGCTGAGTTAAGATCTGCAGGACTCAGTCCTTTCTTTGGAAGCTGTTTTAGGAAATTATCCTCCGTAGATTGGGAAATTACAGAGTTATCCCTGGTCTACACTACAGGGTTAGGTTGAATTTAGCCTTGTTAGGTCAATTTTATAATGACTGCGTCTATACAAGCAACCCCATTCCGTCGACCTCACGGGCTCTTAAAACCGACTTCTGTACTCTTCCCCGGCGAGGGGAATAGCGCTAAAATCGACCTTGCTGGGTTGAATTTGGGGTAGTGCAGACGCAAATTGATGTTATTGGCCTCCAGGAGCTATCCCAGAGTGCTCCAATGTGACCACTCTGGACAGCACTTTCAACTCCGATGCACTAGCCAGGTACACAGGAAAAGCCCCGGGAACTTTTGAATTTCATTTCCTGTTTGGTCAGGGTGGCAAGCTCAGCAGCGCAGGTGACCATGCAGTCCCCCCAGAATTGCAAACAAGCTCCAGCATGGAGCAAACAGGAGACACTGGATCTGATTGCTGAATGGGGAGAAGAATCTGTGCAGGCAGAATTCCAATAAAAAGGAAGAAATGCAAATATATACGGTATGCCAAAATCGCACAGGGCATGATGGACAGAGGCTACAACAGGGACAAATAGTAGTGCCGTGTGAAAGTCAAGGAGCTCAGGAAAGCCTACCAAAAGACAAAGGAGGCAAACGGTCGCTCTGAGTTAGAGCCCCATACATGCTGCTTCTATGATCAGCTGCATGCCATTCTGGGGGAGGGGACTACCACTACCCCACCACTGTCCATGGACACCTGCAAGGGGGGAGTCTCACGCAACATGGAGGAGAATTTTGTGGATGAGGAAAAGGAGGAGAATGTACAGCAGGCAAGCAGTGAATCTGTTCTCCCCGGCAGCCAGGAACTTTTCATCATCCTGGAGTCAATACCTTCCCAAGGTGGGATCCCCAACTCTGAAGGCAGAGAAGGCACCTCTGGTGAGTGCACATTTGTAACTACAGAACAGTTTTTAAAAGCAATAGTGTTTAATGTTTGATTTGCCCTGAAGACTTGGAATGCATTCACGGCCAGTAAGCTACTGGAAAAGTCTGTTAACGTGTCTGGGGATGGAGCGGGAATCCTCCAGGGACATCTCCATGAAGCTCTCCTGGAGGTACTCTGAAAGCCTTTACAGAAGGTTTCTGGGGAGGGCTGCCTTATTTCGTCCTCCGCGGTAGGACACTTTACCACACCAAGCCAGTAGCAAGTAGTCTGGAATCATTGCAGCACAAAGCATGGCAGTGAAGTCCTGGGTTTTGGTCTCATTCAAGCAACATTTGGTCTATATCTTTCTGTGTTAGCCTCAGGAAAGTGATATCATTCATGATAACCTGGTTGAAATAGTGGAATTTTTGTAAGGGAACAGTAAAAGGACCCTGTTCATGCTGGGCTGTTTGCACATGGCTAAAAGGGATCATCCCTGAGAATAGCCACACAGCAGGGGGATGGGTGAAGGGATCATCCCAAATAGCCACGTGGAGGGGTGGGGGAAGGTGTGTTCTGCACATCCACCCAAAAAACGCAGCCCCTCCTTTTAAATGGCAAACCCAACCGGCATTGCTTGCTATGGGAAAGGAGGGCACTGCAGTTTGAAAACATTCCCTCATGTTATGAAGGCATTAGAAGCCAAACCCACATACCTTTTGGCTTACCATGGCTGCCTGGAAACTGAATTCTGTTGCCGAGCTGTGTGTGATGTATCACCATACTGTCACGTGCTCAATATAAAAGGCAAAATGTGACCTTGTACCTAAAACATATGTGCCTGCTGTCTGCTGTGAATTGCTTGAAAGAGTCTCCCTTTTGTTCTCAGAAATGTATCATCTTAAATTTTACTCTCTCTTTTTATCCCCCCACAGGTGCAAATGTTTCTATGCTTCTCCTATCATCTCCGTCCCTGAGGTTATTGCAGATTAGAAGGCAAAAAAAAAAAACGCACTCGCGATGAGATGTTTGCCGAGCTCATGCAGCCCTCCTGCACTGATAGGGCACAGCTGAATGCATGGAGGCATTCAGTGGCAGAGTCCAGGAAAGCATTAAGTGAACATGATGAGAACAGGCAGAATGCAATGCTGAAGCTAATGGGGGAGCAAACAAACATGCTCAGGCATCTTGTATAGTGGCAGGAATCCAACAAGAGCACAGACCGCTGCTGCATTCACTATACAACTGCCTACCCTCCTTTCCAAGTTCCATATCCTCCTCACCCAGATGCCCAAGAACGTTGGTGGGGGGAGGCTCCAGGCACCCAGCCACTCCACTCCAGAGGATGGCCCAAGCAACAGAAGGCTGTCATTCAAACAGTTTTGATTTGTAGTGTGGCTACAATAAGCAATGTGGCCTTGTCCTTTCCTCCTCCTCACCCGGGCTACCTTATCAGTTATCTCCCTTTTTTAAAATTAATAAAGAAAGAATGCATGGTTTCAAAACAATAGTGACTTTATTTTCTTTGCCAGCTGTGATCAAAGAGGGGAGGGTGGTTGGCTTACAGGGAATTAAAATCAAGAAAGAGGGTGGGTTTGCATCAAGAAGAAACACACACAGCTGTCCCACCGTAGCCTGGCCAGTCATGAAACTGGTTTTCAAAGCCTCTCTGATGCGCAGCGCAACTACCTATGCTCTTCTAATCGCCCTGGTGTCTGGCTGTTTAAAATTGGAAGCCACGCAATTTGCCTCAACCTCCCACCCCACCATAAACGTCTCCCCCTTACTCTCACAGATATTATGGAGCACACAGCAAGCAGTAATAACAATGGGAATATTGGTTGTGCTGAGGTCTAACCTAGTCAGCAAACAGCACCAGCGAGCTTTTAAACGTCCAAAGGCACATTCTATCACCATTCTGCACTTGCTCAGCCTATAGTTGAACTGCTCCGTACTACTGTCCAGGCTGCTTGTGTCTGGCTTCATGAGCCATGGGATCAAGGGGTAGGCTGGGTCTCCAAGGATAACTATTGTCATTTCAACATCCCCAACAGTAATTTTCTGGTCTGAGAAGTAAGTCCCTTCTTCCTGCTGCTCAACCAGCCTGGAATTCCTAAAGATGCGAACATCATGCACCTTTCCCGGCCATCCCACATTGATGTCGGTGAAACGTCCGTTGTGATCCACCAGTGCTTGCAGCACCCTTGAGAGGTACCCCTTACAGTTTATGTACTGGTTGGCAAGGTGGTCCGGTGCCAAGATAGGGATACGGGTTCCATCTATCGCCCCACCACAGTTAGGGAAACCCATTGCAGCAAAGCCATCCACTGTGACCTGCACATTTCCCAGAGTCACTACCTTTGATAGCAGAATATCAGTGATTGCATTGGCTACTTGAATCACAGCAGTCCCCACAGTAGATTTGCCCACTCCAAATTGATTCCTGACTGACCGGTAGCAGTCAGGCGTTGCAAGCTTCCACAGGGCTATCGCCACTCGCTTCTCAACTGTCAGGGCAGCTGTCATCTTGGTATTCCTGTGTTTCAGGGCAGGGGAAAGCAACTCACAGAGTTCCAGGAAAGTGGCCTTAGGCATGTGAAAGTTTCGCAGCCACTGGGAATCATCCTATACCTGCAACACTATGTGGTTCCACCAGTCTGTGCTCGTTTGCCAGGCCCAGAATCAGCGTTCCACTGTATCAACCAGCCCCACTGCTCCCATGATGTCCCAATTGCCACATCCCGTGCTTTCAGGAGCGTCTATGTCTATGTCCTCCTCACAATCGTCCTCGTGCTGCCGTCTCTTAGCCAGGTTCTGCACATACTGCAGTATAATGCGTGAGGTGTTTACAATGCTCGCAACAGCAGCGATGAGCTGAGCGGGCTCCATGCTTGCTATGGTATGGCATCTGCACAGGTAACCCAGGAAAGGAGGCACAAACTGATTGTCTGCAGTTGCTTTCACAGAGGGAGGGGAGACTGACGACATGTACCCAAAACCACCCGCGACAATGTGTTTTCCCCATCAGGCATTGGGAGCTTAACCCAGAATTCCAATGGGCAGTGGAGACTGCAGGAACTGTGGGATAGCTTCCCACAGTGCACCGCTCCTTGAGTCGATGCTAGCCATGATAGTGATGATGCACTCCACCGACTTAATGCATTTAGTGGGGACATACACAATCGACTGTATAAAATCAATTTCTAAAAATCAGCTTTTATAAAATCGACCTAATTTCATAATGTAGACATACCCTTAGGGTAATTCTTGGGCAAAGGGCTCTGCCAGCCACTGAAACATCTGGAACTAGCTATTGTTAAAGACAGGATTCCACACTAGACTTAATTATTTATTTTACTTTGGCAAGTCCTAATTTTGACTGTAATGAATATTTGGCTTATGAGACCATCTAAACAATTTGTCTGAAACTTTGGCAAATGTATCAGAGAACCTTCTTTCTGATAAAAATCTTTCAACGGTCATCAGCTAGAATTTATTAACAGCAAATGACAGCCCAGGATAGTTATAATGCCTTTCCAGAGAAAAAGGTCATGTGCTTCTGTTTCCTAAATATTTGATTTCCCAGCATATAAAGGCTTGCAAAAACATCAATTCTGACATTTCAACATTTGTTTTTATCCCAAATTAGAACAAAAATGAAATTTTAAATTTTGTATGCAAAGCAGATTATACCAAAAAATGTATTCAGAAATATGATTCCTCATAGATAAAGGTAAGATTTTGTCATGGTTATTTTTAGTAAAAGTCACAGGAAATAAACAAAAATTCATGGAAGTGCATGTTCCTGACTCTTACTAAAAATAACTGTGACAAAATGGGGCTGGTGAGGGGGAGAATAAGAGTCTCAGCCCTGCAGAGGGAGGTGGGGGTCCAGAACCCACTGCGGCTGACAGTTCTGGGGTCCCCCCTGCAGCAGCTGGGTTCCCCCACTGACTGATAGCTCCAGCCCCCCAGCCCAGGGGCTGAAGTGGAAAATGTCATGAAAGTCTCTGGAAGTCACTTCTGTGGTCTCTGCGACATAATCTTAGCCTTACTCCTAGACTTTAAAGTCCAAAGAGACCATCATAATCATCTGGTTTGACCTCCTGCACATGGCAGGCCACAGAACTTCACCCACCCACTCTTGTAATAGACTCCTAACTTCTGGCTGAGTTACTGAAATCCTCAAACTATGGTTTAAAGACTTCATGTTACAAAGAATGCACAATTTACTCTAGTTTAAACCTACAAGTGAACTGTGCCCCATGCTGAAGAGGAAGACAACCCCTCCGCCAGGATCTCTGCCAATCTGACCCGAGGGAGGAGTCCTTCCCATGCCCAAATATGGTGATCAGTTAGACTCTGAGCATGTGAGCAAGATCCACCTGGGAAAGAATTCTCTGTAGTAACACAGAACCCTCCCTGTTACCTGCAAAAATCTAGCACCTTCCCCCACCACCACCACCTATACCCTACAGAGGGTTCAAGGCATGACCTGGTTAATTTAGTACTACCACCCTTTTCCTATCGAGGGCTTGGGGTGTAAAGCACCTACTCTTACCCATGGGGCTCAGGAAGAAACCTGGTCAATTTAAGTATCCACCCTTTCCCATGGGGCTCATGGCCATATAGGTCTGTTCCCAGTGGAAGAGCCTTACACAACTGTGCTCCAAACATCTATTTATTAGCAACACACAGAGAATACATATGCCAAGCAAATCTCCTGTGCTCACCACTCCCAATATCTGGACAAACTTCACCTGATGGCCAGTCAGGATCCAGTCATCTGGGGGTTCCTGATGATGCCTCTGCACGTCACGATCATGCAGAGGGGTCAGAGTTCCAGCAGCTTGATGTTGAACTGCAGTCCAGAGATGGTTCCAAAAGAGCATTGTTTTTTATTTACATTGTATAGGTAAAACTAGCTACCTTCTTTAATTTCACTAAACCTGTCACATTATTAGATACCCCTAGATAACAAAATTTAACCAATCATGCAATGGCACCTATGTTTCCTCCTCCCTGCTCAAATCTTTTTTTACATTTGCTCTCCCATGCCTGAATTGTAACTTATTTATGACACCTTTGTTTGTGCAGATGGTCAGTGTACATTCGCTGGTCAGAGCTTACCTTATCTATTTTACCATTTGTTGGGTCTTTCTGTTCTGCCCCTAAACTTCCCAGTGCCCATCTCTACTTTACAACTCTTGGTGTTACAACTCTTGTTAGGGGCATTCCTGAGGTGGGGGTGCCTTTACTGCAGCAGAGCAGTTTTTCTTAATTTTAGTGGTATAATTCCTGAGTTTTTACCCAAGGCTAGTTTAATATGGGGGTGAGTTAAGTCCCAGGCCTACACTCCCAATCTGGTGTCCCATCACCAGCCATTGGAGATATTTGTTTCTAGCAGTTGCAGATTGTCTGCATGCCATTGTAGGCAGTCTAATCACACCATTTCCTCTATAAACTTATCAAGCTCAGTCTTGCAGCCAATAGGTTTTCTGCCCCCACTGCTCTCCTTGAAAGGCTGTTCCAGAACTTCACTCCTCTGATGGCTAGAAATCGTCTTCTAGTTTCTAGCCTAAACTTGTTGATGGCCAGTTTATATCCATTTGTTCTTGTGTCCACATGGGCACTTAACTTCTCTCCCACCCTGGTAATTATGCCTCTGAGGTATTTACAGACAGCAATCATACCTCCCCTCAGCCTTCCTTTGGTTAGGTTAAACAAGCCAAGCTCTTTGAGTCTCTTTTCATAAGGTAGGTTTTCCGTTCCTCTGCTCATCTTAGTAGCCTTTCTCTGCACCTGTTCCAGTTTCAATTAATCTTTCTTAAACCTGGGAGACCAGAACTGCACACAGTATTCCAGATGAGGTCTCACCAGTGCCTTGTATAATGGTACTAGCTCTTCCCTGTCTCTACTGGAAATACCTTGTGTGATGCATCCTAGGACTGCATTAGCCTTTTTCAGACCTGCATCACACTGACAGCTCATAGTCATCCTGTGATCAACCAATACACCCAGGTCTTTCTCCTCCTCTGTCACTTCCAACTGATACATCTCCAGCTTATAGCAAACATTCTTGTTGTTAGTACCTAAATGCATGACCTTGCATTTTGCACTATTAAATTTCATCCCATTTCTATTACGCCAGTCTACAAGGTTATCCAGATCTTCTTGTATGATATTTTGGTCCACCTCCGTATTGGCAATACCTCCCAGCTTTGTGTCATCTACAAATGTTATTAGAACACTCTCACTTTTTGTGCAAAGTTCAGTAATGAAAATGTTGAATAAGATTGTTCCCAAGACCAATCCCTGAGAAACTCCACTAATAACCTTCCTCCAGCCAGACAGTTCATCTTTCAGTATGACCCATTTGTAGTCCCCTTTAACCAGTTCCATATCCATCTTTCAATTTTCATATTAATCCCATCTACTCCAATTTAACTAATAATTTCCCATTTGGAACTCTATCAAATGCTTTACTGAAATCCTGGTAGATTAGAACTACCACATTTCCTTTGTCTAAAAAATCACTTATCTTCTCAAAGAAGATCAGGTTGGTCTGGCATGATCTACCTTTTGTTAAACCATGTTGTATTTTATCCCAATTACTGTTTACCTCTATGTCCTTAACTACTTTCTCTTTCAACATTTGTTCCAAGACCTTGCATACAATTCAGGTCACACTAACTGGCCTCTAGTTTCCCAGATCACTCTCCACCCCTTTTCTTAAAAATAGGAACGGTATTAACTAATCTCCAGTCACAGGGTACGACCCCCGAGTTTACAGATTCATTAAAAATCCTTGCTATTGTGCTTGAAATTTCATGTGCCAGCTCCTTTAATGTTCTTGGATGGAGATTGTCCAGGCTTCCTGATTTAGTCCCATTAAACTGTTTGAGTTTGATTTCCACCTTGGATGTGGTGATTTTTACTTCCATATCCTTGTTTTCATTAGCCACCATGTCACTAGCCCTAAGGTCTTCAATAGTCTCCTTTAAAAACTGAGGCAAAGTATTTGTTTAGGTCTTGGGCCATGCCTAGACAATCTTTAATCTCCACCCCATCCTCAGTGTTTAGCGGTCCCACTTCTTCTTTCCCTGTTTTCTTCTTATTTATATGGCTATAGAGCCTTTTACTATCGGTTTAAATTCCCTTTGCAAAGTCCAATTCTGCTTGGCTTTTGGCGTTTCTCACTTCTCCCCTACACTTTCTGACCTCCAAGAGGTAGATTTTCTTGCTGATCCAGCCCATCTTCCATTCCTTGTAGGCTTTCTACTTTCTCTTAATCACCTGTTTGAGATGTTGTTCATCCAGCTTGGTCTGCAACTCTTCCCTATACATTTTCCCCCTTGCTTGGGATGCAGGCTCCAGACAGTTTCTGCAACTTTGATTTAAAGTAATTCCAAGCCTCCTCCACATTCAGATCCTTGAGTTCTTCAGTCCAGTCCACTTCCCTAATTCCATTTAATTTTGTAGTTTGCCCTTTTGAAATCAAGAACCATTGTTGTAGACCTATTTTTGTTTATTCTTCCATTTAGTTTAAACTGAATTAGCTCATGATCACTTGAACCAAGGTTGTCCCCTACAACCAGGTCTTTAGTGAGATTCTCACTACTCACCAGTACCAAATCTAAAATGGCTTCACCTCTTGTTGGTTTAGCAATTATTTGGTGAAGAAATGTCAGCTATCACATCTAGGAAAATTTGGGCCCTATTATTAGTAGTAGCACTTCTCCTCCAATCTATGCCCTGGTCTATACTACAAGTTTAGGTTGAATTTAACAGTGTTAGATCGATTTAACCCTGCACCCATCCACATGACGAAGCCATTTTTGTCAACTTAAAGGGCTCTTAAAATCGATTTCTGTACTCCTCCCCAACGAGGGGATTAGTACTGAAATCGACCTTGCTGGGTCAAATTTGGGATAGTGTGGATGCAATTCGACGGTATTGGCCTCTGGGAGCTATCCCAGAGTGCTCCATTGTGACTGCTCTGGACAGCACTCTCAACTCAGATGCACTGGCCAGGTAGACAGGAAAAGCTCCATAAACTTTTGAATTTCATTTCCTGTTTGGCCACCATGGCGAGCTCAGAGGTGACCGTGTAGATATCATCAGCAGAGGTGACCATGGAGTCACAGAATTGCGAAAGAGCTCCAGCATGGACCGAACAGGAGGTACTGGATCTGATCGTTGTATGGGGACAGGAATCCGTGCTATCAGAACTCCATTCCAAAAGACGAAATCCCCAAATATTTGAAAAAAATCTCCAAGGGCATGAAGGACAAAGGCTATAACAGGGACCTGCAGCAGTGCCGCGTGAAACTTAAGGAGCTCGGGCAAGCCTACCAAAGAGACAGAGAGGCAAACGGCCGCTCCGGGTCAGAGCCCCAGACATGCCACTTCTATGATGAGCTGCATGCCATTCTAGGGGGTGTCCCTACAACTACCCCACTCCATCAATGGATTCCATCAATGGACTCCATCAATGGATTCTCACGCATCAGGGATGCAGATTTTGGGGACGAGGAAGATGATGAGGAGGTTGAAGCGGAGAAACCATTTTCCCCAACAGCCAGGAACTGTTTATCACCCTGGAGCCAGTACCCTCCCCACCCATCCAAGGTGGGCTCCCGGACCTTGAAAGCGGAGAAGGGACCTCTGGTGAGTGTACCTTTGTAAATATAATACATGGTTTAAAAGCAAGCATGTTTAATGATTAATTTGCCCTGAAGATTTGGGATGCATTCTCGGCCAGTACAGTTACTAGAAAAGTCTGTTAACGTGTATGGGGATGGAGCAGAAATCCTCCTGGGACATCTCAATGAAGATCTCATGGATGTATTCCGAAAGGCTTTGCAAAAGGTTTCTGGGGAGGGCAGCCTTATTCTGTCCTCCATGGTAGGACACTTTACCACGCCAGGCCAGTAGCACGTAGTCCGGAATCATTGCATAACAAAGCATGGCAGCGTATGGCCCCGGTGTTTGCAGGCATTCAAGCAACATCCGTTCTTTATCTCTCTGTTATCCTCAGAAGAGTGATATCATTCATGGTCACATGATTGAAATAGGGGAATTTTATTAAGGGAACATTCAGAGGTGGCCGTTCCTGCTGGGCTGTTTGCCTGTCGCTGAACAGAAATCATCCCCACTGTTAGCCACGTGGTCGGGGGAGGGGTGAAGCGATCATCCCAGAGAATTGGGTGTGCGTGGGGGGTTAGTTGGGTTTGTGCTGAACGTTAACCCGAAAACCGCAGCCCCTCCTTTTAAATGGCCAACCCATTTTAAATGGCCAACCCAACGGGTGCTTGGTATGGGAAATGAGGGTGCTGCTGTTTGAAACCATTCCCACATGTTATGAAGGTTAAAGAAGCCAAAAGACTGTGGCTTACCATGTCTGCCTGCAAGCCGAATTCTGTTGCCCGCTGGCCCTGCGGGTGTGATCTCTCACACCAAAGCGGCAGGCCCTCAACATGAGGCAAAATGCAACCTTGTAAAGAAATCACACGTACTATGTAATGTTAACAGTTTGGTTCACCGTGAAAGAGTCTACCCATTGTCTTTTTAAATATACTACTCTCCCTTTTTTTCCTCCCACAGCTGCAAATGTTTCAACGCTCCCCCTATCATCTCCATCCCAGAGGCTAGCGAAGATTAGAAGGCGAAAAAAAAGCACTCGCAATGAAATGTTCTCTGAGCTCATGTAGTCTTACCACACTGAAAGAGCACAGCAGAATGCGTGGAGGCAGACAATGTCAGAGTGCAGGAAAGCACAGAATGAACGCGAGGACAGGAGGGATACACGAGAGGACAGGTGGCGGGAGCAAGAGGAGAGGTGGTGGGATCAAAATGATAGCTGACGTCAGCATAATGAGAGGAGGCAGGAAGCAATGCTGAGGCTACTAGAGGATCAAACTGATATGCTCTGGTGTATGGTTGAGGTGCAGGAAAGGCAGCAGGAGCACAGACCGCTGCTGAAGCCCCCGTGTATACAACCACCCTCCTCCCCAAGTTCCATAGCCTCCTCACCCAGACGCCCAAGAATGCGGTGGGGGGGCTTCCGGACCCCCAACCACTCCACCCCAGAGGACTGCCAAAGCAACAGAAAGCTGGCATTCAATAAGTTTTGAAGTGCAGTGTGGCCTTGTCCTTCCCTCCTCCCCCACGCCACCTGGGCTATCTTGGCAGTTATCCCCCCATTTGTGTGACGAATTAATAAAGAATGCATGAATTTGAAACAACAATGACTTTATTGCTTCTGCAAGCGGTGATCAAATGGGGGAGGAGAGGGTGGTTGGCTTACAGGGAAATAGAGTGAACCAAGAGGGCGGGTTTTCATCAAGGAGAAACAAACAGAACTTTCATACCATAGCCTGGCCAGTCATGAAACTGGTTTTCAAAGCTTCTCTGATGCGCAGCGTGCCCTGCTGTGCTCTTCTAACCACCCCGGTGTCTGGCTGCGGTTATCGGTGGCCAGGCAATTTGCCTCAACCTCCCACCCCACCATAAATGTCTCCCCCTTACTCTCACAGATATTGTGGAGCACACAGCAAGCAGTAATAACGATGGGAATATTGGTTTTGCTGAGGTCTAACCGAGTCAGTAAACTGCGCCAGCACGCTTTTAAATGTCCAAATGCACATTCTACCACCATTCTGCACTTGCTCAGCCTATAGTTGAACAGCTCCTGACTGCTGTCCAGGGTGCCTGTGTATGGCTTCATGAGCCATGGCATTAAGGGGTTATCCCCAAGGATAACTATAGGCATTTCAACATCCCCAGCGGTTATTTTCTGGTCTGGAAAGTAAGTCCCTTGCTGCAGCTGTTCACACAGACAAGAGTTCCTAAAGATGTGAGCATCATGTACCTTTCCCGGCCATCCCACGCTGATTTTGGTGAAATGGCCCTTGTGATCCACCAGTGCTTGCAGCACCATTGAAAAGTACCCCTTTCGGTTTATGTACTGGCTGCCTTGGTGCTCTGGTCCCAAGATAGGGATATGGGTTCCATCTATCACCCCACCACAATTAGGGAATCCCATTGCAGCAAAGCCATCCACTATGGCCTGCACATTTCCCAGAGTCACTACCCTTGATAGCAGCAGGTCAGTGATCGCGTTGGCTACTTGGATCACAGCAACCCCCACAGTAGATCTGCTCACTCCAAATTGATTCCTGACTGACCGGTAGCTGTCTGGCATTGCAAGCTTCCAGAGGGCTATCGCCACTCGCTTGTGAACTGTGAGGGCTGCTCTCATCTTGGTATTCTTGCGCTTCAGAGCAGGGGAAAGCAAGTCACAAAATTCCATGAAAGTGTCCTTATGCATGCAAAAGTTTTGCAGCCACTGGGAATCATCCCTGACCTGCAACACTATGTGGTCCCACCAGTCTGTGCTTGTTTCCCAGTCCCAGAATCGGTGTTCCATGGCATGAACCTTCCCCATTACCACCATGATGTCCAAATTGCCAGGGCCTGTGCTTTGAGAGAAGTCTGTGTCCATGTCCTAATCACTCTCGTCACCAGGCTGCCATTGCCTCCTCGCCTGCTTTTGAAGTTTCTGGTGCTGCATATACTGCAGGATAATGCGCGTGGTGTTTACAGTGCTCAGAACTGCTGCAGTGATCTGAGCACGCTCCATGCTTGCCGTGGTATGGCGTCTGCAGGAGAGCAGAGTGTCAGCGTAAGCGGTCGTTCAATGATGACAGTTTGCAGTCCTACTGCACCGTCTGCTGCCAGCAGCACCCAGGACACAACAGTGGCAGCTGAGCTGAGCAGGCTGCATGCTTCCTGTGGTATGGCGTCTGCACAGAAAAAAGGCATGAAACGATTGTCTGCCGTTGCTCTCATGGAGGGAGGGGTGACTGACGACATGGCTTACAGGGTTGGCTTACAGGGAATTAAAATCAACAAAGGGGGCGGGTTTGCATCAAGGAGAAACACACACACCGAAGCCTGACCAGGCACATTCTACCACCATTCTGCACTTGCTCAGCCTATAGTTGAACTGCTCCTTACTACTGTCCAGGCTTCATGAGCCATGGGAGCAAGGGGTAGGCTGGGGTAAGTGCGACCGCGCGTTGCTGCCAGCTGGGAGAGCAGCCTGAGGTGGACGCCTCCAGCTCGCATGATATTCCAGGCAGGACTGGATCACCATGAAATGAAACTTAAAGAAGAGAATGACCTGGAGTCACTCCCATTTATGTCAAGGCACCCCGACCGACCTCACCAAGATCAGCCAGGAGCACCCAGGAGACGATGACAATGGCTAACAGTTATATTGCACCATCTACTGCTGTGAAAGCAAGGAGCTGCTGCTGTGTAGCAATGCAGTACCATGTCTGTCAGCAGCACCCAGAAGACGTACGGTGACGGTGAGCTGAGCGGGCTCCATGCTTGCCGTGGTATGTCATCTGCACAGGTAACCCAGGAAACAAGGCGAGAAATGATTGTCTGCTGTTGCTTTCACGGAGGAAGGGATGGAGGGGGGCTTGACGACATGTACTGAAAACCACTCGCAACAATGTTTTTGCCCCATCAGGCATTGGGAGCTCAACCCAGAATTCCATTGGGCAGCGGAGACTGTGGGAACTGTGGGATAGCTACCCACAGTGCAACGCTCCGAAAGTCACCACTAGCCTCGGTACTGTGGACGCACTCTGCCGACTTAATGCGCTTAGTGGGGACACACACAATCGAATGTATAAAATCGATTTCTAAAAAATCGACTTCTATAAAATCAACCTAATTTCGTAGTGTAGACATACTCTTAGTCTGGGAAGTTAAAGTTTCCCATAGTCACACAATTCCCAGTAGTATTTATTTCATCAAAGACATTAAAGAGGTCTCTATCCATACCCAATAGGATCCTGGTGGTCCAAGCTCCATCACAGGTGAACCTCTAGTAGTTTTCTTCCCAAAGTGATTTTGGCCCAAACAGACTCAGTCGTATCCATTCCATCACTTCTAATATCTTTACAGTCTACCTCATTAATATACAATGCTACTCCACCATCTTTGCCTTTATTTCTGTCTTTCCTGAACAGCACATACGCTTCAGTACTTGTACACCAGTCATGATTACTATTTCACCATGTTTCTGTTATCCCTATAGTATCTGGTTTCACTTCCTGCACCAGTAGTTTTAGTTCCTCCACTTTGTTACCCAGGCTCCTTGCATTGGTGTACAAACATCTTAACTGTTCCTGCTTGGCTTCGCCCACATTCCTCGCCCAATTGGGTACAGTCCTTCTACTGCCAGTATAGCCTATCTGACTGGTATCAGCACTATCCTTCCTCTTAATGTCCATTCTCTTACCCACTGTGGTTCCTTTCTCCATTGCTGTACCCCTTCTTACTTGATTTCCCCCCATGTCAATATTAGAATCAGACATGGAGATTACAAGAGCATCTCCCAACCATCTCCCCTGAGTTCCTAGTTTAAAGCTCTGTTAATCAGTTGTGCCATCCAGGGCCATCCTTAGGATTTATGGGGCCCTATGCAGTATTATTAAACTGGTACCCCTATGCCCAAAGGCAGACCAGGCTCAAAGCCCGGGGAGAGGGGGAAGGGACAGGGCAGCAAAGGATACCGAGATGCCTGGCCTGCCTCACGGCGGCGGAGAGTCACAGTTCCCTGCAGAGACCCTGTACCCTCTCCCTCATGCAGAATGAGAGTCACTGGCGCATTCAGCTCTGTGAATACAGCCCCTGCCTAAGGAGACTGCAGTGCACGCTGGGTGTGCAGAAGCTAATCCGCTGTTACCTGCTGTCATGGGCAGTGGGTGAAGCTGCCTCTTGGGGAGGCTAGCTCTCCAGCCCACCTCTTCTGCCTGTGGCCTCACTCATACTCCACTCCTGCTCCGCTCCAGGCCCCGCCCCACTCCACCCAGGCCCCACCCTCTCCCCATTGTCTCCCTCCTCTCTTCTCTCCTCACACCCTGCTCACCCTCTTCCAGCCAAATCCCTGAACCCAAATGAAGCAAATGACATTTGAAAAAAACACTCTTCTGCAATTTCTTTCTAAAGAAAACGGAGCATGTTTTCCAGTGCATGCCAGAAGGTGAAGACTGGACACACAGAAGGTACCTAATTAAAAGCACTAAATTTGGGAATAAAAAATGCCAGTCACAGTTTTTTGATATGTCCAGAAGCTTCTCAGAGATTTATTTGCAAAAACTTTGTAGTAAGGGTGAGTCAGCTGTCTTGCTGAATACAACATGAAATATTATGGAATACATGATACAGCTGTTTTCTGTTTTACATTTTCTTAATCAGTATTTCTAAGCTCATTTTATATTTTAAAGGTACTCTTAAGTCTTCATAAAGTAATCATTCTAGATTACTACATATGTCAATGTACATACTACGTCACTGAAACAAAGACATTATTTTAAATTAATTAGTCACAGTGGTTTAGTGTGTTTATAACAATGTTCATTCTTTTAGAAAAAGGGAACACTAATTTACTTTGTGTGATCACCATAACAATAGATATGTTTATGAAATTTCACCAACTTTAAAAAATAAGTTTCCAAAGATTTTTAGGCATAACAAAGGATGTTATATCTTACTAGGTACTGATTTTGCTGGAGGGTTCTCACTAGTTCATCAGATAGTCAGAAGTAAAGAAAGGGAAACTCTTTGTCCAGCTATCTGGAAGGAAAGTTTTCCCTTTAAGGGTTCTCTTCAACAGGGGGTGGGGTGGGAGGGGCATATGAAGGAAGAAAGGGATGGACAGAAAGACTTCGGAAGCAAGTTTTTTTTACTATAGTAATTAAAATTAAAATGTGTATTTTAGATAAGGGTGGTCTTTTGAAGGATTTATGTAAAAAACTATATGTCTGAAGATCCAAGCATGTAAGGCTAAAGATGATTGTGTATCTAAAAATCTATGCAATGATTTTTTAGAGATGTGATTTTATAATCTTCACCAACTCACTAATGAAATATTTTTAAAGCAAATTTTAAACTAAGGTCCTGTAGACTAACATGTTTTGAGTAAATATTATAGTAATGCACAACTGTTTTTGTCAGTAAATTCAGACACTGACAGTATATACCTGGGGGTTGGCAAATGCCTTGTTAAACGGCTTCATTACCACTTGAATGGCTCTTTAACAGTTTCAATGTTGTGCTAATACAGGGGGGAGGGACCCCTCAGGGGGTCGTGAGGTTATTACCTGGGGGGTTGCGAGTAGTCAGCCTCCACTCCAAACCCCGTTTTGCCTCCAGCATTTATAGTGGTGTTAAATATATATAAACAAGCATTTTTATTTATAAGGGCGGTCGGACTCAGAGGCTTGCTGTGTGAAAGGGGTCACCAGTGCAACAATTTGAGAATCACTGTACTAATAGGTCTGGTAGGCTGGAAGGCTTTTTCACTTTTAAGTTATTAGATCCCCTCTGGAGTAAAGTTACCAGGCTGCAGCAGCCAGCTGTTGGAGCTTGAAGAAAGGGTCAGAACAGGGATAGGAAGAGCTGGGTAGGTGGACACTAAGACCCAGTGGTGCCCCAAATTTTCAGATGCCCTACGCAGCCGTATGTATGCCTAAGGGCAGCCCTGGTGCCATCCTTCCCAGAAGTCTATTTCCCTCCCTACTCTTGTGGGGTCCATCCCATCAGAACAGTCCTCTTTCCATGAATGCCTCCCAGTGGCCAAACCCTCCTTATAGCACCACTGCCTGAGCGATCTGTTGATCATCAGAATCTTGTCTTGCCTTCATTCTCGGCCTCTAGGCACAGGCAAAATCCCTCCAAAGATCACCTGAGCTTCCATTTCCTTAAGCATCTTCCCCAGCCTGGCATAATCTCCCTTGTTACGTTCCAGCAAGAACCTATCTGTCCCTCATGTGGGGAAAAATGATACAATCAGTGGATTCTTTCCTGCTCCCATTAGAATCCTCTTCAGCCTCAGGTCCGCATCCTGTATCTTAGCTCCCGGCAGACAGCACATCCTTCTGTTCTCCAGATCAGCTCTGGTGACAGGCCTGTCTGTTCTTAGTAGGGAGTCACCAATCACATAGACCTGTCTTTTCCTGGTGATGGTGTTATTCTCTGGCCTTTCTCCTGTTCTTTCTGGCTGCAAGTCCTCTTGTCTTTTATTCTCCCTTACAATCTTCTGAGAGTCATCCTGTATCCTCTTGGAGCTCTGAACTCTATGTATCTCCATTGGCTCCTCCCATCTTCTTATAGGATGAGCTGCTCTTCTCTTCTTCCTTGCCCTCCCACCTTCAGTTACTGCCTCCTGTGCCCCTTCTTCATTTTCTAACTCAGTAAACCAGTTCCAGAGCTCTATTTTAACGTCACTAGCTGATCTATTCCTCTGCCTGATTCTCATAGTCACATGTTTCCACTGGCCACTTTGCTCACCCAGCTGTCTCCCCTCTGAGTTTTTCAGCGCAGCTTGCAACAGCAAGTCTTGACTTTTCCCTTCAGCCTCCTCTTGCCTTCGCTCCATCATCTGCTCGAATCCCCTTCAAAACTCAGCCATAGTTTCCACCTGCATCTCCAAGCCTCGGATCGTCTCTTCCATCAATGCTTCCTTTTGGGTCAGTTCAATTTTACATTGTGTTTTTTTCTCCCCTTTAATAGCACATTGCCTCATGGGTGCTGTAGTTCATGAGCATGATGTTGCCATTCTCTCATATGGGACATGCTTCCTGGCAGGGGTGGCTCCAGGCTCCAGCATGCCAAACGCGTGCCTGGGGCAGCAAGCCACGGGGGGCGCTCTGCCGGTCGCCGCGAGGGCGGCAGGCAGGTTGCCTTCGGCGGCATGCCTGCGGAGGGTCCACTGGTCCTGTGGCTTCGGCGGACCTCCCGCAGGCGTGCCGCCAAATCTGCGGGACCGGGGACCTCCTGCAGGCAAGCCGCCGAAGGCAGCCTGCCTGCCATGCTTGGGGCAGCAAAATACCTAGAGCCACCACTGCTTCCTGGCTCTATCTCCTGTGATGCACCCAGATTCACGTGACTCCTGGTCCAAGGGAAATCCACATTGCCTAATGGGGAGATTTAGTCCTCCAGGTAGCTTAGCCCAGAGGAGAGAATGGCGGCCCACACTACAACTTCCTTGAGGCAGTACATCAATAGGGAAATGCAGTTTAATGTTTTGTTGAAATAATTTGAAACTAAATGTTTTGGGTCATTCAGCAAAATGAAATATTCCAGTTTAGGTTGAATTTGCCTGAAACAAAAAATTTAATTTAAATTGTTCCTGACAGAAAATCAAAATTTTTTCAGCACAATCCAAATTTTCCTGTGGAAAATTTTCATTTTTGTGGAAACAGCATTTTCTGTTCGGAAATCATTTGATGGAAAACTCCTGACAACAAAAATGTGTCTCCAGAACAAAAAAAGTGAATGCTGCTGTAAGTTACCCAGTGAAAACTCTCCCTCTGTCCTTTCCTCCCTCCATCTACATCTCTGTACCAGTAAGTGATGAGATCCTGGTAAAACTCTCCTTCACTTCAATAGTGACAGAATTTCACCATAATGTACATGGAATACCTCACTGACAAGTAAAAATAATTATTAGTTATATTGTATTAATATGACTGTATTTTCAATTTGTTTAACTCTTGGTTAAATTCTCCCCCATTACAATTCCACACCTCTATTGACAATAATGGGATTGTACTGATGTGTCAGAGAATTTTGCTGTGTATTTTCAGTTCTATAAAGAAATTTGAGAGATTTGTATGAAAGTTGCTGTATAAAATACAAATTATGATTATTATTACTGTTACCTGATTGTAATTAGGGAGCTGTCTGTAACGGGTCAGACTCACCCCTGCGGCGCCTCCTACTGGTTGCTCTGGGGAATTAGCTCTATTCCAGCCCGGAGTGCCCTCTACAGGCCGGTGATCCACCTGTTTGCTACTGGCCCGAGTCCCTCCCAGGACCCCAGTGCCTCTTTAACCTGTAACTAGGTTTCCCCCTCCCCAGGGAACCCCCACCTTCTATCCCCACCTTGCCTCAGTGTATGGCTACTGCCAGTCATTGTCTAGCCCCACACTCTGGGGCAGACTGCAGTCTCAGCCAACTCATCCCTGGCAAGGAGGGTTTGGACCTGCTGCTTTGTCCTACCCCTGGGCTGCCCTCTGCAACCCACAGTACCTTTGGCCTATAGCTAGGCTGCAGCCAGCTCCTCAGCCTTTCCCCAGCCCTGCTTCACTCAGGTACCTTCTCTCTAGTTTCCAGCAGCCAGGCCCATCTCCCTCTGAAGGCAGAGAGACTGCCTGGGCTCCTGGCTCATAGCCTTTTATCGGGGCCAGCTGTGGCCTGATTGGGGTGTGGCCCAGCTGCGGCTACTTCCCCAATCAGCCCAGCTTGAGAGCAGCAGCTCTCAAGCCCTGCCAAGCCGCTTTCAAACCCCTTCAAACCCCGGAGCAGGGATCCACCCTGCTACACAGTCCATCAGGTAGGAAAGGTTGTCACGCAAATATAATAAAATAAAATTAACATATAATTGATTCTTATTAGTTTACTTTATTTGTATAGTTCTAATGGTGTGGTTTAGACATTTTGAATACAGGACCCAAGACGCAGTTCAAGCCCTGATGAACTTACAACTTAAATATCCAGCTATTTTAGGCTATAACAGGTCTTTTCTTCACAATCACCACCATTCCTGAGCTGGGGAAATACTAGAGAGATGTTTTACTTTCCTCTTCACCCACCCCAGCCTCAGCAAACCATTTGAAATCAGAACAATGGCAAACTAGCTCCTGTAATGTGTAAATGAAGTATCAATTTAAACTTAATTGGAAATGGTAGCAAACCACTCTGAAACCACAGGTAAAATCACCTTGTTCGTGCTTGCCAGTGGATGTGATGTAACTACTGTAAAAGCAAGAACTGGGCAGGGTTTCAAACACCAACAGCCATTTCCATCACTGTCTAAATGGGGGAGGAAAAAGCCTTAAGGACCTAGTCCTTTTCCTCTAATCATCTCCTGATTTCTGACAATCCCACCCCTCCACTGTCACGTTACATGGCTAAACTCCATGTTGCGTTTCCCCCCCAGCCATGCAATCTTGGCTGTTTATCCACCCATGTCATAATAGACATTAGGAAATGCGTGTGACCTAGAGGATGGAGCACAGAAAACTGAGCCCTGGTCTACACTAGGCGTTTAAACCGGTTTTAGGAGCGTAAAACCGATTTAACGCCACACCCGTCCACACTAAGAGGCCCTTTATATCGGTATAAAGGGCTCTTTAAACCGGTTTCTGTACTCCTCCCTAACGAGAGGAGTAGCGCTAATATCGGTATTACCATATCGGATTGGGGTTAGTGTGGCCGCAGATCGACGGTATTGGCCTCCGGGCGGTATCCCACAGAGCACCACTGACCGCTCTGGACAGCAATCTGAACTCGGATGCAGTGGCCAGGTAGACAGGAAAAGCCCCGCGAACTTTTGAATATTTCCTGTTTGCCCAGCGTGGAGCTCCGATCAGCACGTGTGGTGATGCAGTTAAAAATCAAAATAAAGAAAGAGCTCCTGCATGGACGATGCGGACGTGATCGCTGTAAGGGCAGGCAAATCTGTTCTATCAGCGCTCCGTTACAGAAGACGAAATTCAAAATCATTTTTAAAACATCTCCAGACAGATGCCATAGCAGGGACTCAGCGCACTGCTGCGTGACAAGCGTAACGGAAAGCCAAAGAATCAAATGGACGCTCATGGACTGGAGGACTCAAGCTATCCCACAGTTCCTGCAGTCTCTGAAAAGCATTTGCATTCTTGGCTGAGCTCCAAATGCTTCTAGGGTCAAAAACAGTGTCCGCGGTGGGTCAGGGCATAGCTAGGCAATTTACGCACCCCTCCACCCACCCCCAGAAGTGAAAGGGAAAACAATTCTCTCTTGACTCTTTTACATGTCACCCTATCTTTACTGAATGCTGCAGATAGACACGATGGTGCAGCACTCAACACCAACATCCTTGCTCCCCCCACGCTATGGATGGCTGATGGTGCAATATGGCTGGTATCCGTCCTCATCATCAGCCTATTGGCACATGGGGCAGTGCAAAAGGACTGGTAACCATGCTGACTAGCATCCGTCAGGTCGATCAAGGGCGCCTGGTCCTAATTTTTCCTGGTAGATGGTACAGTATGGCTGATAACCATCGTCATCATAGCAACAGGGGGCTGAGCTCCATCAGCCCCCACCCTTCATGTGTAAAGAAAAGATTCAATTGCCCCTGGACTAGCAGAGGGATGCTGGGCTCCTCTCCTACACACTCCTTACTGTCCTGTCTGGACTATCATAGCAGCTGGAGGCTGCCTTCCACTCATATCTCACTAACAAGTCACTGTGTCTTATTCCTGCATTCTTTATTACTTCATCACACAAGTGGGGGGACAATGCTACGGTAGCCCAGGAAGGCTGAGGGAAGAACGGAATCAACAGGTGGGGTTGTTGCAGGAGCACCCCCTGTGAATAGCATACAGCTCATAATTTCTGCAGGATCTGACACAGAGCAGCTGTGCTCTCTGGTTCTATGATACAGTGGTTCTCTAGTACACTTGCCCATATTCTAGGCAGGACTGATTCTATTTTTAGATACCAAAAAGGAGGGATTGACTCAGGGAGTCATTCCCAATTTTGGCTTTTGCGCCCCTGGCTAAGAGCAGCCAGGGGCACTTATGACAGCAACAGATGGTGCAGTGCAAAAGGACTGGTAGCCACGATCATCTTATTACCAATTTATGGCATGGTAGATGGTACAATATGGCTGGTAACCATCTCTGCTATCATGCAAAAGCAAAAGCATGCTGCTATGTAGCGCTGCTGAATCGCCTCTGTGAGCGGCATCTAGTACACATACGGTGACAGTCACAAAAGGCTAAACAGGCTCCATGATTGCCATGCTATGGCATCTGCCAGGGCAATTCAGGGAAAAAAGGCACGAAATGCTTGTCTGCCGTTGCTTTCCCAGCGGAAGGAGTGACTGACGACATTTACCCAGAACCACCCGCGACAATGATTTTGCCGCATCAGGCACTGGGATCTCAACCCGGAAATTCCAAGGGGCGGGGGAGGCTGCGGGAACTATGGGATAGCTACGGAATAGCTACCCACAGTGCAATGCTCCAGAAATCGACGCTAGCCTCGGACCGTGGACGCACACCACCGATTTAATGTGTTTAGTGTGGCCGCGCACACTCGATTTTATACAATCTGTTTTGTTAAACCGGTTTATGTAAATTCGGAATAATCCCGTAGTGTAGACGTACCCTGAGTCGCAGATGTAAATTCTATTCATGGCTCTACTATGGACTTCCTGTGTGTCCTTGAGCTATCCATTTTAATCTTCCTGTGGCTCAGTTTCCCTGTCAATAAAATGGGGAAATGCTTACCTCATGTAGAGGAGTATGAACTAATTAATGCCTGTAATGCATCTTGAAATCCCCAGATAGCAGGTCTAACAGAAGTATGAACTGTTATTTCTCATGTGGTTTCTGGTGCTCCTTACCTGGGAATGGACTAGAAACACTAAGGAAACAGACTTCCTTCTCTTATTTTGTTGCTTTTATTCCTGGTTCCTAGACAGAACTCAGAATTACAGAAGCCTGAAAAAAAAGAAAATTATCTGCATATAATGCCTAGCAAATGGGGTCCTACTCCAACTGGGGCCTCTGGGTGCTACCATAATAGAAATAATAAATTGAAAAAGTTAAATAATGTCTTCTGGGTTTGGTGATAAAGGTTCGGGTCAGCTCTCTTCTTATCTAACCACTTCTGTCTATCTCTAGCGAATACTGACTGTTATTCTGAATGACATATGCCTCAATCCCGCAAAGCACTTAAGCACATGAGTAGTCCCTTTGGCTTCTAGTTTAAGTGCTTTTCTGAATTAGGGGCTAAAATCAGTTTTTCGTGACTATGTTGATCCTAACCATTTTGACCCTACTGTCCATGGCTCTGAACTGTATAATTGACTTTTGCCGTTATTGTTTCATTTAGGGTTGTGATTTGAGGCAGAACACAAGGAGTTTTGCATATAAAAACCACATGCCCCAAAGCTGGAGAAATACCCAATCTGCAAAATTTGGATGTGGATTTAAATCATCTCCCCCAAAGTGTTCTGAGGTGTTCAGACCCGGGGCTTTAATTTAGCTCATGATGGCTATGGACAGGTCTGATAGCTCTTCAACCTCCTTCTAAAATTTGAGGATGTTCCTACTCAAGGTTAGATCCATTGTAGAGATGGACATGAGCCCTAAATTCAGATCCTGATTCAGGAATGGGAGGAGTTTTCAGTTCTGAAGTTCTGTTTTTACACCCATTTCTAATTAATAGATAAGGATCAGCTTTGAAAATCAGCTCTGGAGCAATGGTTCAGATTGCAAACTCTCTGTCAATGTCTGAAAGTGGAGGATGCAGACCCACTGTGTTTAATGAAGGCCTAGGTCAACCAAATACGGAACAAGGTTTTGAAACAACCATTCCCTGCCATCCTTAATTACATTGCTGTAATTAGTTCTTCAAAATGGCACCTTGAACTTTCCCAGAATTCTTGAAGTTCAATGATCTGGTAACATTGTACTTAAACTTTTTTTTCTCTCTTTCAGTTTAATACCATCTGAGTTATAGACAACCGAGCATCTGTAAACTTATCCATCCTTTCAGGTAAGATAGTTGTGTCTTAGAACAAATGTTAGGAAAAGCCTTTGAAATTCCTAAATGTATTATTGATGAAAATACCCAGGATTCAGGAAAAGAACTAGACATTTGTGTGGCTCATGGGAACAGCCACAGTTACCTTATCTGGGAACTTGCCATCAACTATAGTCACTGGTGTAATGGTCCTTAGCAAACTGTGTGATATCATAGAATCATAGAATATTAGGGTTGGAAGGGACCTCAGGAGGTCATCTAGTCCAACCCTCTGCTCAAAGCAGGACCAATTCCCAACTAAATCATCCCAGCATGGCTTTGTCAAGCCTGACCTTAAAAACCTCTAAGGAAGGAGATTCCACCACCACCCTAGGTAACACCATTCCAGTGCTTCACCACCCTCCTAGTGAAAAAGTTTTTCCTAATATCCAACCTAAACCTCCCCCACTGCAACTTGAGACCATTACTCCTTTATGTATCCATAATGATTATAGTGCAGTGATAATGAAGTCATAGTTGTGGTTGGATCAAAAAAAATTTGCTTAACAAGGGAAAAGAGTGGGAATAACTGCTAAATCTTCTGTAAAAATCTGGAACATACAAAGTAGTGTAGAAAAGCTTTACATTTTCTGTGCAATTAGAATTTGTATCAGAATAACACATTTTGGAAATTAAAACGGATGCCTTTTGAAATTGGGTCCCCGGTATCTCACTTTATTTCAAAATCTTTTGCAAAGACTACACATGGCAATCCTACTCTAAACTTCCAGTGTGGATTACTGTATATCTATAGTATACATAAATACCATTTTTATATTTTGCTGTTTGAAAGTTGCTGAAAGTTGTTCGTTTTGTCCTGAAGAAATGCGGGAAAAGAACCATGTAAGCAGCTATGCTTTTAACATGTGTGTATAACAGTACCAAGGCTGCATGAAATTTTATGAAGCCTCAAGTGTTAACAATGTGTGTTGGAACAAGGATAGTATTAGATTAGAATTGATAAATTTTATGTATAGAAGCAAGTGTGCTTGTTGACCTTTAGTTTTTATTTCCAAGCCTTTCAGCTTTGAAGGAAAATGTGATTAAAGCAGAACAGAGGATCCTTTACTAAAATTAAACCAAGTTTTTTTTCTGTGTGAATTGTAGGTGGAGCTGCTAGGGTTGCATAAAGTTCAGGGTGCCCAACACTTTCCATTCAGACACTAGTTTCAGTGGCTTAAAACTTTGCCAGACTGGTTGGATTGAAATCTCCTATGCTGAGTGTTTGCCTCAGGCTGATTATTAGTATTATGGCTTTGTTTAAGTTTCAGCTAAAACCCTTCAGTCAGATAGGGGAAAAATAAGTTGTTTTGTCCCTGTTTAAAACAAAAATCTTCCAGCTTTTTGGCTGAGAGGCTCATCTGCCTCTGTGCTTTGCAGCAGGCACTTGAAGTTTGGCAGGGAGGTTACACTGGGCTCAGAGAGGTGTCTTTGGCAATCCCCATGAAAATTTGCTTAAATTTGGCCGAGTTATGAGCCTTAGTTTGCACATGCTCATTAGAGACTCATTAGAGTTTTGCAGTCAAATTGTCCTCTTTATTAAGCATGTGCCAGCCCGAAGTAGCAGGGGCAGAGCAGGACTTCCCCCACCATTGCTCCGGTGTAAGAGCAGGGAGATGTTCTCCCTCTCTTGTGTTCTCAGTGCTCCCACTGCTAGTGTCCAGCGGCAGGATGCAGCCTGATCTGCATATAGAGGGATTAGGAATCGTGTGTGCAGCTAGAGAGGACAGGGAGAGTGGGGAAGAACAGCTGAAGGGGAGGGCAATGGTTATGTGAGCATGGGAAGGAGCAGAAGAGAAGAGGTCTAGGAGGCAATGTAGATGGAGTGGGAGGGGCACGGGTCTGGGGGTGGGTAGGCCAAGAGGGGGAGGGAAGCAGAACCTGGAGTTGAGGGGGCTGGATAGTAGCAGAGGGGAGGAGGGAGGATCTGGAGGGTTTGGGGAGTAGGTCAGAGCAGAGCAGGAAGGGGGCAGGAACCAAGGGGTGGAGGGTGGCTTAGAGCAGAGGGGGATGGGGACAGGTTGAGAGCATAGAGGCAGAATTGTCTATAACAATCAGAGAATACTCCCCTCCATGTATATAATGGCATTATCATATATTCAGTATTTCTAGTCTATTTTGGGTGCATCCAGACATTTTTGTAGCTGCTGCACATGGAGTATATGTTGCCATTGAGCTGTTCACAGTGACCTCCCGTTCTCTTTCCTGAGTGATTACAGTTTATTGAGAAGGCAGAGATGTATATAAGTACCGTAAATTATTCCTTCCTATAGGCATTACCCTGCCTTTGTCAAAGGTGAATTCCCTCCACCATCATCTGCTTGTTTACTTAGTTTATTAGGTCTGTGCAGTTCCATGTTTAGTCTCTCACAGTGACTCCAGATCAAAGTTGTTCAGCTTGAACAATGAACTCACTGTCCACTGCTCCAGCCTTAGGCTGGGATCTGAAAACTAAGCTTACCATTGACTACAACACTTCCTTCCCTTTTATATTCTTGCTTGTTTTAATAGAAAGATTTTTGTTCTCCAGTTACTGCAGCCATATCTCCCACTTCCCCCTGACTAAGTTCCCTGGCCATCCAGCCCTGATGATAGACACTATACAGCTCCTTTGCTTGGTGGGAGAGAATAGCAGGGTTGGGAGAGCATTTTTAACATGAATTTTTAGTCAGAATGACTTTTTGGCAGAAGATCCTCTTTTCACAAAATCAGAATTTTCTCCATTGGTAAGATGGGGTGTCAACCCCACACAAAGCCTGAAGGGGTAAATTAGGCCAATTAACCTAGAGACAGCACCTGGAGGAAAGCCAGGGAGTGCTAAGACCTAATTTGCTGATGAAGTCCAGCTCGGGAAAGAGCTGAGCTGGGTTTATAAAGCCAGGAAGCTGGCACCAGAGAGGAGCTGCAGGGAAGTCATCTGCAGTCACTCCCTGACCATAGAGAGGTGAATTTGAGGCTACAGGGTTCAGTAGTCTGCAGTTACTCTTTGGGAGGGGGGGGCGTTGAGCTGTTACACCCAGAGAAGGGGGAGAACGAGCAGCTGTTGGAAGGAGTCCAGGGAAGGAGCAATGGAGTCTGAAGGAAACAACAGTTGCCAGGTATGGGTCCCTGGATTGGAACACAGAGTAAAGGGTGGGCCTGGGTTCCACTAACTGCCACTGGGGAAGTGGCACTGTCATGGCAGTGCGCGAGAAGACACCCTGAGACCATTGGAGAGGAAGGACTTTGATACCCCGGAAGGGGAAGACTAAAGTGACCTGGGCAGAGGGCCCAGCCACTAAGACAGACTACCCTCATATGCATGAGAGTTGCAGGGAATGAGAGAGAGAGACAGCAGGGTGTGCAACCCATGGCAGAAGGGGGCGTCAGACCTTAGTGGAGCTAATCCCCAGATGTGCCTTTGATGAGGTGCCCCTAGTGGTGAGTGGAGTGCCCTGTAACAGATGGGATTTCCTTTTTCCAGCCACCTAACTTTAATCCTTTCCCCACATATCATTCTGTGGGGATGTATAGACCCAATGATATATTTCTGTTTGATATTTTTCAAAAGGAATTAAGTAGCAAAGGAAAAAGCAAGAGTAGAGACAGCATATAGTGGTGAAAGATCATTGTCAGAATGATCTGTGATGACCTTTGATCACTCTATATCCTATTTCTCTCTTTGCTGAAGCCTGTGGCTTTGCCTGAAGATCCTTTTTACAAATGTAGTTAAGAATACAAGAGAGAAGGTTATGGAGCTATTCCATGCAGAAGAGTGAAACTGACACCATGGGAACTGGCCATTACTCTGAGACAACACCCTGCCAGAGATACAGGGAAAACTGAGTGAGAGAGAAGTACTCAGCTACTGTTAAAATCAAGCCACTTAAATTTATGTTCCTAAATATGACATTAAGTGCCTAGTTTCAGGCAGCTAAGTTTTTCAGTTATGGCTCTTGTGTATACAAAAACCATATGATGAAAAGAATATTCAAAGCCACTCTGTGCATATGAGATTATCATTCATAAAGGGCTTTGGTCATAGCATAAACCACAAGTATGATCTTAAGTCATCTCAGCCCCCAAATGGAATTTCTTACACTCTCTCTGTATTGTTTCCTTATTGTTCTTCTGCAAATGAGGTCAGAGAGTTTATAGACACATAAAAAAGAGCTTGAAATTTCCATATCAAGAGACCCAGATAAACTTACAAACTGTTTATATGAAACAACCTTCACCCATCACTAAAGCTCAGATTTCAAACTGAACTGGATCCCCATGAAGACTCCTGCTCCATTTAGATTCATTGCTGTGTTTTATGCTCATACCAGAGGAAACTAAATAAATAAATGTCCAAGGGGGTGGGACACTAACCTACTCCTTGGTGATGGTGTAGTGGTACGTGTAAGCCTATCTTGACTCCATGAAACCAAACATTCATATCCTACAGGAATCCATTCAGCCCTTTGACACTCCAACATTGATGAACTAGGGTGTTATCTATGCAGTTTTCTGGAGTTGTCTTTTGAGGGAATACTTACCTACTGTGTGTGCACAGTGACCCGTTCTAGGACTCCAATCTCCCCAGTGGTCAATCCAAAACCTTTCTCTAGCAATACACCCACTAAAAATTGAGGGACCAAGTCTGCACACTAAGTAGTATTTGTTTGAGTTGTCCCACTGAGTTCAATGGAAGGATTGTTCTAACGCAGCACTAGTCTGCTTGAATGAGTTACAGAATCGGGCTTCATGAATGGAGTGATTGACTGCTGTATAAATCACACATGCCTCTTGAACTTGAGCTGAAGAAGTTAATCATATTTATACTCATGCTTGTATGTAGAAATGTCCTGCTAAATGTCTCACTAAATGTCCATCTTCTACTGCTGCAGACAGAGCTAAGGGTGAGCTACCCTTCAAACTGAAGACAGAAGTTGTAATGGAGTTATGTAATTTTAAAATCCCATGCTATGAGTAATGCTCATTTGCTGAAGCTATTGCTCAAATTGGGTGCTAAAAAAAGGAATAAGCAGGCAGACAAGGCATGCTCCTCAGCAGACTCATGCATCTGGGCCGCTGCGGCTCCCTCGCTTACTAGTACTTTGGACTAGGTTGAGAATGTCACAATGTTTTTGATTAAAGATTTCACTTTGTGCATCTCAAGGAGGGTTTTCATTCACATTTTGGTAGCTTTTTAACAGTTTAACAGATACAAATCGATGTAGCTCCATTGGATTCGGCGAAGCTAAGTTGGTTTACATGAGCTGTGGATCTGGCCCCTCATCCTTATGTGCCCTGTATGCATAACCCTGTGTTGCAGTGTGAAAGCCTCTCAGAACTCCTAGGTGTGCAGAGATTGTGCCTGCTTCTCTATGCCTTTGGAGAGTCATTCCTATTCTATCTCATCCCATGCGTGACTGTCCCACTTCTCTGGCTTGTGCGCAGATGCGTAGGCCAGAATTAGTGTTTGCACTCCCCTGAGCACTCCTCCACCTTGTTTCTCTCCAATATCCTGGGACCAATACAGCTACAACAACACTGCAAACAAAACCTGACATGCTTTTTAGACACTAAATGTTACTTAGCAGTTTAAACTATTGTATAAAGTAGCTGTCTTACCTAAAGCAACCTCCCAGCTTTTCCAACAAACATGGCTGGTATCCTCCATTTATAAGTGCAAAAAATGTTGTCTTTTTTGCTTCCTTGGTCAAGGAACAAAAAATTTGTCCTTTTGCCTTCTATGTCTACCCCAAAGTCCATTGTTTTGTCCCTAAAGTCAGGACACCTTCCCCCCCCCCCCCCCCCCCGTCATTTATTCCGGAGTGCTGGCTCCATGCCACACCCTCATGTCCACGTCGTATGCAAACAGACTTTCATTGTGCTTATAATGCTTATTTTACATGTGAACCAAGACTGACAGGTGAATATATATCCCTTTGCCTGGCAAAACCTGCTTTAACGTTGCTTTTAAAATGTATTTTCCAGGCTATCTACAACATTCCTTA
The DNA here is from genome assembly GCF_020497125.1 of Mauremys mutica. Classification (NCBI taxonomy): domain Eukaryota; kingdom Metazoa; phylum Chordata; order Testudines; family Geoemydidae; genus Mauremys; species Mauremys mutica. The sequence continues at coordinate 65,764,523 of NC_059079.1, forward strand.
AATATCATCATACATAAATCTCACAATGATTATGAAGATCAGTATGACATAAGCTTTTATTAGATCCCTCACTTGGTCCTCTTGGGATAAGCACTATGAAAGTATTGGGTGTGATGAGTTTGTCAAGCCTGTTACAGAACAGTAAACCCATTGCCAGCTGGTATTGAGGGGTTGTTAGGGTCACAAACCTCTGGGTGGTAGAGTTTTTTTAAATTATGACCAGAGTGGTCACTGTCACAGGGAATGGGGCATTGGTGGGACAGTTGCTGGAGGACTGTTAAGGTCAAGACAGGTCATGCAGTATCTACACTCCTACTGCATCAACCTCAGTAGGTCAACCATGGCTCTATGCTCTTTGGGGAGGTTGTTTTACTCCATTGCTGTAACAGGGTGCTTAAGTTGGCCAGAGACAAATTAGAGTGTAGACATATGCTCAAATAGGTTGACGCGAGGTGACTTACGTCAACCTAACTTTGTAGTGTAGACCAGGCCTAAGAATGAGTATAGCCTCGTGGTTAGGGCACTTACCTAGGATGTAGAAGCTGCTTTGGTCAAAAAGGGATAGTATACTTCCACAGAACTGTATAAAATGATGATGAATAATTAATATGGAATTAAGTGATGCGTTGCCCTCAAAGGGGTGAATTTCACCCTACACGTATTATGCTTTTTGCCCTGGGAGTGAGAACTGCCTTCTTGTAAAGTATCCTCAATATAGGGTCTTGCTGAAGATGGCCCATCACATCTTTCATTCTAAGTTAGATCTGGTATTCCCTGCTCTTATTTATGTCCATTCTTTCAATGTCAAGAGCTTTACTGGCTTGACATACCACAAGTATTGCCAGAGTTCGGTATGAGGGTACAGGGGAAGGTTTCACAGTGGGAATGTGGTTTTATGCACTGGGCCATAGTGTAATTTCCAGTGAGAGGTCCTGAGCACTCCTGAAAATCATGCCACCTATTTAGGCACATAAATAGGGAATTAGGAGTCTGATTCTTAGGCACCCATGTTCTAAAACTTTGGCCACAGATTTTTTTTTGTTCCTTGTTTTTTTTTTTAACCTGAAAATCACTATTTCCTGCATGTCCAGAGAGTATTGGTCTCCTACTTCTTCATCTATTGTATACGGAAGTAGAAAATATTTTCATTTCAATTTCTCCTGTGTCATTAATACTGATTGTACAGTCAGTCCTGCTTGGGCTTGAAATGTCCTTTATGTCTCAGTTTCGATTCCTAATTGGTTTCTGTATTTGGTATCAGTTTCCCTACACTTCTCCCTTTTGATTGCAGTATAGAGTCAGCTAGTGTGAAGCTTCTGTGCAGGGATCTATGGGAATCTTGCCTGTTTCTTGATCTGCTCTTTACAATAGGCAGTAAACTGTCTTTTTAGGACTTGGGCTAGCATACTTGACTTTCAGCACTACTAGTTTTTGAATGGCGCTGTGGGCCTGGGAATTGTAGTGTAGTCAGCTGTCTAGTACATGATTGTGTAATCCAGGCCAAGATATAGCTCTAGTGCAGCACAAGTTGTGTTCCCCAGTCTTTAAACTAGAGAGCTGGGAAGCTACAGGATTGATAGATTTTAAGACAAAGAGACCATTGTGGTCATGGTCCAGGCCAAAGAACTTCCCTCAGTGATTTCTGCATCAAGCCCATAACTTTGGATTTACTTAAAGCATGTCTTTGAGAAAGACACCCAGTCCTGCTCTAAAGAGTTCAAGTGATGGAGAGTCCATCACACCCCTGGATAAATTGTCCCAGTGGTTAATCACCCTCACTGTCTTAATTCCTGCACAGATGGGGAATCGAGGCACAGGGCTCATCAAGTCACTTGCTTGGGATCAGATAATGAGTCTGTAGCTGAGCTAGAAACCAAATGCAAGTCTCTTGAGTCCCAGTTCAGTGTTCCATTTGCTCAGCTAGACCATCCTTCCTACTCTGGGATCTGTGTGTGTCCAGCAGCCTCAGATAAGTGTCCCCTCTAGGTAGGGGCAGCAGGTTAGTATAATTTTTGGTGGTGCCCAGAATGGGTCCAAATCCCACCCCCATCCTCCCACACCTACCTAAGGCTCTGGGAGGGAGTTTGGGTGTGGGAGGGATGCAGGCTCTGGGAGGGAGTTTGGGTACTGGGTGTGGGCTCTGGGCTGGGGCAGTGGGTTGGGGTGCAGGAAGGGGTGGGGTTGCAGGTTCTGGGAGGAAGTTTGGGTGTGGGAGGGGTGAGGGGTTGGGCTCTGGGAGGGAGTTTGGGTGCAGGCTCTGAGCTGGGGCAAGGGGGTTGGGGTGCAGGAGAGTGTGCGGGGTGTGACGCTTACCTTGTGCAGCTCCCAAAAGTGACCAGCACACCCATCTGGCAGTGGCTCCTAGGTGTGGGGGAGAGGGGTTCTCTGCACACCGCTGCTCACAGGCACTGCCCCCGCAGCTCCCATTTACTCATAGGGCTGGTCTACACTACGGGGGGAAATTGATCTAAGATACGCAACTTCAGCTACGTGAATAACGTAGCTGAAGTCGAAGTATCTTAGATCGAATTACCTACCGTCCTCACGGTGCGGGATCGATGTCCGCGGCTCCCCATGTCGAGTCCGCTACCGCCGTTCGGGTTGGTGGAGTTCCGGAGTCGACAGGAGCTCATTCGGGGATCGATATATCGCGTCTAGATGAGACGCGATATATCGATCCCCGAGAAATTGATTGTTACCCGCCGATACGGCGGGTAGTGAAGACATAGCCTCAGACTCATAGACTTTAAGGTCAGAAGGGACCATTATGATCATCTAGTCTGACCTTCTGCACAATGCAGGCCACAGAATCTCACCCAGCCACTCCTGTAACAAACCCCTAACCTATGAGTTATTGAAGTCCTCAGATCATGGTTTAAAGACCTCAAGGTGCAGAGAATCCTCCAGCAAGTGACCCATGCACTACGCTGTAGAGGAAGGCAAAAAACCTCCAGGGCTTCTGCCATTCTGCCCTGGAGGAAAATTCCTTCCCAACCCCAAATATGGAGATCAGTTAAACCTGAGCAGGTGGGCAAGACTCACCAGCCAGCACCCAGGAAAGAATTCTCTGTAGTAACTCAGCTGCAGTTCCTGGCCAGTGGGAGTTGCGGAGTCAGCACTCAGGGTGGGGGCAGCACGTGGAGACACTCCCAACCCCAGGCCATAGGGCCGTTCCGGCTGATTCCGGGAGTGGCACAGAGCGAGGCCGGGCAGGAAGCCATCTTAGTCCTGCTGCACTGCCAGTGGTGGCGGCGGTGGCAGGGGGCCCCCAGGCCCTTTTAAATTGCCCGGGGGCAGCAGGCGAGTCTGGGAGACACTCCGGGGGAGGCACACGGGAGTGGCAGGGCGGTCTGGGGAGAGACCCAGCCCTGAACATTGGTGGAGCCGGGCCCCCAGGCCCTAAATATTCCTGGAGCCTGGGCACCACGGGCCCATACAACTCGCCGCCCCTCCCTCTAGGTGCATCTACACTTGCCATTGGTTTTTTGCCACTATTCAAACTATGGTACAGGTGCACCAGTCCAGTGCTAGCAATTATGTAAATGCTCTTATGGACAGAGCTCAGGATTTTTTTACACAGATGTAACGGAAACCTGCATCTTAATTCCGTCCATGGAGAACACGAGAGGAGTGGTGTCTGCAGGAGTGGAGTGAGTGTGGTTTAATGCATTTCTGTCGTGCTTTCAGATGGAGTAAGTGTATGCGGCTTGGGCAGAGAAACACTTCATTTAAAACCATAAGTGGCGGTGGGACCAAGCTAACTGCAGCTGTTGTTGGCAGCAGGGGAGGCTCTATGTTTTTTGCTGCCCCAAGCACAGCAGTCAGGGAGCCTTCGGCGGCGCGCATGCTGACAGTTCGCTGGTCATGCGGATTCAGCAGCGTTTCTGTGGGTGATCTGCCAGTCCCGCGCCTTCAGCACCCGCCGCCAAATTGCCGCCGAAGCCGCGGGACTGGTGGACCTTCCGCAGGCATGCCGCTGAAGGCTGCCTGACTGCCGCCCTCACGGCGACCAGCATGCCGCCTCCGTGCCTTGCCGCCCCAGGCATGTGCTTGCTGTGCTGGTGCCTGGAGCCACCCCTGGTTGGCAGAGCTCCTGCGGAGATGTACATTTGCTAGTAAGGTTTTGTCCCATTTGTTGTATTTTATGATTGTTGCAAAGCCTAGATTTCATACCCGTGGAGTAAAATGGGGTACTGAGGACTACAAAGGGCTAGTGGCTTTTTTGTAGCTTAGGTTCATAACCCTTTTTATAGTCAGTTAAAAACTCTGTGATTAATTTATTGCAAAGCCAATATTTATATCTATGGATTGCTCTGCTGTTAAGGCAGGCCTTCCCATACTTTGATAGTGTGGGTGGCTACTTATTACTGAGATCTCCTTGCAGTCCTGAGTCCCTCTCCCCCGTAGCAATGTGGAGGGGGAAAAGGAACCTTAGAAAAGTATTACGGCAAGAAGGCGAAGCTAAGGCAACCTTATTAGAAAACGCTGCTCACAGTGTGCTTTGTGCTGGGATGAGGGAAGTGCATGCATCTTGGCCCCCAGATCTGTATGCGCCCATCTGTGGGTTCTAAGAACTGGATTCTAAGAATGGCTTCTTCCCATCATTTGCATAACATCACATGAGGTAGCCCAGTAGTGGGAGTGAGCGGGGTGGCTGGAAAACCAGAAAAGGCACTTCTGCTTTTCCAGTTTCTTTTTCATCTGTTCCTGTGCTCCTAATTTTCTAGCGGCCCTCTGCTCAGGAGCACTAAGGGTGGGATTGCTCTGAGTTGAAGTGGTGTGGAAGTGCCCTGCCCCCAGTGCAGCTCCGGGAGAGATGCCCATGAGTACTGCACACTTCCCAGTGTGCAGGGGGAAGGGAAGTTTTAAGAAAGGATCAACTTTTAGGATGGTGCAGCCTGCTCCTTCCACTGGCATACCCTGTTCACTCTGCAGGTAGTGCAGGTATTGGGGCAGGGCCATGGCCACCTTCCTCTCTGCTCCCCTTTGGGGTGACATTCATCCCTGGGAGTGCCTGGCAGCACCTGCACCACCTGAGTATACTGTCTGAGATTGCCCTGGGCCTTTTGAGTTGCATATAATGGAGAAGGGGGCTCTTCCTTCTCCCACCTACTCACTTGAGGGTAGGGTGACCAGACAGCAAATGTGAAAAATTGGGACGGGGGTGGGGGTAATAGGAGCCTATATAAGAAAAAGACCCAAAAATCGGGACTGTCCCTATAAAATCAGGACATCTGGTCACCCTACTTGAGGGTCAGGAACAATCTGGCTCCATGTATAGAAGGAGAGCATCAGCTGGTGGTTCATTTCAATGAGATGATAATCCCCCTGGAAAACAGTTCTGATTCAGAATCTCCCTATGCTATGAAGGAATAATATTGAGGGGCTCACTGGTGCAGGGGTTTGCCTGCAGCAAAATAATTTCATGCTGCTCTGTTCCAAGTGCCTGATGCCTGATGGCTGAGATCCCTTCTCATTTTCATTTTAGTGTGTAGTGTATCTGATTCACTCCATGTTTGTCGAAAGGAGCAAACCCCTCATTGATTATCATTATCCAGCCAAGAGCATCTCCAAAACATCCTGACTTTGCATTTCTCACAAAGGGAGCACTTCATTTTACCCCTGCCTGTTACTGCTCTTCTTTGGTCTGCGTGCTCCTAAAAACCTTTTCTCTGCTGTGCTGCTCAAGGGTCACCAGGTGGGAATACGAAGAACAGTTAATGGGAAGGAAACTGGGGAAAGGAGAAGTTAGAGTAAATGTTTTTCCATTTAACGGCCAAGGGATTTCCCCATTACTGTTGCTAACTCAGGCTCTGATTTGTTGTTCCAGACACCAGCTGTAGCCTGGACTCCCTGGGGTAGATGTTAACGTTACCCTGACTTACATATGTAAGCAAGCCCACCGCGCTGGTCCCTCTTTGTCTCTGACAGGTTTCCTAGAAATGTAGCTTAACCAAACATTGCTTTATATTTATAATTGGAGGTATGACAGACCCAGACCAGTGGGGTACAGGAGTCTAGTAGAGGGCAAATATACTGGTCACTGGATGAGTAGTTTTCTGTTCCCTGAGTGACCAGAGCAGGGGCTGCACTAGAGTAATCAGGAACCTGCTAGAACCAATTAAGACAGGCAGGATAATTAAGACATCTGGAGCCAATTAAGAAACTGCTAGAATCAATTAGGACAGGCTAGTTAATCAAGGCACCTGAGTTTAAAAAGGACCTCACTTCAGTTTGTGGTGTGTGTGTGAGGAGCTGGGAGTGGGAAGATAGATTGCTGGAAGACTGAGGAGTACAAGCATTGTCAGGAACCAGGAGAAAGGTCCTGTGGTGAGGATAAAGAAGGTGTTGGGAGGAGGCCCTGGGGAAGTAGCCCAGGGAGTTGTAGCTGTCGTTCAGCTGTTACAGGAGGCACTCTAGACAGCTGTAGTCCACAGGGTCCTGGGATGGAATCCGGAGTAGAGGGTGGGCCTGGATTCCCCACAAATCTCCCAACTCCTGATCAGACACAGGAGGAATTGTCCTGGGCTGTGGTTTCTACCAGAGGGGAAGGTCTCTGGGCTGTTTCCCGACCCACATGGTGAATCTGTGAGGTGAGCAAATCTGCCAATAAGCGCAGGATCCACCAAGGTAGAGGAGGAACTTTGTCACACCACTTACCATGGCTTCTAATTTACTGGCTTCTCTTTACTGCCTGCTGCAGTGCAAACATTCCTCTCGCTGGCGGGGCTCAGCTGCAGTGTTAGAGCAGAGGGCCTGGGGCTCAAGTGCCAGCCCTTTGCATGGGGAGGAATTTCACCCTGTGAGAGTGAATTGGTGCTTGCACAGTGCACTGGGCAGTGCTAGATGAGGAGAGCAAAGCTGGTAAAGGGAGAAGGGAAATAGAGTGGGAGGCTGTTAGAATTAGAGGAGGCGGCTGAGAAGCAGGAGAGCTGGGCTGGGAAGCGGAAGGACAGCAGTGAAAGAAGGGCAGACGGAAGGTGGGCCAGCAGCCAATTCAATGCATTATGTGTGAAACCACCCACAGTCCAAGTTTCAAGGTAAAGACAGTGATGTCAAGAGGTTGCTGGGCTCTGGAGAGCTCGTTGGGTGCGATGAATTGGACAGCCCAGCTTAACCCCTGTGATCTCTGCTGAGCCGGGCCAGCTGGGGACTGGAAGAGCAAAGGCAGTTGGGAACTTCTCATCTGACAAATACAGTTAATAATCAAACAAGAAATCTATTATTATTTATGTATTGACTTGTATTGCAGTAGCACCTAGATTCTCCCTCACCCCCCCACCAAGGTCAAGGCCTTGTGGTGCTAGAACTTGACATATATAGTAGGAGACAGTCCCTGCCCCAAGCAGTTTATGGCCATGACATGCCATGTCAATAGAAATGGCAGACAGAGTGGAAGAAAAGAAGTATCATCCCCCTTGTACAGATGGGGAGCTGAGCACAGAGTGGCTAAGTGACTTGCCTAAGGTCGCCCAGACAGTGTATGGCAGAGCCAGCCATCCCACCTCTCCCAAATGCCAGTCCAAAGCCTCAACCCAGGGCTTAAATTCTCAGAGATTATTTCCCAGAGTCCCCCAGGCCTCCCCTATTCGAGGCTCCGGGCTTCAGCTGTGGCATGGGGGAGCTTGGGGTTTCAGCCCTGCGACAGGCACCAGGGTTCATGCAGGTTTGAAAATATTTGCTGGAGCTCTGCTTTGGTGGGCTCCAGCTGAATTTAAGCCCTGCATCAACTACAAGACCATCCTTCTTCATCCTAACAGCCTCCTGAGGCAGGCAGATTAGATCAGAGAAAATCTAAGGCCGATGAGTAACCCTTGAAAATCAGTTTCACGGTTGTTTTAAGGTGTAGCCTCTAATAATAGCTGCTTAAATCAGCTGTAAAATGGAAACATAGGGATTGCCGTGCTGGAACAGAGCAGTGGCCTTTACTGTTGCCTTCGAGTTGCCTTCTCTGACAGTGGTCAGGACCAGCTCTTTCAGAAGGCACAAGAAACCCTGAAACAGCAGTGCAAATAGGATGGTACTCTCCAGTATGCAGTAACAGCCAGGACCGTAGCAACAAAGAACGTGGCCCCCTCCGAACATATGTCCAGGGCCCCTTACAATGCAGAAACTGGAATGCGGTATTTATTTTATACAATATACAGGGTTCATATTATGTATACATAGGCCTACAGTGTACATGTATTCCGTATTTACGCAAAGCGCTTCTTTTGAGCCTTGTTCTCCGCAAATTGGTTAATCGATGCATCATAGTCCAGAGATCTGGCAATCTTGTTTTCAATTGAGATAACTGCAAGCGCAGAAAGCCTGTCTTTTGTCATGGTTGAGCGTAGGATATTCTTGATCAGTTTCATTCTGCTGAAGCTCCTTTCAGCACCGGCAACAGTAACTGGTGTGGTCAGAAGAATTCTGATGCAAATGCAAAGATTCGGATATATCTCCTGAAGGCTGTTCTTGTATATGTACGTTAAAAAATTGTTTGCCATGACAAGTCCTCTCTCTTTCTCGATGACATAAATAAAACGATTCAATTCCATTATGAGTTCGTTGGCATCAATGTCTCCCATTTTTCTTTAAAAATTTTTGCTGTGATTCTCCAGTTCATTTTCTCTGTGACACTGCTTCAGGCTGTTAGCGTTGTACAGAAATCCAAACAACTTTATACCACTCCACAAGTTGGTCAAATCGTGACGAAACAGAAGGTTTGGCCTGATCAGTGAGAACAAGAAAGAACTGCGATTTGAATTTTTCTTCAGCAGAAAGACGACTCGAATCATCAGCACATTCGTAATCAAACATTCTCTTCTTACGTCGCACCCTGGTTTCTGGAAACACCTGCTCAATACCCATATGCTCTGCTATTTCACATGCATTTGTGACCACAGAGTTATATCCTGTATTTCGATAGTCTTCCCAAAACTTCATTGTAGCACCGACTTCTGTCTGCAGTACGTCAATTGACACGTCTGGTGACTGAATTAATTTGCTGGTTTTATTGACGTGAAATAGTATATCGTACCACATGTACACAGTCAGAACAAAAGGCCACGTAGTAACATGGTCTAAAAGCGCACCGGCTTCTGTTGCTGTATTGCCATCTTTCTTTTCGAGCGCATATTCTTGCAAAGATGACAAAGCATTGCACAATTCTTCAAGGTGATAACGCAATGGCTTCACAGCATCAATTCTCGACTCCCAACTAGTGTCCGATAACCCTTTAACAGATATTGGCATATGTTCTTGAAGTATATCCCAACGTGAAGGTGACGAAGAAAAGATAACGTATATTCTGTTAATCAGACCAAAAAAGTCAACAGCATATTTCGATGACTTTGCTGCGTCTGAGATCACAAGATTCCAAGTGTGAGCTCCACATGGTACATACAAGGCCCGGTCATTTATTTCTAGCATGCGGGCTTGAGCTCCTTTATTCTTTCCTCTCATATTTGTGCCATTATCATAAGCTTGGCCTCTCATGTCAGCAATGTCTATTCCTAAGTTGTTTGCCTTTTCAAGAAACGCTTCTAATAAGCTCTTGCCAGTTGTATCATGAACATTAAGAAAACCAACAAACGCTTCACGAATATTGACACCATCTTCACCGCTGCATTCAACAAAGCGTAACACCACAGACATCTGTTCTTCATGTGACACGTCGGGAGTACAGTCCAAAATAACTGAATAATATTTTGCTTTTTTAAGCTGCGCTATGTTGGCCTCTTGAATGTTACTGGCAACAAGTTGAATCAGCTCGTTTTGGATCTGTGGACTGAGGTACTGAACATGTGTCTCTGCCTTCTTAATCCTCTGTAAAAGTTCGCTGAGGACAGTATCATACTTTGCAAGCAATTCAAACAGTCCCAAAAAGTTGCCATTTGAAGGATCGCCGAGCTTTTCATTACTTCCTCGAAATGCCAAGTTTCTTTCGGACAAGAAAATAACGACATCAACCATGCATTTGACAACATTTCTCCAGAAATCTCTTTCTTTCAGAAAAGCCTGCAATTCGAGTTGGTCAATAGATGTACGGTTTACTATGCCTGACCGAAGGTCAAACCATTTCACCATACAGTCTTGATGACCGTTGCCTGTTTCATGCTGCTGAAGTCTTTTTGACAGTGCTTCCAAGCAGATGTTCCATGACGTAGCGGTATGTCGCCAGTGCCAAATAATTTACAACAAAAACAAAAAATGGCATCTTTCTGAACTGAGTACATTAACCATGAACGTCTTATTTTCTCGCCATTTGCCATGGTTTGATAGAAATGAGTACTTGTGAACCTCCGTCTTTCCTCGTTAAATGGAAATTCGTAACTTTCATTCTGCTGCGGTGGGCCATGTGCAACAATGTCACACACTTGCCTGTCCGATATTATAGACGGCCAATCTCCTGGATCATCAGTCAGTGGTTCAGATTCAGATACTTCTTTCCCGGCAGCAGCTGGAATATCTGTCACAGTTTGTTTGGTAGAACAACTGGCTTCACCTTCGACCTCACTTTAAGCACTTCTGGATACTTCTGGATACGATTCGTCGCTACTAGCACTGTCCGTTTCATGTGCCTGTACTTGTACGTTGGATTGCAGCGCAAAATACGTTGACAACTTTGGAATTTTCTCAAGTTCCTTCTTGGCATCTTTTGCTGCCTTTCGTTTACTAGCTCCGCTCTTATATGTTCTCTTAGACATCACAAAGCACGCTTCTGCGTTGGAAACGAATAGTTTCAAACGATAAAAAATTAAACAACTAAATTAATAACATTTATCCGCCGACCGCCATTATGAACGCAAATACACATTCTTTGAATAGGTCCAACTAAAATTCGAAACTGACCAACAGACAACTGATGTAGCCAATAGCATTATGATGTATCATAATGACTTCGCGGTTTTGTCAGTAAAACCGACATGGATTGTGCAATAGCGTCAATAAATGTCACTTACCTAGTTATACCTTACATTTTTTTTGCCACTTTTAGGGGCCCCCTTCCTTGCGGGACCCCCTCCGGTCGGAGGGTAAGGAGGGCGCTAGCTACACCTCTGGTAACAGCAAGAGATTTTTAGGGGGTATGGGGTACCAGAAAGACTTGGGGCTACCAACCCCTCTGGGGGGGAGGGATGGCTGCACTCTGCTTCTTAAAGGAGCAGAACACAGCTAGGAAGGGCATTCATTCTTTATATGGCTTTAACAGCACAATGCATATGCTAACAAACTTAAACAAAGGCTTTAAGTTTGTTTGCATCTATATTGTGCTGTTAAATTGGTCAGGAGTCCTCAAGGAGGAGGGGTGGACTGAAGGTGTTTAAACAGTGGTTTTTTATTCTGTTTCTCCCCATTGGTCTGAATTATCTATGACATTCATACTGCATAATGTCAAGTCCAAATCATTAGAGAAATGCCTCTGCTTGCACTGACCAGAGGATGTTTGGATTCTGATGTCAGCCCAGTTCTGCAGCCTGAGAGGAATCAGGTGTTGTCCACAGTGTACGTAGATTTTTTCTTTGCAGCCAAACTAGTCTAACATGCATTGCTAACTCAAAATGAAGCAGCAAAAAAAAAAGCCTAATTTTCCAGCTTTGTGGGTGACAGAACTATAAGTGAAGATTATAACACCCTTAATGCCACTGACAACCTTAAACCAGCTGCCCCAGGAATCTGCAAAGAATTTTGCTGAAAATATGTTCCTCATCTTAGCAACGGAGCTAAGACTTATCACACATCCACCTACCTTTATTTGAATGACACTCCTTCTGATCTGACAGCTCAGGCATTGTCAGTTTCATTTAGAACAAGTTACAAACTTGGAACCTAATCCTGTAAACCCTTAATCATTTGATCAATCCCACTGAAGACAATGGGACTATTTGCATGTCTATGGACCACTTTTGTTGTAAGAGTTTCAGAAGTCTGTTCTGTTCCTATAAAGGAAGTTGAATCTCCCATTGAAATGAAATGTTTGGGTACAATATCACAATGCCATTTAGGACACAGTTCTACTTAAAATTTGGCTTTTAATAAGTCATATATATGTTGAAATGGCTTCTCACCCAACTCCCACATTCCATATAAACAGGCTGAAATACTACATATTTGGGGGGGAAGTGAGTAGTTAAGCATGTTGATGTTTGTATATACAAACACCCATTTCATCACTGTACTGGAAAATATAGCTGAACTCAATTTTCTATGGAATTTGAAGAAAGTATAACAGCCCCAATTGTTTTTTATGTTAATCAGTGTGAAACTGAAAAAAACAACATGCCTTCTAAGAGAAAAGAATGAGTCCACACTTACTGGAAAAAAAAATTCCTTCCAACTGGTGTTCAGAAGAGTGCTACAAGACACATACATAACCTCATGAGCAGAAGGTGGAAAGAATACCCTCCCACATTATGACCAGCAAAATAATTATAATAATAATTAATAAAATCTCAAAGGGGCAGAGGTTCACACATTTGCAAACCTAAAAACCTGTGTTATGCTTTAAGCCACCTCAGCACATACCAGGTTTATGAACATTAAAAAGTTACCTGCAAAGGAACATTGAAGCCCATTAACCTGAATGTGTGCCAGCCAGTATGCCCTCATTGACTAAAGGTGCAGTCACACCTGAACAGCTAAAAATTAATCTTGCCCTTTTGAGCTAAACAGAATCATGTCACTGGCTCCATCACTGTTGTTACATAACAGATGGTGCTGGCACATAGGGTCTCCGGTATGTGGTGTGATTTTTTTTTCCAGAATCTCTTTTGGGAATAGTCATGTAGGTGAAATAGCTGGTATTTATGATTATGCTATGTCTATGCATGTATATTCATCTTGGTATCTGAAGTTATGAATATTAGCTATGTTTACTACCTGTTTGCTCCTGTGGTAATGCCCTCAAGCGAGCACATGAAGAATAATTCAAGTTGAATGGCCCATTAAGGAGCACTTAGCTCACAATGGACCATGGAAAATGCCTGTCTACACTTAATGGACTTTTTGTGAATGTTCTAACTAGAATGGGGGGGGGCGGTTAGACATGTAACTTGCCCATGTGACTTCAAACACCATCTTTCACAGTAAGAACAGATTTCCCTTTACTTGGCAGAAGCTAAAAGACCCTGGCCTGGAAACATCCATTTAGCCTCTTTCCTCCTCTGGCCTCTGGACTATGATCATATACTAATGGGAGCATTCTAACTAAGGGACTGAGGACTTTAAGGTAATCTGGAGCCTTCACATTTCCTTTGCAGATGGATTTATGAGTTGGATATGGTACAGAGACTGTTCTAGCCTCATTGATTGCTGATTTCTCCCTTGCAATGGACAAAGATCAGATGTCTGCTGACATTCTCACATGAGTCAGCAGCCTTTGATACCTGTGGTATAAGCAACATAGCTCTTGCTTGAGTGGTTTGGTTCTTTCCTCTCCAAATGTCACAGCCTGTTCCCATTGAACTCAATAGCAAAACTCCTTTTGATTTCAATGGGAACAGGATTTGGCCCCAAGAGATCAGATAATGTGATTTTGATCAATTGATTATCTGTCCAGAGACAGTTCTCATGTATGTTCTGCCAGACTGATTTTAATTGCCCCTCTAGTATGTAATGTAGAGGAAAATAATAAAGCAATTTGGGCTGTAGTTCTAACAAGATGTACATGGCATAGACAGTTATATGCATAGGTGCAGACTCTGTGGGTGCTCTGGGGCTGGAGCACCCATGGGGAAAAATTGGTGGGTGCTCAGCACCCACTGGCAGCTCCCTTCCCTTCCCCTCCCTGCCCCAGCATGCCTCCTCCCCTGAGCGTACTATCCCCGCTTCTCCTCCCAGCGCTTGGCCGCCGTGAAACAGCTGTGTCATGCCAGGTGTAACAAGCTGTGGGAGGGAGGGGGACGAGTGGGAATGTGGCGTGCTCAGGGGAGGAAGCAGGGAAGAGGTGGGGCTTGGGCGGGGCTTTGGTGAAGGAGTCCAATGGGGCAGGGAGGGGGCGGAGTTGGGGCAGGGCCAGAGGTGGGGGGCATGAGCACCGACTGGTGCCAGGAGAAGTTGGCGCCTATGGTTCTATGCCTCTTTTCCATCGAACCCAGATGGCGCAGCATCTTTGCTTTCCTAGTGCATGGTGGAGAGCAATACTTAGATAAAGGCAAGCTGGCAGAAGCTTAGTTTGGACATAAGGGAGGCACTGACAGTGTGTTAAGGGAAAGTGGGGTAATTATCCTTCTTTCATTTAAGAATGAATTTGGGTGTGCTGCTGGATCCTCAATGATACCTGGAAGTACAGGTGGCACCAGGGGCCCAAAGTATCATTTTACAACTGCATAGACTTTCAGGTCAGAAGGGACCATTATGATCTTCTAGTCTGACCTTCTGCACAATGCAGGCCACAGAATCTCACCCACTCACTCCTGTATCAAACCCCTGACCTATGTCTGAGCTATTGAAGTCCTCAACTTGTGGTTTAAAGACTTCAAGGTGCAGAGAATCCTCCAGCAAGTGACCCATGCTGCAGAGGAAGGCAAAAAAACCCCAGGGCCTCTGCCAATCTGCCCTGGAGGAAAATTCTTTCCTGACGCCAAATATGGTGATCAGCTAAACCAAGACTCACCAGCCAGACACCCAGGAAAGAATTCTTTGTAGTAACTCAGATCCCACCCTATCTAGTGTCCATTACAGGCCATTGGGCATATTTACCGCTAATAGTCAAAGATTAATTAATTGCCAAATTAGGCTATCCCAACATACCATCCCTTCCATAAACTTATCAAGCTTAGTCTTGCAGTCAGATATGTCTTTTGCCTCCACTGCTCCCCTTGGAAGGCAATTCCAAAACTTCACTCCTCTGATAGTCTAATTTCAAGTCTAAACTTCCTGATGGACAGTTTATATCCATTTGTTCTTGTGTCCACATTGGTACTGAGCTTAAATAATTCCTCTCCCTCCCTGGTATTTATCTCTCTGGTATATTTATAGAGAGCAATCAATCTCCTCTCAGCCTTCTTTTGATCAGGCTAAACAAGCCAAGCTCTCCGAGTCTCCTTTCATAAGACAGGTTTTCCATTCCTCGGATCATCCTAGTAGCCCTTCTCTGTACCTGTTCCAATTTGAATTTATCCTTCTTAAACACGTGTGACCAGAACTGCACACAGTATTCCAGATGAGGTCTCACCAGGGGTGAGCTGGAGCCGGTTCGCACGGGTTCGCGCGAACCCGTTGTTAAATTTAGAAGCGGTTTTAGAACCGCTTGTTAACTAGCTTCCCTGCGAGGGAAGCTTTGATGGGCTCTGCCTGGGAAGCCTGTAATTCCTCCTCCCGGCCGCCGGGGGGCGCTGCGCTGTGCTGCGAGAGCCATGTGAGCTGCCTCCTGGCCCTGTTGCTGCTCCTGCTCTTTGGACCTCTGGCCCTGGGGCTCCGGCTGCTCCCAGCCGCTCCCCCCGTGTGAGTAGCTGCGTCCCTCCCCCGCCTTCCCTGCCCACAGCCAGCCCCTGCCCCCAGCCAGCCCCAGCCAGCCCCTGCCCCCAGCCCCAGCCACCCCCTGCCCCCAGCCGCCCCCTGCCCCCAGCCAGCCCCACCCCCTGCCCCCAGCCCCAGCCCCTGCCCCCAGCCAGCCCTAGCCACCCCCTGCCCCCAGCCAGCCCCAGCCAGCCCCTGCCCCCGCCAGCCCCTGCCCCCAGCCGCCCCCTGCCCCCAGCCAGCCCCAGCCACCCCCTGCCCCCAGCCAGCCCCAGCCACCCCCTGCCCCCAGCCCCAGCCCCTGCCCCCAGCCAGCCCCAGCCCACCGCCGCCCCCTGCCCCACCCCCTGCCCACAGCCGCCCCCTGCCCGCAGCCAGCCTCTGCGCCCTGGCACCCCCCGCCAGCCGCTGACCCCTGCCAGCCCCCTGGCAACATCCTGCCCCCTGCCAGCCCCCTGCCCCCAGCCAGCCCCCTGCCCCCAGCCAGCCCCCTGCCAGCAGCCAGCCCCTGCCCCACCCCCTGCCCACAGCCGCCCTCTGCCCACAGCCACCCCCTGCCACAGCCACCCTCTGCCCGCAGCCAGCCTCTGCCCGCAGCCCCTGCCACAGCCACCCCCTGCCTGCAGCCAGCCTCTGCCCACAGCCGCCCGCAGCCACCCCCTGCCCACAGCCACCCGCAGCCCGCCCGTCTGCATCACCTGCCCACAGCCAGCCCGTGTCACTCCCTGCCTCCAGCTAGCCCTGCCCCATGCCCCTATCTGCAGCCAGCCCCACATCCACTGGTGCCCTGCAGTTCCCAGGGCAGTAACCCTGCACACCTGCTTTAATGAGGGGGGAGCAGCTGGGACCCACACATGTGCACACCCTAGAGTGACCAGACAGCAAGTGTGAAAAATCGGGACGGGGGTGAGGGGTAATAGGAGCCTATATAAGAAAAAGACCCAAAAATTGAGACTGTCCCTGATCACCACCCACACTTGTGAAACGGAGCTCATTTCTAGTTCAGCCCCATCTTTTTAAAAAAAAACTTTAGGTAGGGTTAAAATACATCTGTATTTTCCTGGACATGTCAGGCTTTTCGGTTCTTAATCACCTCCTGGGAAAATATGGACGTATGGTAAGTCTATTGGTACAAAAAATACATGCTGTCGCACATCCCTTAAATCAGAACTTTTTATAGGGAACCCGTTGTTAAATCAGAACTTTTTATAGGGAACCCGTTGTTAAGATTTTGGCAGCTCATCACTGGGTCTCACCAGTGCCTTATTTAACGGTACTAACACCTCCTTATCTTTGCTGGAAATACCTCGCCTGATGCATCCTAAAACTGCATTAGCTTTTTTAACGGCCATATCACATTGGTGGCTCATAGTCATCCTGTGATCAACCAATACTCCAAGGTCCTTCTCCTCTTCTGTTACTTCCAAGTGATGTAACAAAAATGTTACTTTCAGTTTATAACAAAAATTCTTGTTGTTAATCCCTAAATGCATGACCTTGCACTTTTCACTATTGAATGTCATCCTACTACTATTACTCCAGTTTACAAGATCCTACAGGAAGATCTGGATGACATCTTGGTCCCTCTCTGTATTGGCAATACCTCCCAGCTTTGTGTCATCCACAAACTTTATTAGCACATTCCCACTTTTTGTGCCAAGTAATAAAAAGATTAAATTGGTCCCAAAACCGATCCCTGAGGAACTCCACTAGTAACCTACTTCCAGCCTGACAGTTCACCTTTCAGTATGACCCATTGTAGTCTCCCCTTTAACCAGTTCCTTTATCCACCTTTCAATTTTCATATTGATCCCCATCTTTTTCAATTTAGCTAATAATTCCCCACATGAAACTGTATCAAATGCCTTACTGAAATCGAGGTAAATTAGATCCACTGTATTTCCTTTGTTTAAAAAATCTGTTAGCTTCTCAAAGAAGGAGATCAGGTTGGTTTGGTACAATCCACCTTTTGTAAAACCATGTTGTATTTTGTCCCAATTACCATTGACCTCAATATCCTTAACTACTTTCTCCTTCAATTTTTTTTCCAAGTCCTTGCATACTACAGATGTCAAACTAACAGGCCTGTAGTTACCCAGATCCAGGGGCGGCTCTAGGATTTCCGCCACCCCAAGAACGGCGGCACGCCGCGGGGGGCGCTCTAGTGGTCGCCGGCCCCGCGGCTCCGGTGGACCTCCCGCAGACGTGCCTGTGGAGGGTCCGCTGGCCCCGCGGCTCCAGTGGACCTCCCGCAGGCACGCCTGCGGATGCTCCACCGGAGCCGCGGGACCAGCGGCCCTTCCGCAGGCACGTCTGCGGGTGGTCTATCGGAGCCGCGGTCCCAGCGGACCTTTGGTCCACCGGAGCCGCCTGCCGCCCTCCCACTGGGACGCCGCCCCAAGCGTGCGCTTGGCGCGCTGGGGTCTGGAGCCGGCCCTGCCCAGATCACTTTTTTTTTCCATTCTTAAAAATAGGAACTACGTTAGCAATTCTCCAGTCATATGGTACAACCCCTGAGTTTACAGATTCATTAAAAATTTTTGCTAGTAGGCTTTCAATTTCATGTGCCAGTTCCTTTAATATTCTTGGATGAAGATTATCTGGGCTCCCTGATTTAGTCTCATTAAACTGTTCGAATTTGGCTTCTACCTCGGATGTGGTAATATCTACCTCCATATCCTCATTCCCATGTGTCATCCTGCCATTATCCCTAAGCTCCTCATTAAAGACTGAGGCAAAGTATTTGTTTAGATATTGGGCCATGCCTAAATTGTCCTTGACCTCCACTCCATCCTCAGTATTTAGCTTTCCCACTTCTCCTTTCTTTGTTTTCTTCTTATTTATATGGCTATAGAACCTTTTACTGTTGGTTTTAATTCCCTTTGCAAGGTCCAACTCTACATGACTTTTGGCCTTTCTCACTTTATCCCTACATGTTCTGACCTCAATAAGGTAGCTTTCCTTGCTGATCACTCCCATCTTCCACTCCTTGTAGGCTTTCTGCTTTTTCTTAATCACCTCTCTGAGATGCTTGCTCATCCAGCTTGGTCTACAACTCCTGCCTATGAATTTTTTCCCCTTTCTTGGGATGCAGACTTCTGACTTAAAGTAAATTCAGGCCTCCTCTGCCTTTAGATCCACAGGTTCTTCAGTCCAATCCACTTCCCTAACTAATCTCTTTATTTTTTTTAAGTTAGCCCTTTTGAAATAAAAAACCCTAGTCCCGGATCTATTTTTGTTTATCCTTCCATTTAGTTTGAACTGAATTAGCTAACGATACCTCAAACCAAGGTTGTCCCCTACAACCATTTCTTCTATGAGGTCCTCACTACTCACCAAAACCAAATCTAAAACGGTATCCCCTCTTGTTGGTTCAGCAACTACTTGGTGAAGGAATCCATCAGCTATCGCACTCAGGAAAATCTGAGCCCTATTATTATTACTAGCACTTGTCCTCCAGTCTATATCTGGGAAATTAAAGTCTCCCATGATCACACAATTCCCATTAGTATTTACTTCATTAAAAACATTAAAAAGGTCTCCATCCATATCCAAATCAGATTCCGGCGGTCTGTAGTGCTTGAGGTGTGCTAT
This sequence comes from Mauremys mutica, assembly GCF_020497125.1. NCBI lineage: Eukaryota > Metazoa > Chordata > Testudines > Geoemydidae > Mauremys > Mauremys mutica. Next base: position 65,783,558 of record NC_059079.1, read on the forward strand.
CTCAGGGGAGGCTCTAGTAGCTTTCTTCCCCAATGTGATTTTTGCCCAGACAGACTCTGTCTTATCCATTCCATCACTTCTTATTTCTTTACAGTCTACCTCATCATTGATATACAATGCTACTCCACCACCTTTGCCTTTATTACTATCTTTCCTAAACAGTACATACCCTTCAATACCTGTACTCCAGTCATAACTACTATTCCACCATGTTTCTGTTATCCCTCTAATATCTGGTGTCACTTCCTGTACCAATAGCTCTAGTTCCTCCATTTTGTTACCTAGGCTCCTCGCATTAGTGTACAAACATCTTAATTTTTGCTGTTTGGCTTCTCTCACATTCTTTGCCTGATTAGGCTCAGACATTCTACTGCCAGCATCACCTATTAGACTGGTGTCTACACTACCCTTCCTCCTTATGTCCATTCTTCTACCTATGGCTGTATCCTTTCTTACTTCGTTTTCTTCCCTCTCAGTGTTAAAATTCTGGCGTGGAGATTACCTAGACATCTCCTATCCATCTCCCCCCGCCCCCAATTCCTAGTTTAAAGCTCTCTTAATCAGTTGTGCCAGCCTCCATCCTAGAAGTCTATTTCCCTCCCTATTCAGGTGAAGTCCATCCCGAGAGAACAGTCCTCTGTCCGTGAATGCCTCCCAGTGGCCATACATCCCAAAGCCCTCCTTATAGCACCACTGCCTGAGACATCTGTTGATCATCATAATTTTGTCAGACCTTTGTTGCCATTCTCTAAGAACAGGCAGAATCCCACTGAAGATCACCTGAGCCTTGATTTCCTTAAGCGTCTTCCCCAGTCTGGCATAGTCTCCCTTGATATGTTCCAGCAACAAATGCAGTTGTAAAATTTTAGACAGGTAAGGGGGGTGTCAGAGGGGATGGGGAGAGCCTGGGGACCCTGGGCTGGGGGCAGGGCAGGGAGGAGTCACATGGAGGGTCATGTGGAGCGGTCACATGCCCTCCCTTGTTTCCCTCCCATGAGTGCAGTACTGGTAAGAAATGATTTCTACTTGCACCACTGCCCTGAAATGCGTAATTATGGAATAACCTGCCCACGTGGAAAGCTTATTCCTAACCTCACTAATCTCCTAAAGACAAAGCAGGGTAACGTGAAATTAATGATATAATAATATGCTCACCAGAGCATAAATACATGCTATGAGATATCAGACCTTTTCTCCCTGGGATACCTCAGAGCAAGAGGATTTATGAACTGGCCTGATTTTTGCACAGTGCTGAGTGCCTGTCCTTTGAAAATTAGGCATCTTAAGGAGGCTGAAGTTGGGCACCCACCAATCAAATCTTGGCTCCAGGTTATTAGCCAGGTAGAGTGACATGAATTACACCATTATTTGCAGCCGAACATAGGCGAGTCTGCAGCCAGACTAAAAACTGGGCCCTTATCTCAGCAACTTTCCACTTCTGAAGATGAATTCCAGTCCCGTGGGCCTTCCAGCTACCATTTGTCTGGATGGGTTTACTTCATTTTTTGAATGATTTTTTAGGCCTGGTCTACAATGGGGGTGGGGGGAGGAGAGTCGATCTAAGTTACGCAACTTCAGCTACGTGAATAACATAGCTGAAGTCGACGTACTTAGATCTACTTACCGTGGTGTCTTCACCGCGGTGAGTCGATTGCTTCCACTCCCCCGTCGACTCTGCTTGCGCCTCTCACCGAGCTGGAGTACAGGAGTCGACAGGAGAGTGCTCAGGATCAATTTATTGTGTCTAGATGTGATAAATCAACCCCCACTGGATCGATCGCTGCCCACCAATCCGGCGAATAGTGTACCCTGAAATTGTCATAATTCCTGCTGTTGGCACTGCTGGAATAATCTGTCACTGATGCAAATCTTCCCCCTAGAGATATCTGCTTCCCATTTCCTCTTCTTTGGATGGGCTTCAGCCTTAGAGCAGAAGACATTCCAGGGCATTCTTTCCCCATGATGGATACTGAATCCCCTCCCACTATTAATTTGGATGACATTTTTCAAAGCATCTTAAACAGATATTAGTCTGCAGCATGTTTGTATTATCACCAGTATTTGTTTTGTGAAAAAAGATCTTATGACTGTTTCCTCCTTGAAACCAGGGTGATGTGGCTACATTTATAGTGCTGTGTCCTTATACCCTGAATTTCACACATTTCTTTGAATTCCATTGAGTTCAATGGGTTTAGATGAAGCCCAAGGGAGAAGTTGTGAGAAATTGTTAGACTGAAAGGAGGGAGGAGATGCGGGAGGAGATTAGAGAAGAGATGTAGGTAGCAAGCAGAGCTCTGCCAAAAATTGAACATGATGTGGAAGGAGAGGGAAGCCAGTGAAGAGGATTGAACAAATCAGGAGATGTGGTCAGGGCAATAAGAAGGAAAGATGGTCTTGGTTGCAGCACTTAACACTCTCTTCCTTGTTGTGGGTCTCGCTTGCCTGACTGTTTTCCTCCTCCCACCCACCCCCCAGGTTTCATGTACTGCATGATGGATAATAACATGAGAACTCCCTTCTTGTTAAACTAAACTTATTTTTAAATTGAACTGGCTCTTTACTGAAGCATCTGCACCCCAGTGCAGAGTGTCATGGGGCATGTAGCATGCTGGGAGTACTGCATGCTGGGAGGCAGGTGCTGGAGGACCATTAAGCACTAGGTCCATCAGTCTCCAGCCCCCACTGAGCTCCTATCAAGACTCAGATACTGACGAATCACAAAAGATTGCTCTACTAGGGCTCCCAGTAGTAAGTGCAAAATACCCTGTTTGATCCCCATCTGCACAGCCTCCCCGTCCGCAGGCTTTTCCTGAGTATGCACCTGTCATGGGCACTGCTGACAGCAACATGCTGCTTCCCAGCCCAGGTCTCAGCCTTTTCATCCCAGCTCCCACACAGCTCAGCTCTCCACAGCCAGCTCCCAAGCTGCTGCCTCTGGCCTGCTGCTCCTGCTTGTATGAAGCCTTTGCTTCCCTCCTCAGCCAGGTTCCTTCTGGTTGTACCTAGTGTGACGGGTTCCCTCTGGGGTGTAGGAGGAAGTGCAGGAGGGGGTTTGGGTGCTGCGTGCGGGCTCTGGGCTGGGACAGAGGGTGGGAGTGTGGGAGGGAGTGTGGGGCTAGGCTGGGGATGAGGAGTTTGGTGTGCAGCAGGCAGGCTGCCCCAGGGCTGGGGGCCAGGGAGGAGGTCTCTCCCCAGTCTTCTCCCCACCAGCAGCAGCAAGCTCTAGGGGAGGGAGAGCTCCTTCCTGGCCCCCCTGGCACGACACTCACCCAAGCCCCTCCAGGCTGCTGCTCAGGAGGTCCAGCCAGGATAACCCCCCCCTTGGAGTCACTTGCCAGAGGGCGGGGGGCCTGCCATGCGCCTCCTCCCTCCGCAGGTGCAGCAGCCCCCTCAGCCTGACCCCAGCGCTGCTCCCTTGTAGCCGACTGTGGCAGCAGCTGGTGAGGGAAGCGCAGGGTGGAGCTGCAGGGGGCAGCTTCCTGCTGCCCAGAGCAGGCAGGGATGCTCGGGATAGGTGCGCAGGGGCGGCAGGTGGAGCCGGGGGAGAGACCCGGCCCCGAACATTAGTGGAGCCAGGCCCCCAGGCCCTGAATTTTCTGGACTGCGGGCACCACGAGCCCATACAACTCGCCGTCCCTGAGTAGTAGCACACCAACTGCAGTTACAAGAAGGCTCTCTGTCTAGCTCCAGCATGGGAAGGCTACTCCCAGCTCTTCAGGCATGCACCCCCTCTGGAGTATGAATCCAAAATTATACTATCTTGCACTGCACAGGGAACTGTACAGCATAAACTCATAAAATTCACCCCCTCCCTCAATGTGGAAAAGAATATGCAAGATCCTGCTGCCCCTGAGTTATGGTTCCCACACACTTCACTCCAACTCACTGGGTTACATAAAGCAAAAACAAGTTTATTAAGTACAAAAGATAGATTATAAGTGATAGCAAACAGATCAAAGCAGATTACCTAGCAAATAAACAAAAATGCAAACTAAACTTAATATACTAAATAGATTGGATATGAATAGCAGATTCTCACCCTAAGAGATGATACAACCAGGCTGCAGATTCTTAAGGGGCAAGCTACACTTGCTTTACAGCTTGGATTCCCCAGGTGTTTCATTCACAGGCTAGAAATTCCTTTAGCCTGGGTCCAGCACTGCCCCCAGTTCAGTCTTTGTTCCTCAGGTGTTTCCAGGAATCTTCTTATGCGGGGAGCGAAGAACACTAGATGATGTCAGTCCCCGCCTTATATAGCTTTTGCGTATGGCAGGAACCCTTTGTTTCAAAGCTTAGTTCCCAGACTGGTCTTTGGAAAAATACTGCCATCCCAAGATGGAGTCCAGAGACATATGCTCTCATCACATGTCCTTGTAGAGTCATAGCAGCCGTCACTCACAGGCTGTTTGGAGCGTTCTCAGGAAGACTCACCAGGTGGGGGATAAGCTTCTCATAAGGCCTATTGTTTTCCCTAATGGCTCATTGTCCTGACCCACTATCTAGACTAAAAGCATCTTGTCTAGTGGGTGTTACCCAGGTGTAACTAGATTTGAAATACAGATACATAGTCAATATTCATAACTTTAGATACAAAAGTGATATATGCATACAAATAGGATAATCATATTAGCAAATCATAACCTTTCCAATGACATCTTACATGACTATCATGCATAAAATACATCATAATTATGTCAGAATCATATCATAATAATATCACTGTGAAGAATATGGGGTGCATTGTCACACCTCACTTTCCCATGCCTTGGAGTTTATGGAGCCCTTTGCTGGCTGGATGCTGCACTGGGGGTTAACCCACTGCCTGGGGCATTCATTACACTATTCTTTACAATTGCTCCAACTACCCCTTAGTCTTCCTAGCCACCTCAACACAGAGTGATTTCCTGGTGCCCGTCCAAACTCTTCCATTCTCAGTCCATGCTCCTTTTTCCAGTCCCTACGGAGGCTTCTATGGTTGTGATGACAGCATTTTGGCTAGAGGGAGGGAAGCTGTGAGAAAGAGGCTTGCAGTAGTCAAGATAAGCAATGCCTAAGTCATGGAAAAGGGATTGTGGTGAAGGGATAGAAAGAAGATACTTAGCATTGCTATAGAAGAAGGAGCTAATGAGAACCTAGGTGAGGAAAGTATAGCTTGGTGCAGGGGAGCTAGATGGGGCTAGTCCAATCCTGCTGCTTGCAGTAGCCAGCAAAACAAGAAACCTGCCCTTAGTGTACCTAATTGATTGTGCAATGGTGTATACTGAGGAGTGGGAGGGAATCCCCTGCTGGCGATTCATCTATGGCCTAAAGCATGAGACTCAATTACTGATATCATCATTAAGCTTGTATGTTTGGAAATATTATTACGATACAATTACCCAAGCTCTCTAACGATTCATACATCTTCTTTGGCCTGGTCTACACTACGCGTTTAAACCGGTTTTAGGAGTGTTAAACCGATTTAATGCCACACCCGTCCACACTAAGAGGCCCTTTATATCGATATAAAGGGCTCTTTAAACCGGTTTCTGTACTCCTCCCCAACGAGAGGAGTAGCGCTAATATCGGTATTACCATATCGGATTAGGGTTAGTGTGGCCGCAAATCGACGGTATTGGCCTCCGGGTGGTATCCCACAGTGCACCACTGACCGCTCTGGACAGCAATCAGAACTTGGATGCAGTGGCCAGGTAGACAGGAAAAACCCCGCGAACTTTTGAATATCATTTCCTGTTTGTCCAGCGTGGAGCTCCAATCAGCACGGGTGGTGATGCAGTCCGAAATCCAAATCCAAAAAGAGCTCCAGCATGGACCGTACGGATGTGATTGCTGTATGGGCAGGCAAATCTGTTCTATCAGAGCTCCGTTACAGAAGACGAAATTCCAAAGCATTTAAAAAAAATCTACAGACAGAGGCCACAGCAGGGACTCAGCACGCTGCTGCGTGACAAACGTAACGGAAAGCCAAAGAATCAAATGGACGCTCATGGAGGGAGGGGGGACTGAGGACTCAAGCTATCCCACAGTTCCTGCAGTCTCCGAAAAGCATTTGCATTCTTGGCTGAGCTCTCAATGCCTGTAGTGTCAAACACATTGTCCACGGTGGTTCAGGGCATAGCTCGTCAATTTACCCCCCTCACCCACCTCCAGAAGTAAAAGGGAAAAAAATCCTCTCTTGACTCTTTTAAATGTCACCCTATGTTTACTGAATGCTGCTGATAGACGCGATGCTGCAGCAGTCAACGGCAGCATCCTCGCCCCCCCTCAAGGGTGGCTGATGGTACAATATGGCTGATATCCATCAGCAGCAGCAGCAGCTTTGTGGCAGATGGTGCAGTGCAAAAGGACTGGTATCCATCCTCATCATCAGCCCGTGAGTGCTCCTGGCTGGCCTCCGGTGAGGTCGGCTGGGGGCGCCTGGGTAAAAAACTCCTGATCATTCCCAGTAGATGGTACAGTACGGCTGGTAACCATCTTCATCATAGCAACAGAGGGCTGAGCTCCATCAGCCCCCGCCTTTCATGTGTAAAGAAAAGATTCTGTTCTGCCTGGACTATCATAGCAGCGGGATGCGGGGCTCCTCTCCCCCACACTGCTTAATGTCCTGTCTGGACTATCATAGCAGCTGGAGGCTGCCTTCCCCTCATATCTCACTAACAAGTCACTGTTTCTTATTCCTGCATTCTTTATTACTTCATCACACAAATGGCGGGGACACTGCAACGGTAGCCCAGGAAGGCTGGGGGAGGAGGGAAGCAACAGGTGGGGTTGTTGCAGGGGCACCCCCTTTGAATGGCATACAGCTCATCATTTCTGCAGGATCTGACACAGAGCAACTGTGCTCTCTGGTTCTCTGATACACTGGTTCTCTAGCACACTTGCCCCATATTCTAGGCAGGACTGATTCTATTTTTAGATACCATAAAGGGGGGATTGACTCGGGGAGTCATTCCCATTTTTGTCTTTTGCGCCCCCGGCCAATCTCAGCCAGGGGCACCTATGACAGCAGCAGATGGTACAGCACAAAAGGACTGGTAACCGTCATCTCATTGCCAATTTACAATGGCATGGTAGATGGTACAGAATGGCTGATAACCATCTCTGCTATCATGCAAAAGCAAATGAATGCTGCTGTGTAGCGCTGCTGAATCTAGTACACATACGGTGACAGTGACAAGAGGCAAAACAGGCTCCATGGTTACCATGATATGGCGTCTGCCAGGGCAATCCAGGGAAAAAGGGCGCGAAATGATTGTCTGCCATTGCTTCCCCGGAGGAAGAAATGACTGATGACATTTACCCAGAACCACAATGATTTTTGCCCCATCAGGCACTGGGATCTCAACCCAGAATTCCAAGGGGCGGGGGAGACTGCGGGAACTATGGGATAGCTACCCACAGTGCAACGCTCCAGAAATCGATGCTAGCCTCGGACCGTGGACACACACCACCGATTTAATGTGCTTAGTGTGGCCGCGTGCACTCGATTTTATACAATCTGTTTTACTAAACCGGTTTATGTAAAATCGGAATAATCCTGTAATGTAGACGTACCCTTTGATTCGCCGACCTCCAACAGTAACAAATCTCACTACATAAAAGCAGATTTCTATTTATTCTATATTTACTCTATTTCAGTTCCTGGGGCAGAGTGAAAAAACAATAACACATTTTCGCTGTTCTCAGTACAGTAACTCCTCACTTAACATCATCCTGGTTAACATTGTTTCATTGCTGATCAATTAGAGAACATGCTCATTTAAAGTTGAGCAATGCTCCCTTATAATGTTGTTTGGCAGCCGCCTGCCTTGTCCACTGCTTGCAGAAAGAGCAGCCCATTGGAGCTAGCTGGTGGGGGCTTGGAACCATGGTGGGCCGGCAGCCCCCCTGTCAGCTCCCCTAAGTTCCCTGAGCAGCAGCAGCTCAGCAAGCTATGAATTGGTGGAAAGTTCAGCTGTCCCTCCCTGCACTGCCATGTGCTGCTTCTATGCTCTGCCTTGGAGCTGCTCCTGGGAACCTACTGCTTGCTGTGCAGAGGAGGGGGAAGAGGGGTGCCAATGTCAGGGTGTCCCCTCTCCCTGCTCCTGCCCCCCACTCCTGTACCTCATCTTCACAGAACGGGGTGGGGTCAACAGGACTCAGGACGGAGGGAGCTTGGTGGCAGCAGCAGCTGTCTCAACTTGCTGATCTACTTAAAAAGGCAATGTACTTAGAGTGGGATCAGCATACTTAAAGGGGTTATGCACGTCTCTCTCTCTCTCTCACACATGGTGTGCATATCTGTCTCTGCCTCTCTCTCTCACACACACACACACGCTGTGTGTGTCTGTCTTTCTGTCTCTCTCACACACACATGGTGTGAGTCTCTGTCTCTCTCTCTCTGCCATGCTGTGTCTCCTCCCTCCATTCGTGCTGCTTTGTAGAGTGTGAGGCTACATTAAAAACAATGTGTTAACCCTTGAGGGCTCAGCTGAGTGCTAGTTCATCATTTAGCCAGTAAGGCATTCCCTGGGAAATATCTCACCCTTTTCCACCCGCTGACTTCACCACCTCAACCAAGCTTCACAATCATCATTGCTGTGTACAGTATTAAATTGTTTGTTTAAAACGTATACTGTGTGTGCGTGTGTGTGTATATATACATATATATATGTCTTTTGGTCTGGTGAAAAAATTTCCCTGGAACCTAACCCCCCTATTTACATTAATTCTTATGGGGAAATTGGATTCATTTAACATTGTTTCGCTTATTTTTCAGGAACATAACTACAACGTTAAGCGAGGAGTTACTGTACACTCTGTAATACCTCATCGGGTCCCGCCTAGCTCTCGATTCCAGGAGAATAATCCATTCAGACACAAAGCCTGTTCCTATACATACTATACATACAGTCACTTATAAACAACAGAAGAATCAGTGTTAGAAGTGACCAGGCAGAGGAGTTTTGATTTAGATCTGAATTTCCGTGAAGTTCAGAGCTTTTGAGACCCAGGGTTTTGATTTGGGCCCTCGTCTAATATTGTTACAATCACTGAAAAAGGGCATATTTTCCAAGTGTTGCATGAGGTCACAGTCCATGAGGACTCTGGCAGCTAATGCTCCTCCCCAGCTCATACTATGCCTCTGAACTTCCACCTGCTCAATGATGTAGGCTTTAATCTTCCCTGGCTCACAGGTGTTTTTTACAGCAAGATAAACAGGGTGAGTGACTAGGCACTTATAATGTTTACTAAGAGGTAGCTAGATGAGATCACCACTATACCTTCTCCCCCTGTGGTTGATCTTACTTAGTACTCAAGAGGGTAAAACGACAATGCTTGGCCTCCACTATGTTTACACAGCTAATGAGGCAGTAAAAACACCCTTCTTTCTATTAGTGAGAACAGAGCTTTAATATGTGGTCTCTCTTTGTGAAATGGGACTAATGCCTGACATTTCTTGGAATGACGGCTCATGTGCATCCTGTCCTCAAATATGAGCACAGAAAATAAAATAAAAAAATCCCCTCTGTTGTTTGTAACTTCTGAATGCTCCACTATAGAGCACATACAGCCACCCACTCCATGCTAGGGCTAGCTTGCCTACCCATAGAACTGAGGTTCTGCTGTGAGGGAGGGGTGTGATGGGGTGTCCCTATGCTGCAACAGCCACCCAAGGGTTAAAAGTCATCAACTACCTCCTCATCTTAAGCTAATTATTTGACTAGCGACAGTTAAGATAAAAGGCTGCAGGGCAGGCAAAGGGAAGCCCAAGAAGGACTCTGCCCTGGCTGCACACTTGGATGGCGAGTCAGAAGGATCCAGTCCTTCCAAGGACAAAACTGTGGAATGAGTAGCTCTGTGAGGGGACCCTGGAGGTGGAGGAAGCTAGGAGGTGGTCCAGGGAATCAGCAGTGAGTCTGAGGGTGCAGACCGTAGCTGCTTACTACAGGGTCCCATCGCTGGAACCAGCGCTTAATTTGTGCCAGGGCTGAGCCCTGACGCCTCTTTCATTACAAATTAAGCACCGTCTGGAACCCAGAGGAGAAGGCGGGCCTGGGTTCCCTGGCCTGTCTCCAAGGAAGGGGATGTAAAACCTTACTGGTGCAAGGAGGCTAGGACTGCGGAGCCCCAAGAGGGGCTGGAGATCTGGCATTAGGTCATAGGACTTTTGTTTATCTGAACTCTTATTACCCTAGAAGGAGTGGGACTTCCAGGGACCTGGCAGGAAGGCTGAGCTGTGAGACGGGAAGTTCCACAGCTGGCTGTGCGGGGACGGTGCAGTGGCTGGGGAGTGACCCATCTACCTGGGGTAAGGCCACAAGGAGCCTACACTCTGTACCTCCTCTGCACTACCCAGAGCACAGCTCTGTGAGGGTCCTTGCTCCACAGAGGGGCAGGGTGAGGACATGGTGAATGGTTCCACATCCTTACTGGGCCATCAGCCAAACCCCTACACAGAAAGACGCTGGAGTAACAGCCACAGAGTGGTTGTGCTGCCTACTGTATTGCTCCTAGTGCAGAGTCCTCAGGATCTTGCCCGCAGTGAGAAGTGAATAATCAATCTTCCCAAAATACAAGGTCTTTCTCCCTCAAAACATGTTTCAATATCACACCTGTGTTGTGCTGAGGCTCCTGTGTTTCAGATGACAAAGTCACATCAGCCTGTCTCCTAAAGGCTGGTTCTCTAACCTGGGTTATGTATAGGGCCTTACCAAATTCATGGTCCATTTTGGTCAATTTCACGGTCATAGGATTTTAAAAATAGTAAATTTCATGATTTCAGCTATTAAAATTTGAAATTTCACAGTGTTGTAATTGTAGGGGTCCTGGCCCAATAAGGAGTTGTCGGGGAGTCACAAGGTTATTGTAGGGGGTGTTGTGGTTGCGGTACTGCTACCCTTACTTTTGCACTGCTGCTGTTGATGGGGCTGCTGTCAGAGCTGAGCAGCCGGAGAGCAGTGGCTACTGACCAGGATCCCAGCTCTGAAGGCAGAGCTGCCACCACCAGCAGCACAGAAGTAAGGATGCCATGGTATGGTATTGCCACCCTTACTTCTGCGCTGCTGCCTGCAGAGCTGGGCCCTTGGTCAGCAGCCGCCACTCTCTGGCCGCCAAGCTCTGAAGGCAGCAGCACAGAAGTAAGGGTGGCATGGTATGGTATTGCCACCCTTACTTCTGCACTGCTGCTGGCAGGGCGCTGCCTTCAGAGCTGGTTATCTGGCCAACAGCCACCACTTTCTGGCTGCCCAGCTCTGAAGACAACAAAGATGTAAGGGTAGCAATACTGCAACCCCCTTAAAATAACCTTGTGACCTCCCTGCAGCTCCCTTTTGGGTCAGGACCCTCAATTTGAGAAATGCTGGTCTTCCCCATGAAATCTGTATAATACAGGGTAAAAGCACACAAAAGACCAGATTTCACAGGGGGAGACCAGATTTCACAGTCCTTGGTGCATTTTTTCATGGCTATGAATTTGGTAGGGTCTTAGTTATGCAGGACACCAGACTAGATGACCAGAGTGATCCCCTTTAACCTTAAAACGCTATGAAAAGTCATGGGAAAATTTCATAAGGCCAAGAGCAACACAAGCTGAGAGAGTGAGAGTGACTCATGGTTTTGGTAAATGTGCTAAACCCAGGGAGGTTGCTTGCTCTACAGGAGTATTTCATCCAAAATTATTTTTAGATCTGAATGCCCTTCCAGATTCCAGGTGCAAACAATGTAGCTTGAACTGTTTCTAATAGCTGCACTTATGTTGCCTGACTGATAATTGAGAACAGAAGCTAGACCACACCCTGCTCCAGGATCTGCCTGCAGGCAGACTGTTCACTGTTATATCCACTTACCCAAACTAGTAATTTTGCATGAGGAAGGGGATGTGGTTTGGTGGGAGTGGCTGGAGCAGGATTTATTTATTTATTTCCAACCTTAATGAATGCTGTAGCTGGCTTGTCCAGGATGATATGTGGAGTGGAATAGTCAAGAAAGGACTCCTCTGACCCATCATACCTCTGTGGTTATGTGAATTTGGAGTAATAAGGTGAGTGAAGGACAGTGTTTCCTGTCCAACTCTTTCATCAGTCCAGTCAGCCCATTTATTGCCCACTTATTATTGTTAACATAGCTCATTCAGGGAAAAAAAATCCCTGAGAACTGTTCTAAGAAGGTCATAAATATATTAAGAATTGCATCAGTGTTTCACATGCCTTTAACATCCAGCTCCCTTAGATCTGCCACATTTTTCTTCTTTCCTAATTGTCACATGATATGGCTATTGGCTGCATTGCGTATGAATCTGGTAATAAACATGTCTTCTCAAGTAACTTTCCTATTGTTCGGTATTATATTTATGTTACATGACCATACAAAGCCTAAATCTGACCCCGTGTGAATTTTGGAAATGTTTAGAATTTGATACCGCTTCTTACATTTAAGTTTTAACCTATTTCTATATAGGGCCTGAACTCTGAATCCCAAACCCAAACTGGGAAAATTTACATATTAGATCTGGATCTAAACCCTGTTTAGGCTCATCTCTAGTATTATAATCAGAGAGATTTTATTATTTGACTTTCTTACTTTGCTAATCCACACTTTTCAGCAAAGATTTAAGAGCAGAGACAGCTATAATGTAATCCACATAATGACTTCATTATTTTTCAAAACAGTGTTCAATATTTACTACTGTACTATGAAGTTTTAGAAATCATTAAGCTACACAATCAATGCACTATGTCCACTATCCTGGGGATTATTAACTTTTTTTCACACATGCCCCAAGTGCAGTAATCTGTTAATCTCCCAGGTCCTGATTCAGGAAAGCATCCCTGATCAGGAAAAGATGCTTATAGCTGAATTTAAGAACTTGCTTAAGCGCCATCCTGAAAAATCCATATGAAAAATCCTCCCCCCTGTGTCCTATAGCCGTATTGACCTAATGCCTGGTGTAGATGCAGCTAGGTCAATGGAAGAATGCTTCCATAGACCTAACTACCATTGCCTCGGCAGGTGGAGTTCCTACAGCGACAGAAGAATCCCTTCTGTCTATGTCTACACTATGGGTTTACAGTGGCATAGCTACGGTGCCACAGCTATGCTGCTGTAGTGCCCGCAGCATAGACATAACTAAACTGTAATTCTGCCTTTCAGCCCAACAACTTACAAAAAGGGAACTTTGATCCCATGGGGGTGAGTCTGATGTGAATGCCAGGACAGCTAGAAAGGACAGATCTCCACATGCCTGGACAGACTTTCATTGGACCTAATGTCTATAGTCAACAGGGGGTTGGAGAGCCTTTGGAAAGAACAAAGAGATGAGTCTCCATATCAAAGATCTGTGAGTCGCGTAAGGGCAAGGCAGACTTTTGGGAGAACATACGTTTCTGAGTTTCTTCTATAACTTAATCAGTCCTGCCACCACTAGCCTTTATTTGATTAGGAATTGTGAATTACAGACAGCTAACATGGCTTTCGGCGTTCTGTTCCTCAACAAGATGGGAAGGTCCTCTCCTTTGCTGGTAAATCCAGTTTGCTCCATTGAAGTTGATGCCAATTTATAACACCTGTGGACCTGGCCCCATAAATTTCAATGCTTGTTTTATATCTGATTCTTCTTCTTTTTTTAGTAGCATCTCATTTGACTGTTAGAAACTAGGGGTTTCCAGACTGTTAGACTAGTGACACATCTGGTCTCGTATCCTGTTTCTGACGGGGGCCAGTACCAGATGTTTCAGAAAGAGGTGCATAAACTACATGGAGGACAACCATGGAGCAAACTTTCCATAGGGAAAGCTTATCTCTAACCCTACAGGCTATCTTATGCCCTGAAGCATGATTGTTGAGTTAGTCGGTAAAGCTGCTCTCAGCACTTCTCTGAGAAAGAAGGATTCTCCCTCCTCAGGGGTGAGAAAACTGGTGGGCCTCACTGACATGTCAAGCTATCCAGCACCCTAAAACAAAGGGGGGGCAAGTGGGGCAATTTGCCCCAGGCCCCAGACCCCGCAGGGGCCCCACGAGCCCTGGCCCGATGGCGGTCTGGGTCTTTGGTGGCATTTCGGCGGCGGGGGGCCCTTCACTTGCTCCAGGTCTTCGGCAGCATTTTGGTGGTGGGGGGCCCTTCAGTGCTGCCAAAGATGCGGAGCGACTGAAGGCCCCCGCCACCGAAGACCTGGACCACTGCCGGGTGAGTACAAGCGCCGCAGCTCCCCTGCTTTGCCCCAGACCCCCTGAATCCTCTGGCTTTGATCATCAAGGCTTTGAGATGAAAACAAAGAGGAGTCATCCTTTCTGGCACAAAATGGCCCCTCTGACCTTAGAGGAACTATTCTAGAAGACAGCAACCTGCTTCACACCCAATATGCTATACTGCAAACTAATTTAAATATAACATAGGTGTATTTAAGCCTTAATATTTACATTTAATCATGGGTCTGAGCAACAAAGCTTGATGGGGAGGGGAAGGATGGTTCTCCCACTTAGAAGTCCCAGCATTCAAGCATGTTGGTTCAGGACCATAACCTCTATTAGTCCTTTTTAAAAGCAGAGTTCTATACAAGTTATAGTAAGTGAAATGGCTTAAAGTTGGCAATTTTTACTAGTTTTCAATTTTAATCTAATTTTTCATTTCTTCTCTCTGTGATCTTTGGAGATTATCCCACACTCCATTACATTGCACGGTATTTAAATATTTGGGGCACTTTCCATACGTAACGCTGAATAAAGTTAAGATATTGGCATTGCACATAAAGAAACTTCTTTCATTTTGACTAAGATGCAGTATGTGCTTATATTTTAATCTTGACCTCTCCCTCTCGGTTTTGATCCCGTTGTCTCAGGTTCAGTCACAGACTTCCACAACCAGAAGGGGTTGACCGCTTATGGGTCTATAGTGGCCACTGCTTCCCAAATGCAAGTTTCAGAGAAGCCACATGGTAGTGAGAGGAGCAACGGGGCAAACCCTTTCTTGACAGGCTCCGAAATGAGATCAAGGAGGGCGTCTTGCTGAGGCTGCTAATTTGCTGTTTTTTTACTGCAGTAAAACTGCTCTTAGCGTGTACGAGAGAAAACCAGAACGATGTGATAAAGGCAGACCTTTTTCATGAACAATATACAGACAAAGAAATGCTGGTCTGAAAAAGCCAGCAAGCAGGGCCGCCCAGAGGGGGGGGCAAGTGGGGCAATTTGCCCCAGGCCCCCACGAGAGTTTTTAGGGGCCCCTGGAGCGGGGTCCTTCACTCACTCCGGGGGCCCCAGAAAACTCTCGCGGGGCCCGGGCCCCTGGAGCTTCTTCCGCTCTGGGTCTTTGGTGGTAATTCGGCGGTGGGGGGTCCTTCCACTCTGGGACCCACCGCCGAAGTGCCCCAAAGACCCGCGGCGGGGAGTCCTTCCGCCCCAGGACCCACCGCCGAAGAGTTGGGTTTTGGCAGTAATTTGGCAGTGGGAGCCCCCTGCCGCGGGTCTTTGGGGCACTTCGGCAGCAGGTCCTGGAGCAGAAGGACCCCCCGCCACCGAAATACCACCGAAGCGGGGGCCCCCCGCCGCTGAGGATCCCAGGCCCCCTGAATCCTCTGGGTGGCCCTGCCAGCAAGATTGTACTTCCTTCACCCTGAGCCTTCCAGCAGGAATGATCCATCTCTGTGCAGAGGCAAGGGGGTGAGAGAATATCTTTTTAATGGACCAACTTCTGTTGGTACAGAGAGAGACAAGCTTTTGAAACACCCAGAGCTCTGTCTGTCTCTCACCAACAGAAGTTGGTCCAGTAAAAGATATTCCCTCCCCCACCTTGTCTCTCTAATATCCAGGGATCGACACCTCCAACTACACTGCATACCCTCTCTCTGCAGGCACATGCAGCTCTTCCCTAGATCTCCAAATGAGTGTGTTTGCCTCAGCCTTTTAAGCTAAAAGGACCACCTGCTATTTCAGGAGCAGCTCCATGAGTCTCTGTAGCAGACAGAAGCAGTTTCCTCATAGTTAGCTGAATCCTCTCCTTCCTTACTACACACTCAACAACAGGAATGTTTGTAGAATATTTCCCTTCATATCTGTGGAATTTCTATGCAGAGGCTTTGTTTTATGTTCTGTTTGGTCCCACTCTATGATTGTAAGACCCAAGGGTACAGGAGGAAGATGGCCTTATGGCTAAAGTTGGGGATTGGGATTCTGGAGACCTGGGTTCAGTTCTTGCTTTGCCATGCATACATCCTGCGTCACCTTGGGCAAATCACTACTAAGTCTTTGTGTGTCTTGCTTCTTATCTGTAAAATGGGGCTAGCAGTATTCCCTAGGTAGTGCATAATGAGAGATACTCTAGTGGTGAGGGCTATATAAGTACATTAAAGAAATGGGCATAGTTACCGGAGTTTAATTCTGCACCATGTACTGATATACTTACACCAACTACTTAAGGATTTATCAGTATGTAGCAATTCTGTTGGTTAGTTCCATGACACAGGCCTGGGTGAAACATCTAGGGCCCGTGACCAATGTAGTAATTCTTAACAATCATTGCTGGCTGCCAGCTGGTCTCGTTTAGATGAAAAGGAGTGAGTGTAGAAGTCCTCCCTGCAGGTATATAGCCTCTCTAATGGCAATACCCTTGCAGTACCTCTGAGTGGTACCAACCAGTAGCTGGGCCCTTACATGTTCAGGCTAATTCTACAAGGGATCTCAAAGAAGCATGGGGCCCTAGAGGTGTAATGCACAGGTCCACGGGGATGTGGAATATGACCTGACATTCACTAACCCATGACCCCAGCAGCGAGTTTGGTAGCGAAGAAGAAGAAAGAAGTAGTTCGGGGCTATTTAGGAAAGCTGGACGAGCACAAGTCCATGGGGCCGGATGCGCTGCATCCGAGGGTGCTAAAGAAGTTGGCCGATGAGATTGCAGAGCCATTGGCCATTATCTTTGAAAAATCATGGTGATCGGGGGAGGTCCCGGATGACTGGAAAAAAGCTAATGTAGTGCCCATCTTTAAAAAAGGGAAGAAGGAAGATCCAGGGAACTACAGGCCAGTCAGTCTCACCTCAGTCCCTGGAAAAATCATGGAACAGGTCCTCAAGGAATCAATCCTGAACCACTTAAAGGAGGGGAAAGTGATCAGGAACAGTCAGCATGGATTCACCAAGGGCAAGTCATGCCTGACTAACCTAATTGCCTTCTATGACGAGATAACCGGCTCTGTGGATGAGGGGAAAGCAGTGGATGTACTATTTCTGGACTTTAGCAAAGCTTTTGATACAGTCTCCCACAGTATTCTTGCCAGCAAGTTAAAGAAGTATGGGCTGGATGAATGGACGGTAAGGTGGATAGAAAACTGGCTAGATGGTCGGGCTCAACGGGTAGTGATCAATGGTTCCATGTCTAGTTGGCAGCCAGTATCAAGTGGAGTGCCCCAAGGGTCGGTGCTGGGGCCAGTTTTGTTCAATATCTTCATTAACGATCTGGAGGATGGTGTGGACTGCACCCTTAGCAAGTTTGCAGATGACACTAAACTGGGAGGAGTGGTTGATACGCTGGAGGGTTGGGCTAGGTTACAGAGGGACCTAGACAAATTAGAGGATTGGGCCAAAAGAAATATGATGAGGTTCAACAAGGACAAGTGCAGAGTCCTGCACTTAGGACGGAGGAATCCCATGCACTGCTACAGACTAGGGACCGAATGGCTGGGCAGCAGTTCTGCAGAAAAGGACCTAGGGGTTACGGTGGACGAAAAGCTGAATATGAGTCAACAGTGTGCCCTTGTTGCCAAGAAGGCTAATGGCATTTTGGGTTGTATAAGTAGGGGCATTTCCAGCAGATCGAGGGATGTGATCATTCCCCTCTACTCAGCACTGGTGAGGCCTCATTTGGAGTACTGTGTCCAGTTTTGGGCCCCACACTACAAGAAGGATGTGGATAAATTGGAGAGAGTCCAGCGGAGGGCAACAAAAATGATTAGGGGGCTGGAGCACATGACTTATGAGGAGAGGCTGAGGGAACTGGGATTGTTTAGTCTGCAGAAGAGAAGAATGAGGGGGGATTTGATAGCTGCTTTCAACTACCTGAAAGGGGGTTCCAAAGAGGATGGATCTAGACTGTTCTCAGTGGTAGAAGATGACAGAACAAGGAGTAATGGTCTCAAGTTGCAGAGGGGGAGGTTTAGGTTGGATATTAGGAAAAACTTTTTCACTAGTAGGGTGGTGAAGAACTGGAATGGGTTACCTAGGGAGGTAGTGGAATCTCCTTCCTTAGAGGTTTTTAAGGTCAGGCTTGACAAAGCCCTGGCTGGGATGATTTAGTTGGGTTTGGTCCTGCTTTGAGCAGGGGGTTGGACTAGATGACCTCCTGAGGTCCCTTCCAACCCTGAGATTCTATGATTCTATGACCTTAACTGTTTCTATGGCAGATAAGAATCCTACACACTATACCAGCATAGCCAGCCGATGCAGGCATAGGAGAGGTTGCATGGAATGGTTCCATATCGATGACCATAAACTGCACCCTAACCTCTGCTAGTTGTCTTGCGAATACATACCACTGGGGTTCAAGAGAATGGGTGAGAGAGGGTGGACGGTGCAATGCAAACAGTCACCACTAAAAACAAACTCCCAAGTGTGATCTCATGACAGAGGAATGTCCTGCAGTGATGGGCGAGTGTCAAAGCGATAGTGTGGTGATGCTGGTGTTCGTCAACACAAACTATGATATGGATCGCTTGGTATTGTACCTAGAAGTAGCAGCACCATTCAGCAATATCTTGGGTGTCTGAGCAGCCCTATACAGGATTATACTGCTCACCCCGTATGGGGAAGGGACTAGAAAAGGTGCCCTAAAAATTGTCTGCTTCCATGGAACCTCACCAGACCATGGTATCTGGAAGGTCATGCACCTATAGCATTGGATAATGAGCAAACCCACAACCACTTTGTGGAATGTTAGGACTCTGACCCTACCACCAGCCGACCTGAGAGGCACAGCACTTGCTGCAAGAGAACTGGCTGGGTATAGGGTAAACATTGCCACAGTGAGTGAGACCAGCCTTGCTGATGAAGAATAACTCACAGAGACTGGTTCAGGGTACAGGTTCTTCTGGCACAGTTGCCCATCCACAGAGCCCTGACAGTTGGCTATTGGCTTTGCCATTAGCAACTTCATTGCTGCCAAGCTCAAAAGTCTAGTTGCTGCTGAAACAAAAGCAGTGCCCTGTCATTATCAGCGCTTATGCTTCTACCATGACAAATGCCGATGATGAGAAAGAAAAGTTAGACACACTTAGACACACTCACTGCATCTGCATAAACTTATCACTATGGAGAAATTCAGTACATGGATTTGAAGTAATGTGGCAACCTGGTGGTACACCCTTGGATAGCATAGGACTGGGAAAGAGAATCGCAATGGAGCTCTGCTACTCAATGTATCAGGTGGCAACTGGTAACCTTGAATACCTTTTTCCACTTACCAGACAAAAATAAAATGTCATGAATTCCCTCATGTAAGCCCTGAAACAAGGCATCTTATTGACCACCTCATCATCCAGCAGCAAGATCTACAGACTATATAAATCACTGCAGCAATGCATGGGGCAGACTGCTGGACAGACCATCGCATGATCCACTCCACACTTATTGGTAAGATGATTATTGGCAAATCATCATCTAAACCCATCAGATGGCTCACCATAATGTGATTAGAAGATGAAGCTATGTGAGCGCCTCTCTGCAACATCACAGTAGCTTTTTCTGAGCCGAATAGTGTCATGTAAATAGTGAGTGGGTGACTTTTTGTGATACTGTATCTGAAGATGCTCTTGCCACCTTGATACAGTAAAATGACATCACTAAGATTGGTTTGATTAGAATGACCCTGAAATCCAACAGCTGCTCACCAAAAACCATGAAAGGCACCATCAAATTCTTGCTACCAATATCCCTGTAGGCACAATAACAATGTGCAGGAATCTGTGTCATGACATCCAACCTAAGCTAAGAAACATGCAGGATCAATGGTGGAATGCCAAGGCAAATGAAATCCAGGGCTGTGCCAACTGTCATGAGACCAAAAATGTGTATGCTGCTGTGAAAGATGTATATGGTCCTACACACACACATACAATGCCTTTTGAAAATGCGGCTGGCATAACACTGATTACTGACAAAGGAGAAACCTTTCAGAGGTGGGGATCATTTCAGAGATCTTTGGAACACACTGTCCAACATTTCAGATGAGTCACAAATAAGAGTAGTGGGTCATCCAACATGTAATGACAATATGGACATAGCCTTGTCCCCTGACAAAGTCAGCACCGCAATCAGTGAGATGAAGAATGGTAGGGCCCCAAGATCAGATGGCATTCCCACAGAAATATTCAAGAATGGAGTTGAGACTTTGCTGAGGCAACTGCATGGACTCTTTCTCAATATATGGAGTACTGAAAATGTACTGCAAGCCTTCAAAGATTTGCCCTTTCTTTTTGCATATGGTGACAATGGTGGTATGTCCAACTGTGGCAACTGTTGCAGTATCTCATTACTCTCCATGGCTGGAAAGGTTCTGGCCAGAGTATTCTTTGATTGTTTGATGTGCAACATTGCCAGTCTCATGCTATCAGAGGCACAATGTGGTTTCAGGTGAACACAAGGAATGGCAGACACATTTGTAGCTTGTCAGATGCAGGAGAACAATAGGACTTTTGCACAGTCATTTACCTGGATAAAGCATTTGATGCTGTCAGTAGACCTGGACTTTGGCAACTATTATGTAAGTTTGGTGAAATATTTGGAACAACCAACATTCTGAGGCTATTTCATGATGGAATGAGTCTGTGAAGACGGTATTCTGTCTGACATTTCCTGTCACGAATGGTATAAAGCAGGGCTCTCTTCTATGCAGTAATATTCAATGCTGCTACAAGAGACCTGAATGCAGGTATCAGGATATGTTTCTGATCCTCTGGAAAATTATTGAACCCTTTAGGATACAGTCTTCTGTGAAGATCTCTGAGGCAATTATTCATGAGCTGCTGTATGCTGATGACTGTGCTCTAGAGGCACATATCTCAAGAAGAGGAACAAATGATTACAGACAGATTTGCAGAGTCTGCAGAAAGGTACAGACTGACAATCTGAAAAAGACAGATGTCATGTATCAACGTGCGCCAGAGAAGCCCTACACAAACCTAAAAGATAGCTGCAGGAGCACACAGCTGAAGGCTGTTACACACTTCTGCTATCTTGGCCAAAAGCCAAAGTGCCCAAACCATCACTATATGTCTAACTCAGTGGTTCCCAAACTGCAGTTCGTGAACCCCTGGGGGTTCATGAAATGTTACAGGGGGTTCCCAGGAAAAAAATCCCTAATGGCGGACAGGGATCCTAGGCAGCATGGGACCAGCAGCCTGGAGCCCCTGGACTTCCAAGAGCTAAGCAGATCAAAGCAAGCATATCTATCTCACTGAGATTTAAACTTCCTTATAAGACTCCTTATAAGAAATGGAAAGGGAGGTGGATATTTTTTGCTGTTCTTAAAATTAAATAGGCAGTTAGTATTGTTTTTTAAATTATTATGAAAAACAAGTTTAAGCTTTGTTGTAACGTGTGTTGTTTGTCTGGGCTGCTCAAGCCCCAAATGCTTGTGTAGGAGGAACTCTTTGGATTAGCTTCTTAAATACCTTCATGCTGTTTCACATCTGATACTCCTTGATGAAACATAGGAGCCTTGTCTTATAACAGGCTTATTCAAAGTGATACAAGCTACAAAAGTGAGATCGTGGAAGAGTGTTGTCGTTTTCATGATGTAATACATAAGAACTTAAGAATGGCCATACTAGGTCAGACCAAAGGTCCATCCAGCCCAGTATCCTGTCTACCGACAGTAGCCAATGCCAGATGCCCTAGAGGGAGTGAACCTAACAGGTAATGATCAGTGATCTCTCTTCTGCCATCTATCTCCACCCTCTGACAAACAGAGACTAGGGACACCATTCTTACCCATCCTGGCTAATAGCCATTAATGGACTTAGCCTCCATGAATTTATCCAGTTCTCTTTTAAATCCTGTTATAGTCCTAGCCTTCACAACTTCCTTAGGCAAGGAGTTCCACAGGTTGACTGTGTGTTGTGTGAAGAAGAACTTCCTTTTATTTGTTTTAAACCTGCTGCCCATTAATTTCATTTGGTGACCCCTAGTTCTGATATTATGGGAACAAGTAAATAACTTTTCCTTATTCACTTTCACCACACCACTCATGATTTTATATACCTCAATTATATCCGCCCTTAGTCTCCTCTTTTCCAAGCTGAAAAGTCCTAGCCTCGTTAATCTCTCCTCATATGGGACTTATTCCAAACCCCTAATCATTTTAGTTGCCCTTTTCTGAACCTTTTCTAATGCCAGTATATCTTTTTTGAGATGAGAGGACCACATCTGTACACAGTACAGACAGATGTTTGTTGACCCCTTCAAAGAACTCTAATAGATTAGTAAGACATGATTTCCTTTACAGAAACCATGTTGACATTTGCCCAACAATTTATGTTCTTCTATGTGTCTGACAATTTGATTCTTTACTGTTGTTTTAATTAATTTGCCAGGTACTGACGTTAGACTTACCGGTCTGTAATTGCCAGGATCACCTCTAGAGCCCTTTTTAAATATTGGCATTACATTAGCTATCTTCCAGTCACTGGGTACAGAAGCTGATTTAAAGGACAGGTTACAAACCATAGTTAATAGTTCCGCAAATACACATTTGAGTTCTTTCAGAACTCTTGGGTGAATGCCATCTGGTCCTGGTGACTTGTTAATGTTAAGTTTCTCAATTAATTCCAAAACCTCCTCTAGTGACACTTCTATCTGTGACAATTCCTCAGATTTGTCACCTACAAAAGCCGGCTCAGGTTTGGGAATCTCCCTAACATCCTCAGCCATGAAGACTGAAGCAAAGAATCCATTTAGTTTCTCTGCAATGACTTTATCGTCTTTAAGCGCTCCTTTTGTATCTCGATCATCCAGGGGCCCCACTGGTTGTTTAGCAGGCTTTCTGCTTCTGATGTACTTAAAAAACATTTTGTTATTACCTTTTGAGTTTTTGGCTACCTGTTCTTCAAACTCCTTTTTGGCTTTTCTTATTGCATTTTTACACTTAATTTGGCAGTGTTTATGCTTCATTCTATTTACCTCACTAGGATTTGACTTCCACTTTTTAAAAGATGCCTTTTTGTCTCTCACTGCTTCTTTTACATGGTTGTTAAGCCACGGTGGCTCTTTTTTAGTTCTTTTACTGTTTTTTTAAATTTGAGGTATGCATTTAAGTTGAGGCTCTATTATGGTGTCTTTGAAAAGTGTCCATTCAGCTTGCAAAGATTTCACTCTAGTCACTGTACCTTTTAATTTCTGTTTAACTAACCTCCTCATTTTTGCATAGTTCCCCTTTCTAAAATTAAATGCCACAGTATTGGGCTGTTGAGGTGTTCTTCCCACCACAGGAATGTTAAATGTTATTATATTATGGTCACAATTTCCAAGCGGTCCTGTTATAGTTACCTCTTGGACCAGATCCTGCGCTCCACTCAGGACTAAATTGAGAGTTGCCTCTCCCCTTGTGGATTCCTGTACCAGCTGCTCCAATAAGCAGTCATTTAAAGTATTGAGAAATTTTGTCTCTGCATTTCGTTTGATTCTAATAAAAATACTGTAATGATAAATAATTAATAATACATAGTGTGTAATAAGCATGTCATAAAAACAAATTTTATATTTCCAAGATCACTGCTTTTATAATTTATACTCAGGTAAAGGAGAAAATCCCTGGAGATATTCATTTTTAGGAGTGGGGTCGCAAGACTTGACATTTTAGTGAAAGGGGTTCACAGGTTGTTAAAGTTTGGGGACCACTGCTTAACTGAATGTGAGTAACCACATGCAGAGATGACCTGTGTCTGCTGATAGTGGGGTGGGGGGGGAGAGAGACAGAGTGAGGGCAGTCAGCTTCAGCAGTGTTACTGAGCATGCTCAGTCTGTGTGAGCATGCTCAGTACAAGGCAAGAAGCAAATCAGAGGAGGAGGCCTGACCCCACATGACCCCCTGTCCCCTCCATGCATCGCCTCTCACTGCATGTGCAGCAGGCACAAGAAAGGCTTCAGGGACACACTGAAGCATAAGTTGAGGTAGTGCAGCATTGACGTCAACAGCTGGGAATCATCAGCCACAGATTAATCATGCTGACGAGCAACAGGCAACGATGGGGTTATTCCGTTCAAGATTAATTGCTGTATGGATCTTGAGGCATAGCACCTGAATTGTAAACAGCAGCAGATTCAGCAGGCACAGACTGTAATCCCTTCCTTGGTATCCAGCTACATATACAGTCAGTGCAGGAAGGGCCAGATTTCAAAAGTGCTCAGCATGTTGGGTGCACATTGAGTGCTGAGCTCATTTTTTAAAATCTGGCACAAGGTGTTTCAAGCTAGACACCTAGAGACTGAGATACCAAAATTCACTGCCCCCTTTTGAAAACATTGGCCTTTATCCTTCCTTTGTATATCAGTATCTTACCTCAAATGTGTACACTGATGTATTTCACTTGTGCATTTACAGGTAAGTGCACAGGTCAATATCCCTATAGAACAAAAAATGTTTTAGAAAGACAGGAGAATCACTCATATTTTACAGCTTAAACGTATGTGTTATTCCAGTACCACTCATGGAGGCCCTAGGCACCATGTGGGATTGAAGCCTACAGTCAGATCTGAAAATGACACCATCATGAAGCCTAGGAGTCCATATGCAAGTGCAATATCCCTTTAGAGATTACAGGTAGGCCCTGAATTGAGAAGAATTTACAACTACTAACAGGTAACTGATATGAGGTGTGTAAGCAGAATCAGGATGAGCTCTACCCTGACATCTGGTGGTGAAGTATGGGGAGTGTGGAAAGGAATTTCAGGTATTTGCATTGGCACACCCACTCCACCTAGCATAGCCCACGGCAGCCTGGGATGGTTATTTTGACAGCTCTGGGATCCCCAATTTCTTTGTTATTGGGGCAGGAGGAATAAAGTGTTATCACCCTGATTATGTGAATGAGGAGCTATGAGACTGCATTAGGACAGAGATGTCTCACTATCCATTAAGTAGCACTTGCTAGACAAGGGACATGGGTGCCAAAACCCAATGAATTGAGAGAGGTTGGGGACTGGTGTGTGTACCTGATGGTATAGGCCCCTTTTGAGGGCCTGGAACTCCAATTGGACTTCCTCCTCTCTCCACTGTTGAAGAGCAGAGCTAATTATGAATCCTTTAGGAGTCCATCTAGAGGCTGCTGACCTGAATTCACGTTGGGCCAATGGTGCACCAGCACTGGGGCTCCCCTACTACAAGCTGAAATCACTAAGAGCTGAAATCACTAAAAGAGCTAAGCTTACTGAGCTGAGATCACTGAGTGCTGTGTTAACTCATGGGGGAGCCTGAAGATCTATCGCTATGTGGCTGGCAGAGCGGAGCAGTTTGTAGCATGTTGGAGCAGCCCATGGAACAGTGAGCAGAGTAGAGCGGTTTGCGGGGACGGCTGAAGCGGTTCACAGGTCGGCTGGAGGAGCGGCACAGCTGGAGGAGTGGAGCCAGTCGTGGTGAAGGCTGCAGCAGAACTCCACGGAGAGGCGGAGCAG
Source organism: Mauremys mutica (assembly GCF_020497125.1). Lineage (NCBI taxonomy): Eukaryota > Metazoa > Chordata > Testudines > Geoemydidae > Mauremys > Mauremys mutica. Next base: position 65,809,187 of record NC_059079.1, read on the forward strand.
TTGGGCCTGGCCCACGTAAGGTGCCCCTTAACACCCTGTGTGCGCCCCCCCATTTCCACCCAGCCTGGAGGGGTAAAACTCTGCAGATAAACTGTTGAACTCTGGGGTGGCACTGACCAGAGACAGAGACTTTTGGGTTGTTGGACTTTGGGGTGATTGGACTTAAGACCCTAAGGGGGAAAGGACATTGCCAAACGTACTTGGAGGTGGATTGGGGTTTTTTGCTTATGGTTTGTGTTATAATCTGGTTTGTGGTGTTTCTCCAATGGTGATGCCGCATTGTTTCCCTCCTTTATTAAAAGGATTTTGCTACACTCGGACTCCGTGCTTGCGAGTGGGGAAGTATTGCCTCCTAGAGGCGCCCAGGGGGGGTGGTATGTAATTGTCCCAGGTCACTGGGTGGGGGCTCGAGCCGGTTTTGCATTGTGTTATTGAAACGGAACCCCTGGATACTGAACCCGGTTCTTGTTGCTGCCAACTCAGAGGGGCAGAAGGGTTACAGGTACAAGAAGAAATATCTATGGAGATAAGCCGATAGACAAAGTAGATGCTGCATTCACACCCTGTGGAACTCAAAGAACCCTTCCTGCTCCATTTGAGAACTGAATCCAGTATTGACCCTGTATCTTTTACATAGACACTGTCTCTTTGCTGAATAGTGTCCAGGACTTTGTTAAATCACACATATACCAGAAGGTGTCTTTCAAAGGATCATAAGAGTATTTAATATTGATATTCTATGTTGCAAAATAAATGAGAAATAAGAGTGATCGGCAGCACTAGGTTAGCATTGGATTCTGTCTAAAAAAATCTTTGTTAAATGTTTATAAAATGACACACAATATTGTTAAAAGAACATTATTCAGGTGGCAAATGCAAGCACACAAAAGTTAGTAATTTGACCCCGGTATGCATTTGCATTATGCTAGTCTTTAATTGCATGATCTCACTCTATTTTTTTTCCACAAGCCCCCTGCCTCATTCAGTGCACAGAACGGACAGTGCCCACTTCATGAGCATCTGTTAAGTATTTTGTTTACACCTAAACCAGTATCTGGCCCCATGCTTATTTACAACACGATTAAAAAATTAATTTGATTACAGAATTATTAATTTCCTCATCGGCTTTTTTCACTATAGTATATGTGTGCTTCACAAACATTTATGAATGTATTTTCAAACAGCCCTGTGAAGTAAGGGGGTGGTATCTCCATTTTACAAATGGGAAAGTGAGACATGGAGGTGAAGGTCAAAAGTATTTGGTAATTTTGGGTGCCCAATTTGAGAGGCCTAAGGCCTGACTTTTCAGAGTACTTAATCTTAGATAGCATATTTATGTCCAAAGCACAGCTCCCATTGACTTTAGTAGCAGCTGTGAGTGTTCAGCACTCCTGCAAATCAAGCCCCAGGGTCTCATGTCAGGAACCCAGAAAATGAAGCACACAGCCCTGGTCTACACTACGAATTTAGGTCGAATTTAGCAGCGTTAGATCAATTTAACCCTGCACCCATCCACATGATGAAGCCATTTTTGTCGACTTAAAGAGCTCTTAAAATCGATTTCTGTACTCCTCCCCGACGAGGGGATTAGCGCTGAAATTGAACTTGCTGGGTCGAATTTGGGGTAGTGTGGACACAATTCGACGGTATTGCGCCCCGGGAGCTATCCCAGAGTACTCGATTGTGACCGCTCTGGACAGCACTCTCAACTCAGATGCACTGGCCAGGTAGACAGGAAAAGCTTCGCGAACTTTTGAATTTCATTTCCTGTTTGGCCACTGTGGCGAGCTGATCAGCACAGATGACCATGCAGAGCTCATCAACACAGGTGACCATGGAGTCCCAGAATCACAAAAGAGCTCCAGCATGGACCGAACGGGAGGTACCGCATCTGATAGCTGTATGGGGAGATGAATCCATGCTATCCGAACTCCATTCCAAAAGATGAAATGCCAGAATATTTGAAAAAATCTCCAAGGGCATGAAGGACAGAAGTTATAACAGGGACCTGCAGCAGTGCTGTGTGAAGCCTACCAAAGAACCAGAGAGGCAAACAGCTGCTCCGGGTCAGAGCCACAGACATGCCGCTTCTGTGATGAGCTACATGCCATTCTAGGGGGTGCCCCTACAACTACCCCACCCCATACTTCCTTCCTCCCCCACCCCTCCCAGGCTACGTTGGCAGTTATCTCCCCATTTGTGTGATGAATTAATAAAGAATGCATGAATTTGAAACAACAATGACTTTATTGCCTCTGCAAGCGGAGCTCAAAGGAGGGGAGGGGAGAGCAGCTCGCTTACAGGGAAGTAGAGCAAACCAAGTGGGTGGGTTTTCATCAAGGAGAAACAAACAGAACTTTCACACCTTAGCCTGGCCAGTCATGAAACTGGTTTTCAAAGCTTCTCTGATGCACAGCGCCCCCTGCTGTGCTCTTCTAACCACCTCGGTGTCTGGCTGTGTGTAATCAGCAGCCAGGACATTTGCCTCAACCTCCCACCCCACCATAAACGTCTCCCCCTTACTCTCGCAGATATTGTGGAGTACACAGAAAGCAGTAATAGCGATGGGAATATTGGTTTCACTGAGGTCTAACCAATTCAGTAAACTGCGCCAGTGAGCTTTTAAACGTCCAAAGGCACATTCTACCACCATTATGCACTTGCTCAACCTATAGTTGAACTACTCCTTACTTCTGTCCAGGCTTCATGAGCCAGGGGAGCAAGGGGTAGGATGGGGTGGGTGCAACCGCGCGGTGCTGCCGACTGGGAGAGCAGCCTGAGGCAGAAGCCTCCAGCTGGCATGATATTCCAGGCAGGACTGAATCTCCATGAGATGAAACTTAAAAAAGAGAATGACCTGGAGTCATTCCCATTTTTGTCCAGGTGCCCCCGACCAACCTCACCAAGGCCGGCCAGGAGCACCGAAGTCTGCCCAGGTATCCACGATCAACCTAACCGAGGTCGGCCAGGAGCACCCAGAGGACAACAATGATGGCTAGCAGTCGTATTGCGCCATCAGCAAGGCAAGGGGATGCTGCTGTGTAGCCCTACAGTACCGTGTCTGCCAGCAGCACCCAGGAGCAATACAGTGACAGTGAGCTGAGCGGGCTCCTTGCTTGCCGTGGTATGTTGTTTGCATGGGTAACCCAGGAAAAAAGGCGAGAAATGATTTTTTGCTATTGCTTTCACAGAGGGAGGGAGGCCTGACGACATGTACCCAGAACCACCTCCGACAATGTTTTTGCCCCATCATTCGTTGGGAGCCTAACCCAGAATTCCCATGGGTGGCAGAGACTGCAGGAACTGTGAGCTAGCTACCACAGTGCAACGTTCCGAAAGTCGCTGCTAGCCTTGGTACTGTGGACGCACACCACTGACTTAATGCGCTTAGTGGGGACACACACAATCAACTGTATCAAATCGATTTCTAAAAAATTGATTACTATTAAATCGACCTAATTTCGTAGTGTAGACATACCCACAGTGACCATCTATGAAAAGTCCAGTTTAAGTGACTTGCCAAGCTACACACAGGAACTCTGTGGCAGAGACAGGGATAGAATTGAATTCTCTAGGGCAACATTCAATTGCCTTAACCAAGAGACCATACTTTCTCTTCTTGCAGTGCTCGTGTCCTTCACTACACACCTTCCAAATTCTGCAACAAATTAGAGAACAGTCTACTTTACTGCACAACCCTGATTCATCTCCAAAGTAGGTCCATCCTGTGCAATGAATGAGGCAGGGTTCCTGTGGAAAAAGTAGAATTTGATCATGTAGTTAAAAGCTGTATCATAAGACATACACACACGGGGCAGAAAGAAAGTTGCACAGACAACCTTAATTCTGGAATTTCCTAACTTTTGAGTGTGTGTGTGTGTGTGTGTGTGTGTGTGTGTAATTGCCTGTGTTTTAAAAAAAGTAAACTGAAAAAAACCCAGAAATTCTATCCTGGAGACTCATATTGGCATCCACAATGGTCAACAGCAGCATTGGAACCTCTAGATCTACCACAACAGACCGCTGCCACTTGAGATCAAGAAGTAATTGATAACAGTAGTTGGTTGTTGCGCGCGATGTAGACCAACACTACAGGGGCATGGGACACTCTGCCAGTGGGTTTCACAGATATCTGCTGACAGCAGAGGAAGGATGAGACTCTAGGTCTTGGGTTCCATTCCAGCTCTGGAGGGGAAGGTGTTTTACTGAGCATAGACACTTCTGCCCAATACCCTCCAAGCTTGGTCCCTTCTGTTCCATCTTCTTCTAACAGTCCCTGTCCTAGTCCTGTCTTTTCCCTAGCTCTAGCTTCTCCTCCCAGTCCTATTCTCTCCCGGCAATTTCCAGTCTCGCCACTCTGGACTCCCCATGCCAGGCTCCTTCCCCTTGCTCTTTCTCTCCACTCTTCTTGCCCAGTTCATCTCTCCATGCCACCATTCCCAGTCCCAGTTTTCCTCTTCCCTGCAGCCAACCTCCAGTCCCCATTTCTGTGTGATACCCACCTCCCTTTTTGCAGTCTCTTTCCCCTAAGCAGTTCTGGCTTTTGTCCTCTCTGCATTCAAATCATGCAGCTTCTTCCTTCAAGCTACATGGGCCCTGCTGGAGGTCAATGAGAACATGGGAGAGAGATGCTCCCTGCTCTCAGTTCAGCTGCATGGACCCAGCCTAGCACCGTACAGAGTAGCCCAAAGCTGCAATTGCAAAGAAAGTCCTGCTCAGCCTCAGGTGCATGGTGCATGGTGCATTGTTGATGAAATCTTTTGGGGGAAATTAGCTGCTAAAATCTAAGAAGTCTGTACTAAGCATGTGTGGAGTGAGATTTTTCAAAGGCTTATAAATTGACTACATTTGGGTGAATTTTCAGGGGGACAGCAAAAAGCACAAAGGCCAGTCTCTGCCCCAAAGCATGAGAGTGTGAGATATTTTCTAAAAAAAGGAAGTGGGAGCAACTCTAACAGAGGATGTAACTGCACTCCAAAGGCAGCTCTCTGTCACGCCCACTCCCCAGTGAAGAACAAGGAATTGCTCACTGTGGGAACATCAAACTGTATGTGGAGCCAGGAGGATAGCAGGAAATCCCCTGCAGAGGCGTGGCTCCAGTTAATGATCTCATTGAGAACCTTGAGCATTTCTTCTGGTGGCCCTGGCTGTTTCAGGCAGTTTGAAGAAAGGTGGGCGTTCAGAGACAACACCGCACCCTCTTGTACCCTGGTTATATAACAACTTTTCTAGGAGCCTATGCCAAGAAGACTCGTAGGTACATAAACAAAGAAGAGCTACTATATGATGATTAGCGTGTCAGGCCTCAATATATCTCTGAGCAGCAGCAAAACCCAGAAGACTGTAAATTCCTACCCTCCCCCCCGCCACAGTCCTATCAGCTAACAAAACCCCAACAATCCAATGGCATGAATACAGAAAGGAAACAGAAGGAAAAGACCTGAGCCCTTCTCTGAAGGGTGTCTCCAGTGTATTAATTTGAGAGCCATGAACCATTCAGGAATGCCTTGATTGCTCAAGTAGCAAGAAATTCCAGCCCTGCTAATCTCAAGTGCTGCAATGGGACACAGCACAAGAAATGCTCCCCTTTGGTGGATTGGGCTCAGATTGTTTAGGGCTGGTCTAAAAGGAAGATGGTGGAGTTCATTAGTAACTAGCACAGGCATTGCTGACTCAAAGGAAGTGGTTCTTCTGCATTCTTTGACAGCTGCCATCACAGCGGTATTCAAGGATAGCCCCAAATAACGCATATTAGAGGAATCCCTCCTTGTTGTCACATTCATAGCTCGCTGTGGTCGCAACTTGGCAACAGGATAGCGAAGAAATGAGATGAGGCTCTAGCTCTGTATATCATCAGGCTATGTGAGAGGAGTTTGTGAGCTGGGGAGGTTAAGGCAGCGAATTAGGTGTCAGGAAATTAGATTCCCAGCTGTGCTGCAGACTTCCTGTGTAACCTTGGGCAAATCACTTAATCTCTTTGAGCATCAGTTCCCAACAAATTGGGATAATGCTTCCTTTGTCATATCTAATTAGATCGTAATCAATTTACAGCAGGGACTGTGTTTCACTATGTGGTTGTACAGCGCCTGACACAATGGGGCACTCAGCGTGGGTTGGGATTCAGGGTGGAACTGCAATCACAAATAAATAATAATGGTGAAATAGACCACATGCCCTTACCAGTTCTCCAACTGTTACATCTGTCACATACATCCGACAATGAAAACAAGGATCAAACTGACTCCAGCAGGACTGCCTACTGGAAGCTGTTAAAGCAAATGAGTATTTACTCACCAGCATGAGCAGAAAAAGAGCAGAGAGAATGAAGAGAACAGTCCCAGTGTGATTTTTACCTGCCAAAATGAAAGGCCAAGGTTGGGTGGTAATGGGATAGGTTGTCAATATGAAGTGATGGTTTGTTGAACAGTGGCTGAACACAACTCTGCTGGGCCATCATTTGTCTCTTTGTGACAAAAGCATTGGTGGCGATCTCTTTGGGGCATGGATGGGATTGCCCTTTTGGGCTGTGTATGTAGAGCATCTAGCACAGGGGTGGGCAAACTTTTTGGCCCGAGGACCACATCTGGGAATAGAAATTGTATGGCAGGCCATGAATGTTCACAAAATTGGTGTTGGGGTGTGGGAGGGGGTGAGGGTTCTGGTTGGAGGTGTGGGCTTTGAGGTGGGGCCAGAAATGAGGAGTTCAAGGTGTGGGAGGACGCTCCGGGGTGGGGCGGAGGAGTGGGCATGCAGGGACAGGGGTGAGAGCTCTGGCTGGGGATGTGGGCTCATGGGTGGGGCTGGAGATGAGGAGTTTGGGGTGTAGGAGGGTGCTCCAGGCTGGGAACGAGGGGGTTGGAGGGTGGGAGGGGGATCAGGGCAGGGGCAGGGGGTTAGAGCGCAGGGAGAGGCTCAGGAGTGCAGGCTCTGGGCGGCACTTACCTTAAGTGACTCCCGGAAGCAGTGGCATGTTCCTTTTCCAGCTCCTACGTGGAGGCGCAGCCAGGCGACTCTGCACGCTTCCCCGTCCACAGGTACCACCCCTGCAGCTCCCATTGGTTGCGGTTGCCAGCCAATGGGAGCTGCAAGGGTGGTGCTTGGGGTGGGGGCAACGTGCAGCGCAGAGCCCTCTGGCTGCCTCTACGCATAGGAACCGAAGAGAGGCCATGCCATTGCTTCAAGGCCAGAGCCAGCCCACAGGCTGTAGTTGGCCAACCTCTGATCTAGTACAATGGGGTCCTAGGCACTGACACTGCTGATGCATTAAGAATTAATGGTTCTCAACCTTTCTCGACTACTGTACCCCTTTTAGGAGGCTGAAGCTGAGCACCACTACCTGGGGCTGAAACATGTAACTTAGCTTTGTGGGGCCCCATGAGGTGTGGAGCCCTGGGCAATTGCCCTCCTTGCCACCTTCTAACGCTGGCCTGCACATGCAACCCACCTCCAACCTGTCCTGCAACCCCTCTGGGGGTTATGACCCTCAAGTTGAGAAAAAGTGACCTAGATGAGTTAAGGGGCGGGGGGACACAACTCAATTTCAGCCTGCAAATAAAAATCAAAAGCTTGGTCCATAGAAGGATCAAACACAGAATGACTGTTTCTTTGAAAATATTCTTATGTCCTTTGCTTAACTGTAGCAAGAAGACAATGCAGCTACACTTAAGAGATGTTATAACCAACCCTTGACTACGTCTTTGTTATCGTTCTGGGCATTACCCATAGATGAACACAGAGAGTCCCAAGCATTTTACTTCCATATTTTCCATTATCCTATGAAATACTATGAATGGAAAAAATATCATCCTATGCCTTAAGCTTGGAACAAAGATTGATTCAGAAATATCTGAGATTGATGGACTATTGAATACAAAATTATGTTTGACTCTTGATGATTTGAACTAATTAATTACTTACGCTTCCTTAATTAATATGTATGAGGACAATACAACAAATGTAATGCAGGTTGGTTCACTTAGATGGCCTCAACATTATGGACTGGACTGGATCAATGTTTATGCCGTAGAACCAACATTGTCAGGTATCCTCCTTACTTAGTCTCTGTCCAAAAGAGATACAAGCTATCTTTTTGTTCTGAGTTTATATAGGGCCTAGCACAAAGGGGCACTGGTCCATGACTAGGGCTCCTAGGTGCTACAGGAATACAAAGAATCAATAACAGTGATGAGTCGAACTATCATATATACAAGGATGATGAATATAGAAACAACCTACAGCTGGGATAAGCAGCTAGATCTAGACTGACCACCTTCCACCAGATCTGAATGTAGTACATGGAACTTTCTATGGAGTGAGTAACTCTTTTGTGGCTAGTAACCCTTTCTTTCTGAGTCTTAAATGCCGTTGGTATGCTTGAAATTGTAATTACTGCTAAGTAGCAGCAGCCGTGATCATTAAAGTTGTGTAGGCAGCCCTTCAGTTTTACAAGACTAGGCAGACCTTTTTTTGTAGTATTTTATTTTACATCATCATCACTCTAACAGTATTTATTTTTTAATATTTTCTTCCTGGCTGTCTTTTACTTGCATGGCAAAAAGAGTATATAAAATAGGAAGGTAGGCAGAGAATCTTTATTTTAGGGCTATGAGATTAGATTTTTGTCTAGAAGCCAAATGAAGGTAGAAATCTTATGATTCAAAGTTTACAAAATACAGGACCGATTCTGCACTCTACGAGCCCCCTCAAATCCTGCTAATGTCAATGGGAGATTTGGGTGTACAAAGAATGCAGGATTGAGTCCTGAAAGTTGGCATCCAAATTGCGAGCTAGAAGCCTGCCCCCCACTTGCCTTCACACACGGTACAAAGAAAAGAGAGTCTAGTCCAGTTACTCAGGGAGCAGGAATTCCTGCCTGGGGGTGGAGCAAAGAGTGCATACAAGTGGCAGATTTCATAACTTTGGCTTTGGTATCTCACCTCTTGTACTATAGGTATGTTCCTGTAATCAAGAGACCACTCTCTGGGCCATTTTATTTGTAGTGTGGAAGTGCTGTTCCCACACATCTTGCACTCTCACCTGTCTTGAGAAACTGGCAACAATCATCTTTTTAATGCCAGCACTCCCTTATATAATGTCGCTTAAGGGCATATAGTTCCCAGTACCAATAACTATTCCAGTAAAAGAGAGACAAGGTGAGAAATGAAAGATATTACCTCACCTACTTTGTCTTTCTAATATCCTGGGACTGTCTTCCAGTAAAATGCTAGCTTGTGAGATCTGAGAGTGAGTATGTATGATTGTGTGAAAAAATATGTGCTAATGTGCAGGGGTGCGCAGTTTTCTGTAATTGAATGCAAGTGCAACTTCATGTGGGTAGGCATGCCTGTGCAGGTAGGAGATGTGTCTGTATGCACAGAAAACAGGTATGGGAGAGTGTGTGCAGATAGCAGGTCTGAGTTTGTCTGTGCAGATACAATAGGGTTTGGGGGTAGGGGAGTTGTGTGACTGTGTATCCAGACAGCAGATGTGTGTCTGTGCATGTGCAGACAGCAGGTCTGTTTATGTCTATGCCTGTGGACAGCAAAGGTGGTGGGTGGGAGTGTACAGACAGCAGGTAGGGTGTGTGGGTGTGTACAAACAGAAGGCATGTGTATCTGGTGGTACAGAAAGCAGGTGCAGGAATGTGCATGCACAGATAGCTCATGAGTTGTGACTCTTTCACAAGCCTGGAAGGGCATGGGTCAGATTCACAGATCTTTAGTCAAGACTCTCTTAGAGTGTCCGGAACTTCTTGAGGAGTGAATGCACTGCACTCTGAGAATGCAGGTGGGCTGTGGGTTGGTGCGTGCCGATGGGACAAATCCAGGTTGTTTGTCAAGCCTTCACATGATCTTTACAGTGCAGTCTGATGATAGTCCTTCGCAGCACTTGGTGCTGGCTTCTGTGGTGGGTTGTGGGAGCTCAGAGTTGATGAAGTGGTTTACCCCTCTGAATAACTATTTGAAATCAATGTCAACTTTGCCATTGACTTCAGTCAAGTTTCAGATTAAGATGCAGGCTCTATTGACTGTTTTATGTGTTATGCTATTAAACATATAGCTCTCTTCCAGGTCCTCTTGTGCAGATGTTCCTATGTATGATTCCCAAGTATTTTGAAGAAGTTCCATTTAATTTTAACAATGAACATAATTTTCTAGTGATGGCTTAAGAAGTTGATTGGATTTATATTAAACATCGGCAACACAGTAATTTTCACATTTGACTTACATTGCAATCTTGCTAGAGAAAGTAAAATAAAGCCACACACTAACTGCCCCTGTGGACCCTGCTGGGATGCACTAAAAGTTTTGTAGTGAGCGTTGACCTACTCCTGTTTGAAACAGCTGTACGTCAAAACACACTATGGAACTTCTAGTGCATGGCAGCAGGGTCTGCTGGGCCAGTTTGTACATGCCACACTAGGCGCTCTATATTTACACTACAGCTTGCTGCCGCACACAAACTGTCCATGTAGACAAGCCTTGCGTCACAACTTTTGGAATTAGATATGGATCTGAATTTGAAAGCGCCTAAACACAGGTGTGGGGGCTTGATTCCAGCAATCCAGTTTTGGCACTTCCCTCAGGGAACTATATTTGAAAGAAATATGTCAGTCACAAGACTGGTCTGACCATTCCTTTGTGAATTCATAATAGCTGATGCGGGGAAAGACTTTCTCTGCTGCAAATAGTATGCAGGATATTTGAAGAATAGGAAATGTCTGCCCTGTTCCTCGCCACAATAATAATGATGCCTTACATGTCGATAGCACCTTTTCTCCATAGATCTTGAAACACAATATAAATATTAATGAATGAAGCCTCACAGCGGCAAAACTGGGATTGTCATTCAGGACTTCCTCAACCAGTGTAGGCTTGTTAATGTTTTTCAAGGCATACAAGCAGAGAAGTTAGATTTAAAAAAACCCATCAAATCTTCTTGCGGGAAGGGTACAATGTAACACAGCTTTATTTCTTAGAGTTTAGTATGATAACACACAAGAACCCCAAAACAAAGGGAGAAAACAGGCTGCAAGGCACAACTCAACCCATCTTGATTTAAGAACACTTTCTTACGGTGTCCCCTAGCCTGCAAGCAGGACCAGGAACTACCCCCCAAACTCTTAACGTGATAATTTACAATTCCAACACCGTTCTCAGGACACCACGGTTCAGAGGTGACAGCCCCTATGCCATTCGTTCTGCTTCATAGTACATTGAAATCTGAGTCAGGCTGCAGAAAGTAATGGGATATACAAAAATACATTTTGGGTGCTTTTGATGTGGCTTCTGGGCCATTAGGGGTGCACCTGCTTCTCGTATACCAGCTTTTCTTCGCAACCACGAGGGCTAGAAATCCACTCCCCCTTTTTTTTTTAAATGAAAGCTGAGATTCTCATGAACAAGGCTGAATGCCACTGCAATGTCATTCTGCACCATTGATGGTAACGCCCCCGCCCCCAAGTCCCATCCACCCTACAGCTTCCTCTGTTGTTACATTATTGCTACGCAGTTTACTAGTGTAGAGAAGACCGAAGCAGAAGGGCTGCAGCTGCACAAATGCAATTAGACCTTCCAGTGCAATCCCATAATTCTCCAGCCCACCCCTCAGAGACAGCTTGTCCTGTTCTGAATATTGGCTCAAGCCACTCATTTTTCAGCTGCACATAGGCTGGGACAGCTCCTGGCTCTGTCCAATTCCCACATCCTTCCTGACAACTCAACTCATAGAGAAGAAAAGAATGACACAAAAGGCGAATGCCAAATACAGCTTTATTAAACAATAGAACACGCTTAGGGAATGTTGCCAAAATAACTGATGTCACCTCAGATCCAATAGCTCCGGTGGTAGCCCTCAGGCAGTTCTAGCACAGTTCAGGCAACTTCCTGCATTGTTATCCGTTAAAACTGTATGTGCAGAAGAGGTTTTTAAATCACCCACTACATTTATCCGAAAGAAATGTTTCCCCAAAGAAGCAGAAGCCATGACACATGATCCCAGTGATGACCATGTCCCTCACAAGTTTCAAACGTCAGCAGGTTTTTTTTCTTGTAACCTATGCAAAAAAGCGTAGCTAGAATTTCCTGCAGACTGGGTAAAAATGCATTTCCTCCCATTTTCCTAGACTTAAATAAATGGCTGACAATATTTTACTCACATTTAAAAAACCAAACAAACTATAAGGTTTGAGCACAGACTAAGCATGGAAAACTGTATTCCCAAAGGAAAAAGATGCAATTGAGTGAAAACGTCAGATTATAATGGAAATTGTTTTGCAGCTACAATTAATTCATCACATTGAATTTCTTGAGATTCTCTTGTGCTGGCCTGTGGTACTGTGCTGATTTCATGTTGTGGTGTGACAGATTTTCGTTACCAATCTACCTGGAGGGTTAGGTGATCAGGCTGACGCCGCAGGATCGTTTGGGGAGGAGATGATGTAACATACCAAGTGTTTAAATTTTAAAGCTTTATTAATAAAATAATAAAATATAGCAGAGAGTGCTGGGAATGCTCCCGTGTCACTCGGGGAAGAAAGAAAGCATTAGAGCCCCAAGCCCTAACCCACTTTCATACTCACACATGCACTATCCAAAACTGGCCAGGCATGGGTGTAACGTGAGAAGAAGAGGGAGAGGGGTGGACGGGAGTTCTTCCCCTGGGCCCAGGTCGTCCGGGGAATCCGCTGTAATCTCCAAATTGCTCCAGCTCTCGGAAGGGTTTTTAAGTCCTGGGTTCCTTTGGGGGTGTCGTTGTCCAGGGCCCTCTGTGCCTGGTGCTCTGTGTACCAGTTCAAACCAGCCTTCTGTAGCTTCCTTGGTTTTCCAAAACATCCCAGCTTCGGAGACTTTGTTTTCTCTTCTGTTGGCCTTCGCTGTCACCGTCTCATTCGCTCTCACTGTTCTCGCTGCTATCTCTGGAGCTCTGCATCTCAGTGTATTTTTTTCTTTTCTCATGGCTGGCTGAAAACTGTGAGAGTTAAACGCAGCTGCAGATTTCTCGTCTCGTGCCATGACCTTGGATTGGGGCCAGTGTCTTATCTTCAGACTGAGCTTGCTAGCTGCAGTGTTGAGTTAACCCTTTCTCTGCTCTTCTTCTTTCTCCCCCCCTCGGCCTCTCGGCCTCTGCAAAGGAAACTTCCACTCTCCTCTCACACACTTTTGACACTCCCCAAAATGCTTTGTGATGCTTGCAACATCATTAGCCAGCTACAATGCTGATCTGCCTTCCCCGGGGACTCCCTGAGGGAGAGGGCTATTGGGGTGTGACAGTGGTGCTGGGCAAATGTAACTAAGGCTCTAGAGAAGAGGTTCTCCAGCTTTTTAATTTGGCAGATCATTTCAGGGAAGGTGCCCTCTTTCAGTCTCCCATCCCTGACCTTCTGCGCCTGGTCTCCCAATACTTCGTATTATGCATCCACTCTCCCACCCACCTTCTGTCACAGCCTTTGCCACCACATTCTTTGATAGCTGATGGTGAAACCATTGACCCCAGTCTGGGATACATTGATCCAGAAATCTCCAACAGCTTATTTCTCATCAAATGTACAAAGTTTTTTCCCCCTTCCTGGATGAAACCATGTGTATGTGTGCTTGCATGAAGGAGAGATGTGAGATTCACTCTGGGAATAGATCCTTCTGTTCTAACGTGTGCCATCTACTGATCTCCTTCCTCTATGGAGAACAGGAGGCACAGTTCTGGTGTTAGCAGCACATTTCACTGTGAATGGTAGAAGCTCTGACCCCAGCAGCCAGTCAGCAACACTCCAGTCACAATCTGGCTTCCAGCAGCTCTGGTTACTACTTGCGTTGGGGTCACTCTGCACTCTCAAATTCTTCCCCAAAATGTGTGTTCTGCACTGTCCAGCCTTCTCCAGAGCAGTTAGGATATTAGAGGTCCGTTGCCTCTGTAAGGGGTCAATATACAACAGTTTGCTACTTTAGCTGGAGTTACCAAACAGTTCAGTTTAAACACAGCCCTGGATTAGTTTTGATTAAAGAATAAAATAAGTTTAACTACAAAGAGAGAGAGTTTAAGTGAGTACCAGTATAAGGTATTAAAGTCAGAAATGATTACAAGACAAATAAAGATAGAACACTTTCTAGTAACTAAAATTTGACAAACTAGACTTAGTTCAAGGTATAATTCTTACCACACGTTTCAAGGAACAGGTCTGACCAAATTCTCAAGTCAGGATCTGCCCTCAAAGTCCAAAAGGCTGGTTTCTTTGTCTTCTTAGGTGAATGAGCAAGAGAAACAGAGAGAGAGAGCTAGAACGAAAATACATGGGGTGTTTCACCCCTCACTTTTCACTTGAGTCACTTTTTGAAATGCATTTCCCTGAGGTTTACCTCTAGATAAGGTTCCTTCCTCCTGTGAGGATGGAGACATGGCAACTCCTACATAAGAACGGCCATATTGGGTGAAACTAAAGGTCCATGTAGCCCAGTATCCTGTATTACGACTGTGGCCAGTGCCAGGTGCCCCAGAGGGAATGAACAGAACAGGTAATCATCAAGTGATCCAACCCCTGTCGCCCATTCCCAGCTTCTGGCAAACAGAGGCTAGGGACAGCATCCCTGCCCACCCTGGCTAATAGCCATTGAGTGAAAGAGGTTCCATGGTGTTGCCTGCTAAAATGCAGGTTGATCTGTTCCTGCCCCCGTTCACCGCCAAAGAATGGCCAAGTGACCAGCGATGGCCAGTCAGCTCTGATGACACCTAGCTAGAGGGTCAGCTTGTCCTTTGTCTTTGAGGAACTCGTTTATGCCCTCCCCAGACTTCTCTGGTAAACACATTTCAGTCATGATTTCAGTTACTATTCATAACTTTGTACACAATATTGTTACACACATTTCACCATGACATTATTACCAATGAGTTATTCATTTTCAAATGATACCTCACAAGGCATATTTTGTATAAAGATTATTACAACAGTGTGTTGGGTGTGAATACAGGGTGCATTTCGTCACAGTCCCATTGACTTTCATTGAGATTTAGGGTCCTAAATAACCAAGTCACTTCTGAAATTGGGATGTAGATGCTTTTGAAATTTCTACTGTTAAGCATCCTGAAAACCTCCCCTTCAGCCTGTAAAGTCTTAGACGCAGGGGGTTTCTCTTGACACATGTATCCACAGCTCCCAGCACATTGCGTGTGCTAATTCATTTGGGGCCTACCATAACACAAATAAGAAATAACTAGATTTAGCCAACTGAAGTGAAGCCAGACTTGATGGGTTGAGCTTGATGGACTTGTCATCACAATGTCTGAGTTGTGGTATATCTGAGAGAAATTACTATTATTACCATATAATGTAGTAGCAACTAGAGGCTTCAACCAAAGTGTGGGTCCATTGTGCTATGTGTTGTACAAACAAATAGATAATGAGAGCACCTGCCCCAAAATGGCAGAATAACATGATACATATTATAATGCTATGATATAATTCAGTGGGTGATAAGAACACTGTAGCTTGACTTGATCAGATTGCATATGCCAAATAAATAATACACTTAATGTTGTCTCCTCACTTTGACAGCTGCATTCAGTTTTGGTTACCACATGTACAATAAAATATAGCAGCAATAGAAAAGGTCCTGAACAGACCATTGAAAATGATAGGAGGCCTGAAGCAGCTTCTGGCTCTGTAGAGATTTAAAAAACTGACTGTTTAGTTTGGAAAGATTGGGGAGACAGGAGTCCAAAAATTCCTGGGAATGGTCAATTATTTAGATAAGTTTTGCAAACGTATGTCTGAGAACTGAAAGATCCTGGGAGAGCTGAGACTCCTTATGGGAGTGGACAGATAAACACAGGCAAGCATTCCAGAAAGTAAAAGAGATGATTGAGAAGGCTCCCATTCTGAAATATTACAATCCAGAGGATCTGGATACAATCTGTTGTATTTGCAAGCAGAGCATTGTCCATGACGGACATGGGATATGCTCAAATTGAAAGAGAGTTGTATTAGCAATACTTTTGGAATGAAAAAAAATCACTAGTGCACTTATGGTTGCACCATGGACATAAAATCTATCTATAAACCTCTTGAAAGCATTTGGAGAAAGCCATTACTTAGTGCACCAAAGCGCCTACAGCTGATGATGATGAATCTGCAAAGATATGATGTACAGATCAAGTGTTGCCCAGGTAGAAATGTGGGGTTGGCAGACATGTTGAATCATCCATATCTCTCAGAAGCCAGCAGGAGGGATCTGTAGAGGCCGAGGTGGAGACAATAAACATGGTAAACTTTTATCCATCTCCGAAGAAAGACTGAGAGATACAGAGAGGTACAGAGCAAGAGAGAATGCTGCAGACACTGAAACTCATGATGCTACAACTTGAGGCCAGCACCAACTCCCCCCCCCCCCGCCCCGCCCCGCCCAGTATCTAAAGAGGAAACACCATTTTTTCAGATAAGAAACAAGTTTTTGTGCAGAAAATGGCATTATAATTTGTGGGAGAACTAGAACTTATTGTAACTACTCTGATGAATGAGATTGTGCATAAAGTTGTAGCCCTTTTCGGCACCCTTCCCAGTTTTTCAATACCCTTTTTTTAAAATGTGGACCCCACAAATGTGTGCAATAATCTTGTGTCATCTCACAGATTCCATATACACTGATAAGATCACCCTATTCCCTGCTTTGTTTGACTAAAACCAATTTTTTTTTCTTGTGAGCAAGAAAAATTGAGAAGAAATGTTTCAGGTAAATTTATAATGACAGGGTTGGGTTTTTTTCTGTTTGACCCCTGTTCTATATTTGGAAAGAAGCAGGTTGGCCTCACATAAGTATGAGGAACTCCTTTCCAGTCCATTAGTAAATATGAAGGATGCCAAATATGATCTAGTGGGGATAAATGTGTTTAAATCAGCAGGACTGGATAACCTACATGCCAGAGTCCTCAAAGACTTGTCTGAGAAGATTTTTCCCCACCCTGCCCCCATGTTAACTGTTTGGAATACTGGTGAAATTCCAGAAACCCAGAAAAGTGAGAATGTGGCAATATTCAAAAAGGGCAGGCAGAACTATAGTCCAGTTAGCCTGGCATCAGTCCAGGGGAAAGTAATGGAAAACTGATATGGGATTCAGCTGATAAAGACTGAAAGGATTGGAATGGAACTAATGCCAGTCAGCAATGTATTATAGGAAAAAAGTCAAACAAACCTTCTCTTCATGTTCTTTGCCATCTTAGAGTTTGAGGTTTCTCCTCAGTGTGGCTGAGGTAGGGTGAGGAGCTTGGCTATTCGGGAGAGCCTTGGAGTAGAGCCGCTACTTCTCCAGATTGAGAGGAGTCAGCCAAGGTGGTTCAGGCACCTGATAAGGATGCCCCCGGGAGGTTTCCATTGAAACTGTACTGAGCACATCCCACAGGGCAGAGGCCCTGAGGCCAACCAAGGACATGCTGGAGGGATTATATCTCCCGACTGGCCTGGGAATGCTGGGGAATGCATCAGGAGGAGCTGGAACCTGTTGTGGAGGAAAGGGAGATCTGGTCCTCCCTACTCTCTATGCTGGCACCGCAACTCTCACCAGGAAAAGTGTCATAAAGGAAAAAGAAGAAGAAAGAACTTTGGCACAGAGTGGGAGTGTGCTAATAAAATTTGCGGATGACATAAAGTTGGGAGGTATTGCCAATATGCATGAGGACCAGAATATCATAGAAGATCTGGCCAGAGTCAGTATAATGGCCCTCTTCAGTAGGGCTGTTTTGGCCTGGCGGCTGGTCAGAGGAATGGGCTGCCACTCAGGGGAACCCAGACCCTCCCTGCTCCACTAGGTCTCACCTCAGAGCCCTGACTCTGTCAGGTATGCTCGCCACTGGGTCAGCAGGGAATCTACCTGAAACACACTGACACCACTCAGTACAATAACTAGTCTACCTGAGCTACTTCCTACCCTGTCCCTGGTGTAGTGGTCTATTGGCTTCTCAGCCTGTGCTGCTCTCACAGGAGCTTGGGCGTTTGCCTGTGTCTTGGTGTCTCTGGCTTCTGCCATCTGCAGCCTCAGCAGTTCCCGAGCTGGAGCCTGCATCAGGTGTCCTCTCCACTTGGAAAATCAGCTCCAAATGAGCTGGGCTGCTCCCTTTTATATCTGGTCTTTAGCTGGAGCATGCCCCACAGGGCCAACAGTGCGTGGCCTCCTCACCCCAAAGAGTAGAGTTAATCCTTGCAGTACCAGTGAGGGGAAAGCCCACCCATGAATGAGGAGAAAGACCTTGGTGTATTAGTTGATCACAGGATGACAATGAGCCACCGATGTGAAGTGACTGTGGTTGTCAGGCGAGATATTTCCAGTAGAGACAGGGAAGTGTTAGTACCATTATACAAAGCACTGGTGAGACCTCATCTGGAATACTGTGTGCAATTCTGGTCTCCCATGTTTAAGAAAGATGAATTCAAACTGGAACAGGTACAGAGAAAGGCTACTAAGATAAGCTGGGGAATGGAAAACCTACCTTATAAGAGGAGACTCAAAGAGCTTGGCTTGTTTAGCCTAACCAAAGGAAGGCTGAGGGGAGGTATGATTGCTGTCTATAAATACCTCGGAGGCATAATTACCAGGGAGGAGAGACATTAAGTGCCAGTGTGGACACAAGAACAAATGGATATAAACTGGCAATCAATAAGTTTAGGCTAGAAATTAGAAGATTTCTAACCATCAGATGGGTGAAGTTCTGGAACAGCCTTTCAAGGAGAGCAGTGGGGGCAAAAAAACCTAACTGGCTTCAAGACTGAGCTTGATAAATTTATGTAGGGAATGGTATGATGAGACAGCCTACAATGACATGTGGCCCATTTGTGACTGCTAGAAGCAAACATCCCCAACGTCTGGTGATTGGATATGTTACGGCCTCAGATGGCCCGAGGTACTCTGCAAGAACGAGACCGACTCCACACTGAGAGTAACTGGTTTTTAATGAAGGTTACCGTGACAAACCCGCAACGGGGACTCCGCTCGTTGCTGCCACTAAGGCGGGGAATCCAGCACCCAACGACTTGAGCCTGGTTCGAAGTCCAAGGACTAGTATAAACCAGGCTCCTATTTATCTCACTAACAGCAAAGCAGCACAGACATAACAAAGCAAGGCCACCCGTTCTCTAGAACTGCTTCCCATGGCTCACTGCCAGGGACTTATCACATAGCGGTCTCAACTGGTTATACTTGGCTAAAGCTGGGGCATTATGACCTGTAGTAACCGGAGCTGAGAAAGCGGACTCAGGAAAATACCTAGCTAGTCCGTGACAATCTCTTCCGCAACTCCCTGCTCTCCTACAATCCTCCCCTCACTTTCTCAAGCGACTCCAAGGACCATGAGGGCCTCGCAAGGGCATGCGCTATGCAGCAACAGCGGCGGCCACACAAGCAGCACAAATAAAAGCAAACAAGGGCAAGCAAGCACATAAGGCCAAGTGCTAGGCCCTGAACAATATGGGCAGCCCATCCACGCAGCAAAGACAACCAGGACCACAGCCAGGTATCCCCTTGTTGTTGGCGAATGCCTTCCGCCAAATGTCGGAGGCGCTCCAGATCATCAGTAATGGTGGATCCTGCATCTGTAATATTAAAACAACACATGCCAACAAAATCCAAACAGGAATGGCCATGGCGCAAAAGCAAATAATCAATAGCCATACGATTCTGCAGCACTCCCCGGCGAACTTCTCCTAATTCCTGGGTTAACAAAGCAAGCACATAGAGGTTAAATTAAGGGCTTTGGCCACAACACAAGCAAGGTGTGCCACAGCATGGTAATTATGTGCCAACATGCCTGGGAGGCCAATCAAGGTAAAGGTAAGGGCCGCAGCCTCCCGCTCCGAAAACATATTAGCCTCTGCCTTACAAGTAGAATCCAATGGAATGCTCTCCCGCCGATACCGGTACTGGCCCTTGGCGCCCCTCAAGGGATGGGGAAAAAGAAGAGGGGCTACCTGACCAATGGTGCAGGGACCCCCGGAACTATTGGCAGGAACATAGGTAAATGCAGTGCGCCCACACAATAAAAACCATCCTATGCCCATATGCAATTTCATATGCCCATATGCAAAGGATACTTCGCTCTTATGGCGGCAAAACAACTCACCATTGGTATGATCCACTGCTACATGCCAGGCATTAACAAAATACATACACATGCCTGCGGCCGTCACATTGGCCAGGCGAAAGGAATACATACTCGCGTCCAGGGTGTATGTGGCAGCTCCAGGACCTAGGGCATACAATTCCTTATATGAAAAGTCTTTAGCAATTGCAAATAGCCATGAGTGCCGTTGCAATACTTCCAAATCAGTACAAACACCAACAAAACAGGTTTCCATAAGGGTCCCTACGGCATACACACGGGGGAGGCAAAAGGCTGTCGCATTTATGGCACTCTGCGCTAGTGTCACCCAAGCATTCGTAGGTAACATGTCGCCTTGAGCGGCGCCTCCCCTTACAAGGAGCGCTGCGATAAACGCGATAATGAAACCATTCGGGGGTAATCCTCTCCTTCTGGCAAAATGTAAGTCCAGCCATCCCCCGTCGCCAGGACCACGGCGGCTTGTGGATCGCGTTGTGGTATCGTCCATCAGACGCTCGCTAGGACGTGCCATGCCGTATCGCTCGGGGCTTGCGGCTCCAAACCTGCAGGAGGTAATGGGATAAGTTTACATAACGCCTCCCCTTGCTCCCATTGCACAGGTTCCGTGCCCACATTTGCACACGTAAGAAGACTCAGCGAGCGATCAGTGCTCAGCCAATACGGGGGGTAATTCTGCACATCTTTAAGGGTCGGCGACACATAAAAAAGACAGGGGGGGTCGCACCACAACTGCGACTGGGCAGACAGGGGGTCACCACTTGTCCCACTGGCACCGTACAGGGGCCAGGGGCATGCAACACCACCACACCTTGTACAGGGTCTACAACTCCCGGTGTATGCTGGAGCTCCACCCGCAGGGTCGTCGGCATCTGGGGGGCCACCGTTAGTTGCTGAAAGGGTGTCTGGCCTCCGCCCAGCAAGCGGTTATTAAGCAGCCACACAGCTTGCTCTAAAACCCCCGTCCAACCTCACAGCGTGTGAGTGTAAGGTGGCGGATCTGGTCCTTTAAAAGCCCGTTAAGGTGTTCAATAAGGCCACTTGCGGTAGGTGCATACGGAAGATGGTAATGCCAATCTATGCCAATATCAGCGGCCCAGGTACGGACGGCCTGGGCCGTAAAGTGAGTCCCCTGATCGCTTTGCACTGAGCGAGGGGTCCCGTAGCGGGAGCACAATTGCTGCAATGCCGTTAGTGTGGTTGTCGCTGTTGCAGACGCGCTTGGGTGTGCAAACAACACTCCGGTATAGGTATCCACCGCCGTCAGGGCATACTGCCAGCGCCGCTCCTGGGGTAGTGGGCCTATATAATCCACTTGCCAGTCCTGGCAGGGGCCGGTGGCTCGATATATTTGGCCGACCGGCCCCGAAAGGGCCAGGGGAGCCACACGAGAGCACACCGCACAACTCGCTCGGGCGGTGCGGCACGCGGCGAGCGGCAGGTACACACCCTGCTGCCATGCCGTGTACCGTGTCGCGCGGGCCCCACGATGGCCCCCCTCGACATGGTAGCGCTCCGCCACCTGGACTGCCTCACTAAGGGTCATCTCGTCTGCCGCTGCATTCCAATGGGCCTCCGTTGTTTCAGCCTTGGTGTGGGCGTCTACATATCGTACGGCTAGAGGGGCTCGCTTGGCGTAGTACAGAAGCTGCTGCCAAAGTATCGCCCCCCACAAGGGCCGGCCGGCTAGTTCCCATCCCTTCGCCTCCCAGGCCGTCACCCAGGTGCGGAGACCCTTGTAAAGCGCCCAGCTGTCAGTGTACAGATACGTGCGTGGTGGGGACCCTGCGATAGCCAGGGTAGCCGCCCTCAGCTCCGCCCACTGGCTGGAGCCGGCCGTCCCCCATGCCATAGCCACCACATCCGCGTACGGGGCATACGCGATGGCCCTCCATTGCCGGGTTCCCTGGGCGGTGTAGGCTGCCGATCCATCCGTAAACCAAGCATAGCATTGTTCCTCGGCAGGCAGCTGGTCCACCGGTGGGGCCTTCGTTACTGATGAGGGGGGCGCCGGATCTTCCACAGGGGGCAGGTCATCTGTGAGCGAGGGTACATGTTCAAAAGTAACAGCCCCCAACAATACAGCATGGGGGGGTGGAAATTGTGGGCCGGCCGAGCAACATGCGCTTCTCCAGATAGTGCTGCCATTTGAAGTGAGTGGAGCTCTGCGCAACCCCGGTTTGCACTTGGCTGTGGTCCTCCTGTACCCAACGCCCCAGAGGAATGGGCGTCTGCACCACCACTGGCGTGGGGCCAGTTATGCGCTCTGTATCCTGTAGTGCCCACACAACAGCTAAAATCTGCTTCTCCAGCGGGGTATAGCCGGGCTCCACCCCTTTTAGGGTTCGGGACCAGAAACCTATGGGTTCCTTCTGCTGGCCCCCTACCGGCTGCCATAGCCCCCAGGAAGCCACATCTGCCACGGTGGTAACCTCCAATTCAAAGGGGACTCCCGGCAGAGGGGCGTGAAGCCGGGTGTGCATCAGTAGTGCATCCTTACACAAATCAAACGCTGTCTGATGACTGCGCTCCCAATGCCATGGGGCCGCCTTACGCACGAGGGTCTGCAGAGGTCGCATCAAAAAGGCAAGATGGGGAATAAAGGCCCGCCAGAATCCCAAAAGGCCAAGGAAAGCCTGTAATTCCCTCTTAGTCTGCGGCACCGGGTAGCCCTGTACTGTTTGCCGCACCTTCTGGGGAATTTGCCGCTCCGGTCCTGCCCACATGATCCCCAGAAACAGAACGGTCTGAGCTGGCCCCTGTATTTTTTGCGGGTTCAGGGTCCAGCCCCGCCCCTCCAGGCCGGTGGCAACGGCGTGCAGGGCATCGGCTACCACCTCTCGGGAGGGGCCAGAAACCATAACATCATCAATGTAGTGGTAGCAGCGGGTTGAAGGGGGTAGTTGCACTCGGGCTAAATCCGCACTGACCAGCTGGTGACATATCGTAGGGGAGTGCTTCCACCCTTGGGGCAGTACACAAAAGGTATACTGTCGAGCTTGCCACGAAAAAGCAAACTGTTCCTGGCTACTGGGGGCAATAGCAATCGAGAAGAAGGCATTGGCAAGATCCAAAACGGCATGCCATGGCTGGGCAGCTGTTGCTATGTGCTCTTTCACGGTCACTATGTCCGGCACAACGGCTGCCAACGGGGGGGTCACTTTATTGAGTTCTCTGTAATCCACTGTCATGCGCCACGTTCCATCTGGCTTTCGCACCGGCCAGATGGGGCTATTGTAGGGGCTCAAGGTGGGTCGAATAATCTCGGCTTCTAACAAGGCGCTGACCGTTTGGGTGATCTCCTCCTCTCCTCCTGGGAGGCGGTACTGTTTCTTAAACACCACAGCGGCCGGGGGCGGCAACACCACCGGCTCCCAGCGCAGGGCGCCCCGCAGGATAGCCAACAGTCTCACCTCTCGCACTCGCGCTGCGCTTACATACCGGGGGTGACCGAAGGCGAACAGGCCATACTGTGTATCCACGGAGCGTCCTTGCAAAACGTCAATGCCCAAAATGTATTCCCGAATAGCCGCGGCTAGGATCGTGGCCCGGAACGGGGGCGCTTTTCCCATGGTTAATGTGACGGTAACCTCATAGGCCTGGATTTCGGCACCCCCGAGGCCCCTCACCAGAGCCGCCCGGCCATGGGTTTGTGCCGAATGCAGGATGGTGACCTCAGCCCCAGTGTCGATTAATGCTAACACATGCTGCACACCTCCCCTCAGCCAACGTATCGTGAGGGGTACATAGGGGCGTTGGTCCCCCGCCTCCCTCCCAGGTGCGACAGCTGCCACACACGGGGCGGAGGACCCGCCCCCCCCTCAGTAAGGTCGCGGCAGTCGCCACTCCGCCGGCGGGGCAGGCAACTCGCCGGCTCCGCTGCGCTCCACCTCCTTTTCTCCCTCTGCCTCGGCACTCCTCTTGGCGGGGGGCAGCTGCATCCACCGTTTGTATAGTTCCACGGTCGGTTTCCCGTTGATATCGTCGCGGGGAACACCCGCCCGCAACAGGTCTTGCCACAATGTCTTCCGGGGTACCCGCACCTCCCCTTTCTCCTGCCCCCCTCCGGCTGGGTCCTTCCCTTGTTGACCCTTGGAAGCTCGAACGGCCCGCGGCCGTGTCCCTGCCAAGGCAGTCTCTAATTGCATGAAGGTGATAGCCAGGTCGCCCACTCGCCCGTCTGCAGCCATGACGACCGCAAGGGCTTCAACTCATCTGGGGCCAGACGTAGGAGGGTGGCTTTGGTCGATTTAGATACCGGGATGTCATCGGGACCCTCCGTGCCTCCCATCCCGACAGCCCAGGCCATTCCCAACTGCCTGAGGGCCTGGACCCCCTCAGCCATGGTCTTCCAGGGTGCCACTAGGGCCTCCAACTCCCCCACCGATGGGTAGGCTACGTCTACCGCCACCGCTAACCAGCGGTACAGGGACGGAGCTTCCAGGTCGGTCCCGTTCTCCTGGGGGTGCGGGGGATTGGACAGCTGCGCCCGTACCTGTGAATCCTGTGACAGAACTCCCAGCTGTTGCAGCTCCATCCGGAGAAGCAGGACAGTGTTCCCCGCGCTGTCCCACACTCTGACCAGCCAGCCCAAGACGTTTTCGCCTGGCTCCTGTCGAAACGTCTTCACAATTTCTTGCAGCTCCGTCGTCTTATATGTCCGGACAATGGGTGGCTGCAGCTGGTCGCCTTCCGCCCGCAACTCCCGCACAGGGCGGGCGCGGGCTACCACAAGCTTCGATTCCACCTCCTCCCCTTCCGAGGAGGAGGACGACTCCCAAATGTTACCATCCCAGGCAGCAGGGTCCCAGAAAGGGGCCGCGGTTACCGCCCGTACCTGTGCCGTGGTTACCGGCCGGCGCCCTAGCTTGAGGCACCACTTGTTGGCTACGCGGGCAACTAGTACCTCACAGCGCCTCGTCAACTCCTGGGCGCGTTCCGCCTGGGAGGTAACAACCTCCTGGGCTACGGCACGGGCTTCAACTAATGCCGTGCACTCAGACGTTTTCCCCTCTAGGGCCCGCCGCAAGCGGAGCACCTCCTCGTCCTGGGCCCGGAGCGCGGTGAGGTGGAGCCATCCCAGCTCCCCCATCGCTCGCCGCTCCGTCCCAGACTGCCGGTTTGCCCGCAGCCGCTGCAATCCCTAGAGCAACCGCTCGGGAGTAATCTCAGCCGACTTCTGGAACTCCGGCCAGTCAGCTGGAGCCGCCCAGCCTGCTAAAAGCCGCGCCACCGGCCCCCAGCGTTCCGACTGGGGCCACCCGGGTATGCGCTGTAGAGACCCTGCTCGCTGTAGAGTACCCTGCTCGCTGCGCCACTTGTTACGGCCTCAGATGCCCCGAGGTACTCTGCAAGAACGAGACCGACTCCACACTGAGAGTAACTGGTTTTTAATGAAGGTTACCGTGACAAACCCGCAACGGGGACTCCGCTCGTTGCTGCCACTAAGGCGGGGAACCCAGCACCCAACGACTTGAGCCTGGTTCGAAGTCCAAGGACTAGTATAAACCAGGCTCCTATTTATCTCACTAACAGCAAAGCAGCACAGACATAACAAAGCAAGGCCACCCGTTCTCTAGAACTGCTTCCCATGGCTCACCGCCAGGGACTTATCACATAGCGGTCTCAACTGGTTATACTTGGCTAAAGCTGGGGCATTATGACCTGTAGTAACCGGAGCTGAGAAAGCGGACTCAGGAAAATACCTAGCTAGTCCGTGACAATCTCTTCCGCAACTCCCTGCTCTCCTACAGGATACTAGATGGGGAGCTACAGAGAATTCTTTCCCAGGTGTCTGGCTGGTGGGTCTTGCCGGCATGCTCAGTGTCCAACAGATTGCCATATTTGGGGCCAGGAAGGAATTTTCCCCTAGGTCAGACTAGCAGTGACTTGGGGGCGGGGGGGCGGGCGTTCACCTTCCTCTGCAGCATTGAGTATGGGTCACTTGCTGGTTTGAACTGGAGTAAATGTGGATTCTCTATGACTTGAAGTCTTTAAATCATGATTTAAGGATTTCAGTAACTCAGCCAGAGGTTAGGGGTCTAGTATAGAAGGAGGTGGGTGAGGTTCTGTGGTGTATGATGTGCAGGAGGTCAGACTACATGATCATAATGGTCCCTTCTGGCCTTAAAGTTCATGAATCTGAGGCTAGGGATACAGATATGTGAAAAAGAGTAAAGCTGCTACTCAGCCTTTATTCAAGCTGACTTCCAATCTCTCATTAACCTCATTAGGAGTTTGTCTCAGGCAGAGGTGCTGACTTTATGCCATGGGGTGCTCAACCTCTGGCTCTGCCCCACCCCTTCTTTCAAAACCCCACCCCTCCCCACCGCTTCCCACCCCCACACACCCCACCTTGCTTCTTCCCTCCCCATTCCGCCTCTACCCTGAGCATGCCCTGCCCTCACTCCTCCCCCTCCACACCCCAGCGCCTCCTGTATGCACCGGAAGAGCTGATTGCAGTAGGCGGGAGGCACTGGGAGGAGAGGAGCAGATTGGGGGGCTGCCAGTGGGTGCTCAGCACCCACCATTTTTTCCCCCTTGTGTGCTCCAGCCCTGGAGCACTCACAGAGTTGGCACCTATGGTGGGAAAGACCTCAGAACTTGGTCCAAGGTTTTCATAAAATCCTCCTTCTGTAACAGACCAATAACATGAAAACCTCAGTGGGATTTGACCAAACCAGACCCTTTTTAATCACCCAATAAGCAATTTTCTTATGGTGGTGTGTTTGCATATGTCTGAAAGAGACAAAGACTCTTTCTCCACTATCTATAACCATTTCAAACAACAAGGGTCACAAACCTCACATAACATACCTGCCAATATTTCAGACCTAGCTGGGCTGAATGGCGTGTACAGTCAGGCTACTGTAAGGTCTTCATCTGATTAAAGCATCTTATTTTAGCAGAGAAAGAATCCAGGACGTAGTGAGGAATCATGCTGTTTGTGACAGTTGGTGCAGCCATGTGATTGAAAAGCAAACCCCCAAATCAGAGCTTTCTAGCTGTGGGGTTGCAGAGACAGGCATCTAGACACCATGGTGATAAGCGTGGTCTCTAAGGCCTTGTCTACACTATGGGGGAAAGTAGATCTAAGCTATGCAATTTGAGTTACGTTAATAGGGTAACTCAAGTTGACGTAGCTTAGATCTACTTACTGTGGGGTCCACACTACGTTATGTCGATGAGAGAAGCTCTCCCTTTGACTCCCCTTACTCTTCTTGTTCCGATGGAGTACTGGAGTTGATGAGAGAGTGATCTGATGACCCACTAAATCGACCCCCAGTATATCGATCACTGCAGCGTCGATCCCCCAGTAAGTATAGACAAGCCCTAAGAACCTTAAGGGAATTAAATCTGTGACTTACACTGTAAGAGAAGACATGTAATTGCCACGGACTTCAGAGGGAGCTGGGTTGTTTATCTTGGTGGGGCACAATGTTGCCCCTTGGTTGTAGATCTAACTGTTGTTTCTACAAATGGAAAAACTGCAGGACTTATTAGGGTTATTTGTATTTATATTCTATATTTTCTGTTTACATATTGGGCCTGTCCCACTTATAGTATAATGTTTTGGTCTATTTCATTTTATTTGTGCT
This sequence comes from Mauremys mutica, assembly GCF_020497125.1. Taxonomy (NCBI): domain Eukaryota; kingdom Metazoa; phylum Chordata; order Testudines; family Geoemydidae; genus Mauremys; species Mauremys mutica. The sequence goes on from NC_059079.1 coordinate 65,836,876, forward strand.
AAAGAAGATTAAGAACACTGCACCCTTTAGGACTCTGTATGATTCAAGGGTTAATAACTTTCTGTCCACTGTCCATTTCTACCTGAGCTGGTCAGTTCATTAACCATTGGGTATCGGAGACAAACTGGTATTTAGAAAATAATCATTAGCAACATTTCAAGGGATCATCTTTTTTTTTAATCAAAGTCAGATGACAAGCTATTGGACAATCAGACTTGTGGCATTTTTATACTCATTCCAAATGAACTTCCCACAAAATAGAAAATGAGGTATTATTGAAATGCATCGTATTTTATTATTTATTATTTGTATTACCATAGTGCCTCGAACACCTAATCATGGACCACAAAACCATTGTGTTAGGTGCTATACAAACCCAGAACAAAACAGAGAAACTATTTCAGGTCCCCATATCTCAGATAAAACACCCCGAAAATACCAAAAACATGCATTTATTTTCCTCCAGAAATAAATATGTCAACATTTAATATTTCTGCATGAGTGACTTTGCTAGAATAGATCAAATTATTTGACAGTTATTTACGGGTAGCAGTTTGGAGAGTAGCAGAGAAGCAGGATTACAGATTTTTAGTAGATCTGTCAATTAATCGCAGTTAACTCATGCGATTAACTCAAAAAAATTAATCACAATTCATCAGAATTTTAATCGCACTGGTAAACAATAGAATACGAATTGAAATTTATTAAATATTTTGGATGTTTTTCTACATTTTCATATATATTGTATTCTGTGTTGTAATTAAAGTCAAAGTGTATATTATTTTTTATTACAAATATTTGCACTGTAAAAATGATAAAAGAAATAGTATTTTTCAATTCCCCTCATACAAGTACTGTAGTGCAATCTCTTTGTTGTGAAAGTACAACTTACAAATGTTGATTTTTTTTTTGGTTACATAACTGCACTCAAAACCAAAACAATGTAAAACTTCAGAGCCTACAAGTCCATTCAGTCCTTCTTCTTGTTCAGCCAATGACTCGGACAAACAAGTTTGTTTACATTTACAGGAGATAATGCTGCCCTCCTTCTTATTTACAATGTCACCAGAAAGTGAGAACAGGCATTTGCATGGCACTTTTGTAGCTGTCATTGCAAGGTATTTACATGCCAGAGATGCTACATTCTTATGCCTCTTCATGCTTCGTCCACCATTCCAGAGGACATGCTTCCATGCCAATGACGCTTGTTAAAAAAAAATTGTTAATTAAATTTGTGACTGAACTCCTTGAGGGAGAATTGTATGTTCCCTGCTCTGTTTTACCTGCATTCTGCCATATATTTCATGTTATAGCAGTCTCAGATGATGACCCAGCACATGTTGTGCATTTTAAGATGACTTTCACTGCAGATTTCACAAAACGCAAAGAAGGTACCAATGTGAGATTTCTCAAGATAGCTACAGCCCTCGACCCAAGGTTTAAGAATGTGAAGTGCCTTCCAAAATCTGATCAGGAGGAGGTGTGGAGCCTGTTTCCAGAAGTGTTAAAAAAGCAACATTATGATGCGGAAACTACAGAACCCGAACCACCAAAAAAGAAAATCAACCTTCTGCTGGTGGCATCCAACTCAGATAATGAAAATGAACATCTGTCGGTCCACAGTGCTTTGGATTGTGATCAAGCAGAACCCGTCATCAGCATGGACACGTCACCTGGAATGGTGGTTGAAGCATGAAGAGACATATGACTATTTAGCGCATCTGGCATGTAAATATCTTGCAACGTGAGCTACAACAGTGCCATGAGAAGTCCTGTTCTTAGTTTCAGGTCACATTGTAAACCAGAAGCAGGAAGCATTATCTCCTGCAAATGTAAACCTTTTTTGTCTGAGCAATTTGCTGAATAAGAAGTAGGACTGAATGGACTTATAGACACTAAAACTTTACATTGTTTTATTTTTGAATGCAGTTTTTTGGTACATAATTCTACATTTGTAAGTTCAACTTTCATGATAAAGCGATTGCACTACAGTACTTGTATTTTTCAATTCACCTAATACTATTTATTTTGGTTTTTTTACAGTGCAAATACTTGTAATCAAAAATAAATATATGGTGAGCACTGTACACTTTGTATTCTGTGTTGTAATTGAAATCAATATATTTGAAAATGTAGAAAACATCCAAAATATTTAAATAAATGGTATTCTAATTATTGTTTAACAGTGCAATTAATCGCATGATTTAATCATGATTAATTTTTTTTAATCCCTTGACAGCCCTAATTTGTAGACATTTATAATCTTTTTCTTTCTGGGTCCCACAGACTATATCCAAGGCACCAATACCTGAAAAATGAAGGCAGATTTTCTAGTGGGTGCAGTGCACTTTAAATATAACTTTCTGTTGTCAGATTCACACAAAGTAATTGCATGTGCACTCCTGATTCTAACTCTTTAGGGTGTGGTCAGATCTTTATTGTTTAACTGACTTTGTGCCAGAGGCTGTAGTGAGGGATTTGGGAATCCTGTTCCTTTGCCATATAAAATTGGGCGCTGTCAAACAGTCTTAACATTCACTTTCCTCAAACATAGCCACAAAGCTCAATTGCTATAGTGTCAACACAGACAGCGGAGATTCATAGGTTCCTAAGGCCAGGGACCACTGTGATCATCTGTTCTGACTTCCTGTATGACACACGCCAGAGAACTTCCCCACAATAATTCCTAGAGTAGATCTGTTAGAAAAAAATCTAATCTTGATTTAAAATTTGCCAGTGATAGAGAATCCACCATGACCCTTGGTAAGTTGTCCCAATGGTTAAATACTCTCACCGTTAAAAATTTACACCTTGTTTCCAGTCTGAATTTGTCTAGCTTCAACTTCCAGCCATTGGATCGTGTTAGACCTTTCTCTGCTAGATTGAAGAGCCCATTATTAAATATTTGTTCCCCATATAGGTACTTATAGAATGAAATCACGTCACCCCTTGGCCTTCTCTTTGTTAAGCTCAATAAATTGAACTCCATGAGTCTATCACTATAAGGAAGGTTTTCTAATCTTTGTGTAACCCTTCTGCCAGGCCGAAACGATAGCAGCAAGGGCCAGGTTCAATACATAGGGGTCCCTTCCCCACAACATAATGCAAAACCAGCTCGAGTCCCCACCCAGTGACCTGGGAAAATCTTACACACACCGCTGGGCGCCTCGAGGAGGCAATTCTTCCCCTCTCACAAGCACAGAGTCTTGGTGTAGCAGAAAAGGTTTAATTACATGATAAACAACAAGCATTAAATTGGGAAAATACCTCAGCTAGAGTTCATAGGTCAAACCGTGAGCAAAGACCCACCCCAGCAAATTGGGCCGTGTCCTTCTCTCTGGGCTCTTGAGTCCAGCAACCCCCAAATCACCCACAGTCCCAAAAGTCCCACAATCCAAAAGTCTCTGTCCCGGGTCAGTGCAGCCCCAGTGTTCAAGAGTCTCTCTGCAGAGGTCCCCCTCCCCAGCCTGGGTAGAAAGGGGCACCTTACGTGGTTTCGGGGCCAACTGCCCTGCCTCTTCGTGGGGTTCTGCTTCCACTAGTCGTCCCCGCAAACAGCTCAGCTCAGCTTGCTCTGTGGGCTGCTCCGCTCTGCCAGCTGCTCTGGTCCACCAGCTGTCCTGTGATCCACTCCAGCCATCCTCGCGAGCAGCTTGGCTCCACTCACCCACTGGCTGCACAAACTGCTCCACTCCGCTCTGCCAGCTGCTCTGCTCCACGGTATTGCTTCAGGCTCCCCCACTCGTTAGCACAGTACTCAGTGCTCTCAGCTCAGCAAGTCCAGCTCTTCAGTGATTTCAGCTCACAGTAGGGGAGCCCAGTGCCAGTGCACCACTAGCCCAAAGTGAGTTCAGCTCAGTAACCTGTATCTAGATTCTTAAGGGAATCAAAAAATTTACTCTGACATTCCACAGTGGAGAGAGGCATAGGTGGAACTGGTGCTTCTGGCTCACACAAGGAGCCTGCACCACCAAGTACAGATATCTGTCCCCAGCCTCTCTCCCTTGCCTGGGTTTTGGAACCCATGTCCCTTGTCTAGCAAGTGCTATTTAGTTGATAATGAAACCCTCTATCATAAGACAGTTTTGTAGTTCCTCATTTACTTAATCGGGGTGACAACATTTTATTGCTCCTGCCCCAATAACAACGAAATTGGGGCTCCCATAGCTGTGAAAATAACCATCCCAGGCTGCTGTGTGGTATACTAAGTGGGGTGGGAGTGCCAATGCAAATAACTGAAATGCTAATGCGAATACTTGAAACTTCTTTCTGCACTCCCCATAATCTACCACCAGATGTCAGGGTAGAGCTCATCCATGACTCTGCTTACATTTGAATCAATCTTGTGGCTCTTCTTGGAACCCACTCCTATTTATCAACGTCCTTCTTGAATTGTGGGCACCAGAACTGGACACAATATTCCAGCAGTGGTCGCACCGGTGCCAAAACAGGTAAAATTATCTCTCTACTCCTACTTGGGATTCCCCTGGTTGTGTGTCCCAGGATCACATTAGCTCTTTCAGTCACAGGGTCCCACTGGGAGCTCATGTTCAGCTAATTATCCACTATAATCCCCAAATCTTTTGTCAGAGTCACTGCTTCCTAGGATAGAATCCCCCACCCTGTAATATGGTCTGCATTTCTTTATTCCCAGACGTAGACATTTACATTGAGCCATTGTAAAACACATATTGTTGCTTGCACCCAGTTTGCCAAGCACTCCAGATCGCTCTGTATCAGTAGCCTGTCCTCTTCGCTGTTTACCACTTCCCCAATTTTTGTGACATCTGCAAACTTTATCAATGATGATTTTATGTTTTCTTCCTGGTCATTGATAAAAATGTTAATAATGTAGGTCCAAGAACTGATCCCTGAGGAACCCCACTAGAAACACACCTGCTCGATGAGTCCCCATTTTACAATTACACTTTGAGACCAATCAGTTACCCAGTTTTTAATCCATTTAGTGTGTGCCACATTAATTTTATATCATTGTTAATCAAAACATCATGCACTACCAAGTCTAAGTCTATTATGTGAACACTGTTACCTTTATCAGCCAAACGTGTAATCTCATAAAAAAATATCAAGTTTAATTTGACAAGATCTATTTTCAGTTTTGTTTTGCTGGAATTGTAGTGCCTGCCTTTTCCTTTACCTCGGCTCCTGCGTATGAGTCTAACAGTTACGTAGCCTACAGGATCTTCAGACCTTGGTGTTGACAACCTACCTTAGATAGTACTGGATTGTGGGCTTCACTTGCTTGTCTGACATCTGGAGTAAGGAAGATTCCATCCCCTCTGGTACCTGGGCAGGACTGGACTCCCTTTCAGCCTCCCAATTTCAGAAAGACCAGCAGGGGATATATTGAGAAAGGATCAATAGTTTTGCTTGCCATGATAGCAATCACCATCCACTGTGTCTGTCCATACTTACGACATTTTTCAGTTTCCCTTCTTTTATCTCTTTGTCTGTCCATGTTTAGCTGGTGAAACTGAGCTGTGCATGAGCTGAAAGTGTCTTGATCACAACTGTTAAGGCTGAATCCCCACTCTGTCACTTTGAGTGCAGAAGGTAGGGGCCCGCAAGGATTCTAAAAATTAATACTGGCCACTCCAGGCTTGTATTAAACTCCCAAGGTTACAGCTTCTCTCTGACCTTGGCTTGGTAAATGCTACCACCACCAAATGCAGAAAAAACCCTTGGATCCTGGGAATTCCTCTCTGTGTGGTACCCTCAAGCCCTTTCAACCCCCTCCAGGGAAGAGCTGAGAAAGAAAACAAAGGAAATTAGCTGTGGCTACCAGCTAATTAAACAACATATACACAAACCTGGTAGGACACCAAAAATCCAATCCTGTTCTTTAAAAAGCTAAATTTAATTAAAAACAAAAAAGGAAAAAATACATCTGGAACTTAGGGTTTTTGCTAGATCTTAAAAGAAACAATTACAAAAATTAAGCACCCAAAATAGCTTTCTTGGGGGTTCAGCTTAAAGCTTACAAGCAAACAAAAGCATCTGGGCTTAGCACAGATGAAATCCACAAGTCTTAAAAAATAAACAGAAATAAATCTGATCCCATCTAGCTAACCATTCTGCTCTACTTATACCTTTGGGTTGTTAAAAGTAGTTCTAGATATGATCTGATGATTTTCATATCTGGTTCAGACTTTACACAGCATTCCTGCTGCCTCGTCTCTTCAGCCCAGAGAGCAACAGACAAAGGGAAAGTTTCTTTCCCAATTTTAAAAAGTTCTATCTTCCCATTGGCTCTTTTGGTCAGGTGCCCACTCCTTTTCTTCTACCTCTGGGCTTGTTAACCCTTTACAGGTAAAGCAAGCAGAGAACAGATCAAGAGGGATTTTACAGCTAACTGGCTGGCTGGATGTCCATAAAAGGGAGCTACTCTCCCTGCACTTCATGTATCACAATAACCTAGTGAGTAACACTATCATTTAACAAAAGGCTAAAAGAAAAGCTGACTCAGATCCTCAAAATCTTCACGGCATATTTAATTCCAGAGAAAGACTTACATCGTGTGTGTGCTGATTGATGAGCTAAGCCTCAGAGGATGAGTGAGATCCCTGAGTGTAGCACTAATTAAGAGGTATGTAACCCTTCTGCCCCTCTGAGTTGGCAGCAACAAGGGCCGGGTTCAGTATCCAGGGGTTCCGTTTCAATAACACAACGCAAAACCGGCTCGAGCCCCCGGGCGCCTCTAGGAGGCAATACTTCCCCTCTCGCAAGCACAGAGTCCGAGTGTAGCAAAATCCTTTTAATAAAGGAGGGAAACAATGCGGCATCACGTTGGAGAGACACCACAAACAGGACTATACACAAACCATAAGCAAAAAACCCACCCCCAAGTACATTTGGCACTGTCCTTTCCCCCTTAGGGTCTTAAGTCCAATCACCCCAGAGTCCAACAACCCAAGAGTCTCTGTCTCTGGTCAGTGCCACCCCAGAGTTCAAAAGTTTATCTGCAGAGTTTTACCCCCCCAGCCTGGGTGGAAATGGGGGGGGGGGCGCACACAGGGTGTTAAGGGACACCTTACGTGGGCCAGGGCCGACTGCCCTGCTTCTCCGTGGAGTTCTGCTGTAGCCTTCACCACGACTGGCTCCACTCCACCAGCTGTGCCACTCCTCCAGCCAACCCGTGAACCACATCAGCCGTCCACGCGAACCGCTCCACGGGCTGCGCCAACGTGCTGCAGACTGCTCCGCTCTGCCAGCTGCTTAGCGATCGATCTTCAGGCTCCCCACTCAGTGATCTCAGCTCAGTAAGCTTAGCTCTTTAGTGATTTCTTGGCCCAATGTGAATTCAGGTCAGCAGCCTCCAGATGGACTCCTAAAGGATTCAAAATTAGCTCTGCTCTTTAACAGTGGAGAGAGGAGGATGTGCAATTGGTGTTCCAGGCCCTCAAAAGGGGCCCATACCATCAGGTACACACACCAGTCCCCAGCCTCTCTCCCTTCACTGGGTTTTGGAACCCATGTCCCTTGTCTAGCAAGTACTATTTAATGTAGGTTGAGTCATTTCTGTCATAAAGCAGTCTCATAGTTCCTCATTCACATAATTAAGGTAACAGCCCCATTTTTTTCTTCCTGCCCCAATAACAAAGAAATTGGGGATTCCACAGTGTGAAAATAACCATCCCATGCTGCTGTGTGTTATGCTAAGTGGAGTGGGTTTACCAATGCAAATGCACATTCCTAAAATTCCTTTGCCCACTCCTCATAATGTACCACCAGATGTCAGGGTAGATCTCATCCTGACTCTGCTTATATCCTCCCCCCAGCCGAGAATTTGTCGTCCCGACAAATCACATTCCCTACTATACCAACTTACTGGTCCCCTCCAAAGGGCCTCAGATAGCCCACTTTAGCTTTCACAAACCTGTGTGCTAAATGTATTGGCTCCTCACTAATCACCCCAGGTGCATCGTAAGTTAGCCGTTTCACTGGTCTTATTACTCTGTCTCGCCTATGGAGAATCTCTGTTGCTGTGGTAGGGGGGACATCCTCTTGAGTGACGGATGGGGAGGTTTCCTGTGAGTTCCCCTCGGATACTGGCATAGGCCCCTGCATTTCTAGTTCTAACCGTGGAGGATCGAAGGTGCTTGGGACATCTTCCATCTGTATGTCGCCACTGTCCAATAATCTGTGTAAGTCATTACACGGGGGTTCCACCAGTGGCTCAGGAGTGTCAGGAATGGGCCTAAATACTTCTGCCATAGGGTTTAGGGCAGAAGAGGAGGTACTCTCTTTTGATTCAGCTGATCGAGACTGCAATCTTGTCTTCATCCTAGGATACACCATGGTTGTGTCTTCCTCCTCAGACTCACTCTCAGATGTGCTGAGTAGGGGTAGGTTAGCTGCAGGGGGCCGGCTGTCCACGTTGGGAGGTGGCTTTGGTACAGCACCTTCGTTCTGCCCAATTGCCCTGTTGTGGCCCATCTCATAAGGGCTGCCCACCAATTCCCCCACCGGGAGCAAAAGGTTTCTATGCACGGTCTTTGTCTGTCCTGGACCCTCTTCAGGTTTGATCTTGTAGACCGGCAGGTCTCCTAGCTTTTCCATCACCAAGTAAGGTATTGCCTTCCATCTGTCAGCTATCTTGTGTTTGCCAGCAATACCCAAATTTCGCAGCAGGACTCTGTCCCCTGGCTGGAGCTCTTGCAGACGTACTCTAGCATCATATCGATGTTTGTTACGAACTGCATTCTTCTGAGCTGCAGATGTAGCTAAGTGGTAAGCATCCCGCAGCTTGTCTCGTAGTCGGGATACATATTGCTGATGGGTTTCATAGCTATCGCCATCCTCTGATACACCAAAGCACAGGTCTATGGGTAATCTTGGTTCTCGCCCAAACATCAAGAGGTATGGGGTGACTCCCGTAGCATCGTTCTTGGTGGCGTTGTAGGCGTGCACCAGAAATGCAACATGTTGGCTCCAGGTTGCCTTCTGCTCTGGCCGCAAAGTCCCTAACATATCTAACAGGGTTCGGTTGAACCTCTCTGGCTGAGGGCCACCCTGCGGGTGATAAGGCGTTGTCCTCGACTTTTTAATTCCTGCTATCCTCAGCACCTCCTTCAGAAGGTGACTCTCAAAGTCTCGTCCCTGATCCGAGTGTATCCGGGCTGGGAATCCATAAACTGAGAAATATTTTTCCCAAAGTACCCGAGCGACAGTGGTGGCCCTCTGATCATGTGTGGGATATGCCTGCGCATATCGCGTATAATGGTCGGTCATGACCAGAATGTTCCCAATATTCCTCTTGTCCACTTCTAAAGACAAGAAATCAATGCAAACCAGCTCCAGAGGTTTGTTGCTGGTAATGTTCTTCAGATATGCAGCCCTCGTGGGCAGAGTTTTCCTTTGAACACATCGAGCGCAGGTCTCACATTTCCTGCGAACATCTTCAGCCATCCGGGGCCAATAGAACCTACTTCGGATAAGTTCCAGGGTCCTCTCCATCCCTAAATGTCCAAAGTCATCATGCAGGGCCCTCATGGCCAGGGCTCTGTACTCTTTTGGCAGCACTAGTTGGTTCCGTTGCTTTTGTAGAGGGTCTGTGGTCACGCGGTGTAGCACTCCCTGAATCAGTTTTAGCTTGGTCCATTCTCTCAATAGTAGTTTGCCCTCTGGGGTAGGTGGGACAACCGCAGCTGGGCCTCGCCCCTCCCTTTTGGCAAGTAGCGTATCACGAATGTCAATATCTTGCAGCTGGGCTTCCTGCCAGTCAGCCGCATTGAGCACGGGCAAGGGAGATTGGTCCAAAGCAATATAGTTCACTGAAGCAGAAGGCACGCATTCAGGGGGCAGGCCCAAAGCTTCAGCAACGCATCCATGAAGGCTCTCATGGGCCTCCGGCTCTCGGCGACTCACACTGCAAATAGCTCTCACTCCATCCGTGGGTATCACAGCAACTCCTGGTGCTTGTGGACGCCTGGACAATGCATCTGCATCTACATTGCTTCTCCCTGATCGGTATTGAATGCTGAAGTCATAGCTAGCCAAAGCGGCCACCCATCTTTGCCCTGTAGCATCCAGTTTAGCACTTGTCAACACATAAGTCAGTGGGTTGTTGTCTGTCCACACCTGGAACTGAGCACCATACAAGTAGTCTCGAAATTTCTCAGTGATGGCCCATTTCAAGGCCAAGAACTCCAGCTTGTGGGTGGGATAGCGTGTTTCACTATCAGACAGTCCTCGGCTGGCAAAGGCTACAGGTTTACGCGTGCCTTCCACCTCCTGGTACAGTACTGCTCCCAGACCCTCCAAACTGGCATCTGTATGCAGGATAAATGGCTTGCTTGGGTCAGCAAAGACTAGGACAGGGGCATGAGTTAGGCAAGTAATGATTTCTCGAAAAGCCTTTTCACATCTCTCATTCCACCGTGGCCCAAAGGGTTCGAAGGGGCCATAGTGTCTCTGCACGGAAGGCCTTTTATTCCTGGTCTTAGATTTGTTCTTGCTAGACTGATATCCCCTGGTAAGATCATTGAGGGGTTTTACAATTGTAGCATAGTTTTTTACAAATCTGCGGTAGTAGCCACTAAACCCAAGGAAAGTCTTGAGTTCTCTGTAGTTGCTTGGACGTGGCCATGTAGTGAGTGCTTCTATTTTATCAGGATCAGTACTCACACCCTCTTGGGACACGATGTGGCCCACATACTTCACCGAGGTCCTGCAGAACTGGCATTTGTCAATTGAAAGCTTCAAACCATAATCCTCCAACCTATCAAGCACTTTAAGAAGTCTTTCTTCATGCTCTTCCAAAGTTCTTCCAAACACAATCAGGTCATCCAAATAAACTAACACTTGCAGTAAATTCATGTCTCCCACAACTTTCTCCATAAGACGTTGAAATGTGGCAGGTGCTCCAGAAATCCCTTGGGGCATGCGTTCGAACTGATAAAACCCTAATGGGCAGATGAAGGCTGTCTTCTCCTTATCTTCTTCACCCAGAGGGATCTGGTAGTATCCACTCCGAAGATCCAACACAGAGAACCACTGGCTTCCCAGTAAACAGTCTAAAGCATCTTGGACTCGAGGCATTGTGTACTGATCAACCACTGTACGGCGGTTCAGGGTGCGGTAGTCAATACACATCCGGATTTTCCCATTCTTTTTACGGACCACCACAATGGGTGAGGCGTATGAGCTGCGGGACTCTGTAATGATGCCATTTGCAGCCAGCTCTTGAAGATGTTGTCGCACATCTTCCATCTCGGAGAGAGCAAGCCTCCTAGATCTCTCTCGGAAAGGTCGGGAGTCATGTAGTCTGATGTTGTGCTCTACTCCTTTTGCACATCCCACATCCCACTCATGCAGTGAGAACACCTTGGGTCTTTCACAAAGTTTCCTCCTCAGGCGATCTTTCCACTCCTCCGACAATGGTGAATCTCCAAAGTCAAACTTTGCTGGGTCTATTGTCAGAACTTGAGTCTCGCACTGGGGTTTCACAATTGATTCAGGCTCGAAGAGGTCTGCTATCTTTTGTCCTTGCTTCACAACAACATCTCGACTTCTTTCATTAGCAATCAATATAGTCACTTTTTCCTGGGCTTCAGCAGGTAGGGTTATGATTCCACTGGGGACCAGCACTCCTTCCGGGAGCTCTCATTCAACTGGCTGCTCTATCATTGCTAATGCCCCTTTACTGCCTTTCAGCCTGGTACTCATAACAAGCACCTCTTGCTCTGTCCTTGCGGGCACTACTAAGGGGGTTGTGCCCATGTACTTCAGTGCCCCAATCGGTAGCTCAGATGTCTCCTTTTTAGCACTCTCAATCTTCCTATAGGCTTCAGCACAAAGCGTATGGATCATCAGGGTACTTAGGTACTGGTCCCCAGCCCGTCGTCTGCAGTAATTCGCGAGCACCTTGAAGAGACTGGAGTTGGTCCCTATCAGCACAGACACATCAGAGGTCCCTTTAGGGTCAGGGCATATTAAGGCAGCTGTGTCTACCTCTTCCGTTACCCCAGCAACCTCCTCTGGGAATTCCAGGTGCACTATGACATACCCTTGGTAGGGGTATTCATCCATGCTGAGGCCACACAGGCCAATGCCAGTCAGTGGCTGTATAGGCAGGTGCCTAAGCATCTGTTGGTAGAATGACTGAAATATAATAGTCACTTGAGATCCAGTGTCAAGCACGGCTTTACACTCCACCCCTTCAATCCTCACCATGACCTCTGCTCGCGGCCCTATCAGTCCTGCAGGGATCCCAGCTGGACGGTCTCTTCTGGGGGAATCTTCAAATCCTGTAGGCCTAGGTGGTCTCTGTCCCCAGACCTTCTGGCAGCTACTCGGTCTCTCCCAACTGCTCCTCAGCTTTTCATACACTAAGGAGGGGTTCTCTTCCTTATGGCAGTTAGCAGCACTGTGCCCATCCTGACCACACCGATAGCAAAAGAATTGTCCTTTCCCCCTTCGCTGGGATGGGACAGTGGCTCTAGATACTGACTTCTCCATTGTCACAGTCTGAGGCTCCTTATTCCTGGAAATCTTAGCTCGGTCAACGGTGCTTTGCAGCTTAGCTATCCGTTCTGTCAGGACCTGCATTTGTTGGGCAAGTTCCTCTGTAGTGCTCACCATCAGTACACTGGCCATTTGCAGTGGTGTTGTGCTGGCTGGTTCCAATGTTTGGGCTTCCCAACACTCGCTGGCAGCCTGCCTTTCTTCCTCTTCCCTGACCTCCTTAATCAGCTGGGAGTAACTTGGGGGATGATCCTGCCGTTCTCTTAGTCGGAGATGAAGTAGGATTGGGTTCTGATACCGAGTCCCTCTTACAACTTGAGCCAGTCTGGTCTGATCCATCTGCTCAGCAGTCACTGCTCCCCTCATAACAGCTCTCTGAAGCAGTCTCTCCAGCCTCTGTATATAGGCTGAAATTTTCTCACCCCTTTCCTGTCGGGAATCAAGGAATTTACAGTAACTGTCTTCAGGGCTCTCTACGCTCCCAAAGGTATTATCAAGGGCCTCTAGGCAGTCCTTCACACTGACCTTAGGGTCAATGAGCTTCAGGGTGCGAAGTACATCTAATGCTGGGCCACTAAGGCTCTCTATTAGACATCTTCGCTTTTCTACATCAGGTACGGCCCACTCCCGCAGCATTTCAGTGGTATGCTCCAACCAGGGTTCAAACTCCTCTTCCCCAGCAAATAGCCTTAACTTACGACAAGAGTTTGACGTAGCATAGGCCAACACAATCTTTTCCAATATATGCCCCAGTGCTTGTGCCCAATCATTGGCTGAGGCTGCCGCCCCTGAGCTAGGGGCTGCAGGACTGGGGCCCAACAAATCCGACATATTAGCCATTATACAAACAGTAATTCCCTCAAAATATAAAGACAATTGTTTCCCAATACAGTGGAACACTCAACAGGTGCTTGCGAGGGGTACTGACCCAGGGATCCCGGACGAGCCCCCAAAAATGTAACCCTTCTGCCCCTCTGAGTTGGCAGCAACAAGGGCCGGGTTCAGTATCCAGGGGTTCCGTTTCAATAACACAATGCAAAACCGGCTCGAGCCCCCACCCAGTGACCTGGGACAATTATATACCACCCCCCCTGGGTGCCTCTAGGAGGCAATACTTCCCCTCTCGCAAGCACAGAGTCCGAGTGTAGCAAAATCCTTTTAATAAAGGAGGGAAACAATGCGGCATCACGTTGGAGAGACACCACAAACAGGACTATACACAAACCATAAGCAAAAAACCCACCCCCAAGTACATTTGGCACTGTCCTTTCCCCCTTAGGGTCTTAAGTCCAATCACCCCAGAGTCCAACAACCCAAGAGTCTCTGTCTCTGGTCAGTGCCACCCCAGAGTTCAAAAGTTTATCTGCAGAGTTTTACCCCCCCAGCCTGGGTGGAAATGGGGGGGGGGGCGCACACAGGGTGTTAAGGGACACCTTACGTGGGCCAGGGCCGACTGCCCTGCTTCTCCGTGGAGTTCTGCTGTAGCCTTCACCACGACTGGCTCCACTCCACCAGCTGTGCCGCTCCTCCAGCCAACCCGTGAACCGCATCAGCCGTCCACGCAAACCGCTCCACACTGCTCCACGGGCTGTGCCAACGTGCTGCAGACTGCTCCTCTCTGCCAGCTGCTTAGCGATCGATCTTCAGGCTCCCCCACTCAGTGATCTCAGCTCAGTAAGCTTAGCTCTTTTAGTGATTTCAGCTCTTGTAGTAAAGGAGCCCCAGTGCCACCTTGGCCCAATGTGAATTCAGGTCAGCAGCCTCCAGATGGACTCCTAAAGGATTCAAAATTAGCTCTGCTCTTTAACAGTGGAGAGAGGAGGATGTGCAATTGGTGTTCCAGGCCTTCAAAAGGGGCCCATACCATCAGGTACACACACCAGTCCCCAGTGTTGTGTATTTGGTTGTCATGGGTTTTGTTACTATGGCAACTGAGTTAGACTATTAAGGGATAGCTCAGCCGGTTTCAACCGGCTGAGTGAGCTCTCTGTTTCTGGAAATAAAATGGAGGTTTTGGTTAGCTGTCTGCTCTCTGGCCTCAAGTGATTGCTTCCTACACCGGCTGCCCCAAGGATATAACACTGGCGACGAGGGTGGGATCCTGGTGCTGCTCCAGTAACAGAAGGAAGTAGAAGTCAAGGTAAAGACCAAACAAAGAAAAAAAGCTGCTTGTTTGCACTGACTGTGAAAGTGAAACTAAAAATCATGGCTACTCTGACCAGGCCCCTGGAGCCTTTTGATGAGAATACAGAGCAGTGTCATGTGTATACTGAGCGTTTTGAGCTTTTTGGTATTGCAAATGACATTACAGAAGCGAAGAAGGTGCCAATATTCTTAACTGTTGTAGGGGCTAAAACCTACTCTCTGCTACGCAGCTTACTACACCCTGTTAAGCCTGAGACTAAATCTTACAGTGACATTGTGGAAATCCTGGGGTCTCATTTCTCCCCAAAACCACTGGTAATTGTTGAAAGATATAGGTTCCACGAAAGAGACCAAAAGGAAGATGAAACAGTTGTACAATTTGTAGCCATTTTAAAAAAGCTAGCAGAACACTGTGAATTTAAAGAGATGTTAAATGATGCCCTGCGTGACAGGTTAGTGTGTGGCCTCTGCAGTGAAGCTATACGGAAGCGCCTACTGACAGAGGCTCAGCTTACATTACAGAAGGCTGTTGATATTGCTGTCTCCATGGAACTGGCTACAAGGGAGGCACAATATATCGGTGCATCCCCTAGGGTGCAAAAAGTGTCACAAGAACTGACCCACAAAACGGTGCAGAGTCAAGAATGTTACCGCTGTGGTAAGCTGGGTCACCAGGCATCAGAATGCTGGTGTAAGGACCTGGTGTGTCGACACTGTGGCAAAAAGGGACACATTGAGTATGCCTGTAAACAAAAGAAAAAGAGGCCTGTGGTCTGGCCGACAAAAAGAGGAACCTTGCATACCCTAGAGCAGACCCAGGATGATCAAGGTGACACCTCCTCACAAGAGGAAGTGCCACTGCATGTTTTGTCTTTGGCAGCGGGCTCACATGAATACTGGGTAACCCCCTTATTGGAGGGCAAACCTATACGCATGGAACTAGACACCGGTGCAGCTGTCTCGCTGGTTCCTGAGACTGTGTATAAGGAAAAGCTACAGCATCTTCCGCTTAAGGCAACAAAAACTGTTCTGAAGACGTATACAGGTGAAGCTGTGCCCATGTTGGGCACTATTGATGTTAAGGTGGAGCTCAATGGACAGGCGGCTAAATTGCCACTGTTTGTGGTGAGAGGTGACTACCCAGCCTTAATGGGTAGGTCTTGGCTTGGGAAGATTCAGCTGAACTGGGCAGAAGTGCACCGGATGACTAAAGAAGAAACCAGTCTAACCCCTATACTAAGGAAACATGCTGTTGTTTTTGGAGATGATTTGGGAAGTATGAAGGGAATCACTGTGACATTGAACATTAAACCTGGCAGTCCACCAAAATATCTGAAAGCCCGAACTGTGCCATATGCCATCAGGCCAAAAGTTGAAGCAGACCTGGAGCGCCTGGTCACCAATGGAGTCCTAATACCAGTTACCCATAGCTCATGGGCCACTCCTATCGTTCCAATAGTGAAGAAAGATGGCTCTCTCCGGATTTGCGGTGATTTTAAAGTCACTGTCAACCCAGTGTTGTGTGCAGAGCAATACCCGCTTCCCCGCATCGATGACCTCTTCGCAGGCCTGGCTGGGGGACAAAAGTTCAGTAAGATTGATCTGAGTCAGGCATATTTACAGATGCACGTCGATGAAAAGTCCCAAGAGCTGTTGACTATTGTGACTCATAAGGGGCTTTATCGATACTGTCGCCTACCCTTCGGAATCACATCGGCTCCCGCCCTGTTCCAGAGGGCTATGGACCAGATCTTGTGTGGCTTGTCAGGAGTTCAGTGCTATCTGGATGATATCCTGGTCACTGGAAGAAATGAAGAGGATCACTTAAAGAATTTAGAGGCTACCCTACAAAGACTGGAAGAGTATGGCCTACGAGTTCGCAAAGACAAGTGTGAATTCTTCAAGCCCTCTGTTGAATATTTGGGACGACAGCTGCGCACTTGCTTTGATCTGCTGAAACCTTCTGAACCCAGACAAACTGTGCAACATCAGCAGCAATATCAAGTAATCAGATGGGCACCCAGAGCAAAAGACCGAACCTTTAGCCCAGGGCAGCCAGTTTTGGCTCGGAATTATACTTCCAGAGCTAAATGGGTCCCGGCCACAGTCATCACTCAAACAGGACCTGTTTCCTATACAGTCCGGACTGCAGAGAATCTTACCTGGCGGCGACATGTAGATCAGCTGTTGCCAGGTCATGCCAGTCTTCAGGACCCATCTGCAGTTGAGGGGTCTGACTTCACCCCTCCTGGTGAGACAACGAATCATGAGTCACCTGTTCCTGACTGTTCTCCTCCATTACTGCCGGCAGCTGAGATACCCCTTTGCCCAGCACAAGCTGATACCACCTCCTCACCTATTCGTGCTGCGGACCCTGAGCCCCTAGTACTTTCAGGTGCAACAACACCAGAAGTTCGCCGTAATCCACCTAGAGACAGAAGGCCTCCTCATCGGCTGGATCTTTAGTTAGGGCGAACCCACGGTTATGGGGCAAAATAATCCCCAGGGTTTAGCCGGGAATGGAGGCAGTCTACCCTCCTTCTCTAGTTTAGTGTGTGTTTTATTTAGGGGATGTTCTTATTAGGGGGGGAGGAATATGTTGTGTATTTGGTTGTCATGGGTTTTGTTACTATGGCAACTGAGTTAGACTATTAAGGGATAGCTCAGCCGGTTTCAACCGGCTGAGTGAGCTCTCTGTTTCTGGAAATAAAATGGAGGTTTTGGTTAGCTGTCTGCTCTCTGGCCTCAAGTGATTGCTTCCTACACCGGCTGCCCCAAGGATATAACACCCAGCCTCTCTCCCTTCACTGGGTTTTGGAACCCATGTCCCTTGTCTAGCAAGTACTATTTAATGTAGGTTGAGTCATTTCTGTCATAAAGCAGTCTCATAGTTCCTCATTCACATAATTAAGGTAACAGCCCCATTTTTTTCTTCCTGTCCCAATAACAAAGAAATTGGGGATTCCACAGTGTGAAAATAACCATCCCATGCTGCTGTGTGTTATGCTAAGTGGAGTGGGTTTACCAATGCAAATGCACATTCCTAAAATTCCTTTGCCCACTCCTCATAATGTACCACCAGATGTCAGGGTAGATCTCATCCTGACTCTGCTTACAGGTACAAACATCTTCCCACCTATGAGAGTGCCCATTGGATGCAAACAAAGTGAACCTCGAAGCAATTTATAAGCTAATATCTCCGAAACCAAAGCTTTCTTTTCTGTCGCTGCTGACACCAATCCGAAGTCTTCATTTAAAGCCAACCTTTCTCAAGTTACCATGCAGTGTTAGCTCAGGCACCGTAGTTTTCCCCTCAGACTTAGAATGAAAAGTGTTTCAGATACCAGTGTGTGGTAACCTCTGGTATCTGATGGCTTTTTGAAATGGCGACTGCGGTAGAGTCCCAGAGATGCCAGTGGTAATTAAAACGCAAATTATACTGCAGTCAGAGGGAGGGGGGATTCTTCACATGGCCAAGCTTAGCCTGTTGAGGAGGAACCCCTTTAGAATGCAAACCCATGCATTTCCTGATTATTATTGATAGTAGCTGTGATGGAATCTTAATAATGCTGAGTTAGCACTTACATAGCATTTCCCCTAGTTAAAGCACTTAATAAACATTGATTCACCATGGGCCTTGCTCTACTACAGATGTGTGGGCGGGAGGCAAGGACACCCTTTGTGCCCTGTGGAAGGGACAGGCACAATAACAGATCCCACGCTCCCTTTAGCATGAAGACTGACCCTCCTTCTCCTGACCTTCAAATCCCACTAATGTTCACTACAACCTCAGGGATGGGGGAATGGGAGGGATTCAGGGTCTTGGTTCTCCATGGAGCAGCGCAGCTTGTCACCATCCTCACACTAGCCCAATTATAATGCATGCAAACTGGCCTTACACCTAACTGATAACCAACACCTCCCCCCTGTGAGCCAAGAACTAAGTACTATTATCCCTTACACATGGGAGTACTGAGGGTCAGATTCTGCAGGCCGAACACCGGCAGAGCAGTCAAGCTAGGTAAAGGGTGGATAAATGTATTTGCAAGCGATCATGTTTGGCCGTACACAAGGGCACTGTACACTTTTATTCTGAAAAACTTTATTCTAGATTAAGGGTAATTAACTAAACAAGAAAGAACCAAGGTAAAGTCTCCATGAGAAAGCACTGTTTGTATGTATGTTTGTGTCCCCTCTTTAATGGTATGCACTGAAATGAACACAAAATGGCAGCCACTTCTGTAAAGCAGGCGCCATAATATTTAATGTTGGAATACACAGAAAATAAAAGCATACCAGCTACATTGCACCAAACTAACCCTAAATTGTGATTCAGTCCAATAGTGTTTGTATTTGTTTGTTTGTCCATGAAAATCCATGAAGCTGTAATTTGTTTCAAAGAATGATTGGGGAGGCTTTATTCATGCAAATATGGCTATTGGTATGAAAATAAGCGTATATCTATCAGAGGAGCTTGCTCTAGGACAGCCAATCAAGGAACAAAAAGCCCAACTGTGGCCGACCACAGCACTAGAACAGGGAATCGGAGTATTTCCAAGCACTTTACAATGTCCATTTATTCAGCCTCACAACATCCCTGTGAGGTAGGTAAATACATTGTTATGCCTGTTTAGCGAGGAGAAGCTGAGGCACAACCACAGTGACTTACCCATGGTCACACACTGACTCAGTAGAGGAGCATATGATACAGCTCAACAATCTCAATCCTCAGCTCTCCCGACTAGATCACACTCTTTCTCTACCTTTACTTCTACAGTTGTGCCCTCCCATCAATAGAGATATGGGTACCCCACTTCCTTTCAATGACAAATGTTACATCTGCTTATATTGCACAATGCAGCTATAAATGTTAAGAGAATTTGAAGCTTGGTCCCCCTCCAGTCCAGATGCTGCTCTGTCTGACTTTATCTGCCCTGTTAAGTTCCGTGTTACAGCACTGTATGATAGAAAATGGTGAGGGTCAAGGGAACCCTGAATCTTAATATGGAGACACAGGCTGTGTGTGCCACCTTCAATACTCCTGCATTGGACTCAATGGTTCAAAGAGAAAATATAGTTTGCCTTCATTCTGAATGCAAAACTCCTAAATGGTGTGAATCCCCAGGGATGATGGGGCAGGGTTCACCCTGAGGGGACTGGGACAGCTGCAGTTTCCCTTGTTAAAATTGGGTGTGATGTGAGGAGAGAAGGGGACAGAAAGAAGAGGATGTTCCACTGAAGCCCTGGATAGGAGCAAGGAATTGTCCCTCTATCCCATTTGCTTTTAAACATGTTGGTCCCTCAATCCCAGACAGGCCACTCTTTGTCCAGGTTATGTACAGTATGTACATTATACATTACATTGAGATAGCATCTTTCATGTCCACGGACCTCCAAGGCACTTCACAAAATATACAAATGATAATCACTTTCACCCCGCACGGAAAGGCAGCCAGCCATGGAGTGGAACTGTTTACCAGTGCAGGATGAGAAGAACAGAGTGACTCATTTGCCTGGGATTTTAGAACTAACATTTCTAACACATCAAGGTATTGCTTTTCTTTGTTCACACAGTTGTTCGAGAAGTGTCTTCCTCCCATAACTTGTGACAATCTGATGTCATTACTGGAGTTGCACATTCACGGCTTGTTGAGCGTGTACCCTGAATTACTTCAACAGGAAGATGAGAAAGCTCAAAGCATCATTGTATTGAGTTTGATGCAGAGAAATTGCAAACATTTCAGACTCAGGGGTTAGTTTCCTAATGTTCCTTGGAGGGTGAGAGAAGCTGACTCCGAGTGGAAGTCTGTTACATTTTGTACAGCCCCCAGTAAGTCAGATTTTCTGTCAAGATGTGTTCAAGTCCATCATTGACTTTACAGAACAGCTTCTCCCCCTTGCTCAGAAAATAAGGTCTCCCGAAATTGATGGAGGCAGTGTTCTCCCCAGTATTTGTTCCAGTCATCTGGTTGAGGACAATATTCTCATCTTTGTACAGCAACATTGTAAAATAACTTTCTATTTTCTTTATGCGGGTCACCTGGGCATAGATGAAGTACATGCCACTTTGCAGGATCTCCAGCTTTTGGTCAGAGCCATTCCTTACGAAGCTACTGCAGTCTGTCAAGTTCCACTTCCATATGATGTCATGATCACGATGTTCTGAAGGTGCTTCCATAAAGGAACCAGACAAGGAAGAAAACAAAGCGAAACGCATACAAGGTGGTTAATTATATTTCAAAGTCTAGCCCATTTCCTAGATTTTCCCTTGTCATTTTGTAAATGCTCTCCATTAGTTCATCTCCCTCCTTACCTTTTCCTCATCTCTTTGATTTGAGGTCTTTGGGGAGGAAAGGGAAGGGTCTGAGCCACAAAATTCAGAGCAGGACCCAGACTCTGAACAACTCCCAGAGTTCTGGGCTGTTTGGAGCTGGGATTCTGTTATTCAGACCCAGATTCAGATTCTGACACCCAGGAAATGAGGGGATCTTTTAGTCCAGGGTTTTGGTCTGAGCCCATCTTAAATCATTCGATTGCTGTTCATGGGGCAGATCCTCAGTCAGTCTAAAATCAGCATGGTCCACTGGAGTCAACCGGGGCTGCTTCTAAAAGATAAGCTGTGCTCTCCAATAACTAACTACCTCTCCTCAAAAAAAAAAGAACAAGAAGTATTTGTGGCACCTAGAGACTAACAAATTTATTTGGGCATAAGCTTTCATGGCCTAAAACCCACTTCATCAGATGCATGCAGTGGAAAATACAGTAGGAAGATATATATACATAGAGAACATGAAAAAATGGGTGTTGCCATACCAACTCTAATGAGACTAATCAATTAAGGTGGGCTATTATCAACGGGAGAAAAAAAACTTTTGTAGTGATAATCAGGATGGCCCATTTCAAACAGTTGACAAGAAGGTGTGAGTAACAGTAGGGGAAAAATTAGCATGGGGAAATAGTTTTTACTTTGTGTAATGACCCATCCACTCCCAGTCTTTATTCAAGCCTAATTTAATGGTGTCTAGTTTACAAATTAATTGCAGTTCTGCAGTTTCTCGCTGGAGTCTGTTTTTGAAGTTTTTTTGTTGAAGAATTGCGACTTTTAGGTCTGTAATTGAGTGACCAGGGAAGTTGAAGTGATCTCCGACTGTTTTAAATGTTATAATTCCTGACATCTGATTTGTGTCCATTTATTCTTGTTTCACTCTGAATTAAACAGCAGACACAAATCCAGCCCATCCCAGCGAGTAAACTTTTCACTCTGAAAAGTGAGTGTGGATACGGTATTTCCTGACTCACCAGATCTGATGTCTGTATTTGTGTTCAGAGTTGTATCTGCTTTCCTATTGTTTAGTCCTGTTATTGCTCCAGAGCCAGCACCTCTCGGGGAGACTGCTGGAGTCTATCCAGGCACTCAGACATCATCAACAGAATTGTTAAGGAAAGGTTTGTCTACACAGAAAAATTCTGCTGATTTAATTATGTCTGTTTAGAAAATAATCTGGTACATTCTTAATTTGGGTTAAAAGGATTTTATATCAATTTAGCTTAAGTCAGTAAGGAAGTGACAAGCTAAAACAAGGTCTTGCTCACAGATGTAATAAGTTTCATTTTCAAAATCTTTCTTGTTGCTGTTGTGTTAAGCCAAAAGACTTCAGCTTGATTTTCAGATCCTAGGATGAGATTACAGGCCTAGCAGTTAGGACACCCCTTCCCCCACCCCCTTTTAAAATTAGTAACATTTGAGAATTTGATCTGCGGTCACTGAGAGACAATAAATATGGAACCCCAGGATGCTGTTTGTACAGTCATGTTTCAAAGCAGAACTGCACTTTAAGAGAGATGATTCATCCGATACCGCTAGCTAGTGCTGGGAACAGAACTGAGAAGCGACTGACACCCGGTTGCCTACAATAGCCACTAGATCACCTGGGCTTCATGTTTCTCTGTTTTCATTATTTACTGCTGTTCATAGATAGGGGAGAAATACTCCAGCCTGCTGAGTACATAATTGTGAACTAGTCGCCTTCACCGCACTGTGTGAATGGTAAAAGTCAGAAATCCACTCCAGTATCTTGATACTTACAAGTTGCATGAGCCCAGCAGATCTCCGGAGACTGTGAAGAGAAGCAAAGTTTGGTCAGGATGTTGCATGTTATGGCCTGGGATTTTTACATCTATCAACTAATGTTCTGTGTATGTTTGGGAGAGGTCCCAGGCAGCAGAAGTCTTTCTGTTATCAGAGGAGACAGACTTCTATTGGGTCTCTTTCAATTGGCTCTTCACTTTCACTGGAAAGCAGCTGCTTAACCCAAATGGCATCTCACCCTAGGACTGTTTTCATTTTAAATGTTCATGGTGGTTTTGGTGTTTCTAAGAGTAAAAGTCTAAACAACACAGGATACCATCAGACATCACACAGCACTGGCTGGTGCCATGTAACTGTACCCCATGTTTACATAGGGTCTCTTTGTCACCCACTAGTGGATAAAGCATGTTTAGAGGTTTATAAATCTGGTACTGCCCTCAAGGTAACAGCTCTAGACCTTTAACTCTGGTGGTAGACACTCATAAGTTTAAATGCAGAGATTCTGGGTTTAAACCACACAGATAACCCTCCAGGAACATTGTTACTGCATCTTTTCATGTGGCTTTGCCACTTTTTATTAAAAGAAATCAAATTGTATTTTATCTTACATTGTGGTTTTAAGGAAAGACATAGTTAAGAAATGTTTGATTTGGTTTATTTTATTTAAAACTGCAATGGAACATTACTTTTCAAGAGCAGTGAAAGAGCTAGCAAAGATGTCAAAGAATCATCACTGAAATCTGAGTTAGCCCCTGTTGAGTGCTGCATTTCATAGCTATAGTTTCAGGTTGTCTGCAAATTTAGATAGACATTGTATCAGTTGTACTCATATCAGGTTTTGAAGATTTTCTTCCCAACTATAACAGAGACTAATAGCCAGAGACTAATTTTTTTTAAATGAAAACTAAGACTCTGGAGAACAACCAAAGGGTCTGTCTGAGCATGACCCTGGTTAGTCCTTTTTACTGCCCTCCCTTGTAGGAATGCCTCACAGCTTGGAAAACACACAGTAGAGTGAAAATGTGTCTGTTTACATCCATAAGTTGGCAGTACTCCATCTGTCCCGTGGATACTGGCCAGCTGTCTGACTGATCCATATGAAATGGGAAAAGGGAAGTAACTCTCTTACTTACAAGTGTAAACAATCAACGTTTTCAAATATTAGTGTAAATCTCTTATGTTAGATAGTAGTGGCCTAATATATTTTACGTTGTTAAATATTATTAAATATTATTAATTATTAATTGTTTTCTGTGCATATTTTCACAGGCTT
Organism: Mauremys mutica; assembly: GCF_020497125.1. Taxonomy (NCBI): domain Eukaryota; kingdom Metazoa; phylum Chordata; order Testudines; family Geoemydidae; genus Mauremys; species Mauremys mutica. The sequence goes on from NC_059079.1 coordinate 65,860,869, forward strand.
TTGCACCAAATATAAAAACAAACCACAGACATTAGTACCCATTAGGGGAGCCAATCACCTCACTTCTTGATTGTGGCAACTTCAATTCCATTTCTTGGCCTCTCCCATACAGAAACTACATGTGGAACAACCCATGTGGAAAGATTTCTCCTCCTCCTCCTCTTCATCAATGATTATTATCTGTTATTGCTGTTGTCGTACCCTGAGCCCCCTGTCAGGACCCCCTTTGCGATAGGTCCTAAGTACATATATTATTAAGAAAGACGGCCACTGCCCATATAGTCTAAACATATTTTTAATGGGAACGAATTCAGACCCTGGTTAGTCGTTTTTACTGCCCTCCCTTGTAGGAATGCCCCATAGCTTGGAAAATACACAGTAGAGTGAAAATGTGTCTGGTTACATCCATAAGTTGGCAGTACCCCATCTGTCCTGTGGATACTGGCCAGCTGTCTGACTGATCCATATGAAATGGGACTTCAAAGGTCATTGCATTTGTGCATTGGCCTAGATTTGGTATCATATCTCCTGGCATGAATGGCTTCGGTAGTTCACTGTAGATGCTGCAACACAAAGTCCTGCCAGACTTTGCTTACAGTGGAAACATGCAGTATTTTATATTGATCTAAATAAGGCTAGAGGACAAACACCTGCACCATTGTGTACCTTAGTTTTAACCTACTAATCCTGAGTTCCCATAACCAGTATTCTGCTTAGGTTCTTATACTCACTTATACCATCACTGTGGTATTTCAGCACCTGCTTCTAGCAACTGGAGGAAACGACTCTTTGTTCAAGGGACATGACGACTGACACAGCTTTCAGCTAATACCAGGGGTGAAAGTAATTTACAGGACTTACCGGTACTGCCGGAGTCCTGAGGGGGGCATGGCCTCATCCGGAAGAGGCGTGGCCTCTCAAGATTTAAAGGCCCTGGGGAACCAGCTGTGGCTGGGAGACCCAAAGCCTTTAAATCAACCCGGGGCTCTCGGCTGCAGAGGTGGCTGGGAGCCCCCCCGGGGCTCAGGGGCAAATTAAAGGGCCCGGGGCTCTGGCCACCAGGGGAACCCCAAGCTTTGCGGGGCTGGGGCAGGGATTTAAAGGGCCCAGAGCTCCTTCCACTGAGGGAAGCCCGGAGCCCTTTAAATCCTGGCCTCAGCCCGACCGCCAGAGCCATGGCCGGGATTCAAGGAGCTCTGGGCTGCCCGCAGCCGCAGGGAGCTCTGAGCCCTTTAAATCCCCACCCCAGCCCAGCCACCGGAGCCCCAGCCGGGATTCAAAGGGCTCTGGGCTGCCCGCAGTGGCAGGGACATCTGAGCCCTTTAAATCCCAGCTGCGGCCGGGAATCAAAGGGCTCTGGGCTGCCCGCAGCCCCGGGGAGCTCTGAGCCCTTTAAATCTCAGCTGCGGCCGGGATTCAAAGGGCTCTGGACTGGAGCTTTGAGCCCTTTAAATCCCCAGGCCAGCCACCAGAGCCGCAGCCGAGATTGAAAGGGCTCTGGGCTGCCCGCAGCAGCGGGCAGCCCAGAGCCCTTTCAATCCCCGCCATGGAAGTCGATGCGGTCCAGCACGGCGTACTGGCTCTTGCCGGTACGCCGTACCAGACCGGACCGGCTTACTTTCACCTCTGGCTAATACATAGCTGAGTCTTTCCTTCCATGCTGCCAGAGAAATGCCCACCGTCCAGGGATAATTCTATTAACTGACTCAGCTGCCCAAAAGATTGGGGTGGTCAGAACACTTTTTAGCTCAAAACACACAGATGACACTTTGCCCTTCTCTAGCACCTTCCATCCAAGGCCTCAAAGCCCTGTGACTAATCCTCCCACCTCCTGGCTCTTCCAGAGCTAAAGTGATTCATGTGAAGTCACGAGGGTTGGCCTTATGGGTGGGCGACATGGGCGACCAATCAGGGTGCCATGGTCAAGAGGGTGCCATGCCCAGGCAGGGTAAAAGGTGAGTGCCTGCTGGCTGGGCTCTGCTCCCCAGTTGTGGGTGGTTTTGCTGGCACATGTGGTGTCCCGGCTCAGTGGAGGGGGCAGGCAGGGTGGGCCAGCTCCAGACAGGGGAGAGGGGCTGAAATTGCAGGGTGTGTTGCTGTAACTTGTGGCTGGGGAGGGTCTGCCCTGGGGGCAAGCTGCAGGAGTTCTGGTGGGCCTGGGGCAGTGCTCTGCAGGGCAGGCTTTGCCCTTGGGGCTGGGAGATCTGCTTCCACCTGCTTCTCCTGCAATCACTCTGGGCTGCCTGGCACAGCCTGCCCATCAGGGTAGCCATTCATCCGCCCCTAATGCCCATGAAGCAGAGGCAGATGGGGCACGCCTGGGCTGGTGACGAATGCTCCTGAGGCTGCAGAGCGGTATCCGAAGTTGGGTGGCATTGAGAAGTGGAGGCAGTGGCGCTCCCTGGACAAGTTCCCAGCAGCCGAGCTGGATGCATGCTGGGCTGGGCTTCAATTTGTGCCTCACAGTGCTGCCATTCCCCCTGTGCTTCACATGGCCGCCAACCTGGCATTCTCACCACTGGTGCCAGAAGCTCAGGTGCACGGCGAGCCAGCACTGAGGCTGCCCATGCCATTTGCAGCGGTCTCTGCTGTAGGTGCACAGTCCCTACCGTGACTTACAAGCTTCTCCAGTAAACTTCAGGTGTGTGACTGGACTGTGTTTAAACTCAAAGAAAGTTCACCCAAGGCACCATTTTCCCTAAGGCCAGCCCTAGATGTCACAAATGACATCATCAGCGGGACTAGAACTCTGCCCTCTTGCCTCCTCCTTCATTTTGAGCTCTCAGCCATGCTTCATCCCCAGGATCGCAAGAAAGGCATGTTATTCTTTCAGCTTGTGAAAGCGTTTGCAGATGGGAGCAGGAGGAGTACACCCAGCTTACCCACTCTGTTAAGGACCAGATTGCAAACTCTTCACTCACATTGCCTTTAATGGAGCTACTCCTGTGAGTAATGGCTCGACACTGTGAGTAAGGGGCTCACTATCTAGCCCTATATAACAAGTCTGTACCGATGTTCACTCAATGGCAAATACCAAACTAGCAAACTTGTCCTGCCCTTGCAGATGGATCAATTCAATCAGTTGGTCTTCCCCATCCCTAACTACAGTGCAAAGAAAAGCTTTTGTTTATTCAGACAATGCTCTCTCTGCAGTGGGAAAGAAAGGGGAAGGAGGTAGAACTCTTACGGGATGGGGTGTGCATTACTTTGCCAGTATCAAGTGTAATTTACTGTCAGCGGTATGCAATTTTGAGCACAGTGCATGTCATGAAGCTCCTGTGTTATGCCTCCAAAATAGAATGGCAGGAAGGGGAAGAGGGAGAACGTAAAAGAAAAAAAAAGTTGCACCAAGATAATTTTTTCCCTAAACGCTTTGCAAATTTCTGTTCTGACAGGTTGTGCTCCTGTGAGGTGCTGAGCACCCTCTAGCCCCATGGGAATTGAGGGTGCTCTGCATTTTGAAGGAGTGATCAGCACCTTACAGGGTGGTTCCCTAGTGTAACTCATGATATATACCACCAGCCACAGTCATCGTATTTCCTGGCGGTTTTTGATTCTGAGTATCTACATAGGGAACTTCTTCCCCCATTCCTGGAGCTATAGCTGAAGACAGGCTGCAGCCCAGCTGGATACTGGAAACACAACATCCAGAGCAAGGGTTTGGATTCTCCAAGAGCGATTCTTTCAGGAACAAGAGTAAAATTCCATTAAAAATATCAATGGGCTGTGTGGGGAGGGAGGGGGATCTTTAGCCTTCACCTCCCACGCACAGAACACTGTGAAGAGAAGCTAGAGATGGAGGAGATCTCTTAGGCTACATTCAGTCTTGAGATAAGCACATGCAACTCCATTGACTTGAACTGGGCCCCTTGATCTCCCCAATGCCAGGGCAGGATTGTCTGCTCCACTGCTTTGTCCAGCCTAGTTGCAAATGTTTCAAGTGACATGTTTCATGCTATTCCACAGTGTCAGAGATCTCCCCAATGGAAAGTTTCTTCTGATAGTCAACCTATTCCTTTGCTCAGTACCATCCTTTTCCTCCTAGCTATACATCTCTCTACCCTCTTCTACTACCTTAAAAATTCCTCCCTCTCTTTGGTGTTTGAACCCTTTGGATATTGGCCGACAGTTGGCATGTGGCCCCTTAGTTGTTCTGTGGTCAAGCTATAAATACAAAGACAACTACATTACATAAATGTTAGGTTCAAAGTCAAGCACTGAAAAGTTAGGAAATGCCAGATTTATGGTTACCTGTGCAACCTGTGCATTGAACAAGACAGGGGTCCTGTGGAAAAAGTAGTAATGTGATTGTGTAATTAAAGCTATCATAACACATCCATACAAGGGGCTGAATTAAAGCTGCAGCCAATAAGGTCAATTTTAGAAAATGCTCAGTGCATCCTGCAAGGTGCTGAGCATACTCTGCTGCCATGTGGGTGCAGTCATGCCACCACAGAACTAGTACAATGCAATAGAAAATTAGTGACTTCTATTGAGAGTGGAAGGTGTTAGCACTTTACACGATCAGGCTCTATGAGGTTGAGGCATGCTGAACCACAGGGCTGCCCAGAGGAGGGGGGGAAGTGGGGCAATTTGCCCCAGGCCCTGGGCCCCGCAGGGGCCCCCACAAGAGTGGCTGAGGCTTCCCCTCAACCCCCGCCATCCTCCATCCCTCCGGCACCTCAGCATGCACGTCCAGAGCTCCAGGCTGAGCGGCGGGAGCTCTGGTACCACTGGAACTCACAGCCCCGCCCCCTTACCACGCAGCTCTGAGCGGGGAGGAGTTCAGGCCCAGCCGGAGGCACGTGGCTGCAGCTCCTGGACACATGCGCTGAGGCTCCGGGAGAGGGGATAAGCGGCCGGGGCCGGAGGGGTTGGATAAGGGGCAGGGAGTCCTGGGCAGTCCTTTTACCCCTGTACTATAGTTACACTGTTGAGGTTTGCACCAATGTAGCTAATGCCCAGTCAGTGTTTCCATCACAATCAAGGTTTCAATGAGGGTGTTAATAGAATTTCTCTCCCTTGAAATTTGATATGAAAAGATACAGGGACTAGATAGCCATGGAGGTTGCTGGACTTGCCTTTTCATCTCTTGAGACCCAGGACCAGCTGGTACGCAGAAGTGCATTCTTGGGGGATTATTAATGTTGCAACAGAACCTAGAGAGCTCAGGTAAGATCAGGGCCCTATGATGCTAGGCACTGTACAGACACCCTGCCCCACAACACTTCTGATCTGAATGGACAAGACCAACAAAGAAAGATTTATTTCCATTTTAGAGATGGGGAACTGATTTGCCTCAGGTGAGACAGAAAGTCTGTGACAGGCAGAACTGAGCACACATCGCGCAAACTCCAAACCAGCTTCTTAACCACAAAACCATGCTTTCTTTCTGGGGGCTCTCTGTTAATATTCCAAAGCTCTCTCTGCATGTGATAAAGCATCGCTGCCAGAGATGACTCAACCCTGGGGTTCATAAAATACTTCTCCAGGTCAAATACTTTGCTTGTGGAATGGAGCCGATTGGACCAAGCATTTGGAGTTTAAACAGAGCAACCCACCCAGTCCTAGGACCTAGAGCTGGTCAGAAATATTCCAGTGAAGTGTTTCTTTGAAGTTTAACATTTGTTGAAATACAAGTGTTTTATGGAGTTGGTTTGGTTTCAGTTAAACCTGCCTGGTTTTCTGCCAGGTCACCTGCTTGGCTCCTAGCAATCCACCTACCAGAGTGGCTCAGAATCCAGGGCTCCATCCTCCCTATTGAAATCCTCTGCAAAATAGAATTTCCTTCTCCGCACAGCTCAACAAGGGACCGGGGTGGGTTGGATAAGGGGCAGGGAGTCCCAGGGAGAGTCAGGGAACAGGAAGGGGACAGAGGTTCCGGGGGGGGCGGGGGACGGCGGTCAGGGGATGGGGAAGGGGGGATTGGATCGTGGGCATTTGGGGGTCTGTCAGGACTCGGCGGGGGGTAGGGGTTGGGGCAATCAGGGGACAGGGAGCAGGGGGTTGGTGGGAGGAGTCTTGGGGGGGCAGTCAGGGGACAAGGTGCAGGATGGTTCGGGATTCGGAGGGGGGCAGTCAGGGATCAGGAAGTGGATGGGGGTTGGATTTTTTTTAACCAGAATATTTTTATTGTTTCTTTAAACAATCAAACATAGCAAGCAGCAAATATTTGGCCACACACTTCTGAAACCCCAAACCATGTTCAGGTTTTGGCAGACTAATTTCAGCTTTTCAATTAAAGAAAACCACAACAAATTTTGAAGGAAAGCAGACATTGTCCGTGATTTTTTCTGCTTTTTAAAAACCCCTAGTTTTCGATCCAAAAAAAGTTTTGATGGAAAATATTTGTCCAACCCTTTTAATGAGCTTTAGTGCCTTTTAGCACTAGCTGATGCTGAGAACCAGTGATACCTTGTAAAGGTGACTCGAAAAGAAGTTCTCTCAAAACTGGGTTTGTGCCGAGATGCGGAAGGTTTTTAAATGTTGTTTTTCCCAGGGCCGCCAAGGAGCGGGGGACGGGGGGAGTGGGGCAGGGTCCCCCATGAGAATACAGTATTCTATAGTATTGCAACTTTTTTCTATGGAAGAAGCCCCCAATATTGCTTTGCCCCAGGCCTCCTGAATCCTCTGGGTGGCCCTGCTGAACCAATGGACTCCTAGTCTAGCCCTTCCTTTAATAGGTATTGCCAGATAATCATAAACAATAATAATGCACAACAACAGTGGGCATAGCAGGAGAGGACAGATGAGAAGAAAACACTGACTTTTTATCATTTTTAAATGAAAGCAATAGGAATGAAACAGTTTCCCAAAAGAAGCGGTTAAAGCACTTGAGCAGTTGAAAGCAGTCCTGACAAAGCATTGGCTCCAAGAAGGAACAGAACTAAAGGTTGCAATTATCCAATTCTATTAAGATTTCAGTCATAATAAAAATAATTAATACTAATATACTATACTTGCTGGCATTTTTGCACTCTCCTTACCTGGCTATGAAGGCACAGAAAGCAGACTATCAAAAGTGGAACCACAACCAGTATTAAAAGAGCCAAAGTGCAAAGGTTCATCCGATTGCATCCTGAATTGTTTGTGTCCTTGGGAATATTCCCATTCTGCAGGAAATTTGATGTTTCCATGTTGCTTAGCTCTCAAACTGCTAGAGATGAGACAGCTCAAAACCAAACAGCAGCAGCAACATTTAAAAAATACTGCAAGAATTCCTGAGTTCTTGACACCAAGAATGAGCAGCCCTGGACGGAATTTATACACAGGGGATAAGATGGAAAAGGGAGGAGCTTATGCATGTGTTTCATCACTGTGTATCTGCAGAAAGCAATTAGCCAGCATTTCCTCATGAAACTGATGTAGACAACGGAACTCTCATTTGGCTCCAGGCCCAGAATGTGAAGGCGGCTTTGAAATGAAACTCAGCCAGCAAATTGCAAACACTTATGAAACCCCCCCCCCCCCAACATTTTCAGACAAGGAGCTAAGTTCACAAAGCTCTTCGAAAGAACAAGAGGAAGGGCAAGTTATGAAATGCACAAATCCCAGCATTTGCAATATATTGCATGGAGTCTGACTGTTTTTCTCTCCACAAGGATTTGTTTTACAAGAGAGCGTTTTGGTGTCTGGATTAAAATCGTTTCTCAATTCCAATGCTAAAAAACTGAACGGTATTGACAGAAGGCAGCTTTCCAATACTCTGAGGGATTTATTATTTGTATAGTAAACACAGAACTAGTCGAGATTTCAAAGCAATGACAGAATATGAGCCACATTTCCAAAATTGGCCACCAAAATTGCACCCAAAAAGATTGGCAATTCACCTTTTGGGGCCACCAACCCTATATTATATTTTCATTTGAAAACAGTGACTTGTGCCTGTAGTTCCCTGCTTTGCACACTGGAAAGGATCAAAAAAAGAAGAATGCAATTTAATTTCATACAGCTCCATTGCACCCATTTGAAAATTGTAAATTGCTTTCAGTTTGCAGGACTTGAAGTTGATCAATTTATTTTTCAAATACATTTGCATTTTTACCCATTTCCAAACATTTTAAATTTTCAAACAGAAAAATTAAAACAAAAATATTCTACATTTTTGGTTTTTGAAAATGACAGGAAAAATATCATGTTAGTCATTTTTTAAAGGGAAAAAAGAAAGAAAAAAGGAAAAACAAGAAATGGGGTGGGGAAGAAAAGAAAGAAAAAAGAAAAGAAGGAAAAAGTGAAATGCACAAAATGAAAATAAATGTTAAAATATCAACGAATAGAATACAATTTGGTTTCCAGATTTTTAATAGAAGGAAAAGAATTGAGACTTTTTTATTTTAAAAAGCCATTTTTGACCAAAAAACCCCAATCATTTAAATAACTTCAACCAGCCCCATTGCACCCATTTTGCCAGTGTAACAGGGACACAGACAAATTTTATTCACACATTTTAGGCATCCACTTCTGCAATTCCCCCGCCCCCTACCCCTCCCCTTTGCTACCACAGTGCATTCGGAAATGACAGCTACATAAAACAAAATACAGCAGAATCTCTCTGGTTTGCATTGATCTGGAGATTCATTGAAGATTATTCAAATTTGCAAAGTAGAGCAACCCCTCCCCCCAAAAAATCAGCCAAAACAACAACTAAACAATCAAGGATGCTGCATTAAAACACACTTTGTGGGGCTATTTCTCATTTACAATAATTCCCTTTATACCACTTTGGCATCATAAACGGGCCTTAAAATAAGTGTACGTGTAATTTACATTCATCTTAAGGTAGGGCGACCAGATGTCCCAATTTTATAGGGACAGTCTCGATATTTAGGGGGTTATCTTATATACGCCCCTATTACCCCCTACCCTGTCCCGATTTTCACACTTGCTATCTGATCACCCTATCTTAAGGTCCCTTTGCACTGCCACAAAGAGTTGCCCAAATCTGGCCGAGTGCATTTTAAATAATTTGGAATATTACACTTTGTAACTCATGCTAGCAGTCCACTTTCTATTATAAATATGTATTGGATATTGTATGTATAAATTTGTTCAGTATTACTAGAAATGGGTCATTGCCACAGAAATTCAGCTCTAGATTTCAAGCACCACTCAGTTTGTAGTTACTGTCTTATGGAAATGTCCTGTAGATTTTAACAAGGTTAAAAGCCATGAGAGTTCTATTGAGAAAAGGGTCTAAAGAAATTACTATGAAACACCACAGAGTCTCCAGCTGTTACTTAATTTTTTCATATGTAAAAAATGCTTTTTAAGTATCACCTGCCTGATTCCCATAATGAGGACTTAAGCGATGGCATATGAACAGGCAGAGTAAATATAAATGTCTTTTACAATGTGATCCTCTCCTCATGTGATACTACAATAGATATAGTCCCACCCTGTTAATTAGCCGCCATTGATGGACCACCAATTTGCAGGTGTAATGAGCAGGAGGCTGCTTAATTCTTTTCCCAGTAGAGCTAAACCTTTGGAGGATGGAAAGGAAATAAGAAAGAGACAATAGTCTGAGAGACTAACAGAACAGGGGAAAGAGAGAAAAGGAGAGGACCTGTCATACTTATGGCAGCTCCTGCTGAGAGGAGGGACACTGATTTTCAGGGAAACAACTGAGAAAGTGAAGCAGTTATGAACTAAGTGAGGCTGTTGCAAGAATAGCACTAGCAACCTTTACCCTTTTTAACATAGACTTTCACTACCAACGCTAGTGCCACTCCCCATACCTGTGGTTAGGTGACAGGAAGAGTAAAATGGTTGGATTTACAGGTGTTTGTTTCCCCACTTTCTTAAATAAACAGCACATAGTTTAAGCTGCCCCTCCGATAGTTGCTGAGTATCCATCCCAGAAGATGAGACGGGTGCTACCTTCCAAGATGCAGGACTAATGGATATAATTCCCCAAGCTAGGGATGTCAAGGTCACAAAGCCTTAATATGTGCCACAGACTATAGATAGGGCTTCACACTGGGCTGGGGGTCACCCTCTGGCCTATCAAACATTGGGATAGAGTGACCCATTAGTCCCTAGGGTTCCAACATGCCAGCTGAGATACCCTGTTAGCAACACAAGACACTGCCAGACCCCAGATCAGCCCCTTCAGTTCTGTCTCCACACTCTTAAGTTCGCCTCCCTTTTAACCTCCATCTCCAGTTCACAAAAAAAAGAACCAAGCAATCTTCATTTTGAACCAACGCAATGCAGAGTTCTCGTGAAATCACACCAGCTATGCCAGTGGGCTTCTTAGTGGATTATATTGTCACAGTACCATTGAGTAGTTAATCAGAATGAATAAATATTTGCAACTTGCAAGAAAGTATTTTATTGTTTGCTGAATTATGCACAGTGACTCACTATTGAATCACCAGGCACAAAGTACAGTAGAATGATATTCACAGGATATAATGTACTAAAGAACATTTACAAGGAATCTAAAGATAAGTACACTAGCCGTGCCCCACCACACACTGAAAAAACACCCCACATTGGAAGAATGGTATTAATATTGCAAAGTCAGGTCAGGCACTCAAAAATTAAGGAATGCCAGAATTACAGATATTAATTAATTAAGCGCAGAGAGGTATTGTAGAGAGAAATATTATTATACCCATTTTACTGGTGGGAAAACTGAGGCAGAGACTGAGTAGTTTGTCCAAAGTCATAGGATAAGTAAGTGAAAGAGGGAGAGACATAAGGGCTGAGCTCAAGAATTCTGATTCACTGTCTCCTTCTTTAAGTTGCTAAACACATTCTCTCCCAAAATAGTTAGCATGGACCATTTATTGTTTCTATTGACATGGTTATGTGTCTGTATCATTGTGATATTGGAAGATTTTGTAATGGTCTTCCCTTTAAAGCCGCCCTACAACTGTAAACAGACCTGAACAAGTCTGTGAGCGTGAGTCACCAGAGCATGAGTGTACAGTGTGTGGAGCAGGATGTGGGGAGTCTGCCAAACAAATAGCACTGGACTGTTCCTCTGTGCAGATGTGTTACTTCAAGACAGTCATAACAACAGAGAGAGTGACCACATGTGCAAGTGCCTCTGGGACAGAGTGAGCTGGTGGGATACGAATGGTGGACTGGAAGGCTGCGTCAGCATGTGGGGTTGGCATGTATGGCAGGGCGTGGGCCGGGAAGAGTGGGAGGGGGGAGGGGGTGTGAATGTTAGGGGATTGCACATGTGCTGGGGAAAGTGAGTGGGGAAGTTCTGGGGAAGTGGGGGAGTGGATATGCATGTCGAGGAAGCAGATGTACTCAAGAAAGTGGAGGGAGTAGATATAGGAGTGGAGGCATGCTGTGAAATGCAGGTGAGAATGGAAGAAGCTTGGGAAAGCAGGTTGGGAAGGGAAGTTTTGTATGTGGGCTGGGGAATGTGTCAGCCTGCAGAGGAGGAGTCCTGTGTGGGCTGGCCTCACGTCAGTGCCCGATAAACACAATGACCGCACAATGGTGAGCTTGGCACTTTGTACCTCAGAGAATGCCAGTGCATAAATACAGCTATGTGACTTTCACAGTCAGTAGAGGCTGCTGTGTAGTTTTGATTGCACGTTCATAAACTCCATTGTTATTCCCGCCTCTCCTCCATTGATCCATGGGTCTGCGTGTAGTAGTGAGTCGCTCCAGAGGCAGTGGTGTTATTTTGTTTTACTGGGGATTAATTTTGAAACTTGTGAATAATGAAGACTCCCTAGCAGCACTGAGTTAAAACTCAGTGTCAAAGACTGGACCAGGTTTTTCTCATGTAAACAAAAAGCAACTGTAGCTCCATTTTCTGTTTGTTTTCTTCCTCATTTCTTGGCACTTCTCAAAATAGCACCGAAAGCTAAATGGCTCCAGCTCTGGGAATATGATTGTGAGGTGAAGAATGAGACTGCTAGTGACTGGATGCTTTAGCTGTGCTAGGCCTTTCCCCTTTCATTACTTGTCTGTTCCCAAGGGAGGGAAATGAATTAATTCAAAACACGCCTATTAAGGAGAAAGGTTGGAACCCCCATGAGTAGGGTGACCAGATGTCCCGATTTTATAGGGACAGTCCCGATTTTTGGGTCTTTTTCTTATATAAGCTCCTATTAGCCCTCACCCCCGTCTCGATTTTTCACATTTGCTGTCTGGTCACCCTACCCATGAGCCAGCCTGGGAAGGAAGGAGGCATAAGATGAGATTTCTGTTAAGCAGCATCACAGATTTTTAGATGCCTAGGCAGAGTTTGACTTGTGTATTTGGGCAGGCTTAATAAGTGTAGCTCTGACTTTTGAGTTTGCCAGTTATTAGTGGCACTTAAATTACAGTGTACTTGAAATCACAAATACAGTTTATATGTATTATTTAATCAGGCTTCATTTTTTGTTTTAATTTAATTATTTGACACATTTAGTAGCTACCACCAAAAAAAAAAAAAAACCCCGAGAGCTTCCATGTAATTGTGAATCACGTCTCCCTGGTTTTAGAGATACATAAACAGTGTCTTAATATAGAAATACTGTCTTTATCTTAATGTAGATGCAATCTTCTTTCCCTTTGGTTAGGACCAGGAGTAGCTCAACTTTCCTTACAGAAGTAACCCTCCTGAAGTAAATGCCTGCTACTCCCTAAACATCGCTCTAGTTAGTAGTTGTTATGTAACAGAAGTAATACACCAAGCCTGCTTCCCCTACAGAAAACTTTTCACAAAATGTTCTCCAGTGAAATGCCTTTCTTTGAAGGGGAACTTTTTCCTGTCAAGCCAGTGAGGAATTGTTTTCTATCTGAATAAGCTAATTTACTTTTTCCTGCAGTCTTTAATATTTGGAAAATATGGTCATGAATGCATTTCAATTGATCAGTTTTTCCATGTGTAACCCTTCTGCCCATCTGAGTTGGCAGTGACAAGGACCAGGTTTAGTATCTAGGGCTTCCGTTTCAATAATGTAATGCAAAACCGTCTCGAGCCCCAACCCAGTGACCTGGGACAATTGCATACCACCCCCTGGGTGTCTCTAAGAGGCAATACTTCCCCTCTCACAAGCACAGAGTCTGAGTGTAGCAAAATCCTTTTAATAAAAAAGGGAAACAATGTGGCATTATGTTGGGGAAACACCACAAACAGGATTCATAACACAAACCATGAGCAAAAGACCACCCCCCCCAGTTTGGCAGTGTCCTTTTCCCCTCAGGGTCTTAAGTTCAGCAACCCAAAAAATCACCCAAAAGTCCAACAACCCAAAAGTCTCTGTCCCTGGTCAGTGCAGCCCCAGAGTTCAAAAGTTTATCAGCAGAGTTTTACCTCCTAGCCGGGGGAGGGGGGGCGGGCACACGGCAAGGCCAAATGCCCTGCCTCTCCATGGGGTTCTGCTGCAGCCTTCACTGTGAGCCGCTCCAGTTGTCCCACAAACTGCTCTGCTCCACCAGCTGTCCCGTGAGCTGTTCCAGTCATCCCACAAACTGATCTGCTCTACCAGCTGCTCAGCAACATATCTTCAACCCCCCCAGGACTCAGTGATTTCAGCTCTCAGTAATTTTAGCTCTTTAGTGATTTCAGCTTGTAGTAGGGGAGCCTCAGTGCTAGTGCACCACTGGCCCAAAGTGAATTCAACTGAGCAGCCTGTAACTAGACTCCAAAGGGAATTAAAGTTAGCTCTGATACTCCTAAGGGGAGAGGAAGAGAAAGTGATAGTACAATTAGTATTTCAGGCCTATAAAGGGAGCCCATACCATCAGGTACAAATACCTGTCCTCCATCTCTTTCAATTCACTGGGTTGTGGAACCCATGTCCCTTGTCTAGCAAGTGCTACTTAGTTGATGGTGAGTCCCTCTGTCATAAAACAGTTTCTTTGTCCTTGATTCACACAATCAGAGTAACACCACTTTATTCTTCCTGTCCCAATAACAGAGAAACTGGGGATCCCACAGCAGCCAAAGTGACCATTTGGGCTCATGCTAGGCGGGGTGGGTGTGCCTATGCAAACAAGATCAGCCCCTGAAGTTCTTTTCGACAACTCACCACAATTCACCACCAGATGTCAGGGTAGAGCTCATCCTGTCTCTGCTTACATGTGCACACTTGCTATCTCTACATCCCCACCCACCCACCCACCCACCCATCCTCAATTCAGAAATGCTGACATTGAACACAGATGACAGTTTAGGAATAACAGGTTCAAACCCACAAAGATCTTAATGACTAAGGCTCAGCACAGGACAAAGGGGTGTTGGTGAAATGGAAATATATTTTTTACTAATAGAGGTTTTTTGCATTGTTACCAAATGACAAAACGCGCCTTATTTTATTTTATCTGAAAGAGCACAGGGGAAAAATAATACTTTTTAGGTCAGTCCAAGCGAAGTTAGTTCATAGTTAAAAATGTTTCTTATTAGCTCACAGCTGATTTGATTAGGCTTTGGCAGGTGAGCCCTTCAAACTCCCAAAAGGGGTCTCTTTTTGTGGTCACAAGTTCACAACAGCCTCAGCGCAGAAACTAACACAGTCTTATGGGCCTCAGTAGGCCTGGCCCTTCCAAACCTTCCCTAAGGATTGGCCCTCCTGTCCATTGGCTGGATCAAGAGGAAGGCCCTGAGCCAGTTTAAACCCCGGTTATTTATCCAAATAACTTTTCGTTGTCTGTTGGCTCCTGGAGAATTCAATTTGAACTAATATATGCGAGCATCTCCAGGGGTGGCTTCAAAGGGCTGAGAACCAGAGGAATTACATTAGCATCTGCTATCAGAGGGGTAGCCGTGTTAGTCTGGATCTGTAAAAGCAGCAAAGAGTCCTGTGGCACCTTATAGACTAACAGACGTTTTGGAGCATGAGCTTTCGTGGGTGAATAACCACTTCGTCAGATGCATCTGCCTCCTCCTAGAGGAGTAACAAGCAATTCCACAATAACAGGTACACACTTCCATTTGTAATACAATGGACCCCAAAGATATTAAGCCAAATTCAATAAGGTTTAATTTAATTCAATACAATTTATCTTAATTCCGTAAGGTTTGTCCAGGGTATGGCAGGCTAGCGTTGGTCTGTCACAATGAGTCCATGTGATAAATTTTGGATAGAGATCCAGATCCCAAGTCCAGGGACATTCATATGGAAGTGGAGTTGGGATTGGTTCAGGTCCATCTGCAGTTTGACATAGTCCACCGCTATCCCAGCATTGGCAATGGATGCTGAAAAGCAAGACTCCCCAGAATTTATCTATAAATATCTACCCAGTTCTGCTCAGAGAGACACTATGATTTCTCTGAAACATCTCGGAGGAAACAGGAGCCTGAAACGTATCTTAAAACAAGGTATATTTGATATTTCTGAGCCATTGGCTGGAACCTGCCATCTTGCTAGTCAAAGTACCCTTGCAAAGGTCATGTGTGACAATGGCTGGATGGGAAGTCAGCATAATAGACTGCAAAGCAATCTTGCAAAGCCTGTCTTCATGTGTATTTACTTCTTCACTTATGTAAATACCTTACAATGTAGTGTGTGGAAAACACACCTTATAGGAGATTTAAAAGTTGCTCAATCTATTTAGCGCGTCTAATAGAAGGTTCGGAGACAACTAGATGATGGTCTACAATTACCTACATGGGGAGAAGATGGCTGATATTAGAGAGCTTTCTAATCTAGCAAAAGAAGAACAATAGTTGGAAGCTGGAGGGGCATGCTGGCAGCACAGGGCTAGGCAGGCTAGTGTGTGTCTGGCAGCTGCAGGTTTGTAAACGGTGCCCTCCTGCTGGGCTGCGCAGAGCAGGGCTGCTCCCACCACGCTGTGCCTCATTGCCTTCACTGTGGAGACTGACCATCCCGCCCCACCCTGCACCTTGCCCCATGGGGGCCCACAAATATGTTTAACAGAAAGTTAATCCAGGCCTGCCGTTGCTAGTTATAAATTACCCATACAGCACTTCCTATGCAATCCTAGTCTATTATTAAGGTGAAAGCACTACAGAGAAAACATATTTAAAACAATAAATGAACCAATATATGCAGCCTTTTTTTATGATGATTAAATCAGGATAGGAACTTTATATACTCTACTGCATCCTGCTAGGGTCTGATTCTCATTTACTCTCCACTTATGCCCTTTAACTGGTCTCATCTCCTCCTCTGTGGATCAGGCACAGATGGGGGACACATAATGCCTAGTGAACAGCGGGTGGCCTCTGCACGCAGCATTCTCCTAACCCCTTTTGATGCAAGGTAACAAACTGGAGAATTAGGCCATTTTACTGAAGTTTTCTGTCAGAATATGTGCAATTCCTCAGGCACAAATTGCAAACTGTTATTTCCAGCCATCTCTTCAGACAGCCTCTTTGTAAAAGAGTCTTAGGAACAGAAGTAATTTTCTTTTGTGGCCAACAAGAAAAAGCATCAGCCATGATTTGCCTATTCCAGTCCACATAATCAGTGTGCATGTTTTACCAGATCCAAGTGACTCACTACTACAGATGACATGTTGCAGGCATAGTTGCTGGCATGTTTAGAGTCGCTGCTGCATAGCTCTCATTGACTAACTTCCCTTTCTACAGAAAACTGGTCTAAATCTGGCCAACAAAACCTATTGTTTTCTCGATGCCTTTGTGCTGGTCATGTTGTTCAGGCACATCATTACAGATGCACTTGTTGGCATTACCACCTGTATGCCCCAGGTCTCACCCAACTTAACTTTTCTAAAGAAATAAGGGCAAAGCTTCTCATCCACTATATGATTTGGCCATCTGGTAAAAGTATATTGTATTATGGGCATAAGCTGGACTTAAATGTTGCGTAGGCCTTGAGCTAGCCATCTGCACAGGGGTGAATTTCACCTGAGCTGAATGTATATGGGCCACGGTGGAGATGACTTGACAGGGCTCCGTGTCTGAGTGCAGCTCTTCACGCTCCAGCTTAGTTTCTAGGCAACTGCGCCCAGGGCATTTCACTTTCAGATCTTGTAACTTTGTCCCTTTTGCAGAATGTTTGCTTGTGGGGAGGGGTGGGAGTGGGTTGACATATTTTCAAGTGCTACAAGTGTCTGTAGGTTTGAGGGGATGGAAGAATCTTGAAAACTCTGCTGGGGTTTCAACCCCAACTTGAAGCAGTAAAGGGAGAGAAGTGATTTGTTGCTAGGGTTCCTTTGAGAGACCCAGAACTTCGTCCATTCAAATCTAACCTGCTTGCAAAGTCCATGTCATTTCTATGTGTGTGCTTTTTCTTTTTCTCAAATGAAATGCTTTTTTTTCCTCTAAAAAATAATGCCAACTGTCCAGCCCACATGAACTCCCCAACAATAACAAACCAATGTTCATAGCCCCTGTGCCCATGTGAAGCCTATAATAAACTTTGGAGCCTCCCCTCCTGCTGGAAGAGTTGGAAAGAAGCAGGAGTCGGAGTCTCCATAATGAATCACTGACAAGAGGGACTTCCCTGCAATGGAAAGAAAAGGAGATAATCAGAGATTTTTTCCCAGCCAGCCAGAGTATTTGGTTCTTTCATTGGCCTGCTGGTGAGCGTCATAGTCACACTAAAAAGAATTCCTGGCTTTAATGGCTTCATCGATCTTTGTTTCTGTCAAAATATGTTACTAATTAGCCCCAATGCCATACCTTCACTCATACAGTCCCGGGATATTTAGGACAATATTTTCAAATGTGAGCATATATAGTTAAGCACCTAAAGTGAATAGGAGCTGCTAGTAATTAATGCCTCTGGACATCACGCTGCATTTATGTAGGTGCCTACCTATTGATATAGATGCATAATTTTAGACACCCAGATATGAAAACTGTTTTGGCTTTATTGCTATGTATGGAAGGTCTGAACCGAAACCCACTGAAATCAACGGGAATGTTACCATTGACTTCCATATGATTTGGATAGGGCCATGTAAAAGAGGAAAATTCTTCCAGATTTGCATCAGGGCTAACGAGCTCATGGACATCACAGGAAGTGGGACTGGTGCTACAATAGGTGGTACTCCTGCCTCTGAGTCAGTTCTGGACCACTTTACTGACTTTCAGATGACAGATTAAAACTGATATCCTGAGCATTTGTGGTCATTAAAATTCCCATGGTAATTTTTGCAAGAGCTGAGTGCTAACCTCAATGTAATGGCCAAATTCCAATCTGAGTAAATTCTGACTCCCTAAATTCCCCTTTGCAGTTTCACGTGGATACAGCATTCTTCGCTGGCCGTTCTAAGCTGTTATGTGGTTTCACTATATGCTACTGTTGGCAAAGCAGCTGTTTCATATATTCATAGATTTGAAGACAAGAAGGGACTGTTATGATTAGCTGGTCTGACTTTCTGCATAGCCCAGTCCAGAGAATTTCACCGAATGATTCCTGAACCAAACCCGGTAACTTGTGGTTGGACTAGAATCGCTTTTAGAAAGATGTTCAGTCTCCATTTAAAACTTTCAAGTGATGGAGAATACTCCCTGCCCCTAGGTGAGCTGCCCCAATGGTAAATTACCCTTCATGTTAAACACTTGCATCTTACTTCCATTTTGAATTTCCTAGCTTCGACTTCTAGAAACTGGATCTTGTTATGCCTGGAGTAGATCAGAGGTGGCTTCCGAAGTGGCTGCATTTCAGGGATGGAGAATCCTTGTATAATTAATAAAAATGTATTACTTTACATTTGTAAAATGCTTTGGGAGCATTTGGGCTGAAAGGTACCCTGTAAATACTAGGTGATAAAGAGGGCAAAGGTTGTTATTATACTGCATGAATGACTTAGGCCCTGATCCAGCAAAACAATAAGCACATATTTATAACCAACAGAATCTCTTAGCCGAAGACAGTTTTATGGTCACAAATGTAATTGCTTTGGAAATGTGCAGGAATTTTATTCCAGTGCATCACAAGATGTTTCTGTACTTTTAGTTTACAAAACCGTTTAATTTACACACCTATTGTGTGCGGATTCAGTGGATTCAGTTTTGAGCATAAGCACATCACTTCTGAATTTGCCATTTTCGTGATAGCAACATACTATCTGCTCCCTTGACTCAGATCTAGTCCATCAAATCCTGTATCCTCCCTCTAGTAGCAAGCAATAAATGGTGCTTGAATGCACCACAGTGCAGTTTACCAGTTGTACACTTCTGTAACTAGAGTCGTGAAAAATTCCTTCCTGCAGATGATAGGCTTATGTCCTGAAACATGAGCTTTGGTTACCCTAATCAACTTGGTCACTATAAATGTTCGTTAGTGATCTTAAAGTTATGCCCTTTAAAATTCCAGCCTCAGGCCCCAGCAGCCTATGCACTGTGGAGAGAAGTATTTCCTTTGGTTCTTAATTCCCTGCCTTTCGATTTCATTGAATGTCCCCTTTTTCACACGCTGTGAGACTTGAAGATCATGGGTTTGTAATTAGGACTCAAACGTGGCTGTTTCTGCTTCTGCCAGGCTTCCCACTGCTCAGGGGGATGTGAAACTCACTGTTATTTCTGCTCCCCACCCCCAAGCAGGCATGGGGAAGGTGGGATAGAACCTCCTGAGTGAGCCTTTTCTCCTTCTGCTACATGCAAGAACTCCAGCAGCCACCCTCTTCTCTCTAATTAGCTCAATACCTTTGATACTCACAGTCCCATAGTATCTGAATGAGACACCCTGGCACCCCAATATACACCACTCTCATGTAATTAGGGTATGTTTTGCACAAAGTATGCCTTGGGAGGTATCATTCTGAAAATCTTGATCTGCTAGACATTAATATCTCGTTGGATTATGTGTGTTATCATTGTATGTGTTACTGAAACATGTTGTGAGATTGAAAGCACCCACAAGCAGCCTTTCTGGTACAACAGTAAAACGGTCAAACAATGTTAATGGCTTATTGAGGAAATGCACACAAGCACAAGGATTACCCCAGGAACTGCGTACAACAGAAACCTCTCAGAGATAGCACTACACAATGGGAACTGCTTGAGCCAGATCACAGCAAAAGAGCTTTCCAGCAAGTGGGAAGAAGATATAAAAGAGGGAAAATGACATCATGTGTGGACCTCACTCTCCCTACAACAACACACCTGAAAACACCTGAGGAATAAAGACTGAACAGGGGGGAAGTGATGGTCCCAGGCTAAAGGGATTTCTAGCCTGTATATGAAAACCTGGGAAACCCAAGCTGCAAAGCTAAGGCAGCTTGTGCCTTAAGAATCAGCCAGCCCATTTATTACTCAGGGTGAGAATTTGCTAATTCATATCCTGCCTATCTAGTGTGTTAAGCTCAGTTTGCGGTTTTGTTTATTTACTAGGTAATCTGTTTTGATCTGGTTGTTATCACTTATAATCGATCTTTTTGTAATTAATAAATGTATTTTATGTTTTAATCCAAACCAGTGTGCGTTTGACTAAGGTGTCTGGGGAAAATCCCAGCTTGAAGTGTGCACGTTGAGGGAGAGGTGGACCGGGTATTAAACACATATGCTGGCCAGATTTGACAGGGCAGGACGGTGCTGCTCTGGGGTCCTAGGCTGGGAAGCTGGTGGTTAGAAAGCCTGTATGTGTCCCTACCTGTAACTGTGAATGCTGGTGGAAGCACAGGCTAGAAGGCTCTGCAACTTGTCACAGCAGCACAGTGTGAGAGGGAGCCCAGGCTGGTGGATCAGAGGGCTCAGTGGTATCCCAGTTCCAAGTGGCACCTGGGGGGAACCCATCACATTGAGCACCTAACAATCTTTGTATTGTATTTGTCCTCACAGTCCCCCTGGGAGGCAGGGCAGTGCTATTATCCCCATTGAACAGGTGGGACCCTGAGGACCAGAGACCATAAGTGACTTGCCCAAGGTCACCCAGGGAGTCTGTGGTGGAGCAGGGAGTTAAATCCAGGACTTTAAAGACCTAGACTAGTGCTCTAACTCCTAGACCACCTTTCCTCTCCCTCCTGCTACAAGGAAGGTGTTTGAATCCAGCAGTGCTTATCTGCTTTCTGCTGCTAGGGAACAGGGACACTCAATCAGAACTCTGCTGCTGTGGGGTGATGAGGAGCCCCAGTCACACTCCTCTTCTCTGGCTGCTGTCTCTCCAGGTGTTTTATAAAATGTTCAATGGGCCAGAGGCTTAGCTGGTTTAAATTGGTGACACTCCATTCACTCCAGTAGGACTAGGTTGATTTACACCAAGTGAGGATCTGACCAAATAAAACATTTGAGACTTTCACAAACTCCTAGATTCTGCTGGGCTCTGGATAAATAATCCTAGTTCTTCCCATCTCTTGCCATGTCTTCAATGGCATCTCCTGGACAGCACCGGGGCTGAATGACCTTTTATAACTGCATTTATAATGAGCTGGATTTTCTCCCCTTTGCATCACTCAGGCAGCCCAGAGGAGCCAAAAATCTGTTCATAGCTGCCCAATTTCCCTGGGGTCAGGGAACCGTCAGCTAGCATAACCCTGGCAGAGCCAGCTCAGACACCCACTACTGCCCAAACATGGGGGCATACTGAGGGAGGCAGGGGTGCTGCTGCTGGTGGGGTGGGGTAGGGTGCAGCTGCACTGCTCTGGTTCTTAGCTGGTGAGTGGTCCCATAGCAGCAGCTGCGGCTGAGGAATCCGGAAGCCATAACTGCCCCTCCTGCTGTTCTCCTGTGTGGAGTAGATCTCAGCTCTACTACTAGTCTGAGCGAGTCTGGCCTCACGCTCGAACCCCCTCAGTTGACTTTCTCAGGAGCATTTCGTACACTGGCTGTGCTTGTGGTGTCGAAGGGTCAGCGGTTCCAGGCTGCAGAACAGAGCAGTCCTGTCAGAGCTCTTCCCTCTGCTGCTGCCCCCTCTTAACACTAGAGATATATCAATTAGTCAGATAATCCTACTCCTCCCCCTCTTCCTTCCCACTGCCCCAAAGCACTGTAATCTCAGAGCTGATAGTCACCTTCCTCCTTTGTCTTTCCACACCATCTTCCTTTCCTGGTGCCCACTAAGGTGGTGATAGCAGATGTAAAATCGCGAATCATCACTTGATGCTCCCCCTCTGCTTTCCAGTACACCATATCATCTTCTTCTTCCTCCCCAAACCCAGTTCCCCCCACTCTTTTTCCATGCGTTTGCCCTCAGTGATCCTAGATCTTAAAATTCCAAGGCCCAGATGCTCAGCTGGTGTCAATGGGTGTAGGTCCATTGAAGACAACACAGCACTTCTGATTCACGCAGCAGACCAGTGCAAACTCGGACAACAAAGCTACACTGGTTTAAGTGGGATATAAGTGGTACCTAGGGCTTGTGCTGGCAATTTTCAAAAAGAAGAATTTCACCCAGCAGTGAGCAAAGATTATATCCTGTGTCTAAGGGCTGGGATACACTACAAAGTGATGTCAGCATAGTTATGTCAGCTAGACATGGGAACACAATCTCATCCCCTCCCTGACAGCTTCACCAGCAAAATCCCTGGTGTAAACACAGCTTGCCTATAGAAGGGGCTCGTCTGTCGGCAGGGGCGGCTCTACAAATTTGGCCGCCCCAAGCAGTCATGGCCGGGAGGCGCTCCCGAGCCGCGGGAGCAGCGGACCTCCCGCGGGCATGACTGCGGAGGGTCCGCTGGTCGCGCGGCTCGGCTGGACCTCCCGCAGCTGCGGGCGGTTCGCTGGTCCGGCGGCTCCGCTTGAGCTGCCGCAGGCATGCCTGCGGGAGGTCCAGCCGAGCCGCGGGACCAGCGAACCGTCCGCAGTCATGCCTGCAGGAGGTCCACTGGAGCCGCCGGCTGAGCGTCCCCTCCGCAGGCATGACTGCGGCAGGTCCGCCGGCCCAGCCTGCCGCCCCCCCGGGAAAGGGCCGCCCCAGGCGGGTGCTTGCCCCGCTGGGCTCTGGAGCCGGCCCTGTCTGTCGGCATAGCTAATGTCATTCAGGGAAGTGGTGTAGCTAAGCCGACAGAAAAACTCCTTTTGGAGGCACACTCTGTGTCTGCACTGGGGGGCTGTGCTGGCGGCTGGTCTGTAGTGTAGATGTGGCCTCAGTTCAACCAGTTTATGCAAAACCTACTCAGCCTGTCCTGAGTTCCCTGCTCAAGCCTGGATCAAAATTCTCCCCACTCTCCCCTATTCCAGCTCCCAAGCCTCAGTTTAACACTGCCCAGAAGTGCAGCGACTTTCCCAGAGCTGAAAAGGAACTTGACAAAGGTAAATTAAACTATGCACAGCTTTTGGAGCTACCCTAAGCCCCAGTGTGTATGGGACAGGGCAGTGTCTTGAACCCATAGCTGGCACAGGAGACCCTCCCTCCCCTTTAGGAAGAGAGCGTGGGCTCTGGCCTAGCAGGGGAGCCAGGAGCTGCTTTAATGGGGGAGCCAACTTGACATGTGCATGAAGCAGCAGCATGAGGAGCCAAGGGGCAGGCAGCATGATGGCTCCTAGCAAGCCAGCCCACTCCAGCTCAGATCTTTCTCAACTTAGGAAGAAGGGGCAAGCATTGGGGGATTTTGTCTAGTGGGGTCTGAAGGGGGTTGCAGCGCCTAGCACGAGGGTCCACAGGCATTACTGTAATAAACAAGATTGCTAATAAGCACCTGCAGCACAGTCTAACTGCACCCTGGCAATAATCAGTGTATGTAATCACTGGTTACCTGGTAGATTCTGAGCATACTGAAGCTGGGGATGGCACCGGTGTACAAATTTCACACTGCTAGCCACACTCTTGCTATGGGGGGTGTTATGTGACTAAAAGGCAAGTTCTTAAGGAATGGGTTTGCTTTACATTGTTTTTCATCCCTGGTACAAAATAAACATTAACAGGATGAAACTGTCCAGTCTGTTTTGTCTGCCTTGAGCTGTCTAGTCTGTTCTGAGCAGTGCAGATTTATGACAAGTATTATTCTCCAATAACATAGTTTTGGCTAGATGGTGTATGCGTGTCTCGGAGGGACAGACAATACTTTGAGTGTTGTGTGACATTCCCCTCTGGTGTTATCTAGGTCACTCCAATCCTTGACTCTGGGAGCCAGCCTTACCCTGCTCTGCTGTGAGAACAATCCCCCCCCCCCGGGCTGTTCACGCACAGCCTTTGGCATGTAAGCTGCTCCCAGCTACTTGCAACCAAATGACACTAGCTAATATCTCCTGTCCCAGACAACCCTAGGAACCTCCACCTTGCAGTGTCCAGTTATGCCTGCTGGATGCTGCAAGCTTATATGAGTGTCAATTTAACAAAGAAATTGATATGTACCAGGCTTGTTATCCCAAGGGGAGTCTGACACACTTCAATCCAAACGCACTGCTTCAGATAGACAAACAAACAGATTTATTAGCTATAAAGATAGATTTTAAGTGATTATAAGTCAAAGCATAACAAGTCAGATTTGGTCAAATGAAATAAAAGCAAAACACATTCTAAGCTGATCTTAACACTTCTAATGTCCTTAAAAACTTAGATGCTTCTCACCACAGGCTGGCTGGTTACTTTTCAATCAGGTTCTCCCCTTTGATCAGCATTTCTGTTGCTTGGTGGTGTGTCTGTAGATGTAGGTGGAAGAGAGAGAGAGAGCATGGCAAAATGTCTCTCCCTTTTATCATGTCCCCTTTCCTCTTGGCTTTTCCCCCACCCCTTCAGAGTCAGCATCGCAGTCCCAAACTGACCAAAGGAAGGGGGTGACTCCCTCGAGGGTCTAACAGATTCTTTTGTTGCTGCCTAAGCCAGTGTCCATGTTCCTGTGAAGCTGGGCTGGGTTTGTCCCATCCATGCCCTGACAAGGTGTGAACTGCCTCTCTGCTCTTGGAGAGTTTTTGCCTGGGCTTGCTTTAAGCCATATGGATACATTTTCAGCCTCATAACTATATACATGAAATTATAACCTATAAGCTCACTATAACATCACTGTAACAATTACTATAACAACCATGCTCAGTGCATTATGTTCTTATGTCTGCATAGTGGACTGTTATGTCCACAGTATACACAGAGAAGTTAGATAAAAACATCAAATACTTTTGCTGGAACGTTGCAGTGTAACACAACTTTATTTCTTAGAATTCAGAATGATAAGAACCCCAAAACAGAGAGACACAAAACAGGCTGCTCCCTAAAACAGAGAGGCACAGCTCATGCCACCTTGCTTCAGGCTGTCTGTTTGCAGAACTGATTGCTGCTAGGCCCACCCAGCTGCACATTACTCCTTGTTACTTTTATTATTGTCACCTAGGCCAAAAATAAACAGAAGAAATCATCAGTAAGCCAGATCCTCGGCCGGTGTAGATCTCTGTTCCGCTGTAGTCAATGGGCTAGATCTCCAGCTCGTATAAACTGGTGTCGCTCCACTGAACTCAATGGGACTTAAGCATGTGCTTAAAGTTATGCAGTTTCCTGGCTGACATAATTCCAGGTAACCCTGGTTGGGAGTGACAGGTATGGTAGCTCCAGTTCAATGTGGAGGCCATCTTAATTGTGGTTATGGGAATCTAGGAGAAGGTTTTTGGTCCATACAGAGCTGCTGACATTTTGGCCTTGCTAAAGTGGCTGCTATGTATTTCTCTGCCAATAATTTAATTTTATTAGTATGGAGGTGGGAGGTACACCTGCAGTTATGCATTTTCCAAAAATACATGGTGTACCATTTCCACAATACCTGGAGCATCTAACAGTTATGTCATACCCCCAGAGGAACCAGCTGCTCCATCAGCTTGTCAATCCTAAAACCTTTACATTTTAAAGAACATGACAGCGAAGGCCTTGGGCCCTAATCTAGCCTAACTTTGTGCACAGGAGGCCTGATCCCAAGGTCACTGAAGTCAACTAGAAGATTCCCATTGACTTTAGTAGGCTTTGGGTCAGGTCCATGGGACTGCTTGTGGGTTTAAGAACATGGTTAGGTGCCTTCCTTGATTGCAGCCACCTTCTTCCTACTATGAGTCTCTCAGGCTACATATGTACAAGACATGTGGCAGAACTGCTTCTGCACTAGGAAATTCAGAATAGTTTGAAATGGAGGGAGGGGCTCCAGAAGGGCACTATGGGAACTGCCAAGGCATACAACTGGCCCTGATTGTGAGCTGTGGCTCTGTGATTCTCTGGCACAGGACTCACTCAGCCATGTGTTGTGGGTGGCACCTGCCAACTTGGCCTCTCACCTGCTTGCCGGCCAAACCAATTTAAGGGAGCACATTTTTATAAGGGTTCGGGGGAATGACTGGGATTTTCCTGTGGCCTGAGATCACTTGTGCATCCTGGGGGCAGAGAGAAGATGGGGCCAGACACTGCCTTATTTGGCCATTTTAGAAGAGCTTTCCATCCCACAACAAGCACCCACTCAGCCTGACCTTTCCCCACCTGTTCCTGATTCTGCTAACTACCTCATATTGCAGCACTGTGAGCTGCAGGACACGAGGAAATCCCACATCGACCTTTCTCCTCCCACACAGGAGACGGGGAAAGGGGCAAAGCCCTCTCCAGACACTACCCTTTTAGACTTGATAGGTCACCATTTTCCTTTGGGAAAGCTGACAGAGCAACAGCTTTCTCATCATGTGGGGTCACTGGAATGAGCTTCAGCGTGAGTATTATATGGCCAATGGACTCAAATCAATTCAAAAAGCAATAATTGCAAAGATCAGTCCAAACCAGACCCTCTGATCTAACGTTCCCTACCCTCTCCCCTCCCTTGGGAAGCCCCCACCCACTTTGAGAAGCTTGGATTTGACTCTCTCAGTGCCAGCCTCTCACTTTACAAGGTGTAAAGTGGATCCCAGCAAACATGGATCCTACCCCTGAGCTGAATATAGATCAGGCCCATCTCTAACCATTTGGGAAACATCACCAGGCCCTAAAGACTTAGAGTCACTTAGAAGAGGCTTATGTGGTCCCCCCACCCCAATATTGGATTACTGTCTATCCTTATCAAGATAGCCATGTTCCCAGGCCTCATCACAACATGGCCACATCCCAACCACATGCCACTGATTCTGTCTTTGTGCTGTTTTGGTGAGGTTTCTTCCTCTTATGGTTTCTCATCACTTGCAGCTTGGCTCCTGTTCATTGACATCATGGCAGAAAAGGGAAGAGGTGAGAAAAGGACACAGAAAATAAAGTGCTTAAATAGCACTCACCAGTCACAGTCTGCTCCAGCAAATGGGAGGCAAAAGAAGAAATGTGAGAACTGAACATGCAGGAAAGGGCGAAGTGCCTCCCCCCGCCCCCTTCTCTCTCCTGCTGAAGAGAAACTGGCCAGCTCTATGGCTCAAAGTTTTCTCCCCCACCTTCTAAAACTTACACTTCACCCCTCCTTGATACTGACTAATCCCAACCCACCACATTCTCAAACAAAAGCTGCAATAGGCATCAAAGGGTCATCTATGCAACCTAGGCCCTTTCTCCAAAGGCACATTACACCCTCCAGTGCCTCCCTGGGCTCCTCACTTATTTGAAATACCCCTGAGGAAAAATTGTCCCTCTACCTTCCCCCACCATGACACCCCCTTGCTCTATCTGTCCCAATGGGTCCCCCATGGGATGACCGCTTTCCATCTCCCCCAGTTGGGTCTTCTTTCTCTTACACTTTACCTCTCTTCTACCCAACAGGACTGACCTCTGTGGTTTTGTCTGCATTCCAGCAGCTCTTTTCCAGCTGCTCATGAGCCACAGCTCCTCTGCTCCCTACTGGCTGCCTCTCTCCCTTGGAGGAACCAGAACTGGGAGTGTCTGAGGCAGAGTGAAGCAGGGGAGTGGGCTGCTGAGATATTGCAACAATTCTGGGACACTGGCTGGGATAGCCATCCCCTAGGAGGGGTTTACACACCAGGGGCTCATGGTTACAGGAGTGCTGGGAGGTATCAGGCATTTCATGCCATCATGCACTCAGGGCCTGATTCACCCCTGCTTTGCTCCAGTTTTATGTCAATATAATGCCATTGAAATCACCCCCCTCGCCCAGGACAAGATTTTCACATGTGCCTAGTGATTTTGGGTGGCCAACCTGGGCCTGATTTTCAGAAAGTTCCCTAAATCTCTGGGCGCTTTAGAAAATCTTGACTACAATGCACCTTTGCTGTGAACTTTCCCCTTGAACTCAGAATACCCAAAAGGCGTTTTACCTGTGTGGAACACTACTTTGAAGAATTTCACATGAGACCACATTGAAACCTCTGCACTCAACCAAGTGAGAGTTCACTATCTGAACCATAGAGTCACGACCAATGAAGGCAGCTTGGCTAGCCAATGAACTGCAGTCAGAGAGCTCAGGTATGTGGTGAGCTCTGCAATTTCAGCTCTTGGACAGCACCAGGTAAGACCACAACACTCATTCAAGTAATACAAAGCTCCCTAATTAGTGTCCTAAATTCTGTCCCATGAGAATGGACTCCCAGCATTTCAGGCTAAATTATAGCTGTGTTAAGCGGGTGTCCTAGCAGGTGAAAATGAGGCTGCTGGATCAGGAGTTGCAGAGGGTTGAGAGAGAGTAAGCGAGGACTGGCCTGCCTTCCAAGGTCTGTGAGAGGGAGAGATCATTTTCCAGAACAGGTTGTAGATCATTGATGATGTGCTGAAGAGATTTTAGCTGGGAGCTGTACGTGATGACCAGTGGTGTTCTGAAATTTTCCTTGTTGGGCCTGTCCTGTAGTAGGTGACTTTGGGTACCTATCTCGCTCTGTCAATCTGTTTCCTCACTTTCCCAAGTAGGTATTGTAGTTTTAATAATGCTTGATGTGCTCCAGCACATCAACGATCTACAGCCTATCTGGGAAAATGATCCCTCACTTTCACAGGCCTTGGGAGACAAGCCAGTCCTCGCTTATAGACAGCCCCCCCAACCTCAAGCAAATACTCACCAGCAACTGCACACCACAAAAACACTAACCCAGGAACCAATCCCTGTAACAAACCCCGCTGCCCATTCTGTCCCCATAGCTACTCTAGTGACACTATCATAGGACCCAGCCACATCAGCCACAACATCAGGGGCTCATTTATCTGCACATCTACTAATGTGATATATGCCATCATGTGCCAGCAATGTCCCTCTGCCATGTACATTGGCCAAATGGGACAGTCTCTATGTAAAAGAATAAATGGACACAAATCAGACCTCAAGAATGGTAACATACAAAAGCCAGTAGGAGAACACTTCAATCTCCCTGGACATTCAACAACAGATTTAAAAGTAGCCATCCTTGAACAAAAAAACTTCAAAAAACAGACTTCAAAGAGAAACTGCAGAACTACAATTAATTTGCAAACTTAACACCATTAATTTGGGCTTGAATAGGAACTGAGAGTGGCTGGCTCACTACAAAAGCAATTTTCCCTCTCTTGTTATTGATACCTCTTTCTCAGTTATTCAGAGTGGACCACATCCACCCTGACTGAATTGGCCTTGTTATCACTGGTTCTCCACTTGTAAGGTAACTCCTTTTTCATGTGCCAGTATTTCTATATACTGTCATTTTCACTCCATGCATCTGAAGAGGTTGTTTTTTACCCACAAAAGCTTATGCCCAAATAAATCTGTTAGTCTTTAAGGTGCCACCAGACTCCTTGTTTTTGTGGATACAGACTAACATGGCTGACCCTCTAATAATAAAAGTAAACCTTGTGAACCAAGTGTAGATGCTAGACACCCATGTATGGAATGATCATGAAACTATGTAGTTGGCTTTTTTTAATTTAGCAAAGACCAACACCAAAATTCCTTTTTAATGTGAAATTAAAAAGTACACATAGCCCTTCTGGAGGCATTTGGGTTGATGCCAGTAAACACATAAAACACAATGCAACAGAAAGGTGAGAGACCAGTACAGGAAAAAACAGAATTCTAATTTCATCCTGTTCAGCTGTTTCACTTTCCCTCCCTGCTGCTTTAAGAAAGCAGAGTGCTGTATGTTTACTGAGACTCTGGTATCTTCCTTCCCTCTTCAGTGGCTGGAAGAGTTCCCAGCTTAGCAGGAAATCAAAAGAATATCTGGAGTGTGGAAACTCTTGGCAGGGGTTCTCCCCTGCGCAGAAGCCAATACGCTTGCATCACCAGTTCCGTTTCAACAAAAACCTTCTTTATCTACTCATTTGCAAAGCCTCTTGAATCAGCATCCTCCCTTGCATCAGCAGCTGGCAGCAAGCCCTGCTCTGCCTCTTCTCTAGCCATAAAAGAGGAACTTTGGAACTTGAGTGGCACTGTTCCAAGTGTTTGAACTCCAGTGCCTGAATTCTGGCCTGGCCCGCCCAGGAGAAATCTGAGCTTGGGAAAAACAGCAGTGTTGTACTCCCTATTAACACAAGAACCAGGGGTCACCCAGTGGAATTAACTGGCAGCAGGTTTAAAATCGAATATCAGGAAGTACTTCACCCAACACAGTCAAGCTGTGGAACTCCTTTCCAGGGGATGTTGTGAAGCAAAGACTGTAACAGGGTTCAAATGAGAATTAGAAAAGTTCTTGGAGCACAGGTCTGTCAATCCATGCAACCTTAACTTGGCCCCTGGAAGCATTCATTATGTTACAGTCTTTAATTACATGAGCACATACTATTTTTCCCCCACAGGATCCCTCCCTCATTCAGTAGGCACTGCTCACTGTATGGGTAGCTATTCAGTGTTTTATTTTATCCTCCTTATTCGATGCATGAGTTCTTGCACTACTTGCTGCACACCATCCAAATCCTGTCCTGAATACAGAATTTTTAATTTACTCATGAACTTTTCCATCATCCTCTCTTAGTAGTGTCTTAGTTCTCTGCAAACATTAATAAATGTGAGTTGGTGTTATCTCCATTTTACATGTGGGGAAATGAAGCACAGAGATTAAAGCTAGAATTGCCAAAGGTGAACTGATTGAGCATGTTCAGAACACAGCTCCCATTGCCCTCAGTGGTAGTTGTGAGTGCTCAGCACTTCTGCAAATCAGATCTCAGAATCTCATGCAACAGACCCAGAAAATGAAGAACGCACAGCAGCCAGCTGTGACAATGTGGAAGTGACTTGCCAAGCATCACATACAAATTCTATGGCAGAGACAGGGACAGAATCAAATTATCCAGGCCAGCATTCAACTGCCTTAACCCTGAGACAAGCCTCTCTTCCTGCTATTCTCTGCTTCATCATTCACTACATACCTTCTAAACTCTATAACAAATGAAGCAGGGGTCCTGTAGAAGACAGTCTCCTTCTCTACACAGCTCTGATTTATTCCCTAGCACTGTCCATCTTGTGACAGGGATCTGGTGGAAAAAAACCTGTGATGCTGTAATTAGAGACAGTATCATAAAGCATATACACAAAGGGGCCAAATTAAGATTGCACAGGTAGGAGCTGTAAAGGGAGGGAGCATGCTCAGTGCAGATGGAATCTTGGGAGTAACTAGCTGCTAAACTCTAACAAGTCTCTATTGAGCATGTGCGAACTGAAATTTCTCAGAGGTATATAATTTGCATAAATTTGGGCAGATTTTTAAGGAACAGCAAAAGGCACTTCCCTTACACCAGGGCAATGCCCTGCCAAATTTCAACTCCAGACTGAAAAGCATGGGCGCACTAGAGCTTCTCACAGAAACAGCTGTAAGAATATTTGTAACTTGGGCAAAACAATGTATTTATCTCTAATCTCATTCTTGGAAATAACAGAATCGTTTTAGCAGAAATTTTCCATAAAAGTTCAGCCTGAGGCAGACACCCAGCAGTTTGCCAAAGTTATAAGTAACTGAAATGGGGTCCTCTGATGGAAAGTGTTGGGCAACCTTAACTCTAGCTGTTGCCACCTACATGTGTGTCTATATGCATAGATACTCCCAGGATACAGCTCATGTACACACAGAGAGAGCATATACAACACATATGGGCAGATAAACAAATAGAGCAGTTCAACATAGTTACAAATGGCAAATTCACCTGTTATTTATAAATAGCTTTCTAGTGGGGCCAAGAGGAGAAGACAAACCAAAAAGCTTGTAGTCTGTTACACGGGATTGTTGCACTATCCCAAGTGCCTCTGAAAACCGTTCTTGCTAACTTAGCAGCAGCTGCTGTAGTCTCTGTACAATACAGGTCGTTTTTATACAGAGGCTCATGAGCTGTCTCTGCTACCAAATACTTCATCATTCCTTGTAATGGGTCGTGTTGCTGGAGCTCCCTTTTCACGCTTAGCGGAGAGATTTCAATACTACCGCTGGAGGGAGGGGGTATGGCTTGGGAAACCCTGCAATGGAAACTAGGCTGGGGATTGCCAGGGTCCTAGCAGGGAGAGTCCCCCACCCTCTGGTCCTTGATAGTGTACCCTTGGCCCCTCCTCCTTTAGCCCTTCTCCCCCGGCAGAATTCCCTCCATAGGAACTATGCTGTCATTAGCTCCTTCTGCTCCTGCCTGGACTGTTCTTTCCCTTCTGCCCAACCCATGGCCCTTTGGAGGAAGGATCCATGGCTGAAGCCTTTTCTCCTCCCACAAACATTACACTCTCCTTTTTTCTGGTCCATAAAGCAGTGTTTCTTATATCTGAAACCTCTAAAATATATGCAGTTCTTTCACAAGAGCTGGCAGGCTGTAATGGAGCTCTTTAAAATCCTTTGCACCTTGGACTGGCTTACTCATAGTTTTTGCACCAATTACTAGCCAACAATAAAAACTGATTTAAGACACTCTTAACCCAGTTTATGATCATCCATATGAGGGAGTTACACCAGTTTAGTTTTTGCCAGTTTAAGCAACTTAGTTACATCAGTGTAAAAAACTGTTTGTCAACAAGCCCTTGGGATTAAAAACTCTGGATACTATGGGAATGGTTGCCTGGAAATACACATTATTAGTGTGATCATAAAATATCTGGCCCCTTTTCTTGTGTTTTCTGCAAAGCTCCTCACCTGGCTGTGAGTGGTAGAAAATTACAATGTTTAAGCAGCCCACCAAGCTAAACTCCAAACATCTTACAAGTCCTCCCTACACACAAAAGTTGTACCACTGTAACGATACTGGCATAGTTCAAGCAGTACAACACCCCCAAGTTGGATGCTCTTACACCAGTACAGGGTTAATCTACACTGCAGTTAACCTGGGCTCTTACCCAGGTTTTAGTCCAAACTCCCTACCATGCACATAGAAAACCTCTGCTCCAGATTTGCAAGTGCTTTAAGCCCAGGCTAGCTGACCCATCTGAGGGTGTGGATTAGAGCCCTGGCTCTCCTGTATCTTGGACTGGAACCCACTTTGTAGTGAGGATACAGGCAAAACACCTCTCAAGTGCCAATAGTACTCCAAAGCCTTCCCACAATTCCCCATGAAGTGCCGACAAGTTCTCCCATGATTGACTGGGAAAGAATCCCAGAGTGTCTCAGCACAGAGAACCCTGGGATATGCCCCCAGATACTCCTGGCTGAGTGCAGAAGCAGTAAGACACAGTAACGCTGGTCTGGCTTTGCAGTGGGGACACACACACCAAGGATTGGCACCTGGTTTGCCTATCACCTGGTCTAACTATGCAGTTTAAACATAGCCATAAAGGTGCCTGATACCAGTATACTAACACTATACTGTTACCAAAACAAGATTGGGCTTTTCAATAAGTAGAGAGAGACCACAAGTACCCAAGTCTGATTGGTATTTACTAATCATCATTACAGTACATAACAGAAAAGCACTTACATTACCAAGTATGGGGTACCAAAGCTTGCAGCCAATGACAAATCTCACAGTGCTGTCTGGTTCAACTCTTTGCCTTCTGCTGAACTTTATTATAGGTACCTTGTTTATAGTTTTGCTTTAGGCTGGTTCCTCTTTTCATATGCAGCCTTATCCTTATTTTTAGCACATTTCCTAACTTCTCGTTGCATTTCATAAACTTCCAACTGCAAGATCAGTGCTGGGCACTTATTCATTGTTTATCCCAGGTATACATAGAGATACACATTTCCAATTAATACATTACATTTGTCAGCTTAGTATCTGTTAGTCTTGTGATCAGTATGTTCGGCGAAAAATCGCTTACTAAGCTAAAGAACAGGGCATCATGTGAGATGTTATCTTGTGCAAACTGACATTTCTTGTGTCTTGCAATTATTTAACAGCATTTTTAAAACTCCTTGGGAGTTTAGTTTACCAACAGGCCCTAGGCCTAAGATAAATTTGGCCTATCAACAGTTATTCCTGGATGGGAAGGGGAATAAGATATACTGGTATAAGACACTTTCATATTAGTATACCTGCTGCCAAACTACTTTTTATTTTTTTGGAGGGGGGCGGCACAGCAGGGAATCACCCTGTAGCAATGCAGTACTTACCCCTGCAGCACCTCCTGCTGGTCATCTTGGGAATTAGCTCTCCATGCCATTGGAGCACCCTCTGCAGGCCAGTGTTTCACCACCACTTGCCCCCCCCCCCATGTCCCTCCCGGACATGGTGCCCTATTATCTAGGGTGTAGCCCCCTGGCCATATACCCCTCAGTCTCAGGGCATCCCCTCCCTAGGAACCCCCACCCACTATCCTCACCTTGCCTGAGTCTGGGCTACTGCCAAGCCTCATCTAGCCCCCACTCCCTGGGGCAGACTGCAGTGTATGAGCCACTCATCACTGGCAAGGAGGGTTTGGACCTGCTGCCTCCAGCTACCCATGGGCTGCCCCTGCAACCCAGTACCTAATAGGCTTTACCAGGCCTGTAGCTTTCCTAGGCCAGAGCTCCGCAGCTCCCTTGGCCTTTCCCCAGCCCTGCTCCACTCCAGACACCTGGTTAAGCTCCCTGCAGCCAGGCCCTTCTCTCTCTGAACACAGAGGGAGACTTTCTGCTTGAGCGCCTGGCTCAAGCCTTTATAGGGCCAGCTGGGTCCTGATTGGGGCATGGCCCCAGCTGAGATGCTTCCTCCCAATCAGCCCAGGCATCTTGCCCTTCCACAGCCCTCCTCCAGGGCTGTTTTAAACCCCTCCCTGCTCCTCCGGGCAGGAGCAGGTAACCACCCCGCTACACCCCCCCAACCAACATAGTTATACTGGTACAAAAACTGTGTGTAGCTCAGGCCTGACTGTCCCTTTGTAGCTGTTATTTCCACGCAATGAGCTGTTCCATAGGTGGTTCTCCATCTTTACAGTGGGGATATTGGTACTTTCCTGCCTCACACAGGTGTGACGATGGAAAATACATTTTAAAAAAAGATGAGGTGCTCAGATTCTACACTATGGGGCCTGGGTTGTTTCAGAACTGGCACCTCTTTCTCGTACTCACCACATGGAGGAGTTCCCACTCATCCTACCCAGCCTCAAACAGCTGTCCATATAAGATCGTACATCGTGCCTGTCACTGCAGAACCTGAGCCCCTCCCAAGAAGTAAAGTCATTAAGTCTATCAATCTCTGTCTCTCTCTCTCTCCCCTTCTTCCTAGCAGATAGGAGTATGGGCTCTGGTTCAATTGTTGGGGTTGGTGTGAACCGAAGATACGCACTAGATTTGTCCCTGCAAAAGAACACCGGGGAAGCAGTTTGTGCATCTCCTATTCAGGAACAGTGGAAGCCCTTGCAGCCCACCAGGGACTAAGTTGCACCCTTGCTTCAGTCGTCCCTAAAGTGCTCTGTAGGGGTACAGAATCCCTGGGATGCAGGCTTACCCCAGCCACACCTCTTCCACTCCTGATCTGCCCAACCCTGCTTCTGGCTTTGCCCTCGGAATGTCCCCTGCACCAGGGTTTCTGTGGACATGGCAGGGGTGATCTTGTACCTGAGCTTGGGGTATTTCCCAGGAGGTCTTTTGCCTGCCCCATGGGCTGACACACAACAGTGAATTGGGTATCTAAGTTCTGACACAGGAAGATGACTAATGATTATTTTTATCCCTTATGTGGTGAACTCTGTAGACAGGGTCTCTGCTTATCTTATCTCACAACTAAGTAAACCAATACGGTGTCCCTAACCTTCTCTGCCTACCTTCTTCCCAACTGCTGTGCCACACACGTCATACTGAGCACATGGAGACAGATTCAATGGCCAAAGGAGCCTGCCTGCTTGAAATCTATGTATGCCATGTTGTCATAGCTGTGTCGGCCCCAGGATATTACAGAGACAAGGTGGGGGAGGGAATAACTTTTATTGAACCAATTTCTGTCAGTGAGAGAGACAAGCTTTCCAGCTACACAGAGTTCTTCTTCAGGTCTGGGAAAGGTACTCTGAGTGTCACAGCTAAATACCAGGTCAAACAGATAGTTTAGCATAAGTAGTTTGTATATCTTATAAAGGACATTCAAGGAGAAGTGGCCTGTTAACACCCCTGTAGTTATAGGACAAAAAGGGAGGTTAGTGGGTTACAGATTGTTGGAATAAGTCATAAATCCAATGTCTTTATTAAGACCATGATTTTTAGTGTCTAGCAAGTTATGAATGTCAGCTCCCAGCCTCCTTTTTTGAAAGTGCTGTGCAGGTCAGTTATAGAGGGATCACTCTGTGGAAAGTGTTCATGCCCAGGTGATGACGTGCTTTGTCTTTTGTTATTGTTCTGTGTGGATTCATGTGAGAGCACAGCTATTGTCTGGTTTCGCCCACATAATTGTTACTGGGGAATTTAGGGGACTGGACGAGGTACACCACATGTGACAAGTATGAACTTTGCTAGACACTAAAAATCATGGTCTTAATAAAGACACTGGATTTATGGCTTATTCCAACAATCTGCAACACCCTAAGCCCCCTTGTGTTTTATGGCTATTAAAGGGCTATTAAAGGGCCCTTCACATGAATGATGCCTTAAAATATGTGCTAACTATTTATGCTAAACAACCTGTTCCAGCCTGTATTTAGCTGTGACCCTCTGAGTACCTTTCCCAGCTCTGCAGAAGATCTCTGTGTAGCTCGAAAACATGTCTTTCTCACCAACAGAAGCTGATCCAATAAAAGATATTGCCTCCCCCAGCATGAAATCTAATCAGCTTCAAAAAACGAATTGAAAACAGTTTCAGGGGGAAAGTGGCTGACTATACAGGGAAAACTCGGAAACTGGCTTCACAAAGTGCAGTCAGCGGCCCAGAATAAATATGTGGATTTTTTTCTCTAATCTCTTCCAGTTTTCTTAATCTTTAGTGTTTCTTGTAACAATTGTCAGGTAGGTAAAATATTCTCAGATGTCATTTTTCAAGTGCATAGTTTCCCTTAAAAGGGCAAGGGATATTTTTAGAACACGTGTTTGTGCCCATTCTTGGCATCTTTATGATAGTTAAAGAAGTTCATAGAGTGGAAGGCCAGAAGAAACCATTCTGATTTGCTTGTCTGGCCTCTGACGTAACAGGCCAGAGGATTTCATTTAGTAATTCCTGCCTCCATCCCAATAAAACTGGTGGTTGAACTGCAGCATATCGATGGAGAGTTCTGAAAGATGTAGAGTTTTCCAAGTATTCTTTTTTCCTCATTGTTTTGTACTTGGTAAATATCAGGAATGGCTGGTCTGGCCTTCTCTGATTTGACGGAGAACTTCTTGGGTGTCTCAGAGATTGTGTATTGTGAGTTTTCATACTTCAGTTGAAGGGCTGAGGACAGTGAATCGTTAGCAATGACATCCTTCCTCCAAAATGGTGATTCGTTCTTGGAGTTACATTGGACCCTGCTTTAGATGTGTGCGACATAAAAGCTTTCTGTATATCACTGAATTCATTTGCAAACACACATACAGGAGAACAATGTCATTCCCCGGTTCATGCAGCTGTTTCACTCTTGTGCCTTTGCTTAGAGGAAGTGAGAGACAGATGTGGGCTCAGTGTCATGTAGCCTCTCTCCTCCCCATTTTCATAACTAGCAGAGATCTCAGTTTATCAGGATTCAGCAAAGAATCTGGGCTAGGAAACTTTGAGTGAGGTTCTTTCCCAGCTCAGTTGCTGTTGAACTTGTGTCACCAGCTGACATCCGGTGCCACCCTCTTTAATTATTAACAGTTTAGGAAACCTGTCCTGACAGCCTCCCCTGGCAATAAGCTCTTTTACTATTACGGTTGTTAAAGTGAAACCTAACTGCTAAACTCAGCTAGCCAGCAGGTTTCAGGCAGCCCCAATCTGAAACATGGCTTTGGGATCGCAGAGCAGCATTATATGTTCCCTGGGGCTGGACGAAAGGAGAGGAGCTGGAAGGCAGAAGGAGAGGAGGAGCAGACAGAAGGGATGTGTGTTTTACGTTGACTGCTAGAGACTGATTGGTCTCTAGGATAGATTGCAAACACTGCAACTTCTGGGCATTCCCAGAGGATGATGCAGTGTGGTCTAGCCCTTACAGGACATCCCCAGGGGCAGGAAACCAAGTAAATCCCCAGCTACCACTGGTTCATTTGATGGCTTTGACAAGTCACTTAACGCCTCTGTGCTTCAGTTTCTGCAGCAATAGGAGCAATGCATGTAGAGCACTTGCTGCTCTGGGCTCCTCGCAGGCACCCCCAAACAAGGGGACAGATGGCGTTGGGGTTTCTAGCATCTAGCAGTGGGAGGAAAGGGTTGGTACCAGGAGGTGGGTCATGAAAAGAAATGAGGTGTGTGTGTGTGTGTTGGGGACTTTTTGCATTTCTCCACCTCCTTCAGGTTTCCTGTGGGTGAGAGAGAGACAGTATAGCTGGAGCTCCCCCTCCCCCACCTCCCACCATGGGTTTAGTGGCACTCAGGATATGCAGCTCTAACTGTGGACATATGCACATGTTGCTTATCCAGTGCCTGGTGAAGTCAGTAGGAGTCTTCCATTGACATCAATGGGCTTTGGATCACACCCAAAGATTCTGCTCTGAAAAGTGACTGTCAGAGGGCATTGCGGGGCTCCATATCTACAGACCCTGAATGCTTTAAGATCAAAGCTGCTCAGTTTACAAGTCTGTAAGATTTATTTCCTATCTGCCCGCAGGCTTCTTTCTAGCTTATGCAACACAAACACTAAAGACTCTGCTATTGGTACTTTTTAACAATTCTGGCGATGACAGATTCGCTAGTCTCAAATCCAGGTCACCAGAGCTGGCTCTGTTGTAAGAGTAAACAGTGGCATACGTGTATTTTGGTCTGTGTTGACTCTTCTCAAGAGTTCCCATGCATTTTGGTCAGTAAAGGAGGCACTCCCAACTCGGAATACGCACAGGAGGGACGTCTGTTGAATAAGAAGGTGTCGCTTTTTTCAGAAGAGAAGCGCTTTTTAAAAGAAGCTTGGTACATTCGGGCAGTCTCTGTTCACAAGAAGCTCAGCACTGGAATAGGAGGAACATTTCAAATTCAAGTTTCCCGCAGCACCCATTGTCCAGGAACAGAGCTGTGGACAGTCAACATCAGCATCATGTCTCATGGCCCCGCAGTCAGATTACCCTGATGGGCCGCATGCAGCCTGCCCGCTGCAGGTTGCCCACCACTGGCATAAAATGTGTTGTCTCTCCAGCATTAATAGCCTTAGTAGGTACTTCTAAAATTGGCTTTGACAGTGACTGGCTTATAAGGTTTTCTGCATATTGATGCAGTCCAGAGGCTTGGTATTTTGCTGCCTTTTCACATAAGTTGTCAGAACTGGTTTGCTGATCAGTCTGGCAAACCAAGCTCCTCCACTTTTACTATATAAATCCATGGTACGCCCACCTCTTGAATACTGCATGTAGTTCCGGTTGCCCCATCTCAAAGAAAGAGAGATTGGAGGTGGAAAAGGTACAGAGAAGGGCAACTAAAATGATTAGGGGTATGGAACAGCTTCCATATGAGGAGAGATTAATAAGACTGGGATTTTTCATCTTGGAAAAGAGATGATGAAGAGGTGATATGATGGAGGTCTATAAAATCATGACTGGTGTAGAGAAAGTACATAAGGAAGTGTTATTTACTCCTTCTCATAACACAAGGACTAGGGGTCATCAAATGAAATTAATACACAGCTAGAGTGACCAGATGTCCCGATTTTATAGGGACAGTCCCAATTTTTGGGTCTTTTTCTTATATAGGCTCCCATTACCCCCCATCCCCATCCCGATTTTTCACATTTGCTGTCTGGTCACCCTATACACAGCAGTTTAAAAACAAACAAAAGGAAGTATTTTTTCACACAGTGCACAGTCAATCTGTGGAACTTTTTACCAAGGGATGTTGTGAAGGCCAAAACTATAACAGGGTTCAAAAAAGAACTAGATAAGTTAATGGAGGATAGGTCCCTCAATGGCTATTAGCAGGATGGACAGGGATGCAACATCATGGTCTGAGTGTCCCTAGCCTCTGTTTGCCAGAAGCTGGGGGTGGACAACAGGTGATGGCTTACTCAATAATTGCTCTGTTCTGTTCAATTCCTTTGAAGCACCTGGTATTGGCCACTATCAGAAGACAGGATACTGGGCTAGATGGACCATTGGTCTGACCCAGTATGGCTTTTCTTATGTAAAAAGTAATTATAATATGATAAAAATGTTTAATACAGAAACTCCCCAAGATAACGACCTCTCAAGATAACAACCATGGCAAATAATGCATTTTTTTAAATCTTGGCCAATTAGGAAATGTATATTTATGTATGTTTCCCAGTCACAAATCTAGCATTCTGGAGCAAAGTCAGTAAAATGTAGTCCACTAAACAAATGTTCCTTTGACATGCCCCTCCCTTATTCTTCCACTGCACCCCACTCATCCTTGTTGTCCTCGGTCAGTGTCCTGCCGCTGCTGCTTTCCCGGAAGGAAACAATTTTTTTACAGGCTGCCCCCTTTTCCCAGATCTTCATCCCAGTCCTCCTCCCGCTGCACCCCCTGCCCGGCCCGGGGCCCCCTCTCCCCTCAGCTCCCCCCTTCCACTTCCCCATTCCTTGCCCCTGGTGCTCCGTCCTTGCTCCAACTCCTAACGGGGGTGAGGGACCTTGCACAGCAGCATCCATGTCCTTCCTCCCAGCTCCAGCCTGGGTTAGAATAGCAGCCACGCTGTCTCTCC
Organism: Mauremys mutica; assembly: GCF_020497125.1. Classification (NCBI taxonomy): domain Eukaryota; kingdom Metazoa; phylum Chordata; order Testudines; family Geoemydidae; genus Mauremys; species Mauremys mutica. The sequence continues at coordinate 65,901,618 of NC_059079.1, forward strand.
AAGTCCTGGGAGCATCAGGCGGCTTAACACTAGTGAGGGAAATGCCCCTTCCAGCAGCAGCTGCTGTCCCATCAAGTGTGCAGGCTTTGGGGGTCAGGGGGGCCTTAACACTGCTCCCCCACCTTTACTCATCCCCCACCGCTATAACAGGGAGAGCAGTAAAGAGCTATTGCATCACCACAGGGCCGCCCAGAGGGGGGGGCAAGAGGGGCAATTTGCCCCAGGCCCCACATCCCGCCGGGGCCCCCACAAGAGTTTTTCGGGGCCCCTGGAGCAGGGTCCGTCACTCCCTCTGGTGGGCCCCGGAAAACTCTTGCGGGGCCAGGGCCCTGGAGCTTCTGCCGCTCCCGGTCTTCGAATTACCGCCGAAGTGGGACCCGCCGCCGAAATGCAGCCCGGTTTTTGCCGGTAATTCAGCGGCGGGGGGTCTTCGGGGCACTTCCGCGGCGGGTCCCGGAATGGAAGGGCCCCCTGCCGCCGAAGCAGGGGTCCCCCGCCGCCGAAGACCCCCGGCCCCCGGAATCCTCTGGGCGGCCCTGCATCACCAGCACTCACAAGTTTTCTTTAGCTGAAAGAGGTCACAGGACTTTGCAAAAAGAGAGAAGTGCCTGGTTTTCCCCTCAAAAGGATAATTACTAAAGGCAAAGTGGTAATATATTTTATGAGGGAGGCCGTGGAAAATTCAGTCCTCTACCCCATCTGTTCCTTGGCGTTGAACATTTAATAACTTTCAGGAGAGAGAGGAGGAAGCAGAGAAGAGGTGGGGGCAGGACCTTGGGAAAGGGGGTAAAATCGGGGCATACCCCCTCCAGTCCCCTGCTGTGAACCGCTCAGGGCAGGGGGCTGGGAGCACCCCCACAATCCCAGCCCACCTCCCCAGCCCTGACCCCTGCACCCCACTCACAAACTCCCAGCTCCCTGCCCTGACTCCTGCACCTCCACACATACCCCATGTCCTGACTCCTGCACCCCCTCACACACTTCCAACCCCCAGTCCTGACTCCTGTATCCCCCACACACATAACCAGCCCCCACACCCCATGCCCTGACTCCTGCACCCCCCCACATCCCCACGCCCACCCCTCGCACCAAATGGGAGCTGCCCCAGGTAAGTGCTCCACACCCCAACCTCCTGCCCCAACCCTGAGACCCCTCCCTCATTCTAGCTCCTGGCCAGACTCTGCACCCCAACCCCCAGCCTGCTCCTGCACCCTAACTCCCTCCCAGACCCTGGACCCCCACCCTCAGCTCAGTGCAGAGAGAGGCGAAGAGAATGGGCTAGAACCAGGGAGAAGGTAGGTACCCACCCTATGTGGGCAGGGGTGGGGGGGATCCTGTTTACCCCCTCCCCAGCCCTGCTGCACTTGCAGTTTACTCCCAGCCCCTCCCTTGCTCCAACGAGCAACCCTAGCTCCCGCCCCACTGAGTTTTTGCCCCCAGTCCCTGCCTTGCTCCAGTCAGCAGGGACTAAAAAATCCTCTCCCCATGCCCCACTGTGCTCATCTCACCCCTGGCCCCTCCCTTGCTCCAGCTGGGGACCAATCCTCCCCTCCACACACACACCATGCCCAGCTGTCAAGGTGGATAAAAATCAATGACTTTAAAAAAATTCAGATTTTTTAAATTTAAATAGTTTTTTCCCCTCAAAAATCCGAACTAAAGATAGTTTTAATTAAGATACATTATATCATGGAATAGGGATTATAAATTCTGATTCTATAGTATGAGACAATATATTCATGTAATGTTTAAGAAAAGTTTTGTATATGAGTCCAATAGTTCACGGCCTGTTATGCAGACAAAACTACACAGGATCGTTTCAGAGGGCAAGGCAAAGATGCCACATTTATTATGATAACAATTTGATCTATAACCAGTAGCTAATACCTTAGTACTTTTACACACGCACACACACACACACACACACATATCAGCTGTTCTGCAGCTGCTGTATAGTTACCAGTCCTGAACATAGTTTGAGTCAGTCTTGATTTCGCAGCTTGGGTTCGTAGCTCATGGTGGCTAATTGGCCAGGAAAGCCGGGCACAAGGAAGGGCTGGGTCTGCCCTCCCATGTTGGCAGCAGAATGTTACCCTTCCAAGTCTTCCATCTCACCCATCCTTTTTGTAGGCTTTAGTTTGAATCCAGAGTCTATAGGTCTTGCTGTGTCACACTGCCTCTGGGTTCGGTGTGACTGATCACCCGTCAGTTGCAGACGTGACTTTCAGCCTCGGACATGGCTTTGATCTTCCTTCTATTGAACCTTTGTTCTTTTCTTTTTAGGGTGGACTCTTCTTACTTTGTTAGGGCTCTTGTCTGCATCTTCAGCCGTTGGTGTTTGAACTCTGTTTCATCAGGACAGGCTGGCACTGGAAGTTGATTCCATCATAAACATAAACTGTTGAGCAATAGTCAACATGGTTTCTGTAAAGGGAAATCGTGTCTTACTAATCTATTAGTAAACATAAACTGTTGAGCAATAGTCAACATGGTTTTTGTAAAGGGAAATCGTCTTACTAATCTATTAGAGTTCTTTGAAGGGGTCAACAAACATGTGGACAAGGGGGATCCGGTGGACGTAGTGTACTTAGATTTCCAGAAAGCCTTTGACAAGGTCCTTCACCAAAGGCTCTTACGTAAATTAAGCTGTCATGGGATAAAAGGGAAGGTCCTTTCATGGATTGAGAACTGGTTAAAGGACAGGGAACAAAGGGTAGGAATTAATGGTAAATTCTCAGAATGGAGAGGGGTAACTAGTGGTGTTCCCCAAGGGTCAGTCCTAGGACCAATCCTATTCAATTTATTCATAAATGATCTGGAGAAAGGGGTAAACAGTGAGGTGGCAAAGTTTGCAGATGATACTAAACTACTCAAGATAGTTAAGACCAAAGCAGATTGTGAAGAACTTCAAAAAGATCTCACAAAACTAAGTGATTGGGCAACAAAATGGCAAATGAAATTTAATGTGGATAAATGTAAAGTAATGCACATTGGAAAAAATAACCCCAGCTATACATACAACATGATGGGGGCTAATTTAGCTACAACGAGTCAGGAAAAAGATCTTGGAGTCATCGTGGATAGTTCTCTGAAGATGTCCACGCAGTGTGCAGAGGCTGTCAAAAAAGCAAACAGGATGTTAGGAATCATTAAAAAGGGGATAGAGAATAAGACTGAGAATATATTATTGCCCTTATATAAATCGATGGTATGCCCACATCTCGAATACTGTGTACAGATGTGGTCTCCTCACCTCAAAAAAGATATTCTAGCACTAGAAAAGGTTCAGAAAAGGGCAACTAAAATGATTAGGGTTTGGAGAGGGTCCCATACGAGGAAAGATTAAAGAGGCTAGGACTCTTCAGCTTGGAAAAGAGAAGACTAAGGGGGGATATGATAGAGGTATATAAAATCATGAGTGGTGTTGAGAAAGTGGATAAGGAAAAGTTATTTACTTATTCCCATAATACAAGAACTAGGGGTCACCAAATGAAATGAATAGGCAGCAGGTTTAAAACAAATAAAAGGAAGTTCTTCTTCACGCAGCGCACAGTCAACTTGTGGAACTCCTTACCTGAGGAGGTTGTGAAGGCTAGGACTATAACAATGTTTAAAAGGGGACTGGATAAATTCATGGTGGCTAAGTCCATAAATGGCTATTAGCTAGGATGGGTAAGAATGGTGTCCCTAGCCTCTGTTCGTCAGAGGATGGAGATGGATGGCAGGAGAGAGATCACTTGATCATTGCCTGTTAGGTTCACTCCCTCTGGGGCACCTGGCATTGGCCACTGTCGGTAGACAGATACTGGGCTAGATGGACCTTTGGTCTGACCCGGTATGGCCGTTCTTATGTTCTTATGTTCTTATCCATACATACCTCATTCACGCATCCGAACTAAACTAATAAGATTACAGCAGGGTTTTGCAAAAATGAAGGTTGCAGCAAGCTTTTACAAAATTAAGTAAGTGTTGTAAAATGGAGTTTGACTTACAATATGGCAAACAGTGAACAGAAATAGACAAGTGTAGTGAATGGCAGTGAACAGAAGTTACAATGTAGGCAAGTGTAGTGAATGGCAAACAATGAACAGAAGTTACGATACTGAAACAGTGTAAGTCTCAGGCTAGGTCTACAGTGCGGGGGGGCAGGGGGGAGTCGACCTAGAGATAGGCAACTTCAGCTACGCTAATAGCATAGCTGAAGTTGGCGTATCTTAGGTCGATTTACCTGGCTGTGAGGACGGCTGCGAGTCGACCGCTGCCACTCCCCCCGTCAACTCCACCTCTGCCTCTCGTGCACGATGGAGTTCCGGAGTCGACAGCAGAGCGATTGGGGATCGAGTTTATAGCATCTACACTAGACGTTATAAATCGATCCCCAATAGATCAATCACTACCCGCCGGATCAGCGAGTGGTGTAGACATACCCTCAGTGATTTAAGCAGGAATTGGATTGACAGTGAAACTTACAAGGGCAACTGGCTGAACAGCTATGGCTCTTAACAAGCATCTTAATTGTCAATTAGCCCGTTATTGGGGTAACCAGTTTTTTGAATGAATGTTTCATTCATAAAACTTTACTTATGAAGTTACATTAATAAAGTGAACAATTAAAAACAATTTCATTCATCAGTTCTACAGGCTTAGGGACCCAGTCTTATGGGATTCCACAGACTTCTGTATAGATTATTTAGCTTAATTTTTCTATCTCCCCAATGGGACTCAGTGCTCAGTCTAGAAGATACCATCAGAGATGCTTAGTTTTGCAGTTCTCAAACTGTGGATTTATGTCTCCAGAGGTAACATGCTGGTTAACAGCAAAAATGTTTTAAAATAAATAAATAATATATAGCAGTGAGAAATAACAGACCTCAACTCTATTGTCCCTTTGCACATTTGTGTACACAGGATCAACCCCTTAGCTCTCTTTAAAAATGAAAAGTTTCAAAAAGTTCAATGAATAGAAGATTGTTGGGGGCAGAATAGATCTGGACAGGGAGAAGTCTAGAGATAAATGTGAGAAGTGAGGGACATGTTTTTTGTTAAAATATTATGTTTGCTGTGGAAGAAAAAAATCCAGAATACATAACGTTGTTGTTTTAGTTAAATAAAACAATTTAAATGTCTCTCTGGTGATGTTCTCCTCCTAATACAGCCTGGCAAGAAAATCCTCCAAATATTAATGATTAACCTCTTGAACTGGAGATAGTTCACCTCCCAATGACTTCATAAATATCTGCTTTAATTACCTTTGGTAAATGAAATAACCAAACAGTCATTCATTTTCTGATATAGCTATAAAACTCATCTGAAAAGTTTTCAAAATTAATCACAGTTTAAAAATGTATAGTGTGTACCTTCTAAAAATGAAACCTACATCTCTGAGTTGTGAAGAATATGTTTTAAGGTTATAACGACCAACAAGAATGTTGAAATGTAGAAACCCATGATTAAATTGAGTCTTCCTAACTAGTGATTTAAATCAAATCCACCCTGCCCGCTGTGCTCTTGCCCCTGGCCTCTTCATTCCCCAGGGAGGCCCACAAATATGTTTGGCACTGGGCCCACAAAAAGTTAATCCGAATGAAATGTAATGAAAGAAGTGCCAGGCTGAAGCAGGTTTTTTACTTTCATAACTGATGTGACAAGCCCAGAGGTGCTGGGGCTATGAACTGCCAAGCCTAGAGGTGCTGGGGCTCAGACTTGGCAAAAATTAAGCACTGAGGGTGACCCCCTCAATCAGAACAGGCTAAACACAGTTCTCCTGCCCTTTACTCATACAGTGAGGATAACACCATTTCATTATCCCTGCATTCAAGTGATTTGTAACCCAGCACCAGCCAAAATTGATCACTTGGGCTACACAGCTCTGTCTGCAGGATACCTAGGCAGGGATAGGAGTATTCATGTAAATATAGTCTGGTTCTGAAGCCTTTTCCTGCAGCCCCCAGCTCATCACTAGCTGTCAGGGGAGAGTATCAGAGGGGTAGCCGTGTTAGTCTGGATCTGTAAAAGCAGCAAAGAATCCTGTGGCACCTTATAGACTAACAGACATTTTGCAGCATGAGCTTTCGTGGGTGAATACCCACTTCGTCGGATGCAAGTGCCTTGAACTGCATCAGACTGAATAGTGTGACTGTCCGGATGTAGGCAAGCTTTACACTGCACAGCTCTCTAGCACGTTCAGGGTCAGGTTCTCGACCGCTGTAAACTGAGGTGGCTGAGGCTCTGGCTCCTCATACAGAGAGAGGGAAACACCTTGCTAATACTGCCTTGGTCATGGTGTGAAATGAGTTAGCAGCGATACTGTTCAAACCTTCTTTCAAAGGTAAAGCAAACCCATCCCTTTGCACTGCCAGTAAAGCAGCAGGAATGTTGCTTATTTAAAGCCAACAATGTGAGTGATTGCTAAGAACACACAAGAAACCAGTTCCACCCTTGCTGGTTTTCCATTTGCTCCAAGACTTGACATGGATGAAAAACTCACTGAAACAGGGTGGTGATATAAAATTCCTCGAAGCTGGGGCATGTCCACTCTGAGAGCTAGCTGGAGGTTCTGCTATTGGTGGAGAGGGAGGCCCAGCATGAGCTTGTCTGCCATTTGCAGATGCAGAGCCTTCCCGTAGGGGAGGGAATTTTCCAGGTTGTGCATCAGGACCAATGCCTTGAAAGAGCCAAACAATGCCATTATGTGCAGTGCAATGCTGTGGCTGCGGCTGCATTAGAGGAGGAGGGTGGGGTGGAAGAGGAAGGAACAGATACAGGAAATGGATGGGCTCCACGCCATGCCTGGGGGAGCTCTGCTGAATCCCCAGCCCACAGACTGCGTCCGCTGGTAAGTCCCTACAGAGGAAGCAGCAAACCCCACTCTATGAACCCAGCTGCAGTGGCTCGCTGGTGCGTAAGAGGACCGGGCTATGGCCCCATCTCCTCACCATCCCCTGTGGGTGTCTTGTTCCCTAGGGGGCACTAGGAGGATGTGGTGGTTTGGGGAAGTGCAGCAGCTGCAGTTGTATTGAGCCACATTGCAAGGGCACAATGTATCTTGCTTAGGTACTTGAAGGGCCTCCATTCCCATTGTAAGTGAGCACCTCCCACTCTGTGATGTATTTACAGCACCCCTGGGAGGCAGGGCAGGGCTAGCATCCTCCCTTGACAACGGGGTAACTGAGGCACAGAGAGGCTTGTCCAGGGTCACACAGGGAATCTGTGTCATAACAGGGAGCTGAGCCCATGCTAGGTCCCAGGCTAAAACGTCAGTCACTGGACCCTCCCTCCTCTCAGTGCAAGAGCAATAAAGTTTTCTGGCATTTTGCCCAAAGTTTGTGCCCCCCAGAACAGCCAGGCTCAATGTAGCACCTGGTCAGTGATTAGCCGAACAGAGCCCTAGTGTTGCTGTGACTCATCTAAGATTCCTCCCAGTGGTGGTTGCTGAATTTCACCGTAGAGCGCACGGCTCATTGTTACTGGCATAGAGATAAACCTTTGCAAAACACTCCTAGATTATCCAGGAGCTTCAGAAAGAAATCAAGCCATTTTAGCACAAAAATTATTGAAATGGAGCTAATTGTGCTTTACAACCTGCTACAGTTTAGTGGGAATCTTGGAACCAGGAGTAAAGTCTCACAACACTAAGGGCAAAGTGATTGCAGTATTTACATGTGTATGCAATATGAACCTGCTTCAAAAGCCATAGAAGTCAATGGGAGTCTTTCAATGGTCCAGTCCTTTATCATGACTTCTGCAGAGCCACTACTGGGATCTGTATCCCTATTGAGCATGATTCTCTTGACTCAGAGGCTAGGTCGAAGATTCGCTTGAGGAGAGAAGTTCTTAGACCTTCAAATGATGTAGTTCAGCTTTCCTCTGGGGACTGTCCCTCTAGTTCGTTGCCAACCAGTGGAGATCTGCAAAAGGATGTCGGTGAAGGACAAGGCAAGGTTGCTTACTAAGTCATGGGATTTCCTGGAATATATTGGTTGAAATTTTCAAAGCCATCTAGGGGATGTAGGTGTCTCCCATGTCATGTCGCCCATTCATTTCAATGTAGTGTTAATTTGAATAGAAGGTTTTGTCTATATGCCCTGGATGTCTTTGAAAATCTCAGCCATAGTCCCTGCAGATGCACTCTGATCTCTCCCCGCCTCCCTTCTCCCTTGGAACACATTAATAGTCATTTCCATGTGGGTGGAGAGGAGCTGAGTGATGGTGGTGGTGGGCTGAGCCTTTTATGCCCTTGGTTCCTAGAATACTTGTGGGTGGGTGACATCAGCACACCGCTAGGGCTTTTTCACTCCTAGGAAAGAACCTCTGGCCCTGAGCCAAAGGCCTGGTGCATCTCTGCACAGTATGGGTCTCCAGAGGCAAACTTAATGAGCCCCAGTTACTTGGGGCCAGATTTGGACACACTTACTCCCGTGTGGCACACCTTCCTCTGTTGGGGCTGCCTGTGCCATAAGCAACAAGAAATGCAGGAGACAGGCAGCACTGTAGGAAGGAGATCTATACTGAGTGTGCTGAGAGGCCACTGTTACATCTGTGGGTCTGCTGCTTAGTGGGAGCAGCCTACACCAGGCTTGCTTGCCTCAGCCCGGGTGTCACACCAAACTAGGACCCACCTGACCCTCTCTCTCCAGTTCCACTCATCACACTACATCCCTCCCATTTTATAAACAAATTAATAACAAATAATGAACTAACTCTGAATGCCACAAAGCACCCACATGCCAGAGGCTACTAAAGTGGTGAATTAGCTACTGGGCCAATGGGGCCAGTGCTTTGGGGCTCCAGCCAATTGGTGGCCCTGGAAACATGGGCACCCCCCATACCCTGACCTTGCTCCGTAGCAGGAGTGCCAGGTGGGCGGAGCTGGGTAGGGAGGAACCCCTGCACCCCAACCCCACTCCCAGGCAGGAGCACTGGGCAGGCGGAGCCCCGGCCACCCCCTAGAGCTGGGCCCAGGAGCAAGGCCATGGCTCTGGGAGGGGGGGACATGGACAAGAGTAAGGGGGCTGAGGCTGGGCATGGGGCCACAGCTGGGGGCAAGCATGGAGCCCTGGGTGCAGGGTCAGCAGCCGGGACCCTGGATATGGGGCCAGGAGCAAAGCCCCATGTAAAACCTAGTTCCTGCACCTACGCAGAGCCGCAGTGTGTGTGTGGGGTGGAATGGGGAAGCCTGTGGGTGGAAAGGGTGGGGCCATGGGGGGAAGGGGTGAAATGGGGGTGGGACTGAAGATGGAAGGGGTGGGGAGGGGCTCCCCACTTGCTCTTGCCCAGGCCCCACAAAGTCTCTGGTTACTAGCACTCAGCCTAGTCAGAGCCACAGCTCTATCATGGACTCAAGTAAACACGTCATTGCAGAGATAATGTGGTTTCTTCATCAGGGAATTGGACATGGATCTCAGTACTATGTCTCTACCATCCATTTCTTCCTCTGGCAACCTGCATCCCTGCAGGGCTGGTCTCAGGATTAGTCTTTGTCTCGACACCTCTGGCACTCGTGGCACCTCGGCAGACTCACATTGGGTTGCTTCCTGTTTTCCCCACCAGGGCTGCCCAGAGGGAGGGGGGGGGAAGGGGGGCAATTTGCCCCAGGCCCCCGGGCCCCGCAGGGGCCCCCACAAGTATATAGTATTCTATAGTATTGCAACTTTTTTTCTTATGGAAGGGGCCCCTGAGATTGCTTTGCCCCAGGCCCCCTGAATCCCCTGGGCGGCCCTGTTCCCCACTGTGTCTGTTGGCTCACTGATGTCTGCAGTTTATCATAAGCACTTTTCCCTCCTGAGCGGTGACCTCATATGAGCTGGGAGCCATTGCGTTACTCATGATTCATTGAGTCTACCCAGCCCAAAGACTCCGAGACTGTAAGATCAGAAGGGACCATTGTGATCATCTAGTCAAACCTCCTGCACATTGCAGCCTACAGAACCTCACCCACCCACTCTTGTAATAGGCCCCTAACCTCTGGCTGAGTTACTGAAGTCGTCAAATCATGATTTAAAGGCTTAAATTTACAGAGAATTCACAATTTCCTCTAGTTCAAACCAGCAAGTCACCTGTGCCCCATGCTGCAGAGGAAGGTGAAAATCCCCCGTAGTTTCTGCCAATCTGACCTGGGAAAATTCCTTCCCAACCCCAAATATGGTGGTCAGTTAGACCCTGAGCATGTGGGCAAAACCCACCAACCAGACACCTGGGAAAGAATTCTCTGTAGTAACTCAGAGTCCTCCCCATCTAGTGTCCCATCTCCGGCCGTTGGTGATACTTGCTAATAGCAGATATGGATGGGCCATATGCCAGTGTAGGCACTCCATAAACGTATCCAGTCTGGTCTTGAAACAAGTTCAATTTTTTGCCCCCACTACCTCCTAGGGAGGCTGTTCCAGAACATCGCTCCTGTCATGGTTAGACCCCTTTGTCAAATTTCAAGCCTAAACTTATTGATGGCCAGTTTATAGCCATATGTTCTTGTGCCAAACTGGCCCTTAACTTTCCTGTGTCTTTCCAATGGTTTCAATTCACTCACATCTCTTGCAGGATACCCACTGCTCCAGTGACTTCGGTGGGATTATGTCTAGTGTTAAGTACTATTGTCAAGGTGTCACCCTCACTCTGAACTTTAGGGTACAGATGTGGGGACCTGCATGAGATAACCCCTAAGCTTATTTACCAGCTTAGATCTAGTTGCTGCCAGTACCAAATAGTTTAAACAAACATTTATGGGAGAGTCATTTGGAAACTCTGTCTTCTCCCCAAATATTTCCCCAGTCTTATCCCCCCTTTCCTGGCAGGATTGAGACTGGTTCACCTCCTACCAATTCCTGGTGAGCCCAGATCCAAAAAACCCTTGGATCTTAAAACAAGGAAAAATCAATCAGGTTATTTAAAAGAAGACTTTTAATTAAAGGGAAAGGGTGAAAGGAATACCTCTGTGAGTGTAGCATGCAAGCTACTCTCTCAGGCAACAGATTCAAAACACCATCTGGGCAAAAACCTTAGTTACACAAAGACACCCAATTTGATTCTCCCTCTTATGCAAAACGAAGTCACAAAAGAAAATAAACATAATCTAATACATTCCTTCTCTAAACACTTACTACTTTTAAGAAATGTTAGATGGCTGATTCCTGGATCCTTCACTCTGGCACAAACTTTTCTGAGCAGTCAAAAGACTGATTTCCCTAGACTCATAGAAGATTAGGGTTGGATGGGACCTTGAAAGATCATCCAGTCCAACCCCCTGCTCAAAGCAGGACTAATCCCCAGACAGATTTTTACCCCAGTTCCCTAAATGGCCCCCTCAAGGGCTGAACTCACAACCCTGGGTTTAGTAGGCCAATGCTCAAACCACTGAGCTATCCCTCCCTCTTTTAAAACATCTTGTCCCCCCCATTGGTTCCTCTGGTCAGGTGTCAGCTAGGCTTTGTGAACTTCTTAACCCTTTACAGGTAAAAGAGGAATTAACCCTTAATTGTCTGTTTATGTACTATGATTTGTGAATAAGGGCATCAGCCTTACTTACTCACTTCTTAGCACTCTGCTTGTGAATAGATCTGAACATACCGCAGGCTGGAGCTGAACATCGCTTGTGCTCTAAGGCCTAGAAAGCCATTCACTCATTCTGGAGAGCACTTACTCCCTCTAATGTCAATAGTGTTACTCATGGGAGTAAATGCTCACTCTTTATTTCCCCCCTTCTGATGTTTTTCTTTGGCAAAGAGAGATGCCTGATCATCCTTGCAAGAATTCTGTCATGCTGGAATTCACAGAGGGGTCCTTGCTATGTTATTGCTAAACTCCTCTATTCTGCATTCCAAGGTTTAACTGAGCAGCATTCAATGTTAATCTAGCTACCATCGGGGATATTTACTTTTAAATCATGGAATACATAACTCCTACAACAGATTAAAAGCAAGCACCTTCCAGGCCCACTCCTGCTGCCATTGGAATCAATTATCGTAAATATAATTTGTATTATTTGGGAGAAAGCCGGTGACTCAAAGAATTGCCATGCTGGCCTGGATATTGTGGGTGATTCATTTCAGAACCACGGCAGTCAGAGTTGGAAAAGGCGTAATAAATCGTTACATCCATCCACCCCCAGCCACCACAGGGTTATATCCTTTTACATCACATTAGACAATTCTCCCTTCAGATGCCTGAACATGGTTAGTAGGGATAGTCTTTAGTTGCCACTTGACTGTGTTACCTTGATTGGCTTCTGTTTACACTTGCTGGATTGATTACTCTTTACTAAATAGTCTTCGGCTCTCTCTCTTTTGCTAAGGGCTGCCCAAGGGCTATGACTCATGACCACCGATGAAATACAAGTGGCCCTTGAAAACCACAAACACATCCACCGAGATTGGTAACAGTTTCTAGTAGAAAAGGAAATGATTTTTTAAAGGGCAAAGGCCATGTAAAGGGGAGATTAGAAATGGCTGGCTAATCAACCCCGACACAAGGCAAAAGCCCTTTTCTATTCCATTCCATTCTATATAGGTTCTTATACTGGGCACATCACTGTAGTATTTGGGCATCACCAGTCGTGCATTAAGTAATGTGACTAACATCTCCTCTGTTAGGAGATCTGTGCCCTGGAAATGTCGCTTGGAATGACTGACAGTACAACAGCAGATTAATTCAGAAGCTAATTTCAGGAACAATGGGAACAGATCAGGCTGCCATCAGTTTGCCCCTCTCAGACCCTGTGCTGTAGTCACTTCGGGGGAGCGGGTAGAGAGTACAACCTCTGATTATTAGTATTACTTATTATTATTTGTATTACCATAGTGCCTTGGAGGCCCTCCCAACTGAGATTGTGCTAGGTGCTGTACAAACACAGAGTGAGAGCTAGATCCTGCCCTGCGGCGCTTGTAGTTGAAACAGACAAGGAAGATAAAGCGAGCGCTGTCCAAAGTCACCAAGGAGTCCATGGTAGAGCCAGCAATAAACCCAGATTTCCTCCATCTGAACCCAAAGCCTTAATCACAACCCCATCTTCCATCTCTCAGTCGTAACCGCCACCCAACTACAGGGCTCGTGCCAGACCCTAAGACAGCTGAGCTATACAGCTGGGGTAGATCTGTAAACCAGGGTCATTGTGGGAACTGTGATGGAAGAAGCTGATGCTGCTTGAAAATAGCAGCCCAGTCAACAGTTATTACTTGGTTGACTGTATCCTGGAAAGCAGCGGCTCGGAAAAGGACTTGGGGTAACAGTAGATAACAAGCTGACCATACACTACCAGTGCATTGCTGTGGCTAAGAGGTCTATGGCTACTGATGGATGCATAAGCAAGAGACTATAAAGTAGGAGTTGGGAGGTGATACCACCTCTATATACAGGGCTGACGAGATTGTTACTGGAATACTGTGTCCAGTTCTGGTGTCCACACTTCAGAAAGGATGTTGGCAAATCAGAAGAGGTTCAGAACCAATCTACAAGAGTGATGTGAGGTCTGGAAGTCTGCTGTACCCCCAGGGACACAAGAGGCACAAGCTATTTATCTTTCCAAAGAGATGGTTAAGAGTGACTTGATCGTGGTCTGGAAGTACCTGCATCGGGAGATGATTTCTAATTGTACAGGGCTCTTTAATTTTGCAAAGGCCTAACAAGAGCCAGTGGTTGGAATCTGGAGGTAGCTATATTACAGCTAGAAATAGGGTGCCTGTTTTTAATAGTGAGGGGAAATAGTCCACTGAACAGTTTAGCAAGGGATGTAATGGATCGTGAAATCTTTAACTCAAGATTGGATGTCTCTTTCTACAAAATATACTCTAGCTCAACCACAAGAATGGGGCTTAGTGCCAGAATTACTGAGTGACATTCTCTGGCCTGTGCAATGCGGGAGGTTAGATTAGATGACCCTTTGGGCCTTAAAGTTTATGAACCTATGAATTATTTGGGTGCAAATTCACATACAGGCCTGTGCACATTTGTTGATGCCTAGTTCACACAAATCCGCCCGTGCGTGCAGGCTGCAGCTGTGCCCACACGTATCGGTAGGAAACTGTGGTTTGCACACACTTGGGGACCCATGTTGGTGAAAAAGCATGTGTGGCCCAAGTTGTGGCCCTGTGTGAAAACATACAGCAGAATGAATATTCTCCCCAGCATTGCTCCACCCAGGACCATTCACCTCTAATCTCCCCTCCCCCAACAAAGGGAAATGCAGGCCAACTGGTGACAGAGGAATGTTTTATTATTTGTCAGTAATGGAAACACATTCTCACTTGGCCCAAGTTCTGAGGAAGGAGACAAGAGACGATGCTCAGGTGGCTATTAGGCTGGCAGCAGACTCCAGGCACAGTGCAACTGGTACAGTATCTGTGAGGTGAAACAATGAGGAAAGCCACAATACCCCTCTGTCCTGCCCCTAGGCACCCTCTGCTATAAATCCTGAGAGATGAGGAGGGCAGCAGCCTCCTGGGGGTTCCACTGGGCTGCTTGTCTGGACAGCAGGAAGGCTGACAGGGGTTCTGAGAGTAGGAGACTCCTCACAGCTCAACAGGGGCATGAAGGTCTCCCCACTCAGGTAACAAATGAAAAGTCTCCCTGGGGACTGAATGACTGACTAGCTAGCCAGCTGGTAGAGGTTAGCACAGCTGAACCTGCCCGAGAGCTGCTCAGGAGAAAGGTCATTCTGCTTTGCTAGTGTATGTACTGGCCTAGTGCTTACTAGCCAGTGTCACCTGTAGGACAAAGGAGGTGAGAACTGCATTGTAAACCCAAGCTGAAAAAACGGACTCTTCTACACATGAACCTGCCCCAAGGATTTGGATTTGGTTGGCACCCTGTAGTGGCTGGGAGCTTTAGCAGTTCATAGAGCCATATGGCCTTTCATGATGGGAAGAGGGACAGAAAGCCTCACTGGGGCGGGGGGTGAGAGTTGCAGGAGATGGGTCAGTGGAGGAGAGGATTGACTGAGGCTGGGTCAGTTCTACATTCACTGCAGTGCCTGTGTGCAGCATGTACAGCACATCCCACACAAAAGCAATGGTAGGCAGATGTTATGGTTGCATAGCTAAACACTCTAGTCAGTTGTACATGCAATCATAACTCTACCTCCTAACCCAACTGTATTATAATGCCTTCTCTAATTAAAAGATCGCATACTATTTCTCAGGTGATGCAATATATCCTATGTTTTTTCTACAAACTTAGATACATTGCCTACTCATAATATTCGCATCATTCTTTTTATATTTACACTACTCATTTGTCATTCCAGTCCCCTAAAATGTAGCAAAGCTTTTGAATGCCATTTAATGATTTGGAGGCCCTGTTCCCAGTACACTTATTGGGAAATCTGATCCAGCTCCCATTAGGCAGCTTTGAAAACCCAGCCTGTATCTTTACTGACGTAGAGGTTTTACAAGGTGCAGTCCTTTCTTCCTACAGAATGTATTTTAGTAGTTTTGTCAGCATCTATATACAGCAACCCAATCTTCCATTCAGGAGATGAAATTAACTTAGCTGCAAATTTAATTAGCATATATATACACACACCCTAGTTCATTTTCACTCTTGCTCCATATTGCTATACTTACATTGGGTAAGTCCAATCTAGTATATACTTTTCATGCAAATGAATTACACGAACTCTGTTGTCCGGCGTCCACAAAGCACTAGAAGATGTTACAAATGTGTATCTAAAGTTGTAAAAAATGTGTAAGATATGCAGTATTATTTGAGAAATAGTATGAGATCAGATGTTTAAAGACTTTATTGTTATAGGTATACATGCAAGAGAGCTGGGTTCAGGTTGTGCATGTAACATTAACTGTGGCATTCCCTGATACTGTATATCAGTGATTAGCCGTACAGTCTTAACATTCTCTTAACAGCTGTTGCTTAAATGGAATTTCCTAGGGTTGGTTTGTTTGTTTTTTAATTAAGATGAAAGGTGGGGGAGAAGGTGCTCCGCTTGCCAGGACTTGAAAGTTCTCCTGGCTTGCAACTAAGGCAATAAATAGCATGTGTTCATTCCATAGCTGGAAATATTTGGCTAGACACCACGAGAATGCCCAGCCCTGCTCGACACTTTAGGAAATCTGCAGGATCTGCACAGTCACCAAGGTGCATCCTAGGCGGGCTTCCTCATGTGAATCAAGCCTGAAATATGTATTTGTTTTCACACTTTTGTGTCAGTTGCTCTGCAGACAAATTGTTCCTTCAAACCCACCATAAAGGAATTGTTTTGTATTTCTGTGCCAGGTTTCTGTATGTGTCCAAGTCACATACTACACTTAGCCCCGGAAAGATTGTCCTTGTCTTCCAAATTCACTACCTCTAAAGAGATTAGGGACCATGGGCCTGTTAAAGTCAACAGCAGTCTACTTCTTGCCTTCAGTGGGTATGGGATCAGGCTCTGCATGAGTGTCTGAATAAATGACAGAGTCACTGAGGGCATATATCCAAATCTTTGTGTGTATTTATGAGTAAATGTGCATATTAGAGATGGGCTCACCCCACCCAAGAACTTCAGGTGTGTGTGTGTGTGTGTGTGTGTGTGTGCACGTGCACATACGCACGTGTGCATATGACATATGGTGTCACTGAGTTTGCAGATTATTAGACACTGCCAGCATTTTAATTTGTCTCTTTCTTTTTAAAAAGCCATTTGTAACAGTCTCTCACTTGTCCATTCCAGCCTTCTTCTCTCACTTCCAAACACTTGTATTTTTTCATTTCCTGAGTCTTTCAGGGCACATTTATCTGGATCACCACAGGGGACACCTTGCCTGCCATATCTTCATCTTTTCCTTCACAACGAGGCAAAGGTTGTGTGGTGGGTCCCTGGAGTCTCCAACTCACCCAGGTGGCTTCAAGACAAACCAGGTCCCTTCTTGATTGAAGTGACTGTTTTCAGCAAATGTACACGGCATTTCAATTATATACAAATATTATCAAATAAATAGAGAATCCAGGATTCCTCTGACTCTGAGGCAAGCATTGGTAATTTTCAGTGGCGTCCTCTTCATTCTTCTTGAGGACACTGTACATTTCTCCCATTTCAGCTAACAAAATAGCTGTGGTAAGCCCCAAAGAGAGGAACAGGACATGTGCTGTATAAAGACCATGTGCACATTGGCTTGTTTGCACTAGCCATGAGAACTCTCTCACTCAGACATACCACAAGCCCCTGAGAGGCGAGGCCATGGTAAGTTTTTTGAACATATACAGCCTATTGGACATAACCCTCCCATGAGTTTAGGTGCTGGGTTCCAATTCCCAGTTTTATTTGATCGCAGGGGCATTACTTTACATTTTATATGCGTCTGGTAAGCAGTCTGAGCGAGGAGTCAGTAAGAAGAGGCCCAGTGTCAAATCTTTGTAGTTGGCATCTCTGTTGGCCTCCAAGTAGACTTCATCCTTAAACCGCATCTCGGACACCGTCACCAAATCTATTACCTCTTCTGTGACCTTCACACACAAGATGGACGCATCGGACCGCTTGTACACCTTAAGGCTCAGTGAGGCATTCCTCTGGGACATTGCCTTGATAGTTCCCTTCAGGGAGACCAGGTAGAAGCCATCACAGTAGATCGGGATGGAGAGGTTTCTGACGTTCATGGTGCCCCGATTCCAAGAGATATTGATGCGTTTCTCCTTGGGGATGTAATCTGGAGTGGAAGAAGCAAACAGAAACCCATGGAGATGTGAGTCCCTCAAACCCTCTTGGAAGAGGATGATTTTATGTGGCTTGGGCATAGGAAGAAACAAAGAGAGAAGAGAAATCACAAAGGAAATAGGGAGAACTAGAAATGGGGTGGAATGAAAAGGGATGCAGAGAGGGAGGAAGGTCTAGGGCAAAGGCTCTGCAGCTTTGCTCTGTGGCACACAGACAGCCAGCTTGGCACTGGCTCTTCTTGTTTCCACGTGAGAGGAACAGATCTGATGAAGGGGAGAGATGAAATGAAGCGCCTGAGAAAGGGAGGGAAGTGATGGGAGAGGACCACAAGATGCTCAGTAACACGATGGCCCTTTTCTTGCTCTGGCAGTGTAAAGGAGCCTTCCAGAGGGGTGTAAAATGGCCTCAGTGTGAATGAGAATCTTAGCCCTTCTCTGTGAAGGTGAGGTTCACACTGTGAAAATGTAGTAGCAGCAGTGAATATGGATATTACAGTAACATCCAGAGGGCCGTGTCGGGATTGGGGCCCCAATGTGTAGGGCCCTGTACAAGCCTTGTCCTGATGTTCAAAAATCCCTGGTCTAGAGAGAGCAAAAGTGACAGGGGGAGCTAGAGAGAGCAGAAGAGCGAGCGGGGGAGCTGGAAAGGGTGGGGATGGATGCAACATATTTGAAGGACCAGGGAATGTAAAGCAGAGGAGTGCAAACCCCACATCCAAGGAAACTACTTCATTTGCATATTCATTTGCATAAATATTTAAAAGGCTAATAAAGGCACACAGCTTTATTGTCTCTTGTTTCTCTCTTCCGTGGCCAAGGATTGGCATTGTTGGCTTTTGGGATTCTAGTCCTGGAGTTCACCATTAAAGACCTGCCCCTGGGCCATCATTCCACCACTGTCAATGGAAAGACTCCCATTGACATCAGCGGCCTTTAGATCAGGCCCTGCCCTGCCCTGGAGAGGAAAACCCACAGCAGCAGTTCAGGACACTTACATGCTGCACTCAGCACTGAGAATCCCGCCATCTAAAGTGGTGTCTCACCTGAGCCAGATGGGTGACAGGAAGCAAGGAGACTGAGCACTTATGTGGTAACATGAGGCAGAGCCGGTGAAAAATGTCATTTATTTCCCACACACATTTTCTTCAATTTATTTTTGGTGAAATTTCCCACCATTTTATTTCTTTCCGGGTGGGGGGGGGATGTTTCAATGAGAAAATGAAATAGAAACTTGAAAAAATCAGTTATAATAAACAAATACACACCTGTGGCTGCAACTTCGATCCACTGGGATTTTGGAGTCTGAAAAGCAACAAAACAAAAAAACAGATTAATAATCTCTACAAAGTCAGGGAGAACTTTCCAGATCTCCTTGCAGATGTGCGGTGAGGGGAGAAAGAGCTTTTCGCAGTGTTGTTTATGGCAACTTTCAAAATATTTGGTGTTTCTCTTAAACCCCAGCTCCTGGAATCCTGTGATTACATGAGAATCTTAGCTTTTGTGTTTTTTATTTTAAAAAATTATGTTTCTAGCTCTCCAGGATGCAGGAGACATTCCCACCAGCAGCCAAGGAAGCCTGACCAGTCAGGCTGGGAGCTGTCCAGAACCCCAGCCCAGCCCCCCTTGATGTTCCTGCTATCCTGCAATGCGATGGAGTGCATGCTGACCCTTGCAGATGTAAGCAGCTCTGGGCATTGCACTCCCAGGCATTGTGCCTCTCCTTGGCTTCTGGCTCATAGCTGGATCTGCTGGGGTGTTTTCTGGCTAGAACCAAATTTAATTACACTAATAATGCCGAGCCCCCATTGACCACTGTTTCATCAGTGGATTTTAAAGTGCTTTACAAAGGAAGTCAGCATCATTATCCCAATTTTACAGATCGGGAAACTGAGGCACAGAGCAGGGAAGTGACTTGGGCCAAGGTCACCCAACAAGCCAGTGACAGAGCCAGAAATAGAACCAAGGTCTCCTGAGTCCCAGGCCAGTGCTCTGTCCACTAGGCCACACTCCCCACCCCCACTAGGAGCATTTGCAAAAGAGTGAGCACACTCTCTCCTTCCCCAGGCCCAAGTGTTTCCACCCACAGCCCCACCAGAGCACAGAGGCTGGGGTACTGGGGAAACAACAAGCTCTTCCTGCCAAGAGCACCTGGGTTTGGTACAGTGCCTGAAAACTTTGTTCATTCAGCTCCCCTTCCACACACACAAACCTCAGCACAGCAGGAGGCGAGCAGGCCTCACAGCTCAGCTGGAACTAAACAGGCCATTTCACCCCAGTGGAGGCCAGCCAGGAGCTGTGTTTGAAAGCCACTGGCAGTGCCAGGTCTTTTTTCTGGTGTAGCCAGGGCCAGCAGGCCCTTGTCTCCAGCTGTGGAGGGAGCAGCTCCATTCTTGCTAACAGGACTGATTACCCCTTGGGTAGCTCCATTTCCCCACTGTGGCCCAGGATCCAGCCCCGCCCCAGCGCTATCCTGGAATCAGGGCCAGCGTTGGGGAGCCTTGTTTTCCTGCTGCTCTGGTGATGCTGCACCCACCGGAGGCTGCAGCTGCGATCTAGAAAGCAGCAGCGCCCTGACACATGCAAATGCAACTGGTGCTTGCTAGTTTCATCATCCGGAGCAGTGGGTGTGGGTGTGAGTGTGAGTGTGAGTCTCTTTCACTTTCATTTTCATTTCCTGGTAACTTCGCTCCCTGTGCCTCTCTCCTCCCAGCCACTGACTCCTCGCTCTTGTTCGCCCTCTTTCCCGTTGTGGGACAGCCCTTGCCTGAACAGCTGTATCCCAGGGCATGGTGGGCTGCCTGCAGAGAGCTGGAGTACCAGACCCTGCTGTTTGTGAGGGCAGGGAACACACAGATTTGATGTCAGCTCTTAGAAGCTTTTGCTTTTAAAATCTGGCCCCCAATCCTCTAGCTATCACTCATGCAAATCTCTTCAGTGCCGGAGTAAAGACTGCAGGATCTCCTCCTTGAATTATAATTTTTAAGACTACGCATTTTATTGTGATCCAAACCTCACTGAAGACGAGCAATGGTTTTGGACCTTTCAACTATTGTAATTTAAAAAGCATTTAGTTAATCTTTTAAAAGGACACTGTGGCTTAAAAATAATAATGTAAAAAAAAACAAAACAGTCTGTCCTTGTAATATTACTGCAGCTATGGATTACTACAGTGGAAAACATGTTAAAAGGTTGAATTTATTATTAGCCATTTGTGTTATTTGTTTGCTTCTGATAAGGCTTTCAGTCAAGACAGTTTCATGTTGATTCCTAGTCAATTTCACTTTCAGCTCTGATGGGCAGGTTTTATAGATTGTAATATAAAATGATAACCTTGTGATAGGAGTTTTTTTAAGTAGCCTATAGAATAGTGAATTATTATTCCTGGTATGACATTCCATAAGATGGTTAAAAAAGAAGCAGCATGCCAACCCCAACATCCAAAAATCATGAGATTGGCTGAAAATTATTAGATTTTTAAAAATAATTAATTTTTATTTTCCTTCTGTTTTTCAGCTTTTAGGGTTCATATCTTTAAGCTTTCCCCCACAATCCTGAGAGCAAGAAATTTATTTTAAAAAAAAAGAAAGAAATCTGAACTACTCACATGATCACCGGACTCCAGCAGCTAGGGCTTTAAGAAAATTACCAAGTATCATGGAACTCATGCTAAAATCATGAGCTGGCAATTATCAGATAGTTTCTATTAAATTATATGGGCCAGATCCTCAGCTGGTGTAAATTGGTGTAGCTCCATTGGTGTAACTTCAATGGCGCTACATCACTTTACACTCACTGAGGTGCTGGTCATATAGGTTTTTAGAGCTCTTTCTATAGATGTCTGTTCCATTCCTATCTATCCCCATTGGTTTCATCCTTATCAAATCTGTAGGATATTTCAGTTGGGGAGGTTTTCCACACACTGATGAAATGTTGCAAATTTCCAACATTGTAGGTGACAGTTTAAATCCAAATAAATCCAAACTAAAAGCTGTTTTCATCAGAAGTTTAAATAATATTTTTTTAAATCCTTTGAAACATTCCTCGTTATTGGGGCTGGTCAGACTATGCATTGTAAATAAATTATGTGATGAATTTATCCCTTTCTCTTATTCACAGGCCATTTGAGACTCAGTGGATGTATTTGTGACCCTGCATTTGCCAAATGGCTTGGCTGAACAATTTTTAACATCTGAGGGGCTTGCAAACTATTCCTCTTTGCTATTTGTTATTTGTGGCATGCGAGTCATCACCTCAGTCACACGGTGGTTCTGCTCCTTGACTGAATCACTGAAACTTTTGTAGAAAGGAGCACAACAAATACAGGTGGTGAATAGTAAATAACAAATCATGAGCAGCAAAGAGTTTTATTGCCATGAGTATGTTCATATGAGGGGGAATTCACCCCATGCGCAGGGCAGAACAAAGCTCGTGCACCATCTCACTACATTGCTGCCATCCTCCCTTGTGTTTTATCACCAGGAGGAGCCACTTTACACTGCAATTGGCAGCCTCTTGGGCTGAGGTCCTTGTGGGGCTGGAACTACTCAGGGGAGGAAAGTTATCCAATTGCCTCAGGGCCTGCAGGATTGGGCACTAGTGTTAGACCAGAGGCAGTGGGGTGAAGCTAGATAAGGACACTAGCGATAAGATCACAGAGTCTTGACCTTGCACCATAGAAGTCAAAGAGAGTTTTGTCTCTGACTTCACTGGAAGGAGAATCAAGCCCTTAGGGGCTGAGCGCTCTGGCCCCAGACCTGCGAAGGACTTAAACATATGCTTGACTTCAAGTGTGTGAGTTTAGTACTCCCATTGAGTTCAGTGGGGTTTGGAACATGCCAATATGGCATGTGCACATCTTGATGGCCCAATAAAAAGTTCAGATAGATAGATTTAAACTTTATATTAATTGACTTGGGCATTGCAAAACAAGTGAGCCAAACTCATTGTCAATGCAGTAGCATACCAATAAGACAGGCAAAACATCAGTATTATACATTATCATTTGAGATCTGCACCCCAAAGCTCAGACCCATCTTTGATCTTAACCACGGGGGACCCAAAGCTGCAGTCTCCTGACAGCCACAAGTCCTGGGAGTTTTGCCTGGTTAAAAAATGCAGGGTCAGGCTCAGGCTTGTATTTTTTTTTCACTTTACCCTTTCCTTGGGTTTTCTATGACAGGAACGGGCTGACCAGATGGAGGATGCACTGTGAGAACTCATTGATTTGTATGCATCTGATTGAGTCATTTTGATTTGTTATAGGAACAAATCATTCTGCTCACTCCAGGCACTTGGACAGTTGTCCAAAGAATTTAATACACAAGCAAATACACAACTAAAATTTCAATTTGAACTCCATGCCTGTGACAAAACCAAAGGGATCAACGTGGGGGAGAGATTGCTTCCTATAGCTGTGTGTACAGTCAGCTTGTATGCTGCAGCACTGGTCTCAGAGATATGAAGACGTCTGTTGATCCAACCTTGGGAGTTCGGGTTTGACACTGGCACCCTCTAGTGTTACTTAATACCAGTCTCTCATTGTTTCAAATCTAAGTGCCCGATCCCACAAACACTTAAGTACATGCATAGTTTTACTTGCATGAGTCGCCTTATTGACTTCAATGGGACGACTCACATGAGCACTTACACAATTAAGGATTGGGCCCCAAACATATTATTTTAAAGGGTTTCACTCAGTTGCTGATGTAGACTGAAATGTGATGGGATGCTTTCAGCTCGGGCACTATATTATTTTAATTCTACCTTATTTTATGTTTTACAAACTATGTGTGACATTAATATTTTACACCTGCATAGCCACATTCATCTCAGGCTCTCAAAGCACATTACAAACATTAATTACCCAACATTAAATTCTGAGATGCTGGGGAGTGGGGATCCATGAGCCCATTTATAGAATCTGTAGGGACGCAATAAATAAATAAGCAGAAGCTAGCAATTCCTGACCCATTCTTTTTCTGTTTTGCCCATATATCTGTGTACAGAAAAGGATTTAAGGAGGCAGCACTCCATAACTATTGGCACCCAGTATGGTCACCTTGAGAGGTTGCTGTGTTACCAGTGCACCTCAGTTAAAGAATTCCATGCAGTAGTCACACAATAATTTAAGCCTGTTTAGAGTCCCCTAAATATTGCTTTCTATGAGACACTATGTAAGCAGATTCCCATGGACCTTTCATTGTGGTCATGTTTGTATTGTTTATTGTATTCATGGAGTAGCACTGCATGGCAGGTGTCCCCCTAGGAATGTGTGTGTATCACACAAGGCAATCATAAACACACTGATTTTAAAGTAAGCAGGAACCATTATGATAATCTAACCTGCCGTCCTACATAAAACAAGCCATAGAACCATCCGTCCCCCCACTGATTCCTGTACCCAGCCTGATAACGTGGTCGAGCTAGAGTGAGAGCTAATTAGAACTGGATCACACCATTTCATCACAGAATCATGGCTATTCTGTAACTCTGTCCTGTTCCTGGCTATGCTGAGCCCATGGGTAATGCCTCTACTTACTGTACTTACACCTCCCTCAGTACTGATATACATTAGCACAAGAGTGCTGCAACAAAGCTTCATGAGCAGGCTTTTAATGTGCAACACCGTGAAGGTCATTCATCTGCCCAAATCGACCACCCTGGGAGCATCACAAGCATTGGCTGGATGCGTGGATCACAATGCCTGTGATCAGGTCTTTGGATTAGGTCTAGCCACATTGGTGCCGTCTCCAGGGGTAACCCCAGCGAGGATGGGAAGTCACAAGTATTGCAGGTGCAGAGATTCTGCCTGACTGCAGCATGCTTATCATTTGGAAATTACCCCCGAAGCTCGTGCTTCAAGCACCAGAGCAGTGCTCTATGAGGTAGGTGCTTTGGGCATTCCCAGCTGCACTGGTACAACCGCAGCTGAAAGGGGGACTGTGTGAATGGGTGTGCACTAAACTACTGCAAGGATAAGCCGGTCAACCAATATTTCATCCTTCTGTAGGGCTTGATCTAATGTCAATGGGAACACTCCCTTTGATTTCAACAGGTGTTGGATCAGACCCAGAATATAGATGTGTCCTTGGGTTATGGAACATCCTTAGTAGCAAACCATCCTATAGGTCATGGACCATTTTGCTGGGGTGGAGGGACAGGGTGTGCATATTTCCTTTAAACAAAGCAGTAGGCTCTTACAAGCCAGCAGTCTAGAGCGCAGATCAGCTTTCAGTGAACACAGTCTGAATGTTTGTGTGGATGATGTAATATATTCCATGACTGTGTCACATTAATCAATGTAAGGTTATTCTGCAGTTGTTTGGACATTGAATACAACAGCATAAAGGTACGCGATTGTACAATAACTATAAAATAGCAATCAAAACTATGGTTATCAGAAACACATGAACTCTTTCCTGCAATTAGGTTACATCTGGGCTCTCTGCCTCTGGCAAACATTATGCAGTCTTCCTGAGAAAAGGCCCAGCTTCCTGGCTAGGCTCCAGCACAGTTCTTACTGCACCTGCCAGGCTGAGAATCTATTATAATCTTCTTCCTAATTTTCCCCAGCAGATTAAATCAGCGCATCTGTGTTGTGTTTCTGGGTGTTCTTAACTAGCTGCTGTGCAGTCACCTCCATGCAGAATTCAAAAGACCTGCTGGGTTCCTGGGCAATGCATGATGCTGTCTATACAGGAGACCATGATTATCTATTTAAAACAGTGGGACCTGTTTTTGTTTTTGTTTTTTAATTGTGCTCAGTGAGTGTGCGTTTAAAACTCAAAGAGTCATCCAGCAACTTTGACAAGGAACTGCCTCTTTAACAACTCATTCAAGTCTAGGTTCTGGTGAGGAATGGCAAGTCCAGGCATGCGCTATGTCTGCTGCACATTCACTGCTGTCTTGTTGTCATAAAGCTCACATGTGCCACGAGCACCAACCTTCTCAGTTTGTACTAAAATATTACAGAACTAAGAGGCGCTAAGAGGCAATGCCAGAATGACGTGTATTGTAATATATAATGCAATGCTGTTTCATTAGCTGAGCAAAATAAATTGCCTTTCCCAATTGCCCCAAAGTGGGAAGACTCTCTTCAAGAGAGAGGGAGAGAATGGAGAAGAGAGGAGAGAGAAATCAACGATTCAGTTCACACATAGCATCTGCTGTGTACAAAGGATGAAATGGGCTGGGAGAGATTTTTGATAGTCTCTAGTCTCTGTTAAATGACTCATAAATTCAGTGGAACTGTTTTTGACATGCACCTGGCATAGAAAAGATGGATTTCACTTCAGTAGCAAGAGATATCAAGCATTAAAGCCATTTTACCCAGAATGTGGTTTATAGATCTGGTTCATTTTACCTACAAAGTTAAGTGGGAGGAAAGAACAAACACTGTAAGGTGAAGCATAACATAGTGAACACAAGCACCTGGGGAACATGTGGGAGGAGAAGCAGCTACTGCATGATCTGCACTGAAATAACAACAAAAAAGTGCTGAGGACCCAGAGACTGTCAGCAATGAGAAACAAAGAAAATCTTTGCTACAACTCTCCCAAAAGCAGTCCCAGCAACAGGCTAGTTCTTGTTTTGAGTTTGGAGTTTAGTTCAAAATAAAGGAAACTCTCTAAACACACATTTTCATTTATATCTATAATTACATCTAAGGCTTAATGTAAAGAATTTGATAGATGACTCCTGGGAACACAGAATTGTGTTCTACAGCTTTTGCAAAAGTTGCAACAAACATTCTCTCTTTCTTATATAGCTATAGAGAGTAGATTAAAGCAGTACATGAGACGTTTACAAATAGACAGAACCTGATTCTCCCACTGTTATGCCCGTTAAGCAGCAGTTATTCACCCAAGTAGTACAATGGAGTCGACTGTAACTACTCCCATGTGTAATTGATACTCAACATGAGTAAGGCCAGCACAATTGGGCCCATAACAATCAGCGAGGTAGTAATTCAATATATTTTTTTCATGTGACCAAAATTTACTCGGGGGAACCAAGTCGTTTGGTCCTTACTCGGGCAGAACTCCCAATGAGGCCAGTTTATTGACTCTGTCACTGGGCCAGCAATTTTGCATGCTCAGTTGCACTGCCTGATAACACAGCACCAACCCGGCAGTCTGTAAGAACATACTTTGTGGTGGGTGCCGCAGAAAAAAGGGCTTATAGGTAGGCAAGGGTTAAGAATTGGGTTTTCTGCTTGCCACTATGCAAGGTGATGTCCCTAAATGCTTTCTTTATACACAGAGCTTTACAGTGCGGAAGAAGGCAATGAGGTTTATCATATGATCTTACCGTAGGGGGATGCAGGAAACCAACACCAAAGTAGACCAAGCAGGAGAGCAATACTATCCACTGGGCCACTGCAGACACCAGCTGCAGCCTGTTCCTTCTGACCTGTCTCCTCTCCAGCTCCAGCTGCTCTTCCAGCCTTTGGGCCTCCATCTCCAGCATCCCTTCCATCCCAGCCTCCCTGCCACCAACCTGCCAGCAGAATTGGATGAAAGAAAAAGCCCTCCCCTGCTTCTGCACAAAGGGCAAATCTCTCGAAGGGAATGAAGCAGAAGCAGTAGGTGTGTTGTCCCAAAATGAAATGAACAAAGTGTCTTCAGGAGTGGCTCAGGGTTTTATACACACACACAGAGCAGCAGCAGCAGGCGGGGAACTTCTTTGTGACTAATCTGAATTTCCCCTTTTCTTTCTTTCTTTTCTTTCTTTCTTTTTTTTTTTGGGTGAATGTGGGGGCTGATTTTGTGGCATCCCAGTTCAGTTTTGAGTAAGGACCTGTGAAAATGCATGTGTTTATGTCCTTAATCACTACATCTACAAGGTCTTTTGCTAGGTGATGATTCAAATGATCATCAACTTCAGCTAGCCCCTGCAGCCTTCTTCGGATAAAACTCCCATTCGGGCCAATGGTAGTTTTGCAGGATTTGCATCCCTGTTGCTTAGCAATACATACAACACTGGTGTAGCCCATCTGCTGCAGAGAGGAGAGGAATAAAAGGGGACATGAGTCAGGACAAAGGAAATATTTTCTGTACACCCGCTGCATAATTAGCCCGTGGAACTCACTGCCACAAGATACCACAGAGCCCAGGAGCTTAGTGGGATTATAAATGGGTGTTATGGATAATATGCATCCGTACATGCATCCGACGAAGTGGGTATTCACCCACGAAAGCTCATGCTCCAAAACGTCTGTTAGTCTATAAGGTGCCACAAGACTCTTTGCTGCTTTTATGGATAATATGAACATTCAGAGTTAGAGTAGGTAACAAAAATAACCAAGAGTTTTGGGAGCAGCATAGACACCTCCTGCTTCAGGCCTAAGCCACCCACTATGGGCTGCTCTACACTGAACACTTACATCAGCATAGCTACGTTGTGTCGACCTAACCCCCAGTGTAGCCATTCTTCCGTCGCCCAAGCTACCACCTCTCGGGGAGGTGGATTAACTACAGCACTAGGAGAAGCCCTCCCATCGCTGCAGCACTACAGCAGCACAGTTGTAAGTATTTTAAGTGTAGCCATACCCTAACTAATGGGGGTTGTGAAGATGTTTCCTTTGGGTACAGGCAATCCCATAGCTGCCTACTGCAAGGTTCTCACCTCTCCTCTGCAGCAGCTAGAGCTGGCCACGCCTGGAGCCAGGGTGCTGCGTTAGCTGGACCACAGGTTTGATGCAGTTCCTATGTATCTGTGCCCAAATGAGTGTGTTTAATCTCCCCTCCTCCAGTTTAGATCGCCAGCTTTCTGAGGCAGGGACTGTCTCTTTTGCTTATTTTAGCACCTTTTTGGGGGATCCTCCAAACTAACTCATCAATATTCGTTTTCATTTGAGGCACTGCATTTTCAGGCAGATTCTCAGCCATCAAATCAGTGTAACTCCACTGGAACCCATAGCTATTTGCAAGAACCGAGGATTTGGACCTAACACGATTGTACGAGCCTGTTTCAGGGATGAGCAGCCAAGGGGCTCCCCCCAGAATGGCCTCTGTTCACCTTTGTCTAGCCCCAGTACCCAGGAGCACGTGTGCTGCAAAAAAGGCAGAGAAAGAGGCGTGAGGCAGCTGTTCATGTGTTTTCCCAGTTCACCAAAGACACTTCCTCATCAGCATAACCACAGGTGGGAGGCAGCTTGACCACCAGTCAAGCAAACTCACATGGAGATCCTTTTCCTGGAAGTGGTTAGACTTTGTTCCTGAAAAATAGTCTGGGGAGACTAAGGGTATGTCTACACTACAAGACTATTTCGAATCAACTTAAGTCGAATTTGTGGAATCGACCTTATGAAGTCGAATTTGTGTATCCACACTAAATACACTAATTCGACTGTGTGAGTCCACAGTAACGGGGCAAGCGTCGACTTTGGAAGCGGTGCACTGTGGGAAGCTATCCCACAGTTCCCGCACTCGCCGCTGTCCATTGGAATTCTGGGATTTCCCCCCAATGCATGCTGGGGGGGGGAAACTGTGTCGAGGGTGGTCCTTGGTAACTGTCAGCATTCAACCGTCACTCCCGCCGGCGGGAAATCAGTTCGCGCACTTTTCCTGTTATAAGTGACAGCACGGACGCCACAGCACTCCACTGCGATCATGG
Organism: Mauremys mutica; assembly: GCF_020497125.1. NCBI lineage: Eukaryota > Metazoa > Chordata > Testudines > Geoemydidae > Mauremys > Mauremys mutica. The sequence continues at coordinate 65,930,868 of NC_059079.1, forward strand.
AGCCCGCTGCGATCATCGCTGCACTTATGGCCGTTGTCAACTCCTCGCACCTTATCGTACACCTCTTCAACAGTCAGATGCTGAGAAATTGGGCGAGGAGGCAACGGCAGCGCGGTGAGGACATGAAGTCTCAGACTAGCACAGACCTGTCAGAAAGCACGGGACGCCGCGTCGTGGAGATCATGGTGGCACTGGGTCATGTTCATGCTATGGTACGGCGATTCTGGGCCCGGGAAACAAGCACGGACTGGTGGGACCGCATAGTGCTGCAGGTCTGGGATGAATCACAGTGGCTGCGAAACTTCAGGATGCATAAGGGCACTTTCCTTGAACTGTGTGACTTGCTGTCCCCTGCCCTGAAGCGCAAGGGCACCAGGATGCGAGCAGCCCTGACAGTGCAGAAGCGAGTGGCCATAGCCCTCTGGAAACTTGCCACGCCAGACAGCTACCGGTCAGTAGCGAACCACTTTGGCATGGGCAAATCTACCATGAGGATTGCTGTGATGCAAGTAGCCAATGCAATCGTTGAACTCCTGCTCTCAAAAGTAGTGACCCTGGGAAACGTCCAGGTCGTCATAGCTGGCTTCGCCGCGATGGGATTCCCAAACTGCGGTGGGGCTATAGATGGGACTCACATCCCTATCCTGGGACCGGACCACCAGGCCAGCCAGTACATTAACCGAAAGGGCTACTTTTCAATGGTGCTGCAAGCACTGGTGGACCATAGGGGACACTTCACCAACATCAACGTCGGGTGGCCAGGCAAGGTTCATGACGCGTGTGTGTTCAGGAACTCTGGTCTGTTTAAATGCCTCCAGGCAGGTAGTTTCTTCCCGGACCACAAAATAACTGTTGGGGATGTGCAGATGCCTATAGTGATCCTCGGGGACCCAGCCTACCCGCTAATGCCCTGGCTCATGAAGCCCTATACAGGCGCCTTGGACAGTGAGAAGGAACTCTTCAACTACTGGCTGAGCAAGTGCAGAATGGTGGTGGAGTGTGCTTTCGGATGTCTCAAGGGGAGATGGCGGAGCTTACTGACTCGCTCGGATCTCAGCGAAAACAATATCCCTATTGTTATTGCAGCTTGCTATGTGCTCCACAATCTCTGTGAGAGCAAGGGGGAGACCTTTATGGTGGGATGGGAGGTTGAGGCAAATCGCCTGGCTGCAGATTACGCTCAGCCAGACACCCGTGCCATTAGAAGATCCCAGCGGGAAGCGCTGTGCATCCGGGAGGCTTTGAAAGCTAGGTTCCTCAGAGAGCAGGGTAACCTATGACTGTCCAGTTGCTTTACAGAGAAGCTGAACCTGCCCCTGTTTCTTTACCCATTTACTGTTGACTCTCCTCTGCAGTCTCATACCCCGTTCACCCCGTTTGCCCCCTTCCAACACACGTATTAAAAATAAAGGTAATGGAGCATTGTTATTTAAAAACCTTTTCTTTAATAATGATTTCGCGTCAAAGGGTTGAAACAGGGACGCGGACTGTGGTGGGTAGGGTGTGCAGTGATGTAGAGACCTCTTCTAGACTCTAGGAATGATAGGCTACTGCTCCTACAGCGGTCTCTGGAGGGAGGACGGTTACAGGTGGGTGTGCAGGAAGGGGTGAGAGGTGTAGGCTTTGGGACGGAGTTTGGGTGCAGCCTCTGGGCTGGGGGTGGGGGCGTAGGAAGGGGTGAGGGGTGTGTGGGAAGGGGGAGGAGGCATAGGGGGTTGCGGGCTGTGGCTGGGGCTGAGGGTTTGGGGCATTGTGGAGGCTCAGGGCAACAGTAGAAGGGCAGGGTGATGGCAACCTGCCTTGCCATTTGTGGATGGCAGGCGCTAGGACCATGGGGCAGCAGACAGCATTTGTGCCGGTAGCCGCTCTACTGTCAGGTAGGGACGCGGGGCGGGGGGGGGGGAGACGACACACCGGGGGAGGGGTGGCAGGTGGGCGCTGGGACCTGCTCCAGGCAGGGAATTGACGGGGCGGGGGGAGACCCGCGTGGGCCAGGGCCCGATCCAGGCTGGGCCGGGGGAGAGACCCACCTCCAAGTATACCTGGAGCAGGGCACCTGCCGCCTATGAACAGAACATTAAGAACACCTCACAGACTGACCAGGGTGCCTAGTGACTGCACTCAGTGATTAACCTGCTGTTGATCCTGCCCCCATGTCTGTACCCTGTTCATGGTGACTGTCCTATGCAATTACCAAACCCCTCTCCCCCCTTCACAGAAAGTCTTCAGCAAACAAACATGACAGAAACAGTAATTAACAGCAAACTACTTTTAATACTCGACAACACAGTAAAGGTGAGAACTTTTCAAAATCTAGGGACTGAGAACTTTTGGGTAATTTAGCAGTCTGCTGTGGTGCAGTGACAGTTTTCACGGCCCTTGGTACCCCTCCTTCTTGTTATTCTGGGTGAGGTGGGTATTGGAGTGTGTGGCGGAGGAGGGCGGTTGCAGACACAGTGCAGGGGGGCTCTGTCCTCCTGCCTGCGGTCCTGCAGAACATCGACAAGGCGCCTGAGCGAGTCCGTTTGCTCCCTCGGTAGTCCAAGCAGCGTTTGAGTCGCCTGCTGGTCCTCCTGACGCCATCTGTCCTCCCGTTCGCTGTGTGAGCGCTGCTGCTGTGTGAGGTTCTCCCTCCACTGGCTCTGCTGGTCCGCCTCTGCTCTGGAGCAGCCCATAAGTTCAGCAAACATCTCGTCCCGTGTCCTTTTCTTACGACGCCTAATCTGCGCCAGCCTCTGTGAGGGGCATGGTGGAGCAGGTCGGGATACTGTTGCAGCTGTGTGAGGGGGAAAAGGGAGTGAATTGTATACAAAGATGCATTTTCTTAAAAATGAAACATAGTCTACTCATTGCCTGTGAACCAGACCATGGACGGCACCTATCTCCTGAGCACTCACTCAGGGAAAGTTCAATTTCTCTGCATTCGCTTTCATTGCCTGGGGTATTGCACTGCAGACCAGACAAGCGGGGCAGGAAAGCTGAATCCGTGGAGCAGCCAGGCATGGTAAGCCAAAGGCTTTTGGCTGCTTAAAAGTCAATGTCCAGCTCTGTCCTCTTGCTGCAGGCAATCCTGAAAGCATAAACTCTGCCCCTGTTCCACCCCCTCGCGGTTTTCCCTTGGAAAAGATCCCTGTATGCTGCCACTCTGTAGCCTCCAGCACATGGCTCTAAAGTGACGCCTCTTGTTGTTCTAAGGAACAGTGAAGCACTACCAATAGTATAGTACACAAATCACTCTACTTACATGCAGGAGTCTGCGCACGAGATCACCCTGAGGAGGGTGTCACGGAGAGAGAGAGAGCGCATGCTGAATGAAAGCCAGCACAAGCCAGGGCCCTATGCTGCGATGCTCGTCAAGGCACTGGTCCCGGAGTACTAGCTGAGAGCGTGGCGCGGAAAAGTGTGCTACCTCGGAGCACCCAATAAGCCATCTCTCCCCAGGAACCTCCTCCAGAGGCTTTTCGACTACCTCCAGGAGAGCTTCGTGGAGATCTCCGCGGAAGATGCCTGTTCCATTCCCCTGCATATAGACCTTCTGTTCGCCTAGTCTTTTTTCCTGTTCTTTTAAGAAATAAATGTTAACATGTTTAAAGCACTTACCGACTGATCCTTCTCCTGATTCAGGGTCCGTGGTAATGGCTGCGGAGGGTTGTTAGGGGATCTCAGTGAGGGTGATGAAGAGATCCTGGCTGTCGGGGAAATCAGCGTTGTAAGCGCTGTCGACTGCCTCCCCCTCCTTATGTCCTTCCTCATCTTCCCCATCTGCGAACGTCGACAAGGAACTGGCCGTCGACACTATCCCTTCATCAGAGTCCACGCACACTGGTGGGGCAGTGGTGGCAGACCCACCGAGAATGGCATGCAGTGCCTCGTAGAAGCTGCATGTCTGGGGCTGGGCTCCGGAGCGTCCGTTTGCCGCTTTGATTTTATGGTAGCCTTGTCTCAGCTCCTTGACTTTCACGTGGCACTGCATTGCATCCCGGCTGTATCCTCTGTCTGTCATGGCTTTGGAGACCTTCTCGTAGGTCTTCACATTCCGTTTGTTGGAGCGCAGCTCCGAAAGCACAGACTCATCGCCCCACACACCGATCAGATCCAAGACTTCCCGGTCAGTCCATGCTGGGGACCTCTTTCTATTCTGGGATTGCCTGGACTCCTCTGCTGGAGAGCTCTGCATCATTGCCGGTGCTGCTGAGCTCGCCCCGATGTCCAACCAGGACATGAGATTCAAAGTGCCCAGACAGGAAAAGGAATTCAAATTTTCCCGGGTCGTTTCCTGTGTGGCTGGTCAGAGCATCCAAGCTCGGACTGCTGTCCAGAGCGTCAACAGAGTGGTGCAGTGTGGGATAGCTCCCAGAGCTACTAAGTTCGATTTGCATCCACACCTAGCCTAATTCGACAGAGCCATGTTGAATTTAGCACTACTCCCCTCGTCGGGGAGGAGTACAGAATTCGAACTAAAGAGCCCTCTATGTCGAATTAAATGGCTTCCTGGTGTGGACGGGTGCGTGGTTAATTCGAATTAACGCTGCTAAATTCGAATTAAAGTCCTAGTGTAGACCAGGCCTAAGAGCTACCACTAGTCCACAGCAAAACAGCTGTTTTTCAGAAACAAAAAAACCCGACATGAAACCATGTCACTAGCACAGAATGTTTTCGGGTTTCTGTTAGTTCTTTTCGCTTGCAGAGTTCTGTAAAGCTTCATTCTCTCATTTTTTGCTTTATTCTGTGACGCTTCCCCTGGGCTTGCTGGTGCCCAAGCAAACAGTTGGCAGTGTCTTTCGTTCGGAGTCCAGGTGACAAGCCCAGGAAGCAAACAAAAACAGCCTCCTGGCTATAAAAGTATTTTGGGTAAATGGTGGGACAGTTTGGGGACAATCTCTGTGTCCATTTATAAATTCCGTTTTGTTTTGTGCATAGAAGTTATGATCCTAACCCTCAGCGTGGAGCAGAGTATCTGTTGTGTACCAAGAAAGGGGCCCTGAGTAGGCAGGCTACATTTGCGATGCTGAAACAGGCCCATAAAGGGGCCGTCAACCCTGAATAGGTCTGCTCTGGTGGGGTTGCTATTGGCAGAGTCATTGACTTTGAACAACTCTCTGCCCAGCAATGGGCAGCAAGTTGGAGCATCGAAAATCCCCCAAGACAGAAAAGGTGTCAGATGCTGCTTTCAGAGATACGTGCCCTGTAAGCAAAGGGAGCCAGGCCATCGCCAGGAACAGAGGACCAAGGTGGAGCAGGGCTTCGTCTTCCCCCCAGCACACTGACCAAACCGGGGACTTGCCAGAGCAGTGAAGACTCTGATGGAGGACTGCGTTCAGGCGGTTGTTGTTCCTTACAGATCTGTGGCTCCTCTGCTGGCTGTGGAGATGTCTACACTGGCTCTGGAGGTGCAATTTCCAGTATGGTAGACATACTTCGATGGAACTAGTGTGCTAAAATGGCAGTGTAGCTTCAGCAGCCCGAGCAGCGGGCAGAGCTTGCTGCCCAAGTATCTACCTAAGGTCTCAGATGGGATTGTACTCGGGGTGGCTAGCCCCTCCCACTGCTCGCACGGCCACGGCTACTCTGATATTTATAGCATACTAACTCAATAGAAGTGATACCTCAAGCTCCAGTGCAGACATACCCTAAGAATGAACTGGGTGCATTTAAGAAATGTCTTTGCTAAGCCTGTATTCCTTGTGCTCCCCAAGGGTTAAACTCTGAACCAGAGCCATAGGCGCTGGAGCACCCATGAAAAAGAATTAGTGGGTGCTAAGTTGTTCCGCGGCATGCAGGAAGCACTGGGGAGAAAGGGGGAGGAGTGAAGATGGGGCGGGAAGAGGTGGGGTGGGGCCTTGGGCGAAGTGGTGGAGTGGGGGCAGGGCCTGGGGCTGAGCAGGGGTTGAGCACCCCTGGACAAATGAAGAAGCTGGCGCCTGTGACCAGAGCTTCCAGAGCAAGATGGAACTTTGGAGAACATGCATAAGTGACTGGGGAAATATAGGAGGTTTCAGCTTCAGGGGCCAGGGCAGCTAGACTGCAGAGTCCCTCGTCCCAGGAAGGGCACCAGACAAGAGCGCTGACCTGGGTGAGTGCTGTAGTGCTAGAAGCCATGACTGAACTCAGGCCAGACCCATCTGGGTTGGAAGCACATGGGGGTCTAAGAGTTGGGTCCAATTACAGCAGTCTGGTGACTGTCCACCAGGGGGACTCAGCCAGGTCTGTGACACAGGCAGGGTGCCCACAGTGCGCACCACGACTGGGGAAGAACAAGAAACAGATGGGCACACCAGGAAGGATCCAACAGAGAACACAGCAGCATTGGTCCAGAGCAAACACATCCAGCATTGCTCACAAGGGTGCTGTGCACAACTAGCTCAGCTAGCAGATGCTATTGTAACACCGACAGACCCTGGTCATCAGTGGACGGGATCGAACCTGGGACCTCTAGAGCTGAGTGCATGAGCCTCTACTGCATGAGCTAAAAGCCATATGGCTGTTAGCTAAGGTTGTAGAGCAGATTCATTTTATCTCTCTCGCTAAGTGGTCTGGGTGCCACTAGATGGGGCAGAACACCACACCCAAAAGGTGTGTGGGTTACACTAGCAAGAGCATTTTGAAGAGACAGAAATTCACCCGCACGCAGCCATGTGTGAAGGTGCTGGCTGTGGAGATGCTGTGGCGGGTAAGGGCTTCAGGGCATCTGCTGCTCCCACTGCTGCGGCTCCGAGGTGGACAGGACCCAGTCAGTCCTTCTTCCCTAAGAGGGCTGTGCCAAAGCTGTGTCTTGCTGTGTGGGAGATGGTTTGTGATGCCTGAGCTGGTGGGAAGACACCCCTCACACCGCAGACACATAGGCCTGTGCTCAGACCACAGCTGCCTCTCACAGCACACTGGCTCAGCAGCAGCCGCCCTGACAGTCAAGGAGGAGAACAACAGCTGGCAGCAACTGGGAGCTATTACTGGGGAGCGGTTGGAGCCCTGATCCCAGTGGCTTTGTGGCTACAGGCAGCAGGGTCAGGGTCACAAAGGCAGTGCATGGCAGGGGGCTGGGACTCACACCTTGTCTTGCCCACTGACTCAGCCTTGTTGAGAATGCCTGGATAGGGATGGGGAATGATCTGTGGCCACTTCAGCTGGTCTTGCCCAGCTGTAAAAGAGTCATCTTGTTCCCAGATGAAGCAGGAGGTGGTGACCACATGCTAGCCTGGTTGTATGAGCATAGAGCTACCACTATGCAGGATTTCTGTGTCCAGAGATCTGCACAGGTGCAGTCAGACACCAACCTGCAGATGACCATCAACACAGAAGCGGTGTGACATCTCATGGCACTCTGATGAGGCCATAAAGATGGGATGACAGAGGGCTCAGCCAGGTTACACCCGCAGTCTGCCTCCTGGAGAAGAAACTGAGTCTAATGCAGACCGCATGCCACCAGAAGGACATCACTGCGGTATTCCTGGTAGAGAACATGTTATCTCTGGTAACTGCCACATAAAAGCCATTAGAGGGAAAGCACATTTCCTTGTGGCCATGTACCTTGACCTCTGATTCAAATCCACCATGGGTTCCTCCCTCTCCCCTCCTGCCCCCCGCCCCGGAGCTGGGGAGGCAGACCTCAGCCAATTACAGCATCGGCTGACAGATCTGGGGGCTGAAGTATGGGCACCCAGCATTCCCAGAGATGGGGAAACCAGAGTGTTGCCAACACAGCAGCAGAAGCAAAACGTCCTTGCTGGTGGTGTCAGGGACACTCTTGAGGACTATGGACTTGTCCCTTGTGCTTCTGAGGAGCCTGCTGCTGTGAATACATAGCGGATGGGTGCGGGATACGCCATGATCCCATGCTGATGGCTGCACCTCCATTTGTCTGCTCCACTGGCAGTTGAGGAGGCATAGGTCTGGCCAGCGCTGTATCAGCTGGAAGTGAACCACCCATCACGTACAGCTAGCAGTGTCTGCTCAGAGCCCTATGCAGCACAGCCAGAGCAAGAGTGGCTGACAGGTACACCTGACCAAGTACACTGTGCCTGAGCAAGTGGCTATCAGCTGCCTTCTTGCTGAACAGCAGCCCATGGGTGAGGAAGAAGAGGAATGCATGTAGGGGGTACGTCAGAACCAGCTGGCTGAATCTACCACCTGTGCCCTTCATACTCTGCTGCCTACAGAGGAACCAGCATGCAGGCTAAAATTGTTCCCATCAATGAGCGACTGCGGGTTCAGTCAGTCAAAGGTATCAGACTTTTCATTGTTTCAATGAGGAACCAAAGACAGAGAGCAGGGCCGTGGTCAGCAATCTTCTCACCACTTGTCTGCCTTCCTGGAACACCAGGCCATGCACTGCATCAGTAAAAAGAACAGGAGTACTTGAGGCATCTTAGAGACTAACTAATTTATTTGAGAGCTTGCATCAGTGATTTTCAACCTGTGGTCGGCAGATCCCAGAGTCCACAGACTATGTCTAAGATTTACAAAGGGGTCCACAGCTGCCTTTGAAATTTTTTAGGGGTCTGCAAATGAAAAAAGGTTGCAAACCACTGCACTATATCAAACACCTGCGCACGGGGGCGCTCTGCCTCTCATCCCTCTCCCTCTATCTGTAGGGGTGGAACTACTTGCTGCTGTTGGGTTCTCTTTTGGAACAGTGGGAGTTGCCAAGGGAACCTTCAAATTCCATACTTAGCAGCACACATGTGGCTGTGGTCATGGTTCATTCATTGTTTGCTGTGTATCTGAACTGTTCAGCCTCTGCTTCCCCACTTTGGACCTTGTGCTGAGCTCATTACTCACTGAGTGTTCCCAGGTAATGTGGGTGGAGGGGGGCGGGGATGTATGTCTGAAATCAGTTTGTCATCTCTGTGCTTTCCCAAGTGTTTCACAAGCCAGGCTGATGTCAGTGCTTGTGGCACAGTAGTTGGGTACTCAGAGGCTGCACTTGGAGTGACGTATCTGGCATTATAGCAGTTAAAGGAAAGGGGATTGCTAATTTACCAGGGACCATTGTGGACAGGGGCAACTAAGCTTGTGCTGTCCTTCCTAGTTTTAAAGGCTTTAATGTCCATATGCTGACTTGCCCATGAAATCCAGGAGTGACACAACAAAGCAGAGATGTTACAGCTTCAGCTAAAGCCTGGTCTACACTAGGCATTTAAATCGGTTTTAGGAGTGTAAAACCGATTTAACGCCACAACCGTCCACACTAGGAGGCACCTTATATCGATTTTAATGGCTCTTTAAACCGGTTTCTGTACTCCTCCCTAACGAGAGGAGTAACGCTAGTATCGGTATTACCATATCGGATTAGGGTTAGTGTGGCCGCTGATCGACGGTATTGGCCTCCGGGCGGTATCCCACAGTGCACCAGTGACCGCTCTGGACAGCATTCTGAACTCGGATGCACTGGCCAGGTAGACAGGAAAAGCCCCGCGAAGTTTTGAAATTCATTTCCTGCTTCCCCAGCGTGGAGATCTCATCAGCACAGGTGACCACGCACAGCTCATCAGCACAGTTAACAATGCAGTCTCCTGAGAATCGTAAAAGAGCCCCAGCATGGACTGCACGGGAGGTACTGGATCTGATCGCTATCTGGGGAGAGGATTCAGTGCTAACAGAACTGCGTTCCAAAAGACTAAATGAAAAAGTATTTGAAAGAATTTCTAAGGCTATGACGGATAAAGGCCACAGCAGGGACTCAGTGCAGAGTGAAAGTTAAGGAGCTCAGACAATGATTTTTGCCCCATCAGGCACTGGGATCTCAACCCGGAAATGCCAAGGGGTGGGGGAGGCTGCGGGAACTATGGGATAGCTACGGGATAGCTACCCACAGTGCAACGCTCCAGAAATCGACGCTAGCCTCGGACCATGGATGCACACCACCGATTTAATGTGTTTAGTGTGGCCGCACGCACTCGATTTTATAAAATCTGTTTTACAAAACCGGTTTATGCAAATTCGGAATAGTCCCATAGTGTAGACGTACCCTAAGAACCAGGGGCTTGCACAGCTATGTTTATTTTCCCCCATGATTTTTGTTGCTGTGGTCCTGGCAGCGTGTCATGGCGCAGGGCGGTCTCTTGTGTCTGTTGCATTGGTCATTGGCATTGAGATCATATGGGGAGTGAGGCTGAGGTGAGGAGACGGGGGGTATGCCCACACTGGAGCTGGAAGGTGTAATTTCTAACTCGAGCAGACATACCCGTGCTAGCTGCAATCTAGCTCACATGCTAAAAATAGAGTGTAGCCGTGGCAGCATGAGGGAGGGGCTAGACAGCCCAAGTATGATCCCATCCAAGACCATAAGTATGTACTCGGGTGATTAGATCCTCATGCCACTGTGGCTACACTGCTATTTTCAGCACTCTAGTTGCATCAGAGCTAGCAGGAGTATGGCTCATTGAGCTGGAAATGCAACTTCTAACTCTGATGGAGACATACCTTGTGAGGGAGGGTCCAGGAAGGGTTTGGAGAAAAGAGCCTTTTAGCATGTTTTTAAACACCACTTAGCACCTGGTGAAGACAAAGACAATGTTCTGCCATTTATTGCAATCGAGTGACATCTGGGACGAATTTACCCATGTACTTTGAAATAGTTTCGTCCCTTGTTTAAAGTCTGCTCATTGATGCTGTCACTGGTTTTGGACCTTATACAGTTCATTTCATTGGTTTATCTAAAGAATGTACGTTTCTGCTCGCCTTTAATGCAGACATGTTTGAACTGAGAAAATTCTGAATCACAACAGACCCAATGTCCACCCAGCTCAATGTCCTGATGGTGGCCAGTGACAAAACCTTAGAAAAGGTGTGAAATTTGCAGAGTACATTGAACTGTGCAGAGTTGTTATTAATCATATTTATTACTGTAGTGCCCAAGGACCAACTGAGAAGAGAGCCCCATGGTGCTTGGTGCTGTACAAACACACTCGTAGGCAGTTCCTGCCCTGCATAACATCTAGGGAAGATTTTTTTCTTGACATTAAGCTGGCAGTTAGCTTATTCTCTGAAGCATGAAGATATAGTAGAGATGGCCTGCACCCAGTAGCCATGGAATGTGGGGGATGTTTGAAATCTGAACAGAAGCCTTGATTCATATTTTGCAAATACCCTCTGGGGCTGATTCTGATTTCAGCAGTGAATCACTAGTAGCTCAGTTGACCTCAGTAGAGTGACAGCAACGTAAAAGCAATGGCAGTGAGGTCAGAATCAGGTCCCATATCCAAAACAAAATCTCTGACCTGAGCATACGAAATCCAAATCAGGATCCAGATCTGAGTTTTGCAGCTCCATTGCTCAGAGTAGTAATGCCATGAACATTTGAGTCTCATCAAGCATGCACATGAGTCCAGTCCCACTCTGAAGGGATTTTGATTTATACCAGAGCTGCCCAGAGGATTCAGGAAGCCTGAGGTAAAGCAATATTGGGGGCTCCTTCCATAGAAAAAAGTTGCAATACTATAAAATACTCTATTCTCATCGGGGCCCCTGTGGGGCCCTGGTTAAAATAAACATTTAAAAACCTTCCACATCTCGGCACAAACCCAGTTTTGAGAAAACTTCTTTTCAAGTCACCTTTACAAGGTATCACTGGTTCTCAGCATCAGCTAGTGCTAAAAGGCACTAAAGCTCATTAAAAGGGTTGGACAAATATTTTCTGCCAAAACTTTTTTTGGATCGAAAACTAGGGGTTTTTAAAAAGCAGAAATAATCATGGATAAAGTCTGCTTTCCTTCAAAATTTGTTGTCGTTCTTTTAATTGAAAAGCTGAAATTAGTCTGCCAAAACCTGAACATGATTTGGGGTTTCAGAAATGTGTGGCCAAATATTGGTTGCTTGCTGTATTTGATTGTTTAAAGAAAGAAAATAAAAAAATTCTGCTTAAAAAAATCCAAAATTTTTGAACCACCTCAGCTTGTGACCAAAAGCCTGAGCCCATCCAATCAGAGATTTTTCCAGGTTTCTGATACTCTGCTGGCTTCCTTGACTCATATCCGTCTCCATAACTTTGGGTTCATTTAGGTTAGAACATAAGAACATAAGAATGGCCGTACTGGGTCAGACCAAAGGTCCATCCAGCCCAGTATCCTGTCTACTGACAGTGGCCAATGCCAAGTATCCCAGAGGGAGTGAACCTAACAGGTAATGATCAAGTGATGTCTCTCCTGCCATCCATCTCCACCCTCTGAAAAACAGAAGCTAGGGACACCATTCCTTAACCATCCTGGCTAATAGCCATTAATGGACTTAACCTCCATGAATGTATCTGTTTCCTAGAGACTAGCTCCATGGGATCCCTCACAAACTGGAGACGGTTACTGTGAGTTTGTCTTTAGTATAGCTTATGTACATCCTCCACAAACTGAGCATTTGAGCTTGTTCCAGAATCTGGGATGAGCCTATGTTGTGAAAACTGAAATGCTCAAAATAGCACATGCCTGTGAATGGACACAGGGTGCTAAAATTAAATTAACCCAGGGGGTCTCAAACTGGGAGTCGGGACCCCTCAGAGGGTCACAAAGTTATTACTGGGGGTCGCAAGCTGTCAGCCTCCACCTCAACCCTGCTTTGCCTCCAGCATTTATAATGGTGTTAAATATATAAAAAAGTGTTTTTAATTTATAGGGGGAGTCGCACTCAGAGGTTTGCTATGTGAAAGGGGTCACCAGTATAAAAGTTTGAGAACCACTGAATTAACCCCTCTGGAGCCTCGGGGAATGCAGGGGAGGGGAGTCTCCCTTGGTAGGGTTGGGAAGGAGATAGGTGGTGTAAGACATTGCTCTTCTCATGTGATCCCTCCCCCATAGCTCTCTTGGCTCTATCACTATTAATATAAAGTGGCTAATTTTAAATGAAGCTACCCTTCCCTGACAGGAATCTCCCTATGGCACTGAAATTAAATGTAGGGAAAAGGGAAAAGATAGCAGCTTGGCTCTTGGTGTTAAATAGCTGTCCTCAAGCCTCAAACTGCTGAATGAGCTTTACTGTAGGGAAGGCTGTGCCTCCCCAAACAGCCTGGCTCTGCCCCCTATCCACTTCCTGCCCCCCGACTGCCCCCCTCAGAATCCCGATCCATCCTGCACCTTGTCCCCTGACCGCCCCCCCGAGACCCCTCTCACCAACCCCCCCGCTCCCTGTCCCCTGACTGCCCTGACCCCTATCCACCCCGCCGCCAAGTCCTGACAGACCCCCGAATGCCCACAATCCAATCCCCCCTTCCCCATCCCCTGACCGCCGCCCTCCCCCCCGAACCTCTGCCCGCTCCCTGTTCCCTGACTATCCCCGGGACTCCCTGCCCCTTATCTAACACACACCCCCCGGTCCCTTGTTGAGCTGTGTGGAGAAGGAAATTCTATTTTGCAGAAGATTTCAATAGGAAGGATGGAGCCCTGGATTCTGAGCCAGTCTGGCAGATGAGTTGCTAGGAGCCAAGCAGGTGACCTGGCAGAAAACCAGGCAGGTTTAACTGAAACCAAACCAACTCCACAAAACACATGTATTTCAACAAATGCTAAACTTCAAAGAAACACTTCACTGGAATATTTCTGACCAGCTCTAGGTCCTAGGACTGGGTGGGTTGCTCTGTTTAAACTCCAAATGCTTGGTCCAATCTGCTCCATTCCACGTGCCAAGTATTTGATCTGGAGAAGTATTTTATGAGCCCCAGGGTTGAGTCATCTCTGGCAGCGATGCTTTATCACATGCAGAGAGAGAGTAAATGTCTGCAGTGGCAGGGAAAAGCACCTCAGCTTTGTTTTAGCTTTGGAATATTAACAGAGAGCCCCCAGAAAGAAAGCATGGTTTTGTGGTTAAGGAGATGGTTTGGAGTTTGCGCGATGTGTGCTCAGTTCTGCCTGTCACAGACTTTCTGTCTCACCTGAGGCAAATCATTTTATAGCCCAGGCCTCAGTTCCCCATCTCTAAAATGGAAATAAATCTTTCTTTGTTGGTCTTGTCCATTCAGATCAGAAGTGTTGTGGGGCAGGGTGTCTGTACAGTGCCTAGCATCATGGGGCCCTGATCTTACCTGAGCTCTCTAGGTTCTGTTGCAACATTAATAATCCCCCAAGAATGCACTCCTGTGCACCAGCTGGTCCTGGGTCTCAAGAGATGAAAAGGCAAGTCCAGCAACCTCCATGGCTATCTAGTCCCTGTATCTTTTCATATCAAATTTCAAGGCAGAGAAATTCTATTAACACCCTTATTGAAACCTTGATTGTGATGGAAACACTGACTGGGCATTAGCTACATCGGTGCAAACCTCAACAGTGTAACTATAGTACAGAGGTAAAAGGACTGCCCAGGACTCCCTGCCCCTTATCCAACCCCTCCGGCCCCGGCCGTTTACCCCTTCTCCCGTAGCCTCAGCGCGTGCGTCCAGGAGTGGCCCTGGACAGCGCTGTGAGTTCCAGTGGGACTGGAGCTCCCGCCGCTCAGCCCAGAGCTCGCAGCCCCGCCCCCTTATCATGCTGCTCTGTGCGGGGAGGAGCTCCAATGACTAGCCATTGTCATTAGCAGCATAGCAGCATAATCACAGACGCAGTTCCAATCCTCCTCTCTCTCTTTTCTAGGAGGCTGCACTAGAAAGAATTTTTCTTTATTTCCCCAAACCACAAAACTGTAGAGGTGCACAAAATGCTCCCAACTACATACTTCCTAACAGAGCTATGGAGCCAAAGGGCTCATATGCTCTGCCTGAAATAACCAAAGCTTTTTAAAAAGCCCCAGTCAATAAGAAACCCCATTGTTGGTAAATAACATTGTGTGATGAGTTCAGCAAACAGGGATCCTAACTTATTCAGCTAAGGACAAGTGGTGGTCACCAAGTGTTCTACTTTGGATGTCCTCAGCATGCAGTTGACCAGCCAGGAAAGAGGGAAAACATTCTGATTCAGACACTGATTTCAGATCTCTTCTGAAAAGAGATTTCACTTTTGTTAAGGATTTAGGGTTGACATTTCCAATTGCTTCTCTTGGAAAATAAACTCACCAGCCTCACAACACTGCAGGCCTTTGACTTCAATGGGGCCCTATTTCACCCACAGACTGCTGGGATTGGCGCTAATCTGCTAAAATCAGGGGACTCCCTTAAAATGTGCGACCCAACTATATAACCTGCAGCCTTGCAAAGTGAAAATTTGTACTAGACCAGTGGTTCTCGAACTTTTGTACTGGTGACCCCTTTCACATAGCAAGCCTCTGAGTGTGACCCCTGTTATAAATTAAAAACATTTTTTTCTATGTTTAACACCATTATAAATGCTGGAGACAAAGTGGGGTGGAGGCTGACAGCTTGTGACCCCCCCAACACACATAATAACCTCGTGACCCCCTGAGGGGTCACGACCCCATTTGAGAACACCTGTACTAGACTGTAGACATTACTGAGTTCCAGGACACTATGGGTGGAGTGAATGCAAGACTGTCTTTATTTCCTATTTACACAGACCTCCTTTCTATATGACAACCATGAACAGTGAGTCTAAACATTCACAACTAACCTTTCTGAAAAGGGAAGGGTGAGAACACATTCTGCATGAACAACATGTAACAGGAATGAAATAGGAACACAAAACAAGAAGAAACAGCCCCATGAAGGATGGGGTAGATGGCCCAAACCTTCAATTCTTCCCTTTTAAGCCATTTGGCCACTAGGCCTTTGACTTCCTTGAATTCTCAAGATCTTATGTAATCCTCCAGGAATGCAGGAGGCCATCCGTCTCCAGTCAATATCTGCTCTCAGGGAGAGGCTGTGGAGGACGTGCTGGTAATTCCCCATGGATGGGAGGCGAGGGGGTAGGGTGTTGTTCACAGGTTCAGTCTTGAAGTAGCAATCCAAGTGTATTGGCAGTCCACCTGGTGACGCAACAAGATGAAACCAGTTTCAATGGATGATTCCAACTGACACGCCACTACACTGCTCCTTTTTCTTGAGAATCTTTCACCCAAATGCGATTCAGAAATCTAAAGTATTTGATGCTATGGTCCCTATCAGAGTCCCTCTTCTGAGGGGTTTTACATTGATGTTCCTGTAGTCTGTAGTCTAGCCAACAAGGGTATAGTGGGAAGAAGGGGCAGTTGGAATAGTGGATCTCAACTTCCTTCCCATCAGAAATTCCAGAGCCCGGAAGTCATGTGCTAGAGGTGTTGATTGGTATGCCCAACAGGGCAAGATGAGGAGCTGAGGATTTAGAAAGAAGATGTTTTATTGTCTTTACAGCATGTTCTGTTTCCCCATTATGCTGCAAGAACATTGGGTTGGATGTGACACGAGTGGAGCCACAGCTCTCTGCAAACCTCTTAGGGTTTGTCTACACTGCAATAAAAGACCCAGAGCAGGGAGGCTCAGAGCCTGAATCAATGACATGGGTTTCCAGGGCTCACAACTGCGGGAATCTGAATCCCAGCAAGGGGGAGAGTGTCAGACCCCAGGCTCCAGCCTGCTGTTTTTAGCCCTGTAGCTGCCACGGGTTTTTTACTGCAGTGCAGATGTATCTTTAAAGGTCTCAGAGGAGAGCTGAGGCCTATAGTCAGAGATGACTTGCTCTGGAATCCCGAAATGGGCAAAGCTGGGTTTTATCCTTTCCACCACTGCTCTTGGTGTGGTGTTGTGCAAACTGCCAACTTCAGTGAACCTTAAGAAATAATCCATCATCAGAAGACAGGTTGTATTATCCAGCTAGAAGAGATCAGGCCTGACTGCTGCCCTGTCTGGTAGAGCAGACGATAGGAATGGTTCTCATGTGAGCATGAGTAGCACACTTTCCAACTCTTGGC
Organism: Mauremys mutica; assembly: GCF_020497125.1. Lineage (NCBI taxonomy): Eukaryota > Metazoa > Chordata > Testudines > Geoemydidae > Mauremys > Mauremys mutica. The sequence continues at coordinate 65,947,620 of NC_059079.1, forward strand.
TATGGCCAGGCCACCAGGCAGGTTAGCTGTCTCCCTGAATTTTGTAATGACCTTGGGTCTCTCAGGCAGGGATGTTCTGTTGCACTGATGTAGAGATAACGAGGTTCGACCGCTTCAACAACCAACCTTGCTTTATGATAACAGCTCCCAGAAACCTCCCAGCATGGTTTAATAGAGGTTTCTGACTTTTCCTGATTTCTCCAGCTCTCTTTACAGTGAGTCATGACTCAGCTCAGTAATTCATCGGCCCCGTTTCTTTCTCAGTTCTCTCAGGCATTTTTCTGTGACTGGTAAAGCAGAAAGTACTGCATCTATTAAACCTGCCTTGAGCAGCCCCCCATTTGCTTTCTTGCTGAGTCTGGGATCAGGGCCTCTGGGATCAGGTTCTTCCCATAAGCAATCAAGAACTGAAACCTCATGAGTATCATTCAAAAACATTGCATCATAGATGATAACTGGCTTTTTTTAACCTAGACAAGCAACTAGCAATTTGTGGTCAGTTTCCATGTGAAATTTTGTGCCCACTAGAAAGTCTCTGAAACATTCCCATGCCCATGTAGTGGCTAGGGCTCCTTCTCTGTGTGCTTAGTGCTGCTCTGTATCAATGAGTGCTCATGGGGCATATACTACTGGGCGCCACCATGAAGGTGATTGATCCCGATTGAGCCCATCAGATGAGGCATCAGCTGAAAGTGGTGGTTTTATCTGACTTACATAGGGCCAAAACTGGTGGAGTGCTCAGTTCTTGCTTTGTTTCTCTGGATACCTGGCTCTGTTAAGTTCCCCAATACCAGAAATGTTGTGGACTCATGAGATATCACAATGGCTTTGACCTCTCTACTAGATGAGGTACGAATTTTCCCACATGTGTCATCATGCCTATACTGTACTTCACTGTCACTCTGATGCTTCATTATCTGGGTTATCACTTTCACTTTCTCTGGATCTGGTCTTACCCCTACTCCATCAATGATCTAACCTATAAACTTGATTCTGTCTTTTGAGAATTCACACTTGTCATTAAGTGTTAGGCCTGCTTTCTCCAGTCTTTCCAGGACTGCAAAGAGACATTGGTCATGTTGGATTTGAGTTGATTCATTGATAAGGATATCATCCATTTGGCAGAGAGCCCCTTCCAAGTCCTCCAGAAATTGAGACATATTTCTTTGGAAGTGTTCCAAAAGAGATGATGTCACAGAATCATAGAATATCAGGGTTGGAAGGGACCTCAGGAGGTCATCTAGTCCAACCCCCTGCTCAAAGCAGGACCAATCCCCAGCTAAATCATCCCAGCTAGGGCTTCGTCAAGCCTGACCTTAAAAACCTCTAAGGATGGAGATTCCACCACCTCCCTAGGTAACTCATTCCAGTGCTTCACCACCCTCCTAGTGAAAAAGTTTTTCCTAATATCCAACCTAAACCTCCCCCACTGCAATTTGAGACCATTACTCCTTGTTCTGTCGTGGTACCACTGAGAACAGTCTAGATCCATCCTCTTTGGAACTCCCTTTCAGGTAGTTGAAAGCAGCTATCAAATCCCCCCTCATTCTTCTCTTCTGCAGACTAAACAATCCCAGTTCCCTCAACCTCTCCTCATAAGTCATGTGCTCCAGCCCCCTAATCATTTTTGTTGCCCTTCGCTGGACTCTTTCCAATTTTTCCACATCCTTCATGTAGTGTAGGGGGACCAGATATCCCGATAAAATCGGGACTGTCCCAATATTTAGTTGTTTGTCCCATGTCCTGACCAATGTATGGTCGGGACGCCATTTGTCCTGATATTTTGGATCTGGGCTGGAGGAGTACACTGGTGAGCACTCATTTGGGGTCCCAGCAGTGCTTATTTGAGGTGGATCCCAGGAAACGGTGGAATGCAGGACCCTGCGGCCCCTAGGCACAGAGCGGCCAGGGGAGTCTCTGCGTGCTGCACCTACCACAAGTGCTGGCTCCACTGTGGCCAATGGAAGCTGCAGGCGGGGACAGGGTGCAGACCCACTCTGGCTGCCCTGACCCTGGGGCGCTGCGTGCTACTCACGCCCCCAAGTAAGTCCCGCCTCCACAGCTTCCAGCCAATGGCAGCTGGAGCCAGTGCTTGTGGCAGGCACAGCATGTGGAGTGGAGACCCCACTGGCTGCCGCTGACCTTAGGAGCTAGAGAAACCTGCCAGGTGCTTCCCAGTGAGTGGGAACCATCTCCCAGGGGCTGCAGCTGGGGCCCTGTGCCTGCAGGTGGGAACCGAGGCTGTGTGCTTGTGGCAGGGGCCAGGGCCATGTGCCCCCAACCCATGGCTTGCAGCAGGGCTGGAGCGGGGCCGTGAGCTGCCCACCTGTGGCGGGGATGCAGCCAGAGCCAGGGCCCTGAACCCCCGACCCACAGTGGGGCTGTGCCCAGAGCCAGGGCCCTGTGCCCCCAACCTGTGGTGGGGCTGCGCTCGGAGCCGGGGCCCTATGCCCCCGACGGGGCTGTGCCAGAGCCAGGGCCATGCACCCCCGACAGGCGACTTCCTCAGACTTTGTATCCCCCTTCCCCCATGGCTCCAGTGGGGTGTGTGTGTGGGGCTGATCCTGTGGCTGCTCCCCCCAACTGATCACCCTATTGTAGTGTGGGGCCCAAAACTGGACACATACTCCAGATGTGGCCTCACCAGTGACGAATAGAGGGGAATGATCACGTCCCTCGATCTGCTGGCAATGCCTCTACTTATACAACCCAATATGCCGTTAGCCTTGGCAACAAGGGCACACTGTTGACTCATATCCAGCTTCTCGTCCACTGTAACCCCTAGGTCCTTTTCTGCAGAACTGCTGCCCAGCCATTCGGTCCCTAGTCTGTAGCAGTGCATGGGATTCTTCTGCCCTAAGTGCAGGACTCTGCACTTGTCCTTGTTGAACCTCATCAGGTTTCTTTTGGCCCAATCCTCTAATTTGTCTAGGTCACTCTGGATCCTACCCCTACCCTCCAGCGTATCTACCACTCCTCCCAGTTTAGTGTCATCTGCAAACTTGCTGAGGGTGCAGTCCATGCCATCCTCCAGATCGTTAATGAAGATATTGAACAAAACCAGCCTCAAGACCGACCCTTGGGGCACTCGGCTTGATATCGGCTGCCAATTAGACATTGAGCTGTTGATCACTACCCATTGAGCCTGATGATCTAGCCAACTTTCTATCCATCTTATAGTCCATTCATCCAGCCCATGCTTCTTTAACTTGCTGGCAAGAATACTGTGGGAGACCATATTAAAAGCTTTGCTAAAGTCAAGGAATAACATGTCCACTGCTTTCCCCTCATCCACAGAGCCAGTTATCTCACCATAGAAGGCAATTAGGTTAGTCAGGCATGACTTGCCCTTGGTGAATCCATGCTGACTGTTCCTGATCACTTTCCTCTCCTTGAAGTGCTTCAAAATTGATTCCCTGAGGACCTGCTCCATGATTTTTCCAGGGACTGAGGTGGGGCTGACTGGTCTGTAGTTCCCTGGATCCTCCTTCTTCCCTTTTTTAAAGATGGGCACCACATTAGCATTTTTCCAGTCATCCAGGACTCCTCCGATCGCCATGAGTTTCCTTTAGTACCCTTGGATGTAGTGCATCTGGCCCCATGGACTTGTGCTCGTCCAGCTTTTCTAAATAGTCCTGAACCACTTCTTTCTCCACAGAGGGCTGGTCACCTCTTCCGCATACTGTGCTGCCCAGTGCAGTAGTCTGGGAGCTGACCTTGCTTGTGAAGACAGAGGCAAAAAAAGCATTGAGTACATTAGCTTTTTCCTCATCCTCTGTCACTAGGTTGCCTCCCCCATTCAGTAAGGGTCCCACACTTTCCCTGACCTTCTTGTTGCTAACATACCTGTAGAAACTCTTCTTGTTACTCTTAACATCCCTTGCTAGCTGCAAATCCAATTGTGATTTGGCCTTCCTGATTTCACTCCTGCATGCCTGAGCAATATTTTTATATTCCTCCCTGGTCATTTGTCCAAGCTTCCACTTCTTGTAAGCTTCTTTTTTGTGTTTAAGGTCAGCAAGGATTTCACTGTTAAGCCAAGCTGGTCGCCAGACATATTTACTATTCTTTCTACACATCGTGATGGTTTGCCCCTGCAACTTCAATAAGGATTCTTTAAAATACAGCCAGATCTCCTAGACTCCTTTCCCCCTCATGTTATTCTCCCAGGGGATCCTGCCCATTAGTTCCCTGAGGGAGTCAAAGTCTTCTTTTCTGAAGTACAGGGTCTGTATTCTGCTGCTCTCCTTTCTTCCTTTTGTCAGGATCCTGAACTCAACCATCTCATGGTCCCTGCCTCCCAGGTTCCCATCCACTTTTGCTTCCCCCCTACTAATTCTGGTAGTCGATTGAAACAAAACCTTCCAAAGGGTGTGATGAAGTTCATCTGTAGTGGAGATTGTGTAGCAAGTGCCAGAACCCAGATGGGACATCCAATTTTGAGAAGACTTTTACTTCAACACATGGGAGTACTTGTCACTCTCTACAGAAATCCTCATTGTGCTTGGTAAGGTCTACACAGATCCAAACCATGTTGTTTGGTTTTGGGACCACTAGGACTGCACACCATTCAGCTAGGGTGTCTCTTCTGGAAATGACACCATCTTCTCCATGCAGCTGAGCTCTGTTTGCACCCTGGGCAGTGAAGGGACAGAGACATTCCTAGGTATCGACAGAGCAAATGGCTTTGCATTTGGTATGAGTTTAATGTGGTATTTCACCTCTAGTTTCTCCTGACTTGGAATAATTTGGTGAATCTCTTTCTGATCTTGGGTTCTAAGTCTATGGTGACTGGCCTAGGGCTGTGATTGCTAGGTGGCCAGGTAGAGCAGTGCATAGGCCATCTACAAAATAGAACTCTTGGGATGTAATCTCATCTACTATTTTTAGAGTGGCTACAAATTTTCCTTTCATGTTTAAGGGGACTATCCTGGGCCTTTCAATATCCTTTTTCCCTCTTGATGTGTTCCTGCTTTCATCCTTCTATAAGTAATTTTGGAATCACTATTACATCAGCATGTTTTGAAGTCTATTTTATATTTTCTGAAGATGATCATGGAGATCCATGGTAGTTCTATTTGATCCTCTAATATAGCTGTAAGTTGTGCGATCCCAGTATTTTTAGGTCTTCCTTAAAGACAGATCTACTGTGCATATAGGCCAACATGCTGTCACATAATATCCTCTTTTTAGACGTTTCCTGAATGTGGTGTCCCTTTCTGGACAAAGCAGCTTGCTGTGAGGTTTGTCGCACTGTGGGAATTCTTTCATGCTCTTGTATTCCTCTTCTTTACTCTATGTTAGCATAGCCCTCTTTGGGTCCCTTTGTGCTCGTTCTGACCTAGGAAGGAAATGTTTCTTGGCATCCAGAGATATTTTCCTCTCCTTGCCTGTGACTTCTACAGTGGGCTCCTCCTCAAAGTTATTCCTGAGAAGAGTCTATTGCTTCTTTATGCACTAAATTTGGAGGACTATATTCTTGGCTGTCTCTCAAGCAAGGTTAGGATCATCTTTATGATGGTTAGCTGTTCCTCAGCTCTACAATGAGCCTGGCTCTGATGAGTTCTTCACTCATCTCCCCATAGCCGCAGGGTTGGATTAGGTTATACAGGGCCGTTATGAAATCATTCACTGACACCCCCTTCTCATGTTGGCAAAATGAAGTCATGCATGCTAAATCACATTGTGGCCTGGCATTAAAAACTCATCCAGTTCTACTTTAGCTGTATTGCACTGTTTCATCTGTGCAGCTGTGAGGCTTCTGGAAAGGATAATGTCCCCCACTACAGGTCCAATTGTATAAAGCAGGGTATTCACTTGTTTCACCTCTGATTGCTGATCTGAACCAGCTAGATGCCTGGCAGATCCTCTGGAAGCTGCTTACTGAGAGTGGCTGTTCCTCAGGGGGCCAGAAATCGAATTCTGCTGGGGATGGTATTTGGAGAAAGGCTAGGTCAGATGTAGCTATGTCCGCTGTTTTACCAGACTAGAAGATTGCCGCCTCATCCCCTTTTTCCTTTGTGTGGAGTGAGGTGGTGTGATTCCTTCAGGAAGCAACCTGGTTTTGCTGTGTGCCTCACCTGAGCTGCAGTGTCCTTACTTTCCTATCCTCATCCCCTGTTGTAGCCTAGATTCCCCATAGCAGTTCTCTCTGGACTCGTGGCTAGTTCTGTGCAGATGTGTGGCTGCTCTGGCTGGGCTGGAGGGCTTTCTTGTCTGTTGTCCTTTCCCCATTTCCCTTTTTGCAGGGATATGCTCTGACCTGTGGGATCTATTCAGTCCCACGCTGACTCCATATAAAAACATGAGAGGCCCAGAACACCATGGTTGGGGTGAATGCAATACAAGACTGTTTCTACTGCCTGTTTACACAGACCTTCCCTCCTTGCTTTGTGCCCCCTACTGGTCACCCTGAATAGTGGCCCTAAATGTTCACAACTAACGCCACGTCGCCATCCATAATTTGGGCACAAAAGATTCCAAAACTAGACACAATGATGCCAAACAAGCCACTCATCCCAGGAGAGATGTCAAGCCCTAAGTGTGTGTGAGGGTAAGTTATTTTTTTTTAAATCCCATTAAATCTGCATTTGTGGCTAATGGCTCATGAAAAATCTTAACCATATTATTTATTATTATTATTTGTACTGTGGTAGTATCTATATGCCTTCATCAGGGATCATGGCCCCCATTGTGCTAGGTGCTGTACATACATATAATGCAAAGATGGCTTCTGTTCCAAAGGGCATACAAGCATCTAAGCTACATGGTGAGAGCCAACAGGAGCCAACTGACAGAGGGAGTACAAAGTAGATGATTATGATCAGTGTAATAAGCAGCGGTTACCTCACCTTTGTCTTGGAGGTGAAGCCTTTGCTTTAGACTATATATTCATCTGTATCATTTGTAATGTGCTTTGGGATGGATGGAAGACACAATAGAAATAGCAGCAAAGAATCCTATGGCACTGTAGCGAGTCGGTGTGGCTCCCCTCCTGCCCAGCAGAGGAAGCCCCCTCCCAGACGCCCAAGTGGGCTGAGTCACCACTTCCTGTCCCCGCCCCCCGGAAGTCAAGGGGCGGGACAGGAAGTAGAAAAGGAGGACGCCAAAGCTCAGTCAGGAGCCAGCCACCGCCGGGAGCAGACGTGCCGGTGGGGGCTTCAGACTGGGAGCCCTCTAGGACCCGAGGCGGTGATCCAGACTGGCCCCCACTACCCCGCGCCTGGTACGATGAGGAACCCGCGGAACTTCCCCGGGATCGGATCCCGGAGCAGCCGCTAGGACTTCCCCGCGCCCGGTACGAGGAGGAACCGCCGCCGCCGCTTCCGCCCTGCTGTACAATGGCTCCTGCTGAACCACCGGAGCCAGCCTGGCCGGACTGCCAGCAGGAGTTGCCGGACTTGCCCCCAAGCCCTGGTCCTGCAGACCCCATGCCGGTGGACTGGCCCGAACCCATGGCGACCGAGGAGCAGGTACCTATAGAGGGGGATATGGAATGTAGCCCGGGGATAGCCGACCCCTGTCAGGCTATAGGCACCGAGGTGCCCATGTCAGTGTGTTTCGGTCAGGACCCCACTGACCAGCGGCAGTGCTAGCCGCTAATAGGGCCCCGGGCTGGGACACAGGGGAGTGGGTGGGCCTGTGTCCCCCCTGCCACCCCACTCACGGGTGGCAGTCTCCCCCTCACCCCAGCGCAGACAGAGAGGCCTGCACTAGTCTGAGTTGTTGTCATCGCTCAGCTCCTGATACCAGGGCCTGAGCCATGTGGACTATTGTGTGTTGCCCCGCCCTGACCAAAGGGCCTGGGCTTACTGATTTTGTAGTTGCTCAGCTCCTGAGGCAAGGACCTGAGCCCTGTGAACTACTGTTACTCAGCCCCTGCTCCAAAGGGCCTGGGTTTGTATTGAACTGCTGTTGCCCAGCCCCCCCTGCTCCAGAGGGCCTGGGCTTATATAGACTGCTGTTATCCAGCCCCCTGCTCCAGAGGGCCTGGACCTATATTGAGACTGATTGCTGTTATCCAGCCCCCTGCTCCAGAGGGCCTGGACCTATATTGAGACTGATTGCTGTTATCCAGCCCCGTGCTCCAGAGGGCCTGGACCTATATTGAGACTGATTGCTGTTATCCAGCCCCCTGCTCCAGAGGGCCTGGACCTATATTGAGACTGATTGCTGTTATCCAGCCCCCTGCTCCAGAGGGCCTGGACTTATATTGAGACTGATTGCTGTTACCCAGCCCCCTGCTCCAGAGGGCCTGGACTTATATTGAACTGCCATTCAGCCCCCTGATCCAGAGGGCCTGAAGGTACTGAGACTGATTGTTGTTCAGCCCCTGCTCCAGAGGGCTTGAGATGTGAGACAGTGCTACCCTGATTCTTGCCGCCCCACCAGTTAGAGGGGACAAAGAGCGAGTCGGTGTGGCTCCCCTCCCGCCAGCCGGAGAGTTGAGCCCCGACCAACAGCTTACAGGCACCTTATAGACTAACAGACGTTTTGCAGCATACGTCTGTTAGTCTATAAGGTGCCACAGGATTCTTTGCTGCTTCTACAGAACCAGACTAACACGGCTACCCCTCTGATACTTGACAATAGAAATAGATCATCACATATGCTGCCAATAAAAATAAGAAGGATCTAAGCTGAAATCTGATCAGGAATGTTAGCAATGACGTAGGAAAATAAATTTTTCTTGCCTAAGTAGGCAGATAAGGAAGTCAAAACACCACTGGCTGATGCCATTGTGTGTTTGTCTTAAAGTTATTTAATCACTAATCTCCAACAGGCCTGCAGGGATTTCTTTGTGTTCTGCCGATATTATAACAGCTCATTCTTTCCAGGGTGGCTGACTTGGTTCAGCCAAACCATGAAGTCTGGAGTATGCACTGATGTGGCAGATTGCCATTTCCGTCACATTAATCTTGCAGTAATAACTCTAATTCTCTCTTCTTCCATATATCCATTACACAACAGGCTTTCATTCCAAGATCATACAACTTTGGAGTGGCACATACACTGTGTATGTATGATGTGGTGGTAGTGAAACTGCACACTTTTCTGTATGGGTTCTATTGAAACACACTGTATAGAGCTGGCTACACATTTTTCATTGAATTTTTTTTGGGGGGGGACATTAATTCCTTTTTGATTAAATGGATATTTTTGTCTAAAGATTTTCACTTTTATTCTATTTTTTTGGCAGGGTGTGTATGTTGTGATAAAAAAAGTTTTTGATTGTCAGCAGTTGAAAATCAAAGATTTGAAATGAGGTGGGGTTTAATCAGAAAAACAAAACTTGGTATTTTTCTATTGCCTAATTTTCAGGTTTTATATTTTTGATGACCCCCCCCCAAAAAAAATCCCAAGAAGATTGGTGACAAAACCAAAATATTTTAATTAAAATTTTTCAAGGGGAGAAAAAATCATTTCCCGACCAGCAAGAATTCTGCACAGTTGAACCAAAAAGTAATCTGGGCCCAATTCTTGAGTGTGTTAAATTTGCCTTGTGCTGGCTTCTCCTGGCCAGCAGTGCTGAGGATGTGCCCAGGAGAAAGAAGGTGTGGATGGGATGCAGCTGTGTCCCTGGCTACAGGAATGGTCACTCGAGGACAAGGGGTAGCTGGGATACAGTAGAGCAGTCTGTGACATTGTATGCCACGTTTTATGAAATATGCTAATGAGTGTAATATAATGTAACTGGAATATGCTTTTTGAAAGGTGTCATTACAAAGCTTATAATCTACAGAGTGTGTTCATCCTATTTATATGAATGTATCATTCTTGTATCTAAAACTAGAAATATGAAGTATTACTCTGAGGTCCTATTGTAATTATGCAAAGTGTGGGCCATTAATGGTGGCTTAGGATCTTGATGGCTCCCATTGACTAGGACAATTGGTTGTGAATGGGTTTATTTACCTGCAAGCCTTCCTGTGTACCTGACTTGGGTAATGAAGAATGAGGTCTTACAGTGACATGTGACCACGTCACATGATACTGGAATCCCTCTTAAACCTGGTGCTTTTCCATTTAGAAGGAGGAGTGGGGACCCAGAGAGACAAAGGATTCCCACCTTGTGCCAAAGCTATGAAAGGGGGTGGAGCAGGACAAAAGGGCTGCCAGTCATGAGAAATCCCCTAGTTACCAACTGAGCTGGAACTAACAAGGATTGTACCAGGAGACAGGATTGGCCCCAGACTAAGAAGGAGTCTAGTCTGTGAAAGAAGCTTATTGGAACATCTCCAAGGGTGAGATTTACCTGTATACAGTTTCATACATGTATTAGGCTTAGACTTGCATATTTTGCTTTATTTTGCTTGGTAACTTACTTTGTTCTGTCTCTTATTATTTGAAACCACTTAAATCCTACTTTTTATACTTAATCAAATCACTTTTGTTTATTAATTAACCCACAGTAAGTGATTAATACCTGGGAGAGCAAACAGCATTGCATATCTCTCTATCAGTGTTATAGAGGGCAGACAATTTATGAGTTTACCCTGTATAAGCTTTACAGAGTAAAACAGATTTATTTGGGGTTTGGATACCATTGGGAACTGGGTGTCCAGATGCTGGAGACAAGAGTACTTGCTGAGCTGTTTTCAGTTAGTCTGCAGCTTTGCGGGTGTGGTTCAGACCCTGGGTCTGTGTTGCAGCAGGCTAGCGTGTCTGGCTCAACAAGACAGGGTTCTGGAGTCCCAAGCTGACAGGGAAAATGGGCTCAAAGGTAGTTTCAGCATATCAGGTGACAGTGCCAAGGGGGTCTCTGTGACCAAACCCATCACACAGTCTGAATGCCATAGCCTGCTTTCACTGCATGTCAGGGAACAGGTCGTCACCAGTGGCACTGGCATCAGGGAAAGGTAGACATGGCTGTAGGCTACCTTTGCAACCTCCCTCTGGTCTCGTGCCAAGCACAGCTTAGTTGGACCATAGAATCTGCCCCATGTGTTTAAACTGGTGACGGAACCAGGTTTAAACCCTGCCCCTTACCTTGGGGAAAGCCATCCAGATAATAACTCTGCAGTTCAGGCCCCTGTGTAAATTACACTGCACTCTCTCCTGTATCCTTCAATGCACATCCTTGTATAGGGTAGCGTTTCATGTTATACTGCTATGCAGTCCCATAATGGAAAGAATTTCCTGCTGTGCACAAATGGGAGTTAGTGGCAGGATATTAACGGAGTCATTTCGCAGTGGTGGAGATGGAATGGTCATTAAGGAATCAGGGCGGGAGTAGGGAATAGTTGCTCTGGTAGTTTATTACTGGAAAAATACCTGCCAGTTAATATGATCTGGTGCTCTCCAGAGAGAATGGAGATGAGCTCCAGCTGACACTGTACATTTTCATCCCCCTCTCCCATCTGTTTAGTCACCCCTAGTCCAGTGCCTTAATCAAAGACTGGCTTCCTTCTACAGTCCATTGCAGAGTTCTAGTGTTGTTCCATTTGCAGCCATTAAGGATGCTGATCAGTAGGAAAGAGAGCTAGAGTCACAGAGTTAAAAGCCAGAAGGGACCACCAGATCATCTAGGTTGATCGCCTGTACAGCACAGGCCACCAACATTGCCCAGTCCCCGCACACTAAACTCAACAACCAAAACGAGACCAAAATATTATAGCCCACAGGAGACTGGACTATTATGTACCCGAAACCCCTGTAATGGCAGGAAGTGAGATATAACTAGCTAATTCTGGCAAGTGAACCACACCCACACAATGCCAAGGGATAGGCAAGGGTGAAAGTAATATTACATTCTTACCGGTACTGGGGCCAGGCTACAGGGCCCCAGAAGAGGCAGGGCCTCGGGTGGAAGGGGTGGGGCTGGGGGGGTCAGCCTCCCCCAGCCTGCCCATCCACGTTGCCTGGCCTGCACTGCCCAGGGCTCTGGCGGCGATTTAAAAGTGCCTGGGGCTGTTAGCCGGGAACCCTGGGCCCTTTTAAATCACTGGCCCCAGGGCAGTGATGTTAAAGCACTGCCGTGGCAGCACTTTAAGGAGGTTCCTTTGCTGCTGCAGCACTTTAACGTCAGCTGGGTATGGGCCGGTACTGCCTTCTTACTGGTATGCTGTACTGGCCCATACTGACCCACTTTTACCCCTGAAGATAGGTGAAAAAAACCCTGAAAACACTGGCAATCTGACCTGGATGAAATTCCTTCCCGATCCCACCTGTGACGATCAGTGAGACCCTGAGCATGTGAGCAAGAACCATGCAGCCAAGCACCTGAAAAAGAGAATGCCCAGTGCCACCTCAGAGCCTTGGTCCTCCCTGGCCAGTGTCCCATCTCCAGCTCTGGCAGTCCCTGATGCTTCAGAGGAAGGCGCTTAAAAAAAAAACACAATACATGGGGAGCAGAGGAAGGGGGTGGAATCTCATTGTTACAGGCTGATAATGTAATTTAAAGTTGGCCATTGCTAAGCCATCTCTTCTTTAGGGTTGCACAAAGTGGGTCTACATAGGTTTGGGCATTTCTTTCTGTCATATAAATGTGCAGGTTGTTTGGTTTAGTGAGCTCTGAGAATTTGCAAAGGGAGCATTGTGGTTATATGACGAAAGCACAATAAAGTCATCTGACTCCAGCTAATTAGGCAACCATTTTGTAAAGATTTGATTCATATGCACTAATCAGTGTTATTGGCCTGTGATTTGCAGAGGAGAGAGATCTGTAATTGTTAGAGCGTCACATGATGAGAACATTAAATAGGCAGGAAACAGTTACTTTTAACTGCATCATTAAAAACTCCTCCCAGTGACGGAGTTGTAGAGAGCCTCATTCTCCATTCAGGGGCGGCTCTAGACATTTCGCCGCCCCAAGCACGGCGGCATGCCGCAGGAGGCGCTCTGCCGGTCGCCGGTCCCGCGGTTCCGGTGGACCTCCCACAGGCGTGCCTGCGGAGGTTCCGCTGCTCCGGCAGCTCCACCGAAGCCGCGGGACCAGCGGACCCTCCGCAGGCAAGCCTCCGAAGGCAGCCTGCCTGCCGCCCTCCCGGCGACCGGCGGAGCGCCCCCTGCGTCATGCCGCCCCAAGCACGCGCTTGGCATGCTGGGGCCTGGAGCCGCCCCGTCTCCATTACCTTTCTCTATATGCCGGGCAACATGACCAAATCAGAAGCCTTCACTCACTGGTGGCAGCATCTTACACTCACTCCCATAAATGACTTCACGTTGTGTGCGACAGTAGGCAGTCAAGCCCATAATCTTTAGTGGTGTATAGCATTCTGCAGGTAAAATGTCCAGTTCCCTTAGAGTCACAGCATTTAAGGTCAGAAGGAGCCACCAGATCCTCTGGCATATCACAGGTCACCAGCCCTACCCAGAACCTAAACAGAAACTAACCCCAACAACCAAAATGAGGCCAAAGTATTACAGCCCACAGAAGCCTAGACTATTACATGCCACAGGCAGACAGTAGGAGGGACCAAGGTGCACCAAGTGCCCGTGGCCCCCACAATGGCAGAGAAAGGATTAAGTGAAATATACTCAGATAATGCTGGCAAGCAACCAATGCCCACACACTGGCGAGAAAGGCAAAACCCAAACACTCAGTTTGCTAATCTGACCTGGAGGGGAATTCCTTCCTGACCCCACATATAGCGATCAGTCCTGTCACTTTCCCATTATTTAATTGACTAATAACCTAATTTCTTATGTGGCCTTGGCTATCTCCATTTAATATTTCCTTCCGCTCTAGGAATCAGTGGAACCGATTGACTGATTTGAGAGGCTCTCTAGTTGAGTCACTTTTGTCTTCTTTCCCAGGATTGAACAACTTGATAAAAAGTTCCTGGTGTCTCTATCTCTTGAAGATTTTAACAACTATTCATCATCTGGTTTAATTGCAATATGGGCCTGTTTTGGGGGGAGGGGTGTTTGCTCATAACCATTAAGCCAGTTCATCACCTGGTGTAAATCAGCATAGCTCCACTGATTCTGGGGATTTCTATTAGCTGAGGATCTGGCCCAAATGGTGAGATAATCTGCTAGCAAAGAAGATTTACAGTGCTTTTCCCAGTGCAAAATAGACACATGGGGTGGAATCCTGAACTCATTGAAGTCAGTGGCAAAACTCTGGCTGGCTTCAATGGAGCCAGGATTTCATCACTGGACCTCATCCACGCATACAGTTTTGCAGCGGCCGATATTACCAGGGAGAGGAAAGTGACACCTGACCTTTGTCCTGCTCCTTATGAATACTGTTTGGCTCACCCCCGGCAGGAGCCTTCACTCCCCTATCTCAGTCATCCTCTTCCAGCACCTTCTTCTCCGGCCAGCAAAACTCACACCCCTCTGTGCTCACGTCAGGGGCTGCGTCCTGTAACCGCACTGAACTTTTATCTGGGAACTGTTGATCAATGAGCCACTTCATTGTTTCCTCTTTTTCCTCTATGAAATACCGCACTGGTCCCAATAACTGCTTTGCCACTGCTTTCCCCCACTTCATCCGTTCCTTGTAATTTTGTACTAACACTCTCTGCCCTGGGCAGAAACTGGGGGGGAGGTTTATGTTGTGGGTTTTGCACTGTTTGCTGTCTTTCATCAAGTGCCCTCAGAAAGTATGGGCTAGTAAATTAAATCTGGCACGTAACCGATGTCTTAAAACAATGCCACTGGAGTGGTCTGGGTGGCAGACTCTGGGATAGAACTGGCTTTGTAGTTTTCTTTCAGTGCCTGCACACTGTCTGGCACATGGTGTACCACACATCAAACCAACATATACCCAGTTTGTTCCCATTAGCGGGGGCCATTTCCTTCAGTTACAATGAACTCTGACAGTAAACAGAGACCTTTAGCAGTCCAAAGACAGGGAGCACGTTCATTTCTCTTAATCTTGCCCCAGGAACTGTTTATTTGTGCACCCCTTCAGAAATCATGGACTGCGCCACTCCTCTATTTCCATTTCCAATGTCATGTCCTTCACTTTGCTAGCCACACAACCGGGGAATGCTCTGGCTGGTCATTTTCCACCACAGATAGTAAACACTGTGATGGTGACAAATGTCATATTAGCGCCCCAATTTTTTTGGTGTCGGGGGGAATAAGTTGGGAGGGTTTATAGTAAATGGAAAGAAAAGTGAAGGGTGAGGAGACATTGAAGGAAGGGGGTGAGGGAGACAGGGCATGGGAGGGGAGGATGTTAAGAGGGCGGGTGTAGAGTGAGGCTGAGGTGAACAGACAGCAGGGGTGGGTGGGAGGGGACTGGGGCAAACAGCCCATCAGCACAGGGCACAGAATATGAGTTACTATCTTCTCTCAGGGTATGGCTACTCTATACGGCAGTCAGGAGGTGTGATTGCAGCTTATGTAGCTTATCTACCTGAGCTAGCTTGGGTTTTTTCAGATATGTGATTGATGGTTACTCCAGTTGGACCAAAGCTGGATCCAGTAACAATAGCAGTGAGCTGGAGCAGCATGGGCGGTAGCTAGCTGCTCAGGTATGTAACCAGGGTTCTGGACAGGAGACCAAACCGTGCCACTCTCCCTGCCCCCAGGGCTACACTGCTGTGACTACTTGAGCTAGTTTTGATCTAGCTATGTCTAGATCAAAGCTAGCTTGGGCATGTGTACACTAGTTGCACTCAAACTTCCTGACTGCAGGGTAGACAGACCCCCAGTGATCATTTCAGCTCTTAACCCAAGGGACATAAACACTGTGCACTTTCAGAGCTGAGCTGGTTGAGTTTCCTAGGTTCTTCTCGTTCAAGGAAGTGTGCACAGTTCACAGTCATTGCACAAGGATTTTTTATTTGCTTTAGGTATGGGGCATGAACTGCCTTTGGCCCCGCTGTCTCTTTCTCATGCCACTTTTAGTAACTTGTGTAGAAGGAGAAATCAAGGCTGCATGTTTTTCTAAAATGTATGCTCCAGTTCAACCACAGCGACAGGACTTGAAACAGGAATTTATTATGCTTATGTTATGCAGTGGGTCAGAGTAGAGGATCTCAGGGGTCCCTTAACCCATCTAGGTGAATGGAAGTCTTTACATTGACATCAGTGGTCTTTGGATCAAGCCCTACATCATCTATTCTTGACTGTGAAGGT
This sequence comes from Mauremys mutica, assembly GCF_020497125.1. NCBI lineage: Eukaryota > Metazoa > Chordata > Testudines > Geoemydidae > Mauremys > Mauremys mutica. The sequence continues at coordinate 65,963,658 of NC_059079.1, forward strand.
TCGCATCCTGCTATCTTCTCTGTGGACACTGCTATGTTTCTATCATTTTGAGCAGTGCATGCTCATTGTGCAGCATATCCAGCAGGTGTGATGCTGAGGCTGAGTGCTTCTTATAGTTACTTATTTGAATTACCATTAAAAGGTTGAAGGGAACTGAGTCACGCAAACCTCGCCTCCTTTTTCTTTGCTATTTCTCCTTCTGCCATAAATGACACCCATATACAAACTTTGAGATAAGAGGAGAATTCACAGGTTCACCACTAACTGGATTCATTGTTTCCTTGAAGAAAACCTTGAGTCCATGTGAAAAAACTGTCTGACTTGTGTTTAAAAATGCATCCCTCTGGGAAGAGATCTGTTTACCACTAAGCCAGTTTATCAACATACAAGTTTATGAGATTTCTGAATATGTCTACTAGAAGCCAAGCCAGGAGAGAAATCTGAGTAAATGATACAGCAAGGACCAAGTGGTGCCTCTTTAGAGGGATTGCCCTGAGAAAAGAGAAGGTGCATCATCTGAGTGGTTTTTGGCAACACGTACCTCAAGTTCTTGATGCGACGCAGTTGTTGGTATGCATGCATGGGTCAGAGTTAAGGTTGCTTGTCAGTTTTGATTTCTAATTTATCCTTACATGTGAATGTAGTGACTGAAAATAGAATATACGAGAGAAGTGATTTCTAAAGTTGTGAACCAACTTTAACACAAGATTTCCTGTAGTTTTGTATTTGTGTTATTTAGTAACAGATTCACAGAGTTTAAGGCAGAAACCATCAAGTCATCTAATCTGGCTTTGGGTACAACACAGACCATTATATTTCACCCAGTTACTCCTATATTGAGCGCAATAGCTTGTGTTTGAGTAAAGCCTCATTTGTGTTTGGCTAAAGGCTGTCTTCCGGAAAGCCAACCACTCAATCTGAAGACATCAAGAGATACAGCATCCACTATGGTTAATGGTTAACTGCGCCTTACTTGAATTTGTCTGACTTCAGCTTCCAGCCACTGGTTCTTGTTACGCCTCTCTCTGTTATATTAAAGAGCCCTTGATACCCACTATTTTCTCACTGGGAAGGTGCTTATGCGTTGTAATCAAGTCACCCCTCAGTCTTCTTTCTGCTAAACTAAACGGACTGAGCTCTTTAAGTCTCTCACTATCAGGCGTTTTCTCCAGTCCTTGAATGATTTTTGTGGCTCTTTTCTGCACCCTTTCCATTTTTTCAACATCCTTCAGAAAATGTGAACACCAGAACTGGATGCGGTGTTTCAGTATCGGTCTCACCAATGCTGTACACAGAGATAAAATCACCTCCCGGCTCCTACCCACTGCTCCCCTGTTTATACAGCCAAGGATCGTACTAGCGTTTTTTGCCACAGCGTCGCCCTGGAAGCTTCTGTTGAATTGCTTGTCCACTGTGATGCCTGAATTCTTTTCAGAGGCACTGCTTGCCAGGAGACAGTCTCTCTGCTGCAGGACTGACCTGCATACTTTGCTCCTAGATGTATAACTTTGTATTTGACTGAATTAAAACATATTTTGTTTGAACAGGTCCCGTTTACTAAGCAATCCAGATCACTATGTATGACTCTCCTGCCCTTATCGTTGTTTGCTATTCTGCCAATCTTTGTGTAGATCATAAATTTTATCAGCCGTGATTTCATATTTACCTCTAGATCATTGATGAAAAATGTTAAATAGCATCAGGCCTAATAGAGATCCCGGCGGAACCTGACTAGAAATACCTCCCGTCAGAGATGATTCTTCGCGGACAATTAGTTTTTGAGATCTGTTTAGCCAGCTCTCAATCCATTTGATGTGTGCTTTATATATATATATATATATATTTTGCATATTGCTAACTTTTTAATCAGAATATTGTGCAGTTCAAAGTCTAAGTGTATTACATCTACCCGGCTATCTTTATCAACCAAATTTATAATCTCATCAAAGACTAAAATCAGGTTTGTATGACAAGATCTATTTTCCATAAAACTATGTTGAATGGTGTTAATTCTATTCTTATCCTTTAACTCTTTATGAATTGAATCGCTTATCAGCTTTCCCATTATTTTGCTGACTGATTTCAGACAAATCAACCTATAGTTAGCCGCGTCATCTTGCTTGGCCCTTTTGACTCTTGGCACCACACAATACTCTTTCAGTCTTCTGGAATTTTCCCATTATTACAAGGTTTATTGTAATAAAGGCAATACAGCTGTTATAGGACTCGTAAGTGTAGGGGTCTGCTGATTTTAAAATGTTTATCCCCAGTAGATGTTGTTTAATATCCTCCTCAGTTACTAATGGACTGGAAAGTACTTCATCCTCCTCCTGTAATACAAGTATCTTTCCAAACATGGAACAGAAATATTTATTGGCCCCTTTTGCCTTTTCTTCATCACCATTAACAGTTTTACCATCTCCAGCCAACAATGGCCCTATACTATTGTTAGGATTTATGTTGTTCCTAATATACTTAAAAACTCCTATTGTCCTTGGTCCTGCCCTCCATGGATTTTTCCCTGATGTCTTTAGCTTCTCATATCAATTTTCTATGCTTTATAACTTCTAATTATTATTGACTGCTAGGTGTTTCTCCTTTTTTCCATTTGTTCTATATTTCTTTTCTATTTCTCATTGCTGCCTTTACTTTGCCAGTGAATCAGGATGGGCTGTTGGCCAAAGCCATCCTCTCTTGATTGTGGAATCTTAAAAAACTTCCAATTTTCATTCAATTTTTTTCTGTCTATGTTTTTCCTCCTGGTGAATTTCACTCATAATTTTCCTCAGCTTTGGAATATTAGCCCTTTTGAAGAACCAGATTTATATATTACTTGGTCAGGACCGTCCTCTTCCCATATTGAATGTAATCAGGTTATGGTCTGTAGGCTACCACCAACTTCTAGTCCAGTGATCAGTTACTCTTTAGCCATTATAATGAGCTCCACAATCGAGTTACCTTCTCTGCTAGAAAATTATCACCTATAGTTTTTACTAACTCTACGGATGTTTTACTACTGGCTGCATGAGACCTCTGGCCTGGCTACCAAACTGCAGTGCCCCATAACAACACAATTTTTGGTTCCACCCATTACAGATAGGTGCTTAAGGAGTAACTCACCCTGCTCTTTCGTTTGATTGACTATCTGTGACAGATGCCCTCACCAGAACCCCCTGCTGGGTTTCGTTAGTGCACATAATCCATATGCAGCTCACTGAATGCATGTGCATGAATAGACATGAACAACATTAACACTCCAGGCTCACACCAGTTTTCTGGTGGAATTTCCCTGATCTCTTTTGTAGGGTGCAAATGAAGATTTCCTAACACAGTGAACACACTGACGCAGGTGTAAGGAGTGTGATGGAAGATTTTACTAAGAAAATACCCAGGGACTCAAACTGAACCTGAACCTGAAAACTGGGTCAGAGAGATTTTCTAAGTTGAACTGGAAATGAACCTGGACTGAAAACCTCTCAGTCGCATTGAACACAAACTGGAAGCAAACACAAAAAACAAAACCAGTAACCAGTTCAAAACAACAGGTTCAATAATCAGGAGCTGAGGGAGGGTCTCTCTCTCTGCTCCAGCCCTACAGAGAGAAGGGCAGAAGCTACACTTCCCAGGAAGCGACTGGAGGAGATGAGAAGAAAGGGATTCTGGGATTGGTAGGTATCCTGTATGCCCATCCCCTCTCCAGCTCCTCCCTCCTCCCGCTTCCCACTGAGTGCTAGTGGCCAGTAACTCAGCCCTCAGCCCTGGTGGGTGAGGCAGGAGGAGTGAGGGTCACAGGCCCTTTGTTTGGGCTTGAGGCTGCTCTTCCACTGTGTTCCTGGCTTTTCCCTCTGGCACTGAAGGTTCCTTCCGGCTCCCACTCCACCAGCCACCCTGCACAGGCTCAGTTATTCTGCTTTGCTGGGGGAGGGGTGGTGCTGATGGAGGGAAGGGCCTGAAGGAAAGGGAGGGCTGAAAGAGAAAAGGAGTGATTCGGTGAGAGAAAAGGAGTGGCTGAAAGAAGGAGGAAGGAGGGACAGGGACTGATGGGGGAGGGAAGAGGGAGCAGTTCTGTAACAGTTCTTCTCTGACGAATAACCATCCCATTCCCCCATCATCTTCCTGGCTGGATGGGCCTAGAACTTCTCCCCTCTATCCACTAGGCCAGAAGAAAATTTTTCCAGAATAGGATTATTGCACATTGCTTGATATTTATATTTTAAGTTTTGCATTTCCATGGCATAGAATCTTTTACTAACATAGGCAAAGAAATAGTAGTGAATAGAAAACTTAGCCCTGTTGTTTTCCTTGTTTGGGGTTCCTTTATTTCAAAGTTAGGTGCTTAATTAATAACTTTCTCTTTCATTCTTAATCTTACAAGAATGCTGGGATGTTTTCAGTTGCCTTTAAATCTTTGAGCTGATTGGCTTAAACAAGCCGAACCCACTGAACACAGCCCATTGCTCTGGCCATGTTGCTGGCCCAGGTGCTGAACCACTCCAGCCCCAAACTGAGGTTGTTCCTATCCAGTCCCTCATGTGTATCCTTGATAACTGTCTCCACCAGGGAACATAGGCCCTACCCTCATTTCTCTTCCACTGCTCATCATGATGCACTGGTGATGTGACCATCATGCTACATGTTCAATGGGAAGACCAAAAAAACATACTATTCAATTATTATTTTCTTACAAGCTTCAAGCAACTATGCTTGGGGGGGGTGGGCCGGTAGGCGGGAGAATGGATGTCAAAGAATCCTGCAAGGAAGTTCTTCTCATTTGACCCAGCCAAGAATATTTCTACTTGTAAAGTTGATGAGTGCAGGACTGTTATGACTGAAATACCTGCATCAATTTAGAGCAACAGATACAAAGACATCACCCAGATGAGTGTACTGTCCTTACTGTACTGTGGCTAACATGGTCAAATCGGTCAAGTGCATGATTGCAGATCAGGAAGAAGAGGAAAAAGAAGATGAAACTGGTGATGAGCGTGAAAAAGAAAAGGAAAATAATGAGGACTTTTGTGGAAAAGAGACTCCTGGAGATGTTACACAATAAGACCAGCTTCAGAAGAGACAGAATTAAACATGGTAAATACTAATGGTATTACTCTATGAGGAGTTCTCCATTCTGCTCATACCTTGCAACTTGCTGTTGCAGTTGCTATTAAAGAATGCTCTGTGAACCATATAGTTGGAACAGCATGTTTGGTTTGGCAAAGGCTTAGGAACCCAACAGTTATGGTGATTATGAAAAAGCTTAATTTTAAAAAGTGAATCCAAAATTGTCGAACTACATGGCAACTTAGAACTCAAGGATACTTGCAGGGTTATGGTGGCCACTTCTACAACCCAAGACATTTATATGAGTGATGAGAAATGGAAGGCCACTAAAAATATTATGGAGGCACTAATGCCTTCTAAATTAACAACAAAGGCACTTCAATCAGAAAAATTTACTCTGGGTGATTTTTACAGAGCCTGGTTAAAAGGCCAACTTGACACGTCAAAGGTGTCTTCTTCAGCTTTCATTGAAACACTGTTGGCCTCAATGAAAAACTGTAAGAAAATGTCACTGGACAATGATGCATTTTGATCCTGTATTTACCTTGACCCCAGGTACAAATGGCTTCTCTCATATGAGGACAAAGAAAAAAGTAAAATTCATCTAATTCAAACGTAGACTAATTGGGAATTACTAAAATCTGATATTCCAAATGTTGAACTGACTGATTTTTTCAATCTGGATAGTCAGATAACAACCTTGAGTTCCTCTTCAAAGCATTTGAGAAGTCCAAGAAGCCAGAGACAAATTTTGGTTGAAGCAAGGTCAAAAAACATCATAGTCCCTTCCTATGTTATTTTTTTGATGAGCCTCATTTCAGTAAAAGTGAAAATATTCTTCACTATTGGGAGCAGCAAAAAATAACAAGACCTGAACTATATCAGTTGGCTAACATGTTTGCTGTTCCTGCTAGGCATGTCAGCACAGAAAAGAGATTTTTCTGGGCTGAAATTCATTTTTATCACCATAGCTGTCAAGTATGACTGGCAGAGTTCTGGAGGATGTTATACTGGTGCATGTAAATAAACAATTTTTCTCCAGTGAAAGAAATATTTGTATTTGTATTCTTTTGGTAGGAGTTACAATGCAAGCATAAGAGTATGTGACATTAGTCTGCAAGAAATGTATCTGAACCAATTCAAACAGGTTACAAATGGTTGAACTGGTTACCAAACCATCATTCTAAGTTAGTGTCTGAACCGGCACCAAACTGGAGAGTTAGGAAATACTGATGAACCTGAATTAGACCTGAACCAAAATTTTTAACAGTTTGACTCGTGTTTAAATAGTTACTTCTGGGAGAGATGGAAAAAAGCCATATTCAAATCCCTCTTTTGCCACCAATCAACAAGAAGATCAAACTTATTTTGGCCTTCTCTAGTGAAAGAAGACTTCTGGGGAATTTCCGTGTAGAAACCTAGTTTGCATAGTGACAGGATGCTCTGAAAATTCTCTCTATTTGCAGCCATAAATAATTTAAGACAGAGCTGAAATGGAGATGAACCATAGACTTCCCATTACATAGGTTGGATAGGGCTGTTGGGAAACTGAGCTCCCAATTTGCCATGGTAGTAATGGGGGAATATGGGCAGTCATTAAAGAAGCAAAAAACAACAACCTGTGCCTGCGATATCGCCCCCTCCTGGGCAGATGGGACCTACTTCTGACAGAGAGCTGGATGCTCCATCTCTCTTACGCTTTAGCAGCCCTTGTATCGTTATCTTGGCTGTAAAGCTTTTACTGTGTTGAATTGAGTGCAGATGCACGTGACTCTAGGTTTGCAGAGTGCAGTGTGTTTCTCAGTGGGGGTGGGTGAATATGCTTGCCTGGTTGAGTAAACGGGGTAGGTGGAGGTGCCTTGCGGGGAAGGAGGGTATAAAACCATGAGGAAGGTCCCAAAGGGCCAGGACAGAAACAAAAGGATCCCATAAATCAGGTGCAGTCCTGATTAAACACATTCCATGTTAGCCAAAATGCCTTCTCTGTTAGTATCCCATTCATTCGCATACTCTTTTAGGGCCTGATCCAAATCCCACGTAAAACTCCCATTGACCTCAATGGGCTTCGGATCTGGCTCTCAGGCCCAGAGCCTCAAAGCTGTTCAGGTGCCTAACTCCCAATGTAAAATCAAGGGTGCCTAAATACCTTTTAGGATGTGTACTTACAAAAGGAAAAAAATGCATAATGTCAATAGTCTGGTTCATCTTTAATAATCCAAAACCAGTAGGTAAATGTCTTGGCATAATCTTTAGAAGTTACAGTAAAAAAATCTAACCAAACACTTTATTGGGTAACTGTTCAATCCAACACAAAGCACTGGAGTCATTATCACTGTTGATACATGTGTTAAATATGAACTTGTATATGTTTCTGTTTCTACACTAAGAAACCGGAGGGACCCAAAGAAATCCTAGAAAACCAGTGATCATTTTTAAAAATTGGGTCATTTAAAAATATTTCTAAATTTTATATCCTAATTTAAATCACTTGAAGCTTTCCAAATAATTAAATCTGGGTCACATCAGTCAGAGCCATATTTTTAGAAAGGAAAATGTTTTTATTGCAATAAGTCTCACTTTACCTTCTATATGGAATTGCAATCAACACCTCCAGAATTTTGTTCTTCCTATGGACAGAATGTACTAGTGAATTTATATCTAGTGGAAGAACTGCTTAGATATTGTGCCTCATTCACTGTTTCTTTGGCCCTTGTGTAGTAATTTATACTTGCACAAAAAGGTGAAAAGCACCACCAATTCAGGCTGCTTTATACTTTTTTTTTGCACAAATGCAAATGACTAGACATGGGGTAGAAGGCAGTGGACAATCAAGCTTTATAAATGTATTTTTAACTTAGGTGCCATTTTAAAAATTATCATTATTTTCTTGTAGCACCTCATGTCCCTAGTCATGGACCTGAACCCTGTTGTGATAGGCATTGTACAAACACAGAACAAAAGTCAGACCCTACCCCAATGGGTTCCCAATCTCAGTACACATATTTCTAGGGCTATAGCCCAGAGTTCTTTTAATGAGCAGGTCAAATGAACTTTGTAATGTAATACTTTAATATAATTAGCTTGTGAGATCTTTCTCTGCTTCTGTACAATTGCCCCATGTTTATAATGCAAATAGAGAAGCACCATTTGCCAGGTGTTGAGTGATGGGTGTTTGTGGGATGATTGTGACTGATGGCTGGAGCAAGCCACCTTGAATATTCTCTGCCTGCATGGGTATAGATATAAATAGCTAGTTAGAGCTGCATATGAATATTTTCAACCCTTTTTCCTTTTATATCTAAAATGCAGAGGGAAATAAGCTAATATTGAGAACTGGGTATGACTAACTCAAAAGGTCTGGGGTTTTGTTCTTTCTTCTCTGTATTACATGTGATACAGTTCACACTGTGTCGTGGTTTGAATTGTCCGGTGACTTGAATTCACTTTGTTTCCAGAGCGCAGCCAAAAGCAGTTCCAAGGAGTTGTTCATTTTCTTTTGAAAGCCTGAGGTTAGCTCTAACTCACGCTGGCTGCCACGAGCCATAAGGGGCTGCAATAAGGTACATCCTGGCCATTGGGGAGTAACAGAATCTACACCGGCCAGGGATTCCCGCTTTGCGCTGGGTTGATTCTTTCAGGATCAGCTATACCGGCTGCATAGCTAGAATCCATTAGTGGTACAACACAGAGGAGTCATGCTGCACTAACTCTTTCTGTGGGTTGAGAATGCAGCTGTTTTTTTTCTGCAGATGTTTCCATGTCATAGGAATCATGACGATCTCCCCAAAACAGGAGATCATCATGATTTTCTTATAAAGTATGTATAGTCTTGGTGCTCCACGACCTCACTGGTATGTTATCTGGTTAAGAGCGTTCATTCATTCATTACCCATTAAGTATTCTCTTCCTCTTCCTTTTTGTGTGTGTGTAGTGTGGTTTTTTTTTTAAATAATGGCCTCGGCATGGAATTTTGCATGAGTGTTATTCTTCAGTGTGTTTAATAATCAGCTTGTGAGAATGGATTTATCTTGAGTTCTCAGGTTTCTGAGTCACCATAAACAAAAAGCTCTTGTGATGCTTTTAACTGAAGACATTAAAAAAATCACAAATGCTTGCCACATTCCATCAGGGCTGTTACAGCTTGGTGACTGCAAAGGGAACTGTCAAGCTTCCAGCTGTTTTTTTTAAACACAGCTGCTCCCCACTGCTAGCTCTGTGCTAAATGGGTGGATTCTCCATCACTAACCATTTTAAAATCAAGATTGGCTGTTTTTCTTAAAGATCTGCTCTAGGAATTATTTTGGGGCAGTTCTCTGGCCTGTGTTATACAGGAGGTCAGACTAGCTGATCATATCAGCCTTGAAATCTATGAATGAATTATTCCATACCCTGGCCTGCTACTTCCCAAGCTCTCAAGCCCAAGGGATGGGTTGAGAACCATCAGCTGTCAGAGGCAGTTCAAACTAGAGATGCTGGCTGATCCTCTTGAAAGTTAAATGAACTATGTGTGGTTTCTGTAATCAATCCCATCTCCCTCTGCTCCTCCAGATGCTGCCTTTGGACTCTGAGAGCCATGGGCAAGTTCTGAATTAGTCTGTTTGAATGTTACATAACCCTCAACCCTTTGAACTCTGGCTCTTTGACATCTGTGAGCCCAGCTGACTAGTTGCAATGGAACAAGTGTGCTTGATTCCTACCGCAAAAAAAGATCTGACAGAAACAGGGGGGATTCAGAGACAGGCAAATGGCATCATCAGAGGCATGGTGAAACACCCATGGAAAGAGGATGAAAAGAAAGGGACTGGTTACTTTGGAGAGGAGATGAATAAGAGAGCAGGTGATAATTCTACACATAATAGCGAGTGGTGTAGTGAATGCAGATCAGAAGCTTCAACTCACCTTGTCTCATAATGTGGGTCTATGAAGCAGCACTGGAGAGGTGGCAAATTCAAAACTGACCAAAGCAAAGACCATTTCACACAAAGCACCATTAGTCTGTGGAACTCATTGCCACATAATATCATTAAAGCTGGGAGTTTAGCAGGATTATTAAAAGGATTGGCCCTTTATATGGCTAATAAGAATATTCAGAGGTTACAAGTCATAATTAATTAGAGAGGCTTGGAAGGGATCTAAACTCTCCTGCTGGAGGGGAAATACCAGCCCTTAACTCATAGGAAGCAATTTCCCACATGGAAAAATTATTGTGTAACTGCTACCATGGGCTTTCTTGTACCTTTTATTTTAAGCAGCTGGTAGGCGTATGGAACAGCTTCTGTATGAGGAGAGATTAATAAAACTGGGACTTTTCAGCTTGGAAAAGAAATGACTAAGGGAGAATATGATTGAGATCTATAAAATCATGACTGGTGTGGAGAAAGTAAATAAGGAAGTGTTATTTACTCCTTCTGATAACACAAGAACTAGGCATCACCAAGTGAAATTAATAGGCAGCAGGTTTAAAACAAACAAAAGGAAGTATTTCTTCACACAATGCACTCCTTGCCAGAGAATGTTGTGAAGGCCAAGACTATAACAGGGTTCAATAAAGAAATAGATAAATTCATGGAGGATAGATCCATCAATGGCTATTAGCCAGGATGGGCAGGGATGGTGTCCCTAGTCTCTGTTTGCCAGAAGCTGGGAATGGGCGACAGGGGGTGGATCACTCAATGATTGCCTGTTCTGTTCATTCCCTCTGGGGCACCTCACATTGGCCACTGTCGGTAGACAGGATACTGGGCTAGATGGACCTTTGGTCTGACCCAGTATGGCTGTTCTTATGTTCTTATGATACTGGTGGCCACTGTTTAGAGGCAAGACGCTGGACTAGAAGGACCCTGATCTGAATGGATATCCCTATGAGGAGCATTTCTGCTGCAGAGGACAAAAAGGGCACACAGGGATTCATTCCACCCTCCAGCCCTGCTGTCATTTGTTTCTGGGCAGCCCTCCCTCTGGCCCCTTTGGCCCAGTGCTATCTCCAAGACACTAGCTAAACAATTGCTCCAAGGCAGCATCCACTAGGGGATCAGTCATAGTCTAAGTGCAAATGTGTGAATCCTGTTAAAAAATAAGGGTTTTCATGGAACTAGAACCCAGCCTGGGCTGTCTTTCAGCTTTGTGGGGCTCCAAGCAACACCGAGGCTGGCAGAGGTGGGTGAAATTTGGCAGTCAGTTGCTCCATGGTGGTAGGGGTATGCCCACCTTAACAATTCGGATGGGCCTGAGCTGTGCGTTTCTGAGTCTAGGGAGAATCCCAAAACATCCACTGGTTTTACTTCTGCTTCAGACCTGCTCTGGTTCCCTGGGGGACTCACACTGAGCTCACTATAAAAAAAACAATGCTGAACCTCTGGAATGTCCCTGCCAAAGGAGGATAACCTGTAACCTTTGTCCAGAGTCCACCTCATCCAGAAATGAGTATGAGCCACCGCCTCCATTCTCTCTGTACACTCAGTTCTAGATCAAGGGACAAAGGTGACCAGTTCTTCCTGGAATGTAAAATGACTCTGCTCCTTTGATAGTAACATTGAAACCTGAGGGGGATCATTAATGGACAAGAGAGAGACAAAAATTTCCATTAGACACCTGCCTCTCTCAACTGACCACAGCGTGAAGGCTCATGTGATTTCAGTACCATTTTGCTGGCTATTCTTACACATGGAAGTAGTCCCATTGAAGTCATTTGGACTTAATCACAAGGTGGATTAAATGCTTTCGTGAATCAAGTCTGTAATTCGTAAATTTTGCCGTTGTTTTTCTGTGTGTGAATTTTCTGTGAGCAGGTTGCAACATTCTCCCTTGCATTCCCTGCTCAAAACTATTTGCAGTTTATTCCACAAATTTTGGTCAAAATTATTTGTAAGTGTTACATTCAAATAGCATGCTTCGAATTAGCCGTGATGGCAGAGGCTGGGCAGCTATAGTTTCTGCTCTCTGGCTGGATGATTTATGTAACTAGCTAGCAAACTGGCACCAACTGCCAGTTGCATGTTTGACTGTAATATACACATGCCGTGTTCTATGCTGTGTTGGGTCCCATTGTGATTCATGAGTTTTATAATCCAATTTACAAATACAATTTATTTTGTGGCAAATATTCCAAGAACGCGAGCTAAACATTCACCACACGTGGCTCTTGTAACTGAAAACTGATCTGTGAAGGTGGAGCCCTGTTTCTACAGAGCCCAAATGGGCTCTGCTCATGTGGCTCAGCTGACAGGATCAGGGCCTTGTCCGTCATTCTTTATTGACCCCATGGTGATAAACTGAAATGTGGTCTGTGTACTTGTCTCTGCAAACCACCTCTTACAGTTTATCCATTGCTAAATGATTGTAAACCTACCCTTTCATATGTTCAATGACTGTTTCTGCATAAATATAAAACTATTTCCTTGTTTTAATCCATGAGTTTAAAATCCAGGATTGCCCACTCCGAACGTTTGAACATCATGAGTCAGGCCCCAAAAAATCATGAGCCTGGTCCCCAAATCGGGGAGATTTTGTTAAAAAGACTTTATCGTGCCTCGTGGTCTGTCTTCTCCTTTCTGAACTCCCCCTGCCTGCCCTCAGTGTGTGACAGTGTCAGGGTTGCTGTCTCTCACACATGGACAATGAGGAACTGGAGTTGCTGCAGAACTCTCGCTAGAAAACCCAACTGAAATTGAAACTTTCAGTTTCTCTCCTAACCCAAAATCCCAATTAGCTAATGCTGTGCCCCCCCCCGCGCTGCACATCTACCTGTCCCCAGCCAATCAAGTATAGAAGCATCTGTCCAACCCCATGTCATTTCTGTGCCCTTCATCCCCACATCAATTAATTTTGTGTCTCTCCAACCCTCACATCTGCCCCACCCTACAGAGCCACATCAATTCTGTACCCCAACCCCACCTCTGCTCCTCCTGCAGCTGCAGGGTCTTTTCACCTCCCTCCCCTCCTGTGAAAATGGTACTGCTTCTCTCGCGGCCCCCTCCCCTCATCAAAAACTTATGTTGGCTCCTGAGGGGAGCAGGTGAACACTCTGTCCTGGAGCACGTGGGAAAGGCAGCCCGTCAGAGCTGCTGGGCAGGGTGGACAAGCATATGGCAAGACGAGCTCCAGCAGACGCCAAAATGCCCTCAGGAGGGTACACCAGGCCAGGCCACTCTTACAGTAAATTAGTTCATTTTAACCGTTAATGTTTTGACTTATTTTGCTCATTTAAAATGCTTTTGGCAGACATTTGCCAGTGTTGAAATGGAAGGTACTACTTCAATTTGAATTGTATTGCTGTCATATAACGAATACTGAACCTTATTGTTTCTGTAGATGTATAGGCAGTGTATATACATTCTGTGGATGCAGCCCACATAACACATAGACAGCTGCAAATGCAGCCCACAGTGGTGAATAGGTTGAGAACCACTGCTCTAGCATGTCACCTCGTGCCATGATCTAGGTCTCCAGCTGCCGAGGCCTGACCAGACTCAGGGCATGGCTGCCCCTTCCCCTTTCATGGTTGGTTTTCCCCCATCCAGGTGGTTCTCAGGACAGTGTATGCTGTTTCCACTTGTCTCAATATGATGTGAAATTAAGTTCAGCTATCCTTGAGAATACATCCTAACAATTAATAGCCCATGGTTCAGCTATCAGAGCAGAATTCTTAAGACCCTATAGACGACTGCTGTTACTGCTTTGACCTATACCTGAAACAAGGCATGTCCGTCATTGCTTGGGAAGCAGCAGCATTGACTGCCCTCTGCTGGATGTTCAGGCTCCACTCAACCAGGCTCCACTCAACAACCAGCAACAAATCTTGCTACCTCCTGATTTGAATCAGATTCAGAGCAATGACCTAGAGATGAAACTCCAAAACCCCATTACCGGGGCTGGGAGCCAGCCAGTCTCCCTGCTAGTCTCATATCGAGTGTTCGCTGTGCATGCACTTCCCTGACAATAGATAACAATCAGTTTCATTCTCAGAACTTCAACGATCCCGCCAAGGAAAGTGATCAACTGCAGCAATCTGCAACTGACCCATGGAGACTAAAATAAGAAACCATTTTCCTTTTACAGTACTCACGGGCCGACAACAGCCCAGGATGTATCTATATCTCCCTGTTGCTTTGACTCAACTAGGTCAACCGAACTCAGTAAATGAGTGAGGGTGAATCAAGTCCTTTCTTCATGGGGTTGGTGGTTGCTTTTGTTTAACCTGTAATGGTCGTCTTATCTGTTTGAGATTCCACCTGCCCTGGCTGGGGGGTGATTGCATATTCTGCTAATCTGAACTCTAGGAGCCATCCCAGCGATTTCTAAAGTACCCTGTCTCTGTGCTATCTAAGCCACCATCCAATCACTGATGATTTTCAAACTAGCCTGCTGGTTTTTTTTCCCATTTCCCAGACCTCATGCCCAAATCTCGCTCCCTGTTAGTGTTACATTTCCTCTGCTATTCTAAAACCATCACCTGTGCCCCAAGCTGCTGAGCAAAAATAAAAAACCAATCTGCCAATGTGCGGAGCAAAAACTGCCAGCCAATCAGATTGGAGCCAAAAGGCGAGCAGCACAACAGTGTGGCACTTCTTGGAAACTGGCACCCAGGATGACTGCCCTGCTTGCCCACCCCAGAATAAGCTCTGATGGCCAACTGTTGAATATCCCCTCCTTAACCTGTTCATTCTTGGATTTCTCTGCTGGGTGCCACTTAGTGCCCATTATGATGGTGGTTTATTGAAATTTAATTGGTCTAAGCCCACCAATTTCTTTCAGATTCATGCTCTTCCTGTAGCTTGTGGTGTCAAAATACCTTACAGTATTTAGTGTCTGGGGGAAAATAATCCCAGAAAAGTTCAGCTGCTAACATAGAAGACTCATCTGAGTACTGACGGGATATCATGCAGTCATGACACTACAGCCCTGCGATACCATCAGTACTGGTATGACTAGTTTAGAATATAAGATGGAAAAAGAAAATACATCAGCCAGAAACACCCCACCCCTCTGTTATTTTTTAGATAATTTGGGTGTCCTGGATGTACAAAGAGTTTGTCATGAATGGAGTGAAATGGTAATGACTCCCCCATATGGCTGGAAAGGTTGTTAGTAGGAATAATTCCATATCTTTCCTTGTCATGTATTTTTAACACCCTTCTCCTTTTGTCCGACCACCTTTGTTGGCAGTATGGTTTGGAAAGTTTCTTCTACCCTTTCCACCACTTCCAGGACCCCTAGTTATCATTTTTGGACACGTGTATTTTTGGTACCATCGGACAATTTGAAAAAACAAACAAGACTTATTTTAAATGTTATTTAGTTCATCCTTACTGAAGGTATTAAAGCTAAATGAATAAATACAGATTTCATGCCTTTTGCTCATTTTAAGGAGAAAATATGCTTTTTATACCATTAGTAAATGGTTGTACAAAGTCTTAATGACACAGGAATAAAGAAGAATTGCAAATACCTATAATATAATATATATATATATATATATATGCATGCATTTTCTTAATTTTTAGAACAAAAATTTTAGGCAGTTAATACAATGCCAAATAAAGTTGGTTAAACAATGGCGCAAAGGCTGCAAAGCATTAGCGAGCGAGAGAGAAAATATAACTTTAGATTTAGTTACATTGTACAAGAAACAATTGTTCTCTAGCCATCTTTCAGAGATGAACAAGAATGTTTTCAGAAAGCAGTGAGATGAGAAAAATATCTCCAGTTGATTTCCTTTAAGTTAGGTTGAGTGTATGTCTTGTATGAAAACAGGCAGGGGCCGGAGGGAGGGCTGCCCAGAAACAAATGACATTCTGTGTTTTTTAAAATTTTCTTCGACATCTCTGAAAGGTGGCTGTAGAACAACTGTACATTATAACTAACTCTGTGGTTATATTTTCTCTCTCTGCAAATACTTTGCAGCCTTCAGGCAATAGCTTAATAAACCTCATTTATAATGGTCTGGTAATAGTTTTTCTAAAAATGAAGAAAATGCATGATTTGCCCTTCTCCTTTATTCCTCTGTTACTAAGACTTAATACAAATTTTTAATCAATGTTAGAATTGTACTAACTGAATAAAAATTATATTTCCCTCTTAAAATTGGGAAAAGGCATGAAATCTATAGTTATTCATGTAGTCTGAAAGCTTTCAGGAGCGATAAACTATGCAACTTTTCTTTTAAATCTCATTTTTTTTCCTTCAAAGTCGCTGACAGCACCAAAAATGCACGTCCAAAAAGATAGCTGGGGTCCTGAAAGGAGCGTAGAGAGTTAACGGGTTTTGAAACACATATGGCCAACTCACTGGACAAAACCAGGGTGCGACAAAAGGAGGGGACATGCAGCCCTGTGAAAAACACATGATGAGAAAAGGTATAGAGTTATTACTACTGTGGTTAACCCTCGATTTGCAAAGCATCTCAGATTTGGCCTGAAATCCTGACCCGCTAAAGTCAATGGGAGTTTTGCAATTTACCTCAGGGGGTCCAGGATTTCACACAGAGATTTCAAGGCCAGAAAGCAGCATTACAATCATCTAATGTAACTCCCTGCATAATGCAGGTCAGGAATTTCCCCCAGTGCTTGCTGCATCAAGCCCATAACTTCTGGCTTGAGACACACAAGCCTCAAAATGTCAAGAGATGCAAATCCACCACATCGCTACGTAAATTATTCCAGTGTTTCCTTACCCTCACAGTTAGGAACATAGGATTTTCCATGCTGGATCAGATCCAAGGTCCATCTACTCCAGTCTCCTGTCTCTGACAGTGGCCAGCCCCAGATGATTCAGAGAAGGTCTGAGAACCCTGTGGTAGCAGATGGGGGTTCATCTGACCCCCACATTAGGTCTCACCTTGGTAATTAGAGGTTGGCCATGAAATAGGAGATTTAATATTCCTTCCCAAATGTCTTTTATCATTAATTAGAACTCTGGATCATCTTGATAGCCATGTAACAATCCAATCGTTTTTTGAATCTTGCTAATTTATTGGATTGATCTTAATCTCTTTTTAAGATTTTAATGATCCCTGTATGAGTAACAAACAGGCAAGAACCATGCTATCTCTGCCATCTTCATACCAAAGCCAGTGCTCCAGACATTACCCCAATGTGTCGGGTTGTGCAGCTAATACATAAAAAGAAGAGACCAAATGCATACTTTATGCACTGATCAGGAATAAGCTTTGCAGAGGGTACCAAATGAGGAGGAGATGCTAATACCAGGAGGACAGAGAAATAATGCAAAAGGAGCTGTCGAGATCAGAAACTTAGATCAAAAATAACAACATGAGACTGAGCTGAAGGAATGCAAGCTAGTATATCAGTGGGTGACTCAAACCAGGGATAGTCAATGGGAGAGAGAAACTATGAAACCTAGTCATCAGTATTGCTGCAGCAGAGGTGGATGTGATAATGGGGAAGCAAATTAGGCATGAGTTTGTAATCCAATGTGGCCCCAATTCAGCAAGGTAATTAAACCTAAATTTTAAGTGCATGAGCAGTTTCACTGTCAACAGGGCTACTCTCACATGTAAGTACCTTGCTGACTTGGGGCTCAGACAAGCAAAAGAGGCTAGTGCAGTTTTGGGCTGTTACCCAGACGCTATACATGATGTGATAAAAACAGAGAATTTTTTACTCTTAAATAGCCCCAAAGTCACCCAATAGACCAGGCTAGGAATAGAACCAGTGTCCTGCATGACAGTTTAGTGCTCTATCCACACTACCTCCCTCTAAGGACAACACCTTTCTTGGCACCTCGTTAAAAAATTAAATAGGTATCGTTAGCAAAGAGGCCTAAGAGTCTATGAATATTTGAAACTAATAAATATGAAGAAAAGGGAGGAATTTATCTGGGGGGAGATGAGGAGTTAATGCTAGAAGTGATGGGATCACACCTGGAGAGGCTGCTCATCAAGAACTCTCTGAGACCTAGTTGCATTGGGTTGTTAGCTGCCACAAATTGTGAGAAAGCTAGGAAATCCCCTGGTATGGGCTCGACAAAATTAGAACATGGACTGTAGGGAGTAACTGCTGGGGGCGGGAGGGGATCCTACCAGATCTTCCCTAGCTCTAACAGCAACAATTTCATGTCTCAAACAGATGCAATTTTTCAACTCATTCTATTATGTGTACAAGGCCCTTGAGCCTCTCCCTGCTTTCTCTGCCCAGGGGTTAAGCCTAAAGATTAGAGACTTATGGTTGCCAACTCTGACTGAAGCTATTCTGGGAGATTTCTTTCCCCAACATGACGTAATGTCCTTTTCTTAAAATATCCTATTAAAATCTCCTGGATTGCTTTCAATAGTCACCGGGAGATCAATGCTGATTCCGGGAGACTCCAGGCCAGTCCTGGAGAGTTGGAAACCCTATAGAGACTAGATACTGGTGTCTAGTTCATTTGCGTCCAGCTGGATGACACTGGGCTTGCTTCCTTTGGGGGACATTTTTTGGAGTCTATGGAGGCTTACAGCCTTTTGGAGAGCTAATGAGGGTCTCCATTGGAAATGATGGGCAGTGCATTCAGGGGCTGGGCCTGTTTGGCTGCTGGTTTTAAAAAAGAATTGTGTTACGGTAGATAGGGCACAGTTTATTTCTCCCCATTTCCATCTCAGTTTGCGTTCCCTGGTACCTCCGGGGGAGCTGAAGGGGAACTAGCTTTGCATGGTCGCCTATTTCTGAGGTGTCGCATTGGATTCAGGACAATGGGCCACATGCACCAATGTGGGGGCAGGAAGGTATAAATTACGCTGCTCTGTGGCAGCTAATTCCCCAACATGCTTTGCCCTGAGAGAGGGCAGAGGTGGGGCAGCTCCTATAGGGGTTTCACTCTAGGAGAGACGAGTTTATGGCCAGGATCTGCATCACGAGAGACTGCACTGATACAGCATTGACCTGGCCGTGCCCTCTTCCCACCTGCTTGTTGGGCTACACCTGCTGAGCCACTTGACACCACCAAGAGCCTGGGCAGAAGTCAGCACAACCTGAGGCTAGCTGCCAAACAAAGGGGCAACAGTCCCAGGGGCCTGCCCTGGCTGGGGAAAACCAGTCTGATGCAGAGGGAAAACTTCATATATAGGCCCTGGGAAAAAGGCCATTGAGCAATGTGGTAATTTGGTCCAGATGCACACCGGAAGGGAGATGAGCTTTGAAACAAGGGCATTTCACAGAGAGTGGGGGGGGGGCAGGGCAAATCCCATTGTAGAAAGAAAACAGAGATGAGGCTGGGTCTAAAAAAAGACGCCCCAGCTTCCTAAAAGAATGTAAGGGCATAGAGTTTAAGGCCAGAGGAGACCACCAGATGAGATCCGCTAGACTGACCCACAGGCCACCAGCACCACCCAGCCCCAGCACACTAAACCCAACAACCGAACTTAGATTGAAGGATTACAGCCCACAGGAGACTGGACTATTGTGTGTCCCAGGCGGAGAACAGGAGGGACTGAGGTGCGCCAGTGCTTGAGGCCCTCGCAATGGCAGGGAAATGAGGAAGTGAGATAGACCCAGATAATCTTGGTAAGTGACACGCACCCACACTCAGCCGAGGAAGGCAAAAAAACCCCAAGATCACAGCCAGTCAGACCTGGGGGAAATTCCTTCCTGACCCCACACGTGGTGAGCAGTTAGAACCTGAGCTTGTGAGCAAGAACCAGCCAGCCAAGCACCCAAGAGAAAGGATGCTCAGTGTCACCTCACAGCCTGGCCCTCCCTGTCCAATGTCCCATCTCCAGCCGTGGCCATCCTTGTGAGGAAGCTGGGTCAGTTCCCTTCCTGTAACACAAGGGGTCATGCCATCTATCTTAGCTTGTAGTGCCATGTACAATTACTCCAAGTACATGTGCAGGCTGTTTGGCATTATATCACCTGAAGCTGCACCTGTATGGTAATAAGCAGCTGGCACAGGTGGTGTATTGCACTCAGGTCCCATCTAAGCGTGGGAGAATTGTGGAATTCCATCCCCAGCTCAATGAGGGCATGAGAAGGGGCTCTCAGAGAGATGAGCAGGGCCGCCCAGAGGGGGGGGGCAAGAGGGGCAATTTGCCCCAGGCCCCGAGCCCCACAGGGGCCTCCACGAAAGTTTTTCGGGGCCCCTGGAGCGGGGTCCCTCACTCGCTCCGGGGGGCCCGGCAAACTCTTGCGGGGCCGGGCGCAGGAGCTTCTTCGCTCCCGGTCTTCGCCGGCGGGGGGGGGGGTCCTTCCGCCCCAGAGGGGACGGCCCCCCCGCCGGCGAATTACCACCGAAGACGGAGCGGGACCCGCCGCCGAAGTTCAGCTCGGTCTTCGGAGGTAATTCGGCGGCGGGGGGCCCTTCCGTTCCGGGACCCGCCGCCGAAGTGCCCCGAAGACCCGCGGCGGGGACCCCCCCGCCGCCGAATTACCGCCAAAGACCGGGCTGCGCTTCGGTGGCGGGTCCCGCTCCGGCGGTAATTGGGCGGCGGGGGGGCCCCCGCCGCGGGTCTTCGGGCACTTCGGCGGCGGGTCCCGGAACGGAAGGGCCCCCCGCCGCCGAAGACCCCGGGCCCCCGGAATCCTCTGGGCGGCCCTGGAGATGAGGTGCATACAGAAAGGGGCCAGAGATGCAAACAGCCTCATAACTGTGACATGTATGATGTGGTTACTATTGGTTAAATATATTACCATTTATTCTGCTTATGCAACAATAGTTCCAGTTAAAAACAAAGGCCAAGATTTTCCAAACTGGGTACCTAAAGTCAGGTGCCTAAAAATCCTAATCCAGTTTTGAAAATCTCATTTTAAATCCGTATTTAGGCAGCTAAATAACCAGCCAGATTTTCAAAAGCACTGGGCACCAGCAGCTCCCCCTGATGTTATTTCTAAGGGGGAGGCAGTTGGATGCTGAATTGTCAGGCTTGCCACTAGCACTCGCAGAGTGTCTAGGTTCTCCGCTTATCAAAACCTTGTGCAAAGCTCTGTGCTGACTGAAAAGTGAGCATGCCAGCCGGTAGGGTGTGTGGTCATGTGTCCATTACATTACCCTGAGCCCCTTCCACCCCGTTGGCAGGATGTAGGCAGTTTCATTAGGACTGTAGCAGGAAGCCAGCCATAATGGGGCTGGGAAAGATTTTAGGCAGAAGTTCTACAGTGAATCAGAGAGAGAGAGAAGTGTTAGGTATATCCATGCTCTACTTTGACTCATAGAGTTCCTTGTTCAGGGTTGGAAGAAAGTGACTAATTCTTTGCATTGGTCCCCAGTGATTCCTGTTCTGGGGTGCCCCATTGAGAAAGAGAGTGTTAATAACAATCATGAGTTTTCTGCAAAAAGAATTCAGATTGTCCAATGCGCTCAAATGAGCGAAAGTTTCTTGGGCCTGGCACAGAGGGGCACTTTGTTAAGACAATATTTATTTAATAAAATTAACGGTGAAAAGCTATTAATTACGGCTGGGATTACCAAAGGAACTGAAGGGATTCAGACACCCGACTCCCTTTGACTTTCCAAACGCTCCGAGGCCCTTTTGAAAATCCCCTCCTGTATCAGGCCTATAGATTGCTATGATTTATTATTTGCCGTAGCAGCCTGAGACTGCAGCTCCATTGTGAGGGGCACTGTATATCCATAGAACACGAAGACAGCCCCTTCCCTAAAGACCTTCTTTCTCTAGTTGTAGGAGTCACCCAAGCCACATGTTCTTCAGTGCTTCTGCCTCGAACCTTCCCCAGCCCAGTCCTGCCTGGCTTCCGTCTAGAGGTTTAAAGAACCGGGTCAGGATTTTCCAAAGTGACCAGTGATTCTGGGTTCCCAACCTGAGACACCTTAGAGGGGCCTGATTTGGAGGAAGTGCTGAGCACTGGCCCTCCAAAAACTAGGCCTCATTAAGGAGTCTCAAATTAGACACCTTAAATCCAAAGCACCCCAAATCACTAGCCCCTTTGGAAAGTCTTGGCCACCGTACATATATTCCCTTAACTAGAAATGCCATACTCATGATCACTCTTTGACTTCCTGCTGTAATGCTTTCGGGAATAAAAACATCAAAGGTTTCTTTGGAAGCAAGCAGAAGTGATCAATGTTTCAGTGGGGATGTATTCAGATCATGAATCACAACAGGAAAATACTTGATTATCAGCCAAGCAGGGGTACAGGGAGTTTGCCTATTCCCTTAACAGGGCAGAAGATAGCTATTTATGTTGCTTTATACAGGATGGCCCTGATCTTGCGTGGGGATCCACAAACACAGACTCTACTCCTGGGTGATGTACCATTGACTTGAGTTTTGGCTGCATAAGGACTCCATAGGAACCTTTATTGATGCTCAACCTGACTAGTTAAATACTTTACCCTGAATGCTAATGTGACATGTGAAATTATGGTGGCTTATTTTCCTGGAGAAGTCTATATATAAGTATATGGCTACACCCTCGCTGACTGCATTGGTAACCAGGCACTTTGTTGGCACCCATATAGATGTTCCAGTCACTTGAATATACAGGTGGGGGGAACAGTTGATTTTTTTTCTTATTATTTTTTTTTGGTTTGTTGGCAGTTCTGAAACAAATTGAGGGGAAAAATTGGTTTGGGTGAAGCCAAATCCAAAAAATGTTACACACTTTGGCATGACTTAAATGGGTGAGGGGTGGCAGGAGTCTCTCCCTTATAACCTTAGCCCAGTGGTTAGAGCATACAGCTGGGATGTGGGAGAGTGAGATTTGATTCCTCTCTCTGACGGGTGGGAAGAAGGGATTTGAAGGCCACTTCACTGTCAGAACTGGCTCTAACTTTTTTGCCACCCCAAGCAAAAAAAAAAGCGCCATCCTGCCATAACACTCCCCTTTGCGAGCGCCGTGATGCCAAACTCCCCACCCCAGCGCCACGCCGCAGAACCCCCCGCCCCCCCGAGCACCATGCCACCGAAGCCTCCAGCCCCCCTAGTGCCACGCCGCCCAACCCCCCGCCCCCGAGCACCGCACCGCCCAAGCCCCCCCCACCCCCACCGAGCGCCTCGCCACTGAAACACACACCCCCTCCGTGCGCTGCCCAGCCGAAACAAAAACAAACAAACAAAACAAACCCTCCAGTGCTGCCCCGCCAAACCAAAACAAAAAAACAAAAACAAAAAACCCTGAGCGCCGCCCCGCCTCAAGGTGCTGCCCCAAGCACGTGCTTGGTCGGCTGGTGCCTGGAGCCAGCCCTGTTCACTCTAGCATTCCCAGCATCCTCACAACACTCTGGGGAGGCAAGGAGATGTTGTTATTCCCTCTTGGCAGATGGGGAACTAACAGAGAAAAAACCAAGGGCCAGGCACCTAGTTTCCATTGAAGTCAATGTGAGTTAGGTGCCTAAATACCTCTGAAGATCTGGGCCTACGTGACTAGTTCAGGGCTGCACAAGCAGTTTGTTGCACAGCTAGGAAATTAACCCAGACTTCCTGAGTCCTGAATCACAAAGCCATGCTTCTTCCTCCCTTACAGAAATATGTTTGTGGTGGGGGCTGGAGTGAGGGCAGGGATTCCTGTGCTATGTAACTTATGCCACATGATGCATATGCACTTTCACTGGGGAACATTGTTTGCTGTAGCCATGTCTATATGGTGTATGACCTTGGAGTGAACAACAAGATAGAATCTGCATAAATGCCATGACAACATGTGGCACAAACAACTATCTCTGTTCTTTGGGGATTTTACACGATTTCCTTCTGTTTTCCACGAAAGCAGGCATTATGGGAACCAACATAAGATTTGTTAAAGGGAGGTGAAACACACTGGCAGTGTTTGGAGCTGGATTACATGGAGGACAGGGCTCAGAGTTTGGGGTTCAGTATGGGCTAGGGTTCCATTCTGGATTCAGTGAGACTGAAATCTCATAATCTAGTTTCATTGACTTCCACCCGAAATTGAGTAAATCTCACCAGACCAACTGTTCTTGAGAGGTTTAACCCACCATGGAACACATCTGACCCAGGTCTGGAAAAAGAGCCTGTTCTGCTTTTTGGATCACCCCTGGAACCTAAACGATAAGTGGGTAGAATTCAGAGCTGGGGATTCCACTCTGAACTCACCCTAACCCTCCAAAAATTGAGAAAGGGGACAGTCAGATTGGAAGTTCCACCTCCAGGTTAGGTCTATCTCTAATTAGGATCTGACTGATAAAATATGCCATGTTCATCACAATTACAGTCTGTTATGGGGTGAACCCCCAGCATGGGTGAGAAAGGATTACAGGCCAGTTTGGCACATTCACTCCATCTGGGCGGTAATTAGATTATCACTTGTCAATCAAGGAGGGCAGGACTAAAGAAGGATCAGGTAATAACTCAGACACCTGGGCTTTATTAATAGGATTCAGAAGTACTTCCATCTGGGGGAGAAGTCGCAAGGAGCAGCTAGGCTGGCTGGCTGAGGTTGGGCAGAACAGTGCATGAGAGCAGAGCTGTAGAAAGGCAGCGGAACCCCAGGAAAGCATTGAGCGCAGGGCCTAGAGGATAGTTTGGTTCTCTGGGACTTTGCATGACACTTAGACATTTTCTTGTTACCCTGGAAGGGGTCTGAAGTAGCTCCTTCTCAGCTAGAGGCCTGAGTGGTGCACAAAGACAGATGGCCTGAAGGGGGAGCTGTAGATGAAAAGCCCTGCAACCTCACGCCCAGACACAAGGGGGTGCTCTCAAGGGTGCAGCCCCACCACTGCAGAGTCCAAATGCAAAGATGACTTACGTATACATCTATTAAGAACTGGATTTCATGAGAGCATCAAGAACAGTGAAAGTGACCTGTATGCAGTTTAGGAAGATACATCATTTATATCAGCCCCATGTGAGATGTCTAGTTCCTCTGTTGAGCTATTCTGCTGTCCGATGCTTGAATGCTACAGTTAGTCACTGAATGTAGTTCGCATTCAAGCTGGTAGGGAATTTTTTTACTAACCACGTCAATATGTCAAAATCCTGACTGTTCACATAACAGGTTTGGTTGCAATGAATCTCCCAACCCAAAACAGTTTGGGGTGGGGGGGGAGTTTAGAATTTCTTCAGGATTTGTTTTGGGATTTTCAAAATGAAAAATGACAATACAAAATGATAGACTTGTAGGACTGGAAGGAACCTCGAGGGGTCATCTAGTCCAGTCACCTTCACTTATGGTAAACAAAATTACTTTGTTTTAAAAATGTAAGTGAATTAGACTGAAAAGCAAAATTGAAAGTTTCAAAATTATTGAACCAAAGCATTTCAATTGACCTAACACAAAAAAAATTGTTTTGTGAAAATCTGACCTTTTGTCCCAGTTTGGGACAGTAAATATATATTCAAAAACATTTCCTCCCCAGTTCTACTCTGCGTGCTGAGGTCAACTGAAGGGGGCCTGAGTTGAAAAGAGTTTGTGTGACAGGGAACTAGGGACAGGAACAGAAGCTCTGAAGGGAAAATCCCTAGGCACAGTAAGACAAAAATAACGTTTGCTCTGAGATGTCAGCTGTGTTACTATTTCACTTAACAATCAAGGCAAACCCCTGAGGGGGAGGGGTTGGATATGTCCCGTGTGTTTATATGCTATAGCATGTTGGGACCTGCCTGCTTATAGATCCATACACTATGGCCAAGTTTTGTTGTCAGTCTCACTGGCATACAGCTTGAATGTCTTTACATCTTGCATGTAGCTGTGAGGCTGGCAGTACCTTTCTGTGGTGGGGTGATGATTCACCGGTGCGGTGCCTCCTGCTAGTTATCCCAGGAATTTGCTCTCCCAGTCCAGAGCTCCCTCTGCAGGCCAGTGTCTCACCTGCCACTGGCCCCCCGTGTCCCTCCCAGACCCCTGTGCCCTTTCTCTCAGGGTTCTGCCCGCTGCAGTACCCCCACAGTTTCTGGGTCTCCCCACCCAGGGGAGCCCCCAACCTCCTATCCCCACCTTGCCTCAGTGACTACTGCCAGTCATCAACTAGCCCCTGCTCCCCAGGGCACTCTGCAGTCTATAAACCACTCATCATCGGCAAGGGGGGTTGGACCAGCTAACCTTGGCCTATTCCTAGGCCACCCCTCTGAAGCCCTAATACCTTTTTGTGTGCCCTTAACTTGGCCTGCAGCCTGGGGCTTTGCTAGGCTAGAGCTCCCTTTGCCCTTCCCCAGCAGTGCTCCAACTTAGGTACCCTCCTCAGCTTCCCAGGCAACCAGGTCCTTCTCTCTCAGACAGCTAGAGAGAGTCTGTCTTTAGCTCCTGGCCCACTGCGCTCTTATAAGGGCCAGCTGGGCCCTGATTGAATTGGCCACTGCTGTGGCTGCTTCCTTAATCAGCCCAGCTTTTCCAGTTGCAGCCCTCTCTAGGGCTGCTTTTAACCCCTATTTACTGGGGTGGGGCAGCTGCCCCACCACACTTCCCCAGACCTGAAGAAGCGCTCTATGTGGCTTGAAAGCTTGTCTCTCTCACCAACAGAAGTTGATCCAATAAAAGATATTAGGTCAGACTAGATGATCATAATGGTCCCTTCTGACCTTAAAGTCTATGAGTCTATATTCCCTCTCACACCTTGTCTCCCTAATATCCTGGGACCAACACAGCTATAACAACACTGCATACGTGTCTTTCCTGAAGTCAGTGGATTGGTGGAACTAAGAACACAATCTATCCCAGTGGCGTAGCCAGGTTCTAACATCAGGGTGCGTGAACACATAAAAAAGGCACCACACAACATATCAAATTACTAATTACATCCACTCCCTCCCACTTCCTGCCCCCCTCAGAACCCCCAACAGCCCCCTGCTCCTTGTCCCCTAACTGCCACCCAGGACCCCACCCCCTACCTAAGCCTACCTGCCCCTTGTCCCCTGACTGCCCCCTCCTGAGACCCCCCCTACTGCCCCCCCAGGACCCTACCTCCTATCTGTCCCTACCCCGACCCTCATCCACACTCCTGCCCCCAGACAGAATGCCAGGACTCCCACGCCTATCCCACCACTCCCCGCCCCCTGACAGGACCCCCAATATACACCAAGACACACCCCATAATCCAAAGTGTGGGGGCGGGGGCGAGGGACCACGCAGAGCTCCTGCCATTGAGGGTACATGGGTAGCTGTTTCTGCCCTTGCACCTGGCTTTAGTGTTTAGCCAGAAGCCTTTGGGAGCAGGCAGAGGGATACTGCTATCAAAGGGAGTGCTTGCTTTTTAGAGTCTGATCCAAACAGACCTAGCAGAGAACGCAACAATAGCGCTGCCTCTACCATCCCAGCACAGAGCCCATAAACAAGAGAGGCAGAGACGTACTTAATACAGTGCATGGGGTGGGGAGGGAGTACAGACAAAGGGACGAGGCATGGAGAAAAACCGCAGAGACGGAGAGAAGGAGAAAGGGAGGAAGAAGGAGAAGCCAGGAGGCTATGTCTCTGGAGGGAAGGCCCGGGGGAGGGGCGTTCGGATGCAGCATGTTAATGAGACCCTTGCAAACACAAGGGAAAGAAGCAGGGAAGGGATTGCAGAGGACAAGCGGGGCTACTCACTCAGTCTCCCCTGTGGGGCCCTGTGGGATTGGGTAGCAGGGCCCAGGAAATGAAAATCTCTTAACCACACAGAATTGTTAACTGCTCCCAAATCCTTTGCCATGGCTGCAAGCTTAGAAGAGCTTAAGCTGTGAGATGCATGATCCTCCTCAATAAATCTCTCTTGTGCGGTGCCTCAAGCAGGTTTTCAGTGTATGACCCAGACAAAAAGCCCAGCAGAGAAAGCTTGCAACTTTCCCAGCTCTTTCAGCAATGTTTGGGGCCTTTAAATCACTCCGGCTGCATCTTCCAAATGAAATGCATTAATAATACAGCTCAGGCAAGCAGGCTGGGTGCTGAGCAGGCTGCCTGGGCTATCTGATAGTACGTCACACTGAAGGCTGGCTTTTATATGCTTGTGTTTTGCTGTTGGGAGGATGTCTGGGCATCTTTCCATCTCCAACCCCCAACCCATCTAACCCCCCCTTGCTCCCTGACTGCCCCAGCCCCTCTCCCCACCTCCAGAAAGTCCCCCTCCCCGAACCATCCAACCCTCCCCCTGCTCCCTGACTGGCCCCCGGGACTCCCCTTACTACCACGCAGCTCAAGCCACTGGCTGCCTCTGGAGCCAAAGTTAAACATGCTGCCAGCACACAACCCCTCCCCCACAGTGTGCTGAGGCAGCGGGGGGGGGGGGCGGGGGGCGGGACAGGGACAGGGAGGGGTCTGGCTGCTGGAGGCCCAATGGGAGCCTCTCAATCAGGCCCAGGCAGCCAATCAGCAGTGCTGCACTCTGCATGGGGGGGAAGGGAACGGGGGAAAATCCTGGACCTTTCTACTTTATTACAAATTCCTACTAAGGCGCCACTTTTGGAGAATGTGCTCAGTGGAGGAGCGGCCGCTCCCCCTGCTCCCCCCCTAGCTACGCTCCTCCCTCAAGGTTTTGACATCAATCCTGTATTCCTGCAGCAAGGGTGATATTTGCACAATCACCCAGCCATGGTTTGTCCTTTGGAGGAAAGTACTAGGGGCAATGGTGAATACTCTTATGTTGACAGATCTTAATGGCTGTCATCGGCGGTGGTCTTAGACCTCAAGACAATCACAGACCCCATTACAGCCAATGGGTGTCAAACATTCTCTTCCAGGCTCAAGAGAAGGAGCAATCTGTTTCTTTAACAAAGGGAGATGCTGCATGCAAGTGAAGTTGAACAAGTAGAACTTTATTAAATCCTGTGGACTGCTCTGTCCCTGTGCCTGAGTTGTTTCCAGCCTGACTCCTCTTTTCCCCATTTCCTTGGTGTTCTCTCAATAACAGTCCCAGGGAACATGGACTCTCTGGCTTCAATTCTGTTGATCATGATATGCAATCAAGCCCTTTCATGTAATAAAAACAGCTGCAGATAATGGTGATGACTACCCAAGGCAATAGGCTGCCTGGCAGGCCAGAGCTAACCCAGGTAGACTAACAGGGGTTACCCTGGCCTGCAAGTGCAGGGGCTTGGATGTTGGGTGCAGCACGTGTGTTTGAGAGGGAAAGACAGCAGAAGGAATTGTGAGTGTGACCCTGAGAGGATGCCAAGGGACAGGGCTCCTTGAGCACAGGGCTCCCTCGAGTGGGATTTCTGAGCACTCCACTGAGTTCTGGGACACAGGACTTTGTGGACAGGCTTTGTAAACAAACAAAATTACACCAAGAACAGACCTAACTCCTATCACTGATTTCCCCTCTTGAGAGAAACAATCCTGCAAGGCCCCAGATACTGGCTAACTGTTTGGGCCAAAGCAGCAATAGTATTATTGGGAATACAGTTTCAGAAGAGGCCAGAACCATGGCCAAATGTAACCTCTATGACTCCAGAGGCCGCAGTGCAGCAACTCCAGACTAATACCAATGCACATGTGAAAACAAAACAATATTCTGTCCCGTGGCCCAGTTGCCATCAACAGAAACTCTTGACTTACCGTCATCATTCCTCTGTCAAACAATCATTTGGATGATGCTTTGGAGAACAAACATGATGCGGACAGATCAACACAAGATGTGATTTCGGTAATAGAACTTGCCTTGATTTTAATAATAAAAATTAAAAGATTTGCTGGGTGCCAACAAGAATTCTTTACAAACCAATCATTTCTGGAAAGGCATCAGATCTGACTCTCAGTCTCCATAGAAAGCGGGACTATTTAGTTAAAAGGGACCCTATTATGTGACGACTCGTCAAATTAGAGACAAATTTTCAAGTGCAGCCCTGCTCTGAAAAGTGACTCATCATGGGGTTCTGCACTATTGCTTCGCAGGTACTACCATAGCAAGGTTCCCAGTTTTCAGCTAAAACGGTGGTGTGGTTTTCCTTAGTGCCTGCCTGGCGTCTGAGAGCCAAGCCAGGTTCTTTCTTCTCAGGCATCATCACCAGGGTAAAGATCCTGCAGTCCCCACTAGGCATCTGTGCAACCTAGTGGTCTTCTCATTATGTCCCCAGTGACATGGGTGAAGCCACATTACTTTGAAGGGGCTAGGGTGAGAATTGTAACTGAGTGATTGTGGGGTTGTAACAGATGTAACTGTTTGGAATGTGGATGACATGCAAGAAAGAATAGAACCCAGCTTGCTTACTTTGCTCTGCTGGCTCTTCCAGGCTAAATGGTGTAAATGTACTGTAGGCACTAAAGTGAGCTGATGTGACTCCTGTGAACAAAGAATCTACTGAGTCTGAAGGTGCCATTTTTCTATAGTCATTCGTCAAAGCAGAGCCATACTTGAAGCAGGGCCATATCTAGGGGGTGCTTTGTAATTCAGATCTGCATTTTGTACCAGAAACACCCCACAGCAGCTGTCCCAAGCAAACATGACAAAACCACATTTTGACAGGAAGAATCCCTTTCAAAGGCCTTTTTATACTGGACGAAAGCAATGCACAGTGGGAGTTTGTATTCCCTCGCTCTTTCTAGGAGCTGGCTAAGGGTAAATATATGGTCGATCGTGCTGAAATTTCTTCGAAACACTGCTTGCTCTCTCGGCTATTGTTCATCTGCGAAAGTCGGTTCATTATCACCTTTGTAAAGAGTTTATAGATATGAGAGAGCAGGAATATAGGGCAATAGTTCTTAAGATTTTCTCAATCCTCCTTCTTGTACAGCAAGATGATATTCAACTCCTTCCAGCTGGATGGTATTTTTCCTTCTTCGAGATATCAACTGAATCTTAAAGCGAGGGCCCTTCAAAGTTTTTCGCTTCATGCAGAAATAATTTCTGACGTTATTCCATCTTTGTCTGGGGCTTTTTCCTTCTTCATCTGGTGTAGCGAGCTTCGGACTTCGCTGACTATTATTGGGGGGACGTGTTCTTCTGACTCTTGGAGCATTGGGAGAGGGACGTTGATTCTTGATTTGAACAGTTCTGTATA
Source organism: Mauremys mutica (assembly GCF_020497125.1). Classification (NCBI taxonomy): domain Eukaryota; kingdom Metazoa; phylum Chordata; order Testudines; family Geoemydidae; genus Mauremys; species Mauremys mutica. Next base: position 65,994,529 of record NC_059079.1, read on the forward strand.
GAAGTCCTTGCAGACCTCCTCCATCCCTGCTCTGTGAATTACTGTCTCTCCATCCTTGTTCTTCAATGCTGTTATACTCAATCTATACTGCCCAATTCCCGCTTGCATGTCCTGAGGCTCTTGCATGATTCAGCTGTTTTAAGGAGCTTTTCTTTCCGGAAGTTCTCAAAGTCATCCTTCAGTTTTTGCCGTATAAGCTTGCACAGAATGGAGTACTCAAGGTTGTTATCCGAGCTCCTTTTCATATTTCTCCGCTTCTCTAACAAGCTTTTCATTTCATTCGAGATTCTTCCCTTTGCCGTCTTCATCTTTTCAATTTCAGCTGCTTTTATGCAACATCTCAGCTTGTCAGCAAAGATACTATAGTCCTCGTCACACTTTTCTGTCTGGCTCCAATCAAACCCAGAAATCGCTTTCTTCATATTTGCTTCATCGAATGTCTTCGGGCGCTGTTTCCTGTTTGCCATCTGTAAAGCTTTAGTTTCCACTACTTCGTCAAAAATCAACTTCACTCTAAGCAGGCGATGGTCACTGCTGGTGTTGAAGGGCTGCACCACAGAAACGTCTTGAACGATGCACCTTTTATTGACTAAAAAATAGTCAATTTCATTCTGACTCTTCGCGTTTGGCACAATCCACGTCCACCTTTTTGCAATCGTCTTTTTGTACCAGGTGTTTGCCACGTACAGTTCTTTCATTTCTGCCATCGTTACCAGCCTGTCTCCTCTTTCATTTCTTTTGCCGCTGTCATATCTCCCTATGAACTTTTACCAGCTTTCCCTCGCCCGACCTTAGCATTGAAATCTCCCATCATAACAGTATAAGTGGACTTTTGCGTGAGGGCACTTTCGAGCTCTTGGTAGAATTCTTCCACTTCTTCATCCTCACTTGCACTTGTGGGAGCGTAGGCCTGGATGACCTTGAGGATAGCTTTTGACTCCATCTAAGATGCAGCACACCAATACGTGATGATATTAGCTGGCATGATATGACTTTTGAAACCCAATCCTTACTGACGATTAATTCAATTCCTCCAATGTTTCTAGTGCCATCTCCCTTTCCGAGCCTCACAGTGCTTCTATCCTTCCAGTTGACTTCCAACTCCTTCTTTGTCGGGTTTCACAGATACCGAGGATATTGCATCTTATCCTTTTCTTCTCCTCCATCAGATGGTTTAACATTTCCTTTCTCGCCAGCGACCTACAATTGTAAGTACACACAGCAAGTGTTGTCCTTTTCCATGTTGGCCTAGCACCTGACATTTTTAGCAACCTCTCATCGCTCAGTTTCCACTCCACCACTGAAGAACCGTTTGATAACATGCAGGGAACTAAGACTCATTTACTCGTTTTGTTTTAGCCATTAACTTTAAGTCATCCCACTGGCTAGGCAGGCAGGCATACGTACCTCCTCAGGCTTAGATAGCCTTCAACCTCAAAGGAGAAGGAAAAACGCTCTTTCCTCTGATAGAGCAATCCCCCTCCTTGGATTGGATAGTCCGACATCTTTGTAGCATGGTTAAACCTACCAGGGCATACGCCCCTCTACCATAGTTGTCAGACGGCCAGGGTCACCGCTGCACCATGATGAGGCGCTGAGGTAGGATTTTGCAGTGGGTAGAAAGGGGAGAGCAAAATGAAGTGTCAGGCTGATGTCTCCTTGCTACAAGAACAGCATTCAGAGACACATTCCTGCATCGGGAAGCCTATTTTGTTAGGTTGTCTGGTTTGAATAATACTCGAGAGGGATATTGTGGCATCTCTTTGTATCTATTTCATTGATGAATTGCTCCAATATAAACATACAATAAAGACTCACATTCACCAGAATCTCTTCATTGCAGAGAGTCCCAGAGTGCTCTAGCTATAGGACTCACTCCGCCCCTGAAATACAGCCATGGCTGCCTTACGAGGTAAACAGGCTAACATTGCACACTGCATAACAGTGCTGAGAGAGGATTTATGGACAGGGGCGGATCCCTATGCTTTTGAGGCAGCAAAGAGTCTTGTGGCACCTTATAGACTAACAGACGTTTGGGAGCATGAGCTTTCGTGGGTGAATACCCACTTCGTCGGATGCATGTATGCTTTTGAGAAGTCTTTAATCTCCACGCAGAGGGAATGTGGGGTTTGAAGGTTCTCTCTGAATGACATACAGTCAATTTATCCAGCTCCCTTCACCACTGTGTCTCAGCACCTCACACACCTTCAGTTAATTTTCTCTAACCATGTGCCTGAAAGGGAAGGAAGGAATATCCACATTCTCCAGATTAGGAACAGAAGCACAGAGACTAAGGCTATGGCTACACTTGCACTTCAAAGCGCTGCCGCGGCAGCGCTTTGAAGCGCTAAGTGTAGTCAAAGCGCCAGCGCTGGGAGAGAGCTCTCCCAGCGCCGTCCGTACTCCACCTCCCTGTGGGGAATAACATACAGTGCTGGGAGCCGTGCTCCCAGTGCTGGGGCTTTGACCACACTGGCGCTTTGCAGCGCCGCAATTTGCAGCGCTGGAGAGGGTGTGTTTTCACACCCTGCTGCAGCGCTGCAAATTTGCAAGTGTAGCCATGGCCTAAAGGTGGCTTGTTCAGAAAGCCTCAGGACTGGCCTAATTCTGCATCTGTTTAAGTCAACAGGCCAGTGCTGAGCACTTCAGAAAATCTGCTGCTTACCGGCCTTAGGCCACATGGGAAGTGGGTGGCACCTGAGCCCAGCTCTCAGCACAGGACCTTAGCCACAAGACCCCTCAACTCATCCCACTGAGGTCACACGTCCACGGTGGAAGAGGCTGGGTGTAACGATGCTGGTTCTGGCGGGACCCAACTGAGAGTGCCAATTCAGGACAAATTGCTTAAAACAGGTCAGTTACAGCCCAAGGCTGGGGCTTTTCCACCTCTAAGGCAAACCAAACCAGCCAGACAAAGAGGACTTTGCTCTCACCCCACTGGCTAACCACAAGTCACACAAGCAATTCCCTTAGACACTCCAGTTTCCCAGTATCACTACTAGTGCCACTTGTCATGCGGATGAATGGTTATGAAAACCAACACCCCAGTAAAAGAAAAAAGGTTCTCTTGATCCCAAAGAACCAAGCCCCAGACCCAGGTCAATATACAGATCAGATCTTACCCACAAATCATGCTGTTGCCAATCCTTTAGAATCTAAAATCTAAAGGTTTATTCATAAAAGGAAAAAGATATAGATGAGAGCTAGAATTGGTTAAATGAAATCAATTACATGCAGTAATGGCAAAGTTCTTGGTTCAGGCTTGTAGCAGTGATGAAATAAACTGCAGGTTTAAATCAAGTCTCTGGAGTACATCCACAGCTGGGATGGGTCATTCAGTCCTTTGTTCAAAGCTTGTGTTTGTAGCAAAGTCCCTCCAGAGGTAAGAAGCAGGATTGAAGACAAGATGGAGATGAGGCATCAGCCTTTTATAGTCTTTTCCAGGTGTAAGAACACTTCTTTGTTCTTACTGTGGAAAATTACAGCAAAATGGAGTCTGGAGTCACATGAGCAAGTTCCCTGCATACTTTGCTGAGTTACAAGGCGTATCTGCCTTCTCTCAGGGCTTGGCTACACTTACAAATTTGCAGCGCTGCAGCAGGGTGTGAAAACACACCCTCTCCAGCGCTGCAAATTGCGGCGCTGCAAAGCGCCAGTGTGGTCAAAGCCCCAGCGCTCCCCAGCGGCTCCCAGCGCTGTCCGTTATTCCCCACAGGGAGGTGGAGTACGGACAGCGCTGGGAGAGCTCTCTCCCAGCGCTGGCGCTTTGACTACACTTAGCGCTTCAAAGCGCTGCCGTGGCAGCGCTGCCGCGGCAGCGCTTTGAAGTGCTAAGTGTAGCCACAGCCTCAGTGGGTCAGTTGTGTAGCTGATGGTCCTTAATGGGCCATCAAGCAGGCTAGGCAGAGCTAACACCAACTTGTCTGGGATGTCACCCAGAAGCATAGCAGAGGTTTGAAATACAGACAGTATAGAGCCACTATTCATAACTTCAACTACAAAATTGATACACACATATAGACAGCATAATTATAACCAGCAACCTATAACATGGTCTTAGACACCTCATTTGACCCCCTTTATACAAGATTTGGTGCCACTACAGGACTTTGGTTGCAACCATGTTCTATATGGTCCCAGTTCAAATCAATAATGTGACACTGGGCTCAAGGCCTAGCTCTGCCACAGACTTCCAGTGTGACTCCAGGCAAATTGCTCAGGGTGAGGTTTGCCAAAGCACTCAGCACTGGCCTGTTGATTCTGTACCAATGGGCTTGTACACCACAGACCTCATGCTTAGCCAGTCAGCCATGTCCCTTGATGCTGTGATGCTACATCTTCTAATGCTTAACCTCACTTCTCCCTGCCCCACCTACCTAGTCTCCCTCCACCACCTAATGGGAAAGGAAGTGAGTCTGGTCCTCTGGATCAAATCCCTTCTACATGCCTGGAGGCAGCTTTCATGTCTCCCCTACATCTTCCCTCTAGAATGAGCATACCCAGACATGCCCTTCAAAAAGAAAACCCCCAGAATCTTCTGCACGTTTCCCTTCCTGCTTTCATTTTGAAAGAGTGTCTATAATCTTTCATCCTCTGCCAGCAACAGGAAGCCCGATTGCCTCTGCAGTCTGGCCAAAGCACGCCGCAAACTGGCAGAGCAGCTCATTTTTTAGCAACAGGCACCCTTGATGCAATCTCTCTCCTGACAAGTCAGATCTTTCAACTAGGCACAGGGAGCTGCAGCCCAGAGCCAAATTTTCCAACTGTCAGGGGTTTTCTGACCAAGGCTTCTGGTTCAGTGCTTCATAAAGCTAGGGGTCATCTGCAAAGTTCAGAGCCCAGCTCCCTAAAGTTCTGTTCTCTGCATTTAACTCTACCCACTTCCATTTGTCAACTGGTGGAAAATAAGTGTATGAGAAAATGTTGCTGCTTCTACCAAGTGAAGCCCCTGCCCAACAAGGCACCTTGGCTGAGATTTTCAAGTAACCTGCGGGAGTTTTGCTGCCCCAGGCCCACTGATTTTTCAACAGGCCTCTTTGCGACACCCATTCTTAAGTACTTGCTGAACTTTTCTGGGAGACGACTCGTCTGTGTAGTCAGTGGGACTGTTCATGTGCTAAAGGTTAAGCACGTGCTTAACTGCTTTGCTGAAGCAAGGTCTGAGTCAGTGAGCATGTGTAACGCTGACAGACCCTGGTCATTGACGGACGGGATTGAACCTAGCACCACTAGAGCTGAGTGCATGAGCCTCTCTCTTCCCCCCCCAAAGAACACCACACCCAGGAGGTGTGTGGATTACACATGTATGCACCAGTGTGTGTATGCAAAAAGTGGTAAATAAAACACAACAGGACTTGGTGGGAAAGCAATGTTTGTTGTAGTGCTACAGTGTTTTAAAGGAAGCACGATTGTAATAAGTTACTCTAAAGGAAATGCACTGGTGAATCAATATCTGCCGGCCCAGTGGGAGAAGCGGAGTTCAAGCTGTAATTCCCCTGGAGCATGGAAACTCACGCTTTAAAACATTGAACATTTTTGGCTTGAGGATCTGGCCTGCGGGAGATGGAGTGCACGGATGATGGACACCACTTTCACACAGGTTTAGAGCTGTGGTTCTTGTAAAGTTTCAGATCAAGTCTGTGGGCTAGAACCTCAGCTGCTGCAAATCCACATTGTTTACACCAGCTGAGGATTTGGCCCTACAGAAACAAAAGCTTCGCTTGCAGAATGATTGGAAGAAGTTAAAAGAATAAAGAGGGGGAGGAAAACCAGTAGACCAGAAAGAAGTTGGAACATGAACCCATTGTCTTAGAATAAGTCATGTTTACTACTCAAGGGAAAGGCAAGGACCAGACTGTTTTGAAATGAGACTGGAAGGCGTAACGAGATTGTGGTAGCTAGCAGTTGCACATTGGGTCCCAGTGGATGGAGTAGGTGGCCACTTCTTTCCGTTTAAGATCATAAAGAAAGGAAAACATCTGCTTTGTTTTGCATACTCTCTCTGATGAGTTGCCAAGGCTCAGTGTCATCTATTACCAGCTTCTGTTATGTATAGAAATGAGCTCATGCTGCAAAATATGGATTCAGCTATAATATATCAGGGCACGAAGCGATCAACCCTTAGGACCTATCCTCAGCAACAATATGGGCTACCACAAGCACATCAGTGCTGTCCTTTCCTGGCTACACTGGCTTCTCAAAGAACATTGAATCAAGCCCTGGGTCCTTATCTTCCAGGTGCTCAGTGGCCTGGGCCCAGGGTATCTAAAAGATGGCCTAAAGCTCCCAGACGAGGACCCTGGTTGACAGCTCTGCGGTTCAGGTACTTTCTACAATAAGAGTAAAGCTTGTCTGTGCAGGAGACAGAGCTTTCTCAGGGGGTGGATTGGGACTGTGGAACAAACTCTCCCAGGGACTAAGGACCAGCACATCCATTCCTCTCCAAGAGCAAGGTACATGTCTTCAACCTGCCTTCACCCATCTAGAGATAGTGCAGAATATAAGAAAAACCATACCATGGACTCCTACCAAACCATTATACTGCACACACAATTCACCCCAGGGAAGAGGAGGAGAGAAAGAAGAAACCATGTGTGACAGCTGTCAGTCATGGTATTTAGTGCACCACTGGAAGGTGGTGAGTGTGGTACAAGGCTCTGATGGGAATAGAATCCACATTTTTATACCTTAAAATTCAGCTGTGTTTAGATCCAAGGGTTTGGCTCTCCCCATTACAGCGATAGGTGGTAGATGCAAAATTCATGTCTAGGTCTGGGTTCAGATTTCAAACACTTCCAAAGGTTGGGGCAGAAGAGTAGAGCCAAAGTTGTCAGTTGAGCATATCCAGTAAAACATCTCTTTTGCCACCAGAAACAATACCGATACGTAGGGCTCCGTGTTTGTCACAGAGGTTGCGGAAGTCATGGATTCTGTAACTTCCTATGACCTCAGTGATTTCTGCAGCAGCCAGTGTGGCTGACCCCAGGGCCACCCGAGCAGCTGGTCAGATGGCCCTGGGGACAGCCACAGTGGCCACTGATGGAGCAGCCCCAGTCCCAGGGACAGCTGCACTGGCCGATGCTCTGGCGGCCCCTGGCAGCTGGCCCTGGGGACCGCCCGAGCAGCAGCCGATGCGGCTGACCCTGGGGACCACCTGAGCAGTGGTCCTGGGGGCAGTGGGAGCAGCCACAGCTCAGCGGCTCCCGGCAGCAATCCCGGGGTGGCCGGAGCAGCCTCTGGCCCCCTGGGGCTTCTCCCCACAACCTCTGGTGTCGTGGGCTCCTCCCCTCCCCACCCCCACGGCAGCACTACTCCCCCTAAGATTAAATCAGTGGAATTCATGGTATAAGTCATGGACAGGTCATGGGCAATAAAAAATATCACAGCCTGTGACCTGTCCATGACTTCTACTAAAAATACCCTGATTCAGTCGTAGCCTTACTGATACGTTAGGACTAGCACTGGCTCAGGAGAGTGCTCATTAAGTTCTGAGTGGACTCCTGAGTGTGTGTATCTGTTGGATGGGATCAGAAGTGCTCAGCAATCCCTAGCCCTGTTCATTTGGAGCCAGGTGATCTAAGGGCCCTGCCCACTGTGTCTGTCAAGTTCCAAGTGTCTATAAAGTAAAGACTAGCAACACCTGTGAAGTCCTACAGGGCCCAAGATTAGCACTTCATACATCCCCTTTCAATTGAGGATCTCAAAGCATTTCCCAGACATTAATCCTCTGTGATGGAATGCACCCCTGTGTTCCCACCCTACGTGCTATTACAATGAGCTTTGTACAAAATATGCCTTGGGAGATATCATTTGAAAACTAATAATTCGCTGGTCAATGATGTCATGGCAAAATGTGAGTAGCAATATTGTGTGTAAAGTTACGAACCGCCCCCAGACCCAGAGGGGCCTTGCATGTTGTGACTCCGCCTCCTGCTAAGCCCCAGAAATAGGCGAGCAGGTTTAGAGCCTCATGTTTCCAAAGGGGCTTGGACTCAGCCTCCCGTCTGACTCAACAGAGAGACTCTGCCCGCAGCAGTTGGATTGAACCCCCAGCGCTAGGGCGACAAAGGGAATGTAGGCGCTGTAGTGGAATTCCCAGCCCTGAGTTAGGCACCCACCTAGGCTGCCCAGGCATCGTGTGGGGACAGTTAAGCACCTGAGACGGCGACGCTCAGAAGCCAGCAAGCAAAGGGAGCCGCCTAAGCTATCCAGAAGTGAAATACAGAGGAAGGGGTGGGGCTTAGGGCCCTGATCCACACAGCTACTTCAGTGCCTGACTCCCACTGAGCTGGGCCCTGGGCAGCTCGCTCCCCGTGGGATTCTCAGCCATGAGCCTCTTCTGCAGTTAGGTGCTGAATCCAGGGCAGCCCTTCCCTGCAAGCACACACCACTGAGAGAGAGAGCCCATCACCCCTTGTAACTATGTGGGCCAAGCCCCTCAGCCAATGACTGAGCATTTCACATCAAATGAAACAGGAGAGAGCCCACCCTGGAACACCCAGCAGCCTAGTGGTCAGGGCACTTTGCTGGAGTGGACGAGACCTAGGCACAAATTCCTGCTCCAAATCAGGCAAAGTGGGGACTCAAACTAGGATCTCCTGTGTCCCATGTGAATTCACAAACCCCTTGGTATCTGGGGTGTTCTAGAGGGGATGAACACAGGGCAGCCAGCCCTAAAAATTCCCAACCTGAGCTTGCCCTCAGCTGTCTTTTGCACGGGTAAGGTGCATTCCTGCCAGATTAGGCCTGAATCTAGCCTTTTGTGACTACATCACCCACCCTCATAGACACAGGTGGATCTCCATGTTTCCCAAGGGTTCCTAGCACCAGAGGCAGCATATCTTCCCCTCTCCCCATCCCCCTGCCCCAGAATCCCACAGTTGGGTTTGGGACCCTGTTTCAAAAGTGGTCCCTGGATTTTGTGACCCCCATCCCCACTCCACCCCCAAAAGACAAGAGCATGCTTTAGGGGGCAGCCTTTCAAGAGGAGTCCCCACATTTCACAACCTCACCTCCCACTGAGCCCGGGTTTGTTTGATCAAGGCCACATGTAAACCTTAATCCAGCTCTGAGAGGAGCCACAGGCAGCAATTCAGTCTGCCTCATGCACACGGCTTGCAAGAAGGGGAAACTTCAGATTATTCCCACACCCCACACTGTGGTTAGGCCTCGCATTTGCGGTAGAGTTCATTTGCCTACACAGCACATCAGCTGCTTTGATGTCACATGTGACGTTGGGATGCAACTTGCGTTTTCTGCTCTCTGTCTGACCCACAGTTGTCGAGTGCTGTGCACTCTGACCATTTCCCGGAGCAAGTCTGGACTTGCTCAGTCTGCTGGGCTTGACTGACAGGGGATCAGGTGGCTTTGGGGGGGTTCTCTTAGATTTATCCTTGGTGCTGGATTGACTGATCCTTGCAAATGCATAGCACAAGAGCAGCATGGGCTGCAATGGTCAGACCTACATGGACCCTCAGCAATCTCCTCACCCCTGATGCATGAAGGGTCAGTGTGTCGGCAGTGTAGAAAGCATTGCCTAGTAGACAGGGTACTGGCTGGGGATTCAAGAAACCTGGCTTCGTTTCTTGGCTCAGGCACAGATGCCCTGTGTGATGCTGGAGAAGCTGCTTAAGCTGCCCCGTGCCTCCATTTCCCCATCTGTAAAGCGGGGCTAGCATTTCCCTACCACAAGCCTGTGAGGATGAAAAGCCATTCATGAGAGTGGGGCACTCAGATAACACCATGATACGGGCTATATAAGTAACTGGATAGATAGAGACATCAAACCAATAGTTTAGTGGTCCCTTATCTCCCAAATCATCCACGTGTTGCTCTGAGTGACACTTCTTTCCAGCTGACTCTACCTCCAAAGAGATCCTGCTATGGCCAAAACAGAGAGCTGCTTTTGCTGGTGAGATTGGGTTTGTGAATAATGCACCAGACTGGGACTCAGGAGATGTGGGGTTAATTCCTGGCTCTGCTACAGATTTCCAGCGTTGCCTTGGGCAAGTCATTTTGTATGGGGAGACTTTGGCAAACCAGTAAAGTGCCTGAAACCACTATGGCTTATTGTTAATAACAGCCTAGTCAGCAAGCTGTTAAAAGCAAGTCTCAGCTTGACCAAGGCAGGAGGGGAGGGGGATTTAGGGTGCCACTGAAAGGGCAGCTTGACTCCGCCTCCTCCCTGATAAGAATTGTGTTAAATTTGCTGATACATGCATTTGAAAAGAGCAGGATATACCCTCAGGAATGTCTATTGAGGTCTCAAGGCTGCAAGTTCTGGAAAAACCCACACCTGGTTATTCAATAATCAGAAGGAGCCTCTTGCTTGATCATTGAAACTGCTTACTTAACAAGGGACATGTCATTCTATTCCTAATGTATAAATAAGGGGACTTGTTTCTTCGGGACTGGCCTCTCCCTCTGGATGCATCTTGTGTTCCCCAGTGGCAGACAGGCTGCCGCTGTGTCACTCAAAAGCCACACTCAGCTTTGGTAATTATCAAGGGTTGGGGGTGTTTTACTAATCTTGTTGCGGACGTGTGTACGTGCTTGAGACTAGTAAAGTTTAGCTTTAAGTGAAAGCACTCTTGTGTTGTCCTGTTTGTGCCAGCCATCTATCGGTCGGACGGCCGTGTCTCCCCTGATTTATTTCCTGACACCTCCTCGCACAGAGTAAAGTTACCAAGAGCTTTGGGTTGAAAGAACCCCGGGTAACAATTTGATCTACCCTGTGCCTCAGTTCCCTATCTGTAAGTAGGAATAATAGGAAGTAAAATCAGTGGAATGGGGGGGGGAGTGCTCCATATGGACTGTGATGGAGATGTACAGGTAGGGACAGAGACCAAGAAATTGGGGGGAATGCTGAAAAAAAATCCTGCTTGAGGATTTCTACTAATGGACACCGTGATGCTTAAATGCTTATAGAATCATAGAACTGGAAGGGACCTTGAGCAGTCACCTAGTCCAATCCCCTGCACTCAAGGCAGGACTAAGTATTATCTAGACCATTCCTGACAGGTGTTTGTCCTACTTGCTCTTAAAAATCCCCAATGATGGAGATTCCACAACCTCCCTAGGCAACTATTCCAGTGCTTAACTACCCTGACAGTTAGGAAGTTTTTCCTAATGTCCAACCTAAACCGCCCTTGCTGCAATTTAAGCCCATTGCTTTTTGTCCTATCCTCGGGGGTTAAGAACAATTTTTCTCCCTTCTCCTTGCAACAACCTTTTATGTACTTGAAAACTGTCGTCTTGTCCCCTATCAGTCTTCTCTTCTCCAGACTAAACAAACCCAATTTTTTCAATCTTGCCTCTTAGGTCATGTTTTCTAGACCTTTAATCATTTTTGTTGCTCTTCTCTGGATTGTCTCCAATTTGTCCACATCTTTCCTGAAATGTGGCATCCAGAACTGGACACAATATTCCAGCTGTGGCCTAAACAGTGCGGAGTAGAGTGGAAGAATTACTTCTCATGTCTTGCTTACAATACTCCTGCTAATACATTCCAGAATGATATTGGCTTTTTTTTGCAACAGTGTTACCCTGTTGAGTCATATTTAACTTGTGATCCAATATAACCCCCGTACTCCTTCCTAGGCAGTCATTTCCCATGTTGTATGTGTGCAACTGACTGTTCTTTCCTAAATGGAGTACTTTGCATTTGTCCTTATTGAATTTTATCCTATTTACTTCAGACCATTTCTCCAGTTTGTCCAGATCATTTTGCATTTTAATCCTATCTTCCAAAGCACTTGCAACCCCTCCCAGCTTGGTATCATCCGCAAACTTTATAAGTGTACTCTCTATGCCATTATCTAAATCATTGATGAAGATATTGAACAGAACCAGACCCAGAACCGATCCCTGTGGGACCCTACTCATTATGCCATTCCATCATGACCATGAGCCACTGATAACTACTCTCTGGGAAAGATTTTCCAACCAGTTATGCACCCACCTTATAGTAGCTCCATCTAGGTTGTATTTCCCTAGTTTGTTTATGAGAAGGTCATGTGAGACAGTATCAAAAGCCTTATGTCCAGCAGCTCAGGCCTGCATGATGATATGGGGCAAGTCACACAATCTAGTTATGCCTCAGTTTCCCCCGCTGCAAAATGGGGATAAAACCACGTTGTTCTGTGCTCTGAAAAGGTCAGTTATCAATTGAGATTCTATTAACAAGAATAATCACATTACTGAGTTTCTCACCCCACCACTTTCATTATTTCTCTTTGAGCCAGGAGGGCGTCCCTGGTGGAGAGCAAACGGCTCAGGTGTGACCGAGCAATCTCATTTTGAGCTCACTGCCCCTGCAGTGCTTGTCTTCCCAAAATAGAACTGCAGTATTTTGTTTCTCTGAAAACCTCATTTCTTCAACCACAGTTTCCTGGAAGAGCACCTCAAATTTCCCAGGCTGAGTGTATGAAAATGTAGTACATTTGACATGACTGCATTCTTCCTGTGCCATTGTTACATGTATTTTATCAGGCAATGAGTGAGTTCAGGGAATTTTATGCTGCTTGACAAAGTTGAGTTGGTTTTACAGCCACGATTCAAACTTTTCACAGATTTTTAAAGCCAGAAATTGTCATTAGATCATCTAGTCTGATCTCCTGGCTAGCACAGGCTAGAGAGTTTTACCCAGTTACCTCTTCATCGAGCCCCATCACTTCTGTTTGACTAACAGAGACCTTCACGAAAGGCATGCAGTCTTGAGCTGAAGACATCAAGAGATGGAGAAGCCACCACTTCCCTTGGACGTTTGTGGTAATGGTTAATCATTTTCATTGTTAAAAATGTTACTCCGGCTGGAATTCTGCACCACTGCACAATGCCAAATTTGTGCAGAATTAATGTTCCCCAGCACCAGAACTAAGGGAGCTAGGGGGCCATGGCCCACCCACTTTTTAACAAGAGAAACATATGCACTGTGGGAAAAATGATCAGAGAGGCAATGTGTGGGCGGGGCCACGCAGAGTCATGTGCCCCTCCCCCTGAGATTTCTGCCAGGGTTCACACCAGCAGCAGCTTTTCTGTGCTGTGCTGGGTGGGAAGGGATGGGAGCTGCTTCTAGCTGCAGGGGGGAGGAGGGTGTGTCTTTGCAGAGCTCATCCTTTCCTCCCCCTCCCACAGCTGGAAGCAGCTCCCATCCCTTCTTGCCCACACATCGCTGAAAGGCAGCTAATGCCTCCAAGCAGGCTACCATCATAACCCAGCCACCTCCTGTCCCCTGGCTGCAGCGCAGGAAGGAAGGGGTTAAACCTTAAGGTGGCATTGTGCACCAGGCCAGGAACCTGACTGCTGGGACATCTACAACCTTGGAGCCTGGACAGAGGTGGCTCGGCAGGGGAGGGTGCCCCCTGCAGGAGGAGCAGCCCCACATGTGGCTGCTGTCTTGTGCACAAAGCCTAGGGGATGGAGCAGCCCTGCGACCCCCGGGGCCAGGACCCAGGCCAAGCAAGGAGGCTGGGGGGCATGCGAAGAGAGCGCTAAACCCCTGCCTGGGGGCTGCTGCAGAGCTTGTGAGTTCACGCAGGAACAGGCTGGAAATCACACCCTCCTCCACCTCACCCCAGCGATGTTTAGAAATAAAGATGTCTCATTGTTTTGTTTGTTCGTACTATAGTTATACCTTAAATAGTATAATGTGGCTACATTTCGTATTCGGGTTATTTAGGTTACAGTTGTACTCTGCAGGAAATGTAAGTGGTATTTTCATTCCTCTGCCACTTTGGCCTTGCCCCCCTTCCCACTCCCATGCCGCCCACAGTTCTACGAAAGCTCCAGTGCCCTTGTTCCCCGCAGAATTTTATTTTTTCCACACAAAATTTTCAATTTCCACCAAAGTTCTTCCTTTTCCTGGTTTTGCACGTTTCAAATGTACACCTCTACCTCGGTATAACACAACCCGATATAACATGAATTCAGATATAACGTGGTAAAGCAGTGCTCCGGGGGGGTGGGGCTGCGCACTCCAGTGGATCAAAGCAAGTTCGATATAACACAGTTTCACCTATAACACGGTAAGATTTTTTGGCTCCTGAGGACAGCGTTATATCGAGGTAGAGGTGTATTAGTTATGTATCCACGTAACACCTTTGCGTGCACATGAACGCTTCTGCTGCACGGTGCAACGTAAAAACCTCACTCGCGCTGTATAGTAACACTTCACTGTGAACTCCACTCTGTGCATGTCTGACCCTAGTGGTGCGGCCCTCCCTCCTCTATTCCCTGCCAGCCTGAACCCACCCCCTCCACTCCCACCTATCACTGACACTCCCCAGCACTCCCGCCCATGCCTGGCATGGGGGTGTGCATACCATCACCGGAGACAAGGGGGTGTTGGCTGGCAAACCAGGTACATGACCCAACCCACACAGACACAGACACACTCTACCCTGGGCATCCCTTCCCCATGCTGACCACCCACTATCCTACAAACTATTGCTGACGCATCAACCCGCCTCCTCCCACTACAGTGGTGTGACCCAAAAACCTTACAATACACATAGAAGCTTGGCTTTGGACAAGGCATGACAGACACACAAAACAGGCCTTAAGGATGCTAGCACCCTCTCAGGCCAGGTCGTTACAATACTTTTGTATAATGACTGTTTAAATAAAATATTTATTTCAGATGATAACTGTCAAAGATACATCAAGTTCTGTATTAATATGCCTAGTAAGGAATCTATTTGTCAAAAAACATTTCCTGACCCTTTTTTGGTGTCTGTATTTTGATGTCATGTATTTTGAAATCAATTACCAAAATAATTGAAACTTGCTGGGGGGGGGGGTGGAAACCTGGAGTCCTTAAAAGGTAACCTAGGAACTGCCATGCTGGCTCAGACCTAAGGGCCAGTTAGTCCTGTGTCCTGGCACCACTAGCGGTCAGTGCCAGATGCTTCAAAAGTTGTGAGGAACCCTGATGCAGGCAGCTACTGTGAAAAATTGTTGGGTCAAAACCCCTTATGTCAGGGGGAAAAAAAAGTTGTGATTTGTTATTTCTAACCCTATATTTATGGGATCAGTCACCCATCTGCCCACAGGTGTAACATGGACCTTTCTCCATCCTCTAGGTGGCCTGTAGTTGGCTCCTGTGGCCTGGCTGGTTAGCTGACTGACTTGCTCCACTAGCTACCGTAGTTGCTGGATTACTCCTTTCTTTGCAAGTCCCAGCTGTCCACCTGGTAACAGGGGATCTGTGTTCTCTACAGTCGTTTTGCCCACAGTGACTTTCCTTTGCAAAGCTACAGAATGGAAGCCTGGCATGAACTGCTAGCCTAGCATCATATCTCAGCTCGTTCCATCAGTGCCAAAGAGACACTCTACGGCATAAGCATGAAGTGTCCTGCTATGGCTTCCCTCTCTTTTGTCTGGTTGGAGATGCTCAGGGAAGCCAGCTCCACTGGGACACTGGCTACTGAGGAGACTGCCTTTGGCCTGGTCTACACTAGGATTTTTCAGACCTGTCCTCTCCGACCGATAGAAGCTGTAACACAGACAAGACTCAAACAGGGTGTTCTTTACCACTCTGCTGCCCCAACCTGCAAGGACTGTCTTGATATTTGCATCTTGTACTGCACTGAGCATGCTATTGGCTAACAAACAGGCAATACTATAGTAACAAGATTTTAGATAGAGTGATTCCAGGAGATGACTGGACAACATCTTAATCACTTTACTGAAATCTCCATTTACAATAAAAGTGAGATAAATGCATAGGCTGGAAGGAACCCATATGGTCATCTAGTCTGACCTAATGCATAACATAACATGTCCTAATGAAATATTTTGCTGCCCACAGTTCATTTCACTATTCTACTGTTATCAGGATGTGGTTAGAATGATCAAACTGCCCCTAAGATCTCATGCCGTCATTGGTGACCTTTAATCAATAGCTTCTGCACTGCATATAGTGAATTGTATACAGGTATCACTGCACTGTCTGTGCCCTTTATCCCTTTGCTGTGAGTTGTTTAGACACAAATATTGAGAAGGTTGTAGTATACAGATTCAGATCTTACGGGCCACATTCCCAGCTAGTGTATATCAAGGTAATTGTAATGCCTGAAGTGGAGCTGCCAGGGACCTGTCAGCAACAAAGACTTTTATTACAAGTAATTGTGGCACACCGAGAATGTTTTTGGCATCTACAGGCTCAGTTTGTAGTGCAGATTTTAGTCAGAGTTAGGACGTATGAGCTGAAATGCCTCCAGAGCCCAATCTTCATTTACAACCCCCAGAAATTCGCGTTTGTTCCAAGATTGTCACTTCACCATTTACAAAAAGGGGCAGGATGTGAAGTTCAAAGCCAGATTCCAGACACTCCACTCCACAAAGTGTGAAGGAATTTAGATCCCCAGAGAGAGACTCCAACTGGGTTTGGATTCTGAGAGTATTACTCTAAAAGCTTGGAGCTGGGGAGTGGTTGAGTCCAGGGTTCTGGTTTCATAAGGCTGTGAACAAGCAGCAAAACTGAGATCCAGATCTGGATCCAGATTCAGAAGAACCAGAGAAGCCAACCATGAAGATTTGATCCAGGTTTGGATCCAAAACACACGTTAAAGTTGGGAGCAGTGGGGGATCTGATCCAAGGGTTGGGTCCAGGCCTATCTCTAACATAAAAGGCAACAAAAGAATAGCTCAATTCTCCCAGTATATCCTCTTTCCACCCCACAATTCTGAACCACTTAAAGGAGGGGAAAGTGATCAGGAACAATCAGCATGGATTCACCAAGGGCAAGTCATGCCTGACTAACCTAATTGCCTTCTATGATGAGATAACCGGCTCTGTGGATGAGGGGAAAGCAGTGGGTGTGCTATTTCTGGACTTTAGCAAAGCTTTTGATACAGTCTCCCACAGTATTCTTGCCAGCAGGTTAAAGAAGTATGGGCTGGATGAATGGACGGTAAGGTGGATAGAAAACTGGCTAGATGGTCGGGCTCAACGGGTAGTGATCAATGGTTCCATGTCTAGTTGGAAGCCGGTATCAAGTGGAGTGCCCCAAGGATCGGTGCTGGGGCCGGTTTTGTTCAATATCTTCATTAACGATCTGGAGGATGGTGTGGACTGCACCCTTAGCAAGTTTGCAGATGACACTAAACTGGGAGGAGTGGTTGATACACTGGAGGGTAGGGCTAGGATACAGAGGGACCTAGACAAATTAGAGGATTGGGCCAAAAGAAATATGATGAGGTTCAACAAGGACAAGTGCAGAGTCCTGCACTTAGGACGGAAGAATCCCATGCACTGCTACAGACTAGGGACCGAATGGCTGGGCAGCAGTTCTGCAGAAAAGGACCTAGGGGTTACGGTGGACGAAAAGCTGAATATGAGTCAACAGTGTGCCCTTGTTGCCAAGAAGGCTAATGGCATTTTGGGTTGTATAAGTAGGGGCATTTCCAGCAGATCGAGGGATGTGATCATTCCCCTCTATTCAGCACTGGTGAGGCCTCATTTGGAGTACTGTGTCCAGTTTTGGGCCCCACACTACAAGAAGGATGTGGATAAATTGGAGAGAGTCCAGCGGAGGGCAACAAAAATTATTAGGGGGCTGGAGCACATGACTTATGAGGAGAGGCTGAGGGACCTGGGATTGTTTAGTCTGCAGAAGAGAAGAATGAGGGGGGATTTGATAGCTGCTTTCAACTACCTGAAAGGGGGTTCCAAAGAGGATGGATCTAGACTGTTCTCAGTGGTAGAAGATGACAGAACAAGGAGTAATGGTCTCAAGTTGCAGAGGGGGAGGTTTAGGTTGGACATTAGGAAAAACTTTTTCACTAGTAGGGTGGTGAAGAACTGGAATGGGTTACCTAGGGAGGTGGTGGAATCTCCTTCCTTAGAGGTTTTTAAGGTCAGGCTTGACAAAGCCCTGGCTGGGATGATTTAGTTGGGTTTGGTCCTGCTTTGAGCAGGGGGTTGGACTAGATGACCTCCTGAGGTCCCTTCCAACCCTGAGATTCTATGATTCTATGAACTCTGTGCCCCTCCCAACCTCAGTTTAGCCAAGGGTCGACAATCCCAAGGATCCTTCTGTGCCCACATTTACCAGGTGGCAGAACAGAGAGCTACCCATTGGGCCATCTTTCAGACACAGGTGTTGCCAGCTTTAGCACTAAAGCATCTGTCCTAGCACATTCTACTCTGCTAGGCCATGCCTGCATTACCCATGAATTCCGACCACAGCTACCACCAGTTCAAACTGCACCAAAGTGAGCAGTCGTATTCACAAGCTTCTGGTGGCTTGTGCCATTTTTATCCCCAGGTCAACGGTCTGGACCCCACTCTGCCTCTTCCCATTCTCAAGTAACTTCCCTCCCTGCTGTGCATCAGCTCGCTGCAGTGTAGAATTTCCACTGCTAGCTCACAGGCCATTAGTCATTTCAGTGCAGGCAGCTGGAGGGAATATGCAAGGTAGTGGAAAACAGAACTGGGGACTGGTGCTGCTGAGGGGTTTGTTGTGTTTTTGGGCTTTTTTTTTTTTTCCTACCGTGGGCGTCCTGAAGATTAAAACACTGAAAAGGTCAAGAAAGTTGTCACTGTCCAAGCTGGGAAGTGTTAATAGAGGCTTCTTTACTCCTACCTACAGACACCCAGATTTCTCTGGGCTAGAGAGAGCAGCTGCACCATGAGGCCTTGAGGTTTTCTGAAGCAGGGCTGTTTTTTTCATAGCCTGACAGGAGGATTTTGCATCTGTTCACTGCACTATACTCTAAGTGGCACATTATATTACTGGTGATGCCGATAGTTAAGATTACCTGATTATTTCCATTAGAAGACCCTGGTACTGGTTGCTTATAACTTTGCTAAACTTTAACCGCTCTGGCTAAAATGTTCCATGATCGGATTTCTGCCTCAAGGCTGAGTTTTATTTATTTATTTTATTTTATTTTAATTTTTTGGTGGAGGGGGCAGTTTCAGCTGAAATGGGTCAGCTTAAAAAAAATTCTTAGAACAGTTTTATTGAGAAGTTCTAACTGCTCTCATTGGCAGCAGCGAGGAGAGAGGACAGTTTCCTTGGCTTTCCTTCTGAAAACCTAGACACCACTGGCACCCGCCCACAGGGGCACCTCTAGGAATTTGGCTGCCCCAAGCACGCCGGTCCTGCAGCTCCGGGGGACCTCTTGCAGACGTGCCTGCGGAGGGTCCTCTGGTCCCGCGGCTCCGGTGGAGCATCCGCAGTCATGCCTGCAGGAGGTCCACTGGAGCCGCGGGACCAGCAGACCCTCCGCAGTCATTCCTGTGGGAGGTCCGTTGGTCCCGCGGCTCCGGTGGACCTCCCGCAGGCATGACTGCGGAAGGTCCACCGGAGTCGCCTGCTGCCCTTCCGGCAAAATGCCACCCCAAGCGCACGCTTGGTGCGCTGGGGTCTGGAGCCGGCCCTGCCCACCCAGAAACCTGGGAAACTATATATAGCACCCTGGATAGGCAATGCATCCCCACTCACAGCACAGGTTTAAAACAAATAAAACTTTATAGGGGGTGGAATAGACTTGAGCAATAATGGCAGCAGATAACGATGTTAGGTAAGGCTCCTATCTCCCAGGTCATCTTGGCAATCTTCCTTTTGGAGCCAACATTTTCTCACCACTTCCCTCCCCTGCACTCAGCTTGTTGTCCCAGTTCAAGGAGCCCAAGAATTCTGGCAGGCCAGCCTTCAGCCCTTAAGGGAAGTGCTGCCTCAGCTGCTCCGGGGACTCTGTTACCTGACACAGCTGCAGTGATTTCAGCTGGGATTGCTGGGCCAGAAGGCCTGCACTAGAGTCCCTCAGGTAGGCTGCAGCTTCAGACCCAGCCACCTCATCACCACCTCAAATCTGCCTCAGCTCAGCTGCATCAGCCACCCCCTCACAGCCATCCACTGCCTTGAAGCTGCCTCTGAGCTAAGGCTTCAGAGAGGAATCAACAGCATACAGGACTCTTAGCAAAGCCTGTGTCATCACAGAATGAAAATGGGAGCCAGTCTCTTTCCTTGCTCATGCTTTGTCCAGATCCTTTATCCAAGGGTGCCAGACCTTGCTGGAGTGAGGGGTGCCAGTGAGGCAACCCCTCACTCCAGGGGGCATTTGGTGCTGTTCTCTCGCCTTTTCATTTCCCAGCAGGGACATTTCATTGCCCCTAAACTCAAACTGTATTTTAACCAAAATGCCTCAGAGTGTCAAATGACAGAATGGGCCAGGCCTTGGTTCAGTTCAAAAATTTTAAGTAACACTTAACTTTCAAATGCCTGAACAGCAAATGTAACTTTTCTCATCTGCATAGTAAATACTGGCATTTTTATCTGTTTGAATAATCAAAGTGGTGCTTTCTGTGCCTTCTTGGTTGCAAAGATTTGAACAGCTTCCTGCTGAAGGTCCACAGTCTGGGCCAGCTCATGCTCTGTTGAGATGGTTGCAAGGCCGACCAGCCTCTCCTGTGTCATTGTGGAGCGTAGATGTGTTTTTATTAACTTCAGCTTGGAGAAGCTGTGTTCTCCACTGGCAACTGTTACAGAAAGTGTTAGAAGTATGCGCAGAGCTACAAAAGCATTTTGAAAGAGGGTGGTCATCTTAGGGTATGTCTACACTACAAGACTATTTCGAATCTACTTAAGTCGAATTTGTGGATTCGACCTTATGAAGTCGAATTTGTGTATCCACAGTAAATACACTAATTTGAATTTCTGAGTCCACAGTAACGGGGCTGGCGTCGACTTTGGAAGCGGTGCACTGTGGGAAGCTATCCCACAGTTCCCGCAGTCCCCGCTGCCCATTGGAATGCTGGGTAGAGCCCCCAATGCCTGCTGGGGGAAAAAATGTGTCAAGGGTGGTTTTGGGTAACTGTCATCATTGAACCGTCAATCACGCCCTCCCTCCCTCCCTCCCTGAAAGCGCCTGCGGGCAATGTGTTCGTGCACTTTTCTGGTCAGTGACAGCGCGGACGCCACAGCACTGCGAGCATGGAGCCCGCTGTAGTTATGGCCGTTTTCACCTCCTCGCACCTTATCGTCCACCTCTTCCACAGTCAGCTGCTGAGAAATCGGGCTACTTTTCAATGGTGCTGCAAGCACTGGTGGACCATAGGGGACATTTTACCAACATCAACGTCAGGTGGCCAGGCAAGGTTCATGACGCACGTGTTTTCAGGAACTCTGGTCTGTTTAGACACCTGCAGGAAGGTAGTTTCTTCCCGGACCACAAAATAACTGTTGGGGATGTGCAGATGCCTATAGTGATCCTCGGGGACCCAGCCTACCCGCTAATGCCCTGGCTCATGAAGCCCTATACAGGCGCCTTGGACAGTGACAAGGAACTCTTCAAGTACCTGCGAGCAGCGAGCAGCGTGACCTGTGACTGTTCAGTTTCTTTACAGAGAAGCTGAACCTGCCCCTGTTTCTTTACCCAGTTACTGTTGACTATCCTCTGCAGTTACATACCCCGTTCACCCCGTTTCCCCCACTTCCAACACACGTGTAAAAATAAAATACATGTTCCATTGTTACTTAACAAAGGTTTCTTTATTAATGACTTTGCGTTAAAGGGTTGAAACTGGGACGCAGACTGTGCTGCGTAGGGTGTGCAGTGATGTAAAGACCGCCTCTAAAGTCGAGGAATGACAGGCTCCTGCTCCTAAAGCGGTCCGCGGTGCCGGACTGGTTGTTTCAACGGAGCCTGCCATCCCTCCTTTTTGGGATTCTGTGTGTGGGGGCTATGTGACCTTGGCGGAGGAGGACGGATACAGATTCCTCTGCTGCGTAACTCCGCGGTCCAGGACAAGGACCGCTGCATAAGATCTGTAACCGCCCTCCCCCGCTACAAAGTCACGTACCCCCCACCCACACAGAACCTGGAAACCACCTCCCATACCGACCAGGGTGCCTACTGACTGCACTGTGTGTGTGACCTGCTGCTGATCCTGCCCCCGTGTCTGTACCCTGGTAAAGGTGACCGTCCTATGCAATTACCAACCCCCTTCCCCACCCCCACCTTCAAACACAGTCTTCTGTAAAAAAACATGATGGAAACAGTAATTAACAGCAAAGTAATTTTAATAATTAACTAGACAGGGGATGAAACTGGGATTGGGGCTTGGGTGAGTCAGGAAGGGAAGGACTTCTCAAAATTTAGGGTATGAGAGCTTTTGGGTACTTGAGCACTCTGCTGGGGTGCAGTAACAGTTTTCACGGCCCCTGGCGCCCCTCCTTCTGGTTATTTTGGGTGAGGGGGGTATGGGACTTTGTGGCATGGGAGGGCGGTTGCAGATACACTGCAGGGGGGCTCTGTCCTCCTGCCTGCGGTCCTGCAGAACATCCACAAGGCACCGGAGCGTGTCCGTTTGCTCCCTCATTAGTCCAAGCAGCGTTTGAGTCGCCTGCTTGTCTTCCTCATGCCACCTCTCCTCCCGTTCGCTGTGTGAGCGCTGGTACAGAGAGAGGGTCTCCCTCCACTGGCTCTGCTGGTCCGCCTCGGCTCGGGAGCAGCCCATAAGTTCAGCGAACATCTTGTCCCGTGTCTTTTTCTTTCGCTGCCTAATCTTTGCCAGCCTCTGTGAGGGGGATGCTGTGGCAGGTCTGGAGACAGTCGAAGCTGTGTGATGGGGAAAAGGGAGTGCAAAGATACATTTTTGCGAACAATGAACACAGTCTAGTCTGTGTCTGTGAACAAGAGCATGCACAGCACCTATCTCGTGCGCACTCCTGCTGCAGGCAATCCGGAAAGCATAAACTCTGCCCCTGTCCCACCCCATCGCAGTGTCCCCCGACCCTTGGAATTCTGGGTTGAGATCCCAGTGCCTGTGGGATAGCTTGCGTCCTCAGTCCCCCCTCCCTCCATGAGCGTCCATTTGATTCTTTGGCTTTCCATTACGCTTGTCACGCAGCAGCGTGCTGAGTCTCTGCTACGCCGTCTGTCTGGAGATTTTTTAAAAATACTTTGGACCAGGCGTAACATTACAGTAATTCCCCTAATTAGATGCAGGAGTCTCCGAGCGAGATCACCCTGAGGACGGTCACTGAAGGAGATAGAGAGTGCATGCTGCGTGAAAGCCAGCACAAACCAGGGGCCTATGCAGCCATGCTCGGGGAGGCAATGCTCCCTGAGTACCTCATGAAAGCCTGGCGCGGAAAAGTGTGCTACCACGGAGCACCCAATAAGGCAGCTCTCCCCAGGAACCTCCTGCGGAGGCTTTTCGATTACCTCCAGGAGAGCTTCGTGGAGATCTCCCAGGAGGATTTCTGTTCTATCCCCATATATATAGACCTCCTTTTCACATAGTTCAGATTCCTGTTCCATTAATAATAAAAGTTTACATGTTTAAAGCACTTACCAACTGATCCTTTCCCTGATTCAGGGTCCGGGTTAACGGCCGGGGAGGATTGGTAGGGGATCTCCGTGAGGGTGATGAAGAGATCCTGGCTGTCGGGGAAACCAGCGTTGTAAGCGCTGTCACCTGCCTCGTCCTCCACAAACCCTTCCTCATCTTCCCCGTCCGCGAACATCGCCGAGGAACTGGCCGTCGACACTATCCCATCGTCAGAGTCCACGGTCACTGGTGGGGCAGTGGTGGCAGGCTCCGGAGCGTCCGTTTGCCGCTTTGGTCTTCTGGTAACCTTGTCTCAGGTCCTAGATTTTCACGCGGCACTGCGTTGCATCCTGGCTGTATCCTCTGTCTCTCATGGCTTTGGAGACCTTCTCGTAGGTCTTTGCATTCCGTTTTTTGGAGCGCAGCTCCGAAAGCACAGACTTCTCGCCCCACACACCGATCAGATCCAAGACTTCCCGGTCAGTCTATGCTGGGGCCCTCTTTCTATTCAGAGATTGCATGAACTCCTCTGCTGGAGAGCTCTGCATCGTTGCCGGTGCTGCTGAGCTCACCCCGATGTCCAACCAGGAAATGAGATTCAAACTGGCCAGACAGGAAAAGGAATTCAAATTTTCCCGGGGCTTTTCCTGTGTGCCTGATCAGAACATCCAAGCTCGGACTGCTGTCCAGAGCGTCAACAGAGTGGTGCAGTGTGGGATAGCTCCCGGAGCTACTAAGGTCGATTTCCATCCACACCTAGCCTAATTCGACATGGCCATGTCGAATTTAGCGCTACTCCCCTCATCGGGGAGGAGTACAGAAGTCGAACTAAAGAGCCCTCTATGTCGAATTAAATAGCTTCGTGGTGTGGACGGGTGCACGGTTAATTCGAATTAACGCTGATAAATTCGAATTAAAGTCCTAGTGTGGACCAGGCCTTAGTTGTGCACATATATTCCAGAACAGCCTTTGGAGTTGATCCTGCTGAAATGTATCTTGAAAGGGCTTTCAGTTCACCACCTAAACCACTTGCACCAATATTACGCATGTCATCATGTGTCAACACTGTCTCTAGTGCCCTGCATTGCTGGGGTAGGTCTTCTTCAGGTATAGTGAGGAGTTTTGGAATATCATACAACCTTGAGCTGCATGAAACATTCTTAAGCTGACGGTATTGCACAATCTAGCACCTGGTTAAAGAATTCAACTTTGAATTGTTGGTTGGGGTCTCTTATGGGATTATCCCATGCCTCATAATCAAAATGTCTTCTTCTTCAGTGACTCTTGTATTCTTGAATGGGTGGGAAAATAGCTTCAGTGTGAAGTTCCTCTCCCAACTTCCGTGCACTCTTCAGAACGTTTTGAAATCCCTCATCTGACCAGTAAGACTGTAGATATGACTTTGCTTTGTCCAGTTGTTCCATTGCTCTAGATATACAAGGTCAACACCTTGGACTCTCTTGCTTACAACATTTATTTCAAACAGTATGTCATGCCACAACACTAAGCCACACAGAAATTTCAAATTATGTATGTTTCTGGTGATTCCATTTTCCTCTGCTGCTGTTCTCCCATGAAAAGTTCCTGTCATAGCATTATCCTCCATAAGGGCAACTCTGGCATCATCTATCTTCCCAGTTTGGTGTTTGATAGGCTTTATCACCTCCACTCGACTTTCCCATCATGTGGCACTCAGCGGTTTCAGTGTCAGAGAGAATGTTCCCAATGTTGCTTCAAATTTTGCCATCGATGAGTTGATGCAGAGAAAAATACATAGATGCTTTGAATTACATTAAAAAATTCAGCAGCCTCACTAGAAGCTGATGCTGCATCACTGACCACCAAGTTCAATGAATGAGAACTGCATGGGACAAAAAAAGCTTGAGAGTTTAACTCTCGGATCCGTGTCTGCACTCCTCTGTTCTTTCCTCTCATGTTAGCACCATTATCGTAGCCCTGACCTCTCATGTCAGCTATCGCAATTCCCATATCTTCCAGCTTTTTAAGAAGCACATTTGTCATACCAGCTCCTGTAGTATCATCAATGCCAATAAATTCTAGAAAATGCTCTCTGACAGTCACCACTGAGGGACATTTTCACGAGGTTCTGTTGGTGTTACAAAATGCATCATTAAGGTCATCTGTTTCATATGGCTGATGTAAGGTGTGCAGTCCAGAATAACAGAGTAATATCTTGCTGACTTCAGATCTGCCACAATCTTCTGTTTGACTTTTGTTGCCAGTAACTATATGATCTTATTTTTAATTGTTTCTCCAATGTAGTGGTGTGTGTACATTTCTTGGGTGGGGACTCTTAGATGCTCCTGGAGTACAGCATTAAACTTAGCCATCAGCTCCACAATTTTAAGGAAGTTTCCATTATTTGGCACATACAGCTGATCTGAAGTGCCACGCAGTGCTAGGTTTTGGGTAGCAAGCATTCTCACAATGGCAATGAGCCTTTTCAAAACATTTTTCCAGTAAAGAGACTCGATGCAATCTTCTCTTGATGCTGATCATCTATGGTGGCCTTTAACCTTAGTCTCATCTCAAGCTCTTTCCACCTATGGAATGCTCTCTGGTGATTTGCTGCCTTCTTATGGCATGACAGATTTCTAGCCAGCTTTTTCCAGTCCTTTGTTCCTGTAGAACCCAAGGTGGCTGGAACATTAGACTGGAAGAATTTGCAACAAAAATAGTATGCAGCAGTCTGGGTTTTTGAGAACATAAGCCATGGCCTCTCCACTTTGTCACCATTGGGAATTTCATGTCAGTAATGTGTTGGATGGAAACTTCTAATTTTATTGTCTTTGGGGAACATGACGTTTTTCACTTGCTGTGGCCCATGCAGTACAAGGAAGTCCCTCAGGCTACTGCTCAAGTGGGTCCACAGTGCTGGATCATCTAGACTTAAGGAACTAAACTCAGCAGCAGTTCTTTCTTGCTCCTCCACCACACTCTTCTCTGATCTACACTTTTCTTCAGGAATGTGCTTGGTTATATCCATTTGAGCTGGAGATATGGATGCTGCAGTAGCTGCCAGGTCACCTGCACTCTGACTAACTGGAAGATCAGGCATCTCCTCACCACTCACATCCTCACTGGGGCCGGAAGGCTCACCGTGAACATTTGTGTCTATGTATCTCAGGAGAGCTTCTTCCTGCTTAGATAGGACAGCTTCCTTTGCTTTCTTTCTTTTTCTGAATGCTGCCCCAGAGGGGCGTTTTCTTCTTTCACTCATGACTGCTGTTCTGTGCCAGCTATAGTGGCTTTCAACACTCAGTTGAAGGGGAAAAATAAGCAGGCTGGTAGCAGGGCCTGAGTGAGGGAAGATATCAGTGTCTTAAGGGCCTAACTGGCTCCTACTACTTCAGTTGACTGCCTGTTCTCCTCAAGTGGGTTCAGGGAAGCAGCAAGAAACAAGAAGCTCCCTGAGAAGCTGGTGTTAATCAGTCCAGGCTCCTGGGGGTGCTAGAGAGGTACATAAGAGGCTCCTACTCCTCTCTGTCCCTACAGCTCCTGCTGCTTTCTGTTATTCCCTCTCACCTTTTCTCCTGCCTGCCTGTTATGCCTCTTGTGCCCTCCTTCCTCCAGCACAGCACTCCACCATCTCTGTGCATCTAGAGCAGAGAGAGTACATATGCACCAGCAGCAGACACAATTTTCTACAGTCTGAGTCCTAGTGGTGCCCCCCCTCACAGTCTGGCACCTGAGGCAGCCGCTTCAGTTCACCTCATGGTAAGGCCAGCCCTGGTTCAGTTATTTCCCCTTGTTTGCCAACAGATGGCAGCAGGAAGTGCCCTCCCCAAACCCAATGCCCCTCTGGAGTTCTCAAGCAGCTCTGGTCTGTTCTTCTCCCTGTTCCCCAGCAGGTGTCAATAGCAAGCTCCCAACCCTGTAGGGCATCAGGCCACAAGGCTTACATAGCCCTGCCATGCTTTGGAGTAGGAAATTTAGCAAGGATATCAGGGATCTGCTTTTGCTGCTCCTGTGAAAATACATTCAAATCTGACTAAGTTATAAACCTCTGGAAAAATCCCAGTTCACACATGTTCAGTAGAGACTTGTTAGAGTTTGACAACTAATTTCTCCATGGATTCCATCTTTTCTGAGCATGCTCCAACCATTCTTACCTACAACAAATTGAGTGTCCTTGTGTATGTACATTATAATATAGTCTTTAATTACACAGTCATTTTTTCCACAGGATCCCTGCCTCATTCAGTGCTTCATGCACAAGCCACATCAATTCTGGCATTTCCTAACTTCTCAGAGCTTAACATGCAATCTTAACATTCTTTTAACATGAATATTTTTTGATGTAATTATTTATATTCCAGGCCTCAGCAAAGTGCCAGACACTGTACATATACACAGTGAGAGAGATCCTGTCCCAAAGAGCATGCAATCTATATAGACAAGACAAAGTACTGGGGAACAAGAATAGCACTATCCCCATCTTACAGATGGGAAACTGAGGCCTAGAGAACTGTGACTTGCCACAGATATGTTGTATGAACATGGACAGAGCCAAAACTTCACCTCAAATCTCCCAAGCCCTAATCTGTGTCTTGGCCACAGGACCATCCAATTTATGCCAAGTGGGTTTTGGCAACCTTCCATTGATTCAAAAGCGGGAACCAATAGGATCCAGACAAGCTATGTAGACTTCCAGACTTGGGCTGGAACCCAAGCTCTGGGACCCTCCTAACTTGCAGTCATGGCAGGATTCACATACCACTGGTCAATTAAGGTTATAGATCATAACCAGGGTGCTGTTAAAAGCTTAAACTTGCTATTGAAAGTTTTAAAGACTAAATAATAGACATGAGTGCTGTACAGTCATACGATGGTCTTGAGACAAAAGACCTTGAACATTTGGAGAGGGGGACTAGCCTTTAATAGGAAAAGCCCAGGTCAGGAGCTGAGAGCTTTGCCTGTAAGTTTTGACCAGGTGCCCAAGGCCCCTCCTGCCCCAGGCATGGCAGAGGTGACCACCGCAGTGGAAGTGGCCCGATTGCAGTCCCTGAGAGCCCTGAAATAATGCAAGCACCAGAGACTGACAGCCGAATTGCAGATCATGGAGACTGAGGCAGCCCACACCACAGACGAGACCAGAGAGGAGGCGGAGGAGAGCACACACTAAAGACGCAAGGAACAACTAGCTGCAGTCAGAGCCAAGGGGGAAGTGGAGAAGAGGGTGCATCGGAGGCTGATGGAAGCTCAGACATTGCAGCTCAGACTACTGGCACAGCCAAAGGGGCTTCCCCATGCAGTGAGTACACTCACCCACCACACAAGGGAATGGGAGACAGTCTGCCTAGTTTATAAGAGAAACTGACTGTGACAAAAGAGTTCCTGTCCACCTTTGAGAGACCATGTGGGATTAGGGTGACCAGATAGCAAGTGTGAAAAATTGGAATACTTTTTTTTTTTGCGGGGGAGGGGGGGCGGAAATACCTGTGTATATAAAACAAAGCCCCTAATCTCAAGATGTCTGGTCCCGCAATGTGGGATGCACAATATCTCAGCAGATAAGTAGATGTCTGCCCTCTTGATCAGATTAACTGGGGAAGCCACACAAGTTTGTAATGATGTGAAGGAGGGTGATGCTAAGAAAAAGTGTATTGAAAAGATTTAAGATTACCCCGAGCCCTGTCAATTGAAATATAGAAACCTCTGAATGTTTGACATCATCACTCATGGTGACTTTGTGCATAAAATGTGTAACTTTATGAGAAAATGGATAATGGGGGTGGGGGACTGAAGGTGATTATGGAAAACGGATCTGATGGTCCAGGAGCAATTGTTATGGGTAGTAACAGAAGTAAAGGCCATCTGGGACCAAAACAAAACAAACACACAAAAACCATCCACAGTGTTAGAAGCTGCAGAAATTGCTGATTAATATTTTGAATCAAGGGCCCATGGGTGGGGCACAAATCCCTGCGGAAGGGAAATCACCACGTCACCCAGGTTAAGAAGGGATTAGAAGTAAAACTAACCTCACCTTTGGTGATAAAAACACACCCAAGGGAGCCCAGGGTTTAAAGCCCCCTCCAAAAAGGAAGACAGGTAGTCTGCCATTGCTGTAGGGCTCCCAGCACATAAAAGCAAAACTGGCCAAAATTAAGGTAACCCCACAATCCACACCCCACTGCCACAGTGAATGCCATAACCATTGCCCCAGAGGCAACAGGAGGGCAGGTGGAAATCCTAGCAAGACTGAGCTTTGGGAGGTTGTGAAAAATTTATGGAGAAAGCCTAAGGTAAATGGCCTAGTGTGCAAGACTTGGCAGCATCCAAGTCACTTTGGTTAAGGAAAGTTTGGTGGGGAAGGAAAACAGACATCCTGGTAAGAGAAACATAAGAGCAGCCATATTGGGTGAGACCAAAGGTCCATCTAGCCCAGTATCCTGTCTTCCAACAGTAGCCAATGCCAGGTGCTTCGGAGGGAATGAACAGAACAGGAAATCATCAAGTGATCCATCCACTGTCACCCATTCCCAGCTTCTGGCAAACAGAGGCTAGGGACACCATTCCTACCCATCCTGGTTAATAGCCATTTATGGACTTAACCACCATGAATTTATCCAGTTCTCTTTTAAATACTGTTATAGTCCTAGCCTTCACAACCTCCTCAGGTAAGGAGTTCCACAAGTTGACTGTGCGCTATGTGAAAAAGAACTTCCTTTTATTTGTTTTAAACCTGCTGCCTATTAATTTCATTTGGTGACCCCTAGTTCTTGTGTAATGAGGAGGAGTAAATAACACTTCCTTATTTATTTTCTCCACACCAGTCATGATTTTATAGACCTTGATCATATCCTCTCTTAGTTGTCTCTTTTCCAAGATGAAAAGTCCCAGTTTTATTAATCTCTCCTCATACGGCAGCCATTCCATACTCCTAATCATTTTTGTTGCCCTTTTCTGAACCTTTCCCAATTCCAGTACATCTTTTTTGAGACAGGCGACCATATCTGCACACAATATTCAAGATGTGGGCATTCCATGGATTTATATAAAGGCAATATGATATTTTCTGTCTCATTATCTATCCCTTTCTTAATGATTCCCAATATTCTGTTTGCTTTTTTGACTGCCGCTGCACATTGAGTGGATGTTTTCAGAGAACTATCCACAATGACTCCAAGATCTCTTTCTTGGGTAACAGCTAATTTAGACCCCATTATTTTGTATGTATAGTTGGGATTATGTTTTCCAATGTGTATTACTTTGCATTTATCAACATTGAGTTGATAGATATATTGAGTTTATATATATTGGCTTTGGTCAAATTCCCTCTAACTGTACCTTTGGCCAAGATTTACCTCAAGTTTGAGGATTTTAAAGGAGATACTATTGTGGGCATTAGGAATCTGCTTCCTGCTGATGTTTTAATAGGCAATTATATTTTAGCCATGTCTAAGCTGATTAATATCATAACTCAGAGCCAGGAAGAGCATGGCTCTATCTCATCTGGTTTGTCTGTGGATGTCAGGGAGGGCTTTGTCAGCTGAGAGTAACAGAGTAACAGTGTGTCCCCAGAGGAGGGGTTTGGAGAGTCCATGGCTTTGCCAGAGTCTGCTCTTAAGTGCAACTCAAAAGGAGTTTGTTGAGGCTCAACAAGCCAATATTTCCCTGGACAAGGATAGGAATGCAGCTCAGAATAACACCCTGGCTGGGGAAGGAAAGGGTAGATTTTTTTCCTAGAAGGAGGTTTGTTCTACAGGGAGCCTCCTGTAGGGAAAAAGAGGTGCGCTGGTGAGGTATGCATGCAGCTGCTCATGCCTGATAAGTACAGGACAGAGCTGCTGCCAGTAGCTCATGGTTGCCTGTTTGCTGGACACTTGGGAGTGGAGAGAACCTGCGGACAGGCTCAGACAGAATTTCTATTGGCCTCACATGTTTGAGACAAGTGTAAAATTACTGTAAGAGTTGTGTCTTATTTCACAAGTGTAAGAAGTTAAAGGGACCCGGCAAGGCACTTTTGCAGACATTGCCCATCATTAAGGAGGTGTTTGCCAGTTTGTCTGTAGATATTGCAGGGCCTCTACTCAGACTTCCCTGAAATGGAAAGAAATACATACTGGTTGTGGTGGATTCTGCCACCAGATACCCTGAAACAATGGCTACTGACCTAATCACTATTTTTAGCAGATTAGGTTATCTCAGGGAAATCATGTCAGACCGGGATGCAAATTTCATGTCGGTAGTTTTCAAAAAGTTATGGAAGCTGGGTGGAGGGAGGCATATGTGACGCACTATACCTCAAAATAGCACCCAGTAACAGCCATATTCAGCACTGTTATATGATTAGGATATTTTGTACAAAGTATGCTTTGTAAGGTATTGTTTGAAAAGTTGTGATTTGCTTAAACTCATTATCCTGTTTCAATGTGGGTATCTTCGTTGTATATGAAGTTATGACATTTTGCTATACATTTGTTACTGAAACATTTTGTGAGTCCGGGAATGTGCACAGACTAGCTCCTCAGATAACAAAAGAGTGACCAACACCCAGCCAAGTGTTAAATGACCATCACCAGCTATTCTCCAGTAGGGGAGTTGTAAACAGAGGCAGTTGCTTGAGCACCTACACTATGGGGGCGGGCTAACCCCATGACACAGCAAAGATTTTTCCAGCACCTGGAGAAAATAGAAATAAGGCCAGTGACATCACTTGGCATCTCTCTCCTCCCCCATCTTGACACCTGGAAGCAAAATTGTTTGGAAGACTAGGAGAAGTCTCCTTGAACTGTGGGTGAAGGGATGCACCTAACTAGAAAGCTTTCTACTTAGTACAAACTGTGAACTGAAAACTGCCTGCAACCTCCAGTAGGGTGAGAAACACTGTGATTCAAATCTTGCTTAGCCTGATAAAGTTTAAGATTTAGAATGAGTGTTTAATTTTTATTTCTTATGTAACCAACTCTGACCTTTATGCCAACCACTTAAAATCAATATTCTCTAGTTAATACACTTATTTTGATGTTTAATATAAACCAGTGAGTTTGTCTAAAGTGCTTGGGGGATCTACTTAGGTTAGAGATGCTGGGGCATGTCCACTACCCTTTGAAGGAGTGGTGAGCTAATTAATGAGCTTGCATTGATCAAGAAGGTCTTGAGCAGTGTAAGATGCATATTTATGGGGTGAAAGGCTGGGGCTGGGAGAATTTGCTGGTCTCCCCCTCTATACAGTTCATGAGTGGCTTGGGAGAGCCTTCATGCAATTTAGCTGGGGTGTGCTCTGCACACTAACAGCTGAGTGAACAAAGCCTGTGGGGGGTTGCTGTCCACAAGCTTAGCAGTGTAGGAGACAGCCTGGATAGGAAACTTAAAGGAGGCACAGGGGTTCCACAGTCCAGGTTGTACCTCAGGGCATGTCACAGAATATAAAGGCCGCTCCCTATCATCCAGAGACTAACTTCTCTAGTGGAAAGATTCAATGGGGCATTGAAGTCTATGCTGTGGATATATGTGACCAGATGAGAGAATAACTGGGACGGGTTGCTTCCTTGTTTCTTGTATACTAGAGTGTAACCCAAAAGTCTATGGGGTTGGCCTCCTTTGATCTCCTTTACAGGAGACAGGTGGGAAGGGCCTAGATTTAATTAGCTGCTCTTGGGAGGATAGTACAGAGGAGACAGGACAGCCCACAGGAGAATATATCCGTTGTTTTAAAGAGTATTTAAAGGCTATGATGGACTTAGTGCATCAGAACCTTGAAAGGAGTTGGGGGTCTCGGAAAGCTTGGTGTGACAGACATGCTGGAGAAGGATCTTTTGACGTAGGACTTGTCGTTAGAGTTGATTCAAGTGAGGAAGGACACAATGTAAGATTGTTGGGAGGGACCTTTCGAGATGGAGAGAGTGAATGAAGTCACTTACGATGTATGGAAGCTCCATGACAGGGAAGCTGTGCGAACACTACATGTCAACAGATTGAAAGCTTAAGAGGAAAGAAAAAGGGTGGTGAATGTGATTGGTGCTGCTAATGAGGGAACATTTATTGCCCCTTTAGCTGATTTGGTGAGGGAGGGTAAGGAAGAGACTCCCCTGGATTACACGGAGATTTGGGAGAGTTTGAACTGAACCCAAAAGCAGGAGATGTTGACCCCCTTGAAATACCACAGGAAGATATTTTCCAGCTCACTGGGCTTAACTAACAAAACAGAGCACTGCACTGAAACTACGGAGCTACGTCCTGCCTACGGAGCTACGTCCTACCGTGCCAAAGGAGAAATGCAAAGACAGATTCAGGGGGAGGTGGAAAGCATGATAGATATGGGGGTGCTTGTGAAACGCCCCATGGCATCTCCTGTTGTGATGATACCTAAAATGGATAAAACCACGAGATAGATTTTAGAAGGGTAAAAACCATCACCCAACCGGACCTCACACCCTGGATAGAGAACCTACTGGATCTGTCAGGGGATGAAAAATTCATAAGTACTCGATATTTGACTTGCAGGATTGGCAAATTCCCTTAGATGTGGATGCCCAGGAAAAGTCAGCTTGCCTAGCTGAATCTGGCCTATATGAGTTTAATGTTATGCCTTTTGGATTAGTTAATGCAGGGGCTACCTGTCAGAGGCTTGTCAGTGAAATGCTGCAGGGTTTGCAGACCTACGCAGGCCCTGGCATAGACAACTCTACTATCTCTAGCAACTTCTGGCAAGACCACTTGAACCATATGGCAATCTAATTGCAGAGGCTTAGAGAAGCCAACCTCACTGCCAAAGTGACCAAATGCAAGGGGTGGGGGGGAGGGGGAGAGCTGAGGAAGTTTATTTGGGCCCAGCATGGGCAGTGGGTTGGTTCGCCTGGAGCCTTTAAAAGTAGAAGCCATTTGAAATTGGCCTGCCCCACAAACCAACAAGCAGGTCCAACAACCCTTTATTGGTCTGGCCAGTTCTTATCCAACGTTTATAAAGGGATTTAGTGACATTGTGGCCCCCATAAGAGACCTTACAAAAACAAGGAGGAAGCCAGACAGAGTGGTATGGACCCCAGCCTGTGAGAATGGCTTCAAGGACATGTCTTCTTGAGTAAAAGACTGGCCCCCGGTGAACAGAGCACTGTTGTCATTGGGCAGGAATGTTATGCCATAGTATTGGCTGTTAAGCAATTTAAACCTTATCTGTACAATCAACTTAACATTCTGACAACCACTCCCCACTGATATGGCTGCACCGAGGTAAAGGCACCAATTCCAAATTATTATCCTGGAGGCTAGCTCTGTAAGAGTATGACATGGAAATAATCCATATCAAGGGGGAAGAAAAGGTAATGTCAAGAAGAGGGACACCCTGAGGGATATTCAGGAATGTCGGTGACACCCCTTCATACACCATTTTTGCACTGGGGATGTGATGCTGGCAAACCAGGTGCCAGCTCATGCCAAGGCTCCCTATGTCTTAACTGAACACTGACAAATACATGGCTGGAATGAGTCCGGCTCACCTGTGTGTTAGCATTGCTAAAATACCTATTAGAGTTATGAAAATGTGCTTAATGTTATAGACTTCATTGAATGCTTGCAAATTGCTGCCTGCATTAATCTCACTTAGAACATGGGTAGCCTGTGTGATAAGGTACTATTTAAGTGTTTGCATTGTAAGCCTCCATAGCAGTGGAAGTCACTAGAGAGGAGAGAGACATTAGTGTCAAGTATCAGAGGGGTAGCCGTGTTAGTCTGGATCTGTAAAAGCAGCAAAGAGTCCTGTGGCACCTTATAGACTAACAGACGTATTGGAGCATGAGCTTTTGTGGGTGAATACCCACTTCGTCGGATGCATGTAGTGGAAATTTCCAGGGGCAGGTATATATATGCAAGCAAGTAGCAGGCTAGAGAGAACGAGGTTAGTTCAATCAGGGAGGATGAGGCCCTCTTCTAGCAGTTGAGGTGTGAACACCAAGGGAGGAGAAACCGCTTTTGTAGTTGGCTAGCCATTCAGAGTCTTTGTTTAATCCTGAGCTGATGGTGTCAAATTTGCAGATGAACTGAAGCTCAGCAGTTTCTCTTTGAAGTCTGGTCCTGAAGTTTTTTTGCTGCAGGATGGCTACCTTTAGATCTGCTATTGTGTGTCCAGGGAGACTGAAGTGTTCTCCTACAGGTTTTTGTATATTGCCATTCCTAATATCTGATTTGTGTCCATTTATCCTTTTCCGTAGGGACTGTCCAGTTTGGCCGATGTACATCGCAGAGGGGCATTGCTGGCGTATGATGGCGTATATTACATTGGTGGACATGCAGGTGAATGAACCGGTGATGGTGTGACTGATCTGGTTAGGTCCTGTGATGGGGTCGCTGGGGTAGATATGTGGGCAGATTTGGCATCGAGGTTTGTTGCATGGGGCTTGGCTACAGTTACAAATTTGCAGCGCTGCAGCAGGGTGTGAAAACACACCCTCTCCAGTGCTGCAAATTGCGGCGCTGCAAAGCGCCAGTGTGGTCAAAGCCCCAGCGCTGGGAGCGCGGCTCCCAGCGCTGTCCATTATTCCCCACAGGGAGGTGGAATACGGACAGCGCTGGGAGAGCTCTCTCCCAGCGCTGGTGCTTTGACTACACTTAGCGCTTCAAAGCGCTGCCGCGGCAGCGCTACCGCGGCAGCGCTTTGAAGTGCTAAGTGTAGCCACAGCCATGGATTGGTTCCTGAGTTAGAGTTACTATGGTGCGGTGTGCAGTTACTGGTGAGAATATATGTGAAATGCTGGCCTACAACAAAAGGTATTAAATCCTGCCCCCACAGACAAGGCCCATCAACACCTGACCAGCTATTGTGAAACATCAAAGAGGACAGAAGACTTGGTTGATTGCTTTCTTTCCCCTCCCCTCCACTGAAGAGGAGATTTTTAAGTGAATTCTTCCCATCAGATGAACTGGCAGCTCACACAAGGGGGAAAGGGAATAAAAATCTCTGACAATGAGGGCTTGTCTACACTACAAGCCGGATCCGCAGGCTGCAATCGATCCAGCGGGGGTCAATGACATGAGAAATCAACTGCTGAGCGCTCTCCCCCGTTGACTCCGTACTTCACCAGAACGAGGAGCGCAACCGGAGTCGATGGGAGAGCATCAGGTTGACTTACTGCAGTGAAGACACCGCAGTAAGTAGCTCTAAGTATGTCGCCTTCAGCTATCCTATTCACGTAGCTGAAGTTGCGTATCTTAGATTGACCTCGCGCAGTAGTGTAGACAAGCCCTGAGAAACTGCATCTTCATGCTGCTTGAACTCCGAGGGGTGAGGATTACTCATCTTAAGCAAAAGATCCCCAGTGCTTAGCCAGGGTTAGCCCTAAAGGACACATTGAGCTGGCTGATTATAGAAGCTTCTATTACTTTTTTAAACTTAAGATTGGAACTATTTGTGTCTATGTTTACCTGCTTTAACCTTGTAAACAACTATTTCCTTTTCCTCGTTAATAAACCTTTAGATAGTTTATTACAGGATTGGCTACAAGCGTTGGCTTTGGTGGGAGACCTAAGGTGCAATTGACCTGGGGTAAGTGGCTAGTCCTATGACTATTGTTGTGATTCTTGGTGTACGGGACCATCTATCACAAATGCAGGCCTGCCTAGGTGACAGGATAGATCACAGTGACTCAAAGGGCTGCCTGTGACTCCATGTTAAGGATGTTATAGTGCCTGAGGAGTTTACACATGGGGTGGTTAAATCTAAGTATAGAGCTCACAGCCTATTAGGGTGTGTGCCCAGTTTCCTGACAGTCTGCCCTGAGGTTGGTGTCCACACTCTGGAGTCACTGCAGGACAGCTTGACAAGGATGGCTCAGTACTCCAAGGCTTCCCCTCCCCGGACCCACCAGATCAAACCCTGGCTGGGCCTAACTAATTTTGCTGTGACATGATTGTAGTCACATCCATGGTATTTAAATAAATATATGGAGATATACCAATCTCCTAGAACTGGAAGGGACCTTGAAAGGTCATTGAGTCCAGCCCCCTGCCTTCACTAGCAGGACCAAGTACTGATTTTGCCCCAGATAGCTCCCTCAAGGATTGAACTCACAACCTTGGGTTTAGCAGGCCAATGCTCAAACCACTGAGCTATCCCTCCCCCCATGGAGGAAGGACAACCCAGCTCAAGGTACTACTGAGGCTGTTTCCAGCACCGGTGCTAGCAGGCAGGTCAGCCTGTGGCATGTTGTTAGCGGGGTGGGGAGCAGTTCCCCTCTGGCTCATGGACTAACTGGGCAGTTAGCTGAGAAGTCGATCCCCCCTAGGTTTGGTGGTGGTCTCCCCATAACGGATGTGGGGAAAGGGACAGCCAGGGCTTCCTAGTTCTGTGGGAGTTCAGGAAATGGAGCCTCAGGCTCTCCCCCACTAAAGCTCTTAGGAGTCTAGTCTGAGCATGTAGGCATTCGTCAGAAGAGATACCAGGAAAGTGCGTGGGAACAACATGACTCCCTCCCAGAGAGACAGACGCATGAGGTGAATTCCCTCTGAGGCAGCTGCCATGGAAACTGCAGGCCCACCCACAGCAGGGCAGCTCCCTGAGTGAGCTGCAGAAAGCTCAGCCCCGGCTTCAACCACGTCCCCATTTCCAGAAAGGTGTGGGGGGGGGGTTACAGCGACGTAGCTGAAGCAATAGTTCTCTTGCTGTAAAACCCTAGTGGAGGCAACGCACCTGCAGTTTTTACAGCAAAGTAGCTAGGGGAGATCAGCACTGTTAATTGCCCACCTCTGGTTGGCCTCAGAATAAAACTACACTGCCTTGTTCCCACTGGGCTTTTACAGCAAGATGGCTGTCAGAGACCCCTTGGCTAAGGGTCCCTTGTTCTTTGCAAACAACTCATCTCAGACCTGACAAACGCACTATACCAACCCCATGTTATAATGTTGCATCCCATAATGCTTTATAGAAATATGCTTATGAGTGTAAATATGACATAACTGGAATATGTTTTATGCTAGATACGCCATGTAACGTATCTTTGCAAGTTATGATCTACTGAATATATTCATCCTATTTGTAGGCATGTATCATTTTTATATCTGAAGTTATGAGCATTGGCTCTATGCTTGTATTTAAAGTGTTTGCTGTAGGAAGCACATCAGATAGATTTTGTCAACATAGTGTGAAGGGTTTATTCAAGTAATTGGCAGTACTTAACTAACAATGGACAAAGCACATCTGAGCTTTCCTAGGAACGTTCAAACTAACATGTAAACAATGGCGTTGGACTGCAAAAAGCTGAATCATTCATAGACATATGACTTGCCCAGGT
The DNA here is from genome assembly GCF_020497125.1 of Mauremys mutica. Classification (NCBI taxonomy): domain Eukaryota; kingdom Metazoa; phylum Chordata; order Testudines; family Geoemydidae; genus Mauremys; species Mauremys mutica. The sequence continues at coordinate 66,033,064 of NC_059079.1, forward strand.
AACTAGGACCCTATCTTGTGGCTGTGATCTGGCACAAGAAAGAGAATATAAGAGGCCCTGGAACCCCCTCCATTTTGTCTTCAGCTGGATCAGAAAGTAGCCTCTCTACCCCAAAGAGATTCCTGAAAGAAACTGGATCAAAGGACAATAACTATGGGGGTGTGAGTGATTGCTGGACCCAGACTAGGAAGGAGTCTAGTCTGTCAAAGAAGCTTATTGGAACATCTCTGAGGGTGAGATTTACCTGCATTTAGTTTCCTACTGTATTAGGCTTAGACTTGTGTGTTTTTGTTTTATTTTGCTTGGTAATTCACTTTGTTCTGTCTGTTATTACTTGGAACCACATAAATCCTACTTTTTATATTTAATAAAATCAATTTTGCTTATTAATTGATCCAGAGTACGTAATTAATACCTGGGGGAGCAAACAGCTGTGACTATCTCTCTATCAGTGTTATAGAGGGCAAACAATTTATGAGTTTACCCTGTATAAGCTTTATACAGAGTAAAACGGATTTATTTGGGGTTTGGATCCCATTGGGATCTGGGTGCTAGAGACAGAAGCACTTTCTAAGCCATTTTCAATTAAGTCTGCTGCTTTTGGGGGACATGGTTCAGACCTGGGTCCATGTTTGTAGCAGGTTGGCGTGTCTGGCTCAACAAGGCAGGGTACTGAAGTCCCAAGCTGCCAGGGAAAACGGGCTCAGAGGTAGCCTCAGCACATCAGGTGGCAGTCCCAAGGCGGTTTCTGTGACCCAACCTGTCACACATGTTTTATGGGCTTTTCATCCATTAAGAATGTGCAAAATATCTACAGAAAGCTTGTGACTTGTCAAGGTTCATAAATGGGAGAGATGTATGGATGGGTATAATTTAAGGAATAATGTATTTATAGTGACAGTATGCTTTATGGATTTGGAATAAAACTTAGTCACCAGATGATAATGTGTCTTGGTGATGGCCCAAGCAGGCAGGAGGGAGCTCTCACCCCACTGTGTTTAGCCGGTGATGGAGTGCAAGACTCAGTGATCTAGCATTGCCCCATCCCAAGACTTTTAGTGGAAAACCATCAGACAGTTGCAATGAAAACCACTTGGAGATTAAAAGAACATTACAACAGGTAGAATCACCCTGTCTCTGAATAAATACAGATGTTCAGTGTTACGGAGGGTAGGGAAAGCACACTGTATCCTTTCACCGAAGAGACACTGGTGGGGAGCGGGGGGTGCGAGGATATTCTCATGAAAGTTTGGATCCTGGTAAGCCAGGCAGCTCTGCAAAAGACTGGATTTTGAGGGGGCAGCTGGGGAGAAACAATTTCTTAGATCGGAAAGGGAACTATTAATAAGTGTACATCCTATTTTGCATTTTGTGATTCTGGTTTGCATTGTGATATTTCCCTCTCACCTCTGGGAGGCAGAGGTGGAACTCAGCTGGGTGCTGCTTTCAGCCCTAGAGGTCAGTTTGCTTCAGGCAAAGGGCGAGAGACTCAACTAAAAACAAGAAGTTAAGTAGAGATTTGCTTTCACGTTACCCTAAAGGTCAGTTGTGTCCACAAGAGGTTTTCCCCTGCACAAAGGGCAGGTGAAATGGGGAACACTTTCTGCAATTTCATCTCAGCAGTTTCCACCCCGAAAACATAACATTTTGGCTTCACAGTCATGATTTTTCTCCTGTTTTCACAGTGAACTAACTTGGCTTGAAAACCAGCTCACCAAACACGGCCCTATTTTACCCTAAAATATTCAGAAAAACAAAGCCAGCTTTGACTTGACAACAAAAAGCAGAAGTGGTCACATTTTGAGTTCTGTGACACACATTTCATAGTTGAAGGCCAGAAGTGCTCGTTACGATCAGTTAGTCTTGACCTTAACGCAGGAGGACATAGGATTTAACCCAGGGATTCCTGCAACAAGCCCCACAGCTTCTGGCTGAGCTACAGCACATTTTTTAGGAAGATGTCCAGTCCTGATGTAAAGGCGCCAAATGATGGAACACCTGCTGCATCGCTAGTAAATTGTTCCAGTCAATATTTCAGTACTCCTCAATGACCTGACCAGAGAAAGAACCAGTCTATGCTTCTGCTGCCTTACCATTAACAAGCAGGCCCTGTATTCTAGCTCATTCTCAACATTTTCCAATCCAGGTTTTGAAACCAAAACACGACACCTTCACACCCCAGCCCACCGGAATACAAGAGAAGGGAAGTCCCAGAGCTAATTCCTAGAAGTTATTACAATTTACAATGTGTGCTCTGGCGCCAGCTGTTGGCCATTTATAGCCACTACATGGAGAGCACAGCATGGGAGACCTGGCAGAAAGAGCCATTTGGGCTTCTTTGGCAAGTTTGACACTGTAAAGGGTGAGGGTGGGACACACAGGGAGCATCTCACTGTCCTGTCCTGAAAGTTGTATCATGCTCACACTGACTGTCAGATCTGAAGCAATTTCTGCCAGCTCAGATTGGCAGGAACCTTGGCAATTTTTTGCCTTGCTCTGCAGCATGGGTCACCTGCTGGGTTCCCTAGCCATATCTCACCTAATCAATGCCCTGCCCTTGCAGGGGCCTTGGAGCACCCAGTCTCTCCTGTTTTCTGCCTGCAGCCACAATAGTTGAGTCTCCTGAGGACTAAAGTCTTTGGGCTCAATGTAGGGGTACCTGGGGGAAGTGTAATGAATGGCCTGTGATAGACAGAAGATTAGACCAGATGATCTAATGGTCCTGTAAGTGGTGTACTCACCACCCATAGAGCCCTCTTGGGTCAGGGTGCGATGCTCCTCTCCTGTGCCTCCTGCTGGCCATCTGCTTTTTGCCAGGTCTTCCGTGGCCCGGCCCTCCAACCAAGACAAAGTTCTGTCCCCTTCCAGGGGAACAAGCGATCCAACTGCAAGTCCAAGCTAAACATCCAAACAATAATTCTTCCATAGCTCCTTGGGAGTGCTTTTCCTCAGGGGCTGGCAGGAGAACCTAGGCCCACGTGCTACTCAGGGTTCTGACCCAGGAACCGTGTACTATGGAGCTAAGTCTGCTTCTTCAGCCATGCTGCTCTTTTCCTGGCTGCTTCCTACCTCTAAGCCTCCTTTACTGATTCCCCACAGCATATGCTTAACACAGCTTCTCTTTGATTCTCAGGCCTCTCCCATCGCTGATGAACTACTCAGTCTTCCACTCCACTAAAGTGATTTTACTGACCTCAGGGCCTGAGCTGTGGGGCTGGCTGCGCTTGGCTCTCCGCTCCAAGTAGTGCAACCTCAAGGGTTACAGCACTGCTCAGGTTTGGCCCCACCCTCTTGACTGGACCAAATTTGTGTGAGTGGAATTGTGACCTATTTTGTGGGGTTGCAGAGCCACTCACTCAAATCCGGCCTATGTGGACTCCCATTGTCATGACCCTAGGCCAAAACTGAGTGATGCTGGGACCCCAGAGGTTGCAGTGCCTGGAGCAGGGAGTGAACCCAGCCAGCCTTGTGGGACAAGGAGCCACAGGAGCTGCCACGTGACCCTTTGAAACATTTGGGTCCTAAGCCTCAGGTTGAGAAACCCTGATCCCCCTGCACTGTGGCAGGACTATGTATACCTAGTCTATCCCTGACAGGTGCTTGTCTATCCATTCAGTCCAATATAAGATTTCCACTGTTATCACCGCTAGTATTATCCAGTCTGATATAGAGCTTCTACTATTACCCTTGGAGCCTATTCAATCAGCCATACTTTCAGGAGAGGGAACTGTATCAGTGACTCTGAAAAAGACTTATGGGCCATAGTAGGTAACCAAACAAACATTGTAACCTCATCAGGAAAAACTTTTCATTATACGTCTGTCCAGTGCCTAGCACAATGGGATCCAGCTCTGTGGAGATGGTGCCTAGGTGCCACCCACCCCTGCAGATAAATAATGATGATCTCCTAGTTTGATGCTGTGGGAAAAAATTACTAGTCTGATCGCCGGCTGTATAAGCAGGGGAATAGGAATAGGGAGATGATATTCCTTTGAATACAGCACTGATTAGAGCATCATGTCTATGCCCCACAAAGGAAAAATTGGAGAGGGTTTAGAGAAGAGCTACAAGGATGATTTGTGGTCTGGAAAACAAGCCTTACAGCAGAGACTGAAGGAGCTCAATCTGTTATACCAAAGAGGAGGTTAAGAGATGGCTGTATTACCATCTACAACAGGAGTCGGCAACCTATGGCACATGTGCCAAAGACAGCGAGCTGATTTTTAATGGCACGCTGCTGCCTGCTGGGGTCCCAGCCCCGAACCCAGACCGGCAGCAGGCTGGGCGGGGCCGGCAGCCAGGACCCCGGCAGGCAGCAGCGTGCCATTAAAAATCCTGCCTGGCCCAGTCTGCTCTTCTCTGCTCCCCGCCCACTGCTCTCTCCTGCAGGAGCAGGGGGCAGAAGCCAAGCTCCCCGCTCCCCTGCCTCTTCCCCCAGCATGCTGGGTTCCTGCCCCTCCTCCTCTCCCTCCCTGCCACTGAACAGCTGATGGCCCTGGAGAGGGAGGGGGAGAAGCAGAGCAGGAACTGCAGCCACAGCGTGCTTGTGCTCTGGAGAAGAGGTGGGGGTGGGGCTAGGGTGACCAGATCACAGGGATGAAATATCGGGACGGGGGGGGGGAGGGGCGGAGCAAAAAAAATGGCGGCAGAGCAAAAAAATAAAACAGTTTTGCAGGGGCCGGGGGCATTAGCAGGACCCAGCCGCGCCGCCGGATCGCACACAGCGCCCCAGCCGCGCGCACTGCATTCCCCGCAGAGCCTCCAACCCCGGGCACATGAGATTCGTCCCACCGCAGGCGGGAAGCCCCGCGCCTCTCCCGCTCAGCTGCACTCCAGCAGCTCCTTCCCGGCAGGGCAAGATGCTGGAGCGCAGCCGAGCGGGAGAGGCGCAGGATTCCCCAGCAGCGTCGGGGAAGTTTATCGGTTCGGGGGACCCTGGCCGGCTCCTCGCGCCAGCCGCCCCGCCTGGGACAGATCTCGCCCCCGCAGCCCCTCTCCACCACATGTCTCCGGCGGGCAGCCCACACCCCCGGGCCACGCCGCTCACCCGGGCCCTGCCTGCTCCGCGCTGCCCCTGGACCCACCATGCTGCCCCGTGGACTGCAGGGCTGGAGCAGCCTCCGCGCTGCACTGCAGCGCTCCCGGCCCCAGCCAGCCATGGCCCGTGTGCCCAGGCTGCTGCACAGGGGCGTCTCCTCCCCAGGTTCGGCTTGGGATCCAATGGGGCATTGAGGGGGCGGGGCTGGGGGCAGGGATTTGGTGAGGGATCCAATGGGGGAAGGAAGGGGCGGAGTCGGGCCGGGGGGCAAGAGCCCCTCCGGGCTCTGCCTGTGCACGGGAGCGGAGGGCAAAATTGTTTGTTTGTCCAGTGTCCCGACCGAACATTGGTCGGGACGCGGGACAAACAAGCAAATATCGGGACAGTCCCGATAAAATCGGGACGTCTGGTCACCCTAGGTGGGGCCTAGGGGAAGGAGGGTGGAATCGGCATATCTCCTCCAGCCCCCTGCTGTGAGCCGCTCAGGGCAGGGGGCTGGGAGTATCCCCATGACTCCAGCCCACACCCCCAGCCCTCTGCCCTGACTCCTGAACCCCCGCCCCACCCCCTGCCCTCTGCCCTGAGCCCTGCACCCCCCAGGCCCCTGCCCTGCCCTGCCCTGACCCGACTCCTGCACCCCTCTCACACACACCCAGCCCCCTGCCCTGACTCCTGCACCCCCCACACATACCCAGCCCCCCCACACCCCATGCCCTGACTCTTTCACCCCTCACATCCCCACCCTGAGCACCAAATGGAAGCTCCTGCACCCCCCCCCCCCACATTCCCACCTGCACCCCTCACATCAAATGGGAGCTGCCCAGGTAAGTAAGCACTCCACACAAACCTCCTGCCCCAACCCTGAGCCTCCTCCCTCATTTTAGCTCCTGGCCAGACCCTACACCCCAACTCCCAGCAGGCTCCTTCACCCCCAGCCCTGTGCTCAGTGCACTCCCACCCTCAGCTCAGTGCAGAGAGAGAGGAAAAGAATGGGTTAAAACCAGGGAGAAGGTAGGTACCTGCTCTATGTGGGCAGGGCCGGGATCCCAGACTGGCAGCAGGCTGAGCGGAGCTGGCAGCCGGGCCCCTGGCTGGCAGGAGCCAGCGGGTGAAACCCCATTCCGGCAGTGGGCTGAGACCCCCACTGCCGGTCTGGGCTCCCAGCCACCGGTCCCGCTCAGCCCACTGCCGGTCTGGGGTTCTGGCTGCCGGCCCCTTGCCAGACAGGGTCCTGGCCGCAGCCCCCCCTCAGCCCGCTGCCGGCCAAGGTGAATGGAACCACAGGATGGCAGCAGGCTGAGCGGGCCGGCGGCGTAAGATCAGCATTTTAATTTAATTTTAAATGAAGCTTCTTAAACATTTTGAAAACCTTGTTTACTTTACATATGACAATAGTTTAGTTATATAATATATAGACTTACAGAGGGAGACCTTCTAAAAAACGTTAAAATGTATTACTGGCACGCGAAACCTTAAATAAGAATGAATAAATGAAGACTCGGCACACCATTTCTGAAAGGTTCCCAACCCCTGGTCTACAACAAGATATCTGATTTTCGGCATCTTTTTAATCTAGCAGGCAAAGGCTGGAAGCTGAAGTTAGAAAAATTCAAATTGAAACTAAAAACATTCACCACAAAGGTAGTTAGCCATTAGAAGATATTCTGATGGGATGTGGTATATAAAGGCACTGTTACTTGGAGTTTTTCAAACCGAGATTGGATATCTTTTAAAAAGATACATGTCTCACTCAACCAGAAGTTGTCAGGTTCCTGTACTGTGTGACAGAATAATTCCCTTTTTGGCAGAAATTACTAAGTGACATCCTCTGGCCTGTGTTATGCAAGAAATCAGACTAAATGATCAGAATGGTCTCATCTGCCTTATCATTTAGTGTTACAAAAAAATAATTACAGACTTACACAATGCAGTTATGGTAATGCTTCGTTATACCCTGAGAAACTTAATTCTACTCTCTGTGGTAACCACCATGCCTTGATCCCACAAGACTCTGACCTCTGCTATGAAAAGTGACTAAGGACTGTAGGCAAAAGGCAAGACTGCTCATACTTTGTATAATGTTGCATACTCTATTGTGAGAGAGTAGAATATCTAGAGAAGGTTATGACATCTACTTCTTTGACCTCTGTTGTTAACTCCTCCCCCCACCCCACCCGAGTGATTTGTTTACAGTGTTGGTATAGGCATGTGGGTGCCAGGATATGAGAGACACAAGGTGGGTGGGGTTTTATCTTCTTAGGCCAACTTTGGTTGGTGAAAGAGACAAGCCTTCTAGCTCCACGTCTGAAGAAGTGCTCTGGAGAGCTCAAAACCATGTCTCTCTCACCAAAGTTGATCCAATAAAAAGGTATTACCTCCCCCACCTTTTCTCTCCCAGTGTGAGTTGATATTCCTGGAGCAATGATAAACAAGGACCCATTAGAAAATTAGCCACATTATTAGATTTTTTGATTGCAAACTCAATTTCAAAACTGAAAGCAAGTTAGACAGGAAGCTCAATTGTGGAGTAGCAACAAAAATTCAGCCTGGAGGGACTTGGAGCGGTGCAAATCAGAATCCTGCTGCACAAGGGATCAGTGTGTGGGACACAGAAGTACTCTCTCTTTGCCTGTTCTTCAAGACATCTCCGTAAGGGTGTCTAGGTGTGTTGTGTGGGAGGCATTACTTTAAGTGTGTGTTTCCTGCATTACATAAGTTTGTGGTTTGGCTTCTGGTAATGCTAACATTCTTCTTAGGGATACAAAGGGAGAGCCTTCCTGAAGGTTTCATTACTTTCTAATGTTCAAGTTCTGGCTATTCAGGAGCAGCCTTAGCAAAGCTTTTGGGAAGTGAATAGTGTAGTTAGCACTGAGATGAGAGCCACTAAACCTGGAGGGGCCTTTATCCAGCCTTCGCCACTGAGTCACTGTGTGACCTGGGACAAGTCACTTAACCTCTTTGTGCCCCATTCTCCACCACCAGTAGCAGGGGGATAACACTGTGGAAAGTGCTGTTAGGGCTAAGTATGATCATTCTTCGCTCTCTTCAGCATTATTCATGGGATTTGAACTAGCAGGACTCTTAAGTGTGTCATACTTGCTTAAAAAGGCGGCAAACGTCACCACTTGTGGCCCCTGTGAAAAAGCTGGTGTGGGTTTGACTTTGCGTTAAGACTCCTCACAACCAGGAGAATCGAGCTCAATATCATTTTGTTGAGACATTTTTCTTTTAAGCAGCATGGCTGAATCGTAGTTCACCCTCCCCCCGTATCATGGGCCCCTTGTAGAAGTTCAAATCAAAACGGATAAAAATTTGGCTTTGCTGGACAACTGGCTTCCTCTCAGCCCGGGCTTTGGCTCTCTTTGAGCATTACTGTGGATAGGTTAAGGTATGAGTAAGATTCATACTTTAAAAAAACAAAACAAAAAAAACACCCAAGGGAAATTTTTTTTTTTTTTAACATGAGATCTCAGTCCCATGTATTCCTTTCTTTGCTGGGGAATCTTGACTAGGTGCTCTAAAGGCCTGCATAGTCATGTGATGACTGTTACGGCATTGTGAGCACCAGCTCTCCCTCCCTGTCTTCAGGGAAGGGGTTGCAAAGTGCTAGATTTAGGTATTCTGTCAAGAAAGCAGCAGCATCTTCATCCGTAGGCCCTGCTGGCATGTGGGCTGCTCCCAGTCTCCGTTAGCCATGGGAAGGAGAAGCAGCTCCTTGAAGCTTTGCCAGTCTCTGCCATCTAGTAGAAGTGAGACAGTTGATCAGGGCACAGAAATTTAGAAGCAGCAGCTTGAATCCCACTTTTGGCTGCCATTTGATTTAGGATTTTCCTTTCTGTAGTAAATTGCCAACAGTCTTCTTTTAAAGTTAGCGTTACCTGTTACATGTGGCATTTCCCAGCTCCTGCAATGAGACAGGCAGTGTGGACGTGAACACACATCCCCAGAACAGCCTAGACTATGGACAAACAGCCTCTTTCCCCAACCTCCCTGAAGAAGCTGGCTGTGCAATCTATAGGTTGGGATGGAGTCTCACTGCTTGGGGGATGGGGATTGGGACAGCACAGAATATCAGGAGGTAGGCAGGAGACAGTGGAGGAAGCCAAATGGTGCTATGGGCAGCAAGTGGCTGTTTCTAAATGGTGGAGAGCAAAATGGTGTTCCTCAGAATAGCTCCAAGGCACAGGAGCTATCTTCTCCCAAAAGTACCTGCTCTCCAGTGTCAGGCCCCACTTTCCTCCCACAAGGCTCTAACTTCCCTCTCCACTTATAAATTAAACCTCATGCTTAAAACTTTCCTCTTCATATCTTGTGCATTAGGAGGGGAAGGTATAGCTCTGTTTGAGCATTGGCCTGTTAAACCCAGGGTTGTGAGTTCAATCCTTGAGGGGGCCACTTAGGGAGTTGGGGCAAAAATTGGTCCTGCTAGTGAAGGCAGGGGGCTGGACTCCATGACCTTTCAAAGTCCCTTCCAGTTCTAGGAGATTGGTATATCTCCAATTATTAAAAAAAAAAACCTTTAAACACACCATGATGCAGATGAATCTATGAAAAGGACTTTGCATTTATTACAGCAGCATTCTGATATGCTAGAGTCCTGTGTGAAGAGGTGACAATGACATTCAGTACAAGAAGTGGTGGGCAAAGAAACAAATTTGACTTTTGGGCCTTCCCTCAGAGGTAGCCAAAAGACCATTGGGTTCCACCAATCAAATGCCATTTTGAGCCAAATTTGGGAAATTCCTTTATTATGGGTTGCTGATGAGAGAAATAACCCCAAATTTGACAACTGTCATAAGTCACAATAAAAGTCACCACTAACAGTTCCCAGACATGATAGTTTTCTTCTTCCAAGGGTGGTCACATCGAGTACATAACTTCCAATTTGGAAAAACTATACTGCTCACGGTCACCAGTTCCATTTATTGGATACTAGCCAGGCAATTGCTGACGGGGAATGAGTGTGCCAGTGCTGACAGCCAAGTCCACCCAAATGATAGACTACTGTCAACTAGTGGCACTAGCTACTCACCCCAACACCTTCCAAGAGAATGTCCTTGTGGGTGACCCCTGTCACAACCAAACCAAGGAGTGGAGGGGCCACAGGGGGAGGGAGGGCCAGTATGGAGGCGAGGCTATGGGGATGTGCCACAGGTACTGTAATAAAATAATACCACGTAGTTGTTCTATAGCGCTTTTCATCAGTAGATTTAAAATTCTATTACAAAAAGGAGGTCAGTACCATCACCCCCATTTTACAGATGGGGAAAATGGATGCATTTCCTTAATCCAGCCCAGTGAGGCAGGTTTCCTTTAACTCCTTTTCTTTTACATTGAATAGATTACACAGCACTGGAGAATAAACGGTTCTGCACAGCATATACATGGCATGCTCTTCATACAAACACACACAAACGCATATTATATTTCAGCACTAAGGCATTTTATTTTAAAATGTATGATGCTTTAGAGGCTGCTTATTTAAATTTCTAGCAAACACACTTAATGTTTTCATTCCATATCAAAGCATTATGACTAGCTGGGAAATCCCCTACCCCCACCCCAAAGCCAGTAGTATATCGGGTGCCCTGCTGATCTCACTAGTATATATTGTAAGTATTATAGTTCAGTCTTGGTTATAAGAATTGCCTTCTAAAACTAGTGGATTTCAAACTGGTGGGGTTTAAGGCTCATTCTGCTACATATGCCTGAAGAAAAAAAGGGTGCTGGGAAAGGGGGGGGGGGGAGGGGAAATCTGTGTCCTCTCCCAGATTCCACATATGCTCAGACACTGCTGGGCTTTAGGAGGCTGTGGAGTTGCTACTGCAGGGTCCTTGCTACCAGCGACCAAGTGCTTTACCAGGTCCCTCATGCTGCTTCTTCATCCACGACCATCTCTTGGAATTGGCTTCATAACTCACTAGGGTCCTTCTCATCCTGAGCCATTGGATACAAACTGCAGTCTCCACCTTACTACCCCTCACACCATTGTACATGGTACACTTCCACACCTCCCTTCCCCCGGGAAGCTTCAGAAAAAACAGGAAGTACCAACCAATGAGGAGCCATCTTGCTACATTAGTGATCCTCCAGAACCATAACCTATTGTTTCTTAAGGGGATTCCCTGGAAGCATAGGCAAACTGATAGGTCAGTGATTGTGTGGGAGGGATCTGAGCCCCTCACCAATTATAGGGAAGGCAGCCAGAGGAGAGGAGACTGGCTCTGTGTTTTGAGTACTCTAGTGAAACAAATTATAGCTGCCCCAGTACAATTGTGTTCTGAGGAGGGGAAAAGGAGTGGGTACAGGGAGCCCTTTAATGTACGTCTACAGGGGAGCTGGAGGTGTAGTTTCCAGTTAGAACAGACATACCTGCGCTAGCTCTGACTGAGTTAGCACGCTAGACACAGAAGTGTAGCCGCCACCGCATGAATGGCTAGCCACCCTGACTACAATCCCACCTGAAATGCTAGGTACATACTTGGGGCGGTGTGACTTCTATTTTTAGTGCACTGGTACACGGATGTTTCCTCGAGCTGGAAATGACACCTTCCAGTTCCAGTGTAGCCATCCCCTCAGCCTCCCCTCCTAGCACTGCATTACAGGAAGCTGTCATAGTCCAGTTTTCTGAATAGGTAAAACAGCACTGATTTGGGTATACTGGGCTACAGCCCCAAACACAGTCCAGTCTAGCCATCAGTTTGAAAGACTGGCTCTATACTTCAGTGTGTTTCAAACAGCTTTCCCCTCTCAGCACAGAAATCACAGGCCCTTTCATTTGTGCGTCAGTCTCATAGTCCAGATCCAGAAGTGGAGGTTGCCAGGGTATAAATGGAGGGTCCACGTGGGCACTACACCCATCTTCACTTGGGTGTCTCGACTCCCCAGAAGTCCAATCCAGCTCCCAATGAAATCAAGGGAAAGACTCGCACTGAGCTCATAGAGAGCTGGATCAAGGCCTGGGTACTAAGAGACACTGCTTCTCCAACTTCATACATGCTCTGCACATACCTTGGTAAGCTATATACTAGTGTGATTACACCACAGGCACTCTCAGAGCACAGCTTTTTCCAATACAAATACCTGCCACAGCAAGGCACCTGCACTTTGGGCCTGCCCCAAAGCCCATTCACCTCCCTGGGCTTTGGATCTGCCCCTTTGACAAGTGCAACATTCCATACTCCTTCCAACTCTGTCTGTGGTCTGTGCCTCCCCCACCACTGGACAATGGCAGGATCTGGTTCTCCCTGGTGACACTGACTGGGCGCAGAGAGGGAGACCGTATGACAACCATTCTGGCAGTGGGGAGCAGGCTTCTCCCCTTCACAGGGAAGTCCTAGTTACACCAAAGGAAAAGTACTTTGCCACAGGCATGTTTCTTCACCTGGATTTTAAGCACAGTGGTTCAGGCTGCAACCCGGACAGTCACTGGCGAGCGTGACAAATAGTCATGCACTCTGTCAGGTCCTCTATAGCAGTAGGCTGTTTGCCAGCACAGATCTATCACACCCACTAAACAAAAATGTGGATCAGTCTTCCTTAAAACTAAACAGTTCCTTCTCCCCCTGCCACTCACATTTTTCCCTACACAGGACACAAAGTCTAACTTCCACTCCTTCTCAAATGCAGTTGGAGCAGTGCAGCCCCAAGCAGTCAGAGTAACCCAGAGTTGGGTTGACTCTACAGCTTCACGGTAGCAAACAAGATGTACTACCCTTGGGTCACATTTCCATAGGAAAAGGTTACACATATTACACATTTCTGCCTTGAAATGCTGACACAATGATGCAAGATTCGACAGTTTTCATAACGGCAAAGCTGAGGAGACCCCGCTGCCGAGTTCACAAAATGACAGCCTGCCTCGACGCCGGCCATCCTCACTTTAGCACAGCAGCAGCCCTTCCTTGGCTGCCAAGCGCTGGCGATGGATTTTGTCTTGCTGCAGCTCCTCGTGGTTTGGATGCCAAAGTTTCATGATGATTCTCTCAATGTTTAGAGCGTAGACAGTGTGTGCTGGAACAACTTCTCTGTGCACCTGGGGGGGGAGGGGGGGGCAGGGGTTACACGTTAGAAAACATTGATAGCCAGACGCTATCACACTCACTCCCCCACATTTCTAAAATAAGATGCATCTAGTGCATTTATTATAACTATATAATAAGCTGATGAGCAGGTTCTCAGGGGCAACAAAAAGGTTAGGCTTGTTGCTTTGTTTCTAACTTGCCAATATTTACCTACACCCAGAGGAGACCACCTGCACCCACTCAGGGTAAGCATAGGGAAATAGATAGTGCTTGCACCATGCTCATAAGGGTCATATTCAGGAAGCTAATTCCAGAGTCAAGAGTCCTCCTGCTGAGAATGCTTGGTCTTACCAGCCCCAAGCCATGCAAACCCAGGGAGGGACAGCTCGGGCAGCCCAGCTGGTAATAAATTCCTGCATGGAACACAGATTTATCTGGCAACTCAGTGTGCTGTATTTCTGCCAGAATCTCCATCAATCGAATGCAGGGAGGGGGGCCGTGACCACCTGTAACCCCATAGTGCATAATCCCAAGGTGAGAACCTATGATCTAATGCATAACGTGCTTGCATCTATGAGGCAACATTTACACAGCTGGCAGGGCCAATCCAGAGTTCCTGCCTAATACGCTGGGCAGCTCCATGTATAGCCACAGATTTAAGAAGAAAACAAGGAAACAGCCTGTTTAAATGAACAGGCAGTGGGGAGGGTGTGAAATCGGGTCAGTCTCCAAGTACATAATACAGAGCAGACACAATCAGCTCTGACTAGCAGTCTCTGCTTAGGAAAGCATCTCACCAAGCCATGCCGCAATGGAACGTGAATGGTTACCTGTAATGCCTCAAAAAGGTCATACATGTTCACGGGAGGGAGAGTTGCTGGTAAAGTATTCCCAGAACATGCTAAGAGGAGAGCCGCCTGCTGCTCAGCATCATCAGGAGCGGGGTAGGAGGCTAGATTCTGACCTGCAGAAGGTGCCACGCAGGTAGGAGGACTGTAAAGAGAGGGACATTAAAGACATTCCAGTCAATAAAAAAGCACCCACCTTGGGAAATATCAGGGCAGTAGCTTGGCTCCTGAACTTTATTCTTCACTCAGAGCTGGCTCAGGCCTTGTCTAGATACCAACGTTGCACTGGTTTCACTAAAAATCAGCTTTTAAAAGGGACTGAGTTAAAATGGCGCAAAGCTGTGTGGCCGCACTTAAACTGGTTTACGTTACTTTTAACTTGGTCACTTAATTGCAGACAGGCTGCTGGCATTCTTACATGACTAATCTCCAGCCAGAACAGATCCCAAGGCTGTGTCTACACTAGGTAAAGAGTTGCACAAACTAAAAACAAATACGTATTGGTTAAACTATGTATCAGTTGCAACTCTTCAAATGGCAAAATCCCACTGCTCCCCAGCAGCCAAAGACAGCATGCTTACTCCTAAGCATAAACAACACGCCAGATAGTGCACTGCTGTTTGGATTTCAGAGATTACAAGAGACAAGATGTGTTCTGGAGATTAGTTATTAAAAAGACCTTGATATCTCAGGACTGAAAACATAAAGGAGCCCACTCTGGCCCATGTGTCTGGAAGAGACAAGGCAGGAACAAACAGTCTTTATCTGCAAGGTGCTGAAGGTAAAACCTAAAAGTTCGCCTGAAGCTCTGGGACTGTGGCTGTGGCTGACCTCTCTGCTCCCAAGCCGGAGCAGTCCTAGTCCTATTTTTGGCCCCCTACCACCCTGAAGTTGAAGGAATTTACATATGCAAAACCCATCACTTGCATGCACAAGTGATGGACTCCGTCCTGCTCCCAGCAGAACAAAACCAAACCAAACAGCCAACCGATCAGAAGAGGAGCAAAACAAAACAGAGTGGCACAGCAGTTCAGTGCCCCAGACAACTGCCCGGCTCACCCACCCCTGGAACTGCCCCTGCTCCCAAGGCACACTGGCGCTGTCCACCACGAGGGTTGTGTTTTGCTCTGCTGAGACTGAGCTTTACCGGGGGGCAGCCTGAGACTGCAGAACAAATTTTTACAGAATCTAAGAACTAAATTGACTCTCACCAGCTTCTGCTCCAAGTGTGGGTGCAATTTTCTGACCTTGCTTTCAGCGAAAAGCACACAGAGCACAGCAGAGAGAGAACAAATATAAATTATTTAAAAGACCTTAACATAATTTTCCCTTGGAGGAGGAAAAAAAGGGAGTCCCATATCTGACAGATGCTAGTTATGTTACTTTGTGCACTTCTGGAAGGTGCTCAGATAGCACAGTGATGAGGGAGATAAGATTGGAACCCCCACCCCTCCCTTCAGGAGGGTAGCACAAACTGATTGGGGATTCTGTGGGTTACCATCCACGGTTTGCACCTCTGGCAATTCCACTCTCTCTGTCATCACAAGCTGCATGCTCTATTTACTGTAGTAGAGAGAGCCTAGAGCATTAGGCCTGATGCAAGACCTGAGGCCTGAGCCAGAGGTTGTGAACCAAAGTCAGGCAATGTACAGAAGTAAATGCCTGTAAGTTCAGTGTCCGGTACATGGACTTGGCACAGGTACTGCTAACATTGCTAAAACACACTGAATATATAAACACATTCCAGCACCGGCATGTCTCTGCAGCTCCTAGCTGGAGGCGCTGGGGGCTCCGTGCACTACCCACGCTCACAGGTGCCACACCCGCAACTCCCATTCGCTGTGGTTCCCCGCCAATGGGAGCTGTGGAGTCTGAGCTCGAGGCAGTGCAGGAAGCCCACCGGCCTTCCCTCACCCTAGGAGCTGCAGGAATATGCAGAGCTGGGTAGGGAGCCTGCCAACCACGCCAACCCTCCCCCACCCAGCACTGGCGGGGGTCCTGGGCTGCGTGCTGCCCGCCTCGCCCCCCCCCAGAACCAGCGGGGGTCCCAGGCCCAAGTTTTAGTTAGGGGTATATAGTACAACTCATGGACAGATCATGTGCTCTGAATTTTTGTTTATTGCCCATGACCTGACCATGACTTTTACTAAAAATACCTGTGACTAAAACATAGCTTTAGTTATAGATCATCAAGCCTGTACCCTGGGACCAGTGTATAATTAGTCCAAAAATACAATTCAATACATTATCCAATCCAATTTAAATGTCTCCAGTAATGGGCTTTCCTCCCTTCCCTTGGCAGTTAACATACAGAAAGGGCTTTGAGATCCCTAGATGAAAGGTACTTCAGATGTGTACAGCATTATCAGGGCTTGAAAAATCTATTTGCCAGTAGGGAGCAGGAAATTTTCCCTGAGGAGAGGGAGTGGGATAGTGGGAGAAGCATCATCTTCTGCAGAATTTACTCTTTCATGCAAAACAAAACAAACAAAAAACCACTCCTTATGCTAAGATAACCTTCCATATATGAATTGTACAGTCTTCCTGAGTCTGCAGACAGATGCAAGATTACTGCTGCTCATAGCCTTCCCAAGAGGCTGCAGCAGGAGACTGAAATCAACATCATTGCTGACAATTTTACTGCTGACCAAAAGAGTTCTGCACAGTAGCCACGAGCCAGCATCTTTGTCAATTCCACACTGTGGCTGTCTGGGAAAAGCAACAAAGGTAGACACTGGAGTTATCCACATGGGAGTAGGAACCAAAGAGAGGCTTGGGAAGTGGTAGAGCCAGGAGAGCAGGGAAGGGAAATAGTGGCCCAACCCCTTCGCTATTCTTCACAAGTCAGAAGACCATTGGGGGCATCTCATCTCATCTTAAGGTTTTATACAGATGCCCAGGTGAAAGCTGTTTCTCCCTTCCAGCAGCCAGAAATAGTTGGAAGATGGTGAGTAAGAGTCTGTGTGCTTCAAATCAAAACACTCGCCTACTAACCAGAGGCTTATATGAAAAAATGAGTCCTCAGACTGGATCTAGAGAGAACACCCAAGAAGGAATTCCAGGATCTTCCTAGCAGATGAGGAAGGTGGTAAGGGGCACAGACTTCTTGCCAGGGCACTTTATGCTATACCCCAAGTCCTTCCCCTCTGCCCAGTAGGGATAGTCCTCTGGCACATCTGAAGTTTCTGAATATTTTCATAGATTATAGATTATTATTAGGGTTGGAAGGGACCTCAGTAGATCATCTAGTCCAACCCCCTGCTCAAAGCAGGACCAATCCCCAAATGGCCCCCTCAAGGACTGAACTCACAACCCTGGGTTTAGCAGGCCAATGGTCAAACCACCGAGCTATCCCTCCCCCCCCCCCATATTAAATATTACCACCAAGGTTTCTCCAGGGGGTTTAAAAAATGGATCATTATGCTCCGTCTCCTACACCAACTACTCACTGACTATGTTTAGAACAAGGTAGTTCCATGACAGCTCGCTTACCATTCAATTAGATTATTATAGGCAACAACACTGTTCTTCAGGTAAGGTTGTGGGTTAACATTGCTTCCAAAGGCGTATTTGAAATGACCATCTCTCAGGCGATAGGCTTTCCTCCTGGATACTACAGATGCCAGAATATCCTTAAGGTGATTCTGTAATGACAAACCTTACCTTTACCATTTGTGCAGTGTGCTCTCAAAATTTTACAGTATTGTCACATAGGCCTGTTTATCCCTTCCACCTAGATACTGCTGCAATCAGTACATCGCAAATGCCACTGGTCATATATAGAGACAGTTTCATAACTATTGATTTTAATCTATTAACAGGTGGATTCTGTTATATGGATAGCTTTCATTATTAGAGGCACAATCTGGCAACGTTATTTTAAAGGAAGTGCATTCAGTAGAGGATCATACAAATAGCATCCCCCTGCATCACATATCTGGAAAAGGATGTATTTTATAGTTTTGTACTGAATCTGAAAAATCAAACACATCTCCAACCCAAATAAAAATCCTAGTTCCTCCGGAGGGCAACCCAATCAAAACAAAGCCAGAGTGCTGATTTACTTGTTATCACATGTTCGTGTGTTTCTCTTCCTGATTTATTTCTGCAAACTAGTAGGGTACCAAAATTCACGGGAGCCTGCCTTCAGACAGCAGGATTGGTGTAAATTTCATTACCCTATTTGTACACAAAGCAGAACAAGCACAGTAAACAGAGTGTGTGCACTTGTCTGTGAACTGAAATTTACAGCTCTCATTTGAGCTCTCCTGGTACCAACCTTAAAAATGTCTCTTAAATGTCAGGAAATTCCCACCATTAACTAGCACACTGTGTTAGAGGACAAGAAAGGGTTTCATAATCAGCATCAGACAGTGCATGGGAATATTGCACTTAAAGCTATTCTGAAAGCCACACTATGCTTTTATTAAGGGCTGGCCTTACTTCTGAGGTGAAACTGCTGGAGAGGGTGTGAAGGGGTGGAAAGAACAAGCAGAAAGTTGCTCTCACATCTGGTCATATTGACGGATCGGGAGATCAGACTGGCCTCTGAGTCCTGAGTCTGCTGTGTAAGGCTCCAGAAGCACAAGTCCTAAGTAGTTGCTTGCAGTGCTTGGACCTGATCTTGAGCGATGCTAATCGCCATAACTCCCATAGAAAACAATGGGAATTGCATGTAATCAGCACTTCAGGTTTTGGCACTGTATGATTTATCTACTTTGCTTGAGCTTCAACAAGCAGACAAGTTTTACAACAGCTTGATGTACCTAAAAAGGGACAGTTCAAAACTAATCCTATGGCCTCTGGATATAAATCTGGAGTATAAACCGCTGCTAGCAATGGAATATACATTTTAAAAATCCATCATAGTTAAAGAAATCTTTTAGTTTAAAAGCTGAAGGTCCAACTTTTCAAACTCAGTTTCTAAAATTGTGCCTACAATTTTTCATTCTGAGCTTCTGCAAATTATATTTTTGTATGCCCGAATCCAAGATCCTTTGTGTGTGCCAAGACTCTGATCTGAAGATCTGCAGGAATAACTTTCAGGGCCAGTTTGGGAGGCCCCTTTGAAACACATGGCGTGGATTCTCATAAGTCACCTGTAAATATAGTGAAGCTATTTTCCTCTCACACACTGTAGTGCCCCGCCATATACAAAGCCTTTTGTTAGTAGCATAATCAAAACCACATCATTGGTTTGTCTTTTCTAACCTGCACAGCATAGACAATAGCCGTCACTGCCTCTTCGGTGACATTGTCCAGCCCGTGCTCATATGCAGTCACTATCATCCTTCCTTCTAGCTGGCCCCGTGTGGGAAGCATCATTGTATGGGAACACAGCTTCAAATCATCATCTTCTTGAGGATCCTTTGCCACAAACTGCTGGGCTCCAGACAATGGATTCTGAGGCTGGAATCGGTGCTGTCAGACAAACACACTTTTCATTTTAAAACTACTAATTCCAGCACTGAATACAGCTTTCAGGGGAGATGTGAAATTGAGGTTCTGAATTTAGATGGTCATTAAACACGGCACTTTTAATAAGAGAATAGAGATTTTAAGCATAGCAGCCTAGTTGAGTTCCAACTTCGGTTATTATATTCTGCCTGTCTTAAATTTACCTGAAACAAGGTGAGTGAGGGAATATCTTTTATGGAACCCACTTCAGTTGGTGAGAGAGAAACTTTCAAGCCACACAGAACTCGAAAGTTTGTCTCTCTCATCAACAGAAGTTGGTTCCATAAAAGATATGACCTTACCCACCTTGTCTCTCTAATATCGTGGGACCGACACGGCTACAACTATACTTCAATTTACCTTACCTTTTCAACTTAACATTGCTGCGTGCTGCTAAACAGCTGGGTGTTCCCCCTCAGAAGTAGCTGTTTTTCAGTCATCCCAAAATATCAGATGCTTAATTAGTTAATGTTTGTAAAGACATCCTCGGATAGAGGGGGTTATAAAAGCTTTATACAGAACTACAAAGAATAACCATACATCTAACCATCATTTATTTAAATCTGATGGAAAAATTATTACCGCTAATGAGTGGGAAGTTGTTCTGCTAATTTTGAGGACTTCAGCTTTCATTTGGTTGCAAAGATATAACCTTCAAAATGTAACTGATGCTGCAAACAGAGAACATGCACATTTGGAAAGCAGAAGCAAAGTGGAATTAACATGAAATCTGGTAATTTCACAGCTGTTACTGGGACCTTTCTGGGTAGCAATGAAATTGACACAATTTCATGCTGTTGAGGAACACTAATAGCAGGGACAGGCACAGAAGTTATGCATGGGGGTCGGGAGAAAGGTGGGGAAGGGATAGAGTAGAAGAGACTTCTGTTCCCCTGCCCTCCTTGCAGCAGAGAGCGAGTGGAGCATTAACAGAAATCTCTCTCAGCAGTATTTTGGTGTCAGCTGAACATTTGAACTCTAATGGGATTATTAACTTCACTACCAAAATTCATCCTGATAAAACCTTCACACAGTTCTACACTATCATACATTCCTGAAAAAAAAAAAATGCACATCTACAGTATATACACACACACACTCACATTTTTTAAACAAACCAAGTTTTAAGTCCACCACCAGACATATGTATTACTCGTTTAACCAGATTCTCATCATTGCTTAGTTCGAAAAGATTACTGAGAATTTTTATAAATGAAGATACTACAGATTATCCGAATAGCAGCTTGTATGCATTGCTGTTACAGTCTCGGCCAAAACAGGATGAATAGTAAGAAATATTGTCTGAATCATTGTGGCAATTTCTAAATACAATTCTACTTCCACTGGGTTCACAATTCTTTAAAACCGCTGTTTGTAAAGAATATTACAGTGCCTGATTACACCAGTGTCAAATTTAGTTTCTGGCGTTTATGGGCCCAATTCTCATTCACACTAATGCCCTTTATACCACTCTGGCAGTGTAAAGCAGCCTCCAAGTGGGCCCACTTTACAGACCCTTTAGAATGCCAGAGTAATGTAAAAGGGGATTAATGTAAATGAGAACCTGGTCCTATGCATTTCGCCCCGCACCCCACAGGGAAAAGGCTAGGCAGAGAAGAGGCACTCCGAAGTATTTTCCCTTAAGAACTTGGAGCCCTTTAAGAGTGGTCTGTTTAAAAGAAAGTGTTGCACCCATCCAGACAGCCCAAAGCAATATGGAGTTGGCTAGCCCAACCAGGCTCACGCAGCAAGTCAATTTGAGAAGAAGGGGTAAGCACAATGGTAACTATAATATATAGAACAGTGACCTTTTGCTTCATGAAGCACTTAGCTTTTCAAAGTCAACAAGAGATCAGGGCAGCATGAAATTATAACTATCTGGACTGAAAGAGACTTGTCTGGTAATTACACTTGAATACTTATTGCTTTAATACAAACACTTCTGCTGGAATGAAGTAAAGCATCTTAGCCGTCCAGGCTAACAAAGGGACCATTTACTGCTCATAAGTTGCCAGCTCTTCATTTCTAGAGTGTTTAGCAGAGCTGAGACCCTTTGCAGAATATAAACTTACGTCAAACTTCTGCCGAACCGAAGAAAACTTTTTCTTTCCTTTGGGTTTTCCAGGTTTAGTTGCAGAGCCACCCGTCCATGGCAGAGGCCCAGGACCCTCTGAAAATAGGAGAGAAGGAAAAAAAGTGGGGAAGGGAAGGTCACTCCCATTTGTAGCCAACATAATTTAATTCATACAGTTAAAAACAAGACAAAACCCACAAGGTTCTGACACCTCTGAAGAGCACTTCCATCCTTTCCAATTTAAGTGCATGTGCCATTTCTATTTTACACTATTTGGCTTGTTACAATTCTCGACTACTAAAACCATGTATCTGAGCAATAATTCTATTACTTCAGAGGGAAATTATCTGAACTATATTGTGCCTTTCTTGCAACATGTTTTTAAACTGCAATAGATGCATGAGGCTATCACAAAGGCACATGTATATAAGGCTAAGACCATACTACATCTACCTAAAAGGACATGGCAGGCACTGTATTGGCAGATGACCTCTGTAGATAGTTATTAAGCAGTACGTCAAGATACTTGAGAAGCATAGTTAAAGTCAGACCCTGCAGAGTTCCAAGTGACTCCTGAGAGGTGTTGAGCATGCTCATCTCCTGTAGAAGAGCTGAGCTGAGACTGCTCTGAACCTCACAGAATTGGGCCCGAATTGTTCAGGTATGTCCTGTATGTGCTATTATTCAAATTACAAAATCATATAAAGAAAAAAAGCTAGATATGTGTTCACTGGGTTTTAGTGATGATAATTACCTTGAAAGTTCTAGAGTCTCCAGACGGTTCAACATATTTCACAGAGCTCTCTCACATGACAAGAGTCTGACCAAGGAATTAGTGCTTGGAATTTCCCTTTCTAATCCCGTAGCGGCATACAAATGTTTACACCCAGAAAGACCTTTTCAGTTTAAAAACAATGACCTAAACTTTTGAGGAAAACAGTATGTGGGGAAACAACTTACAGAACTCAAATTATATTGGGGGATGGAAAAAATACCAGATATTGGATTGTCTGTTAATGCTTGTTAATTAATCCTTTATATACCTAGGATTTCATATTTTCTTACTTCCCCAGAGAAATAGCTGCCCCAAGGAGTAAGAGCTACATATATATCCTCAAAAACACGAGGATTTCTTGGCACAGCAGTCCCTACACCACTGACACCAAGGAGTTCATAACAACGGTGTTGACTCGGAAGAATTACTAATAAGAGAATAAAATGTATTTTAAAAACAATTTTCTACACCCAAATCATTTCATATTTCCTCACCCCAAAAAAATTTTTTTTTAGACAAAAGGAAGTCACCAACTAAAGTTAAATATATAATTCTTAAACCAAGCTGGGGTTGCACACTCTCAGACTAGAAGTTTCTCTCTATGCCAGAGCAACCTTAACTCTTCTAGTGGAAGGGGAGGGAAAGAGTAGAGCATTGCAGGGAAGCTATGAAGATAGAACAAAGTTGCTTGGGGCCATGGAGGCAGAGGTTTTTGGAGGCAGGATGATGCGTATCATTCAGGCCCTCTCACTAGCACCCCGTCCCACTTCTCCACACACATGCAGCTCAGCAGACACTCCCTCTATGCTTAAAGTATTTAAATGTGTTATTGTTTAAGCAGTAAAAGTAGCACTGGGATGAACTGTGCTGCTAGGCCCTCCTCTAGCAAAGCAGTTAAGCACATGAAGAATCCCATTGTATCTCGTGTTTAAAGATAGATTCTTTAAGGTGCTTTAAGTACTTTGCATATTTCAGATGAGACTTAAAACAAGGTTCTGGTCACATGTAGTCCTTAAAGATCCCATGACATTCTTTTTAAAAGTAGGGGTCGTGGTGTCAGCATTCTGGCCATATTCTAACTCTAGGAATTATAGTCAGCCTAAATAAATTCCCTCTACATTTTCAGTTCTAAAAAGGTAGTTTTCATGTTCAATTGTGTAAGCACTGTTGTGTTCTACTTGACAGTTGCCATACATCAGCCCCAGAAATGGCTACACTTCACTAGCAGAGTCATCCTTGACTATAGTTTGCAAGTCATTTTGAAATGAGAGGGATTGTGTAAGCATAATATAGATATATCTTTTATTGAAGAGATTGACTGACATTCTGGAGTTTTGTAAGAAAGATTGTCATGTCCTAACATAGCATGTACTATTAGCCTTTCAATATCTGGTGCCTGGCAGGTATTCAATTCCAATTAAGGCAACAACAAAGTTCAATTTGAAGTTTATGGGCAGATTTGCTGAAAGGTAAATTTGCAGCAACATATTGGTCCAATGCTTGGGGCCAGATCCCAATCCCCTTACTCATAGACTTTAAGGTCAGAAGGGACCATTATGATCATCTAGTCTGACCTCCTGCACAATGCAGGCCACAGAATCTCACCCATCCACTTCTATAACAAACCCTTAACCTATGTCTGAGTTATTGAAGTCCTCAAATCGTGGTTTACAGACCTCAAGCTGCAGAGAATCCTCCAGCAAGTGACCCGTGCTCCATGCTGCAGAGGAAGGCGAAAAACCTCCAGGGCCTCTGCCAATCTGCCCTGGAGGAAAATTCCTTCCTGACCCCAAATATGGCGATCAATTAAACCCTGAGCATATGAGCAAGACTCACCAGCCAGCACCCAGGAAAGAATTCTCTGTAGTAACTTAGATCCCATCCCATATAAAATATCCCATCACAGACCACTGGGCATATTTACCTGCTGATAATCAAAGATCAATTGCCAGAATTAGGCTATCCCATCATACCATCCCCTCCATAAACTTATCAAGCTTAGTCTTAAAGTCAGATATGTCTTTTGCCCCCACTACTCCCCTTGGAAGGCTGTCCCAGAACTTCATTCCTCTAATAGTTAGAAACCTTCGTCTAATTTTACTCACAACTGAACAGTATCTGATGCCACAAGTGGCGGACAACTTTGTGAAGTAAAGTTCTACCCAGGATGAGTGAGGGTATCAAAGTCTGGCTCATTAGGTCCTTCTATTGACTTTAATATGCACTAGATCAGGCCCTTCATAAACAAAGGTCATATTCCTTAAAGCGCAGAGGGGTATGAAAGAAGTTGCAGAAGAAATAGAGACCCAGGAAGCAGACAGAGAGCTAGCAACCATGTGGAACTGAAGGAAGGATAAGGAAGGACCGAGTGAAACCAACTGCAGCAAGGATGGTTGTTATGCGATATCACACCAGAAGGTCTGGCCAAGCAGCCCAATTGAATACTGCTCAGGAGTTAGCTACTTGTACTTCCATTGCCACTGCTGGCCAGACCAATATTATAGACTTGATAATTCCACATACCCTTGGCAATGGGAGCCCTGCAGAGTACAGTCAGTATCTCCTATTGAAATGATCACAGAATCTTCTACACCAGCTCCCACACCATTATTTTGGGGGGAGGGGCTATGGAGAAGGTTTGATCTGATGGATTTTTTCATTCACTCGTAGTACTATCAGGCACCTGCCCTGCCCCCAGTTTGAGCTCTCTGGCTGAGTGTGCAGCTCCCAGTAAGGAACAAAGATTGGGATTGCTTCCTGGGAGGTAAGGGCTGCCCAGCTCTCTCATGATAATATGTCTAATACACAACCAAACCTCTCCTTTATGTTTCCTCTGCACCTCCAATGCTGTTCAGGGAAATAACATTGCCCCTCCTTCAGGCTTTTGGTATCCTGCTGTGATCATTATGTTTTATTAAAGAAACAAACAAAAATACAGAAAGGTAGATTTACCACACATTTATAGGATAGCCAATAAAATTATGCAGTTACGCAACTATTAGCTTGTCAAAGAGCAGACAGTATAAAATTGGACAATATCACACAGATGCTAGAGTGGGGTTAACAATACGGTGATCGTTATTTGACTACAGGGAAGTTATTGGAAATGGTGTTTAAAGATGTGTCAGAAACCAAGGAAAGCTTTTTGAATTTCAAAGTTATGTTAGGGGGAATTTGGCAGCTCTGGAAAAAAAATCTTTGAAAGGTTTTACCTCTGAAGTCCCCCCATTTGTAGCTCCTAGCCCAAACAGAATATAGAGCATGAACGTACGAGAAGGGTAATGCCAATACTCAATCCACTCCTGCTATTCCTTCCCACACCTTAGAAGGTTAGAGAGAAGCCTCTTGTGAGATATCCCAACCTGGGTTAAGAGGAAGTATTCCAGATTTAAAATTAAGAAATCCTAACCTTAACTGGGCTCTGGCCCTAGTTTTTAATAATGGTTCTATGGACAAGGGAAAGTCACAGCCTGACTGCAGCACCATGTATGCATGATTAATACGCTACTCACTCCAATTTCCGCTCAGAAATCAAACTCCAAAAAATGCCAAGGCTTTCTACTGTAGGATGACAGGAGAGAGTGGTGTGGAATAATTTGGGGGTGGGAGTTACATGTATGAAAATTTTGATTAAGCTTAGAGAAGAAGATATTTGCAAACTACCAGATAAGGCAGATGTTAATGTAACAAATGGTTCCTTGGCTCCCTTATCTAAAGGCCATCCATAGAGTCAAGAATATTTGGAAATTTTGAACAGCTAAAGAGGACCTTTATGCAGTTGGTTTATTTGGGAAGTATGTACACGGGCACTGAGAGGTACAATCACTTTTGCCCAGGAGGGCCTGGCCAGGTTGAAGATTTGTCACATTATGCACAGTACTATTACTTAACTTTTGAGAGCGGGGGGGGAGGGGGAGGGTGGAAGTCTATCTCCAATCTTGGCCCTGAAGCCTTTCACAACATTAACTCAAGAATTAGTATGGTTGTTATAGAGCAGTATTGTTTCAGTTATACAGCCAGTTGTCTTATCTGCCCACTCAGTAAAAATAGACTGAAATTAATGCTCTTTATGATATAAAGAGATCAATTTGCTTCCAACACCTCTAATTTTGTTTCTGCATGTTGTTTTGAGCTGTTTTGAAAATGTCAGTTGAATTTAAAACAGTTGAATTTTTTTTGTATTTTGATAATTTTAAAATTTATATTGGTTTCATTGAGCATCATGGATAATTGCTAAATCTGAGTTTGTTGGGTGCTGCTGTTTAATTCAGGATGTGCTCATTTCTCTAAGATTTTCTAGTTTATCAAGGATCTCAGCAATTACTCTTTACCTACTTAGCATGTAGGCTAGTCATAGTTTGGCTTCTATAGTATTCCTAGGACATTTTCTTTACTTCTCTCACCCTTAGCAGAGAACCTGTTTTATTCCCACAAGCCCTGGGAAAAGAAGCTGATATGAAAAAACAAGAATTAATTATCATCACAGATATCCAAATAACTGATGATCATATTTACTGACCGAACTCTAAATCGAGATCCTGAAGAACCTCCATAGTATTTTCCAGGAGGGCTGAATCTATGTGGCAGTAGTGATATCCAACTGGTTATGCTATCTGATTTCCTAATGCTTCCAGACAATTACAGCAACGTCAGCTAAAGGCCTATCCTTTCAACACATCAATCCTGTTTTCTTCATTGTCGTTTGGATGTTTAGTTATGGAACTTGGGGCTTCACACTGCCAAGATTATTTTCCCTTGCAGTTACAGAGAACTATAGGTCACCTTCTGATCGTGTAAAATCCCCAAGCAGATCTCTGGGTTAAAGTGTTCCTTGGGCCAGTGTTCTTGACCATACAGGTTCCCTTCAACAAAAGTAGGCAAGTAATCCAACCCTATTCAGCCGAGCACTTATTTAACTTTAAGTACATGCTTAAGTCTGTTGAAGCTGATGGGCCGTAAAGTCTATTATTTAAGCACATAGTTTTGCTACTATGAGGGTGAGTCTCGACAACCTAATATTTTGTTTCCAGTTTTAATCTTGCCTCTTAATTTTCTTGAGCCTCATGCCCTTAAAATACCTTTTAACACACAGTATTCTAGCACTTAATCATCAGGTCCATATTAAAGGCTTCAAGTATTAGGGCACTGAAGTAATTAACTCCATCTGTGTGATGGACTCCGTTGTTCACCCACTCATTTGACAGCTACTTCCTCTTGCATTCTCGTTTTGTGCTGCACAGACCACATCAGGCTTCGCCATTTTTCTTTATTCTTTCCACGAGTCTGTTGTTATACCTATACACTTGGCTTGCATTCTTCTGACCTATAGCCTTGGATGACCGGTCACAAGCCGGTCAACATTTGGATGGGAGACAGAACATGCAAGTACTCTTCACTTGTATTCTAGTAGGTGTAGAAGGTAACACGTTCTTTTGTAGAAGGTGTAAGACTGAACTGTAAGCATTGAGAATCTTTAGAAGCACGAAGTAAGGAAGTCTTGGGAAGGTCAGAAATTGAGAGTGGGATACCATGAGGAAATTGAGAGCACGGGATACCATGAGGAAAAACAGTAGTGAAGAAAAAGAAAAGAGCCACAGCTGTTCAAAAACACAGCCGTCTTCTTACCATGCAAGATAGGTTACCAAGAGCACATCATACAGAGCCATAATTCTTTGCATTAGCTCAGACTTGAAGACAGCAGCAAGGTCAAGATTTCAGTTCTTATCCTCAAAAAAGCCTTTATATAAGTAACCCCAGCTATGCTGAAGGACTGCTCTCATGCTTTTCAGTCATGGTAATGGAATTCCACTACAACTGGGAACCTCAAAAGAGACAGAGTTTGCTTAGCAGGTTGATTTCAAGTGTGGAACACATGCCCGGATGCGACAATACCAGACCTCCCTGTCTGACTGAAGCATAAAAAAAAAAAATCTCTCTTCCCCCTAGTCACTAATCATTTTTTAAGTTGTTGGAAAAGGCAGGTTAGAGAAAGCCAGAAATTCTCTAGAAGTAAATTCATTAGAAGTCGCAAAGCACTTAAGAGATGACAAGTGCAGTTGTACTGCCTTCATAGACAGACAATACGATTCCATGTGTTGCTACTAAGCCCTTCTGCTACCATTCCCTCATCAGGTTTTATGCAAACAGATTAATATAACGTTAAGCCTGGATATTTTAAAGTTGCAACAATATCAGCAGATTCAGAGCCAAGGAGGCTCTAGCAACATTAACTGCTCCTTTGAGCATGTGTTACCACATACAAATCCACACAGCCAGGCCATATGTTGTAGCTGTCATCTAGTGTAATATTTAGGAACTGCATCTCTTTCCATAACTAGAGGTGCTTAGAAGTAGCATTTATAAGTGACAGCATGTGTTCATTTTACTAATTTCTAGAGCACAGCTTGTACTTATTGCACACATTGAAGGGTGCAGTAGTAGCACGTGAGGTGCTTTACTGGCTACTCTTGTTCAGTTCAAGATTTGCCAACTTCACATTAGCAGGGTTTTGACAACCGATCCACTGCAGACCTAGTCAGCTTCTAGTCTTCTTAACAAAGGCAACAAGCTGAGAAAGAGGACAGAGCTGCTTCGCTCCAGACTTGCACTGATTTGCCATAGGGGCAGCAGAGTACAGTCAAACCCCAGCAAAAGGAAGGCGGTGGCATTTGAGACTTTTCCAACACACATACAGCAGCAAGAGCAGAGAGAGAAAAAGAACGTACTAAACAGAGATGAAGCCACAAGGATATAGGTTATAGAAAAACAAACAGCATGGGCAGGTTCTTATTTGTTTTTCAGTATTTTATTTTCTTGGCCAGAAGAGAGAAGGACAAATGGTTAGGAGAATCTCTCTGATCACTCTCTTCTGTTTTCAGTTGTCGCTTTAGTCCCATTTCTTTCTTTCTCACACACTTCTTCTTTTCACTTCTCCTCCTCTCTTTGGAGGCAAATGGGATGTGGTCAACCCATCCCTGTGTGTCAGACTTGGAAGCCCTTAAATCAAAATGCGTTGCCAACCCTGAATAATTAATTAAAAATAAATAAATGTTATCCAGTCTCAGGTGTAGATGAATATAGCTCCAAGTCTTTGTCAGCCCAAGATTACTGAAAAAGAAATTGGGGCCCTACACAAGCCAGGATTAGCTAAAAAACCAACTAATTGCTTTGCTCATCAAGACGGATCAGAGACCCTATAAACTGAATGTACATTTCAGTAGGATTTCCTGGGGGGGGTGGGGGGGGGGAGAAAACACAAGCATGTGAAAGCAAAAAACACAAGTAGTTCTTCAAAGTCTACCTAGGAACAAAAACACTGAAGGAGGCAATTTCCACAAGCTAAGTAGTCTCAGGTGTCTAACAAGAATCTTCCCTGAAATCAGCAATCTGGAACAGAATGTTAGCAGCTCTACCATGATTCTTATTATTACTACAGAGTACTCATGTGACGCTTTGTCTGTCTAGGTACTTACACAGCGCCTGTCGCTGTAGTATCTAAGTGCCTCCCAACTTTTTATGGATTTATCCTCACATCACTCCTATGAGGTGGAGAAGTATTTTCCCCAGCTGTAAAAATGGGGATAAGGGGTACTGAGAAATGAAGGACCAGATTTTCTAAGTGTACTTGCTCAGCACGAAGCAGCTCCTATTGTTCTCAGATGGAGCTGTCGAGTGCTGTGCAAAAATCTGGCCACTCATTTAGGTGCCTAAATAGGAGCGGAGATCCCTTCCTGACCAGACCCTGAGCCCTACATGCCCAATGTTACACATAACATCTGTGTCACTCCTAGGAAATGGAACCCAGACCTGCGGAGTCCCAGTTCACTGCCTTGTCCTTTTGGAAAGGTTAATCGGGCTGTGGTTAAGTCTGTCTGGTTTTATTCAGAAGGTTTAGATTATAAAACAAACCAAGTGCAACGTATTTGCTGCAGCCACCCCAATGGAAAAATATTGATATATATAAAAATAAAATCAATCAATGAGAAGCAGCAGAAGTTACATGGAGAACTTTCTAGCCATCTCAAACTCATTCTAATTTGCAGTTTGAATATCTTTCACTCAAAGGGTCTCATGGCTAAGTTTTTGGTCCATCCTTTCAAAATCCATTCTGGTGTCAGCAATACTGAAACTCATGAGACATCGCAGACCAGCGTAACACCAGACATAATGTGATAGCTGCAGGGGCTTAACAGAAGGATATTAAATTTATTGGCAACATTTTAATTAAAAACTTTACAACTAGAAGCTTCCCATCCTCCCCTCTACTCTGGAGACAGGACAGGGCAAAAAAACAAAAACCAACCCAAAAAACCCCTCTCTCTTCCCTAGTGCTGCCTCCCTCCATGACTCAGAGTTTCCATCTTTCTGACACAAGGCTGTCAACACCATTCTCACATCATGCCAAGCAGATCGCTGGAGAACATGGAGCAAATCCTCCCTTCACTCGGCCCTGCAGGTTGGTGGGGCACAGAGCACACCACCATACAGAACTAACAGCCAAAGAAGCATGAGACTAGAAATCAAACCTGGGTCTCCTGCATGGCAATGCAGAGAACTAGTCTTTAGCCAAGTGTGTGAAATCCTTATTTTATAATATAGATGATTATATTTATATTGCAATAGTAACTAAAGGCCCCAGTCAGCATTCCCACTGTGTCATACGGCATCTCTCTCTCATAAGAGACAACATACAAATTTAAGACTAAATAAGTCAAGCATATAGCTTAAAAACAAAGCCCACCACAAACACTTCCCAGGGTTGTGCTGTATAGTTAAAAAAAAAAAAAAAAAAAAAAACACACCAATAGTTTTGTTCTCTTACCTGGTGCAGAAACCAGGATTTGGCATCGAGTGAGAATAGCCAGGAGGAAATCATTGTGAGAATGGACTGTGAAAAGAAAGAGTTCACTCAGACTGACACCAGGGAAGAAAGTTTTACCTGAAGACAGATTCACATTAGCAACATGGCAGGCAAAGTCCAAAGGCAGCCACTGGAAGCTACCTTATAAAGTGATTTTGTTTACACCTTCCAAAGCCATGTTTTCCCATGCATTCCACTGGCTGCATACACCTTCCAATTGATATCCTTTACATAGGTTTTTAGTCTCTCTATGAAATTAGGAGCTGCAAAAGAGAAGGTTATCATCTCATCAGTGGTAAGATCATGTGGCCCAAGAGAAGAGGCAAGTTCTAGTGGAGCAGTGGAAGTTATGTAGTCACACTTCATGTGGTTGCATTGGTGTGTAGCAAGCAGCAACTAACCCAGAATGTGGTATTTTGAGAAATGGGGGAAAACAGAAAAAGGGACACTCCTAGGGACTGTCTCTTACCGTTATCTTGGGTGAGGAGTCTGCGAGCTTCTAGATCAAACTCTTCTTTACTGATCTTTTGCTTGAACCAAAGTTTCAAGTTCGCCCAGTATCTGTGCATGGGAGAGAAAACATTAAGTACTGTAAACAACATTGCTTTGCCTACTAAGTCTATTCCTTTTCTCCCATTTCTTAAATGGACAGTCATTTAGTTCAGGTCCAGCATTTAACTTTGTGTACGTTTTAGAAAAATCTAATAAAAAAAAGCAATGTTTTAATATAACATCAGTGAAAACAGAGAGGGTTGCATAAGAACAGCCATACTGGGTCAGACCAAAGGTCCATCTATCCCAGTAGCCGGTCTTCTGACAGTGGCCAGTGCTAGGTGCCCCAGAGGGAATGAACAGAACAGGTAATCATCAAGTGATCCATCCCCTGTCACCCATTCCCAGCTTCTGGCAAACAGAGGCTAGGGACACCATCCCTGACCATCTTAGCTAATACTCTTGATAGACATATCCTCCATGAATTTATCTAGTTCTTTTTTTAACCCTGTTATAGACTTGGCCTTCACAGCATCCTCTGGCAAGGAGTTCCACAGGTTGACTGTGAGTTGTGTGAAACAAATCCTTCCTTTTGTTTGTTTTAAACCTGCTGCCTATTAATTTCATTTGGTGACCCCTAGTTATTGTATTATGAGAAGGAGTAAATAAGGAAGTGTTATTTACTTTCTCCACACCAGTCATGATTTTATAGACCTGTATCATATTCCCCCTTAGTTGTCTCTTTTCCAAGGTGAAAAGTCCCAGTATTATTAATCTCTCTTTATATGGCAACAGTTCCATACCCCTAATCATTTTTGTTGCCCTTTTCTGAACCTTTTCCAATTCCAGTATATCCTTTTTGAGATGGGGCGACCACATCTGCACGCAGTATTCAAGATGTGGGCCTACCATGGACTTCTATAGAGGCAGGGAGATATTTTCTGTCTTATTATCTATCCCTTTCTTAATGATTCCCAACATTCTGTTAATGTTTTTGACTGCCACTGCACATTGAGTGGATGTTTTCAGAGAACTATCCACAATGACTCCAAGATCTCTTTCAGGGTGAAGAAGGAAGATTAAAATATTTCCCTGCAGTGTTGGTAAGCCAGAGAGCACTGTGCTATTGACTGATAATCAGAAAGTGGGGACAACAAAACTAGACCAATTGGTTTCACTTGTTTTAATAATTTCAGTGAAATACATCATAATTAAAATTAATTTTTAGTTTTATTGTCACAACCTTAGATTATTAAAGGTTAGGCAGGTTGTTTTTGAAGTAGTCTGTCTTCTAAATTGCACAGCATCAGCTGGTTACACCTTTGTGTATTCCAACTGTATTTAGACTTGGTCTGCTACAGACCCCCAGGGCTGGATTTGGATAGAGACCTAATATTTTTAATTAAATAAATATTACTGGTGTTGCCGGCACAGAGGGCCGAGGACAGCAACAGTGGGGGTTCGTTGCCCGGTGTGCGCAGCACTAATTAACACACCAGGGTGGAGAAGCAAAACCAGGTTTATTTGAGCCCAAATAAGGTGCAAGGGAGACATAGCAATCTCAAATCCTGCACACAGATACAAACAGCTCTCTCTCTTTATACATGATTTCAGCTAAGCATTTCCATTCCTTCCACACTCCTCCCCCTTACCCCCCCTTCTTCCTCCTCCCATCTATTTTCTATAGCAAATACATCATGCAAGTAGCCATTAAATCATACTTGGCAAAAACCACTTTAGCTCGTTAGTACCTCTTCTGTGAACAGTTATCTGTATCAGAGGGGTAGCCGTGTTAGTCTGGTTCTGTAGAAGCAGCAAAGAATCCTGTGGCACCTTATAGACTAACAGACGTTTTGCAGCATGAGCTTTCGTGGGTGAATACCCACTTCTTCAGATGCAAGTTATCTGTACTTTCCCACCGTGGGGGCTACGTTCTCATGCATATAACTTTAATTACAGCATCTGCTTTCCGCCTATCTTATTTAGTATTGGCTACATCTAGTATCAAGCAGCCTTGCAGCTGCCAGTAATTAGCACATAACACAAAAGGTTACAAAAGTTTAGTAAGGCTAACAAAAGCACTTTACATAAAGGTACTTTGGGTCACATAGGCCCAAAGCCATCCTCCCGAGTTACCTAGATTTATGCCTAGTGACACCAACACTGGGAATTGTGTGATTATGGGAGACTAATTGCCCAGATATAGACTGGGGGGGGGGGTCAAGTGCTACTTATAATGGTAGGTCCCAGCTATTCCTGGATGTGATAGCTGACAGATTTATTCACCATATAGTTACTGAACCTACAAGACATGATGCCATTTTAGATTTGGTATTGGTAAGTAGCAAGGACCTCAAAAAAATTGGTAGTAGAGACAATCTTTGTTTGAGTGAATGCGAGTTTATCCTGCCATTTAGTTAAAACTGAATTATCAAAAATAGATCAGCAACTAGGGTCCTTGATTTCAAAAAGGGCAAATTTAAAAGGAATTAGTTAGGGAATTGGACTGAAGAACCCCAGGATCTGAACGTGCAGGTCGTTAGCAGTTGTTAAATCAAAGTTGCAGAAACGATCTGAAGTCTGTGTCCTAAGCAATGGGAAAAAATTCCTAGGGAAGGATTGCAGACCAAACTAGATGAAGAAGCATCTCAAACATGTTATTAAGAGATAGCAGAAAGTCTACAAGGAATGGATCAGCAAGGAAAGCTACCTCTTGGAGGTCAGCAAATGTAGGGAAAAAGTGAGACCTGACAAAAGCCAAGTAGAGTTAGACCTTGCAAAGGAAATTAAAATCAGTAAAAAAAAAAAGTTATTTAGCATATATACAAAAAAAAAAAAACACTTTAACTCCCCCAAACCACACACACACACATTTTTTAGAAGGAGATTGGCTTCCAAATACCCATAAGGCTATCCACACTACAGGTTTTCCTTTGTTTTGTCATTAAGAAATAATGTCAAGTTGTTTCAAGATTATGTTATTTGAATCCATTTAAGGGCCAGTTTGTACTGACTGGAAAATGGGGTAGAGACTTTTAGAAGCAGGGAGGAAAACCAGTTTCTCAGAATTATCCATTTTCCCCTTTGCAAACATTTATACATGCCACCAAACACTTGTACTAATGCTAATCACTCATTAGCACAATGATTTAACAGGATTTTGGATGTAGTTATGCAGCAGCAAAGCCAGCAGAGGGAGCACAAACACATTAATACAGTGGTTCCCAAACTTCCACAACCTGTGAACCCCTTTCACTAAAATGTCAAGTCTCATGAACCCCCTCCTAAAAATGAATATTTCCAGGGATTTTCTTTTACCTGAGTATAAATTATAAAAGCAGTGATTTGGAAATATAAAATTTGTTTTTATGACATGCTTATTACACACAATTTATCATTACAGTATTTTTATTACATTATGAAAACGGCAACACGCTTCCAAGTTCTCACTTGTGTAGCTTGTATCACTTTGAATAAGCCTGTTATAAGACAAAGCTCCCATGTTTCATCAAGGAGTATCAGATATGAAACAGCATGAAGGTATTTAAAAGAGCCAACCCGAAGAGTTCCTCCTACACAAACATTCTGGTCTTGAGCAGTCCAGGCAAACACGCGTTACAACAAATCTTAAACTTGTTCTTCATAATAATTTTAAAATACTAGCTGCCTATTTAATTTTAAAAACCAGAAGAAAAAAAATCCACCCCCTTTCCATTACTTATAAGGAGTCTTGAACTTTAAATCTCTTCAGTCTGATAGATATGCTTGCTTTGATCTGCTTAGCTCTTGGAAGTACAGGGGCTCCAGGCTGCTGGCCCCATGCTGCCCAGGTCCCTAGGGACAGCTCTGTCTGCCACTAGGGAATTTCTTTCCCTCCGCGAGAACCCCCTGTAACATTTCACAAATCCCAGTTTGGAAACCACTACATTAATACAAAGACTCCTATATTAACATGCTACTGCTGAATATAACAGTCATACAAATGTAGTCCAGGAATACTAGGAAGTGAGAGTATCACAGCCCATTAGGAAGGTAATTTGTCCCATATTTGGGATCAGAGTTTATATTTGGACTTAGAATCTCAATAATACTTAGCTATAGCACCAAGAGCTCTTAACATCTGCAGGCATTCTTAATACACATTCCTTGACAGATACCTCCACTAGTTTCTATATTTCTTTAAAGTTTCTCATTCACTGGAATGGTGGTTCTCTTAAAAAGAGAAGGCATTTAAAATTCAGAAGACTTTACCCAACATACAGGTTTTAACCTTCAATGCTGAAACTAGTTGAAAACACTCAGGCAATTTAGAAATCTACAGATCATGAGCCCTGCTGTTTGTAAATGTGGCTGGGTACCAGAAACTTAGTAATAAATCTGGACCACAGCAAGATTTTACTCCAGTAGGGACAACAAATGAATTTAATAGCAGACAGTACATTTGTTCAGGATAATAAAACATTCCATTAAGAAGAGCATGTAGGTCACATTCATTGTGTCAATGAATGCATGGTTTTTGAAGGCCAGGAAAGGTTTCTACCTTGCTGTCACATCAACTTATTCTTAAGGGCTGCTCAGACATTCCAAGACAGAGCCAAAACATTTCATTGGTGGAAGAAGGGAATATAGCATCTGAGGAAGCCAGCTGGCTCTATCCAAATGTAAAGCAGAGGAATATAGGCATTTACTTACTTTTTAGAGTCCTAGTAGTGCTTCAAACCTCTGTTTCCCTCTCAGATAAAGATGCAGAGGGAAGCAGAGTAGGTCTCCAAACCCCCCACCAAGATTACAACATGCATCTGTAGCGCCTTGCTTACCCTCCCACACCCCCATGCATCCCTACCCTTGTTCCTAAATGATTCAGCAGATATGCCACCCTGCCACCAGTCACCATGACAGCAATTATACTTTGTGACTCTGCTGATGAGCACAGAGAACACTGGAATAATTACTGCTGTTTCAGCAACCATAAGTTGGGAGGGGAGAGAGGGGAATTAAATGTTTGATTCAACAATATTTGAAAACACAAACGTATCGTTTTTTAATCCACATAGGAGAGGGGAGACATAACACTTCCTATGACTGTTTCCAGATCCTTCCCCCCCCCAACTCTCTGCCTATATCCTTCTGTTAAATTGATAGATTTTTGGCAGCGCAAACACTGCAGAGCAGTGTACATCACACTGCCTGGGATGAAACACATGAAATGGGGTGGACAGGAAATGAGCAGAGAGGTGGGCCGAAAAGCATAGAGTCCTTAAGGTAATGATAGTGCCCAGTCATAGTTATGATCAAATAATTTTTTAAATATTTCTCCTTCTTCCCATACTCAATTCAAACTAAAACACTGTGGTGAATGATGTAAACCAGGGGTAGGCAACCTATGGCACGTGTGCCGAAGGCTGATTTTCAATGGCACTCAC
Source organism: Mauremys mutica (assembly GCF_020497125.1). NCBI lineage: Eukaryota > Metazoa > Chordata > Testudines > Geoemydidae > Mauremys > Mauremys mutica. The sequence goes on from NC_059079.1 coordinate 66,070,055, forward strand.
ACTGCCTGGGTCCTGGCCACTGGGTCCAGGGGGCTCTGCATTTTAATTTAATTTTAAATGATGCTTCTTAAATATTTTTAAAACCTTATTTACTTTACATACAACAGTTTAGTTATACATTATAGACTTATAGAAAGAGACCTTCTAAAAATGTTAATGTATTACTGGCACGGCACGCGAAACCTTAAATTAGAGTGAATAAATGAAGACTCGGCACAGCACTTCAGAAAGGTTGCCGAGCCCGATGTAAACTTTAAAAGCACATTTGAGGGAAAAGGGAAAGTGCTCCCAATTAGGTAAACAATCGACTCATCAAATGAATATATAATAGAATTGGCCAGTGTTAGACCAACAGGCTCCGAAAAACCCTGGTGAATAGGAAACTTTCCCTGACAAAAGGGATGAGAAACAGCTGTGCTCCACTAACTAAGGGATACAATGTAGCTTATTGGCACAATGCATTGGACTGGGACCCAGGAGACCTAGTTCTATTCCCAGCTCTCCCAATGGTCAGCTAGGTGAATGAGCAAGTCACTTCACATGTCTGAGGCCAGTTTCCCCCCACTCTGTAAAATGGAGCTAATGATACAGATCTCTGTTATAAAATGCTTAAAAATAGAACCATAATGGCTGAAACCCACTTCTTATAAGTGGGTGTTATGAAGATAAACATACAGATATAATAGAAAGAGCTGTCACACTGAGTCTGCAGACAGTCTACCACCTGTGATGCTGCTCATAGCATCCTAAAACAGCAACAGAATGAAATTGACAAGACTTGGGTCAGTTTGACTCACAGCAGAGGCATAGATCCATAAGGCAAGATCCCCCAAAAACTAAGATTCAGAGTAGCAGACACCTGCCTTCAAAGGCAGGTGTCTGTGACATGGGATGAAAGGTAGAGGAGAAAGCTGCCTTCCCCCTTCTAGCATCTAGAGAAGGCAGAAGGTATGGCATTAGGGTTTATAACATGCCAAGAAGCACAGAAGATGGAGCATCTGCAGATGGAGGGTGAGAACTGTGTTTCTGTGCTCTCTAGATCGTACAGGTACATCTATCAGAGGGGTAGCCATGTTAGTCTATAAGGTGCCACAGCACTCAGTCTGGATCTGTAAAAGCAGCAAACAGACGTATTGGAGCATGAGCTTTCGTGGGTGAATACCCACTTCGTCGGATGCATGTATCCGACGAAGTGGGTATTCACCCACGAAAGCTCATGCTCCAATACGTCTGTTAGTCTATAAGGTGCCACAGGACTCTTTGCTGCTTTTACAGGTACACCTACACCAGCTTCTGTTAATACTGGTGTTAAACTTTCAACGCTATAGTATGACCATTAACACTTTCTCCCTAAATCTCCATCAGACACATCCCTCATCTGTGATATGCTCCCCCTTTGATAGCCCAAGCTTTCATGCACTAAAGCAACACCAGCTTCTGAGACCAAATATGAACCAGAAAGTCACTGAACTGAAGACTAGTAATTATGGTCATTCATTCTGAGCAACAGTATTTCCCTGTAGGTGAAAGCATTTAAGCACTATTACAACAAATTCTTATTTGCCACCATGATCTAATAACAAATGTGTTAGAAGCAAACTGCAGCACTCTAACATCCAGAGTTTATGCCTGCCATTAATAATACTACATCTCTACCTCGATATAATGCTGTCCTCAGGAGCCAAAAAAAAAAATCTTACTGTGTTATAGGCGAAACTGCATTATATCGAACTTGCTTTGATCCACCGGAGTGCACAGCCGCGCCCCCTCGGAGCACTGCTTTACTGCATTATATCAGGTTGCGTTATATTGGGGGTAGAGGTGTACCTAGCTCTCACAGAGTGCTTTACAAGGGATGGAAATATCATTTTCACCATTTTGGTGATGGGAAAATAAAGGCACACAGATGTGAAGTGACTTGACCAGAGTCAAAATAACCGAGTGGTAAAACCAAAGACAGAACCCATTTGGATCAATTCAGTTTCTGTTATACTGCTTATAAACAGAAGTCCTTAATTTGTTATTTAAGTTTATTACAGGAGAAATGGGAAAACAATTATATAAAACTAAGTTTAGCATAGGCAAAGGCACATGAACTATCTGGTCCATTGTACTCAGACAGAATTCTTGCAGATTTCTAAGTTTACTGCAAGTAAAAGACCAAGAGAGAACAACCAGTTCTCATTTTGCTTACTAGCTGTTTAGTTTAAGCAGAGGGGAAAGGGGGCATCGTTAATTAAATAGTCAGACTTTAAATGACCTAGTTAAGCGCCATGTGTGTTAAAAATGCGGGCCTACAATTTCTCATGGTGGAACAGGATGTTTTAGTGCAAACCCAGAGGGTGAAAAAAGCTTGCCTCTCAGCATGAAGACCAGCTCATATAAAGTAAACAAGAGTGCAGCAGGAGTCAGCAGGTCCCTTCCGGCTACATTTGCCAGCTTTTTGCTAAATCCGGAGTTTTAACTGGATAGGCTGTGGGAAAAGAGACAGAGGCTGCTACTTCATCACTTCCCCTGATCTCTTCCTGTCCCCATGGCCCGAGCACGGGGTGAAACGGGCCCGAACGGTCACTAAGTTGGGCCTGCAAAGCTCAAGCTTCCTGTCAACGAATGACAACATGCTGCTTAGCCCCCGCGCCAGCGCCCAGGCAGCTCGGGCAGACCGAACGGCCGCGAGTAGTTCCCCGGTCAGGCACCGCTCCCCTGCAAACTCCGACCCGCATTACCTGAGCAGGCTCCCCGCCCCTGCCCCGCCCCGCGCGGCCTGAAGCCGGTGTCCCCCGCCCTGCCCCGCGGCCGAGGCCGAGCCCCAGGTCCCCACCAGGCCGGGAACTCAGCCCCTGGGGGCCGGGCGCTGCCTGGTGCGCTAGGGAAAGGCGAGGCCACGGGGCTCCCAGCGACCGGGACACGCTCCAGGCTGAGCCCCGCGGCCCAGGAGCGGCCTCCACCAGCCGGCAGGCCCCGCTCCCCCGGGACCGGGCAGAAATCGAGGCCGGGGCTCGGCGGGCCTAGCCGGGCGGGGCGCACTCACTGCTTCACGTTCTCGCCCAGCGCCTCGCTCAGGTTCTTCTTGGCCACCTCCAGCTCGCTCACGTACGTCGCCATAGCTCCCTCCCGGGGCCTTGCCGCCCTCCCGCGCCGTTTGCGCGCCCAGCCGTACGCGGCAACCACAGCATCAACTAACGTGCACTAGCGCGTGTCTCTTCTCCCCCCGCCCACCTCCGCTGCTTGTTTGTTTCACAATTCCCGGCCGCGCCGCTTCTTCTAGAGGAGCCCGGCGCCGGTCCCATGACGTCACTCTCCCGTGGTGGTCGAGTGGGAGGAGTAGCGTGTCACTGTCAGGTGCTTCAGTTCCCCGGGCGCCAAGAGGGAGAGGTCAGCGCGCGCCAGCAGTCAGCGCTGCGGGGTGGGCCAGGCGGGATCAGTATCATGCAGGGCTTGTGGGACCCTGGCAGGGCAAGATAGAGGTAGTCACATGGGATCAGCTTTGTATGAGTCAAGAAGCAGCAACCAGGTGATGGGTAGGGTGACCAGATAGCAAGTGTGAAAAATTGGGATGGGGGTGCGGGATAATAGGTGCCTATATAAGAAAAAGCCCCAAATATCGGGACTGTCCTTATAAAATCATGTGGGAAAATTTGAGGGGGTCAGGCTATTGACCCCTCCCCCCAGTGCTTAGGGAGAGAGGGGTCATGTGCACTGCTTGTGGAGAGAAGGTTGAGGGGGTCTCACAGCACAGCCTCATGGGTGCAGAAGGTGATGCTGGTGTGCACTGCAGGCTTATTGGATTCATCATGTGTAAAATAGTCCTTCCTAGAAATCTTCATTGTAGGTCAGAGTAAATCATCCACCACATAGGATGGATTTAGCCCACATGAGGTATTTATCTGAATCCCAGTGCAGATTCAGAAGCTGCAAAATTCAAGCTGTGATTTAAAAGAAAAGCGCCCCATATCATTGTTCACAAATTGTTACAATGATCCAGTGTATACTTAAACAGTCTTGGGCCCAAATCCTGATTTCAGTGCTCAGCAGCTGGCTAGATTTAGCCCTTTGTCGTTTTACATAAATTCTCTTCAATCTAAAGTCTGTATTTTTCTAATTTTGGCCCCAATCCTGCAAATAATCCTCACTATACATATAATAGGATGGGGTCTAAATTAGCTGTAACACTCAAGAAAGATTTTGGGAGTCATTGTGGCTAGTTCTCTGCAAACATCTGCTCAATGTTCTGCAGCAGCTAAAAAAGCTAACAGTATTAAGAACCATTAGGAAAGGGATAGCTAATAAAACAGAAAATATTGTTATGCCACTATATAAATGCATGTTATGGCCATATATTGAATACTGTATGACGTTCTGGTCACCCCAGCTGAAAAAAGATATATTAGAATTGGAAATGGTACAGAGAAGGGCAACAAAAGTGATTAGAGGTATGTAAGAGCTTCCATATGAGGAGAGATTAAAAAGACCAGACTGTTCAGTTTACAAGAGAGACCTAAGAGAGGATATGAGAGAAATCTATACAATCATGAATGCTGTGGAGAAAGTGAAAAAGGAAGTGTTATTTACCTCTTACATAACACAAGAACTAGGGGTCACTTAATGAAATTAATAGGCAGCAGGTTTAAAATAAAAGGAAATAGTTCACACAATGCACAGTCAACCTGTGCAACTCATTGCCATGGGGTGTTGTGAAGGCCAAAAGTACAACTGGATTCAAAAAAAGAATTAGATAAGTTCCTGGAGGATAGGTCCATCAATGACTATTATCCAATATTGTCAGGGAGATAACCCTATCCTCTGGGTGTCCCTAAACTTCCAGCTATCACAAGCTGGGACTGAATGACAGGGGATGTATCACTTGAAATTGCCCTGTTCTTTTCATTCCCTCTGAAGCGTCTGGCATGGCCACTATCAGAGACTGTATGTTTAAGGGGCAACATTTCTTCTTGTGCAGACAGCCACAACTCTGGACAATAATACTATCCTAAGAGCTTTTCTCAGAGAAGCGCATACAAAAAGTTGTATTAACATAATATGTTTTTATAAAATGCTGCTTTTTTATTATTCTTTTTCATGTTGCTTGCTTATCCTCATATTGTCTTAATAAAAGTTAGTTGCTATTTTCTCCAAGAATTGTTCCATCTTTAAAATAGTGTTAAATTATTTCCTTAATGTGTGAGAACTGGGTTATGGAAGTGATGTTTGCATGTTATTGGTGTGATTCCTATTTGTATTATGGGTAGTGACCTGGAAGCCCTAACCAAGGGCTAGATCAGTGGTTCCCAAACTGCAGGGTGCAGAGGAACATTGGGGGAGGGGGGTGAAGGGTCCAGACCAGCCGCCACGGAGGGCGGGAAGGCATGCTACCCAGCACTCTGGGTGCCACTCTGCCCCTGGCCCTGCCCCACCCCAGCTGCAGCGTGGCTCTCTCCCAACCCTGGGCCTCAGCTCCAGGCTCCCAGTTGAGGTTCCGGGGTGGGGAGTGTGGACAGGTTCCATTATGGTGGGGGGGGCGTGATGGAAAATGTTGGGGACCACTGGGCTAGATGCTACCCCAACACATGACAAGAGACAGCCCCTGTTTCGAGGGCTTGCACTGTAAACACTCAGAGTGAAGTGACTTGCCCGATGTCACGCCGGGGGCCGAGCCATGACTGGAACCCAGGCGTCCTGGCTCCCAGGCCGCTGCTCTAGCCACGAGGTGCGCACCCCGCAAGGCGCGCTCCGTGCCTTTGTCCTGATTGGCCAGGCACAAATCATGGCAGCCCCGCCCCCGGCAGCCCGGCCCCGCCCCCTGTGGAGGGTGTATCAGCCGCTGTCGCCGCCGTTCCGGCACGTCGCCCGCGAGGAGTCAGGCCGCCAGCCATGCCGGGACTGCTGCTGGGGGACGAGGCCCCCAACTTCGAGGCGGACACCACGCAGGGCCGCATCCGCTTCCACGATTTCCTGGGAGACTCGTGAGTAGCGCAGGCTGGGGGACCCCGGGCTCCTGCCCGCCCGCCTGCCCGCGGCCCGGGGTAGGGGACAGGGACCCGCCCCGGGTTGGGGGGCGGAGTTCGGGATCTGCGGGGGAGGGCTGGGCTGGGCTGCCAGCTCTTGGGGGGCCGGCTGGCTTCTCTTCTTTCTCTCGGGGGGGGGGGGCTAAAGGGGTGGGGGCGTCTCTTCCTTCTCTCTCTGGGTGGTGCTATAGGGTTAAGGGGTCTGGGGGGTTCCTCTTTCCTTCTCTCTGGGGGGCTATAGCGCTAGGAAGTGCGGGGGAGAAGTGGCTGGGTTCTTTTCCTCAATGGAGGGTAGGGGATAATGGCTGACTGTGGGGTTAGCTGGAGGGCTGGGTTTTGTCCTCTGCACAAATGATATCAGGCACATTAAGAAACTTGGAATAATTTTATTCCTGACTCCACATCCCCCCCCAAACCCGAGCCTGTTCTCTCTTTGCCCAGCTCTCTCCCTCCCTCCCTACACACACAGGCCTTGCCTACACCAGAATTAGAGTATGCCAGTATAGTTTATACTAGTGTCCCTGTGTCTGCAGTTGGGCTATTGCTGGCATAACCTTTAAAGTATTGACCAAAATTCCACACACCCAGTTCTGTTCTTGCTTGTACCAGTGTTGATCTAGAACAGGGATGGGCAAATATTTTGGCCCGAGGGCCACATCTGGGTAGGGAAATTGCATGCAAGGCCATGAAAGTAGGGCTGGGTCAGAGGGTGAGAGGGGGTGCAGTGTGCAGGAAGGGGCTCAGGGCAAGAGGTTGAGGTGCAGGAGGGATGCAGGGTTTATGAGGGGGCTCAGGGTTGGGGTGCAAGAGGGGTGTGGTGGGGGGCTCAGGGCAGGGGGTTGGGGTGTTGCAGGGGGTTGGGATGCAGGAGGAGTGCAACCAGGGGCTCAGGGCAGAGGGGTGGGGTGCAGGCTCCAGGTTGGCAGCAGCATGTCATGGGTCTAAGGCAGGCTCCCTGCCTGCACTGGCCCTGTGCCGCTCCCAGAAGCGGCTGGCACAATGTCCCTGCCTCCCTGGGGTGGAAGGGCAGAGGGCTCTGCGTGCTGCCCTCACCTGTGGGTACCGTCCCTGAAGGGGGCTCTGCCTGCAGGTGAGGGCAGCATGTGGAGCCCTCTGTTCCCCCCCCCCATCCCCCCACCCCACACACACACACTCCCCTAGGGGCTTCAGGGACGTGGTGCCGGCTGCGTCCAGGAGCGGTGCAGGGCCAGGGCAGGCAGGGAGCCTACCTTGGCGCCATGGGGGTGGCAGTCCTGTGGGCCAGATCCCCAAGCTGTAGTTTGCCTACCCCGATCTAGAATAACTGATTCAATGGTGTCATTCCAGATTTAAAGCAGAGTAGCTGAGAGCAACATTTGACTCATGACCTGGCTTTTCATTATGTTTCTGTATAGGCTTTTCTCCTTGTGTTCATGGTGTAGGTCAGGGGTCCCCAACACGGTGCCCGCGGGCGCAATGGCGCCTGCGGGGGCATCTTAATGCGCCCATGTCCTGGCCCCCGGGAGAGCACCCGCCAAAATGCCGCCGAATTTCAGCAGCATTTCAGCAGGGAGGCCTCTGGATGACGCCGCTTGCCGTCGACAAGTGATGTCATCGAGAGGCATCGCTCCCAAATTTTGGCGGCGACACCTCTCGGTGACGTCACTTGTCGACGGCAAGCGGCGTCATCGAGAGGCGTCACTGCCGAAATTCGGTGGCATTTTCGTGGGTGCTCCACCGCCGCAGTGGTCCTTCGTCTGGCACCCGCCAGACGAAAAGGTTGGGGACCACTGGTGTAGGTAAATTTGTTGCATCCCAGTGTCACAAATGAGTCTGATTCTCCTCTATAACGGTTACGTGATCTGAACAACTCAGAGCCATGTTGGGTTTTTCTTCATGTTTCACCTGGACCTTCCCCAAAGTTCAACATGTCCAGAAGGCTGATGTGCCTGACTTGAGAGGAAGAATATTACAAGAACTGTCTCATGATGAGATCCCTTTCCAAAACTAAGTACAGGAACTCCTCACTTAACATTTAGTTATGTTCCTGAAAAATGCGACTTTAAGCGAAACGATGTTAAGCAAATCCAATTTCCCCATAAGAATTAATGTAAATGAGGGGGTTAGGTTCCAGGGAAATTTTTTTCACCAGACAAAAGGTGTGTGTGTGTGTATACACACACACACACACACACACACACAGAATAAGTTTTAAACAAACAATTTAATACTGATACACAGTGATGATGATTGTGAAGCTTGGTTGAGGTGGAGGAGTCAGAAGGAGGGATATTTCCCAGGGAATGCCTTACTGCTAAATGATGAACTAGCAATTGACTGAGCCCTCAAGGGTTAACTCTCACACTCTACGTGGCAGCAGGAATGGAGGGTGGGGAGACAGCATCCCACCCTGTGTGTGAGAGAGATGTACATTTCCCCTCTAAGTAAACTGACCCTACTCTTTAGTACACTGCCTTGTTAATTAGATCAGCTTTGCAAGCTCTCTCTATCCTGAGCCCTGTCCTGTGTCCCCCCTGCTCTATGGAAGATGGGGTAAGCAGGGTGCAGGAGCAGGGGGGAGGGGGCCACCCTGACATTAGCCCCCCTCTTCCTCACCTCCCCCCGCACAGCAAGCAGGAATCTCGGGAAGCGGCTCCAAGGCAGAGGGCAGTGGGGAGAGGGACAGCTGAACTGCTGGCAATTGATAGCCTGCTGGGCAGCTGCTGCACGGGTTGCTTAGGGGAGCTGATAGGGGGCTGCCAGTCCACCCTGGTTCCAAGCCCCCACCAGCGAGCTGCAACTGGCTGCTCTTCCTGCAAGCAGTGGACAAAGCAGACGGCTGCCACTTTAAAGGAGCATGTTCCTTAATTGATCAGCAATGAAACAACGGGGACAACTTTAAGTGAGGAGTTACTGTATAACGAGAGATTGGGGGGTGAGGAAGGGTGGTGTGTCTAGGGCTATGCCTATTCTTCAAGGTAGGTATGCAATGCTACTACACAAAAATAAAAGGAAGGAATTGTCTCCCTAATCTGTTTTATATTGGAAGTAATAGAGTAGTGTGGAATCTGTTGTTGTTTCCTCTTAAGTGAAGAGGTTATCCCCTGTGAAAACAAGACCCAAATGAGAACTCTCAAAAGTATATGGGAACATACAGAAGGAAACTCTTACAACATTTAAAAAAATAAATAAGCACGTAATGGTCCTTGCCCTTATTGTGTATCTGTCAATCTGCAGTACAGTTCTGATCTTGTGTATTCACACAGATATTATGGACACTTGATTACACCTGAGGCACATTGGCTTTGGAATAAATAGGGGTCACATTGGCAAGAAAAAGTAATGTTCTGCCCACAAGCCCAGCTCTACCACAGGAGGCACCAAAAGGAAATTCCACTCTTCCCTTCACAATAGGATTGTCCTTCTCCCTTCTTGCATTCTTTGGTCTGTGGAGAAATAGTTAACAATACTGACTGCTTTTAAAATTGTCACTAAGCTTCAGAGTTAACTCCTTAAATGCATACACATCTTTCTCACAGTGATTTCAAACAAGTTAAGGCCTCATCTGTAAAGAGAAGTTGCATCACTCTTGTTAACCTGATGCAAACCCCCAATGTGAATGCTTAAATAGACTAATATTTGGTTAATGCAAATCATTGTGACTTTTGTGTCTAGATAAGCTGTCGGGCAGAGGTTACTCCATCAGCTTACATTAAATTCATATTAATCTTTCCTTAATCATAAGGACTAAAGACTTTTTTAAATGCTTTCATTTGGACAGCCTCCAGAAAAATGTGCTGGTTTGGTGACCCCAAGGAACTTGTCCAGTTTAACCCCTCTGAATAAGTCACCTGCTGATATAACAAAGACTTGAGCAACCTAGGGAATCCTTTCCTAAAGAAAAAGTAGTATTCTGCCCACAAGCCAGGATCCACACTTGAGATACCAAACAGGGAGACTGCTGCTCCTTTCACAATAGGATTGGCCTCTTCCCTCTCTCATACTTCGGTCTGCACTCTGTCCTAAAGGGCCCCTAGGCAGACACGTATCTTCCCCCTAAATCATTCCGCCAGCTTCACTGGATTGGTGCTCACTAAGTTTAAGAGGCCAATCTCCCCCTGATCTATATCAGGTGAGTAAGATTGTGAAAGATGCCTTTGAAAACCGCATGCCTGCAGTGAAGCCCTGCCCTGTTGAAGTCAATGGGAATCTTACCATTTAGTTTAATGGGGCAGGGTTTCACCCCAGTTTTCTGAGTGATGCTGTGACTTCACCACATCTTTTGGAGATAAGCTGCATACATTAAATAGGTGAGCAGCAATGCAGAGATTCTGAGACTAGCAGCTTCAGTCCGGCCACTTACTCTTCCGTACCTGAGTTTGTCCGTTGGGGTAAATGAGGCTTAGTTCACTACTGCTTGCACAGTGCTTTGTGACACTCTGGGTCCCTGAATATTGTATTTGTAGTGTGGGCAGATCCACAGACTTCATATCATGGGTAAAGTTTGTGACTTTTGGTCACACTACAGAGACCCAGTTACAACACAGTTGTCCCTATGCCCTTTTAAATGCAGCTGCAATATGGAATATATTTTCTGACAGAACTCAGAATTAAAAAAAAAATGCCATTTTCAGTTTCTGGTCCTCCTGCTGTAGCATAAGGCAATTCTGCAGCAGAATGTTTAAATCAAAACAAAAATTTTCAGTGAAGCTTTTAACTTTCTGAAGACACGTCTATTAGTTTCTGTAAAAATTCTTACAAATCCTAAATGCTGGGACAAAGCTGTCTGGCCATCCCTTGAAGTTTGAAATAGGTATTTCCATAGTAAGACAGGCTAATATTTTGTTTTTTCACAATCTACAGCTCAATGCATAATGTACCTTCCTGGTGAAGACTGCATAGGATCTAGACCAGAGATAGGCAAACTACGGCCCGCAGGCCACATCCGGCCCTCAGGACCGTGGCCCTTGAGCTCCCGGCTAGGGAGGCTAGCCCGTGTCTCTTCCCCTGCTGTCTGCCCTCCCCTGCAGCCATGCTGCTGTGCGGGCAGCACTTTGGGCGGTGGAGCATGTGCTCCTACGGAGCAGAGTGGCAGCATGTCTAGCTCCGGCTGGGGGGCACGGCTGCCAGACATCATGCTGCTCAGAGCAGCATAAGGGGGCCAGGGGGTTGGATAAGGGGTGGGGGGTCCCAGAGGGCAATCAGGGGAACAGGGGGGTTGCATAAGCGTGGGGAGTCCTGGGGGGGTTGTCAGGGGGCAGGGGTGTAGATAGAGGTCAGGGCAGTCAGGGGACTGGGAGCAGGGGGGTTGGATAGGGGGTGTGGTTAGGGACAAGGAGCAGGGGGGATTGGATGGGTCGTGGGTTCTGAGGGGGGCAGTCGGGGGTGGGAAGTGGGAGGGGGCGGATGGGCTGGGAGCCAGACTCTTTTGGGGAGGCACAGCCTTCCCTACCCGGCCCTCCATACAGTTTTGCAACCCCAATGTGGCCCTTGAGCCAAAAAGTTTGCCCACCCCTGATTTAGACTGTCTGTTGCTCACCAGTGCAACACAGCAAGTACAGTAGATAAAAGGGGACTGAGGATTTAGGTAACAGTAGTTACTATTCAGTCTAAAGAGCATGCATCTTCCGTAACACTAATAGGGAGCATGCTGTAGTGTAAAATACAAAGTGCTGAGCCCACATTGCCAGAACATGTGTTATCAGGCCAGTTGCTCAGTATCCAAGGATAACACTTACTGCTGGTATGAACCAGAGTGGGATTTGGAAAGAACAGAATCCCATTTAGGCTTTGAAACAGCTGAGTCATTTCTGACCTTGTGTAAACAAGCTCTAGTATTTCATGTCAGATTACTCATTAAATAACAAAAAAGGCAAACAGATCAGACAGTGGAACGTGGGAACAAATCTGCATCTCTATACCCTGTTTCCCCAAGCGGGAAGTATAAAAGAATATTAACTTTCACGCTATGTATAGAACAATCTCAGCCCCCAAAGCAATGTGACTGAAACAAAAAGCAGCTGCTTTGCCAGTTTGTTCAATAGCCATTGTCCAATGTTTATTCATCTGAGATTATAGTAACAGTCATTTCAAATGCGTTTTATAGGTCTGGGATGACAGCAGTTTCCTGGTAGGGCATTAAGAGGCAGTAATTTTCCAAGATAATTTGGTGGCATGAAATTAAGGAAGATTTAAGAGAGTAAATAGAGGACCTTTGCAGCTGGAGGCAGTCCACGTGGTGCTGGCTGTCAGGTGCACTGAATGGGGGACTAGAAGGAAATGTTAGATTTGGTAGTAAAGGAAGCAGGGATAGTAAAAAGCTGAAATCTCTACGCTGTGGCAGGGCCACCATTATGTGACTTGATTTCAGCTGGAGAAGCCAATGTGATCATGACTGTCACTGGACTGCTGCTGGGCTCTTAGTGGAGTCTGATGGCAGCACAAAATTCAGCCCTGCAGAAGGGGATGGTTTTGAAATGTTCATGTATGCCATGAGGAAACAGTCTGTCGCTGTAGTGCCCAAAGCTTGCCACCTGAGGGCCAAATGTATTATTTCAGCAGACAGCCAAGGGGAGGGACAGGACTATGGGAATGTTCCTGGCACTGCTCTTGGGGCTGTAGTAGATGCTGTGGGAGGCCGTGCACCACATTTACCTCAGGTAGCAGCAGGACTGATGATGCAGAGGCCTCAGGGCACAGCTAAGGGTATTTGCTTTCCATTCATAATCAAATATTCTGCTTATCACAGGTGCCCTACAGGGTCACAGACTGTGCCTAGCACAGACACGGCTCTAGCACTCATAGCAGGATACTGGGAATCAAACTGGGTTCTCGTCTCTGTTCTATCATACCCTTCCTGTGACTTCCCATGTTCTATCTGTGACTATCCCAGAGCCTCAGTTTCTTTATCTGTGACATGGGTGCACCCTCTTAGCGGTATGATCTCAGGTCATTATTGTATTTGCAGTATTTTGGCCTGGTCTACACTAGAATATTAGGTTGGTTTAACTACATCGGTCAACAGTGTGAGAAATCTACACCCCTGAGCGGTGGTGTTACACTGACCTAAATCCCCAGGTAGACAGCACCAGGTTGTTGAAAGAATTCTTCTGTTGACCTACCTACTGCCTCTTGGAGAGGTGGATTACCTACATCTACTGCGGTAGTGTCTACACTGAAGTGCTACAGCAGCATAGCTGTATTGCTGTAGCATTTAAGTGTAGACAAGCCCTTTGAGATCCTTGCATGGAAGGCATCACTGAGGTGCAAAGTTTTCTGTAAACTTGGGTTGCAGTTTTTATGCCAAGATTAGCAATGGTGGAGTGAATTGATTTCATTCCAAACCCAATCTATAAATTATGCAGTACTTATTTTAGCAATGCTTAGTATATTTCAAAGCACCCTACAAGGGAGGGATAAGACCATTATCCCATTTTATAGGTAGGTGGTGCTGGTGGAAATGAAGTGCACAAAGTTTATCTAAGTAGTGTGGAAAGTTAATTTAATTTAAAAAAATCCAGATCCATCTGGGACTAGGGTTCACATTTACCTATCAGAATAATTTATCTGGCCTTTGTCAGATAAAAATGAGTGTCCTCTCAGATGACTGAACTTGGGGATGGAACAGACTGAGGTTTGCTGTGGCAGTAGAAGCAGTATACTGGCCTTGTTTGGCTGTTTAGGACGGTGGCTTTTGCATGCAGTTGAATCTAAAAATCCCTCTTTTTTTTAAATAGTTTATTGAGGATCAGGACACTGGCCAGGAGCCCCGGCTTGTCTGTGTGTGTGCCAGAGAAGGGAATGTCCATAAAATCAGATTCCTATAAGTGCACCATTCTTCAAAATCCATTGCTAGGTTTCACAGTCATGGGTTTTCATAATCCTCAGCCTGTTACCCTCTGTACACCCAGTTCAGCATTTGACCTTTCCAAGTATTCATACTGGACTACAAACTATTCTGCACCACTCAGCCAGCTAAATAAGCAAAGGAAGTAGGGCTGTCGATTAATTGCAGTTAACTCGCCCGATTAATTCAAAAATTAATTTGGATGTTTTTCTACATTTTCATATATATTGTATTCTGTGTTGTAATTGAAATCAAAATGTATATATTTTTATTATAAATATTTGCACTGTAAAATGATAAACAAGAAATAGTATTTTTCAGTTCACCTCATACAAGTGCTGTAGTGCAATCTCTTTGTCATAAAAGTGCAACTTACAAATGTAGATTGATTTTTGTTACATAACTGCACTCGAAAACAAAACAATGTAAGACTTCAGAGCCTACAAGTCCACTCAGTCCTACTTCTTTTTCAGCCAATCACTCGGACAAACAGGTTTGTTTACATTTGCAGGAGATAATGCTGCCCCTCTTCTTATTTACAGTGTCATCAGAAAGTGAGAACAGGCATTTGCATGGCACTTTTTGTAGCTGTCATTGCAAGGTATTTATGTGCCAGATATGCTAAACGTTCGTATGCCCCTTCATGCTTCGGCCACCATTCCAGAGGACATGCTTCCATGCTGATGACACTCGTTTAAAAAAATGCATTAATTAAATTTGTAACACAATTCTCCCCCAAGTGTCCCCTATTCTGTGTTTTTTACTTGCATTCTGCCATATATTCATGTTATAGCAATCTTGGATGATGACCTAGCACATGTTGTTCATTTTAAGAACACTTTCACTGCAGATTTGACAAAATACAAAGAAGGTACCAATGTGAGATTTCTAAAGATAGCTACAGCACTCGACCCAAGATTTAAGAATCTGAGAGGGACGAGGTGTGGAACATGCTTTCAGAAGTCTTAAAAGAGAAACACTGTGATGTGAAAAGTACAAAACCCAAACCACCAGAAAAGAAAATCAACCTTCTGCTGGAGGCATCTGACTCATGATGATGAAAATGAACGTGCATCAGTCAGCACTGCTCTGGATCCTTATTGAGCAGAACCCCTCATCCACATGGTCGCATGTCCCCTGGAATCGTGGTTGAAGCATGAAGGGACATATGAATCTTTAGCGCATCTGGCATGTAAATATCTTGCAACACCGGCTACAACTGTACCATAAGTACACCTATTCTCACTTTCAAATGACATTGTAAATAAGCAGGCAGCATTACCTCCTGCAAATGTAAACAAACTTGTTTGTCCGAGTGATTGGCTGAAAAAGAAGTAGGACTGAGTGGACTTGTAGGCTCTAAAATTTTACATTGTTTGAGTGCAGTTTTTTTGTAATAATTCTACATTTGTAAGTTGCACTTTCATGATAAAGTTATTGCACTACAGTACTTGTATTAGGTTAATTGAAAAATATTTTTTTTACAGTGCAACTACTTTTTAATAAAAAATAAATATCAAGTGAGCATTGTACACTTTGTATTATGTGTTGTAATTGAAATCAATATATTTGAAAATGTAGAAAACATCCAAAAATAGTTATAGATGGTATTCTATGATTGTTTAACAGTGTGATTAATCATGAGACAGCCCTAAAAGGAAGTGCAATTGGGAGTTACTTCCAATTTTATGTTGCTCCCCTTGGTGTATTTTGAAAATTGATAAGTCTGTAGTAGCCAAACTTGGCAGATTTTCTGCCTTATCTCTGCTCAACAGTTTGAGTTTTTATATTTCAGTGGTGTTACAAGTTAGCTGCATAGTTTTCACCAGATAATATACAGTAATAAAAAGGTGCCAGCCCATTAAGTCCACTAACAACCATACTAAATACACTAATTCAGATCTACATGAGCTAAATTGTAACTTGTTTTGTCCCTGGGTAAACACTGCTGTTGCAGATCAAATAAGGTGGAGGCTGCACAGGCTAATGTGGACTAATGTGTTTCATGCCTACTGTGGGTCAAGTTAAAAAAAAAAAATGCTGTGTGGCAAGTACTGTACGTATTTTGGGTCTGGATTTT
This sequence comes from Mauremys mutica, assembly GCF_020497125.1. Classification (NCBI taxonomy): domain Eukaryota; kingdom Metazoa; phylum Chordata; order Testudines; family Geoemydidae; genus Mauremys; species Mauremys mutica. Next base: position 66,085,965 of record NC_059079.1, read on the forward strand.
TCTGAGATATACTTGGTGTTGGGATTACTAATGAGCTCACAGCATGAACTCCTGTCACGTTTTTAGCTGTTCTTGAGATCCCAGTTACCTAGCTAAAAGTGTCCTAAGAAATGCTCACTTCTTTGTTAAGTATTGAGTCATACTTATAGAAATTTCTTCATCTGTGAAGACTCTTTGTAATAATGTTTGTGGGCTGTTTCCCCATTTTTTTTTTTATTTTATTTTATTTTTTTAAACAGTCCTTCCCCAGCTCATCAATGGGGAGGTGATGTAGCCTGGTGGATAGAGCACTGGACTGTGATGCAGGAGACCCTGCACTCCCCTCCAACTCTGCCACTGGCCTCATAGGTGAGCATGGGCAAGTCATGTCCCCTCTGCATGCCTCAGTTCACCCATCTATAAAAGAGGTTCAGGAATACTGACCACCTTTTATAAAGCACTTTAATATCTACTGATAAAAAGCACTATGTAAGAGCTAGGTATTATTTATCACACCAGAACCTAGAGCTATCACAGCACATCAGCTGGTAACTACTAATATTCTGAGGTTCAATATAACAAACCAGGCCAGGACAAGACCCATCACCTTATTTTGAAGGGGTGTCCCCATCTAGAGTTGATTGACTAGATCAGGGGTCGGCAACCTCTGGCACGCCCTGGCGGGCCAGGCCAGTTTGTTTACCTGCTGCATCGGCAGGTTCGGCCGATCGCGGTTCCCACTGGCCGCGGTTCGCTGCTCCCGGCCAATGGGGGGCTGCGGGAGGCTGCAGCCAGCAAATCCTTCGGCCCGTGCTGCTTCCCGTAGCCCCCATTGTCCTGGGACGGCGAACCGCGGCCAGTGGGAGCTGCAGTCAGCTGAACCTGCCGACGCGGCAGGTAAACAAACTGGCCTGGCCTGCCAGGGTGCTTACCCTGGCGAGCCGCGTGCCAGAGGTTGCCAACCCCTGGACTAGATGAAAACTGGTGGTAATTGGGATTGTAAAATATCAGTGACCCTTTCAGGATGTTAATTCAGGTGACTTAGTAGCAGAGTCTTGTTCCAGTGGCACTTAAAAGGGTCTAATGTGTACCGTATACGTCGGCATTACCTTTATGGTGATTCTACTTGAAAAAGAAATGCAGCAATATTTGTCCTGGAGGATGGGAGCGGAGGTGGCAGCCACTGGAGACAAATCACTTTAAAGTTTTTTAGGTACTGTATTATCTTTTGATATGGTGACATGTGAACTGTGGGCATCATTAAGCTAATGTGGAGAGACCAAACAGGGAGATGAGAATGAATAGTGAGGATTGGAGAGAAGAGTTCTAAAAGCCTGAAGGCTCATTCTGCAAGATTCGCTTCACCTCAGCCTCTTACAATGATGGTGACACAAGGAAGATCTCTTAAAGGAATTCCTTGCTCACTTGATGAGGAGATGAACAGCGCACTTAATTCTCGTGGTTAGCAAGCTTTAAAATATCATCTGCAGCTGGGTATTTCTCTGTGTGTCTAACAGATTCCTAATCAGAATCTGGGCTCATTCTGTTGTTGTCTTCCATTCTGTTCCCTTTCAGATGGGGCATCCTCTTCTCTCATCCCCGTGACTTCACTCCAGTCTGCACCACTGAGCTGGGTCGAGCAGCAAAGCTGGCCCCTGAGTTCAGAAAGCGAAATGTTAAAATGATAGCCCTCTCTATTGATGAAGTCAGTGACCATCTCGCCTGGAGTAAGGTATGCTGGGGGTGAAGAGGTGGCAGCAGGGAACTCTGTGAGGGAACCCTGAATAATTGCCTGTATTACTAGCATGCAGAAGAGTTGGTCTTGCTTTGTAACATAAGCACGCTAATGGAATAAAGCCATTGACGGGCAGACATATTCACCAATACATCTGGTAGGTGTAGTATACACCACATTAATAGGTATTGTATGGTATTAAAATATAAATAGATGTGTGTTGGAAAGTTATGTTAACTGAATGTACTCTGCTGCCTCTTCAATTCTGTTCACCCACGCCAAGTATCCCACAACACTGCAAAGCTGAAGGCAACTTTGTCATTAGTAAATAGGCTTCCTATCAAAGCCACAATACACGAATGGCATATGCTAGCGCAGGTTGTATCTACACCCAACTAGTTTGGGATGTAGTATTTAAAACAGAGCTAAGAAACAGAACAACAAGTTAAGGAACTGGTACGAACTGGCGGGTTGGATTTTTAATTAAGTATAAAGAGTTTTGTAACTTGTAAAAATCACACTATAAATACTATTATCTGACATTCGTGTCTTTGAAGCACACCTTTTGCATAAGGTGAACATGCTGCAAGAATTTGCTTCCCAGAAGGAAGGTACGTTTGTCCCCTCTTCCTATTGTGCTGCTCTGTATTTATACAATAAATGTGGCTAAATTCTGTCTCTTTAACTACACTGACAGTTTGTTCTTAAAAATGTTCAACAAATGGCCAGGCTACACCTTTTCATCACTACTCTACCTCCACCCCAGGTTCTGGGTCTCAGAAATCTTTGATGCTTGTAGGTTTTTGGTTTTGACTCTCTCCCACATCTGATCAGTGGGCTCAGTATTTTGATCAGAGTGCAGATATTTGTAATCTTATTAGAGGGTATGACTCGGCTGTTTCAGCTCTGCCGTGTCTATCCCTCACCTTTTTCTTTTCATTCTTCAAGTGGTTGATTGTCAAGCTTTGAAGCCAAGGCTCTGCCTCCATCATATGGAAATGAGCCTGGAGTATGGCTTTATATTAGTCACTTCCTTAATGCTGCCATAATCAGTCTTGGTGTAGTCCACTGTTCATGGCATCCTAATCATTCTTATGGCATAAAATTACTTCAAACTAGGAGTTAGACAGGAGGGAGTTTCCTAATGCATATGGGAACCAAATGATGCCCTCAGAGAACAGTCAGCAATCACTGAGACCTGCGGGATAGACTGAGAAAAGGGTCGTGGTTGATAACCACCTGAACGTGCACTCCCAATGTGGTGCCTGGTCAAGAGAGCTGACATTATCCTTATCTGTGTAAGTTGGAAAATGAGTGTGAGTAGGGATGTGGTGTTAAGTCTGTATAGGACTATAGTGAGACCGTTACTGGAATATTGTGCACAGTGCTAATATAAACACTTCAAAAAAGATGTGGAAATATTGGACAGGGTTTAGAAAAGAGCCACAAGTGATTTCAGGTCTGGAAAATGTGCTTTTTAATAAGCTTTGAAGTTCAATCTACTTAGCTTATCAAATAGAAGACTAAAGGTGCTTTGATCATCTTCTGGAAGTCCCTACAGGAAGAGAAGGTTTATATAAGAGAGGACTCTAATCCACAAGACAAGGCAGAACAAGATTCTGTATCTGGAAGTGGGAAGCTAGAGAAGTTCAGACTAGAAATAAACTGCAAATGTTTGAGTGAGGCTAGTGACCTATTGGAACAACTTACTGAGGGATGTGGTAGCTTCTGTATCACTTGAAGTCTTTAAGCAAGATTGGATGTGTCCTTTCTGAGAGATCTGTTCTAGTTCAATCAGAAGTTATATGCTTGAGGCAGGAATTACTATGTGAAAGTCTATGGCCTGTAATGCAGGAGGGTCAGACTAAGATCATAATCCTTGCCTTAAAATCTATGAATAACTTCTCCTCTGAGCTCTTGTGAATGCATTTCAGTCCTGACTTGCAATAACCCCAGCTCTTCCAGTCCTCTGTCCCCACAGAGTTCTACCAATACAACTGAATATTGGTCTCCATGCTGTTCTATTCATGGGTGGCTCTAGCAAACATTGCCAGTTGTCATGATCTGGGAAATAGTCTCACTGTTGAAGCACCCTATATAGGTACAGCATTATAGAAAACTTTGAAATGTCTGTTTAATGTGCACAAGTTTCCACTGGAAACTAGCAATTAGGCTTCAAAATGATTCCTAAAAGGAAAATGAACTCAGATTTGAATCTGACTACTCAGTCTCAGCATCCTGGTAGGGATGGTGTGAATCATAAACAGCAGCTGATTCTATGACAATGGCATGACACCTTCACCAGTTGGTTAACGTGAGTTTGAGAGTAGAGGGTCACACTGGGACTGTGAGCTTTTGAAGCAAGTTGAAGAGAATCCTCCTGCATCAGAAACAGGATTAGAGAGGGAGAGATGATCAAACACCACTGGGGTGCTCCAGTGGGTTACAGCTCTTTCTTATCAGCATATAACTTACAAAGTATGGAAGGCCGCTCTTACCAGAAGCAAAGACAACTGATTGATTGTTTTGGAATCATCTTTGTACATTTGATACTGGAGACAATCCACATGTCTATGTCCCTCTAGTCATTAAACTGTTGAAATGCCAGGATAGATCCCAGGAGAACTAGAGAAGTGATTAGGGTAATGCTGGAGACCCAGAGCACTGAACCGGGGTGATCACCGTTAAACTCTTCTGTAAGCAACATGCCAGGAGCAAAGCCGCAAGAGACCCCTGCTCTGTTGTTGAGCACAGCAGAGAGCTTTAATGGCAAGAGATAGCAAACCCTGATGTGCAGGTGCAAGCTGGTCATTGTCTGCATGAAATCCTAGACTGAGGCCTATGAAGTAAGGATTGCCCTTTAAATTGCAACTTCTTTCATAACTGGATCAAACAAAAGGGGATTAGAGAAGGAGCATAACTTTGCTAAAGAGTCATTTTTCTCAATCTGTGCCACTATTGTCCAGCGAACTTCTCTTTGGATTAACCATAGACATGTTGGGTTGGATGGGACCTCAAGAAGTCATTTATTCCAGCCCCCCTGCGCTGAGGTAGGACCAAGTAAACCTAGATCCTCTCTGACAGGTGTTTGTCCAACCTGTTCTTAAAAACCTCCAACGATGGGGATACCGCAACCTCCCTTGGTAACCTGTTCCAAATAGCGAGTTATCTTTAGAGTTAGGAAGTGTTTCCTAATATCTGACCAAAATCTCCCTTGCTGCAGATTAAGCCCATTACTGCTTGTCTTATCTTCAGTAGATTTGGAGGACAATTGATCACCATCCTTTTTTTTTTTTTTTTTTTTTTTTTTAACAGCCCTTAAGTTAAGCTCTGAAATAGGTTTCCAAGGGAGGCAGTGGAATCCCTCATCATTGGAGGCTTTTAAGTACTGGTTGGACAAACACCTGTCAGGGATGGTCTTGCCACAGCGCATGGGGCTGGACTTGATGACTTTTTGAGGTCCAGTCCAGCCCCATGTGAATTCATTAATGCTTATGAAGAGCTTTGTGATAACTGGCAAAGAGGCGCTGAAGGTTCAAATTGCTATACAGTAAGTGTCCCATTTTATATATATGCAGAAGTGAAGTTTCCCTCTTGTACCAACAGACCTTGTTCTGCTATATTATAATGTCAGTGGCATCAGTCAGGTTATAACTTGCCTGCCTTCTCACAAGCTGTAGTATTCTTTATATGCAGTCAGAGTGAATAAATATTTTCGTCTTTCAATTAAGTGAGCAGAAGTAAAATTTCAGTATTTAATATTCTGCTGATATAAGCAAGTGACAAATAGCTTTCTGAAAGGGTCTTGGATTGTTTCACTGCATTGAAGGGTGCAGATTGCTATTACTTTTTATGAAGCTCTGTGGTAGTAGGTGAAAGACTGGAATGACTTAGCTTCTCAGAAGTCATAACTAAATCCTGTGGATTCTTCCTCTGGGTCTAGCTTTTCTGAATGAAGGTACATGGTTGATCCAAAGTTATGTATCTAATGGGTCACTTAAAATAATTTTGAACCTCTGTGAACTGTTTAGAGATGGTTCTGTCTTAGATATTGCTGCTTCTGTTCTGCTTTTCCTGTTTGTTTTACTCTCATTTAAGGGTATTTGCATGAAAAAGATTGACTCCTTCTGGAGCAGATCTCTCAAAACAAATAATCATGCTAATAATCTTTCAATAAACAGGTGAGGAAAGGGAAAATATCATAGTAGAATTATTTCTGGGAAGTATCAGCAGTTCTAAACAGGATACATTTCAGGGGGTGTAATAGACACAAGAATATTTACCTATATCAAAACAGTAGAGATGGCTGTAGTGGAGTGTAATTTTATTTTTCAGTTTTGATGGAGAGACTGTTGTGCTTTGTGGAATGATGCAGGATAATGCTGCATGCCTATGAATCCATCTAGCAGCTTTCTTTATTGGTTCACTACGTTAGTGGTGGGCTTCCCAGATCTAGAAACGGGCGAGACCTCTTTCCAGGCAAGCCGGGGCATTTATTGTCAAATGAGCCCTTGCTCTCTGACTGCCAAACACAGTGAAAGTTGTAATGCAGGAGGCTGCCCCTTCTAGACTGGACTGCAGCCACCAAATCATTTTCTTGAAGCTTTTTCTGGACTCCTGCCAAGTGCCTCGTAGACTTAGATGAAAGTCCAGAAAGCCACGTCTTTATCCACTAAACCGCTTACTGCACATGACACCAGGTTATGGAGTAAACTTGAATCTCGGGACTTTGCTGCTAAAAATAAACTGGAGAAACTGGCAGTTTACCCTCCAGACTTCCCATGGAGCCAGTTCACTTTTTTCATACAGAATTTCATGAGGTGCCTGGGGATTTACGATGATTTAGAAAAGCACAATCCTTTAATTAAAAGAGAATAAGCCAGTCGTAAGTGACTGACAGCACACCACCAAACAGGGACTAGCACAGCCAGTACCTTCCTGATGACTCTCATGGTGAGTGGGTAGGAAAGAGGGAAGTTAGGACTTGGTTTAAGCACCCAGCCAGTCTCTAAATCCAGAGACTCTCTTGCTCTTGATTGAACAGTCTGTTCAGTGAGCTTTCTAGATCCCTTTATAGAGCAGCACTCTGATTAGACTCATAGACTTGAAGGTCAGACAGGATCATCTAGCCTGACCTCCTGCACATTGCAGGCCACAGCATCTCACCCACCCACTCCTGTAACAGACCCCTAACCTCTGGCTGAGTTATTGAAGTTCTCAAATCATGGTTTAAAGACTTCAAGTTTCAAAGAATCCACAATTTACTCTAGTTTAAACCTGCAAGTGACCTGTGCCCCATGCTGCAGAGGAAGGCGAAAAACCTTTACTTTTTGAAAGCCAGTTTATGTCCATCTGTTCTTGTGTCCACATTGGCGCTTAACTTAAATAACTCCTCTCTCTCCCTGGTATTTATCCCTCTGATGTATTTATACAGAGCAATCCTCTCCCCTCAGTCTTTGTTTGGCTAGGCTAAACAAGCCAAGCTCTTTGAGTCTCCTCTCACAAGGTAGGTTTTCCATTCCTCAGATCAGGTTAGTTGTCCTTCTCTGTACCTGTTCCAGTTTGAATTCATCTTTCTTAAACATAGGAGACCAGAACTGCACACAGTATTCCAGATGAGGTCATAACAGTCCTTTGTATAATGATACTAACATTTCCCTGTCTCTAGTGGAAATAGCTCGCCTGATGCATCCTAGGACTCCATTAGCCTTTTTTACAGCCGCATCACATTGTTGATCACAGGATGACTGTGAGCTGCCAAATACATCGAGGTCTGTTTACAAAGACTAACTTCTTCTAACACCCAGAGGCTCATACAGCCCTTAGTGTGGATTCAGAGAGGCAGCATGTTGGCTGCTTTCGTCTTCTGAGTACTGACTTGCCAGAGATCATAAGGAAATCTTATGACCTGCTTGTATCTTAATCCGTTGGAACCCCTGACAGGCAGGAACCTCATTGAAGTGTCATGGATATAAATCACAAATGCCATTCAGTAGATGCACGCCCGTGATGGAGTTCAAAGAGCCAGCCATGGGCTGTGGCACATCACTGTGTCATTCCTCATGAGTTTACCTGAAAGGGTTTGGCTGGAGATTAGCCCTGAGCAGAGACAGAGCGCTCGTACTCCATGAAACTGGTGTTAGTGTAGATCACCTACTTCACCAATAGATCTCAAGCTGTGGAGTGTTTGGCAAACATACCTAACTCACACCTGGGGAAACTGAAGCCCAGAGAGGTTAAGTGACTTGTGCGAGACCAGGGAATAGAGCCCAGGTCTCAGACTCCCAATCCTGTGCCTGCACCACCTCCTGAAGTCTCCAGAAAGGTGGTGTGGGCTCTTAGGTTGCACGCTCGCCTCCTGCCTGGCTATCAAAACGGATCTTACATGCAACAAGCAAGTCAGCTGGGTTAGTCACCCTGGTGCTCCGATCATCTCCATCGATACGCAGCAGGACCTTTTAGGTAAGGACCACTGAACAGTTGTTGTGGGTGCAGTAAAACAGAAATGTGCTAGGAGTAGAGCTGGGTGAAATCCTTCAGACAAAAAACACAGATTCAGGTGGACAGAAACATTTCACAAATTGGTGTTTAATTTGCTGAGTTGTTTCTGTTGGAGGGAAACTTGTTTTTGTTTTTTAACTTTAGTTTATATTTAAAAATAAAAAAGTCAAACAGAATACTGTGTGTGAAACAAAATGTTAGATTCTGGTCAAACTTGAATTTTTTTTCACTTCAATTCATCCAAAAAGCAACTTGCATTTTGTTTTGGGTGAAACCAAAACAGTTCTCCACCTTGTTTGGCCACCAAATCAAAAAAACCCAAACCCAATTATTCTCACAGCTCTAGCAAGGAGGCTGCAGAGGAGATAAAGACTATTTCAGCCCCCAAAAGCTCACAGCTTAGATCTATACAAGATATAAATAGTAGTAACAAGACATCTGTCTAATCGTATAAAACAGGGATTGGCAACCTTTGGCACATGGCCCACCAGAGTAAGCACCCTGGCAGGCCAGGCCCGTTTGTTTACCTGCCACATCTGCAGGTTCGGCCGATCGTGGCTCCCACTGGCTGCGGTTCGCTGCTCCAAGCCAATGCGGGCGGCAGGAAGCGTTGACCAGCACATCCCTTGGCCCTCGCTGCTTCCCGCAGTCCCCATTGGCCTGGAGCGGACGTGGCAGGTAAACAAACTGGCCCGGCCTGCCAGGTTGCCAATCTCTGGTTGCCATGCTATGGGATTTGTAGAAGTCTTAGAGAGTAGCATAAAGAGACTATACAGAGACTTTTCTTGACACATTAGGAGTTGAGTGGTAACAAACCAATTTAAAGTATCCTTGAGAAATTACCACCACATTAGGTTTATGGCTATAAAAAATTGGCTGTGACACATAAGCAAAGGATCAGCAGTCACATAGGGACCAGTGCACTGGCCACTGAAAAACAAATGCCTACTTCACTAGGAAAGCTTTGCCCAGCAGTCACTTCTATTAACAAGTGGCATCTCTGCCCTTCCTGTTCCTCCCAAGCCAGATTGTCCTGCCCTTAGTAAGTGGCGGGGCAGAAAGACTAGGGTATAAATGGCCCTCTACGCTGATGGCACATCATGATATTGTGTGGGAGACTCCTATGTCAACGGGAGAAATAGTTCAGTGCTGGTAGCAAGAGAGCTGCTGTTCTGGGCAAACATGGTCTGTTTGCCTCAGACTTTTTGTAGTTCTACAAACTCTGCTAATTGGCACAGTGGCTCTGCTCTTAATATGCTGTGCAAACACTAAGCAAGTCACCACAAACTATATAAATACATTTTTAAATTGGACTTGGAAAGGACTTGACAAACTAACAGTTTGGTCAGAACCAAATTCAAACCTTGAGAAAATGTTTCTGCTCAGAAAATAGACTCTTTAACTAGGCCAGGTTTGGATTAGGGCATGGAACCGGTTTGTCCTACATTAGTACTGGACAGTCATGGTGCAATCTCACCGATTTTAGTTGTAGATAATCTCTTCACTGTTCCAAAACCACAGCATATCAAATTGTGTGTTTCTCTGCCAGGGTGATGGGGTAGACCACTTGGTTAATGCTGGGTGCGGTGGTAACGGTGTAATTTTCCCCCAGAAAATGTGCATTGCATCTTCCATTTGAATCTGACTTAGTCTGCACTCTTTTGGTGGTTTTTACCCTAGCCAGCCAGTACTGAGGATAGTGAGGTAAATTGTTCTGGGCCTCATTGCTGGATCTAGGCCTTGGCTAGAGAGCAAAGTTCCACCCACTAAAGAACAGGGGCCGAACATAACTTTGATCTAAGTGGTACAACTGTTACTGATGTCGGCATGTGTTGTACCTGCTTACCACAGGTCTAAATTTGACTCTAGCTGTGTGTAATGGGATCTTTTTAATTGTCAGAGGTGAGGCCAAGGGAATCACATGTACAGAATGATTCACATCCATCATCAGTGAGCCCTCTTTATCTGAGCTCCAATACAAAAACTTTGCCCCAAATATGGGCTCTTTCAGCACATATTGTAAGTGTGATTGATTAATATTGCATTGTACTACTTAAAACTAGGGCTGTCAAGCGATTAAAAAGATGAATTGTGCTGTTAAACAATAATAGAATACCATTTATTTTAAAAAAAATTGGATGTTTACTACACTTTCAAATATATTAATTTCAGTTACAATACAAAGTGTACAGTGTTCACTTTATATTTAGTTTTGATTACAAATATTTGCACTGTAAAAAACAATTTTTTAATTCACCTCCTTCAAGTACTGTAGTGCAATCTCTTTACTATGAAAGTTGAACTTACAAATGTAGAATTATGTACAAAAAAACCCCTGCATTCAAAAATAAAACAATGTAAAACTTTAGTGCCTGCAAGTCCACTCAGTCCTACTTCTTATTCAGCCAATCACTCAGACAGACCAGGTTGGTTACAATTTGCAGGAGATAACGCTGCCCGCTTCTTGTTTACAATGTCACTTTCAAGTGACAACCGGTGTTTGAATGGCACTTTTATAGCTGGCATTGCAAGGCATTTACGTGCCACATATGCTAAATATTTGTATGTCCCTTCATGTTTCAACCACCATTCCAGAGGACATGCGTCCATTCTGATGACGGGTTCTGCTTGATAAGGATCCAAAGCAGTGCTGAGTGACGTATGTTCATTTTCATCATCTGAGTCCGATGCTGGCAGCAGAAGGTTGATTTTCTTTTTTGGTGGTTTGGGTTCTGTAGTTTCCGCATCAGAGTGTTACTCTTTTAAGACTCCTAAAAGCACGCTCCACCCTCTCAGATTTTGGACGGTACTTCAGATTCTTAAGCCTTCGGTCGAGTGCTGTAGCTGTGTTTAGAAATCTCACATTGGTACCTTCTGTGTTTTGTCAAATCTGCTGTGAAAGTGTTCTTAAAACGAACATGTGCTGGGTCATCATTCAAGACTGCTATAACATGAAATACATGTAGAATGCAGTAAAACAAAGCAGGAGACATACAAGTCTCTTCCCCCCCCCCAAGGAGTACAGTCACAAATTTAATTGGCGCATTATTATTATTATTATTTTTTTTTTTTAAATGAGCATCATCAGCATGGAAGCATGTCCTCTCGAATGATGGCTGACGCACAAAGTTTAGCATATGTGGCATATAAATGCCTTGCAATGCCAGCTACAACAGTGCCAGTCAAACACCTGTTCTCACTTTCAGGTGACATTGTAAACAAGAAGCAAGCAGCAGTAAACAATGTAAACAAACTTGTTTGTCTTAGCGATTGGCAGAATAAGAGGTAGGACTGAGTGGACTTGTAGGTGGTGGCGAGTGATGGGAGAGGAAGCAAATACCTGTAACGGTAAAAGTTGAGACGTTTTCTCTCTACACTGTAGCCCTGTTCCTCCACATATCTGTCCTCTGCTAACATCACTCCTAGTGGGTAACTACAGCAATGGGACTCGAATTCAAAATCTTGTTTAGAAAAGAATCCCCCACCCCAGAAATCTAAGGTAGCCTGAGCCAAGAATCCTCATTGCCTCTGCCCAGGCATAGCACGTTAATCCGTACATTGAAATCCTGAGGTGTTGCTAGGAAAATTAGATGAAGGGGAAAAAAAAAAAATCCCGTCCGAGTCTTCAGAAAGCACTGAGCATGCCTGTGCTTCCTCTCCGCTCCTGCTACAGGACATCAATGCTTACAACGGTGATGAGCCCACAGAGAAGCTCCCCTTTCCCATAATTGCCGATGCGAAGCGGGAACTTTCAATCCAGTTGGGCATGTTGGACCCAGACGAGCGGGACAAGGAGGGCATGCCGCTGACGGCGCGTGTGGTGAGTTCAGGCTGCATGTGGGGCACTAGTGTAAACCAGGTGTGGGCATGAATAGGGTTGGACAACACTGTACCTAAGGCCCCGGTGCCTTGTCTGTACTAGCACGCTACCCCAGTGCAGCAGCCTAAATAACTGGTCCATTGCATACGAGTGACTAGAGTAACTGCCTGGCTGGAGAATGGGGCAGATCTTCGAAGCAATTCAGTGCTGAGGTTTGCCAGTGGGGGTTTGGGTGGGTGATCCCTCTCCTAGCTGTAGCTACCCTCCGTTGGAGCCCAGCTGTGATGCTGGTCAGGAGCCAGAAGCATGTTAGTATGCTGATCCTGCACTGCTTTGTCCTGCTGAGAGCGTGGCCAGGTCGGTAACGCTCCTTGTCTGGAATCTCAAATGGGCAAGAGGGCCTCCGTGGATGCCTAAAGTCCATTTTGTGACATTCCTTCTCCCCTCCAGCACTAGCATGAAAAGACTGTTATTGTCCCTTCAAGGTAGGGACCCGCAGAGAGAGGCGGCAGTAATGCTCCACACAGTAAAATAAACCACACACCTGAAATATCAGATACTGCATAAGAGCACATGGCCACTTTTCCTTTGTATGTGGCTGCATCTTTCCTCTAAAAGAGATGAGACTGTTTATTATAAAACCTAGTGCCATCAATGTAAATAGCCCTTGTTCTATCCTAAATGCTTACAATCTAAAATGGATAGGACTGCCTTTCAGAAGAGGGAGAGCATAGGGATTAGGGGTAGGAAGGATGGAGCAGGGATTGCTTTGAAGGAGGCAGTGGGGTTGTTGATGGATGAGGGAGACTATCAGTAATAGAATACCTGTCTCACGGAACTGTGGCTTACCTGATGCTGTTAAATGCTTGTAGCTGATGTAAATTCAGGTTATTCTTCTATTCAGATTCCCAGAGTGTCTCCTTATGTGTCTCTGCTGTTCAGGTGTTCATTTTCGGCCCAGATAAGAAGCTGAAACTGTCAATCCTCTACCCAGCAACCACAGGCAGAAACTTTGATGAAATCCTAAGAGTAGTGGATTCCCTGCAGCTGACTGCAAAGAACAAGGTTGCTACCCCAGTGGACTGGAAGGTAAATATCTATAGAGCTACAACCCAGTGCTGTAGGGCAGCTCCGGGTGTAGAGAAGGACAATTCCTAGAGCAGAGGTAGGCAGACGTCTGGCCCTCGGGACTGTCCTGCCCAGCCTCCGAGCTCCTGGCCTGGGAGGCTACCCCCAGCCCCTCCCCCGCTGCTCCCCCTTCTCCGCGGCTTCAGCTCGCTCCGCCACCGGCGCAATGCTCTGGGTGGCACAGCTGTGACCTCCTGAGGCAGCGCAGCTGCAGAGCCCGGCTTGACCCGGTCTCTGAGCTGCGTGGTGGTGACGGCAGCATGGCTCGGCTCCAGCCGGGCAATGTGGCTGTAGCGCCGCCAGCCATTGTTGCTCCAGGCAGCGCGGTAAGGGAGCGGAGAGCATGGGGGGGGGGGTTGGCTAGAGGGCAGGGGAGTTCGGGGTGGTGGTCAGGGGGCGGGGGTGTGGATAGAGGTCAGGGGGTTGAATGGGGGCAAGTGTCCCGGGGGGGGCAGTCAGGAAGGGTGGGGGTGGATGGAGCAGCAGGGGGCTGTCAGGGGCAGGGGTTCTGGGGGCAGCCAGGGGACAGGGAGAAGGGGTGGGTGGATGGGACAGGGGTCCTGGGTGGGCTGTCAGGAATGAGAGGAGGGCTTGGATGGGGGGGGGGGTCTGGGAGTGGTCAGGGGACAGGGAATGGGTGTGTGTGGGGGGATGGGGCAACAGTCGGGGGAGGGGGCTGTCAGGGAATGGGGGGTTGGATGGGGCAGGAGTCCGGGGGGGGCGGGGGGGGGGGGCTGGGCCATGACCCCCTCCCCTAACCGGCCCTCCATACGATTTTTACAAAACCCGATGCTGCCCTCAGGCCAAAACATTTGCCCGCCCCTGTCCTAGAGTCTCTGTGCCCATTCTCAGGACAAGGTGAAGTTAGGTAGTTATCACACAGAGGAAGTGCTAAGAGACATGGATCGTGAGAATCCCTGCAATCCTGGGACATGCTAAGGGCACCCATGAGGCTGAGAAGTAGAGCTGGCTGGGAGAATTCGGACGAGTGTTTCATCATTCAGAATTTGCTGATTTGGCAAAATCAGACTTTTGTTGCAACAGTCCAATTTCATCAACGTTGCAACAGAATCCAGGCCTGCAGACTGCCCCAGGGCTAGGACTCCATTCCCTGGGGTGGAAAATTTGAGTCTTAATTCCTAACCAGAGCAAACCAGATCTCAAAATAGCGCAGTCCTCTATGAAACGGAATTATCTTTCTCCACACAGCTCTGCTGAGAGGTGTGGTAACAGTGCGAAAATAACAGTAACAACAGCACTGTCCGCATTGCGCTCGTTAACAGTCATACGTGGCTGGTTTTGAGATAACAGAGGGAGAGACAGTAATTTATTATCAGTGTGGGCTCTGCAAGGCTAGGGCAGAGTGAGCTGGATTCTGCTCCTGCTTGTGCATGATAAGCAGAATTGTTCTGCCAGTTACAGAGCCCAGTGCTGCCCTGGTTTCAGAAAAACCTCTCTTGCAAACAAAGCATCTGGAATCCTCCAGAGCCCATCACTGTGACACCCCACAAAGGAGTTTTGTCTTTCTTAATCTGAGGAGGGAGACCCATGGTGTCCTACAGAAGTTGACCATTTTGATGCTTGCATATGTTATCTGCATCAAAGAGAAGTCTCATTTGATCCATGGTATCTTATAGACCCATCTAGGTCTCTTTTCCTAATGGAAAAATCTTCATAGCTTTTCATGATTAAACTAAACAGCTCTCTCCTGATCTGCATAACACTGGGAAGACTCTGTTTTCGTCCTAATTATGAAGCACTCTCTTTAAAACCCAGCTGAATACCACTATGGGTAACTGCTGCCTTATTAAAGTGAGATCTTCTGGTGCAGGTAAAATCCACCATCTGGCTGTGGGCATCCTTCTGACTTGTTACTGTCTTAATGAACTAGCTAGAGTTCATCACTGGCCTTGGACTTGGGACTGCTTAAGGGTAACAGAGCTGTACTGCTCATGGAGTGTTGCTTTTAGCTTTAATAGAGGCTGACGTTTAGAACTCTGATCCTCCCGCTTCATTCCTCACTGCTGCTGTGAAATGCCCTGTAGCTGGGAAGTGTGGTAAAAGTCTCAGACACTGGGTTTGTTACATGGTGTTACAGCATCAGCTACGCTTCCAAAAAGGACTCATGACTTTGATTGCGCTTCCACCTCCCGACTCTTTAGCTTCGCACTGGTGATGCAGGAATTCCCTGTGCATTCATGCAAAGCACATGTGTTTATACCGCTCCTGTTGCTGGGGTGTCCATAGAGGACCAACGAGAGAGGTTTTCTTTCCTGCTTCACAAAGCCCCACACCTCAGGCCCAGAGACAGTTTTATTTTGAGAGGCGAATTCACAAAAGCTGGAGGGCTTAATGGAAATTGTACCGTCTTTGGGGAGATTAGGTGATGTCTACACAAGCACTCACTGCAGTATAACATGTCACTTGGGTGTGAAAGTTACCCCCTTGAGCAACATAAGTGACATGGACCTAAGCACCCGTGTGGGCAACACGATGGCTGTGGGAGAGCTTCTCCCGCTAACCCAGCTACCACGCTCGCAGGGGTAGAGTAGTTAAGCCAACAGAGCTCCCTCCCATCGGCTTGGAATGGTTGCATTAGAGAGCTTACAGTGGCGCAACTGCATCAGTGCAGCTCCACTCTTCAACCCAGGGGTCAGCTTCCTCCTTGTGAGCAGATCAGTGGTGGTGACCAGGTGAGTTGTATTGTCGCATAGGAACTGATCAGCAAGCTGGTGTAACGTGTTCCCTGGTTGGAAGACAAGTGGCAGGCAAATGTGTAAAGATGAAGTCCCCCTATTTTCCCTTTACACCCGTCTGTAAGTTACTTATCTGGCTGCATCTCCCTCCTTTGCTGCTGCAGTGTTACTTGTCCTGTGCACCAGCTGACTGCCAAATTGGTCCAAGTTACAATACTGATGCCTGTCTCACACATAGCTCATCTCCATTCAAATCACTGCTGAATATGTCCCAGAGGCTTCATGGCAGCCGGATGTCTTGCTGCACATCTGAATATGGCACAGTGGGCTCAAGAGTATATTCATTTTCCACTTCTGCCTCGGTGGGGTAACACCTTTTGTAGCTGGTGAAGTTTAACACTTTGTGTTGAGGGTGGTATGTGCACATCAGTGTATACGGTGACTAAGGTCTTAATAAAAAAAAAAAAGGGGGGTGGTGGTTAAAGTCTCACTTCTTAGTGGAGGCACCTTGTAGAGTCCCTTGATTTCTCTGCTTCACTAAAATATTCCCTGTTTCTTACCAGCGTGGAGACAGTGTCATGGTTATTCCCAGCATGCCAGATGATGAGGCCAAAAAGCTGTTTCCTGAAGGAGTCTTCACCAAGGAACTCCCCTCGGGCAAGAAGTATCTCCGCTACACCCCGCAGCCTTAGAGCATGTCGCTGCCGCAGAGATACCAGACTGCTGATTATATGGTTTGAGCAGAGCCCTTTGCCTTGGGGTGACCTGCATGGGATGGGGAGCACAGACAGAGGCTGCTCCAGGGAGTAGTTGTCAGAGCAGTTAAACTGACAGCTGCTGTGCCTGGTGTTAGCTTCTCAGGGAGACTTCCTGGGGCTGGCTCAGTTGATTAGCATCATGGCAGATGCTAGTTCTGATAAGCCGTGTGATCAGCAGCCTTGTATTGTCTGCTTGAAAGCAGTTGGGCTGCAGCAGTACAATATGAAATTCCTGATCATTCATCCACTTGGTACTCACCCCACACACCTTTATAGCTAGAAAACTGAAATGTGTCTCCTCCACTGGGAACTGCTAAACGTGGAAGAGGATGATGGATTTATAATAGTGCTGAATGCTTGTTCTCTTGGGTCTCATATATAATATCGGTGCTGGGGCAGGGAGGAAACACTTCAGGCTTCAAAAGGAAGATCCCATCCTACAATGAGACACATCCCTGCAAGTAATGATTCACAATGTGACAAAGATTATCAAAGTAGCTACAGCTGGGCTTTGCATATTGCTGAATAAGCAGCCAGAATTGGATGGGGTGGTAGCTCATGAATTCTCCAAGCTGCCATGTGCCTTTTGAGAATTAAAATTACTCTAACTTGTTAATCAAAAACTTACTTTGACAAGTTTGTTACCAAAGCTGATGCTGCATTAGAGGAGCTGTAGGCTCCGCTGTAGCTACATGGCTTTATTTTTCATGGGGGGTTTTGCCTGGATAGTTGCCTGATTTTTGCTTTCTTGGAGGGAGGGAATTCAACCAATAAAGCAGCATTTACCAGAAGTGTGCGTAGTGTCTTTAATCTCCCCCTTAGCATTAATCTCCCCTCAGCATTCCAACATGCCCCATTAGGCTCAAAATACATTAATCACGTGGCCTTGCCTGGTGGAGTTTGCAATGGAGACTTACACAGGTAACCAGAGCTCTGGATTCATGCCAGCATGGTAGTATTTGCCATCCTAATCACTTAGTAAATGAAGCAATTATCTCAAAATACAGGAGGCCCAACAAAAGCAACTAATAGGATTATCTTTACACTTTGTACCTTTACTTTCTGAATCTGGCTGAACCCACCCTCTTGTTTGCCCTCGAGAGGTGGTGTAATCATTTCATGGAGTATATGGAGCCCAAAGAGCCAAAGGTGTGAACATGACCCTGCAGTTGTCAAACATTAAACAAAAAGAACAGGAGTACTTGTGGCACCTTAGAGACTAACAAATTTATTTCAGCATAAGCATTAAACAGTTTTAAACAAAGAGGGGGCAGCGTTTGGAAACCAGAGACTTCAGCCTGTGTAATGGCAAACAATAGAAACAAATGCTAAAGCCTAGAGAGTCATTGATGGGGATAAACAAGAGAAAAGGAGCTAAAACAAGTCATAAGGCACTTACCCAGGAAAGAGTCTGTAAAACAAAGTTAGGTTTTGGTTATCAAATTCCCATTTAAAGAGATATGATACCAGTTAGTCTTATTTCATCAGACATCCCTTCTTGGGGGTAGGGAGAGGGGGGATGGGCTTGTTTTGCTGATCAGTTGCAAGATGTTAAGAATGGTCACCTTTCCTAATGGACGGAGAGGCAGGGTAGTAAAGATGGAGGAAATACAGCTTCGTTGATGTTCCCAGGACTTCAGGCAGCAGGTCAGCTAGAGCCAGATGCTCTGGTCTGGCAGGTGAGTCATGACAGCAGTTACCCTGGCTCATCTGCTGGTCTTGGGTCTGGGACCCTCTCAAGCTGGGCAGAGCTGGATATGCTATCTCATGATATACTATGCTAACGTCAGGTGGTACAGATGACCTTAGGATCACATGGAAAGCAGGGAAAATGGGGGCAGACAGGGGCAGGGAAGACAGAGTTGGATCTTGGGTCTCCAGCAGGAGTTTCCATTCATGTGGCCATGATGGTCAGGTAGGTCAGATCACAGTGCAGTTGCATCATGATGCAAGGACTCAGCATCCCTGGGCAAAGGATGAGAGTCCTGGTGAGGGAGCCTGATGGCCTTTCCGCTCCACATTCCCTGCAGCTGAGCTCACCATTAGGGTAGATTTGTGGCCCAATTGCTATAACAGCTGTTTCTTGCAAACCAGAAAGGTACAGCGCTTTTCATACCCAGGCCATGGGGACACAGGCTTTGACCCCATGACCTCTAGCCTCAGAAGCAGGAGCCCTACCCCCGGGGTCATAGCTGAGCCAGTCAGGCCACACAGCTCTTCATACATTTAAAATGATGCATTTCACTTTTCATAACCAGTACATGTGTGTCTGGAACAGAGCCCGACGCCAGCAACTCAGCCTTACGTTTCTCACGGAAAGAAATTTGTGCATTGGTTACAAACAGCCTCTTACCTGGGGGTAAAAGTCCCCTGTCACTTTCACAGCATCAGCATCTTTGGGATGGGAACTTGTGACCTTTGCTGTACTGACTCCAGCGTCTCAGCCTTGGAGCAAGGACTTTGTCAACTATGCATGAGGAGTTATCTTAGAAGTGGCCAGGTCCCAAACCTATCCCCACTACTGCAGGAACGAGTGGTTCAGCTGGCACCTCGAGCCTGCAAAGCCAGAACTGGCCCCGCTCATGAAGCATGCTGCCTTTTCCTGTTCTAGGAGAAGTCTGCCAACTGGTACAGGTATTTTCACCATGTGAGAGACAGAGTTTGCAACTGGCAATTCTTGCAACCCATGTAGACCACACCCTTGCCAGAAATACAAGACCTAACTGGCACATGGGGCTTGGGTTTGCTATATGCCAGGGAGGATTGCTGCACGCTACTCAGAACTTTCACCTGAGATGTTATTTTGCCATTTTTGTATTACACAAACATCCTGTATGCATGTCAGGAACAGCCTGTGCCCCAGGCCACAACTAGGATACGTTTTAGCCAGCACGCACACTAGATCCTGCAGGCTCAAAACCTGCATCTAAAACAGTCTCTTCACTTCAGGGGTGTGAAGAAACCCTGCCTGTGCAGTGCTGACACTGCTTAGCCCCATGTGGGCTGAGTCATGATTGTCTCCTGGGGGTGGGGGTGGGGGGAGGTGTTGACTCTTAACTCTAATGACACTTTAAAGGGAAAATTTCCAGTAATTGTGCATGCCCAGAGGGCAGAAATAGCACTGGGCCTACATGTCCTGCCTCTGTCTTCACTGCAGGATGCTGAATGCACCTAACCAGAAGTTGTGTCCTGTGTCGAGGCTGCAATCGCCCCTGCCAGCAGTGGGGAATGTGCCTTGGATGATGCGTAATCCTCTAACTTTGTCATCCTGGCCCCCACTAGAATGGTGCTTTGACTCTCCCCGGAGGCTAGGCTGGGGCTGTCAAATGCAGCCTGCTTCTCCAGGCCAGGCCACCTGCCCTCTAGAGCTCACCTGGAGGCGGACAGATCTAGTGTGTAGCTTAACAGCTCTTGAGCAAGTTTAGCAAGGCCTGGCTAGAAAGTGAGAAGGTGCATGAGGGGCTGTCTTATTACCTCACCCCTAGAGTGACCAGACAGCAAGTGTGAAAAATCAGGATGGGGGTGGGGGGGAACAGGCACCTATATAAGAAAAAGCCCCCAAAATCGGGACTGTCCCTATAAAATCGAGACATCTGGTCACCCTACTCACCCCCCCTTGCCTGTCTCATATGGGACCAACACAGCTACAAAGCCACTGCCTGCTCCCAAGCGTCTAGAGCATCCCAGCAGTATTATGAGGGAGCTATTCCAAGAGCCGGTTGAAACTTTTTCAAGTTATTTCCCCCCCAAAATGAGATTTTTTTTCCCCATAATTGTTGAGGTCAATTTTTGGCACCTTTTCTGGTGTTTTAAAAAATGATCCATTTATTACTGATTGAAAATGGGGTTCCAGCCTGGCCTCTGCTTGCAAGGGGCTGTCAAACCAGCCAGGCTCACCAGGCCATGCAGCATGTTCTAGCCGTGCCCCTGTGTGAGAAGGGGTGGTACAGACCCAGGGAAGCCTGCCCCAGAACATCTCCAGCTGCCCTCTTCAGGCCTATGTAAGTCCCCCTTTGTGCCACCAGAGCAGCTTAAAGCTTTCGTGCCAGGGTCTGGCCCCAGGTGTCTGACAAAAGGTGATACACACTCATTAAGCATTGTGGCCGCCCCCTAAGTCTGGCTCCCTATCTGCCCTCCCATGGCAGTCCCAGCCCTCTCGCCCCAAGGACTGGTGTTTGGCCCTTGCTGACCAGGTTAGAGATGGGGCAGGGGCAGGTGGGGGAAGGCTCTTGCTGAGCTGTCTCTCACCTTTAGAGCTGGCCCGGAGCACGTCTATCTCCAGATCATTGGGGGAAAACAAGAAAACTAAATTAGTTCACCTACAAGACAGAGCCTGAGCCTGCAACTCCCCTGAACTGCTGGGGGGTAGCAAGGTTGGAGCCTCATCAGAGAATAAAGAGAATTGGCCCAAGCTAGATAATAATGATTTTATCGGGTTCTCTTCATCTCTGCCTTAAAAAGGAGGTGAGTGTTTCACCAGTGGGGAAACTGAGGCACGGAGCATGGAAGTGACTTGTCCAAAGTCACCCAGCAGACCAGGGGCAGAGCTGGAACTAAAACATATGGATTGTGAGGGTTCAGGGCTCTATCTGCTAGGCCACACTGCCTCCCTTAACCTTATATTGGATCAGCACCACCTAAACTTGAGGATGCCGGCCAGGCAATATTCTGGAAAGCATCGTTCTGGGGGCTCCTTGGGCTTTTCAGAGCTGTATCCCAGAGGCAGCTGCTGCTGTCCGGGCAGTACTACCCATTTATCAGGGGAACAGCTTCAGGTCTCAAACTCCTGAACTGCAACCCCGGCAGTATCCAGGCGATGGCACCAGCGTAGCACAGATGCTGCCTAGGCCAGGTTTAGTTGGGAGGTGGGACTAGATGGCTTTTAAAAGTCCGTTGCTTTTACCATGCAGCCCTACTTAGCTAAAAAGCATTTCAGAGTTCCTCCTTTTCCTCTTGCACATTGCTAGCATTTGCCTGTTACGATGTTCCACCTATTTTTAAATGGAGTTTGTATTACAAAAAATAATACAACAATAATTTATTGGTGTTTGTCGGGGTCGGGCTATTTGTTAATCCAACTACAGTATCTGAACTTGAATTCTCTCTTTATATGTCCGTATGCTATGAGATGTAAATCCTTCAGATCTGGCTTTGGTAGATCCATTTTCCAGTTTACAGAGAAATAGCTGCACGACCCTGATCCTTGCGCCAGAGTAGAGAAAGATTTTTGGGGGGAAGGGGAACTCAGACCTATTACCTAAGCTACATAGTTCAAAGCACTGGTCCATAAAGGGTGGACTATTTTGAATCAGTTGATTGTCCTTTTTAGCCAAGCCCTTAATATCCTTTGATTGTCCTTTTTAGCCAAGCCAAGCACTCCCTGGGGGAGGGATAGCTCAGTGGTTTGAGCATTGGCCTGCTAAACCCAGCGTTGTGAGTTCACTCCTTGAGGGGGCTATTTAGGGAACTGGGGTAAAAATCTGTCTGGGTATTAGTCCTGCTTTGAGCAGCAGGTTAGACTAGATGACCTTCTGAGGTCCCTTCCAACTGATATTTTATGATAACACACAGAGGTTCCTTCAATCCTTTTGGAAAGGCTCCTTTGCAGTTTTAAGTTCCTTTCATGCCTCGCTGTGACATTTGCAGCAGAGTGAGGAAAACCAACTAACCGGAACATACAACAACCTGAATCATAGAACCAGAGGGTTAGAAGAGACCGCAAGGGCCATCTAGTCTAACCCTCTGCCAAGATGCAGGATACGTACATGCTTCACTTGAAGCCCATGAGCAGTGAGTCCCATTGACTATGACTGAAAAACTCATGTACTTAAAGCTACTTGTATAAATCTGTTTCCGGACTCAAGTCTACAATTTTTATGGTGTAATTTCTTTTCTGGATCAAACTTGAGAGGCACCTTGCCCTTTGAAATCAAGAGACCTATGACCAGGATTCAAAGCCAGTGTTAGCCACCATACCTTAATGGATTGCAAGGGAGCCCTGCCAATTTACAGCAGCGGAGGATCTGGCCTTTGATATCTGACTGATCTAGGTTTTCTAGGTGACTTTTTCAGTGCAATGCAAGCAAACAGAGACGATGTTAAAATTCCCCAGAATTCAGAGTTATCTGCCCACCGGAAAATTCCAGAGCCAGAGAACTGCTTCAAAACTAGGTGTAGAAGATTTCACATTTATTTTCAAGAGCACCTGCAGTCGGAGAGGATATGTATTAGTGGGCTGAAGCTGGGCTGGTTACAAATTTTTGCTTCTACTCAATATGAAGTTAAATGGACTATATATGTGGCATAAAGGAGGAGAAAAGAGGAAAGATAAAGGAGAGTCATTTCTAGTGGCACAGGGGGTGAGGGAGGATCTTGCTGCTTGGTGTTAACTGGTTAGAGCAGGGGTGGCCAATCTGTGGCTCTGGAGCCACATGCAGCTCTTCAGAAGTTAATATGCGGCTCCTTGTATAGGCACCGACTCCGAGGCTGGAGCTACAGGCGCCAACTTTCCAATGTGCCTGAGGGGTGCTCACTTCTCAACCCCTGGCTCTGTCACAGGCCCTGCCCCCACTCCACCCCTTCCCCCTCTCCCCTGAGCCTGCCATGCCCTCACTCCTCCCCCTCCCCCTGAGCCTCCTGCATGCCACAAAACAGCTGATTGGGAGGTGTGGGGAGGGGAGGGGGAGGCGCTGATCAGCAGCCAGTGGGTGGGAGGCGCTGACAGCGGGTGCGGGAGCTGATGGGGAGCTGCTGACGTATTACTGCGGCTCTTTGGCAATGTACATTGGTAAATTCTGGCTCCTTCTCAGGCTCAGGTTGTCCACCCCTGGGTTAGAGATTTGAAAGGCCACTAGAGAAATAGTGGCAAATTAAAAACTAAATAAAAGCATAGTTAGTCGGAGAATTCTCATGGCTGAATGGTCTGTGGCAGGAATTGAGCCCAAGACCAGGCTAGAAGAACGTGCAGGCCCTTTAGCTGGAGAAGTAAAGGGTCATCACTAGGGGCTGCCATGGGGGGAAATGGGGAATGCCGGTGGGTTAGGTGTGGGGGAGAGGGAAAAGGTCATTTATTTGTGGTAGGAGGCACTGAGTGTGTGCTGGGGGGTTCGTCACATGCCCTGATGTCCCCCTCCATCTGAGACACAGACATTAAGTGTGTTCCCTAGCCACATCAGTGCCAGCAGTGGGGTCAGAACCCAAATACTGTATCCACAATCCCGGTTCTAAGGCACTGCTCCTCCTCCTGCACCCCTGCAGGTTCTCAGAGTTTCACTAGGGGGAGACAGAAACCCCTGGGTAGGTCCAGACGGGAGTCTGGCAGGCAGAGAATCAGTGTCAGGGGGTGACTGGGCCAAGCAAGTTCCAGGACAGGCCCTTTCTGCGGGCTGAGCTCCCAGTTCCATTCCTCCCCACAGTGGGAACACACCTGCACCATCACCTAAAGGCCCAGTACAGAATAGGTGCCCATTTGAAGTGCATTACTGGCCCCCTGAGAGCCCTTTCAGCTGGGAATAGGGCCTGGAAAGTCACCCCTTTGGGCCTAGCTTTGAAAGGGAATCTTTAGGGTAGCTCACAAGCTCAGGCAGTTAGCCTAGTCCTGACAGTAGGCATCACCTAGCACTTACTCAAGTCAAATTCCAGCTCCCATCATGCTGCCCAGTCCCTGGCTGCAGAGTTTCTCGCACTCTGCTGGAATTGCACTCCCTTTACCAACCCCTGTTCTAAAACACTGATCCAATCCCATAAAAAGACCATGTTTAGATGGACGAAAGTTCAGAGAACACAGCAGTTACATAAAGGTAAAAAATGACAGGAGTGCTGGAATGACCACAAAACCACAGCATTACAAACCCAGCACATTCAGAATGAAGATTACACCTAAAAGAAATCCAAACATGTTACGGTTCAGAAGTTAAAGTCGGGCAGGGAGCAGTTTCAGAATTTGAGATATTGAAAATTTTACCCATCCCAAATTGGGCCATAAAGGCACAATCTCAAATTTTTGCAAACTGATCAGCCCAAACCAAATTTGGATGGGGAGTCAATTGAAACATTTTGTTCTGATAATTTTGAGATGTTTTGGCCTTTTGTGGGGAGGGGGAGGAATGGTTAATTTACACTTAAAGTAACTAAAATGTCAAAATGTGAAAGTTTCATTTTTTGGTTTGAAAAGTGCTAAACTAGGATCATTTAACCTATCTAAGCGTCCACCCCCAATTATCAAATCAAGAGTGCCAATAAAACTGACCTGTTCCTGTGAACTGTTCTGGTTTTAAATAATCTGTATTTTTCTGAAGAAAAAGTATTTTATCCCAACTAGCTCTACTGGAAATGAAGTTAGGACCCCAATAGCCTTAACTCTGCCTTGTAGTGACACCATGCACTAACCATACACTTCGGATTATGAAAATGACTTTGGTTTTGTCCCAGATTATTAGAGGAAAGACACAATGGTGTCGTTCATATTCTTCCCACCCCCTCTCCATGTTGTCACTACGAGGCAGGTTTAAAGGTTATTTCAATGCCTGAACTGTTGACCCTTTCTCCCTCCTGGCTAGGGGTTTGTCAGTTAGACGTGGACAATTATCTCAGAACTGCAGCAATGCAAAAGCCGTCACAACCACTGTCTAGAACTCTCGTGCCCAAATCCAGAAAATCAGGCCATTCACCTCAGGGCCATACTGCTTCTTCCCCTCCCCCCTCAGAAAGGAATTGTGAATCACACACTGGGTGTTATTTCAGAGTGTGCAAGAGCTTTGTTTTCACAAGCAACTGGAGTTCTGGGTGGGCACAGCAATGCAGGAACTCAAATTCAAAGCATAACATATCATGAAACCAGCATGACATTTTGGGGTTTCGTGTGAGTAGCATTGAAAGGTACCTAGAAATCACAGAGGATGCAAATGGAATTTGAAAGACACCTTTCCTTTGCGCATCCAAATGATGTTTGTCAGGAAAAAGCCAGCAAATGGCTAAAGCCCTCATCTACATGCATCTCCCTGCATCAAAAGATCTGACGTTGAACACCCTTTGATTTCCCATGGAAAGTCATTTGTAAACAGCCATGAGGCATCCTCTCTGAAACTGAATGGCGGCCAAAGTGGCATACAGAGGTCACCCCCCCTCCCCCCAAAGCACAGTCAGCACAAGACGCACGTTCACTGCTCTCTCACTGAAGAGCGTTTGGGAAGCAGGCATGACATATTAACCAGGAAAGACATGTTTGTATTTGCACTGCAGACAAGTGCTTGGAAGAAATGACAAACACAGCAGATCCATCCATCATCATTGCAACTGAACCAAGCCCCAAGTTACCATCTCTCCCACGAGACCAGCCTTCTTTACAGGATGAGCCTCCTCCAAATGAGAGGTTATGTCAAGCAGGGGTAGATCTAAAGGGCCAGAGAGAGACAGATATCTAAGATCTAAGGCCGAGTGGATGGACAAGTAGCTTGGGTTAGCTCTGGTAGAAAAACTAGGTGGGGTAATCCCAGCTGCTTCCTACTAGGAGCCATTCTCCCATTTGTACACAGTTCCTTGGGCTGTTTCAGCCTCTCGTGTATTTCATTGCCTTGCCTGGTTTATTGCAGGCTAACATTACACATCACTAGAAGTGAATCATTTCCTCCCTGCCTCTCCCTAGTCAGGCCAACTGCAGATCTCAGAGGCCAAAACAAGCTCTTTTCTGGGGAGGTCAAGGTATTGGTTTCAGGACTCAGTGAGCCACCTGCTGAAAGGAGAGTGGCCTGGATTCAGGGCCTGGAGCACAGCAGAGAACATGGGAGCAATAGTGCATGAGCAAAGGGCAGGCAAGGAAAACTGTGGGTTTGGCAGTTGACGCTGAAAGTGCGTGGTGGGGAGGCATTTGAAAAGCCAGACATCATGCATATTCATCCCTATGCAAATCAGTACATTAATAGATTTGCATACACTTTCCAAATTGCTGGACCTTCTGCCATCACAGGCATGAGCTCTGACCCAGCAGGTCTTTTCCATCTCTCATTGCTAGGCTGCTGGGATGAGCTGTACAATATCCCAGTGGGCCCAGTGGGAGGCAGCGCACTTGCACCCCAAGCTGCTCTTTCCATTCCTGAGAACACCGTCTAGTTGGTATCTGTTCAGCCCCTCGCTCAGGCTCTGGTGACATCATGTCAGATATCACGTCACAGATGACTCCCTGGGCATGCACAGGAGACATTTTATAATGAATATGAAGCCTTTCCCCACGTAGGGCTCTTCTTGGGTTTGTTCACGTATATTGCAAGACCCGCCCTCGCTCGTGTGACTAACAGCTTAAGACCAGGGGAGCTGTGACCCTGTCTCTGGTTGCAGAGGCTGCATTAGGAAAGTAGCAGGAGGGCCTGGGGACGGGAAAGCGTGGCCTGCAAGAGTAAGGCCTAAAACCCAGGGAGCTGTCCTAAGTCCTGGCAAGTCCAGGCCTCACTGAATTGCTGTCTCCGGTGCTGATCTGACTCAAGGCTTCTTTGGGAGCTGGAGGAACTTCCCAGCAGATTCCTCTGGAAGTGGAAGCAGGGGGCGGGGGAACAGGACTGAATGAAGCTTATCCCTTGTTGGAAAGCCTTGTAGAGGCCTTGCACATGTACATTATTTCTGGCACAGAGAAGATGCCCCGCTCAGGGGGGTTGCAAGACAGCCACAAAGCAACTGACTTGAAACTTCATTGGTTCTGGACAGTAAGCAGCTCTCTGCCAGTTCTACCCACAGGGCTGACATTGCTGAAGGAGGACGTTTTCCAGTCTGCTGAGCCAGGACACCTTGGCGGCCTTTTGCACTACAGGGAAAAGGCTGCAGGTTACCAGGCTGTCTCCTGCTGAAGAGTCCAAAGCTCTCAGAACTCCCAGCAAGCCCAGAGCCTGGGAGATGCTGCTCCTCCAGGACTGGTTGTCACTGCTCTGGGTCATGCTGCAGCCAAAAAGTGAAACTGTGGGTCAGACTCCCTTAAAATGAATGAGGGGAGGAAGGATGGGATGGAGCTAGGCACCCAAAATACATCAGCGCAGGGGAAATGTAATTGAAACCCATGTTACAACAGAGGTGTTTTATTTACCAATGCAACATCTGTGTGGGGCAGTGGGGCATAGCTAGACCACAGCTACCTTGTAGGAGGCCTCAGGGTGAAGGGGGCAGGTAAAAAAGGGGCAGGAATATCTGCTCACATGAGCACACCTTCTAAAACTCCATTCAGTGGGGAGCTTGTGTGAAGCTTTCAGCCTGAATTGAGGTCCCCTGGCTCTGGTTTGCCTCTGCAACTAGTCAACCCCCTTCCCTGGCTGCATCCCCCACTCTCCCCTCTTCCAGTAGGTGCTGTTCTTTGTTCTAGTCATTGATACAACTTGCCCAGCTTCTCTGGCCAGGAGGAAGCATGCACCCACTCCCTGAGGCCCAGATCCTGCCTGTTATGATGCACAGAGACATCCCCAGGCC
Organism: Mauremys mutica; assembly: GCF_020497125.1. Taxonomy (NCBI): domain Eukaryota; kingdom Metazoa; phylum Chordata; order Testudines; family Geoemydidae; genus Mauremys; species Mauremys mutica. Next base: position 66,114,027 of record NC_059079.1, read on the forward strand.
CACACTGACCCCTCATCGTGTGGCCAAATTTGAACTGAAGTAAATGCATTCTGGCCATTTTAAATTTTCCCTGGGATTCTTTCCACTGCCTGATTCACACCATTTAGTCTAGCTGGGTCCCACTCCAGAGGTGAATGCATTTCAGTGGTGAGTAGAGGGATTACGTACATATGGCCTAATCCTGCCAGGATCTGGGCATCTCCTGGAAGGTGCTGAGTACCCTCAACTCCCACTGAATCCCCCCAGGCCCATGCAGGATCTGGCCCCTGGTTTGTCAGCTGCCTTGGAATGAAAGCTGCTTTAGGCTGTGAATACAGGATGTTACAGTTCCTGCCCAACCCAGTTCCCCAGGGACAAGTGTCCCCATCCCAGTGGGGCTACATCACAAGACTCACACAGAATTCACTAGCTGCCTCTCACGATTTGAACTCAAGTGTCAGTGTCCCACAGCCCTAGGTTAGTCTCTTACCCCCCTCTGCCCAAAGAGGTCTGTGCTACTCTCTAAGCCCTTGCCCCTGCCTGTGCTTTTGGGTTCATTTATTTTTGAACAAGGCTGTCTCAAGATTGACACAAGCTTTCATGGTCAGCATATGGTTGTTCATGTGGTCCCCATTTCTGTACAGCCGGGGGTCCCAGCATATCCATACCAACAAACACTCCAGGGAGGCCCTCCTGCTATCTGGCTGGGATCTAGTCACTCCCCACGTGGCCCTATGGGAATGGCGGAGTGATCCCAACCCCAGCTTGAGAACACTGGCCGTAATGGCAGGGTGTGGATGAGCTGAACCCTTCTCTGCTCACCCCTGATCGAAGCGCTGGGCATTTGCAGGCAGCCCCTGTATTGACCTGTCTATTACCATCCTGGCATTTTTAGAATATGGGTGGGAAACAGGTGGCATCTTATTCTTTCATTATAACCCAGCCCGTGCCTTGCACAGCCACTGAAGAGTTCCAGGGCCTGGCAGTGCTTCCCAGCTGCCACATTTAATGGCAGGTAAGCAGTGCCGTAAGATCCGCCCCCATCATGCTGCAGCTGGAATCAATACATTTCCAAGCCCCGGGCACTGCCAGTTCTAATCCACGGGAGTGAATGAGGCCTCATGATTTGCCTTTCAACCCCTTTCAGCTCCCTTTTTAACTGCTTTACACCATCCTGGAGGTGGTTGCTTCCACTGGTCAGATCCATTTCCCCAGTGGGGTTCTGGACACATCAGATCAGCTGCTCTGCATCACACACCTTGGTAGTATTTACAGCGCAACTTAATGATCACAAAATGAGTCTATATCCTATGCCAGCAGCCAGTTTAGCAGCGTGGGCACAAAGGGTAGATCTGGCCTAGGGCGTGTTTATATGTTGTGGGCAGGAGTTTTGCATCGGTGTGTGTGTGTAAATGCATGGCCTCCTCCCAGGTGCCCCCCCATTCTGTGGCCTCAGGGTAGCTCTGGTAATGATCTCATGCCTCAGTTTCCCTCAATTCCTCAAGTAGACTCAATACAGCCTTTGGAGCATATAAATAGCCCTTTTGAGGGAAGTGGGTAATTTATTGTTACCATAAGTCCCATGACCATAATCCCCCCAGCACAGTCTAAACAGTTCATTCCTCTCAACAGTCCAACCCAAGTATGACTCCCATGTCTCTCCCCACATCCCACCCCAAGTACTTCTCTGGTGTCCCTCCCAAGGCCTCACCCCAGCCATGGCTCTGGAGTCTCCCCACACCTCACCCCAACCCCCAGGTACTTCTTCAACCTCTCTCCCCAGGCCTCACCCCACCCCTCTAGCTGGGGTGTTCCTGTTTCCTGTCTAGGTAGGGCTCCAGCTCCTGCCTGGAGACGTCAGCAGACTCCATTGGTCCCCAGCCTCCAGCCCACTCTGACCATGGTCTCTGTAGTGGGGAATCATAGAAGATTAGGGTTGGAAGCAGTGGTGAGCTGCAGCCGGTTCGCACCGGTTCGCGGGAACCGGTTGTTAAATTTAGAAGCCCTTTTAGAACCGGTTGTTCCCCATGGGACAAACTGGTTCTAAAAGGGCATTTAAATTTAACAAGCGCTCCCTGCTGTGGCCCCAGCTCACCTCAAATCTGCCTCCACCTCCTGCCATGAATGCTCCTCCCTGCTTCTCCTCCCGCCCTGCTTCCCGCGAATCAGCTGTTCGCGCGGGAAGCCTGGGAGGGCTGAGAAGCAAGCAGGCTTCCCGCTCAGGCCCAGGAAGACGACGCTGAGGTAGGGAACTAGGGGGGCCGTGTGCCCCGGCCGGTCTCCAGCCGCAGCCCCGCGGCCCCGGCCCCGACCCTCCCCGGCCCCGCATTCCCAGTCCCGGCCCTCCCCGGCCACAGCCCCGGCCCCTCGTCCCCGGCTGCGACCCTCCCCGTCCCCCCGGCCTCGCGTCCCCGACCCTCCCCGGCCGTGGCCCACCCCGGCCCCGCGGCCCCGGCCGCCCGGCTGTGGCCGCGGCCCACCCTGGCCCCGCGGCCCCGGCCGCCCGGCTGTGGCCGCGACCCTCCCCGGCCCCGCGTCTCCGGCCGCCCGGCTCTGGCAGCGGCCCTCCGCGTCCCCGGCCCCGCATCTCCAGCCGCCCGGCTCTGGCCGCGACCCTCCGCATCCCCGGCCCCGCGTCCCCGGCCGCCCGGCTCCGGCCGGGGCCCTCCGCGTCCCTGGCCCCGCGTCCCGGGCCACCCGGCTCCGGCCGCGGCCCTCCGCGGCCCCGGCCGCCCGGCTCCGGCCCCGGCCTTCCGCGTCCCCGGCCGCCTGGCTCTGGCTGCGGCCCTCCCTGGCCCCACGTCCCCGGCCGCCCGGCTCTGGCCGCGGCCCTCCCCGGCCGCCCAGCCCCACGTCCCCGGCTGCGACCCTCCCCGGCCCCGGTAGTGCGGGTCTGGGCACGGCGGCGGCCACGACCCCACCTACCCGGATGCCCGGCTCCAGACACGGCCCCCCAGCTCCGGCCCAGCCTGGCCCCATGGCTCCAGTCGCCCGGCTCCTGCTGTTTTGCCACGGGGCCGGGCTCCGGCAGCGCGGGTCCGGGCGTGGCGGCGGCTCTGGCTGCCCGGTTCCAGCTCTGGCTGCGGCCCTCCCTGGCTCCGCCGGGCCAGCCGCCTGGCTCCGGCCGCCGGGCTCCCGCCACATCCTCCGGCTCCGGCCGCGCGACTCCTGTCCCAGCCCCGCGTCCCCGGGCTCCCGGCTCCAGCAGCGGCCGGACTGTAGCGCCGCCAGCCATGTCCAGGCAGCGCGGTAAGGGGGCAGGGAGGGGGTGTTGGAGAGAGGGTAGGGGAGTTTGGGGGTGGGGGGGGTCAGAGGGCAGGGAGATTGAATAGGGGCAAGGGTCCTGGTGGGGCAGTCAGAAAGGATCAGGGGTTGGATGGGGCGGTGGGAGGCAGTCAGGGGCAAGGGTTCCAGGGGCAGTCAGGGGACAGAGAGAAGGGGTGGTTGGATGGGGCAGGAGTCCTGGGGGGCCATCAGTAATGAGAGGAGGGGTTGGATGGGGCGGCGGAGGGCACTCAGGGTACAGGGAAGGGGGGTGGATGGGGCAGGGGTCCCTGGGGCGGGGGGGGGCATCAAGGAACGCGGGGGGTTGGATGGGGCAGGAGTCCTGGGGGGGGCATGATCCCTCCTGGGGTGAGGAGGGAACTGGTTGTTATGATTTTGGCAGCTCATCACTGGTTGGAAGGGACCTCAGGAGGTCATCTAGTCCCACCCCCTGCTCAAAGCAGGACCAACCCCACCTAAATCAAGCAGGTAAGTGAGTGCCTCACGCTTTCACCAGGCCCATCTCGCTCCGCTGCTCAAGCCAAGCAGGCTGGCCCCTCCCTCCTTCCAAGCTATTCCCTCCCTGAAGCTCCCAGCCCAGCTCTGCTTCTCCTCAGAGCTCCCTTTATTCTCAGGACCCTCTCCAGCTATACACTGCCTCCATAGGCGGCAGGTTATATACACCTGCGGTGCCCAGGCTCCAGGAATATTCAGGGCTGGGGGCCCTGCTCCAGCAATATTTGGAGCTGGGTCTCTCCCCCGGCCCTGCCTGGATCGGGCCCCGGCCCCTGCCTGCCACGCCCCACCACCGCTGTGTCCCTGCCTGACAGAAAGGAGCAGGGCCTCTCCCCTGCCTGCTCCTGCTGTCAGAGATCGGCTCCCGGCAGAACGGCTGTCTGCTGCCCCAGGGTCCTAGCGCCCGCCATGCACTAATGGCAGGGCAGGCTGCACTTACCCTGCCCTTCCGCCCTAGCCCTGAGCCTCTCCAATGCCCCAAACCCCTCAGCCCCAGCCAGAGCCCTCATCCCCCCACACCCTAATCCTCAGCCCCAGCCAGAGCCCTCATCCCCCCGCACCCTAATCCTCAGCCCCAGCCAGAGCCCTCATCCCCCCGCACCCTAATCCTCAGCCCCAGCCAGAGCCCTCATCCCCCCGCACCCTAATCCTCAGCCCCAGCCAGAGCCCTCATCCCGCTGCACCCTAATCCTCAGCCCCAGACAGAGCCCTCATCCCCCCGCACCCTAATCCTCAGCCCCAGCCAGAGCCCTCATCCCCCTGCACCCTAATCCTCAGCCCCAGCCAGAGCCCTCATCCCCCCGCACCCTAATCCTCAGCCCCAGCCCTGAGCACCCCACGCAGCATGAACCCCTCATCCTCAGCCCCACAGCCCTCACCCCACAGCCCAACCCTCTGCCCTGAGCCCCCTCCTGCATCATGAACCCCTCAGCACCAGCCCCACAGCCCTCACCCCTGTACTTCCTCCTATCCCCAAACTCCCTCCCAGATGGTGCACCCCTCCCCCTTCCCACACACCCCTTCCCACCCCCAAACTCCCTCCCAGAGCCCGCACCCCTCACCCCTTCCTATGCCCCCACCCCCAGCCCAGAGCCTGCACCCAAACTCCATCCCAAAGCCTGCACGCTGCACCCCTCCTGCACCCTAATCCCCAGCCCAGGATCTGCACCCCAGACCTCCCCCGCCCAGCCCCCTCCCAGAGCCTTAGGCAGGTGGGGGTGGAGTTTGGGAGGGCGGAGTTGGGGGGCGGGTTCTGGGCACCACCAAAATTTCTACAAACTTGCCACCCATGACTGCCTCTGAGCCCTTGCTGCTCTCTCAGGAGTCCAGCTTCTGAGCTCCCCAGTCCCAGCTATACAGTCTCTGGTGGCTCTTACCTACCCCTGACTCCCCCCAAGGCAGCCCTGATTCACTAGCTCTCTCCCTGGTTCTGCTTCTCCCTGGTCTTTTAGAGCCCCCAGCTGCTGCTCTGCCTCTTAACTGGCCAAAAGGCAGCACCTGTCCCAGCACAGGACCTGCTTCATGCACAGGTGTGTCATGGGAGTGTGTGGGGGGGAAGCAGGGAGTTGCCACGAGAAATCCCCAATTTAAGGCTGTCTTTAACTGGCGTGTAAGAGGCGGATGGTCAGGACAAAGAGGGTCAGGCTACAGAAGGAGCCTAGTTTACTGGGGCACCCGGTGCTTAGCAATGCAAGCTGGGATAACGCTGCTTCCCTCCAACACACACATGCTAGAACCTCAGCCTGGAATTCTGGCCTCTTCCCCCGGTCCTGCATCGCTGACCACTCACGAACTGGGTGCTATTCCCAGTGCTGCTGCTAACGTGGCATGGCCATAGGCAAGTCCCTCCCACCCCTGGCCTCTTCACACTGCCAGCTCTACAGGGCAGGCCAGGCCCTGTGTGCATGTCCAGCACCTCACCCAGGGGGGTCCAGATCTCAGCATTGCTCTCAGGTAAATAATAAACAGGGCTCTGTGAAGGCCCCCAAGGAAAGCTGCAGCCTGCAGGAGTGAGTGGGGAGCTCCAGCCTGAACACCTTTCTGTTCCCCGAGCGCTGGCAGGGGCAGCAGGCAGGCCAGACAGCTAAGGGTGGGGTGGTGGTTAGGAGCTGCCCCCAGGTTCTTAAAGGGGAAGTAGCACACCCATTTGTGATGGAGGACTGGGACCTGCCTGAAGAACCCCTGGGCATAAGGTTACATGCACCACTTGGTTGCGCTGCCCTGAAGTTACCAGGTTTATCTTTGGCTGCAAGCGACTGTAGCCCCTCGGGGACTTGCACTCTTTACCCCCAGCAAAGCATCCACTTGGCTGAGCACTTAGCGGGTATCACCCAGTGCTGGAGCCTCTGGGGGTTAGTGAGCAAAGTGCCTTCAGCGATTGCTGCTGCACTCTGGACTGAGTCACTCACGAGATCCGTGTGTCCCAGAGCGGGCCACCATCTCCTCATGCTGCCTTCTCCTGCCCTGCTGCAGCCGGGTCTGCTCTGGAAGGAGAGGCGGTGGCTTGTGACAATGTGAAGGGAGGGACCCCTCAGGACACAACGCATGTGTAAAGCAGGAGCCCTCTGAGGAGGAAATTGAGAATGTAGCACGTGCAACCTGGGCCCTGTCCCCAGGAAAATTCTGGGTGCGCCCTGGCCTCATTCTGTGTCATGTGCCATGAGTGTTTCTAGGCACATGCTCTGCCCTTGACAGAGTCTCCATGTACAGACAAGCACAGCCTGGAGTACGGAGGGCGCCGTGCCCTGGAGCTGAACTTCCCCAGCCCGGGACTCCTCAGAGGAGCTGGCAAATGCACACTGGAAGTGGGGACTTCTGGAGACCATCGGCCCCCTGCACGGGAGGCGGTGCTGGTGTTACCAGATTGTTCTGCAGGAGCTGAGCCCAGGTTGATCTCGGCACTATGAAGGGATGTGGTGGTTCTCTCTTTGTGGGGGTGACTCAGCAGGAGCCAGCATGGTGCTGGGGGAGGAGTGGTCCTGGGAGTGAAACCCTGAGTGCCTATGCCTGGTAACTCACGGGGCATGATGCAGGAGCCAGAAGCACCAGCACTACCCTGGGGCAAGAGGGGGCTGGTTCTGCACATTGTGGAGATAAACTAGGGCAGGGCTTCTTACAACAAATGTTTTGGTGGCCTCAGGAGTGCAGCCACCAACTTTTGCTGGTGGCTGCTCTGACTGTTTTTCCTAAAATAGTTAATTAACTTTTGCAGACTCAATAATACAAATAATGCACAGTTGTGTCTATTCTTTCCTGGACCTACACAAAATAGAAACACAAATAAGGTGCTTTGTATGTTCTTGTCTTTTTTTGTTGTTGCTTTTCTATTTTTTTTCTTTTTTTTTCTTTTTTTTTGACTTGCTGGCTAGTAAGTCTGCTGTGAAAAGTGACATTAACGTCCAAGTATCACTTTTCCCAGCAGCAGACTTACTCAGCCCCGGCAAGCCCGGGGACAAATTAAGCCCTGGATGGGAAGGTGGGGAGGGAGACAGCGGGGGCCAGGAGCAATAGGAGGGCCTGAGGCTGGGGACAGCACCCGCCACTGCATGGCTGAGGCCTGAGCCCAAAGCCCCAAGGCTGGATTCCAGGGCCCGAGCCCTAAGCCCTGCAGCTGGAGCCCGGGGCCTGAGCCCAAAGCCCTGCAGATGAGGGATGGACCCTGCTACCACTCAGCCAAAGCTTGGGGACAGAGGCGATGGGGGGGTGAGCCCGGGGCCAGAGCCCACTGCTGCATGTCCAGAGGATGGAACCAGAGCTTGCCACTGCATGGCCGGGGGATGGTGCCGAAAGCCCTATGCCCCGGGGATGGGACCCAAGGATGGAGCCCAAAGACAGACTCTGAAGCCCCATGACCCCAGGGCTGAAGCCCAACTCCACCGCTCCCAGGAAGGTGAGGAACTCACTGGCTCTCGACTTCTCCAGCGTTTGTGTCTACAGAGGGGGCAGGGCCCAACTCCTGCTGCCAGCCCTGGGGGAGGGGCCCCTGCTTTGCCCCCCACCCCATCACCGCCGAGGAGGCTGTGGCTGCAAGAAACACCTGCCCCCACTTGAGAAATGCTAAACTAGGGGATCATGAACTTCATTGCGTCTGTCGGCCAAGCTGATTGCCTGCACCAGGTGCACCTTGCATCCCTCCACCCCTTGCCAGGCTCCCTGGGGACTCCTCTGCCATCGGCTCTATTTCAGGGACCCCCTGCAACTCCCCCGTCTCCTCTTACCAGGCCTCTATGCCCCATCCGTGCCATGGCTCCCCCACTGCCCTGCTTACCAGTGGCTCTTGTGGCTCTCCTTTTTCTCCCCCCTCCACAGTGGCTTTCTTACCCCACCCCTGCTGGGAAGGGAGGGGCAGACGGCTGGCACCCCCTCTATCTCTCACTCCCCCAAGACGCAGGCTTTGGGGAGACTGTGCACTGGGAGGGAGGGAGGAATGAAACCTCCTTTGCTCTCTCCTCCCACTGCCACCCCTCTCTGCTGGCTGAGTCTCTGCCCCACAGCTGTCAGGCGGAGCTTACCTGGGAGAACAGGGAGCAGCAGTTTAAGGCATTTCTGGCTTTCCAGTTTTCACCAAAATCACTCAAGTTCTGCCCACTGATGCCTAAAACATTTCCCAAAATGGCAGATTGTATCGGCTGGGGTGTTACTGTCCCAGATCCCTGGTGCCTGGGGCACACCCCAGCTGTCAAACAGTCTCTTGGAGGAGTCCATCAGTGTGCCAGTCCCACATGTGGCCCCACTGTTCCTTAAGGGCAGGCCCCGTGGTCTCAGCATCTCTGAGATTAAGCCTTCGGGTTCCAGCCCCCCTGCTTCATGCCGGGAGCTTGCCTCTGCCCAGCGAGTCCCACAGCCATAGACTCCTGGTGAGAGACTGCCATGCTCTGCAGAGACTAACGCACCACAGCAAGTGTTTGCAGGAACCCTCACGCCAGGCAGCGTCTGCAAAGCAGCCAGGTTCAAAGGGCAGCTGGAACCGAGCACGAGGAGTCCTGAGCTTAGCCTGGAGAAATGACGCTTAAACCATCCTCCAGCTGCCCAAGCCAGAGCAGGCCACAGCCAAGCGGGAGCGGCACCATCTTTAGGCTCTGTCCCTCTCTGAGAGTCCCAGGTGGGAGCAGCCAGCCTCTCCAGACATTTACTCTTGCTGGAGTCTCTGTGCAGCTTCCCTGCTGAGAGGTGGCAGGGAGGGAAACCTCCTTCCTCCTGAGACAGGGGTCCCAGCCCAGCTCCTGCCGGACAGGGATCCCCATCTCAAAAGCTCCAACCCCACCTGTGCTAACCGGCCATCCTTGACAGCCTCAGCAGAGTGGCACAGTCAGGCCTTCCCCTCTCTGCCCAGAGTGGGTCCCCCAGGGCAGGCTGGTGAGGGGCATTGGCAGAGGGTGAGGCGGGAGAAGTTTGATCTGCAGTCAGTTCCATCCCCTGGCAGTGCGTCCATCTGTGGGGCTGGTCACACAAACATCCCCCTCCCATCCCCCCACCCACGGCCTCTCCCTAGACTGCTATCCCAGGTCTTTTGACCTTGCAGAGTCTGAACAGAGCTCAGACACTGCAGTCCCTGGGCACACGCTTGGGGCACGTAGCCTCTATTCAGCACCCCATCCTGCGAGCTCCGACCATGCAGCCCCTTGCCCAAACTTTTGATGGTCTGTAGTTGGGGGCAGGGCTGGAGCAGAGCTGGGGGTGGAGCAGGCCAGGGCTGGGTGGTGCTCCCTCCTGCCCCCCCAAGGGGCTTGCCTGGCCTGCTGCACCCCCTCAAACATTCCTCCATGCCCCCCTAGAAGGGTGCACTCCACAATTTGGGGACCTCTGCCCTAGAACCTGTGCTGACCCCTCAGGCTGCCCCAGAGCTTAAACACACCCTCGCCCAGGATCCCACTGAAGGTGTGAGCCTGCTGGGTGTCAGCTGACCTCTCTCAGGGGGCCCTGCAGGCAGGGGGAGCCCATAACACACATGCACTCGGCACAGGACTCAAACGCAGCACTGCTCCTTACTTACCAGCATGCAAAATACATCGTTCTCTACCAAAATCCAAAATCTGGCTTGCATGTCCCTACTTGGTTCCCTCGGCCCTCCAGAGGGTGTGCTGGGCTGGGCTCAGGGTGGTCTGGGCTCCTCCAGCCTCCTTCTGCTGCAGGGTGTGGCTTGGGTTCTGAAACATGGATCCATCTCTCCTCCAGCTCACCCCCTAGGGCTGGCCCATCCCCTTCCCCTCTGCTGTCCAAACTCCCTGCATGTGCCTCTCCAACCTCCCCCAGGAGTCTATTTATAACCCCCAGCTTAGTCACCCCTCTCCCTTTGTCCTGCTTGGGGAATTTCTACTCCCCAAAACCCCAGCAGATCAACTTGGCCAGACAGGTTTCCCAATGCGGGCACCCTCCTTAGCGTAACTATTACGTGGTCACAGCACAGTCATTAGAGTTAAGAACTCCCTATTGCCCTTGGTCTGGTTTGGATCCTGCCCACAGTGGCTGTCAAGTGATTAAAAAACATTTAAACAATAATAGAATACCATTTATTTAAATATTTTTATGTTTTCTACATTTTCAAATATTTTGATTTCAATTACAACACAGAATACAAAGTGTACAGTGATCACTTTATATTTATTTTTGATTACGAATATTTGCACTTTAAAAAACAAAAGAAATTGTATTTTTCCATTCACCTCATACAAGTACTGTAATGCAATCTTTTTATCATGAAAGTTGAACTTACAAATGTAGAATTATGTACAAAAAATAACTACATTCAAAAATAAAATAATGTAAAACTTTAGCACCTATAAGTCCACTCAGTCCTACTTCTTGTTCAGCCAATCGCTCAAAAAAGTTTGTTTACATTTACAGGAGATAATGCTGCCCACTTCTTATTTACAATGTCACATGAAAGAGAGAACAGGCATTCACATGTCACTGTTGTAGCCAGGTATTTACGTGCCAGATGCGCTAAAGAGTCATATGTCCCTTCATGCTTCAACCACCATTCCAGAGGACATGCATCCATGCCGATAACAGGTTCTGCTTGATAATGATCCAAAGCGGTGCAGACCAATTGTCAAGGTTCCTTCCCCACGCTGAACTTTAGGGTACAGATGTGGGGACCTGCATGGACACTTCTAAGCTTAATTACCAGCTTAGATCTGGTATCGCTGCCACCATCCAGAATTTCTGAGTATCTGGATCACTCCCTTTCCCCCCCAAAACCTTCCCCTCCCTGGGTAGCCTTGAGAGACTCCTCCACCAATTCCCTGGTGGACACTGATCCAAATCCCTTGGATCTTAAAACAAGGAGAATTGCACTGTTACAGACTAGGGACCGAATGGCTGGGCAGCAGAAAAGGACCTAGGGGTTACGGTGGACGAAAAGCTGAATATGAGTCAACAGTGTGCCCTTGTTGCCAAGAAGGCTAATGGCATTTTGGGTTGTATAAGTAGGGGCATTTCCAGCAGATCGAGGGATGTGATCATTCCCCTCTACTCAGCACTGGTGAGGTCTCATTTGGAGTACTGTGTCCAGTTTTGGGCCCCACACTACAAGAAGGATGTGGATAAATTGGAGAGAGTCCAGCGGAGGGCAACAAAAATGATTAGGGGGCTGGAGCACATGACTTATGAGGAGAGGCTGAGGGAACTGGGATTGTTTAGTCTGCAGAAGAGAAGAATGAGGGGGGATTTGATAGCTGCTTTCAACTACCTGAAAGGGGGTTCCAAAGAGGATGGATCTAGACTGTTCTCAGTGGTAGAAGATGACAGAACAAGGAGTAATGGTCTCAAGTTGCAGAGGGAGAGGTTTAGGTTGGACATTAGGAAAAACTTTTTCACTAGTAGGGTGGTGAAGAACTGGAATAAGTTACCTAGGGAGGTAGTGGAATCTCCTTCCTTAGAGGTTTTTAAGGTCAGGCTTGACAAAGCCCTGGCTGGGATGATTTAGTTGGGTTTGGTCCTGCTTTGAGCAGGGGGTTGGACTAGATGACCTCCTGAGGTCCCTTCCAACCCTGAGATTCTATGATTCTATGATTCTATTAACCAACCCTCCCCCATTTCCCCCCACCAATTCCTGGTGGATCCAGATCCAATCCCCTTGGATCTAAAAACAAGGAAAAATCAATCAGGTGTTAAGAAAAAGGCTTTTAATTAAAGAAAAGAAAGGTAAAAGAAAACCCTCTGGGAGAGATTAGCATACCAGCTACTCTCACAGACAACAGATTCAAAACACAGAGGATGTTCCCCTGGGCACAAATTTAGTTACACAAAAAATACCCCAAATGATAATTCCCTTAATGATACCAAGACAAGTTACAAAGAAAATAAACATAAACCTATTTATCCCTTTCTAAACTTACTACTCTGATAAGAGGCTGGTTCCTTGATCTTTTTCACTCCAACTGAAACTGAAACTCTAAACAAAGGAAAACTTCCCTCCTTCCTTTTGAAACATTTTGTTACCCCATTGATTCCTCTGGTCAGGTGTCAGCTAGGCTAGTTGAACTCCTTAACCCTTTACAGGTAAAAGAGGCATTAACCCTTAACTATCTGTTTATGACACCAATACATGTTCATTTTCATCATCCAAGTCAGATGCCACCAGCAGAAGGTGGATTTTCTTTTCTGGTGGTTCGGGTTCTGTAGTTTCCACATCTGAATGTTTCTCTTTTAAGACTTCTGAAAGTGTGCGCCACACCTCATCCCTCTCAGATTTTGGACAGCTCTTCAGATTCTTAAATCTTGGGTCAAGTGCTGTAGCTATCTTTAGAAATCTCACATTGGTACCTTCCTTGTGTTTTGTCAGATCTGCAGTGAAAGTGTTCTTAAAATGAACAACATGTTCTGGGTCATCATCTGAGACTGCTATAACATGAAATATATGGCAGAATGTGGGTAAAACAGAGCAGGGGACATACAATTCTCCCCCAAGGAGTTCAGTCACAAATTTAATTAATGCTTTTTTTTTAACAAGCATCATCAGCATGGAAGCATGTCCTCTGGAATGGTGGCTGAAGCATGAAGGGGCATACGAATGTTTAGCATAACTGGCATGTAAATACCTTGCAATGCTGGCTACACAAGTGCCACATGAATGCCTGTTCTCACTTTCAGGTAACGTTGTTGTCACAGAATCACAAGGGCGATGCTCTGGAACTACTCTATATGAAGCCAGTCAGGACTCTGGGGGAGCATGCCTCCTTTCTCTGAGCATACTGTCTCCAGGGCAAGAAGCTTACACGTCTTTGACCTTCCTGGGTCTCACCTCGGAGCATTCAGCATCCCCTTCCACGCTGTGCGCTTCCTGCAGCGAGTCCACCTGGGCGGGGCTCTGGGGAAGCCAGAGGGTCCTGCACCTCAACGCCACAGTCAGATGTGACTCTCAGCCAGTGTAAAACAGAGGTTTATTAGTCGACAGGAACATAGCATAGAACAGAACTTGTTAGCACAGAAATCAGTGACTTTCAGCCAAGTCCATCTTGGGGAGTCCTGGGCCAGGTGACCTGGACTCCCCCTCTTCCAGTCCCCCCAAACACACTGCCAGCTTCCAGCGACCTGACCTCAGATACCACTTCTCTTTCTCTTGCTTTCTGGGCAGTCATTTGGTCGTCACCTAGTTGCATCCCCCCTCCTGGCTCTCAGGTTACGAAGGGCATGGGTCATAGCATATGTGCAGGCAGTTGGAGCAGCTTCACCTGCCCCAGAGGTCTCAGCCAAAGTCACACACCCCTATTCCCACCACCGAGGTATTGGTGCAGCACACAGGGAAACTAAAGAACACACAGTATTCATGTAAAACTCACATAGGCTCAACAGTAAGACTCACATACAACATAACAAGGGAAAATCCCCACTTCTTCACATTGTAAATAAGCAGCAGGCAGCATTATCTCCAGTTTGTCTTAGCAATTGGCTGAACAAGAGATAGGACTGAGTGGACTTTTAATCTCTAAAATTTTACATTGTTTTGAGTACAGTTATGTAACAAAAAATCTACATTTGTAAATTGCACTTACACAATAAAGAGATTGCACTACAGTACTTGTATGAGGTGAACTGAAAAATACTATTTATTTTATTTGCCATTCTTACAGTGAAGATATTTGTAATAAAAATAATAATATAAAGTTGTTGGGGCTGACCACAAGTTACCTTGGGCTGTGTTACAGCATGGTTCGGGGGGAGCTAGTAGTGAACTGGGTTTGGCCGCCCCGGCTGGCTTGCAGCCGCTTGGCTGGATAAACAAGTGAAGAGATAAGCGAGGCCCAAGACTGTGAAGTGTGAAAATAGGAAGCAATAGTGTCTCCTGCCAGAGCCTGCTTGTGGGTGAATATGCCCCACCTTAGAAGGAGATGATGATAAAAGCAGCTATGTGAATTGCCTTAGACGAACAGTCTCACGTGAGGACCCTGGCCTTGTGGGTGCCCAGGAATTCCCCACACTGGAGCAGCGCCTGCTGCGAGCCCTCAAGAACAAGGCAGGAGGGTCCAGGACTGTCCATAGCAAAAGGGGCCTAAGCATTGATTCTTGCTTGGTTGCTGGAAAGCAACTATTTAGTAATGTGTGACGGCTGAGAGGCTTATTATACATTGGCAATAAAACCTGTTATACTTATGCACCTGCCATGGCTTCACTGAGTGTATCCAAGCCTCCCCTGCCCTGGGACCGACACCTGGAGTAGTCGGCAGGATACACTCAGTGACACCCCTGGGAGGTGTAGCCAGATGTGGGGCAAGCAAGGATGTGGGGTTGTGGCCACCGACAAGATACCCGACTGGGGTAGTACCTCCCGCTGGGCACTGGTGGCCAAATTGTTATGCCGGGTGGGACAGGAATGAAGTTCCCCTCACCCCAGCCAAATTGGCTGAGCAGATTGAGAAGGCAATAGCGTTATAGGGACATAATAAACTCTATGAGGCTTGGGGGGTGGGGATGGTTGTTCTTGATGGTGGTGGAAAAGCTGTCGCAGATAATGAGCAGCTAGAGAAGAATGTAAGCGTCCTGGCAGATGATAAGCAGGCTCTCATGGCTAAGAATAACATGCTAACAGAGGCTTTAGAAGCGGCTCAGCAGAGGGCCCGCAAGCAGCAGGAGATAGCTGAGATTATGGCAATCCGCTATGCCCGGGACTGCCATCGCCGCCTCCTGCAGAACCCCCGTCCCACCATGTCCCAGTCCAAGATTAGGGCCCTTATGGCGTCGGACTGGGAGCCCGATTGAAATTGAACACCTGACTGAGGGGCAGACTGTGGTTTTACAGCCCAAAATCCCCGTTATGGATTGGATTCTGGAGCCCAGCCACTAGTAAGTTTCATGGATAGTTGGCGCATCCCAGGTGGAGGGCGGGGTGACTGTCCCTTCCCCCACTGCAGCCCAGCCCCCTCCTGAAGCCCCCATTGTGCAATGGGGTGCCTCATTTGACAGTTTGAGTGCCGCCGATCAGCCCTATGCCTGGTGGCTTGGCCAGGTATGTTTGTAATACACGGCTCTGGAGAGCTGTCACCTTAAATCCTGTTTGCCAGTTGCAAGAGACTGCTGGGGGACAGGGAGCCTCCAGCCACTATGCTGAGCTCTATGCTGTGCTGCTGGCAGTGAGGCGGGTGCTTGCCCTTGGGGACTCTGAGCTACGCCCGTACACTGGCTCTTGGGATTGGGCCATCAGTGGCAAGCCCATGTGGGGCACCCCTATTTGGCAGGAATTGTATTCTGCTGCGCAGGACCCTTTGATTTATGTGTTTCATGTAAATGCCCACCAGAATCGTACCCAGGAGCATCACTGGAATGCTGCCGCGGACCAACTGGCCCACATAGCCGAGCGTACGGCGGCACCCACCGGTGAGGGGGAGGCTTTTTCCCTCTTGGCTTCCTGGATACACAGGCACTCAGTGCACTTGGGCCTGGAGGGGGCGTACCGTTGGGCGCAGGCCTGAGGTATCCCCACTTCACATGTAGCCCTAAAAACAGCTAAAGCCGTTTGTAAGATTTGCCAGATTGTTAAGCCCTTACAGGTGGAAGCTGGCTCCCCTCGACTGGTGCCGCGGGGAGACCAGCCTGCTCAAATTTGGCAAGTTGATTATGTTGGCCCACTCCCTCGCAACCACCACAAGGCGTATATTCTCACCATGGTTGATACGGCCACCGGCTATGGAGAGGTCTGGCCAGCATCTTGTGCCTATCAGTGAAATACAATCACTAAATGATTCCTCCCACTGGTATGGACAAGTGATGCTGCAAATCCGATCCTCTTATACGACTGCCCAACGAGAGTTGCTTAACTGCGCTGGGAATGATACTCGTTTTCTTGTAACCCGTGGGACTATGTGAAGCTTCACCAATAAGACTTACATAGAGGGGAGAGGCTATAGCGAGGCTATATGTACTTTCTGGTTTTGCCCCTCTGAATTGAAGCAAACCACATGTAGTGCTTTTGCCTGACTCGTGTAGTCCCATAATTGTGGGGCCACAGATTGATGAAATTAATGTAAGTATTACTGTGAGTGCAGTCCATGTTGGGTTGCACAATGCGAGCTGCCGGCCCTGGACAGACGGTTTGTGGGAGCAATGGTGAGCCTCAGTTGGCCCACTGGCAGAGAAGGAGAGCAAAAAAGCAGGGCCTTATGGAGACAGTGCTAGGAGGGGTTGGGACTGGTATGGGGATATTAAATTCCTTTGATATAGAAGTACTGCAATATCAGCTTGCCACATTGGGCGCCCTCAACTCAGGGGTGATCCAGTTGCAGGCGGACTGGCTCCCCCTGTTGTTGGGCGCGTCAATTCAAAATTGGAAGGACAATGGCAAATGTGGAAGGTATTAAACCATAGTAGTCGGGAAACAGCTCGTGTTGTTGCTAATATTGCATGGAATAGTAATTTAATGGTGTCATGTGTAGTGGAGCAAATTGTAGCTTTGATGCAAATAGAGATGTTGTGGTTAACCCTTGTGCAGGAAGAACCGGTTGGGTTACAACGAGTGCTTGCCCCCGTTTTTCGGGGGGTGCTGAAAGGCTGGGCTTGTGTCAGTGCCGGCCTGATTTTTATTAATGAGCACCTGCGTGTCCAATTTCAAACTGTGCACACATCCGGGACAAGTTCCCTCGATGTGGGGCGATTATGTGGCCCTGCCACGAATTATTGGCAACAGTATGTGGGCCCCTGAGTTCCACGGAGATAAGGTGATGCTCGGTAGTAATAGCACCTACTTGATCCATAAGTACTAACACTGGGAGACCGCTTGAGTGTGCCCTGAGATTCCCCCCACTCCCTAGCCCTGCTGCCTCTGGCACATCGCCCACTCCCTCCCCAGATGACAGCCCCTCCCGCCACCTTCCCAGCAAGGGGAGAAGGGTTAAGTTTGCTTTGGGCTGATGCAGGAGACATGAAGTGTGGGGGTCACCTCGCAGTCTTGGGCGCAATGGATGGGCCACTAAGGAGCTGGCGGGAACCTGCTGAAATGCATGTGGGGGGGACCAAAGCCCTTTCTTGTACAAGCAGGTAAATGCCAGATCTCTGGAATGTTCTGGCACCATGCACCTCACCAGTGCATCCAATGCTGGGTCCACAAAAACCCCTCGGTGGTTAACCAAAGGCTTTGTAACAAGGGAGCAGTATCCTTTCCAGCTGCCATATTCCTGTGTCCCTCATGCTAGGCAGACCATGGGAACAGGAGTGCCAGCAAAGGCCCCTACACCAGGAGTAGTCAATAGGTAGACCGTGTGCCAAATCTGGACCACCAGATGCTTTTGAACAGACTCTGAAATCCTTCTACTTACTTATTATCATATTTATTGTTATTATTTTTAAAAATTTTCCTCTGGAGTGTGGACCTTGACTATACCTTCACCAAGAACTTTGACTACCCCTGCCCTATACAGCTCGGGAAGGCCATCTGCTCAAAGCCAGCCAGTATTTTGGGGCCCTTAGTAATTGTCACCACCCGTGGGCAAACCACAGGAATAATCACCTCCCAAACATCCATCACCACAACGCCGATGGTTGGCTTGTCACTACCAAACTGACCAGCGACTGACCTGCAGCAGTCTGGGACGGCCAGCTTCCATATAGCAATGGCAACCCATTTCTGGACTGGTATGGCCTTCCTGTGTCCTGGGGCTCAAGGGTCGGGCAAGCTCCTCACATGGCTCCTGTTTCCTCACTTGGTGGGCTAAGAACACTTCCACACCCAGGCTGAGGACAGACAAGTTCTCCCACAATACACTACGAAACAATTCAGAGCGTGCCTTGGTTTAAAAATTGCCAGTTTATGGGGAATCTGCCACAACCATTGGCTGTTAAAAATGTGTGTCTTATTTTCAGTCTGAATTTGTCTGACTCCAAATTCCAAGGATTGGATCTTGCTAGAACTTTTGCCTGCTAGATTGAAGAGCCCATTATAAAATTTCTCCTTCCAAGTAGGTACTTAGAAACTATGATCAAGTCAAACCTTCTCCTTGTAAGCTAAATAGACAGAGCTCCTTACGTCTCACTGTAAGGCAGGTTTTCCAATCCTTTCATCATTCTGGCAGCTCTTCTCTGAATCTCTCCAAAGTTTCTACATTCTCTTGAACTGTGGGCACCAGAACTGGACACAGGATTCCAGCAGCAGTCACACCAGTGCCAAACACAGAGGTAAAATAACCTCTCTGCTCCTCCTCAAGGTTCCCTTGTTTAGACATCCAAAGATCACTTTAGCCCTTTTGGAAGTGTCACACTGGCAGCTCACGTTCAGCTGATTGTGCAAGATGATCTCCAGGTCTTTTTCAGAATCACTGCTTCCCAGGATAGAGCCCCCACCCATCCTATAAGTGTGGCCTGCGATCTTTGTTCCTCAATATACATTTACATTTGGCCATATTAAAACACCCATTGTTTGCTTGCGCCCCATTTACCAAGTGATCCAGACAGCTCTGTATCAGTGACCTGTCCTCTTTGTTATTTACCATCCCTCCAATGTCTGTATTGTCTGCAAACTTTATCAGTGATGATTTTTTGCCTTCTTCCAAGTCATCGATGAAAATGTTAAACAGTGTAGGGCCAAACTCTGATCCCTATGGGACCCCACTGGAAACACACACATATCAGTGAGGATTCCCTCTTTATAGCAACCTTTTGAGAATTCTCAGCCAGCCAGTTTTTAATCCATTTAACAGGTGCCACCATGTTAATTTCGTACTGTTCGAGTTTCTTCATCAAAATGTTGTGTGTCAGTCAAATGCCTCACAAAATTCTGAGAATAGTACATCAACGCTATTACCTTTATCAACCAAACTTGTAATCACATCAAAAAAGATATCAAGTTAGTTTGAGAGGATCTATTTCCTATAAACCCATGCTATTGGCATTAATTATATTACCCTCTTGTAATTCTTTATTGATTGAGTTGGATATCTATCATTCCATTTTTTTGCCAGGGATCAATGCCAGTCTGACAGGCCTACAATTACTCAGGGTGTCCTATTTGCCCTTTTAAAATACTGGCTCAACATTAGATTTCCTCAGGTCCTCTGGAATTTTCCCAGCATACTAAGACTTATCGAAAATCAGCATTAATGGGGAGAAAGCTCCTCGGCCAGCTCTTTTAAAACTCCTAGATGCAAGTTATCTGGATCTGCTGCTTTAAAAGTAGCTACTGTTAACATCCTCCGTAGTCACTGTTGGAATAAAAAGTATTGCTCACCATCATATAACATGAATACATTATCTGGCATTTTCCCAAATGGAAAACAGAAATATTTATTGAATACTTTGGCCTTTTCTACGTTATTATCATCAGTGCTACCATTTCCACCTAGTAATGGAAAAATACCATTCTTAGATTTCCTTTTATTCTGAATATTCTTAAAATGGGGTTTTATTGTCCTTAACTCAGCTGGCCATAGATGATCTCTTTATGTCCTTTTGCTTCCCTTAGCAATTTTCTATAATTCCTAGTGTCTAATTTATATTTCGCTCCATATGTTACATATTGTATTTTTTATAGATGCTTTCACTTCTCCTCTAAGCCAGGTGGTGGTTGTTTTTTTCACCTGTGTAACCTTCTTTCTTGCTTGGCGGATTCTGGCTTTTTGGGCATCTAGTACAATGTTCTTATACAACTCCAAAATAAAATTCACAATTTTCAGATTAAATCCTTTCTCCCAGCTCATTTGACTCATCTCTGTTTTCAGTTTTGTGAAACTGGCCCTTTCAAAGCAGAAGCGCAGATATAATTATACTGGTTTGGACATTATTCTGTTTGCACATGACAAATGTAATCAAGTCCATGTTCACTGGCACCTAAGCAATGATCCCTGCAGCAGGACCCAGATTGGGGGTGGCCCGCTCCCGCCCCAGTTGCCAGGGATAGGGGTGAGCGAACCAGAGTCCCCTTCCCCCCCCCCCAGCATGTTTCTGGCTGCCCTTGGCCCGGGGCCTGCTGCGGAGACAGGGGCCTAGTGAGCTGGAGTCCCCTCTCCCCCACCCCCGCCGCTGAGCCCACGCAGATGTGGCTCTGTCCTGCTGTCCCTCCCTGCCCCTGGCAGGCCAATCTGGGAGGAGGGCACGTGATCCCCCGTGCCCCTTCCCATGCATCGCCTCCTCCCAGGAATTACCCTGTTCTTTAGCTACAGTCCAGGGGGCTTGTCTTGTTATTTATTAGAGTTGTTTATAGAACTCCAGTGGGGAGCATGGTAATTTCTAGCAGGGCCCAGGCTGCGTTGCTCATCTGTACATTGGAGGGGGGATGGGAACTTTTGCAAAAATGTTTGACTTTAAAAAAAATAGGAAAAAATTTGGACAATTCAAAATTCAAGCTGCTGTCACCATTTCAGAAATGGCTTGGCTGGTGATGGGCTCAGGGGCGTTTTTCCTACAGCCGGGGGGACTCATCCCAAAAACACAGCTGCTGTTTTCCCCTGACATTTTGGTTGTTTTCACAATTTGCAATTGAGTGGAGGGTTCAAAGAATCTCACCAACATTTCCCCCCGCTCCAGTCCCTGCCCTCAGCAGCTTCAATGGAGTCTGCCTGCGCCTCCTAAAACACAATTGAAGTTCCCTCCAGTCATAGAATCATAGAATCTCAGGGTTGGAAGAGACCTCAGGAGGTCATCTAGTCCAACCCCCTGCTCAAAGCAGGACCAAGACCAACTAAATCATCCCAGCCAGGGCTTTGTCAAGCTGGGCCTTAAAAACCTCTAAGGATGGAGATTCCATCACCTCCCAAGTTAACCCATTCCAGTGCTTCACCCCCCTCCTAGTGAAACAGTGTTTCCTAATATCCAACCTAGACCACCCCACTGAAACTTGAGACCATTGCTCCTTGTTCTGTCATCTGCCATCACTAAGAACAGTCTAGATCCATCCTCTTTGGAACCCCCTTTCAGGTAGTTGAAAGCAGCTATCAAATCCCCCCTCATTCTTCTCTTCTGCAGGCTAAACAATCCCAGTTCCCTCAGCCTCTCCTCATAAATCATGTGCTCCAGCCCCCTAATCATTTTCGTTGCCCTCCGCTGGAATCTCTCCAATTTGTCCACATCCTTTCTGTAGCGGGGGGGACCAAAACTGGATGCAATACTCCAGATGTGGCCTCACCAGTGCTGAATAGAGGGGAATAATCACTTCCCTCAATCTGCTGGCAATGCTCCTACTAATACAGCCCAATATGCCATTGGTCTTCTTGGCAATGAGGGCACACTGCTGACTTATATCCAGCTTCTTGTCCACTGTAATCCCCAGGTCCTTTTCTGCAGAACTGCTGGTTAACCAGTCAGTCTCCAGCCTGTAGCGGTGCATAGGATTCTTCCCTCCTAAGTGAAGGACTCTGCACGTGTCCTTGTTGAACCTCATCAGATTTCTTTTGGCCCAATCTTCAAATTTGTCTAGGTCACTCTGGACCCTATCCCTGCCCTCCAGCGTATCTACCTCCCCCTACACCCCCCGTTTAGTGTCATTTGCGAACTTGCTGAGGGTGCAATTCATCCCATCATCCAGATAATTAATAAAGAAGTTGAACAAAACCAGCCCCAGGACTGACCCCTGGGACACTCCCCTTGATATCGGCTGCCAACTAGACATTGAGCCGCGATCACTACCCATTGAGCCCGACAATCTAGCCAGCTTTCTATCCACCTTATAGTCCATTCATCCAATCAATACTTTTTTAACTTGCTGGCAAGAATACTGTGGGAGACTGTATCAAAAGCTTTGCTAAAGTCAAGATATATCACATCCACCAATTTCTCCATATCCACAGAGCTAGTTATCTCATCATAAAAGGCAATCAGGTTAGTCAGGCATGACTTGCCCTTGGTGAATCCATGTTGACTGTTTCTGATCACCTTCCTCTCCTCCAAGTGCATCAGAATAGATTCCTTGAGGACCTGCTCCATGATCTTGCTGGGGACTGAAGTAAGGCTGACTAGTCTGTAGTTCCCCAGGTTCTCTTTCTTCCCTTTTTAAAATATGGGCACTATATTTGCCTTTTTTCAATCGTCTGGGACCTCCCCCGATCACCATGAATTTTCAAAGATAATGGCCAATGGCTCTGCAATCACATCAGCCAACTCCCTCAGCACCCTTGGATGCATTAGATCTGGACCCATGGACTTGTGCACATCCAGCTTTTCTAAATAGTCCTTAACCTGTTATTTCACTACTGAGGGCTGCTCACCTCCTCCCATACTGTGTTGCCCAGTGCAGCAGTCTGGAAGCTGACCTTGTCTGTTAAGACTGAGGCAAAAAAAGCATTGAGTACTTCAGCTTTTTCCACATCCTCTGTCACTAGGTTGCCTCCCTCATTCAGTAAGGGGCCCACACTTTCCCTGACCTTCTTCTTATTGCTAACATACCTGACTAGAAACCCTTCTTGTCACCCTTCACATCCCTTGCTAGCTGCAACTCCAATTGTGCCTTGGCCTTCCTGATTACACCCCTGCATGCTTGAGCAATATTTTTATACTCCTCTCTAGTCATCTGTCCACATTTCCACTTCTTGTAAGCTTCCTTTTTTAATAAGCTCACCGAAGATTTCACTGTTAAGCCAAGCTGGTCACCCACCATATTTGCTATTCTTTCTGCATATTGGGATGGTCTGTTCCCATGCCCTCAATAAGGCTTCTTTAAAATACAGCCAGCTCTCCTGGACTCCTTTCCCCCTCATATTAGCCTCCCAGGGGATCCTGCCCATCAGTTCCCTAAGGGAGTCAAAGTCTGCTTTTCTGAAGTCCAGGGTGAGTATTTTGCTACTCTCCTTCCTTCCTTTTGTCAGGATCCTGAACTCGACCATCTCATGCAGGGGCAGCTCCAGGCCCCAGCACGCCAAGTGCGTGCTTGGGGCGGCATGCCGCGGGGGGCACTCTGCCGGTCGCCGGGAGGGCGGACTGGAGAGTGTTGGGGACAACTTCCTGGATTGTCTGTGCACTGCTGTATTGCTCTCCCAGAAGATGTTAGGGTGATTGAAGTCCCCCATTAGAACCAGGGCTTGTGATCTCTCCAGTACCACGTTCTGCTGGTTCCTGCACACACTGTCCAGCGTAAAACGGTAGAGAGAGATTTCATGAGGTTTCCTAGCAACTGGTTTGCCAACATGCCCCATGTCCCCTTGGCTAGAGTGCAGGAGCTAGGGTTGCACACTCGTGCCAGCATACTGCATGGGTCTGACTGAGTCTGGCGATCCCTGTGTTCCTAGCACAGTAATGCTTGCTGTGACAGCATGACAGCTCCTTTAGAATGACCCCTGGGGTGCAGGGCCCGAGCCCAATGAATCAGATGCCTCTTTAAGTGACGGCTGCCCCAGCCCATGGTCTGTGCCAGGTGGCAGGGGGAAGCTGAGATTGCACTAGGAAAGCTGAAGAAGCTGCAGCCATGGGCTAACACAGAAGAGGATAATTGAGACTTGGGCATCATGTGGCGAGATTAGCCTGTGGTGTCACTAACTACAATAGGGAGGTCAGCAGCTCATAAGCTGTGCACCGCTGAGCTACTCCTGGCTCAGGGCTGAGGCGCTGACACAGTGCATTAATGGTATCCCCAGCCCGGATTCTCATAGGTGCTGCAGCAGCTTTTCCTGAGTAACCAAACCAACCCACCCCTAAGCACCCTGCACGGTGACCTCCGCAGTATAAATGCATGTCATCAAATTTGGGGGTGATGTCACAACTGGGGGAGTAATAATCACAGGCAGACAGAACTGAACTGCAGCCTGAGCTGAGGAGAGCAGTGCAGTGCCGGTAGATAGGACTTTAATAGGACTATACCTAGGCGGAGAAATAAAAAGTACAGATCCCAAAGAGGGGGATCAGAACCAAACAGTTGCAGCCATCACATTAGAGCAGGCTTGCATTAAGTGACTCCCTTCATTCCGGTGTGCAGCGTAGTTGTAGGTGTTGGTCCCGGGATGTTAGAGAGACAAGGTGGGGGAGGGAAGAACTTTCACCAATGGACGTTTGTCCAATAAGAGAGAGGAGTGTTCGAGCCACACAGGAATTCTGGGCCTGTGTTACTATGCAGTGGACACTGGCAAGCTCACCCCAAACTAAGTATCCAACCCTCTGCCATAGGTGGACACCATCCACTCAAGAGCTATGGGAGTGGCGGCTTTGTTGGTACCTGGACACGCAGGCGTGGGAGCTGGGCAGTGTTATCACAGCACCAGCGTATGATGCTTGGTGCCTGGGAGTGCAGCCAGCTCACTGGTACGCTGACTTCAAACAGTGCCTGGGACGTTTCCATGGGGGAGCAGCGCTCGCTGGCTCCCAGGCACCCTGGCAGGCTGCACTTTGCAGGTGATTCTGGGTTGCACCCACACCCCATTATCTAGTGCAGACAATGGACCTAGCATAGGAGGCTCTCCTCAGCACTCCCCCCTACCCCCAGCTGCTCCAGCCCTGTGGTGACCTGCTTCTCTGGGAGGCTCAGCCCCCAGGCAGGCCACTTACAATTCTCCCTTTGGGAGTAACAGAGCCCAGTGGCTTCATACCCAGGCTTTGATCCAAGTCCTGCCACCCTAGACTCCAGGGTCTTGCCACCATCTGTCTCAGTGGGCCTGGAGGAGAACCCAGGCCCTTAGTTACAACGCAGGGACCATGTAGTCAGCAAGGTCGGGTGGGGAGGGGTTAAAGAGAGAGTCCCCCCAACAAATCCTAAATGCCTATATGAACACAAACCACTTCTGCATGGGGACGCTGCTTGCCCTGTAGGCCCTGGCCTGACTTGGCTGGGGAGGGAAAGAGACAATGCCCCTTCACTGCATGGGCTGACCATACTGACCCCACCATGCCCTTAGCCCATCTACTCAGGGCTTCCAACAGCGCAGCGAAGGGCCTTCCTTCTCCAAGCAGCACTGCCAAACCCTGCTCAGCTGGGGGCAGAGACAGGAGGTATAACCACAGAGAGGTGCCAGGGAGCTCACCATGCTATTGCGAGAATGTGCCATTGATGGCGAGGCAGACCCAGATAATAATATCCTGCCACCATCTGTGACCGAGTGGGAATTGTGGGAATATTTTTATTAGGCCTATGTGTGCCTCAGTTTCCCTCTGTGCTTTGTATTGCTATGCACAGAGAGCACCAGGGATCGCTGGTGGCTGGAGACCCAGTTTCAGAGATGTAGAAGCTACGGGCTTGCTCCTGTAGAACTGTATGGGTCCTTGGGGTCAAGCCCCCTAATGAGGTCACTTCCAAGGGACTGGTTACAGGCTAGGGCATAGACCAGACCCTATGGATGTGAAATACCATCCATAACACGTCCCCTATGGATCCTCTTCCATGACTTCATCCTCATCCTTGCTTTGCTGATGATCTGCAGCACAGGAAAGACAATGGGATATGGCTACGGGGCTGGTGGCAGAAGCCCTGAGCTGAAATGACCAAAAGATTATAAGAAATCTTACATGATGTCTGGCCAGGACACACAGGAGGGGCCCTGCTGCTCCATGCCAGGCACTTGGAAGGATGCACACACATGGCTTTTGCTCTAGAAACCACACTTGAGCTTGACAGCCTGGCCAACTCTTGACCTTCTCCTAATCCCAAGATGGAGGAAAAAGTAATGGCAAGCCAGCTCCAGAAGGATGCACATGCCTCAGCTTGTCTCCACCTTGGTCAGCCTGGAAGTGGCTTTGGCTAGCAGTTGATGCCCTCCCGCTGGCCATGGATACAGCGCGACGTCCCTGTCCTTAGATCTAGCAGCAGCTGCCTGGGATCATTACGCTTTGTGCCAGCTGAGTGGGGCTTTGCTCTCTGCTTGGGGCAGGGACTGTCCTTCACCCTGTGTATGTACAACCCCTAAGAGCTCAACAACCAAAGGTAGGAGGGGAAAGGGCCGGGCCGGGATCGGGACAGGGTCACACACTGAACTGATAGGAAAGCCCAGTTCCCTGAGCCTCAGGCCAGTGTCTTGTGCACTGGCTTCCTATTGGCTTCTGGGTGGGGGTAAAGCTGTAGGTTGTGGTCTATAAGCCCTAAATGGCCAAGGAGCTGCTGATGTGAGAAACCATCTCTCCCCCCACGTGGGCAGGGTTGCTTCAACCAAAGCCCCCTTGGTGTGGAAGAGAGGAGTGGCAGCTGGCTTGGTGTTCTCCAGGAGGTGCCCTTGAGTCTGGAATTCCCCCCCCCCCGCCCAAAGTTTGGGGTTGGGTGTAGGTGTGGGGTTGGGTGCAGGGTCAGGGTCCTCTGGGAGCCAAAGAGGGGTCACTTCAGGCCTGCCGCCTGGCTCCTTTTGTGCTCTGAGAAGCTGTTGCTTTGTTCTGGCTCTTTATGCCATTGGCAGCTGGGGTTTAGCAATGTGTCTCTCAGGCTCTGGGCCTGCTTGGCAGATGCCCTTTTGTGTTTATTCTGATTTCAGCTTAAGCCTGCCTCTCCTTGGCACACCGCGCCCAAGAAGCAGACCTAGCAAGGACAATGACCCACATGTCGATAAGTCTAAATGCACCAGGCGGGCTTGCTGGCTGGCTACCACAGACTCATCGTGCAGAACCAGTTAACCTAGACCCAGAGATGACTATCACCATAATGCTCTCCAGATACAGGCAAGCATCTTCCCTGCATAGTCTGGTCCAAAGAGCACAGTTCCTCCCTGCCATGAATATCTGAAGAAGGCACAAACTTGTTAAGTGATGTGGCAATATCATTCTAATCTGTTTATCAGTCCCGTGAAATACCCATTGAATAAATAATGTCTGCACTCCACTAACATACATCACTGCCTGGTACAATCAGGACTCTGAAATGAACATCGATTAAAAGGACCAACCCATCTAGGGAACAGATTTGCTATACCATAAGCAGAGAGGCTGGAATTAATAGGTTTCGGTTTCATTATAAATATGCAGCCTCTTGTTTGGGGAAAAACAAACCAAAAGGCCCCACTCCTAATACTGCACTCAGGGTCCCTAATAGGCTGAGCAAAGAGCCATGCTGAACATGAACACCCTGGCTCTGTTTCAATGAGTGGCTGAGAACCTACCCAATGCCTCCCGCTCAGCAGCCTCTGGAGGTTCCAAGGAGGGATCATAGCCACAGGGTGCTAGGTGCTGTACACACATATGACATAAAGAAGGTCCCTGTCTCATTCAGCATCCTTACAGCCTAAGGGCAAGACTAGAGACAATGGGGGGGGGGGGGTTAAAGAAACTCCGTCACAGTGATGAAAGTGGAGGCGAGTGGCTGCAGGGAGGCAGCTGCTTGGTCTCATAGATGCACGGACTAAGGCCAGGAGGGACCACCAGCTAGTCTGATCTCTTGAACGTTGCAAGCCACAGAACCTTACCCACCTGCTCCTGCTTGGTGCTCGGGGTTGGCCCAGGCCTGCTGGAAGATGGCACATGGTTTCCTAGCTTTGGAGGCAGCAGGATTGGGTCTGGCATGCTGGTTAGCTCAGTGCCACATTCCAGCAGGGCTCCAAGCCTTCAGACAGGTCTGGGAGGGATGATTAGAACCTGCATTTCTCAGCCCTTTGCTGGTGATAGAGAGAGCAACAGGCTTTGTGCACTGGCAAGTGTGGGCAAAGCCTAATAGGGATGGAAGAATCCAATGATCAGTGTTGCTGGGCCAGAAAGATGTCTTTGTGGTGACCCTGCCCTGAGAATGTCAAAAGACACAGCCCCTCCCACCCCCCAGCACTGAGCCTTCCAGAACCAGTGCTGATGGATACCCTGCCAGGGTATGTCTGCAGCACATATAGACACACCTGAGCTAGCTGTGATCGTGCTAGGTCAAATAACAGCAGCAAAGCTGCAGCAGCATGGGTGGCTGCACAGGCTAGCCCTGCCTGCCCAGTACTCTGAATAGTGTCATATACTGAAAACTGTACTGGGATTTTAGGCTGTCACTTTAATTTGTAAGGGGTTTACTGATCCTGCTTGCAGGCTCAGGGGCGCTGTAGGAAAGTGTGTCATCAGAGTCAGTCTGCAAAGAGCCAGCCTACAGCAAGATGGGGTGAGTTGTGGCTCCATTGCCTTAGGGAGCAGCCTGCTTTGTCGCTCTCTGTTTTGGGGTTCTTCTGTGTTTTCATTCTGAACCCTAAGAAATAGTAATGGAATCCTCTTCTAGCAAGCGGATTTGATGTTTTTATCTAATCTCCATGTGTGCTGTGAAACATAATTGAGAAAACTGGTGATGAGAATAGGATTATTGCGGGGGATGGAGGGACAAAGCAGGCAGCTGCCTGCCACAACTCACCAACCTTGCTCTCGGCTGGCTCTGAATAAACTGACTTTGATCACATTCACACTTCCCTACAGACCTCCCTATTCTTCAAACAGGATCAGGAAACCCCTTACAAATTAAAGTGACAACCTACAATTCCAACATGGTTTTTCAATACAACACAGGTACATACCTGAGTGGCTGCTGCAGTGTCACTGCTACTGTTACTCAAGCTAGTTTGGATCATGTTGCAATCACACCAGATTGCAGCGTAGACCCAATATCTCTCTGTTACTTCACATTGTTTATTCCCTTCTGCACCCTCAGGTGACACCATCCAGCCCCAGTGATTTCCTGCATTTGAGTTTCTCATGTTGCTCCATAAATTTCTCCTTTGACACTTTAGCATCTGCTACCCCACATCATGATTTTCTGTGGAACATGCCTGTGGAATTGATGATTTCCCGCAGCATCTTCTCCAGGTACAGCTAGGGAGTATGTGACAAATCCGCCTTCTTCACAAAGCTGGACCTCACCAGTAGGGGACCCGGATATTAGAGGCGCCGAGTGCAGGCCCCTCCTGCTATAAGGGATCAGCACCCAGGGAGCAGGGGATAGTAAAAGAGAAACAGCCTCTCCTGTGGATGCCTAAAACTGGATTCCCAAAAAATGAGGCCCACCAAATTAGAGGCCAGTTGGACATTGAGGCTCATATGCCCAGCCACAGACTCAACTCTGATCCTCCACTAGGCCCAACATCTCACATGCTGCCCACCACATGCAGGTAAAGTCTCCTGCCCTCCTGCTGTATAGTTCAGAGATTGCAGCTGTTCACTTCCAGCACACAAAATCCAGAGAGCACATTCCCTCACCGGCCATTCGCATCTAAGCAGAACCTGCCCATCCTCCAGGGACAGATCAGAATTTTTCATCTAAAAATCAGGGCCTCGTAAAAAACTAGATTTTGGGGTGAAAACATTTCTTTTTCACAGACTTTTTTTTTTTAAATTCAAATGAAACATTTCAGAAAAGAACCAGATTTTTTTTTTGGCATATTTTATACTTTTCATTTGAAGATTCTGGTGAAATGCCCACTTTCTCTCAGGTTTTGGGTTTAACTTTCACTTGGGTTTTTTTGTTTAAAAAAAACAAATTTTTGTCCCAATTTTCCAGTGGGGAAAGAAAGGGGGGAAGTTTTACTTTCTCTCACATTTTAATTTTTTTTTTTTAGTTTCCCTTTCAAATATTTGAATAGGAGGAAAAAAGTTTAAAAAACAAAAACTTATTTCTGGGAGGCTCTCTTTTTCCCCCCCACCGCCAATTTTTCCAGTTGAAAAAAGGAGAAAATGGTTTTTACAAAATGGTGGTGGTAGATGGGGGACAAAAACTACATATTTTCCAGTTTTCAAATGGAATTCAAAATGCGAATTTCAATACCAAACTGTAGCATATGGGACTAAGATTTTTCAATAGTCCGCAGGCCCTCTAGTGGAGCTCACTGTGTTCTACGGTGCAGAAGCCACCAGACCCGAGTCAGCAGACTTGGCAAGTCTGTGTATATTTAGTACACACTGTTATTTAGGACCCATGCAGTCTCTTCCTTTTGCTTTTGTTGTGTATGGAACAATAGACACAACTGAGATAAGAAAGACATTTTCACTTGACATTTTTTGTTGGAAAAAATGTTGAACGAATATGTTTTGTTCCAAATTTTTCATGGGAAAACCCCTGCTGATTTTCCAGCCAGCTCTCCTCTTGTTTGTATTCAACTTCTGTTATTCGCAAAGAGGAGCCAACCCTTCCTGTGCACACGGCCTGCGTGAGCAGGGAACCAGGCCGGCCGCCAGAATTTCAACAAAGAAATTCACACAATTTAAGACCAGAAGGAACCACCAGATCATCTAGTCTGACCTGTTCAGCACAGGCCACTAAACCCCACCCATTTACTCCCGCACAGAATCCAACAAATGGGATTAGATAGACGTATTCCAGCTCCCTGGCTGTTCGCTATTGCAGAGAATAGGAGGGACTGAGGCGCACTAAAGCCTTTGTCCTCAGCAATGGCATGGCGCTGGTTTGGGGATGTGGAAGCAGGGAAAGCTTCAATAAGGATTTGAAGCGGATTTTAATGCGTGTCAGTCAGTTAGCAAGAGTCAGGCCATACTGTAACCCTAATGACGTGAGACTTGTAGGAGCAAAGATAGTGCGAGGCGACAGGACAAGAACTGTGAACAAAGTTATTACGACCTTGCAATCACTAACCAAAATGCAGGCTTGCTTTTCTTAAGAGAGAGACAAATAAGATAAGCCTTTCTGCTATGTATAAACAAAATGTATTTGTTGCTTTTTACTGTCTCCATGATTGCTAGAAATTGTCTGTAACAAAGGTATAAAGGCTTGATGTAATTGTTTACCAGTTGAGAGACCTGTCCAGGACTAGGGCGACCCTGTGTCCTATGGCACTCTCTCCCTCCATTGTAATTACTGGAGAAATAATAAAGTATTTGATTTTGCTGCACCCAAACAAAAAGCGAGAACTGAGTTTTTCTTCGACAGGGAGATATACCCAGATTTTCACACCAAACCCTCTGATGGGGCCATTCCCCAGACAGAATCTGGCCTCCTGTTTGTGCAATATTTGACCCTCATTCTGCAGCATTACTGTCTTGTTAAACCTTTCTCTCTCTCAGCTGCTCAGCTCTCGCTCCCTAAGCAATTTCAGCAAGTCAGCAGATTGACCTCCAGGCCCGGCTCTGAATCAGCTACGTGTTCCCCTCCATAGTAGAGAAAACTCACCACACTTTGTATTTATTGTCAGTTATTTTGTAACAGCAGCACTCTGTCATTTACCAACTGGATTGCCACTCAGATCAGTGCGTCCTCTGGATATGGGCTCCCTGGGCCAAACTCATCCCTGGTACCAAACTCCATTGACATCAATGAAAGCTGCACTCAGTGGAGTGTTAGAGAGCAGAAACAGGGGACCAAACCCTCTCTTCTAAGTTTCTGGCTCCCCTATTCCAGAGAGAATAGAGCTGACCTGCCCACTTAGGCCTGTTTGTTACAGAGCAGCATCTGGGGCAACAGGTTGGTTTTCTAGGTAAAGAGATGCATCGTTGCAGTAAGGTGAGCAATCAGCTCCACGGAGACGCAGCATGGAGGCTGTGTTGTGAATTACCAGGCTAAGTGGTAGATCTATCGGGGATCGATTTATCGTGTCTAGTGTAGATGCGATAAAATCGATCCCCGATCGCTCTGCCGTCGACTCTGGACCTCCACCGTGGCGAGAGGCAGAAGCAGAGTCGACAAGGGAGTGGCAGCAGTCGACTCACCACCGTCCTCACAGCCAGGTAAATCGACCTAAGATATGCCGACTTCAGCTACGTGAATAAGTTGCGTATCTTAGGTCAATCCCGCCCCCCCCCAGTGTAGACTTAGCCTCAGACACCTTCCAGGATTTGTTGGTCTCTCTTCTCAGAGGAATGCAATGGCATTACAGTGAGACTGGGTGGCGACCGCATTCCCAGTGGCCTATCTGTTTCCACATAGCTAAAGGAACGTTATTTTGATGCAGGCCACAACTCCAGCAAACATCCCAGAAGCAAAGATCAGAGCTGCTCTCACCTCAGTGGGGCCTGAAATCAAATCAGTTCATGTATTCACAGCTACCCCAGGGCCGCATGGCTTAACTTACTCCTCCTCCCCACAGCAGGTGCCTTTCCCGTGGTTCCTTGCAGGATAACCGAGTCAGGCTGCAGTAATTAACGGGTTTCATTTCTGCAGCTCAGCAGGATGCATCCATCTGCTGCTTTTTTCTTCCCACCATTAGGAGATTCCTTCCACGTCAGACCAGGAAAATGGACCTGCCTTTCATTGTGTCTGGAGAGGAGTCAGGGCTATAAAATCTGCCCCATCCCACTGATCCATCATGGTGCCACACTCTGTTGGAATAGGAGAGGGGCATGCCCATTTCTCCTGATGCAGATCTTATGCCACTTCATTACTCACCTGGTAGGGGGCACCAGAGAGAGGCTGGGCTCATCTTCCCTGACTTTTTTGCTGTGATGCACTTGTGCAGAGGAACAGTGCTGTAGCTAAGGCACTAGATTTGGGATTGAAGAGATTGGGGTTCAATTCTTTGTTCTGCCATGGACTTCCTGTGTGACCTTGGGCAAGTCATTTAATTGCTCTGTTCCTTCTCTGTAAAACAGGGATAGTAGCACTTCCCTACCTCCCAGAGGTTGTGTGAGGCTCACAACATGGAGACCATGTACCTCTGCAGGCAGAGGACACTCTGTAAAGGGCCAGGGGACACCTGAGAGTGCGTTGGCATGACACTAGTTGAGTAATTTCAGCCCAAAAATTGGGGGCAGGGTTCAAGAATCTGGCTCCCCAGATGACCTGGCTTCCCATTGGCCCCAGGAACCCAGTGAGATTGCCCTTGAGGCTCCAGAACAGCTCCAGGTTTACCACAAGTGTCGACATGATGGTGGCAACACATTGCACTTCTGGATTGTAATCCCAGTGGCCCAGACCCAGAAGTGGGCTCTGGTTTGGCCCCCAGCTATGCAGGACCTAGACACCCATCCTCATTAACGGCACAGTGTCAGTCCAAGGAGAGTGGGACTCCACAACACGCATGTACCATTCCCTGCCATCACTGCTCCTGCAAGAGGAGGGGACCTCCCTACCCCCTGCAGAGAAGCGACAACCCCAGTGACAAATAAAAACAAGGTCCTGGGGGGCTGGCTTTGTACAGTGCCAGCAAGGGGATGGTGTATGCATGTCACTTGAGCCCTATTCTCCCTGGACTGAGGGCATCAATCACCTCTTCACCAACAGGCCCTCTGTTTGCAGATGGGCTCCAAAGCAATGGCTCTCCAAAGTCAGTAGAGGAGAACAGGAATGACAGAAGGTAAAGGATCCCCCTTGTTCTTCCGGGCCCTGCCTCCAATAGCCTATGGCAGGAGACTAGGACAGTGACTTCCCTCAGGAGGGGCAGAAAAGTATAAGGAGAGCTGTCCATCAGGGCCTGCAACTGAGACCCTCCCAGTCAATTCTGGTCTTTGAGATCTTTAGCACGATTCCACAACCATTTGCCCAGGAACAAGGTCTGAGGATTTGGGCCTGATTCAGCAAAGCACTTAAGCACGTGGCTAACGTTAAGCATGAGTAGTCACATTGTCAAAAAAAAACTTCCACCGTGCTTCAGTGTATGCATGTGTGTAGTCCCACTGCAGTCCAAGTGGGATCTACATTCATGAATCCCCTCCTTGAACCTGAAGCCACTTTGAGGACCTCAGCTCGAAGAGACTGTTCTTTCTAGTCACATTACAGAAAAACACGTAACTCAATAATCACCACCCTTAGTGCAACCGACGAGAGACAGGGACAGAGCCCCATATTAGCAATGAGAGATGGGCTAAAACCAGAACCTGGCATCTGAAGTCCTCCGGTACCTGAACTTTCAAGTTTTGGCTAAAACAGGAGCTGGATCCAAGTCATGTTTGGTTTTGAATTAGGTCTTGCAAGATCAAACTCCCCAAGAGAAAGCCTTGTAAACCAACCGCTGTTTAGACCAACAGTGTGCTGGGAGATGGGATAAAACGGAGACATCTGATGGTTGGGACAAGCAAAGCCAACCAAGGACATTTCACAAAGCTAAATGAGATGCACCCTTACTTTGGCTCCTTGCTGCTCACCACAATTCTCTCTTCTCAGACCACACGGGAGTTTATTTTAAGATGAATATTTTCCTTACATCTGCTGCCGTTGTATTGTTCAATCCCAGAGGCACGTGGTACCACATCTTTAAGAAAATCCACAAACACTCAAAGAAAACACTTTTTTGAAACACATACTGAACTGGTTTTTTTTTTTAATCCCAGAGAAGTGAAATGCAACATGTTTGAGTTTTTAACAACATACAAAGACAGAAGAGTCAGAACCCCCTACTCGTTAAAGTCATTTTTGTTTAAGGCACTCTGCAAAACCAGCTTTCGTCTTTTCTTCCTTCTGATTTTCCCAACGCGGCAGCAGAATACCCGATTTTTTTTTCTTTTCTCCAAAGTAACACCCACACGCTCCTGCTCTTATCATCATCTCCGGAAATTGGCAACATCAAATACAGCATGAGTCAAAAAGAAAAAAAACAACAAAGGAAGATAAAGGCAATAAACAAATAAGAGGAGATGGGGGAAGGATCAGAGTAGCCAACTGCTCCCAGGTTTCTAGAAAAAGGGTCCTGGGGTTTTATTCTGAATTGGGGTTTGCCTGATTTTTTGGTCACCATGTTTTATCATGTTGTTGTACAGGAAAGATTGGGGCCAAGTGAAGTCAATGCTAAGGGTGTGGGAATTGGGTAACTCTCTGGGTGTGTCCGGATTGCTGTCGACTGCAGCCAAACACACATTTTCCCTAAAAGAAGGGATTTTTTTTTTCAAATTCACACAAGGCCCAGAGGCTTTTCAATGGGCTGGTGATTTACAAAAGTAAAATGCAAATAAATAAATAAATACATACATACATAAATACATAAAGTGGAAGCCACTTACAGTTACACTGGAAAGTCCCAAATTGTTTCAAATGCAATATTGGCAAAAGGTTGGTTAGCTTTTCAGAAAGCAAGTGCATCCTTACATGAGGGTTTCACTGTGTGAGACATACCCACAAATCTCTCTCCCAACATTACAGAACACACACGCGTGCACTGTTTATGAAAACTCCTCTAAAGCATAAAGGCAATACCTTGTGCATAGTGTCGAAGGATTTAGGGTGCACAGCTGCCACAGCGTGACTCAAAGCGGTCTCATGCAGGCATGTTGCGTTTGGTTGGTGATGGCTGAATCAGATGCTTCTTCTAATCCCCCACCCTGGGTCGGCAAAATCTGCCTGGACATTTCATGAGAACAGATTATCTTGTGAGGCTTATGGCTCGTCTTGCCTCTGGCTGGCGAGCCTGCTGCGAGAGCAGCCTTTGGTGGCATAACTGATGCAGCCAGTGGAACTCAGTGAAGCAGAGGCACGGCTGTGAACATGAAATGTCAGAGGGGAAGGAAGGTAACCCAACATCTGAGACCCTTCGAAAATCCCGGCATTCCGGTTTGGTTCTAGCAATGGGAGGAAATTTGCAGGTTCCTATTTCTGAGAACTGGATCTCCCCCATCCTTCCCTGAGATATGAGATGCTGGCTACAAGAACGGGCAGCAGAAAGGAAACCAAGAGTTTCCAGCAGGAAATGCTCTGATCTGGTGATATCCTGGGGCTTTGCTGACTTCAGCCCGTGCCTCTGTGCATGCTCACTGCTTAGGGCCTGATGTACATCCCACTGAAGTCAATGGAAAGACCCCCGCTGACTTCAACGGGCTCTGGATCAGGAACTTAGTAATTATCTACCTATACGTATCTCATGCCCATTCTGATCTGGCTCTTCAACTGTATTGTAATGAAGACCCACCTGAGACACCCCAGTGTGAATCCAGATCTTCTCTGCTGAGTGAAAAGAAAATTATCTTCCCCCAACGGGATTTCAAAGATATCTGAAGTAAAAGGCAGAGCTGTGCTAGCAGCCAGTCTAAAATGTCTGACCATGCACAAAGTGTGGAGAAGTGCTTTTCCTGATGCATGTGCAGAGCTCTGGAATACTCAGAGAGTTTCAAGTAAAAACAAAAGGTTCCAGGGATGGGGGTTGGTATTTCTCTTTAAGGGTCTCAGTAATTATAATTAAGGCTTCCGTGACTTTCCGGGACCTCCATGACTTCTGCAGCCAGCAGGTGCGACTGACCCCAGGGCCGCCCAAGCAGCTCAGGTGGCCCCAGGGCCAGCCGCACTGCCCCCCACCAACAGTGGCGGTCCTAGGCAGCCCCCCGCCAGCAGTAGTGCAGCAGTCACAGGCCCCCGCCAGCAGCAGCAGTGATGGTCCCGGACCACCCCCTGCCAGCAGTGGCTGACGCAGTTCCGGGCAGCCCCCTCCGCCCCCCTGAGCACCAGCCTCCCCTCAGTACCAGCAGGTGCCTCCAGAGTAGCAGCTGCACCCCCAGAACCCCAAAGATTTAGTCAGGGGTATAGTACAAGTCATGGAGAGGTCAGGGGGCCGTGAATTTTTGTTTATTGCCCATGACCTGTCCATGACTTTTACTAAAAATGCCCATGACTAAATCTTAGCCTTAATTATAATGTTTAATGGATGGCAAATGTGTCTACTCCTTAGCCCACTCTTTGAAGACTGGCTCCTTCCAAATTTTGCATAAATCTTCCTACTTAGCAGAGACCAAACAGAAGCCACTATGATACAGGGAGCTGCTGCACTAGACTCCCTCCCCTGGAGACCTGGTTTCAAATTAGTCTTTGGTCACAAGCAAAGCTATAGCGCTGGGCCTCAATTCTTGGTGTGCAATGGACGTTTGTCCACATCGTACCACATAATTGCTCATGACTGGAAACTGCTGCTTTGGAAAGGCCTATGTAGGGAGCAGGCAGGGGCCTGGCAGGTTAGAAAGCAGTAGTGGTGATACTGTAGGGGGGTGGTACCCATTATTGAGCCAGACAGGAGTGGTTCAGGTCAGGACTGAGGTACAGCTGTGGAACAGAGCACAGGGGACACTGACATTGTACCTGTATCTGGGCAA
Organism: Mauremys mutica; assembly: GCF_020497125.1. Classification (NCBI taxonomy): domain Eukaryota; kingdom Metazoa; phylum Chordata; order Testudines; family Geoemydidae; genus Mauremys; species Mauremys mutica. The sequence continues at coordinate 66,151,011 of NC_059079.1, forward strand.
TGCAGTTCTGATTTTCATAAACATTAAAATTAACCAAAAAAACCCAGCCATTTATTGACTCGCTGCCCTTTACATTTTGGGAAAGCAGAGCAAAATGACTCGGGGGTGGGAGGGGGAAGCCTGGGGAATGAGAATCACCACGGCGCAGATCCCCAGTTGGTATAAGTTAGTCAATGCCACTGATGTCAATGGAACTACACGGATCCCAACAACCCAGCAAATCAGAGGTAAAGTAGTTATGCTTCACTATGTAAATATACCCTGAGAATGTCTGATGGGGTCATCTATAAATCAAACCTAATAAAATCCATTAATCAAAAATGGGAAAGCAGCAGGTCTTTAGGAGGGGAAGGGAACTATACATAAAGTGGCAAAGTGAGCACCACAGTTTGCAGCTGTAACTCCTTGCAGAGTGGATACTGCAGCATTCACGCAGGCCTATGAACAGCAACGTCTGTTTCCAATTCCCCCAATGTGCTACAATGAGAGTGCAAAGTCCTCCAGATTCCTCCCTTGCTTGCAGAGAAGGAAATTGCAAAGGTGGCTTTTTGCCCTGCTCAAAGTACTGATACTTTTCCTACTGAATGGGGTTATGTCTCGTGGGACTTTAAAGCTAGACACACAATACTGGGAATCAGGGCTTGTCTACACTACACCATAAACTAAACCTATCTTAGGTCAACTTCCAGACACAATGGTAATTACTGTGGTTTTTCATGTCCACGCTACCCTGTCGGTGGTGAGCATTCTCACCAGGAGTGCATGCACCTACTTCAGAGGGACAGTGTGGCGGGCTGAGAGGCCAGGCTCTCAGCTCCGCCTGGAGCTCCACACTGGGGATCTGGGAGCCCAGCTGGGGAATAAGGAGCGGAGAGCCCAGGCAGCAGCTGGGCTCACAGCTGGAGCCCTCCACCCACCCTGAGGTGACAGCCTGTGCTGTGAGCCTGGCACCTAGTTCACAGCAGGGAGCCTAACCGCCTTTCTTGTCAATTTCATGGCTGCCTCAGGCTCAGAGCAGCAGCAGGGCTCACAGCTGAAGCTGTGAAATTGACAAGATAGGCTGGTAGGGGCCAAGGTGTGAAATTGAGTCCTGCAAGGGGCCCACAGCTGGGGCTCTCAACCAGAGTGCCCAGAGTGCAGGGCGGGCGCTCCAGCTGTGAGCCCAGGAGCTGTGACATTGACAAGAATGACAGCCAACAGTCGATGTAAGTAACGCAGTGTCCACATGGACATGTGGACATTGTGTCACCCTAACTACACCAAATGTCCTGCGCCTCTCGTAGAGGTGGAGTTACTATGTCAGTGTAGTAGGGCACTTACATCATCGGGAGCAAGGCTGTAGTGTCAACACTCACATAATTAGATCGACATAAGCTGCCTCACCTCAACCGAACTCTGCAGTGTAGACCTGGCCTCAGTTTCTCTCCTAGGTTCTACAGTCAAGACCCTGTGCAATTGTGCCCATTCCAACTGGAGCATGCTGTCCTTAATGTACATGTATACTAGAAGCTCAGGGAAAACCCACTCTAAAAAAAAAGTAGCTGAATAAATAAGTTAATAGAATTGATCAGCATTCCCTTCCCCATCCAGGGCAAGATTTCTGCTCCCTTACACCATTCTTGTGGGACTAGGCTTAGCGGGGGACCTGTGATCATTAAAGTTTTACAGTGAAATCCTGGTTCCATTAAAGTCAACTGCCAAAACTCTCATGGAGTTCAATGGGGCCAGGGTTTATCCCTCTATGCTTTCAGTGTGGCAAGTGCTGAAGTGTCTTCAAACCCTAGGAGCAGCAGAGATCACAGCTGTAGACTGTATCTGGCCATGATCGTTCTCTGCAGCTACAACGCTAAACAATAGCGGCTGACTCAGAAGAGGAGCGGTGGGCATGGCTCGATGGCTAATGGGGAGCCCAGCTACGAGAGGCTGCCTCTCCCAAACAGAGAATGCGCAGGAACCTCTCTCTTCACAAGGCCCCTTCCTAAAATGAGCTAAGAACCAAGCACCAATCACTAGCCATATTCCCCACAGGGCTTTTCCTAAGCTATCTGATAGCACCCAGATCTGCTCCACCAGGCAACCCTAAACAAGCCCAGGGACTGGCAGGAGCAGAGTAAATGAAGCACTAGGGCTGGGCAATGTAAACCAGATGCCAACCTCAAACTTAGTCATTCGGCCACAAGTGCACAACTGGGCCCAAGTTTTCCAGACCAGTGCTTCCCAACCCTTTGGGGTTCATGATAGAGCCATGAATGTCTGGGGGAAAATGTAATTGCTAAGCCAATTTTTGTTTTTATAATTAAAAGACCATTAAGCTAGGCTTAAAAATCACCAGTTTTATTTATGGGTCTATGTCTCATGCTGCTGCTGGTGGCCTCTCTCTGTGCCCTCCACTCTGGCAGGGGGCCTTCAGCTGAGAGACTCCTTGCTGGGGAAGCAGGCAGCTGGAAGCCTCTCAGCTGAGAGGCCCTGCTGGTGCAGAGGACAGAGAGAGGCCTCCAGTGCTGGTAGCAGCAGAGGGGAAAGGGGTTGATAGAGAGACAGGTGCATCTTAAAACTGTCAAGTGATCACGCACTGAAGAACAAGTTTTCAAATCTAACAAGCCAGGAATCCTGAATTTTGGTTAAAGGAGAGTACGAAGAACTCAGTGCCGAAGCTCTAAAAGTGCTACTTCCACTCACTTCCAGGGATCTCAGAGCCAGGGCTGTCAGCAATGGCTCCTGTGAAACCCAAACAGAAATCATTTAAACTTCAAAAACAACTTACGTCTGGTGCTATCAGAGATTCAACCAAACAGTGCGCAGCTCTGCCATTCGAAACAGGCCTGCTCGTCTCACAACAAGCTCAGACTGTGTCCCAACACACCCCAAAAGCTGTATTTTCCAGTTATAGTTTTAAACCCCCAGATTAAATCTGATTATATCATTAACAAATTGTATAAAACTGAATAAAGTCACAAAACCATCCTAACTCTGAGGTCCCCTTTGCATCTAGTGTCCTGAGTTGGGAAAAGCAACGGTCTTTGCTTGTGGGGTGCCATCAAGCCTTAACATATCTGTCAGGGAGCCACCATACTTAGATCATCCAGCAGCTCCTGTTAGGAACAGTGGAAAGTCCCCCATATGAAAACACAAACTGAGCACTACAGGAGCTGCGAGGGTGCTCAGCTCTTGTGAAAACCTGCCTTTTAACAGGGGATTTTCCACAGAGGGCACAGGCTCAGTGGGGCCTACAGACCCTGAAGAACCTGTGGGCACTAATGCCCCTGCAGTGAAATTAACAGCATCTCTCTGAGCTAACTAATTTCTTTTCTTTCCTATCCAAGAAAGCTCCTGACAAATGTGGTATTTCAGCTGCTTCCATGGCTTTGATTAACCACCTTTTTCGCTCAGAGGTGCAGGTGCATTCACATCTTTGTGCACTGAGCACAGAGTCTGACATTGGTTTTTTCCCATTTCAATAAGCCCATGCAGCCCCAGCAAGATCAAAATGCCTCACTGGCCCCTCTGCCTCTGACACTATTTCTGCTCTCATATATACTTGGCAAAGTCATTTCCACAAGTGACGGTTTTAACCAGCTTCACCTCACAGCTTTTGTGTTAGGGGTATTAGCTGGAGAACAACAGATTCTGAATCTCACAGCTGTCAGATTCCAGCTGTGCAACAACTGCTCTCCCAGAATTCCTCTGAAGGTTTGCATTTTAAATCCACGCCCACAACACTGATTTCATTAGTGATTGCATTCCTCAGGCCTTTTAGCAATTCTGAGAAGCTGGGTGGTATTGCGGGTTTCTCCTTAAGATGGAGAGCACTGGTTGCCCAAATTGTGGTTCCAGTCTCAATCTTCCAGACCAAAATGCAGGACGTGAACTTTAAAATGATTGGGCAGGAAGTCCAAAATGAGGGACAGAGCAAAATTCAGGGACGGGATCCAGCACCAAACAGATGTAGCTCCAATGACAAACACCTTTAGAACAGCTGAGACTCTGGCCCCAAACTTTATAACCTCAGGCCAAAGTTTTCCAAACTTGGACACTAGAACTGACTGAGAAATGGGAAATTTATTTTGTGAAAAATGCGGACGTTGTTTCCACTTCAGAGTTAGAAACACATCCCATTTCCATTTTTCTCAACATTTGAGTGTTGGGGTTTTTTTGTTTTTAACCAAAATTGGTTTGAAAATTTTCCACGTTCCAAAAACTACATTTTAAATGTCAACAATGATTAAAAAAAATATTTTGATAACCTTTCCAATTAACATGAAAATAAGACACAAAAAATGTCAAAAAATGGAAAATTCTGATCATGACAACAATTTTTCCACGTAAAGTTTCATCATAAAAAAAAAAAGGCAAATTTTCCCTGAAAAACTTTTGTATGAAAAATTTCAGCAAGCTCTTAGACAAGTAGGCTGATTTCAGATGCTGTAAACTAGGCCAGATGCTGTAAACAGATGCTGTAATCAGCTGAAAATGTTGGGTCTAAGTTTTGAAATTCAACATTCCTGGTGTCCAAAAGGATAAGAAATTAATAACAAATACTACTGAGAATAATAGAGAGACAAGAAGATGGGATTTTTGGTCTAGAGTGGTGTGAGGGGTAAGACCAGAGTCTACTAGCGGCATATAATAGGTGTGGGGTAGAGCTTGGAAAACAACCTACTTCTCCATGCCAGTTTTAAGGGCATAGTGTCATGCACCCCAGCTGCCTGAAAGCCACATCAGAGGGCTGAAGGTCTGGGGAAAATTCAGCACATCCATGCTCAAAAGTTTTGAAAGATCTGCCCTGAGCAGGCAGGCACAGGCATGGCTTCCAGGGGCCCATGAACTGGTGAGAGCATGGAATTCTCAAACTCACCCTGTGGAAGCCTAGCAGTCCTGTGCATCTGCAGGTGCTACCAAGGGATGGCAGAGAAAGGCTGCCGGTGCACCAGCCAGGAATGGGGATAGGAGGTACACCAGAGCCACAGGGGTGCAGGGCAGCTGAGGCAAGCTGGTGACTCTGTGTGAATTAAGGCTGACTGGGATGGCATTAACGGATGCATGACATTGCAACGCTCTCTCCACTGATTCTACCCAGAGCAGCTCTGCTGAAGGCCAAGACGCCCAGGGCAGGGGGACATAGCACAGAGAGACCTTTCCTGGAGTGAAGGAGAAACCTCCCCAACAGATTTCAGCTTGCATTCGCTTCATCTCCTCTGTGGGTCCTCAGTACTTACTCTGTACCCTGGTCATAAGAATCAAATTCCAGAGAGGTTTGCTCAAAAGACACTGGCGTCATTGGGCAGGTACTGTTCCCAGTGATCTCGAAGGGGGCTTAGCCCGCACAGAGACCACAGAAGCCCTGAACGTACCAGACACCCAAGTGCACCTATGGAGGTCCTGTATGATCCCTGCGACGCAAAAAGCATGAGGCTCATAAGCAAAGTGGGAAAAATGCAGCAAAACATCAACTCTGTAAAAAGGATAGCGGAGCCCTGGATTTCAAAGCAGTGAAATCACCACTGAAATCGGCTTAAAAATCAAGCTCAGAAAAGCAGGGCTAATACTATAACAAGGGTTTTCTGCAAAACTGTCAGGAGAACCTACCACCAATGTACACTAACACAGACAGCACATGAATGGTGCTCAGTAGGATATGCTCTGAATGAAGGCAGACATAATGGAGATCTTTGAACTGTGGAATTATGCTGTGTGGTTTCTTTGTTCAGAAGCCTAAATTCACGTAACAACAGAAACTTTATCTTTCTATTACTGAGAGATTAACTGCTTTTCAGAGCAATAATCCAAGGTTTCAAGAAGTCACTGGGCTCATGCCGGAAGGGCAGAAACTGCAGTTTCCATGCAGAATGAATCAGTATCATTTCACGCTATCTAGGACTCGCTAAGAGTTCCACTGGATTGGAGTCAATACTAAGGGAGCCTCTGGACATCCCGCAGAGATATCCTTTAAATTAGCAGCTGGGTAAACATGCTATAGATCATCTCTTGGTCACATTGGGCTGAGTAGTTAGCAGTGCCTTAAAATGGTAACACACATTCTGTTTATAAACCACACATTTTCTGCATTTCTCTCTTTTTTTGTTTTTGTTTTTTGTTTGTTTCCTGGTGACTAAGATGGGAAAACCAGGAGCTTTGCTCTTAAGACTTTACACCTTCTTCTCTACCTGACTTCCCTGCCCTCTGCATCTGTGCCCAGAAGGTGGTAGCACTGCTACTTCTGTTCCTTGCTGGAACACCTCCACCAACCAGGCAACCAGCTCCCCTACACTGGAGGGGCCAGATGAAAGAGCCAGTCAGTGTGAGTGGGGGAAAACAGGACAAATTATTACTATAATCTCTTGCACCATGAGCCATGGCCCTTCCCTGACAAGGCTCCTGGGGCAGCCTCCAGGGAGGCAGCACTGCTGTCCAGAGGCCAGCAGAAATGCAGAAATCCTTTTCCTTCTGCATATCCTCCAAGACAGGCTAACACGATGAACCTGCTGGGGGACATAGATAGGGAGAGGAGAAGCGCATCACACCCCCAGGGGAAGAACGAGTAGAAAATTCCATGAGTTTATGACCCACAGCATTTCTCCCCACTCTGGTCATGACATCACCATCACCTTCACAGCAACCAACTGTGGTGAGGGCCCTTAAAAAGCAAAGATCCTGTTACCCCCCAAAAACGTCCTCATCAGAGTGTGAAGCTCAGGCTTATTCCCAAAGAGAACAGCCCCTCGCATCCCCCGGATGGATTCAGCCATGCACTGGTGCCTGGCTAGAGGAGCATTTCACTCACAGACATGCATGTCTAACCATCCTTCTCAGAAGCTACTGTTTTGTTGCTGCAGGAGGTGAAACCTCAGAGGAGTTTTCATGAACAACTATCCCTTCCCCTTGAAGGTGGTGCAAACGCTTCCCTTTGCCCAGCGAATGGGCAGACAGGCAGTCCCCATGTCCTAGCGCCATGGCTCCAAAGGCAGGCCCTGGGGCCTGGAAGCACGCTGTGTGCAGACTTTTAGTTACGCTGCTCTGCAGGCGGTTAGGGATGTGGCTTTCCAAATGAACAGCTATTCATACGGAAAATGAGCAAGAACCCCAGCTTCTTGCAATGGACTTACATATTTGAAGGAAGTATTTGAATCCTGGAGTACATCCAAGCCTTTTGGACATCATGCAAACACAGTCAACATCTCCCTGGTTCTCCCTTTGCTGGGTGAACAGACATTGCTCATAATTTGTCATTTTACTGAGAATTATTTTTGCTTCTTTAAAAGAAGGGCTTGGGGGAGAGGGGAATGGAGGGCTAGGAAAGATTAGTGTATCTTAGAACTAAATTACATCTAGATTTCCCTTGGATTTCACTCAATGGATGGAAAGAACTATGGCAGCTCCTAACATACACAACTACTCGAAACACACTGAGATGCATGCAAAATGTCCTAATTCAATCCATTTGAAGAAATTATTCTTGGGAAGAGGAAGGTAGTTCACATTGTACTTCAGTTCAGCACCTTGGACAGTTCCATGTGGACTCAGAGCTTGTTTGTAGCTAAGTGGAACAGATGGCATGGGTTGTTATTTCCCCCCCTTTGTAAACATTCTTTTAGTTCCAATGAGCAAGGTGATCATTTGATTATCAATCAAAACTGCATAGGTATAAAAATGTGGTAACACCCCGCCCCATCGGTCAGACAGTAGGATCGAACTGGAAGACCATGAACGTCTGGTGTGCATGGTCTCCATTTCTACATCTAATTGGTTGGGAAGCAGCATTTGCCACAGGCACTGTTTAATCATATTCTCATTCCTTGCATGTTATGGCAAGGGAATATGAGTTATTCAGGTAAGAAAGCCTCTTCCAGCCAAAATACCCTGGAAGTACAGAATCCCCCAGGTATGTCATCGCAAGTCCACCAGCTGTGTGATTCCTCTTCTGTGACATAGCATTGGCCACTACCAGGTACCATATTCTTTCTGAATAAGGAGGAACTCTGTTTCCATTCACCAGAGGTCTGCTTTGGCTCAAAAATCCAGTTCATTTGCACCATACCAACAGCAATGATGCCCTCAAGCACGCACGCCCACACACCATCTACTTGGGAGGTATCACTATCAAAGGCTGGCCTCGTTTGGGTCTCCACATGAGGACTTGGGCATCATTGGCATTGGGTTTCACAAGTGCGTTTGGCGGGATGGGTTCCATTCGGCTCAGAATCCGGGGCTGCTCCTGATGAGTCCTTCCCACTAGTCGTGCTCGCTGCCCCAGGAGCTGCAAAGGATCCACTTCAATGTCAACGCGCATCCTCCACTTTATAGTCTGCAGGATGATCTTCTCCTTGGTGGTCATATTCATGGCTACTAGCCATGTGGTAAAGCTTTGATCCCTCTTAATCCTGGTCAGCAGTGGTACATTGCTGTCACTCACAGGGACAGCCCACGTCACGCTGGGGTAAAAATTGTCATTCATACTGACTGAGAACCGGGAGACCTTGTTAGTGGGCCCAACCAAGGTCACTGTTTCCGTGGTGTTCCCGTACCAGGGGTAGCTCACACCATCAGAGTCACTGATGGCTTTTACTCTCCCTTCTCGCAAGTCAGGAAGTTCCCAGCTGGACCTAGGGAATGAAAACGAAAGAACCAGATTATAAACGAAGCTGCAGCAACAACTACTGGGTAGTTCCTGTAGTCTACAGCAGGGTGGGCTGATTTAAATCAAAGCACTTTAAAATCACTGATTTTAATCATGATTTAAATCAGCAAGCAGGAAACCTTGATTTTCCTCCATTTTAATTGTGTTTTGCATTTGTACTTTTTAGTTATTTTCCTAAAAAAAGGTTGATTCTCACTGGTTGACAACCATTAAAACACATTGAATTGCAACTAAATATACCCTTTACACAAAATTTAGTGCTTCTTTTTATGAACCAAGAAGATACATGATGTCTATACACATTTATTTAAGCAATTATACAGCTTAAATTACATTTATACAGATTCTTATTTTTTACATTTTCATGATGTTAGAAAACGGTGGCTAATGCATTTCTTATTTACCAGATGATTAATTTTTTTTTACTTGTGCTTCGTGTCAAATTCTGTTTAGATGGGAATTTGAATGCAATTAAAAATGCAAAAACCCCATAGCATTTACATTTTTTAATTAGTTAAATAAAACTACATTAAATGTTCTGGATATACAAGAAGAAAAGTTTATCAAAACAAGATTTGCATTTAAAACTGATTTATTAATGCAAGGAAGTATTATTTGTAGTTAGTAAATGAAACTGATTGTTTCCTATCACTGTGTCCTTCAAGATATCAGATCCCGACAGATCTCATCCTCTCAGACCTAGTTTTTATTAATAGATTGGAAGAGGAAAACAAGCTTTCCTGCTTTTTCATCTTCCTACTAGTTTTTAACTCTGAATGAACTAATCATTGAACTAAACTAGTTAAATACACTGAAATGAAGAAAACATTCTCTCTGCACCTGCAGAATACGCTATTTTTCTGGTTGCAGGTGCTTCGCCCGTGATTTCTATCAGTTCAGTGATTTGACTTTCTTGAAAACTTTGGCAGTAAACATATACTGCTTATGTTTTTAAATGTAATTGATATGATTTTAATCGATTAAATTTAGACCTTAATATATGCTGTCATTTTTAGAAATCTAAATACAAGTTAATTTCACATAAATTGAAATGAAAAAATCCATTTTTAAAAAGCCATTAGTTTTTATCCACCCTGATCTACAGGGCATTATTAAAGACAAGAAGCTCCACGCCAACACTCACAGGATGAAATGTTTGACTGAAGAGAGAAGAAGAAAACAGATAAGAGGATAACAATTTCGTACTTGCAATCCTGCTGAATGAGTCATTGCTGCATCATCAAAATTGCTCGGCACAGTCTAGATAACAGAGGACAAGCTGAACAACCCAGTCAGATCTCAACTAGTACTTATCCAGCATCTTGATCACGAAATCCCACCCTGCTTTTCAAATGAGTGACCAATTCCTCACAGTACGCTGGTGACAGAGAAGGTCAGGCTCAGGTTTTCAAGGCCGACTAGTGAGATTTAGCCACACAAATATTCATGTTCGTAACAGATTTAAAGGCCAGAAGGAGCCATCAGATCACCTAGTCCAGTGGTTCTCAACCTGCGGCCCAATCAGCACACAGGAGTGGCCCGTGTGACAGCCTCAGGGCCATACAGGTCATATACATTGTGTGGATGCAGCCCACATAACACAGATAGCTTCATATGCGACCCACAATGGTAAATAGGTTGAGAACCACAGACCTAGTCTGACCTCCAGCATATCACAGGCCATGCATTCCCACCCAGCACCTCACGGTAAACCCAACCACCAAAATGAGACTGAGGTATTACAGCCCACAGGAGATTGGAGTATTATGTGCCACAGGCATAGAACAGGAGGGACTGAGGTACATCAGGACCTGAGGCTCCCGCAAAAGCAGGGAAATGAGGAAGTGAGATAGACCCAAATAATCCTGGCAGGTGACCCACATGCTGCAGAGGAAGGTGAAACACCCCAAGGTTGCTGACAATCTGACCTAGGGGGAAATTCCTTCCCAACCCCACACTTGGTGATCAGTTAGACCCTGAACATGTGAGAAAGAAACATGCAGCCAAGCACCTGAGAGAGAGTATGTTCAGAGCCACCTCAGAGCCCTGGTCCCGCCCAGTGTCCCTTCTCTGGCCATGGTAGCCCTGCTGGTTCAGAGGAAGATGATAAACAAAAAATCCCACCCCTGAATACACTGGGCGGGGGGGAGAAACCCTCCCTAACCCCTGCAGGTAGGCAGCTGAAACCCTGAAGCATGCGCTTCAGAAATACGAGACATATACTGGAAATGAGCCCCAGGGCTTCTGAGCCTTGCCCCCTACCACCACAACCAACCCTGTCATACAATCACAATAAAAAATCTGTTCCGCTATCTCCTAAAACTAATTAAGTGCTTTGCCCCACAACTCTGACTGGGAGGCTGCTCTAGAACCTCACCTCTCTGGTGGTTAGACACCTTTTCATTTCCAGTCTGAATTCGTTCATGGACAGTTTATATCCATTTGTAGTTGTGCCAATATTGTCCTTTAGCTTAAATAGCTCTTCACCCTCCCTGGTATTTACCCCCTGATGTATTTACATAGAGCAATGAGATCCCCTCTCAGCCTTCTGTTCGCTAGACTGAACAAGCCAGGCTCTTCCCGTTCCTCCCATAAGACAGGCTCTCCATTCCCCTGATCATCTTAGTAGCTCTTCTCTGCACCTGTTCCAGTCTGAATTCATCTTTCTAGAACACGTGTGATCACAACTGTACAAGGTACTTCAAATGAGGTCCTATCAATGCTTTGTTCAATGGCATGAACAGCTCTCTATCTCTACTGGAAATGCTTTGCCTGATACAGCCTAAGATGTCACTGGCCTTTTTCACAGCCACATCATATTGGTGGCTAATAGCCCAGTGATTGACCCACACACCCAGGTCTCTCTCCTCTATTGCTTCCAACTGATGAGCCCCAGCTTGTAGCAGAAATTCTTATTATTAGGTCTTCAGTGCATGACCTTGCACTTTGAACTACTGAATTTTCATCCCATTCTGTCACTCCAGTCTTCGAGATCAACCAGATTTTCCTGTACAATACTACTCTGTATTGACAAGGCCTCCCAATTGTATACCATCAGCAAATTTCATTAACACACTCTTACTTTTTCTGGCAAACTTCACTAGTAACCTCCCTCCAGTCGGATAATTCACCCGTCAGCACAACCCATTGTCTTCTCCCCTTTAGCCAGTTCCTTAGCCACTTAACAATTCTGTACTGATCCCCATCCTCCCTAACTTAACTAGTAATTTCCAGTGTGGTAAAGTGTCAAATGCTTTACTGAAGTCCACGTATATTGGATCTACTGCACTTCCCCTATCTAAAAAAAGAGTTATTTTTCAAAGAAGCAAATCAGGTTAGTCTGGCATGATCTATCTTTAGTAAACCCCTGTTGCATTACATCCCCCTTACCATTTACTTGCATTAATTTAATGGTAATAGGAACTGTGTGGCTAAATCCCCTAGCAGGCTTTGAAAACCTCAACCTAAGTGATCGTGACCCAAGTGATAAGATAATTGACCCAAGGCCACACAACAAGTCAACAGCAAAGCTATTTCCTGGAGTCCAGTTTTTTGCCTTAGCGACAAGAACCTCCTTCCCTATTGTAACAAAGTGGCCTTTGGCAGGACACTACTGAGAGTATTAATTTAGGACAAGTAGGGCAGTCACAGCCCAAGGCAGGGGGTCCTTCACTACTAATGCACACCAAACCAGACAGACAGAGAGGACTTTGGTTTTACCCCACTGGCTAACCAGAAGTCACACAAGCAATTCCCTCAGACACTCCAGTTTCCCAGTATCACCACCAGAGCCACTCCTTAGGGGGATAAATGATTATGAAAACCAATACCCAGGTGGAAAAAAAAATGTTTCTCCCAATCCCAAAGGACCAAGCCCCAGACCCAGGTCAATATACCAGTCACATCTTACCCACAAATCATGCTGTTGCCAATCCTTTAGAATGTAAAATCTAAAGGCTTATTCATAAAAAGAAAGAGATATAGATGAGAGTTAAAACTGGTTAAATGGAATCAAATACATACAACAATTGCAAGGTTCTTAGTTCAGGCTTGTTTCAGGCTTGACGGGATTACTGACGATTTAAACCAGTCGAGTCTCTGGGGTACAAACATCCCAGCTTGGATGGGTCGTTCAGAGCTTCAGGCCTGGTCTACACTAGGCGTTTAAATCAGTTTTAGGAGCGTAAAACCGATTTAACGCCAAAACCGTCCACACTAGGAGGCACCTTATATCGATTTTAATGGCTCTTTAAACCGGTTTCTGTACTCCTCCCTAACGAGAGGAGTAACGCTAGTATCGGTATTAACATATCGGATTAGGGTTAGTGTGGACGCTGATCGACGGTATTGGCCTCCGGGAGCTATCCCACAGTGCACCAGTGACCGCTCTGGACCGCAATCTGAACTCGGATGCAGTGGTCAGGTAAACAGGAAAAGCCCCGCGAACTTTTGAATATTTCCTGTTTGCCCAGCGTGGAGCTCCGATCAGCACGGGTGGCGATGCAGTCCGAAATCAAAATAAAAAAAAGAGCTCCCGCATGGACCATGCGGATGTGATCGCTGTAAGGGCAGGCAAATCCGTTCTATCCGTTCTATCAGCGCTCCGTTACAGAAGATGAAATTCAGAATCCTTTTTTAAAAATCTCCAGACAGACGCCATAGCAGGGACTCAGCGCACTGCAGCGTGACAAGCGTAACGGAAAGCCAAAGAATCAAATGGATGCGCATGGACTGGAGGACTGAAGCTATCCCACAGTTCCTGCAGCCTCCTAACATTATTTGCATTCTTGGCTGAGCTCCAAATGCTTCTAGGGTCAAACACAGTGCCCGCGGGTCAGGGCATAGCTTGGCAATCTACTCACCCACCCCCCACCCACCCCCAGAAGCGAAAGGTAAAACAATCCTCTGACTCTTTTACATGTCACCCTATCTTTACTGAATGCTGCAGATAGACGCGATAGTGCAGCACTCAACACCAACATCCTTGCTCCCCCCCCCGTCATGGGCGGCTGATGGTACAAAATGATGGAAATCCATCATCATCAGCATAAGCTGATTGTGCAAAAAGATGGAAATCCATCCTCATCATCAGCCTCAGCTGATGGTACAAAAGGACTGGTAACCGTCCTCGTCATCAGCCTATTGGCCCTAATTTTTTCTGGTGGATGGATGGTGCAATATGGCTGGTAACCATCCTCATCATAGCAACAGGGGGCTGAGCTCCATCAGCCCCCACCCTTCATGTGTAAAGAAAAGATTCAGTTGCCCCTGGACTAGCAGTGGGATGCTGGGCTTCTCTCCTACACACTGCTTAATGTCCTGTCTGGACTATCATAGCAGCTGGAGGCTGCCTTCCACTCATTTCTCACTAACAAGTCAGTGTGTCTTATTCCTGCATTCTTTATTAATTCATCACACAAGTGGGGGGACAATGCTACGGTAGCCAAGAAAGGCTGGGGGAAGAACGGAATCAACAGGTGGGGTTGTTACAGGAGCACCCCCTGTGAATAGCATACAGATAATAATTTCTGCGGGCTCTGACACAGAGCAGGTGGTTCTCTAGCACACTTGCCTATATTAGGCAGCACTGATTCTATTTTTAGATACCAAAAAGGAGGGATTGACTCAGGGAGTCATTCCCAATTTTTGCTTTTGCGCCCCTGGCTGATCGGCCAGGGGCACTTATGACAGCAGCCAATGGTACAAAACGATGGAAGGTACAATATGGCTAGTAACCACTCTTGGCTTTTGCGCCCCTGGCTGATTGACCAGGGGCACTAGCAGCAAATGGTACAAAAGGACTGGTAGCCATGATCATCCTCAGTTCCAATTTATGGAAGGATTTGGATGGTGCAATATGGCTAGTAACCATCTCTGCTGTCATGCAAAAGCAAAAGCATGCTTCTGTGTAGCGCTGCTGAATCGCCTGTGTGAGCGGCATCTAGTACACATACGGTGAGAGTCACAAACGGCAAAAAAAGCTCCATGATTGCCATGCTATGGCATCTGCCAGGGCAATCCAGGGGAAAAAGGCGCGAAATGCTTGTCTGCCGTTGCTTTCCCAGACGAAGGAGTGACTGACGACATTTACCCAGAACCACCCGCGACAATGATTTTTGCCCCATCAGGCACTGGGATCTCAACCCGGAAGTTCCAAGGGGCGGGGGAGGCTGCGGGAACTATGGGATAGCTAGGGAATAGCTACCCACAGTGCAACGCTCCAGAAATCGACGCTAGCCTCGGACCATGGACGCACACCACCGATTTAATGTGTTTAGTGTGGCCGCGCGCACTCGATTTTATAAAATCTGTTTTACAAAACCGGTTTATGCAAATTCGGAATAGTCCCGTAGTGTAGACGTACCCTCAGTTTCAAGTACAGTTCCTCCAGAGGTCAGAATCAGGATGACAAAATGGAGGAGTTTCCAGGGCCTTTTATATCCTCTGCCACGTGGAAGGAAACCCCTTTGTTCTTACTGTGGAAAATCACAGTAGCAAGATGGAGTTTGGAGTCAGATTGGCAAGTTACATGTCCATGCATGACTCAGTTTTCAGGCGGCAGCCATTGCTTACATGCGATCTTGAACGTTCCCAGGAAAGCTCCTCAGATGTGGATTGGAGTCTTCCAGGGTCCATTGTCAGTCAAGTGTTTCTTGATTGGGCACTTACTTGGAATAGTTCTTTCTCAAGAAGCTGACCAAATGCTTCACTGGTGCTACTTGGAATCAAACACATTGAGATACAAGTACATAGCCATATTCATAACTTCAACTACAAAAATCAGACACATATACAGACAGCATAACCATAACCAGCAAATTACAACCTTTCCACAGACCCCTTACTTGACCTCCTTTGTACAAGATTTGGTGCAACTAGAGGACCTTGGTTGCAACAATGATCTATATGGTCACAGTTCACGTCAATAATGTCACACCTATACACTAACATGAGCGCAAAGAGAAGAAAGGTCCTTCAGCTCGGGAGCCATTTCCCCACCGCAGGGAGCAATCAAGTGCCTCCTCCAAGAACAAGTTCAAATACTTGGTTTCTTTGCAGATTCAAAATCATTGTGGACGGAGGCCTTTGCTTTGCCAACACAACTGTAAATTAATTTGACTGCAGTCTAACTGGTTGGGGCAAATTTCACTTCTGAGTCCATTAGGTCATGCTCTCTCTCATCAGCTCTCTTCTGGGGAAAGTGGCCCTTTTTACCTGCCAGAGTTGCCGCTCATCTACTCCATTGACAGCATGATCCGGGAAGCAGTTGCCAGAGTTCTGGGGCTAGGTAGTGAATATTTTTATTGTACTACTGTACTTTAATAGTCATGAGAACCAAATCCCTGCAAAGCATCCTGGGAGAACAGTCCAGATCAGATCTTGCTGGAGTTATGGCAGCAGAACTCTGTGGGGTATCCAGAAGAAGAGAATTATTCTATGCCTATTTGGCGATCCAGGACAGTTTAGATTTTGCAAAATGCCCCATAAGACCAAGAACCAGATCTCTCATCCTCCTTCTGAAGTTGCCAGAAATAGAAAAATGTTTCCTCTTTTTAGTTTACTGAATTCATTTATTCTGACTTTTAAAAGCTGTGCCTTGCACCAGACAATAAAACACAGTTATCCATCATTTTGTTCCTGCCCTGTCTTAGATCAGGTAAGCATGCTGGACACTGAAGGATCTTTGCTCTGAAAGGTTAGCAGGGTACCAAGAAAGGGGAAGGAGGTCAGAAAAGGATAAAAATACAAGTACACTTGGCTTTAGTTGAAGTCTCTTGTTAATTCGGAGCTCTTGCCTGTAACAGCTGTGAGGCAAACAGCTGCCTACAACTGCATCTCCTGGCAAGTAACAGCTGGGTTACATTTTCCTGAGACGTCAATAAAATCAATTCTCTCTGACATTCCCAAACACTCACAAATCAGTGCAAAAAATATTCTGACCTGCTAATTGAATGCAAGGATTTGGGTCACGCATTCACTCCCTAAGGCAGCAGCAGACAGGCAGCATTTCAGAGACACAAAGCTGCTCTTCTCTTTCCTCTTGAGTTGTGCTTTTTCCTCGCACTGCTCAACGGCACAGAGCCCACCATGCCACATCCAAATGTGGTGCCACTGAACAACCCAGGATCCAAGCCTGCAGAGCACACCAGGCAGGCACATCCTCCAACTGCCGAGCCAGAATTCAAGAGTATACTTTTACATCTTGCTTCTTTTCTGGCATTTTAGACAAAGGTGACTTTTTACAAAATTTAGCATTTTTAAAACAACAAACAAAAACTTTGAAAGGTACCAGATTACACAATGTATTTTCCTCGGGGCAGGCACTCCAGACCCTCCAAGGTTTTATTTCCATCCATTCAAATTGCAGAGATGCACAGAATTTCAGGCCAGGAGGAACCACTATGATCATCTCGTCTGACCTCCTGCATAGCACAGACCACAGAACGTTAACCAGCAGTCCCTTCAGTAAGTAACCTGTAAGCGGTGCCGTACTAAGCTAATAACTTAGGGCTGAACTAGAACTCATTGTTTAGAATGGCATCCAAATTCAATGTAAAGTCTCCAAGTGGTGACCAATTTCCCACCTCCCTTGGTAAGCTGTTCCAGACATGCTAAACATAAATTTTGAATTTTTCCTAACATCAGATTCCAGACACTGCATCTTGTTACAAGTTGGCCTCTTCTTATGTAGGTCTAACCTTAATCAAGTCACCTCTTCACCTTCTTTTTGATAGTCCTCTGTTGCAATAAGTGGGCCTACAAAATTATCCTAAGTGTGAGCTCAACTGTAAAAAGTAAGTGAAAGTTCATCAAATGTCACAACAACAAATGCTGATGGGGAAAGGTGCAAAAAAGACAGAATGAATCAGCCCAAACGGAAAGGCCTACTGATCTAACTCAAGGGCTGTGCTAAGATCACACTTTGTAAACAAGAAAAGTGCAGAACCAGAAATCAGTGAACCAAAGTTTATATGTTGGAAACTAGGCATAATTGGTGGACAAAATAATGAGAGGACAGGCTATTGCACCCATCACTGCCCTTTGGGGATCCTCAAAAAAGAGACTTGGCGGGGGGGGGCTGTCCCTGCAACACTGGCTAGAAGCTGAAAAAAAGGGACAGAATGAGATTCATTATCATGGTTGCCACCGTCTCCTGGGACCCTGGACCTTCTTCATGTTAATCCTGAAAGGTGCCCTGACCAGACCAGGCCAGAGAGAAAGGAGCCAGGTGACATTGCCACCTCCACTGGCTCTGGCTAAATCCTGAATATCACTCCCTACTCCCCAAGTGTGTCCTTTTCCTTCGCCACATCCTTTCTCCTTCCCTATCTTTCTAACTTCAAATGTCTTTCTAATGTCTAATAAGAATCTGGCTTAGCCAGTCAAGAATGTATATTGTGCAGCCCTGCTGTGAGCCTGGGATCAGAAAGAGCAGCTAAATGCAATGTCTAAACAGCCCGATGCTGGTACGAGTTTGCCAGGTCTCGGCGTTGCTGATCAGACCATGTGCTGGGCCTGGGTTTCTCCAGCAGTGAGGTTGCAAGTGAAAGTTAACACCAGAGGCAGCAGCTGCATTTTCTATCTTTGCTGTTCTTTCCTCTCCCCCTTTGTGTGTGTTTGTCTTTGTTTTGTCTTCATGCTAATCCCCAAAGCCAAATGCAAGTGCCCCAACTCCTGCCCCACTGAAAAAGCAGCACCTGCTTCCGTAGGCGCCTCCTCTCCACCACATGGAATTTCTTGTAGTGGCAGTGCAGGCTTTGGTCCTTCCTGCAAAGGAGGGGAATAGAAAGAGGGAGCCAGTCTGTTCTAGCCTGTGAGATAACAAGAGAGGCTGCTCTCCACAGGCAAGCCATCAATTCAGCCAGAGCTCACTGTCAGTATCACACCCCGAGCTGCTGCTAATGACAGTCTGAGAAACCATCCCTGGAGTCACCGCTCCCATGGGGCAGTTTGCATTGTTGCTCGAAAGACAGATCAGCAAAGGAAGCACCTCTTCATGGATGGCTTTTATTTAGGGTTATCCTAGATCTCACAAAACAAAGAGACCAGCTCCCCGTCCCTACTCCCATGACGCACACTCTACCCAGTCATCTTAGTCCTGTATTATAATGCCACTTCCCACACAAGACCCCTGTGCACACAGTTTCAACTGCACCTTGAGTTTGGATCTGAACCCACATCTCCAGAGGTGACAAGGGAGCAGTCCATACACTGCGGCGCACGTGCACACTCACTCACACACACTCACACTTGTCACTCACCAGATCACACTATCATTAACTAACTCCCTAGTCACCATTGATCTCACACCCTGATCAGAAATCAATGTATTTCGGGAAGTGCCATCACACTGCACATGAGGTGCATGCTGCAAGAATCAAATCTGAATCAAGTCGTCACTGCAAAGAAATCAACGCCAATCCCTGCCTGTTTCACAGTGTCTGACGAATGGGTTTTTAGCTCTTTACAGACCTTGGGGGGAGGAGGGAAATGTTTTCAGAAAGGACTGATGACCTCATTGTATGGCAGAGAAATCCCCCTACCAGCACAGGGTAAGTTCAGCACATTTCCCAGTTGCAGAGCAATTGTTTAAACATGGCCAGAGCAATTACTCAGCAGGACAGGATTCATTCCAGTGCACTGCAGCAACTGTGTCTGCACCAGCAGCTCCTACTCCCCAAAGGAGGGTGGGGAGTGGGACAGGGAGAGACAGCACCCTTTACATGCCACTTACAAGGGGGCGTTCACTGCAAAACTGCAAAATGAAAGTGTAGGCACTGTCTATATCCACCTCCATTGAAAAATCTTTTCTTGTCAAGAGAAAGGATAGTCTTGTGGTCAAAGCACTCGACTAGGACCTTGGGCAAATTGCTCTGGCCCCAATCCCTCAAATCAAGGTTGCCCAGACAAGCTTAATTCAGCCCCCTTGTGCGTATGCATTAAGATACAGTCATTAATTACATGAAGACATGCACGTGTTTCCACAGGACCCCTGCCTCATTCAGTTCACAGGATGGATGCCCTCTTGGGAAGAACAGGGGTGGTGTAGTGAATAAAGCTGTTGTTTGTAGGACCCCGGCCTCATTTGCTGCAGAACTTAGAAAGCGAGAGGCAGGTAAGTACAGGAAGAGAACGGATGGTTATGGCAATTAACTGTCACCTGGGGAAACTGGGTTCTATCCCTGCCTCTGCCACAAATTTCCTATGGGATGCTGGGCAAGTCACTTAGACCAAAATTTTCAACAATGGTCACTACTTGAATTAACCTGTTGCTCATTTTCTGAGCACTAAACTCAAACCTGATTTTCGGAAGTGCTGAGGGTGGACAAATGGAATTCAAGTCAATGGGGCAGATCCTCAGCTCATGTAAACGGTCCTGGCTCTATGGAGCTCAGCTAATGCAGGCTGTCCTACCCCCATGAAGCTAAGATATTCACAGCAATGGAGGGTCGGCCCCAATAGAAGTTGCAAGTGCTCAGCACTTCCAAAAACTCAGGCCTTAGCTAGCCACCTTGGGCACCTGGTCTAAATGTAGTGGAAGCTTCTGCAAATTTTGTCCCACATCTCTTTGTACCTCAATTCCCAATTTGTAAGCTGGAGTTAATACTCTGCTATGTTGTGAAGATACATTCAGTTCTGTTTGTGAGGCTCCGATACTACAGCACTACAGAAAAGGCTACGAGGAAATTAATAATTCTGTATTCAGAGCAGTTTGGACAGTGTGCAGTAAGGAAGGCCTGGAGCCTCACACTGAATAATGAGGATAAAAAGAAATATTGAACAGCCGCCTCATTCCCTAAGCACCGTCCATCTGTGCACTGAATGAGCCAGGGTCCTATGGGGAAAAACAGCATGTGAGCATGTAATTAGAGACGCATAATGCATATGCACAAGGGGCGAATTAAGGTGGCACAGGCACTTCCTAACTTCCGAGTGCTGGACTTTGTAACTTCAAGAACTGTTCTCTTAACATACGGTGAGGTTGTAAAACAGGATTTTATTCACACCTAAGTGCTGGAAGGTGGTACAGAGATTCGAGCTCTACTAGCCCACCTGAGCTGGATTCAAACCAGTGGCCAAGAAGGGAAATAAAGGCAAAGGGTTGATAATGCAAGACCGAGCCTAGATCACCGCTCTCTCCTGAGGCCTGGAAGACATGGGAGGGTGGGGAGTCTCCTGCCAAGCCTGTTCTAGTCAGATTCCCACACAAACACTTCCCTTCTGCTGATGGCCAGCATTTCCTGCTGGGTTGTTATAAAATCTGAAATCCCCCAATCGCTCCCAAATGCCCCTGCCTGGTTGGGGTGGGAAAAGGGGAATCTTAAATGGTGAAGGCAGGGGAACAGCCCCCTAACCTGTGGCACAGCTTACCCACAGGGAAACATTCCTCATTTTCGCATATGCCGATATCCGAAAGACAGCTGGTTAATAACAGGGGTGAATCTGAGGACAAACCTAACTGTGTTGGGCACTGATCTGCAGTCGCTGTCTCTCTCATGTATATATAATCAGAGGCAGCTCTCATGACTAGAGCTGGTTACAGGGTGAGGTGCTGCTAGCATTTCCTCCTGGGGTTACCATCTGTTCCACTCTGGAGAGGCCTCGGAGGCAGCTTTAATGGGAAGGAGAGGGCACCTGGCACTTTTAAAGTCTGCTTGTAAGATTCCTCTGGCTTCATTTGGTGATTCCCTGTGTGTTTGTTTAGTGCATTTTGTGGGAAATTTGTGTGGGGGCAGCAAATCAGGTATGCTTGCAAGCCCAGCATTATGCATCTCGCACACCTCCTGACAGGAGTATCACTGGGATCAACTGTCCTTTCTATTGGCTCAGTCAGGGACTGCTCTCTCTCCTGCAGGAATTCAGTGGTGACCTGAGCATTACCGGGGAACACAGCACAAGGGCATATGGAAGACATGGCGATGCATAACTCAGCTGCATTCTCATGACCACAGAAGACAGAACTTGTCTCTCCGAAGCCAGCACTGGCCCTGCACCATGCTACATATTCCGTGTCAGTGAGGTCACGAATACTAAAACCTGGTGACCTTGCTGCTTGGTTTCTACGCCCCTCCTCCCCACACACAGAACCACACATCACCCAGAGAATTTACCAAAGGCCAGGAGAGGTCAGCCAGGGTCAAAGCCAGGGCAGCATTACTTTTAAAGGGGCTAAATAACATCAGGCCCATGACATCTGCAGCTCTGTAAGCAGAGGAAGAGACAATTACTCAGTAATCAGGTATTTTATAACTGCCAAGAGTTTGTTGCGGACACATTGCCAGCCCACTTAGAGTGTTCAGTGCACCCCTATGGTGCTGTCCTCACACGGAGCTGGAAAGACTTCTACTGACTTCAGTGGGCTTCAAATCAGGTCCCTAGGAAGGACATATGAGACAAGGCACAAGCTTAACGTGACATGACATTGCCAGAGAAGTGCAGTGAGTCAATGACCCTGTCTAGTCAGTGCAAGACCCCGCTGGGGGAACTCAGAGAGGAAGGGATGGCCGTCAGAAGCAGAGAGAGGAGGAGAATGAGGGCCAGATGGGCACAAGGGGGAAAGGCAGAACTCAGTTGCTCTCTGATCAACTCTGCTGTTCAGCATCAAAGCATGGAACCAGAATGCTGAGCACTTTAGGGTCCCATGAACCATATGTCTGCGATTTCTAAAACAAGGTCACCTTGTGCCCTGCCTGCCACCTTCTCCCCCTTAGCCAGGAAGGGTCTAGTGGGGGATGCTCACTGGAGTACTGCCACCCCCGCGGGGCACTGAGCTCCAGCAGCAGCATAGGTAGATCACAGGACACTGCACACACAGGAAGCTGGATCCTGGGGGATGCCAGCTGAAATACATCTCACAGCAGATTCCCTGTCAGTCAGACCTGGCTCCCATCTCACACTTATCACCACCTAAACCAAACTCCTGTTTTCCCCGCACAG
Organism: Mauremys mutica; assembly: GCF_020497125.1. Lineage (NCBI taxonomy): Eukaryota > Metazoa > Chordata > Testudines > Geoemydidae > Mauremys > Mauremys mutica. Next base: position 66,173,584 of record NC_059079.1, read on the forward strand.
GCCCTTTGCACTGCTTTCCTTCTGCTCCACCCTGGAGAACACCTCCAGTCAGCATCCAGCCCCACAGCTGCAGGGGGACTGTTCTCTGCTCCCACACGCATGATGGAACCACATCCTGCCTCCAATGTCTTCCCACCACCCTCAAATTCAACCTCTCCTCTCCACCCCAGTGCCAAATCATTCATCTCTGCCCTGGTGCTCTCCCGCCTTCATCAGTGCAGCCTGTTCCTCTCGCATCTTCGTGCCAGTGACCTCGTCCCTCACAGCCCTGTACAAAACCCTGCTGCCAAGCCAGCTTCCTTCCCCACCACTGGCTCCCCTTTCCGCTGCCCATCAGCTCTGGACAACTCCTCACCTTCAAGCCCCTGCACAGCGCAGCCCTTGCCGACACGTCTGGCCTGGTCTCCCTCCCTGGCAGGGTGACCAGACAGCAAGTATGAAAAATCAGGACAGAGTGTGGGGGGTAATACGTGCCCATATAAGAAAAATCCCCAAATATCTGGACTGTCCCTCTAAAATTGAGACATCTGGCCACCCTACTCCCTGGCCTCCTAAGAACACCAGATTCCAGACCCCACTGGCCTCCATGCTGTCCCTTTGCTTTGTGTGACCTTCTGTGCACTAGTCATCACACCCTAACTCATTCTAATTGCTCCTAAAACCTGCCTTTGGAGCATCGCCTACTGCGGAAAAAGGGCTGGACTTACATCAAAACCAAATAGCACTGGAGTTATCAATCCTTGTGCCCTTAATCCCCTGACCACCTGGTTTTCCTCCTGAGACCCATCCCCCTTCCCTGCCTTTTTCACTGTAAACTCTTTGTGGCAGGGACAGTGTCTGCAGAAGCAGCTTGCACACATGTATCACAGCAAGCCAGAAAAGGAAAGGGTCACCTGACCATCCCCCAAGGACTATGGCAGCTGTGCCGGTACAGCCATCACGACCGCAAGAGTTAAGGTCACAAAATGGTTTCCTTTCTAGCCTGACCCTCATCTCCCCCTGTTTTCACATGCTCACAGCCCCCTGTGGAGCCATCCCTGTTCTATGCTGGGCCCCTGCTCCGAGGCGAGGGGTTTTCCCAGTGTGAGCAGAATGCTGTCTGGCGTTTTTTGTTACAGAGGCGTGGAACTAATTCCCCTCTGCCCATGCTTTTAAGGCAGGGCCACAGCACAAAGAGGCTAGGCCAAGTCATAGCCTGAGCTTGGCCTGGTCTGACTTCATTTAACAAGCACGTGCTACTACACATTGGCACTGCACAAGAGAGCGTCCCCTTCAGTCTACAGGGGCACACGTGGGCCTGACCCAGCTCCTGGCAAAGGTAACGGGCTCCTTTCCATTGACTCCCCTGGGGGCTGGATCAGGTCCTGAGACACGCTGCACAGCCAGCAGAGCGCACGCTGGTCAGCCTGAGGCAATCCCAACTCCAGCAGCAAAGCTCTTAAATCAGCAACAGATTTTCTGTTTGCCCTTCAACTAAATCTAGGAAATTAAACGTAAAACAGGCTGCAAAGCTGCACTGTTAATCGGGAGCAGTGCTTAGGGCGCCGGCAGTGCTTAATCTATAATGAAAGAGGTGCCGGGGCTCAAGCAACTAGGCACCAGGGCTCAGCCCAGGCACAAATTAAGCCCGGGGCATCCACCTGAGACTCTGCAGCCCTGGTTTCAACTACCTGCTCTGCTGCAGACTTCCCAGGTGTCACCTGACCACTCTGTTCATCAGTTGCCCAGCTGTACAGTGGGGTAACAGCACAGCTGTACCGCACAGGGGTGCTGTCAGAAAGGCTCAGATACATGGTAATGGCAGCCTGTGACAGGGGATTGAGTACCTTGAGAGGCTGGCCCAGGGGGTTTCCTGGGTTGTTTTATTTCTGTTTAGCATCTAAGCCACATCCCACCCTGGCACCATAGGACAAAGATGCTAAGTGGGTGGGTTGGCTTATAACCCTGGGGCTGCAGGCAGATAAAGATGAAAGTTGGTTTTTTTGGGGTTTTTTTTAACTGATCCTGCCCTTTCCCAACCTGGGAGAAAAGGGCCAAACCAAGCAACCAACACACATCCCAGGGTTTGGCAGCATTAGCACATGGACTGTCCCGGTCCCAGGAAATACCTACTGACACCCTGTTCTCATTATACAATTCCCCATTGACTTAATAGTCTAACCTGTTACAGCCATTAGTGGCCCTTGATAGCAATATCTGGTTCCCAGATGTGTTTATGGGCTATAATCACCCAATCCATAAACTAAACCCTGAGGGAAGAGAAGAAAAAGAAAGCATCCAAAAAGCATGAAAAAAACCCAGAAAGCCCCTCAGAATACTTGATCAGCCTGTCACAGGGCCATCTGTCTATCTAGGTTCTCACCTCACGACCACACTACCTGAGAGCCTCACCATCATGAATGGATTTTATCCTCACAACACCCCGCTCTGTCAGGTAGAGAAAGATCAGCCCCATTTCACAGCTGAGGAACTGACTCTCAGAGAAATTCAGTGACTTGCCCAAGGTTCACACAGGGAGTCTGCAGCTGAGCTAGGAATTGAGCCAATGCCCAATCCACCAGGCCATTCTTCCTTCTGCGAGCACCTAAGATAGATCCACTGATCAATCCGGAAATGCAGAGTTCAGTTTCCCCCAGCAGTGTCATTGCAGCTGGGTTACACACATGGGCTAGCTCCTAGTTCTGGTTCCTGTGTTAAGTTTGCAGCTCAATATCTTTTTGTTTTGTCACGGCCCTGCGTGCTATGAAACACAGGACATGGAACAGGGCTGAGAACACCCTGCTGCTGGAACACTGGCATTTCCTGACTTTAGCCTAGGACAAGTGCCTCCACGCTGCTTCGTCCAAGCACACGGATGGGGAGTGGACTGAAACAGCGGGGAATAGGCAGCGTCTCTGCTCCATCCCCAGCACAGATGAGTCATTGCACCAGGAAAAGTACCTGCACTTGGCGCAGCCACCTTGTCATCCCAGAGCAGGGGGAAAACTAGGAAGCAAAATATGACTGAGGTGCTCCAAGGGCCAATTCCAAATGAGAACGAGACTCCAGAGAGGAGAGGAAGGATGGCCCAGGGGTTAGAAGCTGGCTTGGGACTCATTTTCTCTGTGTTTCAGCTCCCCATCTGTAAAACGAGATAATAGTACCTCGCTGAGATGTCATGAAGGGATTTCCCCTCCCCCACAACAGTACTGTGGACATAAATACTTTAAAGACTGTTTGATTTTTAAAGTAAACTAATAAAATCTAAAAACAAAACAAACAAAAAACCCTAAGCAGTGTTTTTACCCTTAACAGGGAGCAGAGCCAGAGACTCCAAGGGCTTGTCTAGATGGATAGTTAGTGTGCGGTGAGCTGGAGTGTAAATGAATAGCGCACTAACTGTCTGTATGGATTCTACTAGCGTGCACCAAAAGTTCACTAGTGCACTTTAACTCTGCCACGGTTAGCAACAGTGCGGATGCCAAGCCTGGATAAGAGAGGAGGGTTCTGCAGTTGGGTTTGTGACTCACTTGGGTAAAATCTTACTGCACCAGAAATAGTTAAGTTAAACCAAAACCTGAGGACGGTAGGTGCAGCTGGAACTCAAAACCCAAGTACGACAGAACTCGGTGGCAGTTGAAAGGAAGCTGAGAGCTTGAGATATTGAATCCTAACAACGAAATCTGGAGCATGGAATGTACATACTTTGTACAGTATGGGAAAGCTGGCACAGGTTACATGAGACTTGAAAAAATATCATCTCAATGTACTTGGCCTCAGTGAGACAAGTTGGGCAAGGAATGGCAGGCTGGTGTCAAACGGTGCTACAATCTTACATGAGGAAGGCCAAAGAAGAACTGGCAGAGGACAGTGAGAGAGGTTACTGAATGTGGTGGCATCACCTGGGCAGAAATACCACAACTAGCGAGTGACCATAATCAGGGGGGAACTGGACTGCCTGGTGTGTCAGCGGCACAGGGGGGACAAAGGTCTAAGGTAAGTGCATTTTGATCTACCTCACTCTGAAACACGAGTAGATCGCGTAGTGTGCAGTAGCAGGGCCCACACAGCCAGTTACTGCACAGCTAGTGCATGGTAGATTTACACCCCAGCTTACCATGCGCAAACTCTCTGTTCATTCAAGCCCCAAAAAGTCCCCTAGGGACTTGGCTATTGCTATGGATTATACATAGAAGATTCTCAAATACTATGGTGATGGGCAACAACAGAAAACCTTTAGGACTTGTCTACACAGGAAAACTTATTAGTATAATTATACTGCTATAGCTTCCCATATGGATTCTCTTATGTGGAATAACAGATTTTCAGTTTTGCTTATGTTGCATAATAAGCAACATGCTAGTAAATTTCCCCTTGTAGACAAGACCTCAGACAGATGCTCTGTCACTTGCTCTGTTTCACTTTGCAATAAGGAGGACTCAGACTAGGTATCAAGAATTAAATTTACACAGGATTTTTTTTCCCCTTATAACTCCCATTTGCAAATAGAATTACAGTATACTTCTGCATTTGTATCTTTCGGGGTACGCCTCCTTCAAAAACAAAACAAAGCTGTATTTTATAAAAGGGGGACTTAGAACCCTGAAAGAGTTGTGAAACTCTTAGCATCAAAAAACAGAACAAACGTAAAAGAAAACAAGGGAATTCAAAACACAAAACACTGTATTTAAAATAATGTTGTTATGACCCAAGTGGAGAAAAAGGAAGGAATTACTCCAGATGATAATACCTAGCTCTTTTCCTCCATAGACCCTACAACACTTCACAATCTGCATTCAAGTGTCACAATATCCCTTTTACAGGGCACAGAGAGGGGAGTGACTTGTGCATGGTCACACAGCAGAGCAGTGGCAGACAGCCCAGGTTTCCTAAGTGCAGTGCCATATCCACTAGAGAACATTGCCTCCCATTAGGTACCCAAACAATGGATAGAACATATTCAGATGCTTCCCTCTTCACCCCAACACATACACTTTGTTTTTAATACAGCTACACATTGAAGTGAGCCAAAGATTGCAGGTGCCCTTATATTTGAACCTCCAGCATTCTGGTTTACGCCCAAACTCAGGCCTGGTCTACACTACAAATTGACGTAAGCCACCTTGCGTCAACCTAGTTGTGTATGTGTCTACGTTTGTGTGTGACTCCCACCAATGCGAGTGGCCCATTATGGCGACACAGTAACACGGCCATGTACTGATGCTGACGCAGTGCAAATGTAGACACTGCGTGACCTGCGTCAACCCTAAAAGTCCTCCGGCAGCTGTCCCACAATGCTTGACAATGACCGCTCTGGTCACGATTGTGAGCTCCACTGCCCAGTAGTCATGAAGACCAGAGACCACCCTCCCTTGTTTAAAAACCTCATGAATTTTTGCAATGCCTTTCCTGGATTGCCCAGCTTGGCGAGCACACCCAGCTCCAGCCTGGAGCAGACAGGAGGTATTGGATCTCCTGGGCCTGTGGGGAGAAGAGGCTGTGTAGGCACAGCTACAGAACAGCCAAGAAACATGGACCTCTATGAGCAGATTGCACATGGGATGCAGGCAAAGGGGAACAACAGGGACTGGCAGCAGTGACCATAAGAACAGCCATATTAGGTCAGACTGATTGACTGTGGCCAGTAACAGAGGCTCCCAAGGGAACGAACCAAACAGGCAATTTCAAGTGATCCATCCCATCATGCAGTCCCAGCTTCTGGCAAAGCAAAGGAAACACATCAGGCATACCACAAGGCAACAGTCAGTCCGAGGCCAAACCACAAACATGCCACTTTTACAACAAGCTACGTGCATGGCAGAGACCCACCACCACCAGCCCGCAGACCAGACCTGACACCTCCAAGGACCCCGAGACGCACACCCCTGCCGTGAACAGCAAGGACAAGGAGGTGGAAGGTAGACATTTGACTGAGGGAGGGGGCAGCTATGGTGCAAGCCAGGACCCGTTTGAGTCTCTACTGCAGTCGAGCATGGACGGGCCCGATGCAGGGGAAGGAGCCTCGAGAAAGTGAGTGAATACATTTCCCATTACTGATGGTGCCCAGCCCCAGTGGAGCAGGACACAGTTAAGGACTTTTTATTAATTTACTCGTATTAGTAAGAAGTAGCAATACGACCTGTAGACGTGGGGCAGAGGGGTGAGGGTGGGGGGTGGAGAAGAGGCTGTGCAGAGCCATTTGTTTATGTACAGAGGGAAGTCCCTTGACTCCTCCTGAGAGATACTGATGAAACCTTCATGGCGGTCCTCTGCAATCCTCTCCCAAAACTTTCTTGGGACAGCAGCCTAGTTTCTTCCTTGGCAGTAGGACGCTTTCCCACGCCACTCCACAATAAATTCTGCAGACACCACTCTAGTAAACAGCCTAGCGGTCAGGATGCCAGCAGCAGCTGTGCTCTGTGCCTTGGGCCTGGTCTACACTGTGTGGGAGAGGTGGGGGGGGAAGGATCAATCTAAGTTACGCAACTTCAGCTACATGAATAATGTAGCTGAAGTCGATGTACTTAGATCGACTTACTGTGGTGTCTTCCCCCGTCGACTCTGCCTGCGCCTCTTGCGGTGCTGGAGTACAGGAGTCGAGGGGAGAGCTCTCGGGGATCGATTTATCGTGTCTAGACTAGACACGATAAATCGACCCCTGCTCGATTGATTGCTGCCTGCCGATCTGGTGGGCAGTGTAGACATACCAGGGCTGGTGGAAAACTGTGCCAGTGCTCAGTGCCCTATATTTGTAGTTTCATGAAACCAAACAATTCCCTCCTCATTCTACCCCCACCCCAGCGGGCCATGCTCACTGTGGCTGGAGCTGCGAGTGGGGCCGTGCACAAGCCCCCTGAAGCAGAAGTGTCAATAAACATGTCTGGTTTAAAACTTTAGGGGAGCAAGGGAAGGAAGTTCTGAAATTGACCTTGCGTTTCCGTTGTGACTCTGTGTGTGTTTTATATGCAGCTGCTGACATTGCAGCACCCATGGAGGAGCCAGATGAGGAGGAGATAGAAGAGGACTTGGGATGACATGTTCAGTGAGATCTTGCAAGCCAGGGCTGCATCAGACCATCAGCTAAGGGCCTGGAGGATGAACATTGCAGACAGCCTGGAGAAGGAAGGATCAGACAGGAAAAAGGCCCAGGAGTCCCAGCAGGAAAAGGAGAGGGCATGGGCGGAGCCCCTGTTTGGGGAGGCTAATCCCCAGCTCCATCCCTTCTGCCTGCATGCCCCCTCCCTCCCCACAACTGGAGCCCCGAGACACCTCTCCTCCCCCATGGCCAGAGGAGCCCCGGGGCCAGCTGGAGCCCTGAGCCCCCTCCTGCCGCCAGAGCACTGAGTCCCCTCCCCCCCCCGCACTGTGGCCAGAGGAGCCCCAAGCCCGCTGGAGCCTCCCCAGCCATGTCGCACCTTCCCACACCCCAAGCCGCCCCGTGGGAAAAGCTCTGGTTTCTTCTCTTCTGGGAGAAGAACCCAAGCTTTTGATATGCTCTGGGGAGATTACTAATGAACCCAGGAAGCTGAATAGCAAATACCATCTCCTCAGCCACCCCAGATCCTGCATGGGGCATAGTAATAAGCAAAAACTTCCCCCGCCAAACCCGCAACCAGTGACCAGCAGCCACAGCTGTGCCAGGGCAGGCTCAGCCTTCCCTGACCTATTATACCAGCCACGCATGGGAAAGGGAGATGCATCAGGACATAATGGGGAAGTACAAGTAGCACAGATGCTGCAGAGTCCAGTGGACCTACAGGTTCAACAATCACAGTCTCGCCTCCCTTTGCAGTCAGCAGAGAACTCCATTGCATCACTTCCCTACAGCCTCCATCAACATTTCACAGGGCATCAAGGGTCGCATCCCCACCCCTACCACTCTGCACCAGGGGACAGTAAGGACAACCCAGCTTCACATACATTGACCAGTGAGAGTCATTGTTCCTGTATGTGTAGCCGAAATGGACTGAAATGAACATGAATGTTCTTTCACCTTGTTTGGTTCTTTTCCTTTATTTCCAAAGTCTTTATTGTATTTCTTCTTTAATTGTATATAGTGTCTATGCACTGGTTTTGGTACACAATAAAAATCTATTTTTGAGAATTTAATTCATGTTTATTTCACAATCTATGATACCGAATGCCTAGTATTACTGAAAGTGCCCAGCTATTTGGTATTGTATAGAACTCATGGGATCAGTGACAAACAGTGCAATAATTATAAAAGTACACCATGCACCACAACATTAACAGGTACATTAGCAAACAGCATTATAATCCCAAATTTTCACCAAGCACCAGTAGCTGAATCTTTGCTTGGTGCTGTTGAGGCGGTCAATGTACGGCTTCACGAGCCAGAGGAGCAAGGGGGAGGCTGGGTCCTCCAGGTTCACTACTGGCATTTCAGCATTGCCAGTGATAAATCTGCCAGTCAGGAAAGAAAGTCCCCGCTTGTAGCTTTCCAAACAGTCCTGTGTTCTTAAAGATACAAGCATCATGCACCTTCCCAGACCAACCAACTTTGAAGTCAGTGAAGCGTCTCCAGCAATCCACCAATGCTTGCATAACCACAGAAAGTAGCCCTTTCTGTTGGTGTACTCTGTGCCAAAGTGGACTGGTGCCAAAATAGATATGTGTATGCTATCACCCCACTGCAGTTCAATAACCACACTGCGGCGAATCCATCCACTATGGTCCCGCACATTGCCGACAGTCACAGTCCTGCATAGCAGGAGACGATTAATGGCCCTGCGCACTTGCATAACAATGGACCCCAGAGTGGATTTTCCAACTCCAAACTGAATTCCTAACTGGCAGCAATCTGGCGTTGCAAGCTTCCACAGTGTGATCACCTCTTGCTTCTCAACTGTCAGCGCAGCCCGGCTTGACAAAGCCCTGGCTGGGATGATTTAGTTGGTGTAGGTCCTGCTTTGAGCAGGGGGTTGGACTAGAGGATCTCCTGAGGTCTCTTCCAACCCTAATCTTCTATGATTCAATGATTCATTCTGGTGTCCCTGCGCTGGAGGACTGGGGCGAGCTGGACACATAGATCCAGGAATGTGACGTTCCGCACCCAAAAGTTCTGCAGCCACTGCTCGTCCTCTCAAACCTACATTGTGACGTGATCCCACCAGTCAGTGCTCGGCTGTCAGGCCCAAAAGGAGCTCTCCACGTCTGCAGCTGCTCTATGAATACCATCATCAATCTTAAATTGGTTTTTGCTATATCCCACAGCAATCATCATTTCCCCTCTGCTGCAGTCCTTCTTGTGGCTCTGCAGATTCCAGAGGAACATGCGTCCCATATTTAAAACACTCATGACAATAGTGCAAAGCTGTACAGGCTCCATGCTTCTGTCAGTGCATGTTTGTAGGATTTTTAAAATTGTGGGATAGGAATGGCACAATGGAGAAAGTTGCATGATGGGAACTGACCCCTCACTCCTAGTCACTGCTGTGTGACTCATTTTTGCCTCACCATGCAGTGCCAAAATTTCCCAAAAGAGAGTGTGCCAGAAAATGACAAGTTGCACACTGGTATACCTAACCATGGTGCACTGCACTGTGCACTGACACAAGCATTCCTATTGAGTACATACAGCACTGAGGCAAAGAGGCAAGTATGTATGCGTAAAAGCTAAATACCAACAGTGGTGGCTTTATGCTGACATAACTTGCATCAACCAAAGTTTGCAGTGTAGACATGGCCTCAGGTACTACAGCAGTGCACATTATAGAAAACCCCAAAATACAGAGAACTGCAGATTGGGAGGGAGGGGGAGGTTATTGGTCCCTTAATAAAACATGTTTCAAGGAGTAGCTTGATTTTTCTGTACATTTTCCTTGTGTAGGAAGCACTCGGAACAGCCTTTATGATGTAGAGCTACACACAGAAAGCCTGATTCTCTATTGCCCTACATATTGTGTCCTCATTTCACTTCGGGCAAAGCAAGCATAAAACCCTACCACTTCTTTACTGGGAAGCATTTTACAGCCATTTTGTGCAGGAGTAAGCGGCAGCATGAGGTACACAGCATAAGACAACAAGGTTCCTAATAATGAAGCATACAATGTTCAGACGCTGAGGCACAACCTCTACCCAGCAACACAGTCCACAGTCACTCAATTGCATACTCAGCAATCATAAATTCATATCCGTTTTTCACATGCAATGCACGCAGGTGCCAGTGCAGGGAGTATACTGCAAGTCCATAAAATACACGTTGCCTTTTTTAGGCTGTGGAAAACAAGACTCCAACACAACAAACTAAGCACATGGCTTCATTTTTCAGCTCTCTTCCAAGTTATCAGCACACACTTATTAGCCTGGAAAAATTAAGTTTTTAATGACGGTTACACACAGAACACAAATACAAATATTTCTTTTTTTAAAAAAAGATACAATTCATCTACTATAATAAGCCTCCTTTACGTTCCCACAATCCAGCTGTATCTAGAGAAGGACGCACTCGCCAGTGGATGGCCAGAGCAGAGTCATCAACCAATAATAACAAGAAACTGGAGCCTCTTATAAGTGCCAACAATTCCTGATAAAACACTAAGTCCACCTCTGGTTTTAAAAAGCACTTAGATGGTGCAGCCTTTCCATAGCCTTTGACTCTAATTCCTGAAGCACAACTAGTATTACATTTAAGCACTCAGCAGACTAGAACCAAAACCTACAAGGCACCTTGGCTTCATTTTAATTGGTTACCTTTTGGATTGATTCAAGATAGCTATCAGGGAGTTGGATATGGGTTTGGATCCGGAATCACTGGGTGAAGTTCTCTGCCTGTGTTATGCAAGAGATGACCATAACAGCCCTGTTTGGCTTTAACATCTATTAATCCAGAGAGCCCTTACAAGCTCACTACATAGACGTTTTAAGACAAACCTTGCAAGCCACATCTCACGTTCAAAAAGGAATTTTTCCTCAGCAGCTGTGAACTGCACCGAGACGGTTTGTATTCAAACAACTAAAACTAACAAAACACCTTTAACACCTGATCCACTTCCTGCCCTAAAATGAAATTCAGAGGATAAAACCATAGGCAATCTCATCTGCTGTCGACTATACCTCGCAGTCAAGACCACATCTCTTTCTTGGTGTTGCATAGGTAACAGGCTGCTCATTAAGAAGGGTGAGGATCTGTGCACTGTAATAGCGCTATAAAGCAGCACATACTTGTGATTAGGAAGACCCGAAGATTACAGGGTATTGCTGACACCAGTACAGGGCTCTTCATTCTCTGTAAGAGAATGCCCCCAAGCCTTTTCCGACAGCCCTTTCAGTAGGGTTTTATGCAATGTGCCCAATTTAGTAACATTACACTAGTATTACAGTCGTTCCCTATGATAACTGGGTGTCAGCATAATGATTAGGTGGGTATTAGCGGAGCCTGCCAGCTCCCAGTCAGGACACGCACACAATGACACAATTCCACAAAGCACTCAGAGGAATGTGAGGATCTTTCCGCTCTCTCTGGTTCCACAGGGTGACATTTGTCAATGAACACTACAAGCAAAACAGAATGGGACACCCGGATACTCTGCATTCGCAGGGAGGCTGGAAATCCCAGCATTAACAGGAAGACTTCCTGCACCACTCCCTTCCACGCAAGCAGGCAGAAGAGAATCCGAACCCGCCTTAGGATTCCCAGGCAACAGGCAGGGAAGCAGTTTTGCTCACCCCTATTCTACCAAGTTGAGCTGCAAAACACACACACAGAGAGACACACACAGCAATAAATGGCTGGCGGGATTCCCACTGTCCATGCAATGTTCATAGGTTAGCGATTTCTCTCCTTCCATGCTCTTCCAGAACCCTTCCCTTCTAGTGCTGGGGTGCAGAGTCGGAAATGGAGTGATGTAAGATGGGCTGTCGGTGTCCTGTACATGCACAGGCCGCTGTAGGTGCCGTAAGGGATGGGGGGCGGGGAATGGGGAGGGTGGTGTTGGAAGGGCAAAGGAATGTGGAGGGGGTGGGATAACTGCAGTCCTTTACATGCCCAGGTTACTGTAGGTGTTGTAGGGGTGGGATGGAGGTGGGGGGGACAGGACTTTACACAACCAAGTTACTCTAGGTGTTACAGGTTGGGGGTTGAGGCATGCAGATGTGGGGGTGCAGAGGGATGCCAGGGTCCCTTACATGCCCAGGTCACTGTAGGTGTTGTATAACTCCATGTGGTTGCAGGGGGGTTCAGGGAGGGATGTGGGGGTGCAGGAGAGGCTATGGAGGTACCGGGGGGTCCCTTACATGCCCAGGTCGCTGTAGGTGTTGTAGAACTCCATGTGGTTGCAGGGCGGGATGCGGGGGTGCAGGAGAGGATAAGGGGGTACCGGGGGTCCCTTACATGCCCAGGTCACTGTAGGTGTTCTAGAACTCCATGTGGTTGCAGGGGGGTGCAGGGAGGGATGCGGGGGTGCAGGAGAGGATAAGGGGGTACCGGGGGGTCCCTTACATGCCCAGGTCGCTGTAGGTGTTGTAGAACTCCATGTGGTTGCAGGGGGGTGCAGGGAGGGATGCGGGGGTGCAGGAGAGGATAACGGGGTACCGGGGGGTCCCTTACATGCCCAGGTCACTGTAGGTGTTGCAGAACTCCATGTGGTTGCAGGGGGGTGCAGGGAGGGATGTGGGGGTGCAGGAGAGGATAAGGGGGTACCAGGGGTCCCTTACATGCCCAGGTCGCTGTAGGTGTTGCAGAACTCCATGTGGTTGCAGGGGGGTACAGGGAGGGATGCGGGGGTGCAGGAGAGGATAAGGGGGTACCGGGGGTCCCTTACATGCCCAGGTCGCTGTAGGTGTTGTAGAACTCCATGTGGTTGCAGGGGGGTTCAGGGAGGGATGTGGGGGTGCAGGAGAGGATAAGGGGGTACCGGGGTCCCTTACATGCCCAGGTCGCTGTAGGTGTTGTAGAACTCCATGTGGTTGCAGGGGGGTGCAGGGAGGGATGCGGGGGTGCAGGAGAGGATAAGGGGGTACCGGGGGTCCCTTACATGCCCAGGTCGCTGTAGGTGTTGCAGAACTCCATGTGGTTGCAGGGGGGTGCAGGGAGGGATGTGGGGGTGCAGGAGAGGATAAGGGGGTACCGGGGGTCCCTTACATGCCCAGGTCGCTGTAGGTGTTGCAGAACTCCATGTGGTTGCAGTGGGGTGCAGGGAGGGATGCGGGGGGTGCAGGAGAGGATAAGGGGGTACCGGGGGTCCCTTACATGCCCAGGTCGCTGTAGGTGTTGTAGAACTCCATGTGGTTGCAGGGGGGTTCAGGGAGGGATGTGGGGGTGCAGGAGAGGATAAGGGGGTACCAGGGGTCCCTTACATGCCCAGGTCGCTGTAGGTGTTGTAGAACTCCATGTGGTTGCAGAGGGGTGCAGGGAGGGATGCGGGGGTGCAGGAGAGGATAAGGGGGTACCGGGGGTCCCTTACATGCCCAGGTCGCTGTAGGTGTTGTAGAACTCCATGTGGTTGCAGGGGGGTTCAGGGAGGGATGTGGGGGTGCAGGAGAGGATAAGGGGGTACCGGGGGTCCCTTACATGCCCAGGTCGCTGTAGGTGTTGTAGAACTCCATGTGGTTGCAGGGGGGTGCAGGGAGGGATGTGGGGGTGCAGGAGAGGATAAGGGGGTACCGGGGGTCCCTTACATGCCCAGGTCGCTGTAGGTGTTGTAGAACTCCATGTGGTTGCAGGCCTGCACCCAGCCCACCACCCAGGTGTGGCGGCGCGGGATGGGCGGCATGGTGCCCCGGGCGGCGGCGCGGAAGTAGGGCGTGCGGTAGCGCAGCACGACGGGCGAGCTCTCCTCGATGGCGGTGGCGCCCGGCTCGATGGTGGCGGACACGTCGCTCAGGACGATGTTGTCGCGCCGCACGCGCGCCTTGCACGCGACGCTCTGCAGGCAGCCCATGGCCTCAGGCGGGCCCCGGCCCGGCTCCCCGCGGCCGCTGCTCCGGGCGGGGCGGGGGCGCAGCGCTGCCGCCGGCCGCCCCCGCCCGGCCGCGCATCGCAGCCTGGCCCGACCGCTCACCTGCGCCGCCGCCGCCGGGGATGCTCGGCGGAGCGGGCGCGGTTCGCAGCGCCGTGCGAGTCCCTCGCCGGCTGCCGTCCGCCCCCCCCCCCAGCCGCACGCGGCGCCGGCGCGGCCGGGGGGGGGCGGGAAACCGCGGGGGGACATGGAGGGGCTCAGGTGGGCGATAGGGGCTTGTATGGGGATACGGTGGGGCATGGGGGCAGGGACATAGGGGGACTCACTTGGGGGGCAGGGGCATGGAGGGGTGCACATGGGAGGGCAGGGACATGGAGGGGTTTGAGTGGGGGCGGAGGGATAGAGCTGCTCAGGGGAAGAGACAGGGGCTCACATGGGGGGCAGGGGTACAGAGGGGTTTGAGTGGGGGCGGAGGGATAGAGCTGCTCAGGGGAAGAGACAGGGGCTCACATGGGGGGCAGGGGGACAGAGGGGTTTGAGTGGGGGCGGAGGGATAGAGCTGCTCAGGGGAAGAGACAGGGGCTCACATGGGGGGCAGGGGTACAGAGGGGTTTGAGTGGGGGCGGAGGATAGAGCTGCTCAGGGGAAGAGGCAGGGGCTCACATGGGGGCAGGGGTACAGAGGGGTTTGAGTGGGGCGGAGGGATAGAGCTGCTCAGGGGAAGAGGCAGGGGCTCACATGGGGGCAGGGGGACAGAGGGGTTTGAGTGGGGCCGAGGGATAGAGCTGCTCAGGGGAAGAGGCAGGGGCTCACATGGGGGCAGGGGACAGAGGGGTTTGAGTGGGGCGGAGGGATAGAGCTGCTCAGGGGAAGAGGCAGGGGCTCACATGGGGGCAGGGGGACAGAGGGGTTTGAGTGGGGCGGAGGATAGAGCTGCTCAGGGGAAGAGGCAGGGGCTCACATGGGGGCAGGGGTGTAGAGGGGTTCAAATTAGGCACAGAGGTATAGAGGGGCTCATGGGAGTAGGAGGTGTAGAGGGGCTCATATGGGCAGCAGGGGTCCAGAAAGCTCATGTGGGGACCAGGGCTGACAGCGAGGTCTGGGGTGTAGAGGCGTTGATGTGGAAGTCCCAGGCAGCGACAGAAGTAGAGGAGGGCATGCAGGCAGGCAGGGATTTGCATGGTAGTGGGGCCACGGCGAGGGTGAGGCAGAGTTCGCGGGGTGCAGGGGTTCACAGGACAAGGTGGGGCTTTGGCCAAGGGATAGCTTAGAGCACATGCACAGTGTTCACAGAGGGGGCTGGGCCAGTGTGTATTGCATGGCTCCTGTGTGGCGGGGGGAGCAGTTCATATGTGGTGTGTCAGGTGGAGGTGGGGCAAGGGGTGTCACAGGGCACATGTGCGGTGCCTCACATTTAGGGTGTGGGTGAGTTGGTTACACCAGGGGGTGTCTATGACCAAATGCATCCCTGCTGTATTCACACCCTACCTAATAATGTAACAATCTTTGTGCAAACGTATGCCGTGTGAGGTATCATTTGAAAACTAACTCCTCACAGGCCACACTGGGCTTTGCTCCTGGCCTTGGATCAGTGCTCTGCAGCCTCCCCGCTGTGGCCCACTGTCCCCAGCTGGGACAGTGAGGGTTGCACACGAGGCAAGAGGGGGTGCAGCTCAGCACCCCCATCTTAAAATTGCTTATATAAGACCACGCTGCGTTTGACCTTGTGCCTGCCTTCTATCACCATTTTTTTTTCCCACTGAGAGTTTAAGGGAACATTTGATAAAATGGCAGCTCCTAAGAATGCGAAGCTAGATGTCCGATCATTTCAGCCTACTTGGACAGACGCATTTGGATTTATTGAAAAGAAGGACCGTGCTATTTGTGCTTTCTGTTATGAAAGTGTTGTTTGTCGCACATCAAGTGTTCAACGACATTTTGAAACGAAGCACGAGAAAACCTTTCTTGATGAAGCAGACAAGACAATCAATCAAAAAGGCAGTAGCAGCCTATGAGAAGCAAAGCAGTGTTTTTAAAAGCTTAAGTGTAAGTATAAATCAAGCTACAGAAGGAAGTTACAAGATTGCACAGTACATTGCAAAAAACGGAAAGCCGTTTACAGATGTGGAATATATAAAATAAGTTTTTCTCAGCAGTTCAGAGATTTTGTTCAATGATTTGCCAAATAAAGATACAATCATATCTAGAATAAAAGAATTGCCCATCTCTGCCAGAACAGTTGAGAGATGCATAAGTGAAATGGCAGAAAACATTAAGGAAAAGCAGACGACTGCGTTGAAAGACACAGCAGTGTTTAGTGTTGCAGTTGATGAGAGCATGGCTATAAACAACGTTCCATGTTTGGCAGTTGTTGCAAGATATTGTGCTGATGATGAAATTCAAGAGGAACTTTGTTGCCTAAAACCCCTGCATGGCACAACAAAGGGGGAAGATATACTGTAAAGTTTTGTAAACTATTTTGAAGAACGAGGAGTTAACATCAGAAAAATATTTTGTGTGACAACAGATGGTGTTCCTGCCATGGTCGGAAAACAGAAGGGATTCTAAAGTTACTTGAAGATCAAATTGGCCGTCTGACAGTCAAATTTCACTGTATCATCCATCAAGAAAACCTGTGTGCTAAAATTTCTAATTCAGAGCTTAATAATGTGATAAATACAGTGGTGTGAATTGTGAATTTCCTTGTTGCTCGATCTGCTTTGACTCACAGACAATTTCAAGCACTGCTAGAAGAGATGGACAGTGCTTATAATGACATCCCACTTCACAGCAACATTTGGTGGTTAAGTTGTGGCAAGGTTTTGGTGCGCTTTGTAAACTGTTTTGATGCAATCAAGGCCTTTTTGTCAGAAAAAGAACAAAATTACCCCAAACTGGATGATGACAAATGGCTGTGTAAGCCCATGTTTCTAACTCAGGGGTCAGCAACCTTTCAGAAGTGGTGTGCCGAGTCTTCACTTATTCACTCTAATTTAAGGTTTCGCGTGCCAGTTATACATTTTAATTTTTTAGAAGGTCTCTTTCTATAAGTCTATAATATATAACTAAACTATTGTTGTATGTAAAGGTTTTTAAAATGTTTAAGAAGCTTTGTTTAAAATTAAATTAAAATGCAAAGCCTCCCAGACCGGTGGCCAGGACCTGGGCAGTGTGAGTGCCACTGAAAATCAGCTCACACGTGCCATAGTTTGCCTACCCCTGTTCTAACTGATATCATCACTCACCTAAACGAACTGAATCTCTGTCTCCAGGGTGCAGGGCAAACAGTTCTGGATCTTTATGAAGCCTGGAAAGCATTTGTTGTGAAACTAGCAGTTTTGACAGGGATATTCAAACTTCTACTTTCCGCTATTTCCAACTGATAAAAGAGCTATCGACACGTTGCACTGTCAATGTCGATGAGATTGGAATGTACATGCAAGAACTGGAATCAGAATTTTCTGACACGTTTCAAGATTTCCAGCGATTTGGTCCAATGCTTTCTTTTCTAATTAAACCTGAAAAGTTCAACGAAAGCGACTTGGATTTGTCTGTATTTCAGTGGATGGGTGTTGAAGATTTCGAAATGCAACTCATTCAGTTAAAAAGCTCAGAATTGTGGACTTCAAAGTTTGTGGATCTGTGGAGCGCACTTGAAGCTACTGAAAGAGATCATGGGGCCTCTATTCTGACCTGCTGGATGTCCCTGCCAGTGAAATGTAACTGTTTGAAGAAAATTGCATTTGCAATGCTTTCAGCATTTGGATCCACGTACCTGTGTGAACAGGTATTTTCACACATGAAATCTGTCCTCTGTCCCTCTTGGAGCCGGTTAACAACTGATCACTCAGAAGCCTGTGTGCAGCTTAAAGTATCCAAATACGTGCCAGACATTGGAAAACTCAGCAAGGAAAAGCAAGGGTAAGGATCACACTAAACTGATATGATCTGCATTTTAATTTAATTTTAAAGCTTCTGAAACATTTTGAAAACCTTGGTTACTTTACATACAACAGTAGGTTGGTTATATAATATATAGACTTATAGAGAGACCTTCTAAAAAATGTTAAAATGTATTACTGGCACACAAAGCCTTAAATTAGAGTGTATAAATGAAGACTCGGCACACCGCTTTTGAAAGGTTGCCGACCCCTGCTCTAACTCCAACCTCACAGCAGGAAGGAATTTTATCTAAGGGTAACCCTCAGGAAAATGCATTTCAGAGACAGACTGGACTATAAAAGTGAAGGTCGGGAAAAAAAATCCCAAGCTCTCTTTCCCTTGCTATCTCTCTTTCACCTGAAGACAAAAGAAACAGCCTATGGACTTTAGGAGCAGATCCTGACCTGAAACTTGGAGAGACCTGTTTCTGGAAGCTACAACAGCAAAGCATTTTGAGACACCCGAAGTTGCAGGGCAGGTGGTGACACAACCCCCCACTGGTCTAGACTGCACTCTGGAATGTCATAGTATCACAGGGCATGTTTGAGATGGCTCATGTATTGGATGAGGGTTAGACTGGGACTATTATAGGGCCCTTATGGGCCCTCCCACAGTGGTGTGGGGTAGGTGATATGGCAGAGTATGCTTGACACATGCAACAGGGAGTACAAGACATGGCAGGCCAGATGCAGTGGAAATGAATGAAATCCTGCTCTTGGCCTCACACCCTTTGGAGCAGTTACACACCAAATAAAAGGGTTTAATACCTTCTGAAATCTTTCCAATACTGACACTAACCAGGGTGGGAAGCATTCCTGCAGGTGATCCAGCCAAGGTCACACAGGGAGTCAATGGCAGAACCAAGGAGAGAGCTCAGCTCTTTACCCCTGTGCTATGCTTGAAGCACAAGACCATTCTTCCCCTTGCAAGAGAACGCAGGTCAGAAGATAAAAAGAAGAAGGGTGGGAGGTAGGGGGTTTGACAGAGGTACAAAGGAAACCCCATTGTGTTCCATGCAATAGAAAGGACGGCTCAAAAGAAATAAGGACAAGTCACAACAGAACTGCCTTCCAAGGTCCTCACTATGACAGGGTATATAGGAACCTGGAGGTCCCGTGGTCCTACCACACCCTGGCCCAGGAATGGAGCAGTGAAGATGGGTCCTCCAAGCCTGCCTAGAAAGGCTGCAGGGAGGCAGCCAATCAGAGCCTCGCAAGCTCAGATAAAATGAGCTGTAGGGTCTGAGCAGGTCAGTTCCTGGCTGGGACTAGAGGTGGGAGGAAGCGCTGGAAGTTGGTGAAACTCCAGGCAAAGAGGTGGGGAGGAGGGGGAGAGAATAGAGACCCTGCTTGGCAGGGATAGGACAGAACCCAAGGACCTTTACCCTATGGCAAAGGCAGAAGGTGATGGGACCTAGTGGGAAGCAGCCCAGGGAAACCATAGCATCTAATTCAGGGGTGGGCAAACTACAGCCTGTGGCCCCTGGGTGTGTGTGGGGAGGGGGGCGGAGGGCTCCGTGTGTTGCCCATGCCGCCAGGCAGCGCCCCCCACAGCTCCCATTGGCCGGGAACTGCGGCAAATGGGAGCTTCGGGGGAGGTACCTGGCAGTGCGGCAAGGGCAGCGCATGCAGAACCCTCCCCTCTCCCTCCCCCTTCCCCAGGGGCTGCAGCACATCCTGGAGTGGCATGAAGCTGGGGACAGGGCAGGCATGCAGGGAGCCTGCCCTGGCCCCGGTGTGTGCTGCTGCCACTCCAGAGCCGGTTTAGGTAAGCATCACTGGGCTGAAGTCTGAACCCTGCCTGCACTCTGCCCTCCAACTCCCTGCCCTAAGCCCCCTGCCTGCACCTCACACCCCTCCTGCACTGCAACTCCATCCACTATGACCTGCACATTTCCCAGAGTCACTACCTTTGGTAGCAGCAGCTCAGTGATTGCTTTGGCTACTTGTATCACAGCCCCCTTGTACACCCTGCACCCCAACCCCCTGCCCTGAACTCCTTCCTGTACCCCAACTCCCATCCATCTCCTGGGGAACAAGGCACTCACTCCACAGGGACAGCCCCACACCCACCCTGTAAAGGGAGAACCTTGAGTCTGGGGTATCCAGCCCTCCAGAGGAGCTGGCCTGGGGCCCTCCCCCATCCTGAGCAG
This sequence comes from Mauremys mutica, assembly GCF_020497125.1. Lineage (NCBI taxonomy): Eukaryota > Metazoa > Chordata > Testudines > Geoemydidae > Mauremys > Mauremys mutica. The sequence continues at coordinate 66,193,576 of NC_059079.1, forward strand.
TTGATAAGCCGCCAGCCCCCCTTGCCTGGGAAGCCGGCCCCTCATCCGGCTGGGTCCCTACCCAGTTAACCCTGTGTGGGCTCGGTCTGCTCAGTCTGTTCTTGAGCTTGGGGCACTGGGTCCGTATGTGGCCTCTCTGGCCATAGTAATAGCAGCCCACGTCCCGTTGGTCCCCTCAAGCCGATTGGTTGGCTCTGACACCGGATGTTCCCCTTGGGAGGGGGTTCTCCATGTTTCCCCTATGGGAGGTCCCAGGCAGGGCCGGCTCCAGACCCAAGCGTGTGCTTGGGGCGGCGTCCCGCTGGAGGGTGGCAGGCGGCTCCGGTGGACCTCCCGCAGGCATGCCTGAGGAGGGTCCGCTGGTCCCGCAGCTCCGGTGGACCTCCCGCAGACGTGCCTGCGGAGGGTCCGTTGGTCCCGCAGCTCCGGTGGAGCATCCGCAGGTGTGCCTGCGGGAGGTCCACCAGAGCCGCGGGACCAGCGAACCCTCCGCAGGCACGTCTGCGGGAGGTCCACCGGAGCCGCAGGACCGGCGACCGCCAGAGCGCCCCCCGCAGTGTGCCGCCCTGCTTGGGGCGGCGCAAATCCTAAAGCCGCCCCTGGTCCCAGGGTGACTCTCTCTCTGCATCATGGCGGGCCTGTTCCTTTGGGACACCTCCCTACCACCCCCTGACCGGCTCTTCACAAACTCATCAGCCAGCTGCACTGTGTGTTGCGGGTTCTCTGGCTTTTTGTCCACCAACCATAGCCTCAGGTCAGATGGGCACCGCTCATACAGTTGCTCATGTACGATCAGTTTAACCAGATCTTCCTTCGTCTGGGCCCTATCTGCTCACTTGCTGGCATATCCTTCCATGCGGATGGCTAGTTGCAGATATGAGGCCTCAGGGAGTTTATATTGACTCCGGAATCTTTCCCAGTACATCTCAGGAGTCAGCCCAAACTCACGTAGCAGGGCCTTTTTGGATAATTCATAGTCCCCTTTCTCCACCCCTTCCAGTCGGCGGTACAATGCTACGGTTTTGGAGTCCAGTAAGGGGGAGGGATAGCTCAGTGGTTTGAGCATTGGACTGCTAAACCCAGGGTTGTAAGTTCAATTCTTGAGGGGGCCATTTATGGAACTGGGGTAAAAATCTGTCTGGGGATTGGTCCTGCTTTGAGCAGGGGGTTGGACTAGATGACCTTCTGAGGTCCCTTCCAACTCTAATCTTCTATGATTCTAAGGGGGTGAGAAATCGGAGCCTGTCAGCAGGATCCACCTGTGCAGCTCGCAGGCCGTCTCAAAGGCATCCAGGAAGTCATCCATGTGCTCCCCCACCTTACGCTGGGCCAAGATGCACCTATCAAAGCTCCGTGCAGTCCTGGGTCCAACCCCCTCCAGCTCAGGTTATAGGCTCTGGTATCCTCACTCAAGTGGAGTCATCCCCTGCTCTCCCATCCCCCATGCAGACAGTCCCAGCAGAACTAGACAACATTCCCAGGTCAATCTGCCCCACTCCCTACTGCGTCACAGTGACCCCTTAGATCAGTGGTCCCCAACGCGGGCACCACGGCGCCCGCCGGGGCATTTATGTGCGCCCACCTAGTGCCCAGCAGGGAAGAGAAGCTGCAGCCCTGCGCCTGCTGGGGACAGAGAACTCAGGCTGTGGGCGCAGTGTTCTCTGTTCCCGGCAGGCGCGGGACCCGCCTAGTGCCCAGCAGGGGAGAGAATCCGGGCCCCTGCGCCTGCTGGGGACAGAGTACTCCAGAGCTGCGGGCACCGGCGTTCTCTGTCCTCGCGGCTTCTCTCCAGCTTCTCTCTGGTTTCATATATTATGTAATATTAACTATGATTTTATTGTATTATTTAATGTACAAATACAAAATAAGCCTTGAAAAATTGTTGGCGCCTGCCACACTCTTCTGAAAACATGAATGTGCTACTGGTCACAAAAAGGTTGGGGACCACTGCCTTAGATTTTTCCAGTGTTTGCATTTTTTTTCTGTTTAAAATTGAATGGTCTAAGCTTTCTAGCTTCAAAGGAAACTTTCTAAGGCCTTAATGCTCATGAGGAAGGCATCATGGCCCTGGTAGGGAGAGGGGCATGGAGAAGGGAGAGGAAAATGCCACAAGAGGGCCAGAGCAGCAGCTGGAGTAAACTGGCAATGGGCCAGACCCCCAGCTGATGTAAATCAGCAGAGCTCCATTGAAACCAATGGTATTTCATTGACTTGCACCATTTGGGAATTTGGCCCACAGGATCTCACCAGTGACTTGCGAAGAGTACCGTTTATTTATCTTCGGTCTGGGCTACAGAGCAGGTCTGAAAAGGGACTAGTTCCTTTAAAGGTTTTTCACAGTAACACAGCAGGGGTTTTCCCAATCGGTCATTGAAGCTATACAAGGCTTTGCTTTACCTTCACTGCCACTGTGGTGGTGGCCTTAACTTGCCCCAGTGGGGCTGGTTTAGTCACAGAAAATCATGTTCAGAAGCAAATCTTCTGGCCCTTCTCTTGAAACTTTTCAGCCCTTCCTCTGGATGCTTTATAGACCTTCCCAGCTTTATCCAGGTGACTCCCTGAAAGCTATCGCTAACTACTGAATCCCTAGGCTTCTTGCAGACTGTAGCCATGTAGGTCATGATGACTCCTGAGCTCTGTCCCATCATCTGGACTAAACCAGGCACAGGGAAGGCTGTGCCCAGTTCCCCTAAGGGCCAGCCTTTGAACAACAGGTGTTTTGGCCTATGGATGCACCCTTGGACCAGTGCACCATTGCAGTCAGAAATTCAGGCATGGTCTCCCATGTTTTCCCTGCTAGATTCTATGGCCAAACTGCAGAGTTAGTAAGACTGTAGCATCACAGATATCCAGCAAGAGAACTTGGTTCTTTCAGTGGAGGAGTGACTCTTATGAATGAGAGGAAAGCAGTGGGGATGAAGGAAACAAACTAGGAAGAGAAAGGGGGAAATCCAGTGGAAGAGAAAACAGCTAGGGAAGGAGAGAAAATGCCAGAAATAAATGGGAATTGATGAAGAAAAGCTGCACAGCATGCGAGGTTTGAGATGAGCATATTTAATGTATTCAGCTATATTATTGTATTAAAGGGGTTCTATAAAGCAACTCATAACTTGGTAATATGCAAGTTCTTTAGGTCATATTTCTGCTTTGTGCAGTTGCTAGCACCAAACAGGGCCCTGATCCATGACTGAAGTCCTTGGGTGCTACTACAATGCAAACTAATAACTAATGTAAATGTACAAGCAAATGAGCTGTGGCCTTTGGGCCCCTAGCAACCAGGGGTCAAATGGGAGTGACTTGTGATGGCTTAGCAAGCTGGTGCCTTCTTCTGCCATCTTGTGCTCTAGGACAGCACAAACTCTTCTTTAAAAAATAAGTATCTCTCCACCCCTTACGGCCATGAATAAAACCATGTGTGATTTCCAAAGCAGCCTTGTGATTAGCTATGGAATCTTAGTACTTGGCAAATCTCGTCCTCAAAGCTTGTGCTAGGGAGTGAAAACTTGCCTTCACTGCCTGTCTCTGTGATAATGCCCACCTGTCATGAGAGGTGCCTGACAAAGGCAAAAGCCCCTCACCGTAGTGTCAGAGCGGCTCTGGTGTTAGACTGGCTCAGCATGGTCCCTAGTAGACTCCATGGAGTCCATGGCTCTGCCCTTTGTCCAAGTTATGGGATGTTCTGCTTGTGGGGAGGGGTGTGGTGGGGGTTGTATATATCATTCTGGTCATGGTGGGAAGGTTTTCTCAAACAAGGAGGTCATGCAGCATGAGCTGAAGGGTGTCAGGCTCTTTGGAAGCATGTTCCACACTAGATAGTAGATAGCCTCACTTTATCACCCCTTGCTGGTTTAGATGGGGAAGGGATTCATCCCCTGCCAAAAGAGTCAAGCAGAAGCTCCGCCCTGTCTCATCCTGAAGAACCAGGTGTGTTGATCATATGCCTGAATTTATGGTTATATGCAAATTATGAGCCAATATGAAATGCTTTGCATTAAATAAATTGCATCAAATGTCACATGTGAAGTGGCACAAAACTTGGCAGCTGTGAGGCCCAGAAGAGCCTCTGGCACCTCATTGGCAGCTTGGAGATGGCTTCCAATGGACAAATCTCAGAATGTAAAATGAAGCTATTCTGCTGTAGGCCTGTAGTGGCTGTACCATCCTTGTGCCTGTTGGAGAGGCACTGTCATCCCTCTAGGCCCTCTTTGTCCTCTGTCACTCCTTTTTGTGAGCACTCGCTCCCATTGTTCTGCATTGAGCTCTAAGTGGATCAAGGTTTGCGAGCACATTAGCTCCTACAAAAGCATTTCTCCTCTGCTCCAAGTGTTTCCCTCTTAAGATCTGAGCAGATAGAAAAAAAGAGAGTGGGAAAATGGCAAAGTGCATGGCACTAAATTTGTATGTCTGGTACATTTTCCTGCTTTGCAGAACTGACGAGAGACTTGAGATGATTCCTTTCCTAATGCAAGTCTTCCCAAGTGCTTTGCTATTTTCCCTTCCCACAATTCGGATACACCTCAACTCTGACCTGCAGCAACATCTGCTACTCCAGTCCTGAATCCAAAAGCCCCCTTTATAACTTCAAAGCAGTCACATTAGCTAACTGGTTCTCTCAGCCTCTGTGAGGCAGATAATTACTGTCTCTGGTTTAGAGACAATGAAGCTATCCTCTGTTCTGATGTCGATGCTGATGCTGCTGACAAAGCCAAATGGCAGCTTATTACATGAATTCCTCATCATTTAAATGCTTTTGGTGGAGATTTGCAAGTGATTAATATTTGAAAACCATTATGTCTTTGATCTTGCCTTAGGATCCTTGTACAGTTTGATTTATTTATTTATTGCTTTGCAAGCTCTTTTGAGCCGGGGGCACGCTTTTCCAGTAGAAGAAACTTCTTATTCAATTAGTTGTGAATAATCCTTTCTCCCCTGAATTTTGGTTGCAGTTCACACAGCTCTCCATAACCCACCCTTTGTCGGGGAAGCGTCCTAGAGCTGTGGCGTTGCCTGATGATGCTCAAGGCTGGAATAAGCCAGTTCAGGTACCCAGGCATGCTCTGGGAAGGGGAACATGGGGCTGCTCATGCCCTCCATCTGCTGAGCTGCAGGGGCCCTGCCTATACGCCTCTTTGAGCGGACTGGGCCTCTTGCTCCCCAGATCACCACTGCCCTTCTGAGGGCAGGCAGCTGCCTGTTCTGGAGGAGGAAGGACCCAGCACCAGCCCAACTGAGCAGTGCCATGACCCATGGGTCTCAAACCCAGGCCTGCAAAGTTCATGGGAGTAGCCACGCTCCAACCCTCCACCTGGCAGCCTGCTGACAATGGCTTTCCTGGGACCTATGAAACCCCACCCCAGTGTTCATGCTCCACCCCAAGATCTGATTGGCAGAATCCCAGAGTAGCTGATTGGCCTGCTGGCCTTACTTAAGCCAGCAGCAGTAACAGGAAGCTGTCTGAACAACTGGGATCCACACTGCTCTAGAGCGTGTCTGTCATGTGCTTTCTGCTCCTTGGGCCCCTGGCATCCCGACCCAGTGTGGCTCCTAGCTTCCTTTGTCTCCTGCTTCTGACCTCCCAGTATCCTGGCCAGCTGACTCCTGTCTCATGACTAGGTCCAGCTGCTTGTGACCCAGCCATGACACAGAGTACTCTGCGTGGGGGCCCCATTGACATCATCCTAACAGAGCCATGATAGGCTAGCAGCAATGAGGAGAACCCTCACATACAGCATCCTGTGCAAGGGTGGTGTTGGTTGGGGCACTCCAGAGCAGCAGGTTTCAGGGTTGAGGAACATAAGGCAGTTCACACCACCCACAGCTAGTGTTTCAGGCTCATTGCAGATTTGGGCAGATGCTGCTGCATTGTTTATGCTTGATTCATGGTTTCGAGCTCTTTTTTCTGCAGCCCTGAGGGTTGGAACCATGGACATTAAAGTAGAAATTCTGATCTATCAAGAGCTGGGACCATGGATGTTTTTATTTTGTAACTATATGGATATATTTTCTTATTAACTCGGCACTAGGAGTTAAGTGACTTGTCTTATTGCCCAATAACACATAATGGGTTAAGCTGGTAACTGATCATTTGAAGTTGCCAAAATGGATGTGATTTTTTTTCCCTATTGACCCAGCTCTAGCAATCACCAGCAGCAAGTCAGCATTTGCTAGCAACTAGCACACAGTGGTAACCAAGCCATCCCACAGTTACTACAGCCATTTCCTGTACTAACTACAGGGGGACACGGTGGTGTTTGCTGGAAAATGCTGAATCTTTACTTGGGACCATTGCAGATTGCCACAGAAGGGGTTCCCCAGGCATAGTAATCAAACCTGGGCATGTCTGCTTGATGCCTTGGCCTGTAGATTTGGGGTCCATACGCTTGATATGGGCTTAGTTTAGAATGCATTGGGCAGGGCCGGCTCTAGGCACCAGCAAACCAAGCACATGCTTGGGGCAGCACAGTTTCAAGGGCGGCATTCTGAACATCTTTTTTTTTTTGCTTCAGGCAGCAAAAGCCTGGAGCCGGCCCTGGCAGCAGCAGCGCGCCATGTGCGGGGGAGCGCCCTGGGGCCGCTGCGGTTCACGCTGTGGGGAAGCAGTGCCCGCACCTTGTGGCTGGGCCGGGCAGGCTCCAAGCGGGGGACACTCACGCTGGGGGCCACCCTGCGGGGCACAGGGAGCTGCCTGCAGGTGCCGCAGGGCGGCCACCCCCCCAGCGCCGCAGCCAGGGTTGGGCAAAGTGGCCTGAGCCACCCAGGGACTGTGGCAGGGCATCCAGAAGCAGCAGCAGCAGCAGCAGGGCCATACAGGGCGGGGCGCTGCCGTGTAGGGCCCGCATCCCGCTCTCCAGGGCTCTGCTCCCTCTGGGGCTACCCTGCCCCAGCTCCTCAGCCCCCTGCCGGGGCAGTCCCCGCAGCTCTGCCCTCCCGGGTCCCGGCCGGTCCTGGAGGTGGGAGCCCTGGCTGGAGAGACCTTGGGCTGAGGTGCGGCCTGGGAGCCCCGCTGCTTACCCTGACTGTGCCAGCGCTGGACCGGCTGGAGGCGAGGGGGGAGGAGGTGGAATCAGCATTGGTGGGGGGAGCTCAGGGCTAGGGTGGTAGCGGGTGCGGGTGTGGTGGGAGGGGAGATCCTAGGGCTGGGCAGCAGGGGGTGCGGGTGAGGGGGAGAGAGAGCCCAGGGCTGGGGTGGGGGAGGGCACTGGTGGGGGGGTGAGAGCCCAGGGCTGGGATTGGGGGCCGCCAAAAATTTTTTTGCTTTGGGCGGCAAAAAAACTAGAGCCGGCCCTGGCGTTGGCTAACTCCAGATCCCAGACTGAGACATAAATTCCCCTGGTGCACACAGAAAACGGTGCTCTGACACATGTCCCTGTACCACACCTGGACTGGGCCCAGGGCTTGCTGAGCCACACCAAATGTGTTTATCATAAGACCCATTAATACTCTGCCAGTGTGGCTGAGGTTACCTTAAATAAGGTCTCTTGCACACAGTGCCACCTAGTGGCTGATCGTATAATACAGATTGGCATTCTATTACTCCGACTGGCTGTCTACTCCTCAGAGATCTGCAGAAACATAATAATTAAAATGCCTTTTCTGTTTCCTTTGCAGCAAACTGCCTAATTACCACCCTGCCTCTGCTTCCTTCAAGTTTTGCTCGAGCTGCAAAACAGCTTTAGAGTGCTGGATGCAAACATAGTGTTTGGACAGGCTGTCAGTGCTGTTATACCAGCACCAAGGACTCTGTTGCCTTAGCGATTATCTTCCCTAGCAGTGATAATTTCCTAGTAGGCTGGGCAGCTCTTGGATCTTGGAAAAAGACACTTTTTCGAAGGCTCTGCACTTTTATTTTTGGTGAGCGCATGATTCAGCTCCTCTCCTATCTCACCATTGATCATAAGAACATAACGGCCATATAAGGTCAGACCAAAGATCTATCCAGACCAGTATCCTGTCTTCTGACAGTGGCCAATGCCAGGTGTCCCAGAGGGAATGAACAGAACAGTACTTATCAAGTGATTCATCCCCTGTCGCCTATTCCCAGCTTCTGACAAACAGAGGCTAGGGATACCATCTTGGCCCATGCTGGCTAATAGCGATTGATGGACCTATCCTCCATGACTTTATTTAGTTCTTTTTTGAACCCTGATATAGTCTTGGCCTTCACAACATCCTCTGGCAAGGAGTTCCACAGGTTGGCCATGTATTGTGTGAAGAAATACTTCCTTTTGTTTGTTTTAAACTTGCTGCCTATTAATTTCATTTGTTGACCCCTAGTCACCCACCCACTCCCACGGCTGCTATCTTTCTAATAGCTTCTTATTAATTTAGATTTATAGAAATTGGAGGCACCCATGACACAACTCCAAAATACATCTGAGCATGGCAGTACAACTTAACATAACCCAGAGCCACTGGGCCAGACATCTTAAAAACTCCAAATCCTTCCACCCGTTTCCTACTCTCTTAGACCTAGACAAGTGGCTCCTTCAGCACTTCTCAAGCTGCCAGTTAAAAATACCTTGCTTATCCCTAGTGCATCGTGGGATGGATATTAGGGAAACAAAAGTGCCATCCAGTATCAAGTTCTTGTGCCAAAGCCAATGAGATAGTGTTTGTTGGAAACTAGCCCGGGGGAATATCGGGCACAGTGCCCTTCCTGTCTTCCAGCTGACCCCTCTGTTTCCCCCATCAGACTAAATGTAACTCACTAATGGAAATGACAGTGCCCCTGACAGCTGAAGCGAAAGAGTCAGCATGGCTATAAGGGTGTACTCCTCTAGTCCCCATGGCTGCCAGTGATCTGCTGGATGCCGACACCAACTACGGAATCAAATTGAGCTGATTGCAATGGGGCTTTGGTGACATGAACCGACCTGTGCAAGTTAGGGCTCATTCCACCAGAGTCCAGGCAGCCTCTGCTGCATCTCTTGAAGCATCCCAATTCAAAAATGTTTTAAAATTGCTACTTGGATTTCCACTCACACCCTCACCCTGCACCATTTCCTGTTGGAGGGCTCGAGATCAGACGCTTGTGTCAGTAGATCTGTCCTGCAGTCATTATTCTAGTAGACTGTGAGCACCACATGCAGGACACAGGTTACTGCTTGTGAGTCTCCAGAAGTGGAATCTATGTGGACAATCACTCAAAGAAAGAATGATTACTTAACCTACAGCAATTGTGCAGGCCCTCAGAGGTCCAGAGAGGCCTGGCCCACTTCCAGCTTTTGAGGCTCCTAGCCAAAATAAAAATAAAAAATGATTACACATGAAAACAAAATAAGGCACCAAAAAAGGAGTGAGATATGATTTGAATTTTTTTTTATTTAACAAATGCTTTTCTAGCCTTTTTCTGTGCAAATGCACTAATTGAGAAAAAAATCTAGCTTTCGTGCAGTGTCACAGTTGATATTAAACATGGTAAGCCCATTCAAATGCTCTTGTCCTATAGTTGAACGGTGATAGTTCTTTACCTGCTTCAACACATTGAAGGTGCATTTACCTGAAGCCACTGGTGCAGGCAAACTGACAAAAATACGCAATGCAATTGTGATATTAGGAAACACTCCAGAGAGTCCAAGTTTGAGTATTTCTTGAAGCAATTCCTTTGGCTTGCAATCCAATTTAAAGTTTGTAGCATATATTCGTTTGAGGAAGATGACCTCGTCACTGAGATCTTTTGACATTTCTTTATTCTACTGTTGCTGAAATTGTTCAGCAGCAGAAAATAGATCTTCATTACTCAGTCTGTTGAACTGCCAAAGAAACCCCAAAAGGGTACAAATTAGTCACAGTGACTCAAATCGATGTGTAAAACCTGATTGAATAGAGTAAATGATGACAAGGAAGACATTGACCCTATAATGCTGCTCAGCATTGGATTCAGTAGGTAAATTGCAACTGGAGAACTCAGATGAAATGCCAATATTCTGTGCTACTAATTTGGACTCAGTCAGGATCAAATCCCATTGTTCACAAATCTGTTGAATGTCATTGATGAGACTTTCAGTGTTATTCCTCTCAACATCAAGTGTAGCATGGTATGCTTCAATTACCAGATTAGTTTGGTGGATCATTGTAAGTAGCTTCATCCATAAAGATGACATCAGAATGCATTCAAATTTGGACATGTGCTTCTGAATAGACTGAAGTTCAGTTCGAGCCTGTGCAGTGAGATTGAGAGATTCAAGTTCATTTAAAGACTTTCTCATTGAATTCAAATGCTGCGCAACTGGTTGAACACAATCAATCCATTCAGACCATCTAGTTTTGGATATTGCTTCAGAATTTCCCACCTTTGTGGACTGCTACTGAAGAGATTGTACATTTGCTGAACAGTTCCAAAGTAAGTAATTACCTCCTTGAATGATTCAGCACAGTCAACACCTACAAGGTTTAGTGTGTGGTTTCCACAGCTGGAGAAAATTCAGTTTGAATTATGCTCAAGCAGAACTGCTTGTACACCTCTGTACTTCCCAGCCATATTAGGTCCATTGTCATAGGCTTGAGCAATGCAGACTTGAAAATCTAACTTAAAACCTTCTACAATTGCTAGTACTCGAGCAGCAATTTCTTTTCCAGTTTTTCTCGTGAAATTATCAAACAAAATAAAACTGTCTACAATCTTAACATATCAAATAACCATAGTAGTCTGTTCCTTGTGAGAACAATCTGGAGTGGCATCAACACTGTTTGAAAAATACTTGGCATTTCAAATCTCATCATGAATTGTTTGTATGAATGACCCATATAGCTCAATAAACTTGTTTTGGATGCGTGTGGAGAGAGAATGGATTTGCATAAGCTTTTGACTCTCTTGCGATTCTCTAACATGTTTAACATGCTCTGATTAAAGTGGGTCATATTAGCTGAGGAACTCAACTATGCCTAGAAAGTTTCCATTTGCACAATCATTGACTGGAACCAAAGAAAAAGGATGACATTCAGGATGCGCTCAAGAAGTTTTTTCCAGTTACTAGTTTCTGTAGAGAGTTCAGTCAAGAGTAGCTCAAGTGAACTTTCAGCTGATGCTGTCCTACTGGCTGATTTCCATGCAACATAGTTTTCTTTGTGTGACATTGAACTCTCATGTGATGTTCAACTTCCTCCAACCTCTGTTGATGCTCCATCCTGATTGATCAGAGAGAACTAATGCATTTGCAGCACTTTTGTTCAAAATGAAACAGGGTGCACCGTACAGAGATTGTTTTTCAGTACTCCAGGATAACCAGTCTCTTGTGCAGGTCTCATCATTTGGAAGAGTTTTTGTCAGCAGACAAGTAGGGAAAGCATGATTATTAGCATCTCATGGAATCTTACATGGAATTTCAAAACAACTAATTTGAAGAAAAGGTTGCATTTGGGCAGCATTGCTCTTATTAATAATTCCAGTGTCAGTCACAGTCAAACCTGTAATACTCATGAATTGCTCTTGCTGCGTAAGATCTACATCTTCCTGTTGCTGTTGAGTTTCTTGATCATACACAGGATCTTCTGCTGCATCTGTTACTGTTGGCACATCTCCTTCTTGACTACTATCCTCATGTTCAGGTATTGGCACTGAAATATCACCTGTTGCAGTTGCGGAGTTTTCATTATCTGTAGCATTGGTTGTTGGGTAAGGTGTGTTTTCCAGTGGTTTGAGAAATGAAGTTATTGGCTTTGAGCTCTTAGCTGCTGCTTCACTAAGTTTTCTCCGTCTCTTGCTTGCACCACTTTCAAATCTCCTCTTCTGTTACCTGCCCACATTAGGGCACCCCACCTTTTCCCAGTCCGTAGGGCTCCAGGCGTAACCTGGTTAATTTAGGCACCCCCACCTTTTCCAAATTTGTAGGGCTCCAGGCAAAAAGCACCTACCCTTTCCCAATCCCTAGGGTTCAGGGCCACCCGTAACCAATTTGTAGAGCTCAGGGTGTAACTAACCTGCTTGATTTAAGTACCCACACCCTTTCCCAATACATAGGGCTCCGGGTGTATACTACTTCTGCAGGTATGCAGGACCTTTTACCAGTGAAAGAGCCTTACACAGTAATATCCTCATTCTCTATTTATTAGCAATTACCAAAACCAGACTGCACATGTTACACATACAGTGCTCACCACTCCCAATAATACAGATGAACTTTTCTTGATGGCCAGTCAGGATCAGATCCATCGGGGGGACTCCAGTTTCTTCACAGTATCATTGGCAGAGTGTTGAGGTCTGGCAGCTCTGATCTTTTGGGCTATGTCCTGGAGTTGGATCACCAAGAACTTTACTTTTGGACCCCAGATTATATAGTGAAATTGGAGTCCTTTTTAGCTGTACCTTAACCAATTATTATACTAAAATTTTACTAACCAATCCTAACGTAATGTAACAAAATTCTTTAACCAATCCTACCCCACCACCTGAATTAATTTACACCTAGCAAATTAATTATGTAACAGACAGAAACAATTAAAGAACTAGACAGAGACCATACAGATAAACAATAGGGAAGTGAGGACCATAATGACAAAACAATAAAGAAATGAGGATTTCACAACCACAACTATTGATAAGTGATTTCTTGCCAGACAGGATGCTATTAAACTAAGTTTTCTTTAACCATCTTAAGATCTGTTTCTTTATCTGGTGATAGTGGGTGCCATTAGGACGGTGTCTCTTTCTTAACAGCCTGATATTACATTGTTTGAATGTAATCTAGATGGAATGTGAGGATGTGACTTCCTGCTTCTCAGCTAGTGGCTGCTGCTCGGCTGCTCTTTAATCTGGCTGCAGACAAAGGCCTTGGGTTTATACTTCATAGTGATCTACCTGTTCAATATGTAGCCTATCCACACTTGAAATATTCTGCTGGACACAAATGCTGAATGGTACCCACATGCTGAAAGACTTAAAATGAAGGAATACTAATTAAGACCACAAAATGAAACAGTCAGACAGGTTATTATCCTTATCAATGAATCAAAACTCAAGCACCCAAGGTATAACAGAACATATATATAAAATGTCTTTGTCTTCAGCTCAGCCTGTTTTTATATATATATATATATATATATATATATATAGTAAATGCAGACTCAGATGAAGACACGAATACAGACAGAGAGATAATGTCCAAAAATTTAAAACGTGTCTTCACAAAACTCACTGTACAAGATTATCCTCATGAATTTTCACCTTGAATCTGGGCCTATAGACTACTAAAGATCATGATGATGGCCAAGCTAGAACTCAACCAACCAACCAGTCACCTCTTTTATCTACCATATGAAGATAATAATGAGGAATTCTCACACATAAATAATTCCTTAGTCAACTAGACGTAAAACTATAAAGACACTAAAATGTAACAATTCTCTACCTTTCAACACGCACTTGATCCAGCACCAGCCCCTAGTTGTGGTTTGTTTATATAATCAGCTGATCTGAGAGGACACATTCATCACTGTCTAATCTTGTGCCATCAGAACCAATATATTTTTATTAATATTTATGAACATTAACTCTTTAATATGACAAAATCTATATTAGTTAACAACAAAATTATGTCTTTTACCAAATCACATCTCTTACTTGCATAAATTTGCAGCTCTAAACTGAGAGAGAGTGTCACATTTTGATCCAATAGGGATGCGCATAAAAACAAGTTGTGAAACTTAGCAAATGCCAAAAAATTAACAAATGTCTAAATTTGAGGCCCTCTTTGAGCTTGAGGCCCAGGCCAAATGTCCCTCTGTCCTGGCTCCCCCTCTGATTGGCCCCGATGAATACTTATTTGCTAGGAACTGGAGTGAGACTAGCATATGGCCAAAGAATCAGGTGACCACTTGAGGGGTTCAACAGCATAAAGAACATCAGAGTGTCTGCACCACATGCAATGCAGTGGGGATTCTTGGAAACGACGCTGGTAAAGCTGTTTCCTCCTTGGCAGTGGGATTTCTGGGAGGGAAGCCCAGTGTATGAAATGCCACAAGGGTAATTTAACAAATCCCATAGCTATCCTCTACTTCCACACCTAGAGCAATCAGCAGCTGCCAGGGCTGCGCTAAGGAGAGGCAGGGAGCAGACAATCTGCTCTGCAAGACACAGGAGCTTTGATTTTAATCCTGAGGCAAGCAAAGCTAATCCTGGGAATTCCCTGTCCCCACCCCTGGCTGAAAGCAGTGCAGCTCTGACTGAAACATACACATGCTTGGGAATGACTTCAATGGGACTGACATGGCAGGGACAGGACTGGGAACCGGCAGCTCAGAAGTAGATATTTAATGCTCCGTAGTGCAAGGAAGCACAGAGACTATTCAGCGCGGTTAATGCTGCGGCGAGACCACAGTCCAGTCATGGTGTGAGACATGGATACCTACACTGAGACTATAGTAATCACAGTGCTCTGACCTACCAGATTGTGCTTAGTTCATCCACTGTTTGGGACTGTGTGTGTGTGTGTGTGTGTGTGTGTGTGTGTGTGTGTGTGTGTGTGTGTGTGTGTGTGTGTGTGTGTGACAAAAAGGCCCTGACCCCGGATTGGGACCTCCCAGTGTCAAAAGACCTGTCCACTGGCTTCACTTGTTACTAGTAACAGTTATTTATGTGAGTAGCAGAGACAAGGCACTATAATTGTTTACCTCAATATAGCTAGGTGAGGTCAGCCCCAGATGGGTGGGTGTAGGGTTGATCTCCATGAGCTACGTCAAGGTAAAAGCTACCTGTGCCTCATCTCATCTCATCTCCACATTGAGAGGACTAACTCATGTTATCGCTTGTGCTGTAACAATACCCTTATTTGGGCCGTGAAGACATAGCCAGAGAGGAGAAAGGGAATCTGAAATCTTGCTGATAGCAATCTGAACTACTGAACTTTGCACAGTCTGTAAACCAGGGTGGATCTGGCACTGGTCATGTGTGGTTGTTTCCTGACTGTTAACCAGCTGGCTATTCTGAGAGGCAGGAAGAAGAGAAAAATCTTTCCCATCAGTCCCCAAGCTTCCTCTCTTCTGCTGCATGAAGAGGGAGAGGAGAGCAAACACACACAAATACATGTCATGGAAGAAGAGCGGAGCCAATGTGGCCTCACTCTCCCATGCTGGAAGAAGCCCCTAAAAGACCAGTGCACAGCTGAGGCTGCAGGGAAGTGCATGCAACCAGAAAGGGGCAAAGCCAGGGGCAGCAGCTCTAGACAGCAGCTTTCCCTGGAAGTTTGTATAAGTCTCACTGCAAAACCCCATGAGGAGGTCTTCTAGCATAAAATCATGATCCAGAGTTTTTATTACAGTTAGAGGGAGGGATATAGATGTGGAAGAGGATGTCAGCAATAGCACAGCATAGCAACTAGGGCAGGGACTGCTAAGACATCATGTGGAAGAGTTGCTTCTCCACTTGGATGAACTGGGATCTGCAGGGAGGGGCTGAGATTCCTCCTAGGATTCCAAGACCCTGAATTTTTGGGATAATAGAATCTCTGTCCCACTGGTCCTTAGCACCTAGTGCCACTAATCTCTCCCCCCGAGAGGAGAATGTTTGGGGAAATCAGCATTGCAGTGATGGGGCAATCTCTCAGAGTAACTGTTCCACTAGAATGGGCTGGTTTTTGGCTGGGAGATAAAGAGGAGAAAGGGGGAACATTAGCCAACTCAGCAGGAACATTAGCCAACTCAACTGGACAAGTCAGAGCAGTCAGCTGGCCTTTATCTGTGTCATGGGATCACTTGATCCTCAGGTTCAACTCAGTTTGTATTGTCATTGATACCATTTAATGATTAAACCCTGATAATATGGCTCCCTTTACCAACACAAGAGCCATGTGGTTAGGTAGAGCCCAGCTGTTTTTATTTCTTCACCTGCACTAGTCGTGGACTTAGTGCAGAACGCCACCAGCATCATCAAGAGGCTGAGGTACCTTAATTGCACATCTGACATGGACAAATAAGGGTGATGTTATCTGAGAAGCGGGCCAGAGCATCATCAAAAATCTTCTTTTTGAAATTCTAATGTTTAGATTGACACACGCAAAAAAAAGTATTCATTGATTGCATAGAAAATCTGCTCTGTGGGTAGCTGGCTATTTGGGGGCACCTCTGGCTGTTTGTTCAAGAGATGCAGATCTAAAAATTCATGTGAACAAGAGAATGGGAGGCTCAGGCATGTGGACGGGAAAGGGTTGGCAGCCAGCACACTGCGTGAAACCTTGTTATGGGTCATGTTAAAATCTCGTTCTGACTGATGCGTGAACATACCCTTCCTTTCAGGTAGTTGTAAGAGTCAATTAAGGGGCCACACCTAAAACAAGACCTAATAGAATCTTCCCAGAAACTAGCACCATGTGGGTGAGGAGGTTCCACAGGGTGTTGTGACCAGGTGTGTGAGAACACATGGAAATGAAGAACTGCCAAGAACAGAGTGGCAGAGGCAAAACAGCCAGAAAGCCAAGCAGGAACTGGGGAGCACAGCATGACCCTGGGGAAAGCTAGATAGTACTTTTGAGTCTGTTGGCTGATGAGGCCTGGGACTGCAGGCTAAGACACTGCTCCTTTTGTTGTTCCTCCTGTGTTCAGAGAAGCAGGACTTCATCCATTCCTCATAGATTAAGGAGATTGCACCAAAGAAAATGCCAGACTCCATCAATTTCTACTTTCAACCGAAATATCCCCAACACCCCAAGGTTGGACTAGCTGCTCAGGTCGAAAAGGGGCAATAATACAATAAGGAGGGGTTTCTCTGAGCCATCCCTTTTCATGCTATTGGGAGCTGCAGTGCTAAAGCCCTAGGTGAAGACACCTCCGGACTCCTCAACACTTGAGTGACAACCAGGATTTTGAAACTAACGAAGGGAATGGGTCCTGTAACTAGTTACATCGAACAGGGTCTGCTTTATATCCCCACCCTCACCCCCAGCAGCTTAGCTGCTGCCCCACTCATGTTTAGCGTCCACTTCTAACAGTGTATTTTGGGCAGCTGTCACACAGCGCCTGTGATAGCTGTCCGTCATTAGTGGGATTAGTGGATACTGACTCCTGGTATTATCCTTTGCATCTCTGACCCTAGTCAGGAGACTGGGGTCAGGAGACTTGGAGTTTTATCTCCTGTCTCAGTTTATTAGTACTCTCTGCTCCTGATCCGATTGCTACATTGCATGAAGCCTGCTGATATTTACACCTCAAGTAAAGATGCTTGTGAGGATATTGTCTTGTGTAGAAACTGGGGGACCAGACATCAGAGGTCTTTTAAAGGACATTCCACTGCTCTCTCTTCGCCTGCTAGAGGAGACCTTGATCTGGTAGAGATTTTTCTTGGTCTGTAAATATTGTTTGGTTTGGGTTCTTTTGCATCTTAGGTGAGTAACAATTTAAACATTTGCATTTGGCAGAATTGACTCAATACAGTTCTGTCATTGACTACATTTAAACTGTGTCTGTGTGTTGGCTGTGTTCATTGGTCGAGAGAAGCAAGACGCTTCTCTCAGCTTCATGTGTGACAGAAAGACAGAGAAATAATGTTGGAACATATAATCTAATTGTGAAACTTTGGGGGTCACCCGAGGTGGTTTTTTTGCAGGTTTCCTTTGTGGACAAGTATTGACATCCAATAGAGAGTGATTTTTCAATACAGAAAAAAACGACCCACTAACTGCACACCCTTTCTTGTCCCCTACCACCCGAGACTGGTACCAACCCTGCACTGGCAAGGCGAGGGTTAACAAACTGCTTTGGGCTGAAAGGCCAAACTCCCTTGCCCTTGTTAAGCAGCTCCCAGTGGAGGGAGCATTCAAAAGGGAGCAGCTCAGCTCAGTCGGGGCTGGAAGGAGGAGAGCCGTCCTGTGCAGCAGCCTCTGCCGGCAGGACTCCAAGCAGCCTGGGCTAAGCCTTCTAGCTGTGCCATAGGAAGCCAGCTGCCAGTCACGGGAACAGAAGAGGATGACAGCAGAAGGGCTGCTGGAGATGGAGAAAAGGCTAGGAAGCGACCCAGGGGATGTGTATAGGGATATGGAGACTTGAATCCTGGATGAGGGTATCTGGTTTTCAAAGGCTCTGGGTCAGAACCCAGTAGAGAAGGATGGGCCTGGGTTTCGCTACCCTCCATGTTCCCACTCTGGGCAATACTGCTGCTGAGTGCAGCGGCCCCTTGGACTCTAACCACCCCCCTGACAAACCCATATGCGGTATCATCAAGCAGTTACAACCCATGTTCAATAGGCCCACATCCTGAAAGAAATCTTTCCCCAAGCCCCTCTCCTGGCCTTCAAACAACCCCCCAACCTCACCAAGCTCCTCATCAGAAGCAAGTGTCCCACAGACCAGGACCCACCAACTCAAAGCAGCACCAGACCCTACCAGAACAAGAGATGCAAAACCCGCAGACATAGCTCCACACCCTGCTATGATAATCAACACCCGCCACAACGCACCTTGCAAGATTCGTGGGTTCTACACATGCCTATCACAACATGTGGTGTACCTCATCCCATGCACTAAATGGAAGTGAGTGAAACCAGACATTCACTACACTCTCAAATGAACTCGCACAGAAAAATGATAAAAGACAAAAACACCCTATCACTTGTGGGTGAGCACTTTTCACAAAGTGATCTTCCATATCAGATCTTTCAATACTTATCCTCACAGGAAACCTGCATGACACCTTCAAACAGTGAGCTTTGGAAGTGAAATTAATAACTCTCTTAGACACCAGAAACCATGGCTTAATAGGAACACTGGTTTTATGACTCATTACAACAATTTGTAACACACCACACTAACTTCTACCCTTAATTACTCACTTCAAACTCTTTATGCATAACAATCTAGACCCCAGCTACCCACTTCATTTCAAGCGACCTCCTCCAACATGCCTTATCGCTTCTGTTTAACAATCTGTCCCAATTTGTAGTTAGCTCAGACATTCTGCTTTCTCCCCAAGACCTGAAGAAGAGCTCTGTGTAGCTCGAAAACTTGTCTCTCTCACCAAGAGAAGTTTGTCCAATAAAAGGTATTACCTCCCCACCTTGTATCTAATATCCTGGGACCAACACAGCTAGAACAACATTGCAAAATGCATAAGGTTAGGCAGCCCAAAATAATTGATGTACTTTAGCCACTAGAGGTTGCGAAACACCATGGAAGTCTAACCAGCTGTAGCTGACATTTGTGTTTAAAATCATGAGAGATCCTGTTTCCCTGCCTGTGCAAATCCCCCTGGGCACACCTGCTTTGGGGCTGCAGCAGGAGCTAGGCACACAAAGTTTCTTGGGGAACATAAGGACAGGTGCAGAGCCTATGTGTGAGTTGTGGGCCTGGCCCATGGGATAGGCACACACTGCATGTTTTCAGAATAGCATGGGGGCAGGTAGGGTGACATGAGCCTGGCAGGGGCTAAGCCAAGCAATGTAGGCCAAGAGGTCTCCCTTCAGGCTTCCATTGGTTGCTGGACCATCTGCTACGGGTCACAAGAGGCAGCATTTGTAGTGTCCTCTCTCTCAGCTGAATGAACTGTGCAGTGCTAACAGGAGTGAGGTGGACCAAACTCTTACTTCAGTAGTTATAATTAAACAGATTAGACTTGGGATCCGAATGCTGAGAAGACTCATGAAATATTTGTACATATCTTAGGGCTTGTCTTCATTACCGTGCTAAATCGGCACTGCTGCGATCAATGCAGTGGTGTCGATTTAACGGGTCTGGTGAATATGCATTATGTTAACTGAATATTAACTGAAAGTATGATGAAGTGTGTTTCCCAGACAAGTCCAAGGGCCCTGTTCCTCAAAGACAAATGACACCTCTAGCCAGGTGTCATCAAAGCTGATTGGCCATCACTGCTCACATGGCCATTATTTGGCAATGAAGCAGGGCAGGAACAGATTGATCTGCATTTTAGCAGGCAACAACGTGGAACTTCTTTCACTATGAGACCCCATGTCTCTAGCCTCACAATGGCAAGGAACTTTATCTAGTCCAGGGGTCTCCAACCTTTTTAAGCACAAGATGACTTTTTGAATTTAAGTGCAACCCAGGATCTACCCCATCCCTTCCCGGAGGCCTTGCCCCGCTCACTCCATTCCCCCTCCCTCCATCACTTGCTCTCCACCACCCTCACTCATTTTCACTGGGCTGGGGCAAGGGTGCAAGCTCTGGGCTGTCACTGTGGACAAGGGGTTCAGAGTGTGGGAGGGGGCTCCAGGCTGAGCCTGGGGCAGGAGGTTGGGTGCAGGAGGGAGTGCAGGGTGTGGGCCCTGGGAGGGAATTTGGGTACAGGAGGGGGCTCAGGGCTGGGGCAAGGGGTTGGGGTGCAGGAGGGGGTGAGGGGTGCAAGCTCTGGGGGGGATTTTGGGTGCAGGAGAGGCTTCCAGGCTGGGGCAGGGGGTTGGGGTGCAGGAGGGGGTGAGGGGTGCAAGCTCTTGGAGGGAGTTTGGGTGCAGAAGGGGACTCAGGGATGGGGCAGGGGGTTGTGGTGCAGTAGGGTACATGGTGCTGGCTCCAGGAAGGAGCTCAGGCCTGAGGCTGATGTCTGGGGGGGTGCATGGGAGAAGATGAGAGATGCGGGCTTACCTTGAGTGGCTCCTGGTCATTGGCACAATGGGGCTAAGGAAGGCTTCCCAGAAGTGTCCAGCACATCCCTGCAGCCTTGGGGTGGGGGACACGTGGCTCTGCGCGCTGCCCCTCCTTGCAAACACTGCCCTGGCCGCTCCCATTGGCCACAGTTCCCCTCAGCAGCCCCCTTTAGCTGGGAACAGGGAACTGAGGCCAATGGGAGCTGCCAGGGCGGTGTCTGTAAGGAGGCACAGTGCGTGGAGCCACATGCCCCCTCTCCAGGGGCAACAGGGACATGCCAGCTGCTTCCAGGAGTGACGCATGGCCAGGGCAGGCAGGGAGCCTGCCTTATCCCCCCCCTGTGCCACCCTACTTTTAGGGGCTGGAGATCGCAATTGACTCTCAGAGGCTCCAGGATCGACCGGTTGATCGTGATCTACCGGTTGGTGACCACTGGTTTAGAATATGTAGCAGCCTTGCATGGCTATTTTATATACTACTGCTATATAACCTGCTGCCCCACTAACCAGCTCAGCTGTGAAAAATGACTTTTAAGTGATAAAAAGTGTTTTTTTAAATATTGTGACAAATAACAGATGGGGAAACTGAGGCACAGAGAAGTGACGTGATTTGCCCAAGGTCACCTAGGAATCCAGTGTGACAGCCAGGAATAGAACCAAGGCCTGAGTCCCAGTCCAGTGCTTCCCATCATAAATCAATGTATTTAGTATTCAGAGGCATGTTGCATTTATATAGAGTGAGAGTTTTTTTAAACTCAATTTTACTGTACTGTTGTACCTAGAAATACATTTCCATTTAAATAGAGGAAAGAAATTCCACTTTTCCGGTGTAGGGATTCATGTGCATATCTTTATTTTTCTTATTTTCCTTTGCTCCCTAACAAAAGACTTCATGGAGACTGAAGAAAGTCGGTGGCAGACCTTTGATTTCTCCAGCTCATCACATATTTATATAACCAAATTGAAATCTGTTTTCTGTTAGAAGAGAGTGGAGGGCAGGGTAAGGATATTTTTTTGAATGTTAACCTAGCCAAATTTTGTGTGGAAGCTGTGCTGAAAGAATAGCATAAAAAGAATGCATCTGGAAGTCATTAAAGAAACTTGCAGTGGACAACGATTAAAGCAGGATGGAATTTCTGCTTTATGTTTTTTTACAGTATCTAAATCAATCAAATGCTGCTTTTCTAAACTGGAGTTGGTCTTATGAAAATGCAAGCAAGAAAATAATTCCACCCCTTTCCTCCAAAGGCAATTCCAACAATCTCTTTTGAAATATAATCTTTAGCCTAGTGGCTAGGGTACTCAGCTGGGATGGGGGAGACCTTAGTTCATCCCATGCTTTGCTGCACATTGGGCTACCCACATTTTCAGAGTCACAGATGTCTCACCAGATACTCTCATAAAGGTTGTGGAACACACAGCAAGCAATTATCATAAGAGCCAGATATTTCTCATCAGCTTCCAGCCAAAACAGAAGACATCTCCATCTACCTTTCAGTCTCCCAAGTACACATTTCACTGTCATTCTGCAACTACCAAGATGACAATCTAACAGCTCCTTTCTGACATCCAAGTGTCCTGTAAAAGGATTCATCAACCAGGAGAAGCAGCTGGGTCTCCAAGAATGACTAGAGGAATAGCAATGCCAGCAATGTTCATAGAGATCATAGGGTTCATAATGTGTGTTCAAAGGCCAGATGATCCACAGTGAAACATTTTGATTGTGGACAGCAGATACTTTAACACAAAGCAACTCAGGCTACCAGCAAGGAAGCTGAAATGTAGACAAGCCTTGGTCTCTTCAGCCCACATCCTAAGAGGAATTTAGGTTTCTAACTTCCATTGATTTCAATGGCCATTAGGAGCTTAAATACCTTCGAGGGTCTGGGCCTTTGTATTTCAATTCTCCAACTGTATGATGGGGATAGCAGCAGTGCCCTACCTCACTGATGGGCTGTAAAGATAGTGATGGTGAGGTGCTCAGGTACAACAGTGAGTGAGGAGCCCAGATAAATCCCAGAGACAGATACAGGGGCAGCTGCCATTTTGTGAGGCAGAGTGCACAAAACCGATGGCAGACAAGCCCACTTCACTCCCTCAAGAAGATGTTACTGTCTTGGTTTGCTGCTTTTCCTTTATTCTGACTCTGTTTAGGCATCTCCTTTTTAGGCTTTCTGCTGCCTTCCTGTTTGAAATGATCAGCACAGCCCCAATTTCAACTACACTGCCATCTACAATCCACCCTGATAGTCTCGAGGCATGTGCTCTTCAGCCTTTGCAGCCTCCGGTCCAAACGTTATTTCATGCAGGTCATGGAGGACACAGTCAGTGTTTTAGGGCAGATCTTCTGCCCTGTTCTGCTCACTTTGCACTGTGCCAGCTGCACAAAGGGAGCAAACCCACCCACAAGTCCCATGCAGAAGGTGTAGAAGCAGCGTAGCTCCCACACCCAGGGCCGGTGCAACCACTAGGCGAACTAGGCGGTCGCCTAGGGTGCCAAGTGGTTGGGGGCGCCAAAAAGCAGTGCCCTGGCTCAGCAGGGAGGAGCCGCCTTCCCGAGAGAGCCAGAGCCTCCCGCTTGCGACGGTGGTGAGCTCCAGCCATGGAGGAGCCAGCGTGGTGCAGGGGCTGCCGGGGCGTGGGGCCCTGAGCCTGCTCCAGGAGAGGCAGTGGTGGCTCACACGCCCAGGAGCCACAGAACCCAAGCACAGTGACGGGGGAGCCGGGGGGCACGCCTGCCTGGGCTGTGGCCCAGCGCCTCCCCCCGGGTGCTCCTGCAGCGAATGCATGTGGGCAGTGGCCCTGTGTGCCCCCGGCTCCCCCCTCGCCGTGCTCGGGCTCTGCGGCTCCCAGAAGCATAAGCCGCTGCTGCCCCTCCTGGAGCAGGATCAGGGCCCTGTGCCCCAGTGGCGGTGAAGGCTCACATGCCCGGGAGCCGCAGAGCCCGAGTGTAGCAGGGAGGGACCAGGGGGGAGCATGGGGGCCAGTGCCCACATGCATCCGCTGCAGCCTGCAGGAGGCCCAGGGGAGGGGGGAGGGGCACAGCCTGGGCAAGAGGGCCGGGGGGCGTGGCTGCTCCCCTCTAGCAGCTGCGCCACCTTTGCAGAGCTGCTTTCCCCCTGTGCCGTGCTGGCTCCTCCATGGCTGGGGCTCGCCGCCGCTGCAAGCGGGAAGCTCTGGCTCTCTGGTGCGTCCGGAAGGCGGCTCCTCCCTGCCAAGCTGCTGCAGCATCTCAAGCCCAGCAAAGCCACAGAGCAGACTCAGGGCGGGGGCCGCTGGGGTGGGGTAGGGTGGGGTTGGGTGAGGAGGGGAGGGCTCACGGGGGGGCTGTGCACCCTCCAGGGGAGTTCTAGGGGTGGGGAGGGGGGAACCTGATCAGGGGAGCAGCCCCTGGGCATGGCTGGCCCTGGGCAGGCTGGCCCCTGGGGTCTATAAAGGCTTGTTGGGATTTGCCCCTCAATGAACCAATGTGGGGGGGGGGCTGGGGGAGGGGTGCAAGGTGGAAATTTCGCCTAGGGCGCAAAATATCCTTGCACAGGCCCTGCCCACACCTCCTCTCCTCATAATCTCTGGCACAGAGGTGATGTTGGAGGTGAAGGGGAGAGTGGCTGGGGTAGGATGTTCTCTACTATCCCAGCTAATAATGAGTCCTTAGGGGCACATTGTCAGATGGTTCAGTTAGAGTTGCCCTCAGACTGTTCTAATCTGGGCTGGGGCAAAGGATCAGGGAGCCATGACTGGCTGTTGGTTCTCAGCTTCTCCTTTCTCCCCCTTTCCTGAGCTGCTCTGGATGGCAGCATGCATAGGAGCTCCCCTAGAGTCAGCCAAGCTTCCATCCTACTCTCCTTGCAGCTCCCACACCCAAGCAGGGAATGCAATGGAGACAGGGCCGGCTCTAGCTGCTGCCGAAGTGCCGCCGAAGACTGCAGCAGTGCGATTTAGTTGTCGCCAAAGTGCCGCCGAAGAGAAGAGAGGGACTGAAGGACCTGCCGCTGAATTGCCGCCGCAGACCCGGATGTGCCGCCCCAATAACAGATGGAGTGCTGCCACTTTCTATTGGCTGCCCCAGGCACCTGCTTCCTTTGCTGGTGCCTGGAGCCGGCTCTGAATGGAGAAGCCAGAGTTGCTCTCCTCCCTCCTGTGATGCTGCTGGCAGAAAGCAGGGGAGCTGCTTTGCAGCTGCACCAGGTAAGACCCAGTGAACTCTCAGGGGGCTCCCAGCAGAGCTGCTGTAGGGGAAGCCATGGGGAGGCAGACAGGGAGGCCAGGCACAGCACCAAACCTGATTCAGATACTTCAGTTCCCACATAGAGGGGCTGGCCCAGAGAGCACAACTACATTGCCAATTTGTAACCAAATCCCCACAATCTTCTTAACATTGTTGCCTTTGAAGGCCTCAGTTCAGAGACTTGAGGGCAACTAGTGGCCCCTGGGCTATGATTGGACAACATTGCTCTGCAAAATGGTTAAAAAAAGCCCCAAAACATTAACATCAGCTCCTTCAGCACAAAATAAGCAAACAAGGGAAACAGATAATCCTTACTAGGGGCAATGAAATATGGGTGGGCAGTTTGCACAGTATGCAGGAGGAAGAGTGGGATGCAACACAGTCAGCCACCAACCCAACACAAATGGACACATACGTCGTCAGTAAGGCTATGTTTTAGTCATGAGTGTTTTTAGTAAAAGTCATGGTCAGGTCATGAGCAGTAAACAAAAATTCACGGCCCGTGACCTGTCCATGACTTGTACTATATACCCCTAACAAAAACTTAGGCTGGGTGCCACAGGTGCTGGGGGGCAGACCAGGGGGCACCGCAGGTGTGGGGGTGGGGTTTCCTGGGACTCCTGCTGGTGCTGGGAGTGGGCAGGTGGTAGCACGTGGCCTGGGACTCCCACTGGTGCTCAGAGGGAGGGTTTCCAGGTCTGGCAGGCTCCTCCCCCAGCTCCGCGCAGTTCCCCAGAAGCAGCTGGTGCATCCCTGCAGCTCCTAGGGAGAGGAAAGGCCAAGGGAGCGCCACGCGCTGCCCCTGCCACAAGTACAGCCTCCACAGCTCTCATTGGCCGAGAACCGCAGCCAGTGGGAGCTGCAGGGATGCTGCCTGCAAGCAGGGGCAGAGTGCAGAGCTCCCTGGCCCCTCTGCCTAGGACCTGCAGGGACATGCTGGCTGCATCCAGGGAGCCCCCCCCCTTCCCCCACATCAGCACCACTCTGCACTCCAACCCCCTACCCCAACCCTGAGCCCCCTCCCACACCGAAACTACTGCTGCTGCTAGTGGGAGGGGTGCGCAGTGGCCTGAGATTGCCCCAGCAATGGCGAGTGTGGCTGGCCCAGGATCTGCCCGAGCTGCTTGGGCAGCCCTGGAGCCAGCCGCACCAGCCACTGCAGAAGTCACAGAGGTCACGGAATGTCACAGAATCCTTGACTTCTGTGACCTCTGTGACAGACACACAGCCTTAATCATCAGCCACTTCTCAAAAGACACAATGTGTCACAGTCAGGCCACCACCAGCGGGTGTTCAGGAAACAGTTGGCATATGTTGCTGGATTGCAGAACTGTGTTTGTAGCACTGGACACGTGTATTACGAGATGCGTGCATTATGGTTCAAATTTCTGCTGGGAGATTGTTTGCTGTTGTCCTGATCAGGGGCGGCTCTAGTGATTTCGCCGCCCCAAGCACGGTGGCATGCCATGGGGGGCGCTCTGCCGGTCGCCGATTCCACGGCTCCGGTGGACCTCCCACAGACGTGTCTGCGGAGGGTCCGCTGGTCCCGCGGCTCCGGTGGACCTCCCACAGGCATGCCTGCGGATGCTCCACCGTAGCCTGCGGGAGGTCCGCCGGAGCCACCTGCCGCCCTCCCGGCGACATGCCCAGCCTCCCCCGTGGCAGAGCGCCCCCCGCGGCATGCCACCCCAAGCACGCGCTTGGCTTGCTGGGGTCTGGAGCCGGCCCTGGTCCTGATTTCTAGTATTGCCAACCCCAAACATTCAAAGGTAGCAAATCATGCCCCAAAAGATCAGGGGGGAGGCAACAAAGAGGACTGCAGTGGTTTGAGCATTGGCCTGCTAAACCCAGGGCTGTGAGTTCAAGCCTTGAGGGGTCCATTTAAAGATCTAGGGAAAAAATCTGTTTGGGGATTGGTCCTGCTTTGAGCAGGGGGTTAGACTAGATGACCTTCTGAGATCTCTTCCAACCCTCACATTCTATGATGAGATTGGCTTAAAATCATGAGATTACAAAAAAACCAATAGATTTGAGGTTCTCTTTGTCTTCTGGTTTCTGATACTTTAGAGGGCTTGACCTTTTCTAGCTTTCCTCTACAACACCCTGCCCCACCCCAGAGGGTAGGACCCCATCCATCCTGCCCTGCAGCATGAGAGTCCCCCACAGTGTGACCAGACAACAAATGTGAAAGATGGGGGTGGGGGTGGGGGTGTAATAAGAGCCTATATTAGACAAAGATCCCCAAATCAGGACTGTCCCTATAAAATCAGGACATCCGGTCACCCTAGTTCCCTGGGCCCATCCACTCTCACCCCACCCTGCTCTGCCTTAGTGGGTAGGACGGACTCGCCCTGCAATGCCACCCCATGGGGAAGGACTAGACGGAGTCCCCGCGGCCCGCCCATTCCGCACCGCAGGTCCGGGCCCCCTCCCGGTTTCCATGGTGACCGGAGGAGGACGCGCGGAGTCACGTGAGGCAGGCGGAAGCGGAAGCAGGAGCAGGCGGCCGGGCTGTCGCCGCCGGGCGGGCGCTGAGGAGAAGAGAACGGGTCGGTGCCCGGCCGCCATGCCCAGCCCCCGGAGCAGCCCGTCCCGCCGCGCCGCGCCCGTCCCCAGCCCGTCCCGCCGCGCCGCGCCCGTCCCCAGCCCGTCCTGCGCGGCCGTGGCGTTCCGCTCCCTGCTGGCCGCCGACCTGCGCTTCTCCCGGCAGCTGGGCGTGTGCGCCGGGGAGCGCTCGGCCTGGGGCAGCGCCAGGCCCCTCCTGCGGCTCCTCGAGGTGTCCGGCCACGGCGTGCCCTGGCTGGCGGGCACCCTGTATGGGCTGGGCCGCAGCGAGAGCCCGGCGGGCCGCGAGGTGCTGCTCAACCTGCTCTTTGGTGAGGGGCTGGGGGCGCCTCTCCCCTCTCATCGCGGCTGGCTCGGGGCCCAGGCTCATCAGAGCAGCGGGCAGGGGAGAGGCTTAGTCACACACCCTTGTCCCCTGCCCTGAGAGCTGCTCCCCGAGAGCCCAGGCTGGGCCAGCGCTGCCAAGCTTGGGCAAGTCACCCAGCAGGGCATATACCAGCCAGTGCTGACGTGTGTTGGTATCCCAGCCGTGCCAGTCTTCTGCCAGCTTCCCAGGGCCCTGCCTCCCTGTGCTCCAGTGCAGGAGCTGTGCTCAGCACTGCGCAACCAGTGTGCCGTGCAACCCCGGCCCCACAGGGATCTGCCAAAGCTGCTGCCACAGGGACAGCTTCAGCAAGCTGGCTGCCAGGTCTTCCTGCATCTACACGGTTCCCTCGCCATGGCAGAGTCCTAACCGAGGGGCCAGGCTAGGAATTCTGACTCATGATCAATTCAGACAAATGTCCCTTCAGTCATCTTAGGGACACAGCACTTTTGGAGTGATCTCGGACATGCTTGGGATGAGATGTCAGTTTTCTGCAGAGGTGGCACATGCTTTCTTCTGTTTCTATGAAACAGCTGTTCTTCCATATCTGGGCAGGTCCTGATAATCTAGATTTATATGGCCATAGTGCTATGAGCTAAGGTACACCTGAATCCCCCAGCTGGAAATCCTAACCTTCAGTGGGGAGTCCAGCTTACAGGGTTTCTGGAAGTGGCTTAAGTGGATGAATTTAGTATTTATGAAAGTAATTGAAGCACTAATAGTGCAGCTGCCTACAGCTCAGCATGTAATCATAGTCTTGGTTGAGCCACTCAATTGTGTCAATGCACCCGAATCCTAACCTTCAGCATGCCCTGGTATTACAGCTTCCAGACCCTCCCAGTTGGAGACTGCCTTTCATCCGAAACTATGTGGTGTTTTTGCAATGCCTGCAAACCACTTTCATCATCACTTTATTGCCAATTTCGTTTTCAGTAACAGCAGGCCAGGAGCTGATGCCAGCTGCCTATTGCTCAGCATGTAATCACAGTTAAGGGAAGGCTATGTTTTAGTCACGGATATTTTTAGTAAAAGTCATGGAGAGGTCACAGGCAGTAAACAAA
Source organism: Mauremys mutica (assembly GCF_020497125.1). Taxonomy (NCBI): domain Eukaryota; kingdom Metazoa; phylum Chordata; order Testudines; family Geoemydidae; genus Mauremys; species Mauremys mutica. The sequence continues at coordinate 66,222,319 of NC_059079.1, forward strand.
AATTCACGGCCCATGACCTGTCCATGACTTGTACTGTATACCCCTAACTAAAACTTGGGCCGGTGGAGTTCTGGGTGGGGGCAGGCTGTGGGTGCTGGGGTGGTTGTCTGGGACCCCCACTATTAGTGGGGGGAGACAGGTGGCAGCAAAGGGCATGATACGGCAGCAAAGGGCATGATACTGCAGCAAGCCCCAGGTGGCACTAGGATGGCTGTAGGTACACACAGATACACAGCCAAGAAACCTATGCTATATTCTGCCCACATATATATTTTCATCATGCAGATGGAGTTGGTCCTCATCCTAAATATTTTGTTTGCTTATTACTTTGACTCTGGGTTTCAGTAGCAGCATTATTTATCCCTGGGTTCTTTTTGGTTAACTTCTGTGACACATGACATGGAAAATGACCCCTTTGTATTTGTCTCCTAGCTTTGGTGCTGGATTTAGTCCTGGTGGCGATGGTGAAAGGGCTCGTGAGGAGAAGACGTCCCACTCACAACAAGATGGACATGTTTGTCACTATCTCAGTGGACAAATATTCCTTCCCATCAGGCCATGCTACCAGAGCTGCCATGGTGTGCAGATTTGTCCTGCACCACCTGGTGCTCGCCATTCCTCTGCGGGTCCTGGTGGTTCTATGGGCCATCATTGTGGGCATCTCCAGAGTCATGCTGGGTAGACACAACGTGACAGACGTGGCCTTTGGCTTCATCATGGGCTACATGCAATACAATGTGGTGAAATACTTCTGGCTGTCGCCCCTTAGTGCACCTGCTCTCTTTGCAGCGTGGAATCAGTGATGGCCACCATGAAAAGGAAGAGACACACCTTGCAGTGTCTTATGCTTCATAGAGAGCGTGAACCGGGACTGGATGAAAGAATCATCATAAGCCTCATCTGACAAGCAAGACTGACGATATCAGCAACATCATGCTTCATTCTGCGGGATATGTGGACTCAGGTTGGGACAAAACGAGATCTGTTGGAAAGCTATTCTTGGTGCCATCTTGCTCTCAATCTGCTGCTGGGCCGAAGCATGTGCCAGCCCCTACGGTTGCACTGACCATCCCAGGATACAATCACTCCACATCTCCTGGTGCTGTAGAAGTTGATGGAGATCGGCACACTAGCCAAGCAGCTAATTCTTATTTTCTTGGTATTTAAGAACATGCATCAGTAAGATTTGTGGTTAGTAGAAATACTGTAAATCAGCACACAGCAGAGGATGCCTGTAGTATAACTGGCTTACTGTCTCATATAGCATAAATAGTAGATGTAACTTCTTACAAATATTGTTAGATAGGGACAGTTTTCAGCAAGTAACTATGTGCTGTAAATATACTGATTGGTGCTGTTGTGGCTGATTAATAGTGGGTGTGCCCCCTAGTGGCTTTAGTACATTATTCTGACTCGTGGGGTGGATGCACTTCCTCTGCTGCCTCTTCTATAATGTTGAGATTACCAAGGTTTTGTAAATCAATTCTTTCTCCTTCTGAAGCAGCCTGCCCCTCGCTTGCCAGCCACATTCCAGTTACAGAGCTTCACTTTGTCAAGTGGGTGGCTTGTTGGAAAGGTGAAGGCATCTGGTTTTGAATACCTTGGGAAATGGCAGTTTTGGGAGTGGAAATGCACAAATAGGGTTTTAATAAAGCGTGGAATTAATACCCTGAGCTCTGGGGTGTCTGTACCAGCTCTCCTTTAGGCAGGGTGCGGTTTGTCACTGCTCTCCTAGCAGTTGGGTAAGCAAAGCTCCCTTTCATGTATTCTTCTGTCATCAGAGGAGGGCATTCAAGCAGTTACTCCCCTTTACCTCTCAGTTGAAAGGCAGACAACATGCAAACAGTTAATGCTATATGAGGACATGTGGTGTAGACTTTTTAGGTCTTTAAAAATAAATAAGCTACATGGAGATCCTGATCTGAGGTATGTAGGCCCCAACTCAGCAAGAGGCTTCAACATGTGAGCCTGTGACTAGTCCCATTGATTTCCATGGGATTATTCAACAATCAAAATTACAGTAGAAATGACGTGCGCCAAACTATATTTTGTTATTTTTCTCCATTGTATGAAGCTGAATGTAGCTAAGCAAAATCAGTTCTACACTTGGTGAGACAAATAGGAAAGAACATAAATGTTGTCATGTAGAATGGCGATGAAAAGGAAATCAACAAAGTAGCCAAAGAGTCAGAAAATAAATTCTTTAGCTAGAGCACTGGGTGGAAGTCCCTCTGGGTCTGATAGGCTTCCAACAAGGAAAAGCTATGCAAATAGTTTCTTTGCATAGCCCGTGAGGAGGAAATACCCTCTAGATATTTAGTCTTTTGGGGTTGTGGAGGGAAGGCACAGTGTCTGAATTGAAAAGAGGAATTGCAGAACTACTTGAGAAATTAAATTCCTACGGGCATATTGTATTCATGCAAGAGGTCTGGTGGAAAGAAAAACTAAGGTCATTTTAAAAAAATCCATGCAGTGTAATGTATCCTTAAAACCAATTACTGCACCAGGAGTACTAATAATCTATTCCAGTATGGCAATTCCTGTTTTCCTAAGCAGCTGAGAGATCTACAGATGAAGGGTGGGGTGGGGTGGGGGGGAATATTAAAGTAAGAATAACAAATCTGTGATCTAGCTCTCCATTCTTCCTGTACATCAAAGATGTACATGTGTAGGAATGTGTGGAGAACTGTCTTGTCCTTATAAATCTAATCTAAAGGATATGTGACCACAAAGGTGTATTATCCCATAGAGTTACCTCAAGAGAGGAGCCAGTAAAGCATTCTAATATCCCAGAATGCATTATATGATAAACATATTTTGGAATAGAAACAAGACTTCTGAGCTTTGGGAGTTAGTATCTAGCTTGATGACTTCGTGGTGCTAGGTTGCGTAAAAAGTCTGCAGGTTGAAGGTGAGCAGCAGTGCTCTTGCCTAAAAGGTAAAGACTGTGACAGAGGAGAGGATATAGATGCTATTGCCCTTGTTCAAAAAGGATGAATTCAGACTGGAGTAGGCGCACAGAAGGGCTACTAGGATAATCGGGAATGGAGAGCCTGTCTTACATAAGGAGACTAACGGCACATCTTCACTACGGACCTAAATCAGCGCTGCTGCAATCGACACAGTGGCATCAATTTAGCGGGTCTGATGAAGACATGCTAAATCAATGGGAGAGTGCTCTTCCATTGATTTCTGTGCTTCATCTTTCCAAGAAGCATAAGGTAAGTTGGCGGGAGAGCATCTCCTGTTGACACAGCGTGGTGTAGACACTGCGGTATGTGGACCTAGCTACGTCAACTTCAGTTTTGTTATTCACATAACTGAAGTAGCATAGCTTAGATTGATTTACCACAGTAGTGCAGACCAAGCCTAAAAGAGCCTGGCTTGTTTAGCCTAGCAAAAGGCATGCTGGGAGGGGATCTAATTGCTCTCTATAAACACTTTAGGGGTAAACACCAGGGAGAGAGAAAAGCTATTTAAGCTAAAGGACAGTGTTGACACAGGAAAAAATGGGGATGAACTGGCCATGAATCAGTTTAGGCTGGAAATTAGAAGAAAGTTTCCTACCATTAGAGGGGGGAGGTTCTGGAGCAGCCTCACAATAGCAGCAATGGGGAAAACAACCTAACTACTTTTAAGATGGAGCTTGATAAGGTTATAAACAAGACTATCTCATGGGGTTGCTTGTGATAGCAGAGGACTGGACTCACTGACTCAGGAGGTCCCTTCCAGTCCCATGTTGTTACAGATGTAATTAGCTCTCCAATTTTAAGGCAATTGGGCAACAACTGACCTCGCTGAGAAGATACAGAGATATTAGAGCAGCTGATTTCCTGTCAATGGTCACATCCCAACCTCCATACAAAGAGGTTGAAAGCATTTCATTCCTAACTCTGGTTTTGATGCTATAATAACTGAGGCTTTACATTGCTGTGTTTCAGCTCAGCCGAAAGTGAATTCACTTGGAAAGCTTCAACAAAGTGATTTTAAGTGAGCCTTGGAGTGTGCATGTGTCCCTTTTAGACAAATACTAGATGCTGTTTTCATTCTTATGACTGTGCAGGCCCATTTTTCTTAAAATGTTTTTTGCTCCCCCAGTTGTCATGTGAAAGGATCCTGCAGGGATCCAAAACAAGTCAACAGAACCTTGTGGGCCAGGTTACACAATGCTACTTATGATGTAAAAATCAGTGTGGACACCTTACCCTTTTCCATCACTAGTGCGAACACAGATATGAACACAGCCTCCATCCCCTGCCCAGATTGGAAAGCAGAGGAGTGGGGTCAGAAAATCCGTAGAATTCAGATCTAGTTGGACTTGTCCTCATTTCCATCTTCTAAAAAGAAAGGAAGTACTAGCAGTGACAGTAATTGCCATAGCTGGTAGCTAATATCTAGAGATGGTTTACTGAGCACGTTTATACTCTCAGCTTGTTCAGATCTGCCCTTCAACCCCTCTAAAAGGAAGACAGCTGTAAAGGAGATTGTCAGAGTGTAATCTAGTCAGGGTGAAAAAATGAACTGAAGGTAGCTTTGGGTGGCATTCCTGCCATTCTTTATGACTTTCAAATCAGTTTTCTATATCTTAAAATGCTGTGCTTTGCTCGCTCCCCCTCCCCCGTTGTGTGAAAGAGCCACACAAACTGAAGGGAAATGGACTCTATGCAAAGTGCTGGTATGTGCTCAGAATGCAGGAAGAGTACACAAACAGACAAATATTTGTCTCTGATGCATCAGTGGCAGTAATCTTAGCTATTACTGGCTATTATCTTAGCTATTCCAGAGAGAGGTGAATTTTTGTTTTAACTTGAAGGTGTCCCTTTAGCAATCCCTGTCAATAACTTGTCTGATATTCACTGCAGGGTATCATTTGTCCTTCAGTCATTCTGTAAAAAGTATGGTATGAACTTTACAAGTTCTCCCCGTGCCTTCACCAGCTGGGTGACTCTTAGAGGTGCAGCGTCAGGAGTGAGACAGTAACTATCTTGTCAGAAGATACGGGACAGAATAGGAACTGATTCTCCATCCTACTAAGGCCCCTTTACAACACTCTGGTGGCATAAAAGGGGCAGAATCAGACACTGGGAAGTAATTCCCTCCATAAGGGGGTTTCTCCACTATTGCAGCCCTACACCTCTCTGCTCCAACAGGCTGTAGACATGTGGGACTGTGTCAACTCCAGAATATGGGGACTGGAAAGCTGGCTAAAGCTACTTTCTCCCCCTGCCTCCCTCCCTGTTCCTGCGCTCAGCTGTGGGGAATGAGGGACTTAGTGCATTCGCATTTCTAGATATACTGGAGTAGAATGTGGCCTAAATGGTTGAAGAATTCTAAGATGTTTACATTAAATTCCTTTGAGTGGTTTTTTAAAGTATGTATTAACTCTAGAAGCCTAAAGGCCAATATCACACACTATCTTACATTTTTATACTTCTCATCATTTGTAATATTGTCAGAGCTTAAAAATAAAATGTCACAGCCAAGGCTAACACTGCTAGCTTAGCAAATTAAGCGCTTCTCTTTTATTGGAGCTTGAAATGCACCTAGTGTTCTTATTTACTTTGTGGACTGTGTGTTGTACAATGTGTGACGGCTACAGCTCTGGGAGTGGGGTTTGTAAACCTCAAGCCCCCTCTGCTAGGTACATTTCTGTGTACTTCCTATATAAGCAATGTCCATTTCCCCAGCTGTATGTTAATGTTTTTAGTGTGTTGTATGTCAGCATTCTCCACCTTGTGGCCACCAGTTTTCAGTATGGTCAGACTTCAGGGCTGAGAGCGGTCAAAACCACTTTGAACCATACTGAAATCTTTGAGAAATGTAACTATTCACAAAGGCCTTGGCCTGGAAATGGCCTCCCAGAGGATTCAGGGGGCCTGGGCCCCACGCCGCCGAATTGCCGCCGAAGACCCGGCACTTCAGCGGCAGGTCCCGGGGCAGAAGGACCCCCCGCTGTGGGTCTTCAGGGCACTTTGGTGGTGGGTCCCGGGGCAGAAGGACCCCCCGCTGCCGAATTGCCGCCAAAGACCCAGAGCAGAAGAAGCTCCGGGGGCCCGGGCTCCGCAAGAGTTTTCCAGGACCCCGGAGCGAGTGAAGGACCCCGCTCCAGGGGCCCCGAAAAACTCTCATGGGGGGCCCCTGCGGGGCCTGGGGCAAATTGTGCCACTTGTGCCCCTCCCTCCCCCCCCGTCTGGGTGGCCCTGCCTGGAAACGGCATGACCCTTAATATCTTCGTTCCTCTCTGCTTATCCACTGGATCATCCCCCTGCATTATGAGCCACCCACCCCCTTCACTCTGGCAACAATGGCAGCTTCTTTCACCCACTTCTCCCACAAGGCCATTCACACCTCTTCCTTTCTGCCCCTGGTGTGTAGAATGCTCAACCCAAATCAATTCACAGCCACTACCAGCTCCTGTTCATCCCTGCATAAGCGATCCCTGTTCTGTCGCACCCAGGGTAACCTGCCTACGGCTGGACGCTTGGATACCTCCAGATGGTACACTTAGTTAGAACTACAGGCAGCTCTGTGTGTTCCTGTTACTGTCATCCTTGCCTTCCTCTCCTCCCCCTGATGTGTTCTACACCCCTTGCTGTATCTCGTCCCTCTCTAGACTGTAAGTTCCTTGGAGCAGAGACTGTTTTTAATTGTACGTCTGTACAGTGCCTAGCACAATGAGACCCTGCCTGGATTGAGGTCTGGGTCTTACTGAACTACATAAATAATGATTCATGTAGCCCATTTGCCAGCTGATGTCCCAAATTGCATAACTCAGCAAAACTGTCGTCTTCATCCAAAATGCCACTAGATTTCTGTGCTAGAACAGAATTTGAAATGTTCTCATTTGAAACGCATTGTCGCAGCTCACCTAACTGCAAGAGTTATTTTCTGTCAGACCATCCGGGCAAGGAACTAGTTACCCAAGTGTTTAAATAAAGTAGATTATTTACTGTGGTGTGTAGCTCTTGTGTATATTATTGTGCACTTATTTTGAGAGTGGAGAGCTCTCATCCCCTCTCCAGGCCTGCAGAGAAATGTAGGCAGCACTTAGCCATCAGCATAGTGATTTATAGCAATGTAGTCAATCTGAATGTAGTGACCTCAGGTTGGGTTTTTCAGCTCTTCTCTGGTTTTAAGTCTTCCAGTGAGTTCTAATAAGGTGAGAATGTGTATTCATGCATATCTGTGACTTATATTTGTCAATGAGAGACTGCTGAATTGGAATTAATTTGCAAAATGGACACCATTAAATTAGGCTTGAATAAAGACTGGGAGTGGATTGGTCATTACACAAAGTAAAACTATTTCTCCATGTTTATTCCCCCCCCCCATACTTTTCCTCACACCTTCTTGTTAACTCCTGCAAATGAACCATTTTGATTACCACTACAAAAAGTTTTTTTCTCTCCACTTGTTAGAGTGTCTATGGTAACACCCATTGTTTCATGTTCTCTGGCTGTATATATATATCTTACTACTGTATTTTCCACTGCATGCATCCGATGAAGTGGGCTGTAGCCCACGAAAGCATATGCTCAAATAAATTTGTTAGTCTCTAAAGTGCCACAAGTACTCCTGTTCTTTTTAGTGGAATCTAAGATGCCTTGTTTAGATTAAAGGATCTATCATTCCAACTCACCGTGGCTCATGTGAGCTGATGTTTCACGTTCCTCTTTCCTGGTATGCACAGCTGCCACTTATAAAACAAGGTGTAAATGGGTTGTCAGTCCCCTCGTGCACATCATGCTTTAAAGCAGTCACTCCCAATGTTTCCACTTCCCAATGATCCCTGTCCCCATGCACCTTCCCTACTGCCTCACACTCCCTCTCTCCTTCCCAGTCTCATGCAGGAAGGGAGAGTTGGCACCAGACCTGGAGCCTGTTGTCAAGGTGGCCGTCTCCTCTTTGGTGCCTGGGGTCCTCTCACCCAGGCCAGAGAGGGGACTGCTGGAGTGGGTTGCTCTGGCTGCCTGGGTCCAGCTCCTCTGTGGGTGGCCAGAGGGGAGAAGGAGCAGCTGATTTTTTGCACTGGTGTGGAGCAGCCTTGTAGACATGGAGCAAGCAAGTGGTGGCAGCATTTATTACACATCTGCTCTTGTCCCCAGATACCCCTGCAAGAGGGGCCCTGCTCTACCCTGTGGTGGTGTGTGGAAAATGTCTCCCTCCCCAGAGCATCAAACATTCCCAAACCTAACCCTCTCCTGAGATTCAAAATATTCCCAGCGGAAGCCAGGAAAGCCCAGCCATTCTTCCACACACCTGCCTTGCTTTCGATCCCATGTCCTTGTCCAGCGTGGGCTTCTCTCCTCTCCCCTCTTCTCAGGGCAGCGCAGCCAGGCCAGCCCTCTGTTCATACCTCACTGTGGGCTGGGTTCCCCCAGGAACTGGATCCAGAAGCTGTTTGGCTGTATCCAACTGTGTGGCCTTTTAAAGGATGTGTGGGAACCATTAGACTATCCCATAGGGAATCTGGGGGAATGGGACCATCAGGCTATGCCCTGGAGATGTTGGGGCGGATTAGCAAGCTGCTGCTTCTCCCAAGGGATGTTACCACAGTACAGTAGGTAGAGGGTATGAGGGAGGAGGGTCCATAGGGATGGCTAGATGGCTGTGGGGACGAATAAAGATCAAGGGTGGGAGAGTCATATGTTTGGTTAATTCAGCAAAGCTTTCTAACCACCCCTGCCCCTTTGGATGCTTAGATGGATGCTGAGCCTGTGCAGCATGGCTAGCTGTGCTCATTAGCTGCCCTGTGCCCCCAGGGGAGCCGGCCAAGTCATCTGTAAGCAACAGAGTGGATGAGTTTGGCCTCTGTTTGCATAGTGCCTTCAAACTTGCCAGCATTTCTCAGATCCATTGCTTCAAAACTATTCGCTGAATAACATCTGCAAATCATTCTTTGCCTGCCTTAAATGAGTGAAACATTAACTGCTTGCTGCCCTGGCTGGATTTGTCAGAAGAGCTGGGTTCTGTTCCCAGCTGAGCCCCAACCTGCTGGGTGACTGGCACAAGGTCATATCCCCTCTCTGTGCCTCAGTTTCCTCTCACACTCTTTGTCAGTTTTGAGTGTAGACTTTCCCTGTTGTGTTTGTGTAGCACCCAGCGCAATGGAGCCGTGAGCTGCAGTCTGCTAATACAGGTAATACTAACTATCAACCCCCATCTGACAGAGGAGAGATGGATGAGCCAGAGAGGCACTTTCTACCCCAGCTAGAGAGACTTTCTCAAACAACCAGGAATCAGGCATCTGATCAAAAAGGTCAAAGGAAAAACTGTGCCCAGGAGAAAGGAGAGAGAGAAGCAGGGATCAGTGACACATGCTACTGTTTTCTTAGTGTGATTTGTGTATTTACAGAGCATGTTGCAAGGCTGGCTGCAGCTGCACCTCTGTCCCTCCCTGATCTCTCTGAGTGCACCCCTAAGGTACCAGGCCTTGTGCCTTTACCTCTCCTGGGGTGGGATTTTGCAGTTCTCCCATGCTTAGACCAGGACCTGGGCTACCACCCCCTGTGTACCAACTGTGCTCACCCCATAGGTCCAAGTGCAGTTCCTCCCAAGGAGTCTGTGTCCAAAGGGGAACAGAGCAACCTCCTACTTGGTCAGAAATGGACACAGGATCAAACAGCGGGCACGGTGAGTTGCTAATGGTGAACAGATCTTACTTGAGGGGTCGGTCTCTTTCTTATATTTTGACAACACATAGCATAGCTTGTCTCACCAGTAAAGTCCCAATTAAGGTTGCTGACGGAGCGAGACATGTTAGAAAATATCATCAAAGAAAGAAGACTCAGGTGGCTGGGATATGTACATTGTATGGAAGGTGGGTGGGCTGTTCTGTGCGGGGTGCTGGCCAGAGGTGCAGCAGGGCCACAGCTTCCCCCAAGGCTCCACACACACCATTCCAGAGGCTAGTCCTTTTCCATTGCCAGTGGATTGGATTTCAGACCAATTAAACACATGGCATATTATCATAGAATCATAGATTATTAGGATTGGAAGGGACCTCCAGAGATCATCTAGTCCAGTGGTCCCCAACGTGGGGGCATCTTAATGCGCCCGCGTCCTGGCCCCCGGGAGAGCACCCGCCGAAATGCTGCCAAATTTCAGCGGCATTTTGGCGGGGACGTCTCTTGATGACGCCGCTTGTCGCCAACAAGTGATGTCATCAAGGGGCGTCGCTCCCGAATTTCGGCAGCGACGCCTCTCAATGATGTCGCTTGTTGACGGCAAGCGGCGTCATCGAGAGGCGTCGCCGCCGAAATGCCACCAAAATTCGGCGGCATTTCGGCGGGTGCTCCACCGCCGCAGTGGTCCTTCATCTGGCGCCCGCCAGATGAAAAGGTTGGGGACCACTGATCTAGTCCAACCCCCTGCTCAAAGAAGGACCAATCCCCAAATCCCTAAATGGCCCCCTCAAGGATTGAACTCACAACCATGGGTATTATCTTTCAAAACCACATGAAAAACCCATTGGGCACAAAAGACAGACTCAGCCATTTGATGCTTTGGTGTCAAATCATCTGTAGCATTGATGGGGAGGCTGAGACACTTCCCTAGGGTGGTTACTCTTAGAGTTAGTCTCCTGCAGAGTATGCAGCTCTCCAGGTCCCATCCAGATGCATCCACAGGCAGCTGGGGAGAGAGGTAGTGGTATGGTTGATCCCTGCCTGCTCCTGAGGTCTGGTCCTTTAAGGCATTTGCTCAGGGCAGTCTGATTTTTGTCAGAGGAAATCAATTTGAATCATGTCCCCTTTGCCAAATGGCGACAGATTTGGGGGCTTGGTAGGTCAGCTTCCTGTTTGAAGCAGGGATCAGTGACACAGGCTACTGTTTTCTTAGTGTGATTTGTGTATTTACAGAGCATGTTGCAAGGCTGGCTGCAGCTGCACCTCTGTCCCTCCCTGATCTCTCTGAGTGCACCCCTAAGGTACCAGGCCTTGTGCCTTTACCTCTCCTGGGGTGGGATTTTGCATTTCTCCCATGCTTAGACCAGGATCTGGGCTACCGCCCCCTGTGTACCAACTGTGCTCACCCCATAGGTCCAAGTGCAGTTCCTCCCATAGGGAGTCTGTGTTCAAAGGGGAACAGAGCAACCCAACAAAAAGGTGAGAGAATCCCATTAAAATTGATATTTTTGGAATTCTTATTATTCCGTCTTTGTATCTGCCCAATTTTCATCAAACCACCATGAAAAATTCAACTACTAGTCAAAATTTACATATGACATTTTGTCTCTTGTCCTTTTAATAAACTAGATTATATTACATGCAAAAAAAAAAAAGCACCCTACATTAAAAGAACATTATTATGGTTGCAAAGCCAAGCACTCAGAAGTTGGCAAATGTCTGTTCAACCTTAATTCCCCCCAGCCCCTGTGCATGTACATTATGATAGTCTTTAATTACATGAAGCAGCAAAGAGTCCTGTGGCACCTTATAGACTAACAAACGCTTTGGAGCATGAGCTTTCGTGGGTGAATACCCACTTTGTCGGATTTACATGGTTTTTTCCCTGCCTCATGCAGTGGACACGATGCATGGTGCTCAAGGGATAAATCTTGTTTGTGTACTAACACCCTCATTTGTTGCAGGGGCTGGAAGGTTTGTGGTGAATGAGACGAGATTGCAGGTAGAGAAAGGAGGGGAAAGGAGTCCAGGAGAGCTCGCTGTATTTTAAAGAATCCTTATTGAGGTTGCAGGAACAAACCATCCCAATGTGAAGAAAGAATAGTAAATATGGCAGGCAACGAGCTTGGCTTAACAGTGAAATCCTTGCTGATCTTAAACACAAAAAAGAAGCTTAGAAGAAGTGGAAGGTTGGACAAATGACCAGGGAGGAGTATAAACATTGCTCAGGCATGCAGGAGTGAAATCAGGGGGCCATATCACACTTGGAGTTGCAACTAGCAAGGGATGTGAAGGGTAACCAGAAGGATTTCTACAGGTATGTTAGCAACAAGAAGAAGATCATGGAAAATGTGGGCCCCTTACTGTATGGGGGAGGCAAACTAGTGACAAAGAATGTGGAAAAACCTAATGTACTCAATGCTTTTTTTGCCTCTGTCTTCACGAACAAGGTCAGCTCCCAGACTACTGCACACTGGGCAGCACAGTATGGGGAGGAGGTGACCAGCCCTCTGTGGAGAAAGAAGTGTTTCGAGACTATTTAGAAAAGCTGGACAAGCACAAGTCCATGGGGCTGGACGCACTGCATCTGAGGGTGCTAAAGAAGTTGGCAGATGTGATTGAAGAGCCATTGGCCATTATTTTTGAAAACTCATGGCAATTGGGGGAGGTCCTGGATGACTGGAAAAAGGCTAATGTGGTGCCCATCTTTAAAAAAGGGAGGAAGGAGGATCCAGGAAACTACAGGCCAGTCAGCCTCACCTCAGTCCCTGGAAAAATCATGGAGCAGGTCCTCAAGGAATCCATTCTGAAGCACTTGGAGAAGAGGAAGGTGATCAGGAACAGTCAGCATGGATTCACCAAGGGCAAGTCATGCCTGACTAACCTAATTGCCTTCTATGATGAGATAACTGGCTCTGTGGATGGGGGAAAGCAGTGGACATGTTATTCCCTGACTTTAGCAAAGCTTTTCATATGGTCTCCCACATTATTCTTGCCAGCAAGTTAAAGAAATATGGGCTGGATGAATGGACTATAAGGTGGATAGAAATCTGGCTAGATCATCAGGCTCAACAGGCAGGGCCGGTGCAAGGAAGTTTCGCGCCCTAGGCAAAACTTCCACCTTGCACCCTCCACCCAGCTAACCCCGCCCCCCACAGCAGCTAACTCAGCCCCCCCACCCGGGGAAACCCCCCCGCAGCAGCTACCCCCCCACCACGACAGCTAACCCCTCTCCCCCCTGTCCCCCCACGGCAACTAACCCCGCCCAGGGAGACTCCCCCTGTCCCCCCACGGCAGCTAACTCTACCTGGGGAGACTTCCCCCCTTTCCTCCCCCACCACAGCAGCTAACCCTGCCTGGAGAGACCTCCCCCCGCGGAAGCTAACCCTGCCTGGGTAGCCCGCCCCAGCTCACCTCGGCTCCACCTCCTCCACTGAGCACACCGGCACTGCTCTAATTCTCCTCCCCGCCCAGGCTTGCGGCGCTGATTGGAGGAGACTTAGAGCTGGGCTGTGTGCTCAGCGGAAGAGGCAGAGTGGAGGTGAGCTGGGGTGGGGAGCTGTTCCCCTGTGCGCCCCCTCCCCTGTTACTGCGGGCACCCCTCCCCGTGCGCTCCCCCACCCAGCTCACCTCCACTCCACCTCCTCGCCTGAGGGGACTTTTAGGCGCCCCCCAACCACTAGGCGCCCTAGGCAGCCGCCTAGTTTGCCTAAATGGTTGCACTGGCCCTGTCAACAGGTAGTGATCAATGGTTCCATGTCTAGTTGGCAGCCGGTATCAAGTGGAGTGCCCCAAGGGTCGGTGCTGGGGCTGGTTTTGTTCAATATCTTCATTAATGATCTGGAGGATGGTGTGGACTGCACCCTTAGCAAGTTTGCGGATGACACTAAACTGGCAGGAGTGGTAGATAGGCTGGAGGGTAGGAATAGGATACAAAGGGAGGGACCAGGGCCGTCCTTAGGATTTATGGTGCCCTAGGCGGGATTATCAAACTGGTGCCCCTGTGCCTGTCTTGATCTTAGTGTAACCCTTCTGCAGCTCTGAGTTGGCAGCAACAAGGGCCGGGTTCAGTATCCAGGGGTTCCGTTTCAATAACACAATGCAAAACCGGCTCAAGCCCCCACCCAGTGACCTGGGACAATTACCTACCCCCCCCCCCGGGCGCCTCTAGGAAGCAATACTTCCCCACTCGCAAGCACAGAGTCCGAGTGTAGCAAAATCCTTTTAATAAAGGAGGGAAACAATGTGGCATCACGTTGGAGAGACACCACAAACAGGACTATACACAAACCATAAGCAAAAAAACCCACTTCCAAGTACATTTGGCACTGTCCTTTCCCCCTTAGGGTCTTAAGTCCAATCACCCCAAAGTCCAACAACCCAAGAGTCTCTGTCTCTGGTCAGTGCCACCCCAGAGTTCAAAAGTTTATCTGCAGAGTTTTACCCCCCCAGCCTGGGTGGAAATGGGGGGGGGCACACACAGGGTGTTAAAGGACACCTTACGTGGGCCAGGGCCGACTGCCCCGCTTCTCCATGGAGTTCTGCTGCAGCCTTCACCATGACTGGCTCCACTCCATCAGCTGTGCCGCTCCTCCAGCCAACCTGTGAACCGCATCATCCGTCCCCGCGAACCGCTCCACACTGCTCACTGTTCCACAGGCTGCGCCAACGTGCTGCAGACTGCTCTGCTCTGCCAGCTGCTTAGCAATCAATCTTCAGGCTCCCCTACTCAGTGATCTCAGCTCAGTAAGCTTAGCTCTTTTAGTAATTTCAGCTCTTAGTGGTTTCAACTTGAGCCCCAGTGCCACCTTGGCCCAACATGAATTCAGATCAGCAGCCTCCAGATGGACTCCTAAAGGATTCAAAATTAGCTCTGCTCTTTAACAGTGGAGAGAGGAGGATGTACAATTGGTGTTCCAGGCCCTCAAAAGGGGCCCATACCATCAGGTACACACACCAGTCCCCAGCCTCTCTCCCTTCACTGGGTTTTGGAACCCATGTCCCTTGTCTAGCAAGTACTATTTAATGTAGGTTGAGTCATTTCTGTCATAAAGCAGTCTCATAGTTCCTCATTCACATAATTAAGGTAACAGCACTTTTTTCTCCTTCCTGCCCCAATAACAAAGAAATTGGGGATTCCACAGTGTGAAAATAACCCTCCCATGCTGCTGTGTGTTATGCTAAGTGGAGTGGGTTTACCAATGCAAATGCACATTCCTAAAATTCCTTTGCCCACTCCTCATAATGTACCACCAGATGTCAGGGTAGATCTCATCCTGTCTCTGCTTACATCCTCCCCCCAGCCGAGAATTTGTCGTCCCGACAAATCACATTCCCTACTATACCAACTTACTGGTCCCCTCCAAAGGGCCTCAGATAGCCCACTTTAGCTTTCACAAACCTGTGTGCTAAATGTATTGGCTCCTCACTAATCACCCCAGGTGCATCGTAAGTTAGCCGTTTCACTGGTCTTATTACCCTGTCTCGCCTATGGAGAATCTCTGTTGCTATGGTAGGGGGGACATCCTCTTGAGTGACGGATGGGGAGGTTTCCTGTGAGTTCCCCTCGGATACTGGCATAGGCCCCTGCATTTCTAGTTCTAACAGTGGAGGATCGAAGGTGCTTGGGACATCTTCCATCTGTATGTCGCCACTGTCCAATAATCTGTGTAAGTCATTACACGGGGGTTCCACCAGTGGCTCAGGAGTGTCAGGAATGGGCCTAAATACTTCTGCCATAGGGTTTAGGGCGGAAGAAGAGGTAGTCTCTTTTGATTCAGCTGATCGAGACTGCAATCTTGTCTTCATCCTAGGATACACCATGGTTGTGTCTTCCTCCTCAGACTCACTCTCAGATGTGCTGAGTAGGGGTAGGTTAGCTGCAGGCAGGGGCGGCTCTAGGTTTTTGGCCGCCCCAAGCAGTCATGCCCGGGAGGCGCCCCCGAGCCGCGGGAGCAGCAGACCTCCCGCGGGCATGACTGCAGAGGGTCCGCTGGTCGCGCGGCTCGGCTGGACCTCCTGCAGCTGCGGGCGGTTCGCTGGTCCGGCGGCTTCGGTTGAGCTGCCGCAGGCATGCCTGCGGGAGGTCCAGCCGAGCCGCGGGACCAGCGAACCGTCCGCAGTCATGCCTGCGGCAGGTCCGCTGCTCCCGGGGCTCCGGTGGACCTCCCGCAGGCATGACTGCGGCAGGTCCGCCGGCCCAGCCTGCCGCCCCCCCGGGAAAGGGCCGCCCCAGGCAGGGGCTTGCCCCGCTGGGCTCTGGAGCCGGCCCTGGCTGCAGGAGGCCGGCTGTCCACGTTGGAAGGTGGCTTTGGTACAGCACCTGCGTTCTGCCCAGTTGCCCTGTTGTGGCCCATCTCATAAGGGCTGCCTACCAATTCCCCCACCGGGAGCAAAAGGTTTCTATGCACGGTCTTTGTCTGCCCTGGACCCTCTTCAGGTTTGATCTTGTAGACCGGCAGGTCTCCTAGCTTTTCCATCACCAAGTAAGGTATTGCCTTCCATCTGTCAGCTATCTTGTGTTTGCCAGCAATACCCAAATTTCGCAGCAGGACTCTGTCCCCTGGCTGGAGCTCTTACAGACGTACTCTAGCATCATATCGATGTTTGTTACACTCTGCATTCTTCTGAGCTGCAGATGTAGCTAAGTGGTAAGCATCCCGCAGCTTTTCTCGTAGTCGGGATACATATTGCTGATGGGTTTCATAGCTATCACCATCCTCTGATACACCAAAGCACAGGTCTATGGGTAATCTTGGTTCTCGCCCAAACATCAAGAGATATGGGGTGACTCCCGTAGCATCGTTCTTGGTGGCGTTGTAGGCGTGCACCAGAAATGCAACATGTTGGCTCCAGGTTGCCTTCTGCTCTGGCCGCAAAGTCCCTAACATATCTAACAGGGTTCGGTTGAACCTCTCTGGCTGACGGTCACCCTGCGGGTGATAAGGCGTTGTCCTCGACTTTTTAATTCCTGCTATCCTCAGCACCTCCTTCAGAAGGTGACTCTCAAAGTCTCGTCCCTGATCCGAGTGTACCCGGGCTGGGAATCCATAAACTGAGAAATATTTTTCCCAAAGTACCCGAGCGACAGTGGTGGCCCTCTGATCACGTGTGGGGTATGCCTGCGCATATCGCGTATAATGGTCGGTCATGACCAGAATGTTCCCAATATTCCTCTTGTCCACTTCTAAAGACAAGAAATCAATGCAAACCAGCTCCAGAGGTTTGTTGCTGGTAATGTTCTTCAGATATGCAGCCCTTGTGGGCAGAGTTTTCCTTTGAACACATCGAGCGCAGGTCTCACATTTCCTGCGAACATCTTCAGCCATCCGGGGCCAATAGAACCTACTTCGGATAAGTTCCAGGGTCCTCTCCATCCCTAAATGTCCAAAGTCATCATGCAGGGCCCTCATGGCCAGGGCTCTGTACTCTTTTGGCAGCACTAGTTGGTTCCATTGCTTTTGTAGAGGGGCTGTGGTCACGCGGTGTAGCACTTCTTGAATCAGTTTTAGCTTGGTCCATTCTCTCAATAGTAGTTTGCCCTCTGGGGTAGGTAGGACAACCGCAGCTGGGCCTCGCCCCTCCCTTTTGGCAAGTAGCGTATCACGAATGTCAATATCTTGCAGCTGGGCTTCCTGCCAGTCAGCCGCATTGAGCACGGGCAAGGGAGATTGGTCCAAAGCAATATAGTTCACTGAAGCAGAAGGCACACATTCAGGGGGCAGGCCCAAAGCTTCAGCAACGCATCCATGAAGGCTCTCATGGGCCTCCGGCTCTCGGCGACTCACACTGCAAATAGCTCTCACTCCATCCGTGGGTATCACAGCACCACAAACAGGACTATATACAAACCATAAGCAAAAAAACCCACTTCCAAGTACATTTGGCACTGTCCTTTCCCCCTTAGGATCTTAAGTCCAATCACCCCAAAGTCCAACAACCCAAGAGTCTCTGTCTCTGGTCAGTGCCACCCCAGAGTTCAAAAGTTTATCTGCAGAGTTTTACCCCCCCAGCCTGGGTGGAAATGGGGGGGGGGGCACACACAGGGTGTTAAAGGACACCTTACGTGGGCCAGGGCCGACTGCCCCGCTTCTCCGTGGAGTTCTGCTGCAGCCTTCACCACGACTGGCTCCACTCCATCAGCTGTGCCACTCCTCCAGCCAACCTGTGAACCACATCAGCCGTCCCCACGAACCGCTCCACACTGCTCACTGTTCCACAGGCTGCACCAACGTGCTGCAGACTGCTCTGCTCTACCAGCTGCTTAGCAATCAATCTTCAGGCTCCCCCACTCAGTGATCTCAGCTCAGTAAGCTTAGCTCTTTTAGTAATTTCAGTTCTTAGTGGTTTCAACTTGAGCCCCAGTGCCACCTTGGCCCAACATGAATTCAGATCAGCAGCCTCCAGATGGACTCCTAAAGGATTCAAAATTAGCTCTGCTCTTTAACAGTGGAGAGAGGAGGATGTGCAATTGGTGCTCCAGGCCCTCAAAAGGGGCCCATACCATCAGGTACACACACCAGTCCCCAGCCTCTCTCCCTTCACTGGGTTTTGGAACCCATGTCCCTTGTCTAGCAAGTGCTACTTAATGTAGGTTGAGTCATTTCTGTCATAAAGCAGTCTCATAGTTCCTCATTCACATAATTAAGGTAACAGCACTTTTTTCTCCTTCCTGCCCCAATAACAAAGAAATTGGGGATTCCACAGTGTGAAAATAACCCTCCCATGCTGCTGTGTGTTATGCTAAGTGGAGTGGGTTTACCAATGCAAATGCACATTCCTAAAATTCCTTTGCCCACTCCTCATAATGTACCACCAGATGTCAGGGTAGATCTCATCCTGACTCTGCTTACATTAGCAACACAAACATAAGCTTACACTATTGGAAAACTTGCCACATGCATGTTATTGAAACCAGTTTAACTTAATTAAGCACATTGTAATGCTGATGGACTAGCACTAAAGAGGTAGCACTATAGAAAAAATTCTGATTTGACAGAATTATGCAAATAATATAGGTTTCAGAGTAGCAGCCGTGTTAGTCTGTATCCGCAAAAAAAAAAACAAGGAGTACTTGTGGCACCTTAAAGACTAACAAATTTATTTTAGCATGAGCTTTCGTGAGCTGCAGCTCACTTCTTCGGATGCATAGAATGGAACACACAGACAGGGGATATTTATACATACAGAGAACATGAAAAGGTGGAAGTATGCATACCAACAGGCAGAGTCTAATCAATTGAGATGAGCTATCGTTAGCAGGAGGAAAAAAAACTTTTTGAAGTGATAATTAAGATGGCCCATAGAAGGTGTGAGGAGAACTTAACATAGGGAAATAGATTCAATTGGTGTAATGACCCAACCATTCCCAGTCTTTGTTTAGGCCACAGTTAATAGTATCTAGTTTGCATATTAATTCAAGTTCAGCAGTTTCTCTTTGGAGTCTGTTTTTGAAGTTTTTTTGTTGCAAAATTGCCACCTTCAAGTCTGTCACTGAGTGGTTAGAGAGGTTGAAGTGTTCTCCCACTGGTTTTTGAATGTTATGATTCCTGATGTCAGATTTGTGTCCATTTATTCTTTTGCGTAGAGACTGTCCGGTTTGGCCAATGTACATGGCAGAGGGGCATTGCTGGCACATGATGGCATATATCACGTTGGTAGATGTGCAGGTGTACGAGCCCCTGATGGCGTGTCTGATGTGATTAGGTCCTATGATGGTGTCACTTGAATGGATATGTGGACAGAGCTGGCATCGGGCTTTGTTGCAAGGATAGCTTCCTGGGTTAGTGTTTATGTTGTATGGTGAGCGGTTGCTGGTGAGTATTTGCTTCAGGTTGGGAGGCTGTCTATAAGCGAGGACTGGCCTGTCTCCCAAGATCTGTGAGAGTGAGGCATCATCTTTAAGGATAGGTTGTAAATCTTTGATGATGCGCTGGAGAGGTTTTAGTTGGGGGCTGTAGGTGATGGCTAGTGGTGTTCTGTTATTTTCTTTTTTAGGCCTGTCCTGTAGTAGGTGGCTTCTGGGTACTCTTCTGGCTCTGTCAATCTGTTTTTTCACTTCAGCAGGTGGGTATTGTAGGTTTAAGAATGCTTGATAGAGATCTTGTAGGTGTTTATCTCTGTCTGAGGGATTGGAGCAAATACGGTTGTATCTTAGAGCTTGGCTGTAGACAATGGATCGTGTGGTGTGTCCGGGATGGAAGCTGGAGGCATGTAAGTAAGTATAGCGGTCAGTGGGTTTCCGGTACAGGGTGGTATTTATGTGACCATCGTTTATTAACACAGTAGTGTCTAGGAAATGGACCGCTTGTGTGGATTGGTCTAGGCTGAGGTTAATGGTGGGATGGAAATTGTTAAAATCTCGGTGAAATTCCTCGAGGGCTTCTTTTCCATGAGTCCAGATGATGAAGATGTCATCAATGTAGCGCAAGTAGAGTAGGGGCGTTAGGGAACGAGAGTTAAGGAAGCGTTGTTCTAAGTCAGCCATAAAGATGTTGGCATACTGAGGGGCCATGCAGGTACCCATAGCAGTGCCACTGACTTGAAGATATATATTGTCCCCAAATGTGAAATAGTTGTGGGTGAGGACAAAATCACAAAGTTCAGCCACCAGGTTAGCCGTGATATTATCGGGGATACTGTTCCTGATGGCTAGTAGTCCATCTTTGTGTGGAATGTTAGTGTAGAGGGCTTCCACATCCATAGTGGCCAGAATGGTGTTTTCTGGAAGATCACTGATGGATTGTAGTTTCCTCAGGAAGTCAGTGGTGTCTCGAAGATAGCTGGGAGTGCTGGTAGCATAGGGCCTGAGGAGAGAGTCCACATAGCCAGACAATCCTGCTGTTAAAGTACCAATGCTTGAGATGATGGGGCATCCAGGATTTCCAGGTTTATGGATCTGGGTAGCAAATAGAGTACACCTGGTCGGGGTTCCAGGCATGTGTCTGTATAGATCTGTTCCTGTGCTTTCTCAGGGAGTTTTTTGAGCAGATGGTGTAGTTTCTTTTGGTAATCATCAGTGGGATCAGAGGGTAATGGCTTGTAGAATGTGGAGTTAGAGAGTTGCCTGGCAGCCTCTTGTTCATATTCCGACCTATTCATGATGACGACAGCACCTCCTTTGTCAGCCTGTTTGATTATGATGTCAGAGTTGTTCTTGAGGCTGTTGATGGCATTGTGTTCAGCACGGCTTAGTTTATGTGGATAGGCGCCAATAACCCCCTCCTAGGGTGACCAGACAGCAAATGTGAAAAATCGGGATGGGGGTGGGGGGAGGAATAGGAGCCTATATAAGAAAAAGACCCCAAAATCGGGACTGTCCCTATAAAATCTGGACATCTGGTCACCCTACAGGCGAGATCCTTCCCCCACCCCTTCCCAGAGACCCCAGCAGCCAATCCCCTCTCTCAGACTGTGCTGCATTTGGCTCTCTCTAGGACCCAGCAGCCCTGCTCTCACATGCTCCACTGCTTCCCGTCTGCCGTCTGTCCGGGCTTCCAGCAGAGTGATGCCCCCAGACCTAGTGGTGCCCTAGGCGGCTGCCTGTTCTGCCTATGGCTAAGGACGGCCCTGAGAGGGACCTAGACAAATTAGAGGATTGGGCCAAAAGAAATCTGATGAGGTTCAACAAGGACAAGTGCAGAGTCCTGCACTTAGGATGGAAGAATCCCATGCACTGCTGCAGGTTGGGGACGACTGGCTAAGGAGCAGTTCTGCAGAAAAGGACCTAGGGGTTAAAGTGGACAAGAAGCTGGATATGAGTCAACAGTGTGCCCTTGTTGCCAAGAAGGCTAACAGCATTTTGGGTTGTATAAGTAGGAGCATTGCCAGCAGATCGAGGGATGTGACCATTCCCGTCTATTCAGCATTGGTGAGGCCTCATCTGTAGTATTGTGTCCAGTTTTGGGCCCCACACTACAAGAAGGATGTGGAAAAATTGGAAAATAGAAACCTCTCAGAGATAGCACTACACAATGGGAACTGCTTGACCCCGGTCACAGCAAAAGAGCTTTCCAGCAAGTGGGAAGAAGATATAAAAGGGGAAATGACATCATGACCTCACTCTCCCTACAATACCACACCTGGAAACACCAGAGGAACACAGACAGGCTAAAGGGATTTCTAGCCTGTGTATGAAAACCTGGGAAACCCAAGCTGCAAAGCAAAGGCAGTTTGTGCCTTAAGAATCTGCCAGCCCATTTATCACTGAGGGTGAGAATTTGCTAATTCATATGCTGCCTATCTAGTGTGTTAAGATCAATTTGCAGTTTTGTGTGTATTTCCTCAATAAACACTATGCTGAGATATACTCTGCGTATACTGATATATGCAGTACTGTGGAAACAAAGATTGTAGCAGAGCATTCAAAATAACATAAATCCTCCTGTGCGTTTCCCCACATATCTTGTTTTGTCATATCCATTTCATAGACTGCACATTCTCCAAGCCAAGACCTATATCACATTACATTACACAGCTGCACATCATAAAAATAACATAACTAATGAGGGTGATTTCATCTACGGTCCCTGACAAGCCAGGTCTTAACACTAGCACTGTGCAGACTAACAAGCAAGTGAATACATGGAGCCAGAAGTGAGTTATTGACTGACCTTTCTTCCAAGGTGTTTTTTTTTTAAATTATTATTCTGCATTCGCTGGCCAGAGAAACAGGCTGTTTAGTTAAGGACACTAAACCTTAGTTTATCTACCAGTTCCTAGTGTGTCTTAACCAATGAGAGAGGAGTGAACCACGGGGCGGTGTCACTACGTCTGAGAAACCTTAGATAAACAAATATGCAAAGCCATAGTGAGCAGATTCAGTGTGTGAGAAGCAAAGAGACAGATGCAGCCCTTCCAGAGGGTCTAAAAGAGCATTTGCCTTTGAATCGTTGTCTGGGCATTTAGTCGTTCTCATTGCAGTTGCAGGTTTGTTGCATGTTTCAGTGATTTTAAACATAGTTTGGTGTTGAATAACCTTGCACATGATAATGTTTCTAGCTGTACCTGGTGAATGGAGGGTCACCTTTCCATGGGCAAAGCCAAGGCTTTGAGAACAGGGCTGCTTGCTGAAAATCTACAGGTGGGGATTCTTGACAATGGATGCAGCTGGCCAGGGAGGAGTAGAGGAAGTGAAAGGCCAGTGGATATGGGCTGAATTAGAAAGACACATCCCTCACCAGCAGCCATGGAGTAGCATCAGCAGCACGGGTAGCTCGGGGAGCTAGAAGGACCAGCTGATGCTGGTATTTAAAGCATTCAAACGCTAATTACTATGTAAAAACAAAACCTGATTGCTTTTGAAAGGAGCGGGACTGATTCTCAGCTGATGTAAATCAGCGGAGCCCCATTGACTAAACTGGAGCCCTGCCCATTCACACCAGATGGGGATCTGGCCCAGCATACATAAATGACTTAAAAAACAATTTCCCCCCTTCAAATTAACTTTTTGTTTTTTACATAAATCAAAATCATTATTTTATGCCCAAGCAAAAGCACCCAGCTGGGTGTTTGTCCATCAGTCAATGAAAGCACCTCACTGGGGATGGGTGCACCACACAGCCAGTTGTGGTGGTGAGTGTGGGGAATGCACTGAGCACCCCTCTGTGGCATACAGACTTTTCACACCTGCCATGCTCATGAACACTGAGTGTAGCAGAGTAGCTGGTAACGGGCATTCAGAGTGCAGAGAGTAGAAGTTCTACACTCAGCTGAGATGATTTGTGAATCAAGGTTTCCACCAACCCATCAATTCTTTCACCAGGAATGTGAATCCTGAGTAACTTGCACGCAATTCTTTTAAACATCCTGAAAGAAAGTGGCACTTTTAAGATGCGTGTTTGACCAGCTGCTGGGAGAGGCAGCTGAAGAAGCAAGAGACCCTGATACCCTTTTTTATGGAAAACACAGAAACTCTCCAGATTATGGCCTGTTTGCTTGTAACTGTTTCAGATGAGCACTCAGATATAGATGAGGCTGGGTATGAGGTGGCAGGTGAACCAGATTTGGCACAGAACAGTTTAGACTAAAGTCAGCATGAAAGGGGTGAATCCAGGGTTAAATTCAGCCAGAGCTGTCCAGAGCAAAGCTCTGGTAAATATTTTCAAACCCCCTGGAGCCTCGGCGCCTCCTGCGGGGCTGAAGCCCTGAGCCTCAGTACCTCTCACAGGGCTGAAGGTTCTGGAATCTACATATTGGAGATTTTAAAGAGCAAGTTAGATAAATACTTGTCAGGGATGGTCTAGACAATACTTAGTCCTGCCATGAGTTCAGGAGACTGGACTAGATGACCTCTCAAGGTCCCTTTCAGTCCTGTGATTCTAAGGGAGTGATATGTTAAAGGGACATTCGTTCATTGGACTTTCCCACCACAATGTGGGAAACTGAGGCAAAGGACATTGTGTAGGGTGAGGGTTGCTTATGGTCACATGCTTTTGAATGTAGAGCTGTTGTGTTTTCCCAGAAGAGTGCTGGGTTCCCTTTCCCTTTTAATAAAACTTCTCTTTTGTTATACTCAGACTCAGTGCTTGGAAGAGGGGAAGTATTGCCTCTTAGAGACACCCAGAGGTGTGTTAAGTTTTCCCAACTTACTGGGTGTGGGCTCGAGTCAGTTCTGTTTTGTATTGTTAAGAGGAACTTCTGCAGTGCCATATTCTGAAGTTAACCCAGGCCTATAGAGATTTCAGTTCTTAGTGATTTCACTGGGTAGCAGGGAATCTCGCAGTCAGTCCAGCCTTGAATTGTCTTTCATTTCACCACCGTCCCTCCACCAGGTCTAAGGCCCTTGGGCCAGTTTATCAGGGATTCTGCTCTGGCAATCACTGAAGAGAAACAATAACTTCCAGTTTCTGCAAATAACACAGAGTACCAGGTACCATCTGAACACATGAGCCTGCATAAATGGACTGAATTGTTTACACAGGCCATCTTTCAGTGTGAATGTGAGAGGAGAAAATAGAATGAGAAGTATATTAGACAGTTAGTAAATCTGGCTTTTCAGTCTTTCTGCCTCTCTGTCAGAAAAGAATCCAGCTATTGCAGAGTCTGGGAACATGCACATGGCCAGATATAATGGACTTGGAACAAAAGATTGATAATGTCCCAGTATTGACTGGGCTTTGTCACCATTTACTTAAGTCAGGTGCTGAAAGCGTGCTCTGTGCTGTATACAACATTACAGTGCCCCAAAGAGCTGACACCAGTGCGTGTGAGTGTCCGGGGTGATCGGACTGGTTTGGGGCAAATGGGGCAGAGATCAGGAGCAGCCCCAAAATCTAGCCAACACACACACTGCAAACATGCTGCTGCAGGTAGAGCCACTTCCCGCTTTGCTCCCACTTCAGCGCCTTCTGTCACTGGCCACAGGAACAGCACAGTGCACACATACAAGGTAACAGCCTTGTTGCCCAAGCATCTCTTCTGTGCTCCTGTGGTACCCAGCTCAGCTGTAGGTAGCACCAATGGGTGCTGTCCACTCTTGGAGGCATGTAGCCTTCTGGTGAGGAGGACAAGAGGCAAGAGTTTCACGGGGGGAGAACAGTCAGCAAAAATCAAACACAGAGCAGAGCAAAAAGAATGAGCAAGAAAGAAAAAGGGGGAAAATACAAAAAAAAAGAGGAAAAGGTGGCAAGAAGGAATTAAAAAGACAAATTGGAAAGCAGCCATGGCAGAGCCTGTTTGTGGAGATATGGGCTGGGATGTTCCCTTCCACCGATCTCTCCCAAAGCATGTGTGTATTGGGTGGGTTCCATGCACTGGGAGAATCAGAAAGGAGCATCCACATCTCAACCCGGGAATGTTCCTACATCGCTCCCCCTGTAACCTGACCTACTCCTGCTTATAAATGTTAGCTTATCTAATCAGGGAAGAGGAGCATACCAGGTGACTGAGGCAACTGCTTGCACAATCTGAATAGCCAATCTTTGCAGGACGCCTCGCTATGGACAAACAGCCCTCCCATCCCTCCCAGATGGAATGAGTTCATAAAGAGTGTTTAACCAGTGACACCGTTAGCACATTGGAGGGTTCTTTCCAGATGATCCTGGACTTGGGGGAAATGGGCCAAATGCAAAGAAACAATTGTCTGCAACAAATGATTGGAGCAGCTTTAATCACAGCTGTGGTGACGTAGGCTGCAGCTGGAGAATGCAATACTGCATGTTTGTATCGTGAAAAGTCTTGTGTGTTTTGGAAGGACAAATTCATCCCTGGTTTAACAGCACTGACTTCCGACGAAGAGGGCATTCACCCACGAAAGCTCATGCTGCAAAACGTCTGTTAGTCTATAAGGTGCCACAGGATTCTTTGCTGCTTGCACTGACTTCATCAGTGGAGAGAAGCCAGGGGGCTTATGATGTGTATTTTTGGAACACCTAAGGAGTCCTTAATGTAGTTTCAACATTTGGGAAATATTCTATCACATTGGATTCAGTGATAACTCGGTACATCCAAATAGATTTGCTTTTGTTATCTTTTCTCTAGATATCTGAGAGTGATGTGAATTCAACAAATTGAAGAAATTCTTTAGTAAAATCTACTGGGAGATCATCTGAGTACCTCTGACACAGATGTTTGATACCTTCATTGATTTCAGACCTTGAAATGGTAGGCGAAAAAACTGTCAGGATACTAAAGGTTTTGTCAATATTTTCATAAGCTTTGATCCAATGTTCTAATGAACTCTTCAGTTTGTCAGTGATTGCAATGAAGGTATTTCCTCTGAAGGTCTCCTTATCACTGAATGAGTGGGCAGTTGCATCATTGCATGTCTTCTGTCTTTTGCAGCATTTGGCTGTCTTATACTCATGGTTAGTAGTCCTTGCAGCCCCCCGAATTTCATACTCATCCAAACTATCCAGCATTTGTTGAAGAACAGTTCCAAGACTCCTCATTAGGTTTACAGCAGTGGAAAGTTCAATTTGAGCACTTTGCAAGCTTAGACTGCACCCGCTGAATGACTGAAGTATATCATTCCAGACTTCACACAAAATACAATTTTCCAAAATGTGCATTGCATCACTCAGGATCGTTGCATCTTTTCTTGTTGCTGATTTTTGCTCTCTAGCACTTCAAGGGGTATCCCAGAACAACTGCATTCACAGCTTCAGCATTGGCACTCCACTGTGTCCCTGAGAGTGACTTGGGCACTAGGCATCCCTTTGATAGTGAATCGCTAATAATCATCCAACCACTTGTTGATGCAGAGAAAAAAGTATACAATGTTTGGACATATCCAAAAAAATAAACTGCTTCAACACAACAATCCATGGCAGACTGGCCAACAAGGTTGAGTGAACCCCGGCTTTCCCCCAGCCATGGAGTCTCCCCCACTCTCGCTCACACAGCGCATGAGCCAGGGCCGCCAGGAGTCAGGTTGTTGGCAGACTGCCCTGCGTGCCACTGTACAGGAACAAACTCCCCATGCACCAGTCACAACCACCATTTGCCCTTCCCCCTCAGTGTGTTTGTCTGGATTTAGTAAGCCTGGTTCTCTGGGACCCAGCTGTGCCTGGGCAGGGGGAGGGGGAGTGTGTATCTCTTCCTATTGCTTCTGTTGTGCAAGAAGCACAAGATGCAATGTGGCTCTGTAAGAGGAACTGAGCTGTGGACATGGGAGGAGCCTGTGGATGAGCTCAGGGAGGTCTGAGGGTTGCAGGATAGAAGGTGCGAAGGGGATTGTGAAGGATCCACAGCTGTGCGGACAGGGGCATTGGTGGGGACAAGGCAACGCAAAGCTTGACAAGGGATGGTAAGTCAGGAGCAGCAGTTTTACTGAGCCTTGGAGGTGGTAACAGGAAGTGTAAATGTGATACGATACTGGATGGGAAACCAGTAGGGAGATTCCTAAAGAGGAGTTACGTGATCATGCAGCTGGGCAGGGCCAGTGCGCTTTGCAGCAGTGGCTTGTGCGGACGATGGGCCACAGCATGTCAGGGCTTGGTCCCATGAGCAGGCGCAGGGAGCTGCAGGAGTGGAAGCGGGGATCAGGTCTGCAGGGTACCGAGCATTCTGCATCGCTATGTGGGCACGGCGCACGCCACTGGAGAGGGCAAAGGGAATTTTAATGTCTCTCTCTTGGAGGGGCTCAGCAGCCGAGCCACCACAAAGGCATGGGAAGCGTGGTGCTTCCCTCTGTGGGCTGGCATAGTCCATAAAGACTGTTCCTCAATCTGTGACAGCGTTAGCATGTTGGAGGATGTGCTGGAGCACAGAAAAAATGGGCCAACTGCAGTGAAACAATTGTCTGCAACAAATGATTGGAGCAGCTCTAACCGCAGCTGTGCTGACATGGGCTGCAGCCAGGGGAATGGAATGTGGCATGTTTGTATCATGAAACATCTTGTGTGTATTGGAAGAGCTGGGCCAAAAGTGGGCCACTGTGTGTGTCCCTAGGGTAAGTGGGCAGACGTCACCCAGTGTCCCTGTGCCCTGTTTCAGTTCTCCCTCCAGTTGTGGTTCGTCTGTGACCTAACCCTGCCCTGGGGTAATCACTGAGGTGTTGGATGCCTGTAAGTGTTGCTAGTGGCCTTACTGGTGTTGGATCAGGAATCGTTTTGGTCCCTGTGATGCGCACGCCACGGGAATGCTGGCTGTACCCCCTAGGCGCAAGGGGATGGGAAATCCACAGCCAAGGCAGAGGCACAGGTTGCTGGATCATACTTAAGCACGGCCAGGCAAGCCATTGCCCCACTGTGCCCACAACCCTGTCTGCTCTTCCCCCTTGGCACGCTTGCACATGGGACCAACAGAGCCATTCTCTTGGTTAGCACGGAGTGGGATGCTCCCCACACTATGGAAGTGCTGTATGGGGCCCCCACCACGGTCTTCTGGCATATAGGTACCATGGGAATGCTAGCTTGAAGCAGAGTCCTTCCAGCTGTTCTGGGGAAGACAGGCTTCTGGCCAGTTTAGTCCCTGTTCCAGACTCATGGACCAGCTGCCATGAGAGCTCCATCTCCAACACTCCGTGGTCTCACCCATGTGGGTGGCAATGGACAGTGAAATGTAGCAGTCATGGAGACTGAGCTAGGCCATTATGTAGCTTGGGCCACTTTCATGGAGGGCATTGAACATCAGGGCAGCAGTCTCAAACTGGACTCAGTATTCAACCAGAACCCTGCACAGGGAATGAAGCATTGCGGTCATGCGATTTCAGCAGCCTGGGCTGCTAACTAAGTGGGCTGCTGCATTTGGAGCAGTTTCACCCCTTGGGATGCTGCATTGCAATAATTAAACCAGGAGCTCAAAATTCTGTAAATCCCCAGGACCAAGTCCCAGAGGAAGAGGTTATATTGCCTGGCCAGACCAGCCTTTCCCATGTCTGGCAGCAGAGTCCAGGGGGACCCCAACGTTGCAGACCAATTTGATAATCTGAAGGCAGACACCCTGCACAGAGAGCATTGTCCTGGGGACTGGAAGTTCTAGAAGTTCACTGTCCCCTCCAACTTCACCTCAGTCTTGACTGGGATTAGCTGCTGTTCACACAGGTGCTGATGCCTCCCATGTAGTTGGTTGTCTGGGAGCGAGTGGTAGAGTGGTATATACAGGAGGCAACATTTTCCAAAGCACTTAAGTGCCTTAGGAGCCTAAGTCTTGTTCTCAAGTGATGAGGCACATGGGATGTGCGGCGAGATTGACTTGCAGCGAGATTTGGCCCCTAGATGGCTAGATAACTCTTGGTAAATGGGACTTGGGCTCCTAAAGTCACTAAGGCACTCTTGAAAAAGTTACTGAGGGAAGGCAAGTCTTTAGAGGAACTCGTTATCCAAGACGATGCATTTGAATGAAAGACAAATGAACCTCTATGATGAACCAAAAATACAGAAACTCTGGCAACCGGACAGGAAGAGTCCTGCTCCCGAAAACTGCATTCTGTTCACTATAGGTTCCTATAGCACCATAGTGTCTGAGCACTGTCCCAGTGTGCATTAAGTGATGTGACTAACATGTGGGTTTGTTCTCTCTCCCACTGGGGGTAACTGTCTGTGCACTGGAGTATTTGGGTTTGATAGGGATTTTTTCACTGTTGTGTGGAGCTAGCAGGTCTCTGCTGCTGCTCTTGTATCCCTACTTGGGGGGAGAAGGGAGGTGTTTCCTTCTAGGCCAGGGGTCGGCAACCTTTCAGAGGCGGTGTGCCGAGTCTTCATTTATTCACTCTAATTTAAGGTTTCGCGCGCCGGCAATACATTTTAATGTTTTTTAGAAGGTCTCTCTCTACAAGTCTATATATTATATAACTAAACTAGTGTTGTATTGTAAAATAAACGAGGTTTTCAAAATGTTTAAGAAGCTTAATTTAAAATAAATGTTGAACTTACGCCTCCAGCCCGCTCGGCCCGCTGCTGGTCTGGGGTTCTGTTCACCTAGGTCGGCAGTGGGCTGAGTGGGGCCTGCGGTCCGGCAGCCAGAACCCCAGACCGGCAGTGGGCTGAGTGGCTCAGCCCACTGCTGCTCACGGCTTCCATCCGCCGGCTCTTGCCATCCGGGATCCCGGCTGCCGGCCCCGCTCAGCCTGCTTCCGGTCTGGGGTCCCGGCCCTGCCCGCATACAGTGGGTACCTACCTTCTCCCTGGTTCTGGCCCATTCTCTTCCTCTCTCTGCATTGAGCTGAGGGTGGGAGTGGACCAAGCACAGGGCTGGGGGTGAAGGGTCTAGCCAGGAGCTAGAATGAGGGAGGGGGCTCAGGGTTGGGGCAGGAGGTTTTGGGTGTGGGGCACTTACCTGGGCAGCTCCCATTTGGTGTGAGGGGTGCAGGTGGGAATGTGGGTGTGCAGGAGCTCCCGTTTGGTGCTCAGGGTGGGGGTGGGGATGTGCGGGGTGCATGGGATGTTGGGGGGTTGGGGATGTGGGGGGGTGCAAGAGTCAGGGCAGAGGGCTGGAGGCATGTGAGGGGGGTGCAGGTGTCAGGGTAGGGGGGCTGGGTATGTGTAGGGGTGACAGAGTCAGGCCTGGGGTCATGGGGTGTGTGTGAAGGAGTCAACAGAGGGCTGGGTGGTACAGGGCTCAGGCAGGGGCCTGGGGTGTGTGTGGGGGTGCAGGGCTCAGGGCAGAGGGCTGGGTGACTGCCCCCCCAGAACCTCCAACCCCCCCCCACTCATTGTCCCGACTACCCCTTCCTGGGACCCCACCCCCTATCTAAGCCTCCCTGCCCCTTGTCCCCTGACTGCCCCGCTAGGACCCTACCTGTCCCCTGACTGCCCCAACCCTTATCCACACCCCCGCACCCAGACAGAACGCCCTGGACTCCCATGCCTATCCAACCGCTCCCCGTCCCCTGACAGGACCCCCAGAACTCTGGATCCATACAACCCCCTCCTGCTCCCTGCCTGCCCCAACCCCTCTCCACACCCCTGCCTCCTGACAGCCCCCCCAGAACTCCCGACTCATCCAACCCCCCCAGCTCCTTGTCTCCTGACCACCCCCTCCAGAGACCCCCCACCCTAACTGCCCCCCCAGGACCCTCCTTGCTCCTTGTCCCCTGACTGCCCTGACCCCTATCCACCCCCCACCCCCTAACAGATCCCGGGACTCCCATGCCCCATCCAACCGCCCCTGCTCCCTGACTGCGCCCTCCAGAGACCCCTGCCCCTCACCACCCCCCCAGGATCCCACCCACCCTGCTCCCAGTCCCTTGACTGCCCCCACCCCTTACCCAACTCCCCCCCCCCCCCGGCCCCGGACCCCTTACTATGAGGCTCCCCGCTTATCCGGAGCCCTGCTGCCACACGCGCAGCGGCAGGGCTCCAGATGAGCGGGGAGCGTCTTTCCCTCCCCACGGAGCCAAACGCTGCCCCACGGGAGCACGCAGCCCCGGCCCCCAGAGCGCTGCGCGCATGGCGGCAAGGCTCCAGGGGAAGGGGTGGAAGGCAGAGGAGGGGCCGGCGGCTTGCTGCACTCGGCCAGACACTCCGGCCCGGGACCGCGGACCCTGTGGCTTGCCGCGTCAGCAAGATTTTTAATGTCACTCGGAGTCACAGCAGGCAGCCGCAGGCCATTAAAAAACGGCATGCGTGCCATCTTTGGCATGTGTGCCATAGGTTGCTGACCCCTGTTCTAGGCCATGCCACGTGCATGAGAAGGGCAGAGATTTCCTTCATTCCCTCCCATGAGAGGAAGCGGTGATCTCGACATCACCATTTCTGGGGAACTCTGACTCCTTGTTTGATTCCTTTTTGCATGGTTTGTTGGTCATTTTTCCATGAATATTTGTGCAACCAGGTTTGATTAGCACAAATGCTTGGGGAGAAACTTTGACTCATATGCTAGTGCATATTCATACACAAGGACACCTGTTCTTTAAC
This sequence comes from Mauremys mutica, assembly GCF_020497125.1. Lineage (NCBI taxonomy): Eukaryota > Metazoa > Chordata > Testudines > Geoemydidae > Mauremys > Mauremys mutica. Next base: position 66,254,243 of record NC_059079.1, read on the forward strand.
CAGGTCTGTGATTGATTGTAGTCATTGCACGTTCCAGCATAACAGTACACGCATGGGAATGAAAAATGAATCCATCCGTCACTACACACCTCCTGCTCCACCACACAGAGGCACACCCTTGCCACGGCCACACTGTCCGTACACTACAAGCAGCACCCCACAGCTGACTCACTAAATGTCTAGCATCTCCTTCCCCAAATGCCCCCATAGTTTACGCTGAGTAAAATCATCCGACACCTATGTTCATTTACCATGAGTTAGTGAAACATTTGATTTAGTCTGACAAGTGTCTGGTGTTTGCAAGATAGGAAATTATTTTTTAACTCATGGAGGTAAATCTTGGGTTAGCAATTAACAGATGCCAAGTTAATGTGTTACTTATACAGTACCAAGAGTACAGCTCTTTCCTATAACAGGGTGAACAAAGGATAGAAGGCAGAAATTGACTGTGTGGACTCTGGCAGCACTGCTGACCCAGCAGCTACTCGGGAGAGCAGGTACGTGGTAGTGTCTGTGCTGGACTGACTTACCTAGATGCTATTTCTGTAGTAGGTGCAGTGTCGTGTGGAATAGCACAGAAGTGTCGAATTATGGGTTTGGCCAGGAGTTTTGAGGAACTGTGCAGAGGGATTGTAGAATCCTGGCATCTGTGGGTCTTCAATGTCTGTTGGGATAGTGGGTGCTTTACAGTATGGCCAAGAGTTTTAGACATGACTATTCATTTTGGGATCCTGACAAGAGACACCTTAAAGGGGCTGGATTTCAGAGGGTGGGTGCACAACACTCTCTCAACATGTCCTTTTAAGGTGACTCCAGCTCGTCCTCCCAAATCACTGGTCTCCTCTGAAAATCTTGGCCCGTGCCTCTTGCCTGTCAGAGGTGACATTAGCCCTTGTTTGCACACCAACAGACAGCTTTGGGACCGGACCCTGCCATCCATCTTACTGGGGCAAAATGAGCTTTCTAAACAAATCCTGCCTTGGACGGGAGGAGAGAGGCACTCACTGAGACATCGGCAAGGTGCCAATTAGGCAAGGTGCCGCAATCATTGCATCCTGCACAGTTATGGACCCCACTGCCTGTCCCCAGCCCACACCCAACATTGCCTGTGGAATCCTCCCCTTAGGCACGGAGAAGATGCACCTACCAGGGTTTCTGCTGTCCTTCTTGGTGCTAGGTTGAAGCCAGTGGGAGATTTATGGCAAGGTGTATCCTGCCAAATGTGTCTATGTTGCCTCTGTTGCTGGCACTCATTCTGTTCAGAGTGAGCACTGATCAGCAGCCTTTTCCTGCACAATAATCTTCCTTTAGAATGACAGAAATAAGACCCAGGAGGTCAGCTTGTGCAGACTCCCATGCTCTCCTCTGACCAGAGTCAGATTTTTTTCCTATGGTGCTTTTTTAAAAGTGCATTTTCCAGCCCAGTTTTAAATGGGACTTCTATCGTTTCCCCGGCTCTGTGGTTTTGTAGTTCTCACTGCCAGAAAGCTTATATTTAACCTTATTTGTCTTTTCCTCAGTTTCTGCCCATTTTACCCACTTGGATTCCACTAAATAAATCTTCTCCATCACTGTGTCTGTCTCTACTGCAATCAGGGGTGTGACTGCAGCATGTGCAGACATATTAGGGCTAGCTTTACTCTAGCTAGCTCAGGTACCGGAGCAGTGAAACCATGGCCTGCCTGGTAGCCTGGGTAAAACCCTATCTGCAATCACACCTTATGACTGCAATATAGATGTCCCCTTTGTGCTTAATCTTGTATTATCCTATTCCTCACCCCGGCCTTACTTAATCCACATTTAGCTGTTTTAATCTTTCTTTAGCAAGATTCCAAAGAGGACTGGACATTTTGTATGGAGACTTGCATTACTTAGGATTTAAAAGAGCTGCATAGAGAGAGATTCTATTTTCTGTTACGTGACTCTGTGTTAGCTTTCATTTGTTGCCATCTTGCACTGAAAACCATAGACACCAACCTGTGACATATTTTGCCAAGGGCAGTTCTCCTAATAAACTGAGTGTCTGTTTGCACAAGGGGATGAAGTTTAGGTTACTTTGTTCTTAGACCTGTGCAATAGCACCTAGGGACCCCAGACACAATCAGGACATCCCCCCTCCATCCCGCTGTGCTAGGTGCTGTACAAACATCAGAGACAGTCCCTGCTAGGAACAGTTTACAGTCTGCCATGACCATTCCAGATCAAAGAGCCTTAGGACTGTCTGCACAAGAAAACTGACCAGAATAGGTGTCCCGGAATAATTATCCCACTATAACTCTTCCGGAATGACTCCCCATGGGGACACACTTATTCCGAGATACAATTGTCCACACAGAGCGTTACTGCGGAATAGCTATAGCCCTTTATAGTCACCCCAACCTTATTCCGGAATAACTGCCCCATGGAGACAAGCGCTTACTGCGGTTTAGTATCTCTGGCTGATCCAGTGCCTAGGGGTTAGAGCAGGGATGGGCAAACTGCGGCAGTGGTTTCCCCAGGAATTGAAATTAGGGGGGGTGTTCAAATTTACAGGGGGGGTGTCAGGACCAATGAGATATATAAAAAAGATATGAATAAAGTAAATGTTTTGTTAGGATTATGCAAATTTAACATAAGAATAATGCAAGTTACACCAAAACACATAACAGGTCTAGATTTCTAAAAAACCATACATTTAAAAAAAAAGTATTTAATTTAAATTGACTTTTGAAAAGTAAGCCATCATAGGGTAAGAGGAAAGTCCTCTCATGGATCAGTAACTGGTTAAAAGATGGGAAACAAAGGGTAGGAATAAATTATCAGTTTTCAGAATGGAGAGAGATAAATAGTGGTATCCCTGAGGGGTCGGTACTGGGACCAGTGCTGTTCAACATATTCATAAATGATCTGGAAAAATGGGTAAACAGTGAGGTGGCAAAATTTGCAGATGATACAAAACTATTCAAGATAGGTAAGTCCCAGGCAGACTGCGAAGAATTACAAAGGGATCTCATGAAACTGGGTGACTGGGCAACAAAAATGGCAGATGAAATTTAATGTTGATAAATGCAAAGTAATGTACATTGGAAAACAATCTCAACTATACATACAAAATGAAGGAGTCTGAATTAGCTGTTAACACTCAAGAAAGATCTTGCAGTCATTGTGGATAGTTCTCTGAAAACATCCACTCAGCGTGCAGCGGCAGTCAGTGATTCCCAACATTCTGTTTGCTTTTTTAAAAAGAACAGGAGCACTTGTGGCACCTTAGAGACTAACAAATTTATTTGAGCATAAGCTTTCGTGGGTTACAGTCCACTTCATCAGATGTAGCCCACGAAAGCTTATGTTCTTTTTGCAGTACAGACTAACATGGCTGCTACTCTGAAACCTTTGCTTTTTAAAGAAAGTGATAGATAATAAGACAGAAAATATCATATTGCCTCTATATAAATCCATGGCACATGTACACCTTGAATACTGTGTGCAGATCTGGTTACCCCATCCCAAAAAAGACATACTGGAAATGCACAAAGTACAGAGATGGGCAACTAAAATGATTAGGGGTATGAAATAGGAGAAGAAATTAAAATGACTGGGAATATTCAGCTTAGAAAAGAGATGACTAAGGGGGGATATGCTAAAGGTCTATAAAATCTTGACTGATGTGAAGAAAGTGAACAAAGTAAATGTTTTGTTAGGATAATGCAAATTTAACATAAGGAAAATGCAAGTTACACCAAAACACATAACAGATCTAGATTTCTAAAAAAATATATAATTTTAAAAAAATGTATTTAATTTAAATTGACTTTTGAAAAGTAAGCCATCATGGGGTAAGAGGGAAGATCCTCTCATGGATCAGTAACTGGTTAAAAGATGGGAAACAAAGGGTAGGAATAAATTATCAGTTTTCAGAATGGAGAGAGATAAATAGTGGTATCCTTGAGGGGTCAGTACTGGGACCAGTCCTATTCAACATATTCATCTGGAAAAATGGGTAAACAGTGAGGTGGCAAAATTTGCAGATGATACAAAACTATTCAAGATAATTAAGTCCCAGGCAGACTGCGAAGAGCTACAAAGGGATCTCACACAACTGGGTGACTGGGCAACAAAATGGCAAATTAAATTCAGTGTTGATAAATGCAAAGTAATGCACATTGGAAAGCAATCTCAACTATACATACAAAATGATGGCATCTGAATTAGCTGTTAACACTCAAGGAAGAGATCTTGGAGTCATTGTGGATAGTTCTCTGAAAACATCCACTCCATGTGCAGCAACAGTCACAAAAGCAAACAATGTTGGGAATCATTAAGAAAGGGATAGATAATAAGACAGAAAATATCATATTGCCTCTATATAAATCCATGGTATGTGCACACCTTGAATAGTGTGTGTAGATCTGGTCACTCATCCTAAAAATATATATATTGGAATTGGAAAAGGTACAGAGATGGGCAACTAAAATGATGAGGGGTATGAAACAGGAGGAGAGATTAAAGTGACTGGGAATTTTCAGCTTAGAAAAGAGATGACTAATGGGGATATGATAGAGGCCTACAAAATCTTGACTGGTGCGAAGAAAGTGAATAAGGAAATTTTATTTAATTCTTCACATAGCACAAGAACTAGCAGTCACCCAATGAAATTAATAGGCAGCAGATTTTAAAAAAACAAGGGAAAGTATTTCTTCACACAATATAAAGTCAACCCAGGGAACTCTTTGCCAGGGGATGCTGTGAAGACCAAAACTATAACAGGATTTTAAAAAGAACTAGATAAATTCCTGGAGAACAGGTCCATCTGTGGCTATTAGCCAGGATGAGAGGGATGCAACGCCATGCTCTGAGTGTCCCTAGCCTGTTTGCCAGAGGCTGGGAATGGGCAACAGGGGATGGATCACTTGATGATTCCCTGTTCTATTAATTCCCTCTGAAGCACCTGGCCTTGACCACTGTTGTAAGACAGGGTACTGGGCTAGATGGACCATGGGTCTGACCCAGTATGACCATTCTTATGTAAAAATTAATTATAATAAAAATGTTTAGTACAGAAACTCCCCAATATAATGACCTCCCAAGATAGCAACAATGTGAGATAACAACCTTGGCAAATACTGCATTTTAAAAATCTTGGCCTACTGGGAAACATATTTATATAAGTTTCCATTCCCAGTCACAAATCCAGCATTCTGGAGCAAAGTGACTAAAATATAGTCCAACAAACAAATGTTTATTTAACATGCCCCTCACTTTTCCCTCCACCACTCCACTCACTGGTGTTGTCCTTGGTCAGTGGAGACTCAGAGTTCAGAGGTGCTTTCACGTGAGTACACCTTCCAGGTGGGGGACAAAAAGGCACAGTTTGCTCTGGCCACGGCTGTTCGTTGTGCCACCGTTCACTCCACCGCTCTGTTGCCAATGGCCCTGCACAGTCACCTTCTGCTGTCACCTACCACTGTGACCTCTGTGAGTTGGTCTCTTGAGGTTCCACCAGCTCTCAGTGATTTCAGCTGAGCTCTCAGTGCGGGAACCTCGCTGCTAGTGCAGTCTGGGCTGTCTCTTATACAAAAACACTGTACCCACAGGAACACTGTCCCCACAACAGGACTAAGCACTTAGACCTGATTGTCAGTGATTTCAACTGCAGTGGTCACTTAACAGAACAAAAGACTATCTATTGGAGCCTAATCAGCTCTGTCTTTAAACAGTGGAGAGGGACAGGTCCCCACCCTCTCTCTTGATGCCTTCAAATCATCACAGGCTAAGCACAGTTCTACTGCCTTTTACTCATACAATAAGAACAACATTTCATCCCTTTTCCCCCCACATTCAAGTGGTTTGTAATCCAACCCCAGCCAAAATCTATCACTTGGACAACACAGCTCTGTTTGCTGGATACCTAGGTAGATTAGGTGTGAATGTAAATATAATCTGGCCCTGAAGCCTTAGCCCCCAGCTCATCACTAGCTGTCAGGGAGAGCTCATTTAGGCCATGGCTACACTTGCAAATTTGCAGCGCTGCAGCAGGGTGTGAAAACACACCCTCTCCAGCGCTGCAAATTGCGGCGCTGCAAAGCGCCAGTGTGGTCAAAGCCCCAGCGCTGGGAGCGCGGCTCCCAGCGCTGTACGTTATTCCCCACAGGGAGGTGGAGTACGGACAGCGCTGGGAGAGCTCTCCCCCAGCGCTGGCGCTTTGACTACAGTTAGCGCTTCAAAGCGCTGCTTGAAGTGCAAGTGTAGCCATAGCCTTAGACTTTGCTTACAAATCAGCATTTGAAATTATTAGGTTGGCCAACATCACCGAAATGAATGCACTGACATCATAAAAAACCAGCTGTATAAGGAAGCAAGGAAGCTAGTCTATGTTCATACTTTTCAAATCTATTATACTTTTTCAGATACACATATTTTAGCATACACTATATAAGCTTTTAAAGTGTGTATTAATGTTTCAGTTTAAATTCAGATTTCCAAACAGTCACTAAATTGGTATGTAACTAGCTCACAAAACTAGGGGGGGTGTTGGGAAAATTCAGGGGGGGTGTAGGGAAATCACTGGCCCGCGGGCCGGATCTGGCCCTTCAGGCCTTTGGATCCGGCCCGCGGGATTACCCCTGGTGGTGCTGCGGGCCCGGCGCTGCTCTCAGAAGCAGCCCCCGGGCCAGGAGGCAAAGGGCTCCATGTGCACACGCAGAGCCCTCTGCCCCCCCCCCACCCAGGGGCCGCAGCACTTCCTGGAGTGGCGTGGGGACAGGGCAGGCATGCAGGGAGCCTGCCCTGGCCCTGGTGTGCGCCACTGCCACCCCGGAGCCACTTTAGGTAAGCGGCACCAGGCTGGAGCTCAAACCCCTCCTGCCCCCCGCCCCCCAACTTCCTGCCCTAAGCCCTCTGCCTGTACCTCGCACCCCTCCTGCACCCAACTCCCTGCCCTGAGCCCCTTTCTGCACTCCTGTGCATTCCAACCACCTGCCCTGAGCTCCCTGCTGCACCCTGCACCCCGTGCACCCCAACTCCCTGCCCTGAGCCCCATCCTGCACTCCGTACCCCTCCTGTACCCCAACCCCCTTCCCTGAGCCCCCTCTTACACTCTGCACCCCTTCTCTGCCCCAATCCCTTGTCCTGAGCCCCTTCCTCCACATCCCGCACTCCACCCGCCCTGCCCCGGCCCTGCATACAATTTCCTCACCCAGATGTGGCCCTCGCCCCAAAAAGTTTGCCCACCCCTGGGTTAGAGAATACAAAGAACAAAGCCGTTTCTGGGAAGGATTCCTTTGCTGATCTGCTTGGCTCATGCAGAAGCTGTAGGGATTCTTCCTCAGGTAAAGCTGTAAATCATGTGAAAAGAAGAGGCACGTTTTCCCTTCCCAGGATCCCTCCACAACTCTTGGCGCCTCCTCCTGAGACAGATGGCCATGGCCAAGAAGAGGATTGCAGTCATCGGTGGTGGATCCAGTGGACTGTGCACCATTAAATGCTGTTTGGATGATGGGCTGGAGCCCACCTGCTTCGAGAGAAGTGAAGATATCGGGGGTCTCTGGAGGTTCAAGGTAGGTTTGAGTTCATCATGAGTTTGGGTGCTTTTCTGAATGCTGGCTATTATTTATTATTTGTATTGCAACAGCGCCAAGCAGCCACTATCAAGCATCAGGACCCTCTTGTGCCAGGTGCTGTACAAACCCAGAACAAAAGGACAGTCCCTGCTCCAAAGAGACTGCAATCTAAGTATCAAATCGTATTATTATTTCTACCAGATGAAAGCCCATATTGTCACACAGGTGTTATTCCTAAAGTCCCCATGTGTGGGGACAAAAAGACAAAAATGGCTGAGAAATTTAAAAGCAGCACAGTAACAGACTGTCAGTCGCAGCGATGTCTGAACCTGGTGATAGTGTGAACAAGAAGAGCTCTCTGCCATGCTTGTAGCTGTTCCCATCACTTCACACTGACACAGCAGACATTCTAGGGTTCACAGTGACAATCCTGGAATCTTATTATATGCAGAGTCCCCTGGGTGTGTGCAGGTATTAACAAGGTCTGCGCCCAGAGGAGGCTTCAGGGTAACATAGTTGCTGGCGAGGGTCTTTTCCACCCATCTGGAGTATGCAGTCACCTCACCCAGAGTGCAATTATGGCTCTGGTTTAGGGCCTGATCCAAGGTGCATTGAAGTCAGTGGAAAGACTCCCATTGATTTCAATGGGCTTTGGATCAGGCCCTTGCTTCTGACGATTGGGTTGCTAGGAGGCTGGAGGGGAAGGGCCAGCACAGAGGGGCTTCAGCTCATAGCAAATCCTTTAGGTTGTAGAAAAACAAACCAGACTTATCCAGAAATGGGACAATGTTCCTTTCACAGGTGAGTGAAGGCTTCTCCCCACTGAGCTGGTGCCAGAATCCGCAGGCTCCCTTCAGACAGAGGGCCCCGTCCTGCTCCCACTGAATTCAGTGGCAAAACATTGACTGATGTCCAACGGGGCACAAGCAGGTGGGAGTCCACAGCAGTGACAGGCTTCCTCTCCAGCTTTCTCTGCCCCAGTGAACTTCTGCTGCGTGGCTCACTCTCACCAGGCCATCGCAAGGCTGCCTGCCTGCACGTGCTGATTGCAAATCTCTCTCCCTGCCACACCCTTGGTGTGGATCATTTGCACCGTCAAGGGGAGACAGAGACTTCCTGGCAAACGCCACCAGAAGTGGTGGTCCAGAAGGTGTGGTGTCAACACAGGGCATGGAGGGTGTTTGTGTGTGGCCAAGAGGTGAGAATGGGGTGATGGGGGCTGAGGCTGTGCATGCGATGGGGATGGGGTAAAGGGAAAGGCATGTCATGTGTGTTGGCAGGGTGAAGGAAAATGTATAGGATGCTCAAGGTGTATTTCTGCAGAGTAGGGAGGCTGCCATGGCAACATCTGTATTAGGGGAGATCACACCACCTGTGGCTTCATGCCGCCTTCATTGCTACAGCTTTACTTTCCAGAGTCAATATTCAAAAGTAATGTCCATGTTCTCTCACTCCTGCAGGAGAATCCCGAAGAGGGCAGAGCCAGCATCTACAAATCTGTCATCATCAACACCTCCAAGGAGATGATGTGCTTCAGTGATTTCCCCATCCCGGATGATTTCCCCAACTACATGCACAACTCCAAAATCATGAAGTATTTCCGCATGTACGCCGACCACTTCGACCTTCTGAAATACATTCGCTTCAAGGTGAGAAGAGCTGGCCCAGCGAGCAGGGGTAGGATTCTGTGTGTGTGTGTGTGTGTTAGTGTGTGTGTGTGCACGTGCACGCATGGGTGTGCAAGACCTGAGTGAAAGAATCTCCCCCGATGAGGAAACATCTCACACTCATGGAACAGGGAGTGCTGGAGGGGATGTTCTGGGGGCTGCCTGGATGAAGTTACAGCCCAGGTCCCAGGAGCTGCTGCAGCCCCATTCCCTGTGGGAGCCAGTGAATCCGCAGAGGCCATGAGGCAAAACCCAGCAGAGTCCAACTGGCCTCCTGCTGCTGGTCCCAGCTGTGCGCTGGCCTTGTGCTTCCTGGCTGGGTTGCTGACTCAAGTACGGGAGGAGGTTAGTGTCAAGGATGAAATTCCCTGGTGCCAGCTCTGTGAGTGCCCTTTTCCTTCCAGACCACTGTGGTCAGTGTGACAAAGCGCCCGGATTTCTCCTCCACGGGCCAATGGGACATTGTCACGGAGTCTGAGGGGAAGCAGGAGTCGGCCGTCTTTGATGGGGTCATGGTGTGCAGCGGCCATCACACCAATGCCCATCTGCCACTGGACTCCTTCCCAGGTACATCGCAGAGCGGGAAGGGAAAGGGCCTTAGCTGAACAGTGACTTTCCAAAGGGATAAGCAGAGGGAAAGCAATGAGCACATGCTCCTGGGCAGGTCCTGGGACACACATTAGTCCTGGGCTGCACTCATGGGCCTCTAGCAGTCCCTTCCAGCCCTACAATCCTAGGGTTCTATGATTATCCACTGTAACCACGGAACTGCTGCCAAGCGTGTCAGCCACCGCCTGGCGCTTCTCCCATTTCAGGAGTATGCCAGTGCATGACAGCAGCAAAGGAGCTGCACCAGATGGCAGCCCAACAGCCCCCCGAGACACTGAAAGGTGCAATTCAGAGCACACAAAGCCCAAATGGTTACGTAGCTTCCAACGCCACAGGCAGCACAGCAGATACAGAGAGCCACTCAGGAACATGCCAGTGGGGGGAGAAGAGCAGATACAGCAGTCACGTAGCTCTATGGCAGTGGTTCTCAAACTTTTGTATTGGTGACCCTATGCCCCTTCCCATCTGCCACTCCAGTTATTCAGAACCTCTGGTGTTACAGTCACAGGCCAATTTGTGCTGTGTGAAATTTAATACTGCAAAGTGCAAGGTCATGCACTTAGGGACTAACAACAAGAATTTTTGCTATCAGTTGGAAGAGATAGGAGGCGGAGAAAGATCTAATATTGGTTGATCATGGGATGACTGAGCTGCCAATGTGATATGGTTGTGAAAAAGGCTAATGCAGTCCTAGGATGTATGCAAGATACTTCCAGTAGAGACCAGGGAATGTTAGTGCCATTATACAAGGCACTGGTGAAACCTCATCTGGAATACTGTGTGCAATTCTGGTCTCCAATCTTTCAGGAAGATGTATTCAGACAGGAAAGCGGGGGCGGGGGAAGGCTACTAGGATGATCAGAGGAATCTTATGAAAGAAGATTCAAAGAGCTTGGCTTTTTTAGCTGAACCAAAAGAAGGCTGAGAGGACATACAATTGCTTTCTATAAATACATCAGAAGGATAAATACTAGGGCGGGAGAAGAGGAGTTATTTAAGTTATGTGCCAATGTGGACACGAACAAATGCATACAAACTGTCCATCAGCAAGTTTAGGCTTGAAATTAGACAAAGGTTTGTAACCCTCCGAGGACTGAACTTCTGCAAGAGCCTACCAAGAGGAGCAGTGGGGGCAAAAAACCTAATTGACCTCAGGACAGCGCTTGATAAGTTTATGGAGGAGATGGTATGATGAGATTGCCTACAATGGCATATAGCTGCTACATGACTGCTAGCAGCAAACATCTCCAGTGGCTGGTGATGGGACACTAGATGGGAGAAGTTACTGATAGAGAATTATTTCCCAGTTGTCTAGCTGGTAGGTCTTGCCCACATGCTCAGGGTTTAACTGATCACCATATTTGGGGTTGGAAAGGAATTTCCCTGCAGATCAGATTGGCAGAGACCCTGGCAGTTTTTTCACCTTCCTGTGCAGCACAGGCCATGTGTCACTTGCAGGTTTAAACTAGTGTAAATGGTGGATTCTTTGTAACTTAAGCCTTTAAATCATGATTTGAGGACTTCAGTAACTCAGCCAGAGGTTATGGGTCTATTACAGGAGCTGTTGGGTGAGGTTCTGTGGCCTTCAGTGTGCAGGAGGTCAGATTATATGATCATCATGGTCTCTTCTGGCCTTAAAGTCTATGAATCTATGCTGGGGGAGGAGGGAAGACTTCCCTGAAAGCTTGACTGCTACAGCAGAGTCTCTCATATTCATTTTACCCCTTCCCTACTTTGCTCCTCGTCCCCACAGCCTCTCACTCCCTTATTACTCTGAGGCAAGGCTCCAACCCACACACGAGCTCCTTTACACCGGGTAAATGGCCAGAGCAGTGTAGAGTGCTCCAAAAGGCCCAGTCCCAGCTGGGGGACAGTTCCCCTGGTGCAGGCACTGCAGAAGATGGCTATAAGCTGCCCTCTAACCAAGAGGCCTGTACAATCCCTGGCTTGGGGGGTGGAAGGTGAGGCATGCCAAGGGACAGGCTGACAGTGGGGTTAGCTCAGGGTGGAGATGTAGCATGCAGCACTGTGGCTAATAGGGGCACTTGGGGAACTGCCATGACTTGGATACATTGAGGCATCTCCAGCCCCACAGAGCAGCTCAGGGTCAGGAAGGTGGAAGAGTGATTTCAACCTATCTTTGCTCCACTCTTCCTCTGGGCTGATGGGTCTGTGGTGCACCTCTTAGAGGTGCAGCCCAGAATGCCATTCTGGTCCCCACCCACACGGTCTCCCCTAAACAGAGGATTCCCCCTCACTGTTTGTGTTGAGCTCCAGAACCACAATGTTCAAGTGGGCAAAGACACAGGCCAAACACACTAGCTCACCTCTAGCACCCAGAGCCTGAGCTGCTCCACTCTCTCCTGGCAGGGATTGAAAAGTTCAAAGGCCGCTACTCCCACAGCCGGGATTACAAGAACCCTCAGGAGTTCTCGGGGAAGAGAGTCATTGTGATCGGCATTGGCAATTCGGGAGGGGACCTGGCCGTGGAGCTCAGCCATGAAGCTGATCAGGTTTGGCTCTAGAGGCACGGCTCTACGTTCATGGCACAGTGCAGCACCCCACACCTCACTGGGCTAATGGCAGCAGCCCCAGGCAATACACTGCACCACCACACAAACCCCAGGAACTCCCAAACTAAATGCCTGACCAAGCCTCTGCTGGAGTCAATGGAAAGACTCCCATTTGAAGCAGCCCCTAACTGCAGAGAAGCGATACGAAGGTTTATACGGTTCATCAGAGTTGGTATCAAAGCGTCATCGTGGGCAATCTGCACTTACCGAGTGGATGGAATGGACATAGGGAATTGCCTACAGCTGTTAGTTGTATGGCAGCTGCCGTCTTGCCCTAGAGCAGGGATGGAACTGGGCCCTTCTAGATCTACACTCCACCAGGAGCTAGAGAGACTCATGCTACAGCTAGGGACTGTAGCACAATCCTAGCCACTGTAGATTGGGTACAGGGTGGGACACGATGCACACTGACCAGCACGTTATCCACAATGCTGTGCCCTGCCCTCAGAGTACCATGTCCCACTTCCTCATTAGCTCATCTGCCCCTGCCTACCTGTACCTTGCATAGAGTCATGGGGAGGCGCATGCAGTGACATTCCTACCAGCCGTGCAGGGGACCAGAGATGGCAGGAAATCAGATGTGGCCAGGGAATAGCTGGTATTGTGTTGAAAGTTGTCAGGAGCCTCCATGGTTTGAAGACTGGAGCAGTTGCTTCAACACAAGAGGGTTTGGGCACAAGTTGCAGGGAAAATAAATGCAGAGGAAGGAAACAGAACTATGGGCTGAGGAAGAAAAAGGTGGCAAGGTTTAACGAGGAGAACAGTGTCTCCAGTACCCAGAGCCATTTCATAGCCGGCCCAGTCACCTGCCCACTAGCAGCCCAGCGTTCCCCAGGGCATCCCAGAGGATCAGTGTGTCTAGCAGTGACAGGATGCACAGCAAAGGTGGAGGGTCAGGGAAGGTCCCTGTAATGAGACATGTCGCCCCCTATGAGAACGTACAAGTATGTCTGGGATAAGGGTACTGACATGGAAGCATCTGCCAGTCCTTTCCAAAGCTGTCCCAGGCCCTGGACTAAAGATGGCTACTCCCTTCTCTGGGTGCGTGGCAGATGTCCAGCAATGGGGTAGCACAGGCAGTGACACCACGAGCCCACAGATAGCAGTGCGGTGTCGACCCTGAGAACTGGCTGCACCCTGCCGGGCAGGGAGCAGACAACTGCTATGGGCAGCCTGCTCTGTTACACAGCCAGGGACCGAGGTCACAGCTCAGTGAGGTTCCTCACAGTCCCAGCCAGGCTCCTCTCTCTGAGATCCCCAAAACGGTAAACCTCCAGTGAGACTAAAGCTGGGAGTCGGAGGCAGGGAGATGTCAGTGGAGATCGTGCATGGGGGGATGCCAGTGGGAACCAGGGCCGAGTGGGCAGGGATAAAGATTGAAATTGTCAGCTCTTTGGGGCAGGAACGTCCCTCACAATGTGGCTGTACAAGTGTCCAGCACACTGGAGCTCTGATCTCAGCTGGGGCCTGTATTACTCACCCTATTGCAGATAATAACTTATGACAGTAACAATCCCTGCCAGTGCCATGAAGTGCCAAGTAGCACAACTCAGGACAGTATGTGTCAATGTCCAAGAGAGCTGTCTTTCTCCACTGTCTAGGTCTTCCTCAGCACCAGGCGTGGGGCGTGGGTGCTGAATCGTGTTGCGGAGCAAGGGTACCCTGTGGACATAGTGCTCTCCACCAGGTTTAAAGCCTTTTTCAAGCGGATGTTGACTACATCTATGGTTAACCAATTGGCAGAGAACAGAGTAAATGCAAGATTCAACCACGCACACTACGGTCTAAGGCCTCAGCACAGGTGCTTTCAAACACATGGAATATTCCCCTCAGCCTGCTGGGGCAGGATGGCAAATCGTAGGAGTTAGATATAAAAGACCTAGGTCCTGACTTTTCCCTTCCACCATCACTGGACTTGGGGAAGGTGTGGGAGGGTGATTTTGTGTTTCCTGTGTTCTGGCACCATGCAGGGCCCGACCCAGCTGTCAGTTATGTTAGAGCACCCTCAGAGCTTTCGCCTTCCTTCCTGTGACCATTGGGAAGAATGGCTGTAGTGTGGCGCCTCCTGCCTGGGGATAATCTCAGGGTGCTGTTTCTACCCCCTTTAAGGGCCTGTTATGCTACTGGAGCCATAACGGACACCAAGCAACTTCAAACAGCCTTTTGCACTCATGCTGCTAGTAACATGGCTGTGCTGTCTGGGCCAAATTCTAGTAACAGAGGAGAGGAGACCTGACCATCACACTGATCCTGCCCCGCTTTCAGAGGTATGCCATTTGTCCAAACAGATCTTGACATACCTTCTCTTTGCCATGCAGGATTATGAGCCAGCACCCAACCATCAACGATGACCTGCCAAACCGCATCATCTCTGGCAAAGTGCTGGTGAAACCGAACATCAGGGAGTTCACTGAAACTGGTGCCATCTTCGAAGATGGCACCAGAGAGGAGGACATTGATGCAGTTTTCTTCGCTACAGGATACAGCTTCTCTTTCCCCTTCCTCCAGGACTGTGTCAAAGTGGTCGAAAACCAGGTCTCCCTGTATAAATTCATCTTCCCTCCTCACCTAGAGAAGCCAACTCTGGCTTTCATTGGTCTCATCCAGCCACTGGGGGCCATCATGCCCCTTGCAGAACTCCAGAGTCGCTTGGCCACACAAGTGTTCAAGGGTATGTGAACCAAAATGCAGGAAATAGCCTGGGGCCTCTGGGTAATAGAGCTCTCTGAAATCCTAAGCCTGTGTTAGTAGAGGGCCTTTCTGGATTGGCATGGTACTAGCCGAGTTCAGCAGAGCTGTGCAGTCCCTGGGCTGGGGTTGGGTGGCAGACAATAGCCGCATGAGTGCCATGATGATGAGCCAGCCCATATCCCTCTCCACCATAGTGCTGTTTCAATCCCAAGTATTCCAGGATGGCTGCTCTCCAAGTGGTTGGGCCTTCACTCGTTCTGTTTTGGAAGCATGGAAATGTTGTGATCCCAAGAAATGGGGGACAGGAGTCACAGGAAGTACTGAAGCTGTGGAGAAGGAATATCAACTCTAGATCCAGGCAGGTCCTGACAAAGATAGACAGTCTTGTTGACAGCAATTCCAGGCCCCAGGACAGAACAGTCAATGGGCCCGCAGGCCTGGCATGGTGTCGCCACATGGGTGCAGAGCTGGACCACGTGTGGCGGCTGGTGCACACACGCACAAGCCATGCCCATGCGGACACGGTCCACCTGATATTTGGACTGTGCTGCGCCTCTGCTGGCTGGTGCCCAGCGAGCTGCTGCCAGCTGTGCTGCTGGTGCCCCTAGGAAGTTGCTCCCTTTGCACTCTCCCCTGTCAGCAGGCCTGAAGATAGACTGTCTAACTACCACGTCTCTCACAGAATCAGGCTGCCCACTGGGCTCCAGAAGCTCCAAGCTCTGGAACTTTGGGGACACAAAGTCATCCCGGCGTTCCCAGCCCAGGGTGCAGTGCTTCCTGTAGGAAACAACAACTTCCCCCATCCCGCACACACAGAGCTCTCTCTGGACATGGCTGATCCCCTCCTGAAGGAGCCAGACACATCTCTGCTCATACTCTGGCTTTTCTCTTCTAGGGCTGATCAGGTTGCCCACAGAAAGCGACATGATGGCCGATATTACACAGAAGAAAGATGAAATGTCAAAACGGTAGGAACCTTTATGTGATGTATTACTGGGCATATTTGGAAAGAGTCTTTCTGTAAGGATGTCTTAAGTTTCTATCATTCTCTAAAATACCTCCAATGTGTCACCAATTTGTTGTAAAGAGTCTGGTATTTCCAGTCTTAGCTCTCTTCGTTAAAATTTATCTGGAAACATTTACTTGATCTGGAATTGTTCTCCCATCTCTATCTTCCTTCTACACATAAACATGACATAAAAGAACAAGATTAAATAATAAAATTATAACTGTAGAAAACTAAGCAATTCGATCCTCATCCCTATCCCCCAGATCGTGGCTGAAGGGGAGAAAATCCTGTTTCAGCCAAAAGAAAGAGATAAGGACTCACTCTCTCTATAGATATCCCCCACCTGGAGATAAGCCTGTCAGATCTTCTGGCATTCGAGCCCCACGTTAGGCACCACTTTTAAAACCAACATATATGGGACTGACAGTGGAGTTTGAAGACGGGGCTTTCAGTGCTACATGCACATAGCTTACCAATTGGGCAAACTCCATTAGCAGCCTTATAAATCTCTTCTGATGACCTGCCATTAGAAGGGGACAAAGACACTTATACCCAACTGGCATGGGTTACAACTGCACATGGAATCGTGACCCAGCTTTTCCTGTAATTCCAGTTATAGTGGGAATTAATTCCAGAGGAGGAGATTCTTCAAATTTGGTGCCCCTCAGGAATGTCATGTTCTGGTCAGTGCAGTCTCCATTTTATCACACTACAAAGGCACCCACACATCTCTCTCTTATTTCAGGTATGTGAAAAGCCCGCGCCACACTATCCAAGTGGATTATGTCGAATACATGGATGAACTTGCCTGCCTGGCAGGAGTCAAGCCCAACCTGCTGTCTCTCTTCCTCACGGATCCAAAGCTCGCCATGGAGGTTTTCTTTGGCCCCTGCACGCCATACCAGTACCGCCTGAGAGGGCCAGGGAAATGGGATGGAGCCAGGAAAGCCATCCTGACTCAGAGAGAACGGATCATTAAACCTCTGAAAACCAGGGCAGTAGGAGATTACACCCACCACACCTCAATGCCCTATTTATTTAAGATAGTTGGTGCCGTTGCTCTCTTTGCTATAATTTTCGCTTACTTTTAAATGCTTGTTCTCTACATAGGAAAATGGGATTATGTAAAATGTAATTATCTGGTTTCTGTTGGTTTCTAATTTTCTCCCTGCAAGTTTATCACACATCCAGTGTAACCGTCCGTTACCACTCGTGTGTGGAGAATTTCCCCCCTCTCAACTATGGCTGCTGATTATTTTGTCTGCTGTCACTGTCTGCTGTTGTGTTAGAGATCTTTGGTTCCATTAAATATTCCTTAGGCTGCTAGCTGTTATGATTATAAAGGCCACAGACAGGCACCGGTGGCAATAGCTCAGAAGTTTAAGTGGGGCCATTGTGACATGAGACATAACCAGTCACCACCCTTCCTCTATAGCTAATCTGCATGCAATAATTCCACTGGTTGTAACGTCTCAGCGGCAGGAGGGAGACTGGACATATATGGCAAGAGTTCTCTGTGGTAGGCTACTGGCCAAACTCTCACTGCTCTTTTACTAGTTGCTTGGCCCCTTGCTAGTTTGGGCACCAGTGCCTGAAATGGCACTTCTGCCTTGGATCTATTGCACACTGAGATGGTGCTGCATGGGGAATTGAGGCAGGAGCACAGGGAAAGCCCTTAAACTGCAGAGACACTGGGATTGAGGGACTGGACACAGCCTTATGAATGGGTGTAAATGTAACGGAGTGTGGGGTTCAATCCAGAACAGTCAGGGGTTGTTCCACCACTTGCCCTGTAGCCCTGGGTACCTCACAATGCTTTGTTGTTGTAGCTCACAGCCTGGGATGCTCACTGCCACCCGACAAGCATGCAGGTCTCATCCTTTGTGTCTTGTGCTAGACAGCCCTGGTTCAGCAGCTCTGACCCCAGAAGCCTGTCTACAGTCCCTCTCTGGCTTCCACCAGCCTTCATTACAACCAGCAAGGTGGCCCAAACACACTCCCAGTCCTGAATTTTCCAAGCGGAAGGGGGTGCTGGACAGTAGGGAATCTGTGGGTGGAGGAGCTGGGCAGGGGTATGGTGTGCAGGGTGCTGTGCAGTTGTGGTGGGAGGTCAGTGGGAGGGGTCTCTAGGCATGGGGTGCTGGGCATAGGGATCTGTGGGAGAAGTCTCTGGGTGAGGGGGTGCTGGCATAAGGGCAGGGCACTGGGCAGGGGGGCAGTGTGGAAGGGGCACGCTGGCAGTGCAGGGCTGGTTGGTCATTCTGCCCCGGGATGAAGGCAAGGGGGGCAGGCAGCCAATCAGAGGGGGATTCCCCTGCATCATGGCCAAACAGCTCCAGCCCTAGCCAATTCTAGCAGCATGGGGAGGTCCAGGGAGAGCCCTGCTGAGTGCAGTCACTGTAGGAGGCAAGTGGCAGGCACCAGCTGCTGCCAGTGATGCTGGGGCAACCCTCCACACCTGGCCCTGCCAGGAGGGCATCGGTGCTGCTCCCTGCCTGTCTCATGCAAGGGGAGGCTCCCAACAAGTGCACACCCGGGGTGACATCTCTACTAGGGTGACCAGATCGCAAGCGTGAAATATCAGGATACATTGGGCGAGCGGGGGAAGGGGGGGAGGGGAGAGACGACGACGACATGGGTGCACAGAGCCATGAGAGGGGGCCCTAGCAAGCTGCGAGAGGGGTTGTACGGCCCCTGCTGCAGCCCGCACCACAAGCCACAGGGCAAGGACTCATGGCCCCAACTCCAGCCCCCAGTAGAAGCCACAGGGCCAGGGGCACAGGGATCCAGCTCCAGCCCCCAGCTGAAGCTACAGGACAGGGGCGCAGGATTCTGGTTGCAAAGTCAGATCCAGTTGCAGGGCAGGGGAGTGAATTTCCCGGTTCTAACTCTGGCTCCAGCCCAGTCCTGCCTTTAGCCCCAGCTTCAGCCACTGACAGCTGAAGCAAACTACATCACAGAGGTCTGGAATCAGTGAGTCTAAATTATAGACTTAGTCATAATACATATTTAAACATACAGATTTATTTGTACACTAAACAAACAACCGGGGATAAAGGGCCGGGTTTTTTATTCAGTCAATAAATCAACTTCCCAATTTGCATGTCTCTCAGATATGCCAGAAGTCTAGTACTTTTTGGCTGACTTTGCCATAGCCATAACTTGCTTCTGGGCAATCACAAAGCTGTAGAAGTCCTTGCAACTCAACTGGAAATTCATTTTGACAAGGGTTTCACTCCGCACCAAGTCTATGCTGTTTCGATTCCAGACATCAGTCCATGCACCTTTCATGACTGAAAATACACGTTCTGAGTATGCATTGCTTACAGGTATACTGAGCATGTATGACACCAGCTTTGCCATGTTCAGGAATTCAGTGCTACTGTCCTTGTTTCTCAGCACTTGAGACCAGAGTTCCCCAACTGAATAGTTTCCAGGCTCCCCAACTTGGAGTTGATGTCTTTGATGATACAGTACTCATCATACAGCTGATCAGGATCGACTGTTTTCAGAAGGTTTACAGCTGTCATGGCTGCAGACAGATCCTTGAATTCGAATACCCTATTAACTTTGATGTTCAAGCACTGGGTATTGAACAAGTTCACACCCTTGGGAAGACTGGCAAATTTGCGGACAAGTTGATTCTTAACCGCAAAACCAACTCCAGATTCACGACGTTCGTCACTGCTACGTCCACACCAGAAGAATGTGTAGCCACCCCCTATTTCTGTGAGCTGACCTTCGTTGGATAGACGAGTTTCACACAGGGCCGCAATATCGATGTTAAATCTTGTGAGCTCTCTAGCGACCAGGGCTGTACTTCTTTCTGGTCAATCTGCTGAGGGGTTATCTTGAAGCGTGCGTACGTTCCATGTACCAATAATGAGTGGTGTCACCTTGCGGTTTGTTATTTGAAGTTTTGTTGTTCGACCGCATAAGATGGGATCCCCTCCAGCCGCGGTAAGCTGGCCAGAGTTCTGTGAAGCAAACAATGTTTAGGGCACCTTTTCTAGCCCCTTCCTCTTGCTACGGAGGTGAGCAGTGCGGTCCTAAAAAGGGCTGCTCAGTCACTCAGGTAGACGCCGAATCCAGCTGTTGCTTCGATCAGCAAGAAGACGACCATTAGACCTGAGCCGCCTGTGTGCAGGTCCGCGGCTACAGCTCCCAGTGTATCCACACCTGCTGCTTCGTCGCTCGCCCATCGCCACAGGACTTTGAAATTTACGGAAGTTAGGAAATGTCAAGACTTGCGCGTGGATTGGATTAAAGTGAAGGAGAGGTGCGCATAGTCAGCCTCACTCTCTCTTCCCAGATCCCATCTTGCTCCAATGGCAGGACAAGAGTCGAGACGGTTGGAGATGGGCTGGGCGCAGGGTTGACCAGGGCATCTTTCGCGTCTTGCCGTGCTCTTAGCGTACCACACCGCTTGCAGAAACCGCCTTCATGACCGTTGGTCCTATTCTAGAAGGTCTCATCCGCTCAATCCGCCGGAGTCTGTCTTCTCATGCTCGGGATAGACAAAGCCCTATCTCACCGGAGGTCTAAGCCCAACGGCTACCCTCAACCTGGTTTAGCCAGCCTGTCGAAGCTGTTGCCCGGGATGTGGCCGCTGCGCATGCTACAGCTACTGGGAGCCACAGGTGAGAGCTGAGTGACAGGTGGGGACCAAAGGTGGAGGAGCTGCCCTGAAAGGACACGACATGCCCCTACACCAGAGGTGCTGCCCCTCCCTGAACACCCCATACACCCCAGTCTTCCCAAGGGTGTGAACGACCGACTCATGACACTGCATCTTCCACTACCGAGAGGAAAGCGAGTTATACTAATCAGCGCTTACGCACCCACAATGACGAATCCGGATGAAGTAAAGGACAAGTTTTATGAAGATCTTGATGCCCTACTCTCATCCGTGAAGCACACCGACAGGCTGATTCTACTTGGTGATTTTAACGCGAGAGTAGGATCTGATCACTCTGCCTGGGATGGCGTCATTGGAAAAAATGGAATCGGCAAATGTAACAGCAATGGCCTATTACTCCTGAAGACATGTGTGGCTCATGATCTGATCATTACCAATACCATCTTCCGCCTGCCCACTCGCAAAAAGACGTCCTGGATGCATCCACGCTCCAAGCACTGGCATCTCATTGATTATGTCATCGTGCGGAGGAAAGACAGACAGGATGTAAGGGTGACTAAGGCCATGCCGAGTGCTGACTGTTGGACTGATCATAGACTCATTATCTCTAAATTAAGCCTTTACATCAAGCCAAAGAGACGTCCGCAAGGAAACAGAGCTGTGGTGAAAAAGATTAACGTCAGTAAACTGAGGAACCCCAATACAGCAGCTTTACTAGCAGAAGAGCTTGACAACCAACTCTTAGAGCTGCAATTAGAGGAAAATGCTGAGAAGGACTGGGAACGCTTCCGGAATATTGTGCACTCTTCTGCACTAAAGGTTCTTGGACCCTCACACAGGAAACAGCAGGACTGGTTTGATGAAAACGATGAAGAGATCAAGGCCTTACTTGCTGAAAAGCACCGCCTTTACCGTGCTCATCAGAACGACCCGTCATCATCAGCTAAGAAAAATGCCTTTAACAACACTCACAGGACCGTACAGAGCAAGCTCCTGGTTGAGTGCCAAGGCAGGTGAAATCCAGATGTTTGCTGATAGAAACGATGCCAAATGGTTCTACGAAGCCCTCAGATCCTTGTACGGCCCTCGGCCCTCAGGGAGCTCTCCTTTACTGGATTTAGATGGTGTAACTCTCATTACTGAGAAGACTCTGATTCTACAGCGTTGGGCTGAGCATTTTCAATCCGTACTGAACCGCCCATCTTCCATTAATAACGAGGCGATTGATAGAATGCCCCAGGCGGATATCAACCACAGCCTGGACGTTCCACCATCAGAGACTGAAATCCTACAGGCCATCAGCCAGCTGTCCAGTGGCAAGGCCTCAGGATCTGATGCGATCCCAGCAGAAGTTTATAAGGATGGTGGTGCAGTGCTTGTCGACAAACTCACTCAACTGTTTCAGTCCTTCTGGAATCAAGGGTCTATTCCTCAGGAATTGAAAGACGCGTCCATCGTACAGCTCTATAAGAGGAAAGGAAATCGAAAAGTCTGCGATAATCATAGAGGAATATCATTGCTTTCCAGCGCAGGCAAGATCCTTGCACGAGTGTTGCTGAATCGCCTGATTGACCACCTGGAACAGGGTCTATTACCCGAGACACAGTGCGGCTTTCGTAAAGAGCGTGGCACTGTGGACATGATCTTCGCAGTCCGACAGCTCCAAGAGAAGTGTCAAGAGCAGAATCGTGAACTGTACACCATCTTTGTGGATCTCACCAAGGCTTTTGACACTGTCAGTCGTGAAGGTCTGTGGCGTATCATGTCGAAGTTTGGGTGCCCTGATAGATTCATCCTGATGGTACGTCAGTTCCACGACGGCATGATGGCTCGTGTTCTGGATGACGGAGAAGCTTCAGAGGCCTTTCCCGTCACAAATGGCATCAAGCAAGGGTGTGTGTTGGCACCGACCCTGTTCAGCATGATGTTTTCAGCCATGCTGTCAGATGCCTTTCAGAACAGTTCCTTGGGAGTCAGCCTAAGATACAGGACTGATGGGAAACTGTTCAACCTGCGAAGACTCCAGGCTGTCACTAAGATAAAGGAGACTGTGCTACGAGACCTCCTTTTTGCTGACGATTGTGCCCTGAATGCTGGATCAGAGCAGGAAATGCAAGCCAGCATGGACAAATTCGCAGCAGCATGCGATAACTTCGGCCTTCTTATCAACATAGAGAAAACCGAAGTGATGCACCAGCCAGCTCTGAAAGCCCAACACCAAGAGCCCACCATCACAGTGAAGGGGCAAAAGCTGCAAGCAGTGGACCAATTTACATACCTTGGCAGCACCCTCTCCCGCGCAGTGACAATTGACATCGAGGTCAACTGCAGAATCGCCAAGGCAAGCTCTGCATTTGGCAGACTGCTGACCAACGTGTGGGACCGCCGTGGAATAAGCCTTGCTACAAAGCTTAAAGTCTACCGAGCAGTAGTGCTAACTACCTTGATGTATGCCAGTGAGACCTGGACTGTATACAGGAGGCACGCTAGGCAATTGAACCATTTCCACACGACTTGCCTCCGCAGACTTCTGAGGATTCGGTGGCAGGATAAGGTGCCTGACACAGAAGTTCTTTCCAGAGCAGGCCTTCCGTCAATTTACACTCTGCTTATGAAAGCCCAGACACGCTGGGCAGGCCATGTTGCAAGGATGCCAGACCACCGCATCCCCAAACAGCTCTTCTATGGTGAGCTGTCTCAAGGAAAGCGATCGCACGGGGGACAAAAGAAGCGATACAAAGATACGCTGAAAGCCTCTCTTAAGTCCCTGGATATCGACATCACCTCCTGGGAAACCCTGGCACAAGACCGATCGACATGGCATACGCTGATCCACCAAGGCTGCCAGACATCTGAAGCCAGAAGGATAACCCTAGCACAAGAGAAGCGAGCACTCCGTAAAGCCAGAGCTGCAAATGTTGTAACAGTGGTGCCCACACGTCTGCCCGACATGTGGCAAAACATTCCGTGCCCGTATTGGCCTTACCAGCCATTTGCGGACGCACCGTGGACAGCTCACAACCTGATAGATGTTAAGGTCATCTTCGAAAACGATGGACGAACATCATCATCACTGAACAAGTAGCCAGCTGTTAAAAAATCAAACCATTTATCCAAATATAGGATCGACACATCGTAAAATTTAATGAAGTCTTTCTGGAGACATGCAGCAGTGACAGGCAGCATCTCAGTTAATGCACTTTCAACTTTGGCGCCGAAGAATATGTCATTTTTCCCTTGCTGAAGTTTAATTCTCAGAGTATTCATTATGGCATACACTTCACATGCTGTCATACTCTCATTTTCCAAACAGAGCACAGTATCATTGAAGATTTTCAGGACATTCTGGAGGAAAAACAGATGAACCTCAACTTTGCTAGGCCCCTCACCTTGTTCACCGTTTTCCCTGTCCAAGAACAGCATCCATAGAAATTTTGGACACTTCTCACTGCCCAGAGAAACAAAGTAGCACTTAACAGCCTGCCACATATTTACAAGCCTGTTTACAGCTGGGAAAAAACTCAACCAGTGCGTCGGAACATGGTGCAGTAAAGTGGCATACTCCATATCCACAAAGTCAAACATATCCTTCAATGCTGCTACTCTCTTAGCAGAACAGCTGAAATGACTGAACACCTTAACCACCAGAGTCTCAATGTCAACTTGTAGGGTATTGCTACCATGTTTCACGGCGTTGTGCACAACAAGGGAAGGGCAGTTTGCTGGTAAGATATTTTTATTTTGTTTTTTTAAATTCTGGTACACTGATTGTCGCTTTCCATAATTCACGTTTGCATTATCAGCACAGTAGGAAGACACTTTGTTTAGGTCTAGTTTGTGTGTCACAAGTTTTTCAAGTAATGTGTTGCTTATTGCCTCTGCGGTCTCTTTGCTTTGCTCATAGAAGTCTAATAATTTATCTTGGACCCCATGTTCAGGTGTCTAGTATCTCAGTGATAAGGGGAAAGTTTTCACATTGCCCTTGTTAGATGCATCTGTGGCAACTGAGAAATAGGGACCATCTGGCTTGCTGAGGTCTTTTAAAAAGAGTGGTGACAGCACATTTTTGATCAATGCCTCCGCTTTAGTCCGGCCACAGCTGACGTGCTTTGCAATCGTTGAATCTGAATACAAGGTAGGTGCCAGTTTAAGTTCACAGTCACATGAGCAATAGGAGTGTTGATGGACTACTGTGTGGTAAACTTGAGTTAGCTCAGTAGCGATAACCTTATATTGAAGGATTAATTTGGCTTGCTGAAAAAAATGTGAGACCAGGGTGTTGCTCTTGTGAGTCTGGGTATTTTGTCCATGATTTTTTGATTCAGCATGATGCTTAACATCAGACTCACCGCCATGGCAAATGGTAAATTCCTTCCTGCATGCTTTACAAAAGGCTTTTGAATCACACTCATAGGATTTCTGAATCCAGGTGTAAGTGGCTTCCCATTCTGTCTTATATCTGCACTGTCTTTTTTGTATTTTGGTAGTTGGCTCCTCCCTTGCCGTTGCCATTTCAGGTGGGGTTTTCAGCTGAAAACCATTAGCTAGATAACTAGCCACTGAAAGTCTCTGTGCTTCTTATGTGTTATTACGTGCCCACTGTAGTTTGTCCTACAGTAAGCACTGTGGTTCAGAACTGTAAACTACTGTAAATTTGCATTACACCGGAAAACAATCTGAAAAAACAAAAATGCCAGTAGATAACCGATCACAGTCAGGTTTAATGGGACATTCCCAATCAACTAATTTTCTATTTCACTACCAAATGCAAAATTTTACCTGAATATCGGGACAATGGTGTCCTGATTGTACATTAAGCAGATGTATGCTGCCAGGTGCAATCCCTGCTTGCTAATGTGGGTAAGTGAACTGGGCAGCAGCCTAGCAGTGCTCAGCCCCAGCCTGCCCTGTGTAGAATCAGCATGTGCAGAGGCAAGTGCCTCCTTTCCTTGGCTCTGCCATGAGCAAGGTGGACCGGTCTGCATACACTCTGCTGGGGAGGAGGATGCAGCCTCTGACACTTAACTCGGGGACCTGCCAGCCGCTTCCTGGGAGCCACCTCAAGTAAGCACTGCCGGGAGTGGTGCTACAGCTACATAGCTGCAGCTCTGCTGCTGCAGCACCATAGTGTAGACACTTTCTACATCGATGGAAGGGGGCTTTCAATCACTCTAGTAAACCACCTCCCAGTGTGGTGGCAGCTAGGTTACTGGAAGAATTCTTCTGTCGACCTAGCTGTGTCTACACCAGGGTCTAGGTTGGCTTAATTACAGCGCTATGTGGTGTGAAAAATTCACACCTCTAAGAGATCTAAGTCGAGCTAATATTTTTATTTGCCTTCTGGTTTTGGAGCCTTTAGGGATTAGATCTTAAAGGTTTTGTTTGTTTGTTTCTTGTTTTTCATCCAACAAACATAAAGGCTGGAAACTTACTTTTTTTAAAAAATGCAAACTAAGATTATCCTGTAGTCCAAGGAGGACCCTCAACAAATCAGAATTTAAGCAAAATGCCAAATATCACAAGACTTATGATAAAACTGCATCTCCTGTGCTATTCAGACAACTTAAACCAGTGAGATTTGACTATTTCTAATGTAAATTTTAATACTAGGATCTTCATATTCTGATTCCTGCATTCGGTTTCAAACTTGAGAAATGGTTCATTTTGTTTTCACAAGCTCTAAGTGAAAGCATAAGGCAAACCCTCACCCCCAATAGTGGCTGTTGTGGTTAGAAAAGGGAAATTTGAATCAGGGCTCCTTGAATCCATTTCTGGCTCTGCCATTGATTTATTATGTGGTCTTGGAGAAAGTACTTTACCTTTCCCCATCTGTATAATTATGATTTATTCTTTGTAATACAGCAGTAATACAGAGCCTCTAACTAGCCCCTTTGTGTTTGGGATACTGGATCTAATAATGCTTAGCTACTTCTCAGGTGTATTGTGAGGATATAAACCTTGTAAAATGTTTTGAGATTCTTTGAAGAAAAATGCTATACATGTTTAAAGATATAGTGATGAGTGTGATGTAACTGTCTGGACATATAGTGGTGCAAACCATTATTACTGTTCCAATACATAAGGGAAATATTTTGGAAATTAAGGTTTAATCAAAGAGCACTGGGTGAGGGATTTTATTCTCTCTCTTATAATCCAAGTGTTTTTAAATATATTTATAAAGCTAACTATGTATGTGAAGGGAGATTCTCAACCTAGGAAAGCCAAAATGGTAAGTATTGCACTAAGACGGTTAGGTGATGTTAAAAATACTTACTCAAATACAATTTGATGAATTTTATGCCACTTAACTTTTTATAAATATTTTAAAAAATATCTATGTGAAATCTTTTACAAAACGTTTACTGTAAAAATCTGATGTATTTTTGTACTTTATTTCTGAGGTGAAACAAAAATATTGCTAGAATCCCGAGACTGCATCAACATACTACTACTTGGGTGACTTTTTTGGCCATGGGGTATTTGAGAGGATTCCTGAAACCTGGAAGAATCCACCTAGCCACAAAGTGACCAACATTTTGCATTCAGAATTCTTCAAAACCAGTCAGGAAGAAAAGTTTTATTCAATCTTTTTAGGTGTCATTCATATCAGCGCTATAAAGCCGAGGAAAGAATGGTAGTTATTTCTGAAGAAAAGTAATTTTGATATATTCTTGTCTAATAAATATTTATACAGCTATCCAAGGTGTTGGAACTAATCACTCTAGTTTTCCTTTAAAAGGGCAAATTTATTGTGGTTTTATTTCAAGCTCAGAAATGTAGCATACACAGTAGTGCGATATTTCAGTTCAAGAGACAGATTCAAATAGATATTTTCATAAGGTCACAGTAAAACTTCGTAGCATAGTACTACTCCAAGAAGTGATGATATAAAATTTTTCATGTTCTTACTCAGGAGTTGTGCTCCCTGCAGATTGAGTTGGAGTGTGACTCGCCCCTTAATATAAAGATAAAGCCAAATCTGTTGCAGACGGAGAAAGGCAAGTGGCTTGGTGCGCTGGTCTCATCTCCCCGAGCCCGCCCCGCTCCCTTCTCCGCAGCTTCGCCCCGAGCCCTCCCCCCCGGGAGTCTCCCCTTTTGGCCACCAGGTTTCACCCCTGCTTGGCCAGGAGCCCCCCCAGAGGGACCTGCCAGAGGGGGCCAGGTGAGTTCCAGCAGTGCTTACCTGAAGCAGCTCCCAGGAAGCATCCAGCAGGCAGGTCCCTCTGGCTCCTAGGGTTGTGCGGGTCGGGTCAGGTTGAGGGGGGGGCAGGGGCACGGGGGGCTCTATCCCCCCCAGCGCCCACTACCGTGTCTACAAGCCCCGCCCCGCTGTAGCACGCAGCGGAGCGGAGACCTCCTGCTGCCTGTGTGTGCCTGGAGCAGGGCTGCACTCTGCAAGCTCCTGCCGGCCGGCGGGCTGGTGCCGCTGCGCCGGGAGCTCAGCTGCGCTGCCCCACGGCCCCCCAGGAGGAGAGGTGAGTGGCGCCGACGGTGCCGGCTTGCCACAGTCCCCCCGATATCGGGACAAAGTGCGTCCCGACCAATGTAAGGTCGGGACATGGGACGAGTCCCCTAAAATCGGGACTGTTGGGATGTCTGGTCACCCTAATCTCTACATAAGAACATAAAAATGGCCAGGCTGACAGTGGCCCATGCCAGGTGCTTCAGAGGGAATGAACAGAACAGACAATCATCAAGTGATCCGTCCCCTGTCACCCATTCCCAGCTTCTGGCAAACAGAGGCTAGAGACACCATCCCTGCCCACCCTGGCTAATAGTCCTCCATCCTCTACAGAGCAGTCCAGAGCTGAGCTGCACATCCTGTAGTACTTCCCAGCAGGAGACCCCCTCTGATTGGCAGCTTTGCCCACTGCCCCGCCTCCTAGGGAACAGCAGCCAATCAGAGCTGCTGCAGGAGGCAGACAGCGCTCTCACACCTCCCCTTAGGAGCCCACACTGCATTCACAGGGGGGAGGAGGAGCAGAGGGACGCAGCGGCTCTGCCCCCTACTGCCCATCCTGTGAGCAATAGGGATAGGACAGTGTCTCTGTACCCGGCCCCTCCCCACTTCAGCACCTGGCCTGGGCAGGCGGGGTAAAGAGCCCCCGGAGCAGCAAGCAGAGCGGAGGTGTGGCTGGGGAGCAGAATTGAGTGGGACAGACTTGATTGCAGGCTGGGGGCACAATTGATGGGGGGGTCAGAGAGGCGGAACAGATGTGGGGGCAGAATTGATGGGGGACTTAGAGGAGACAGGATTTATTTGGGGAATGGATGAAGCATTAATTGCAGGGTGAGGGGATGGGTAAATGGGGTGGCGGTGACAGAGCCCCCATTTTTTTCAGAATATTTTAAGCATGGTTACATCGGGGAAATGAGCCCTTCCTGGGGAGGGTGCGCAGGGGCTGACGTGTGGCAGGGTGGCTGCAGGAGCCCTGTGAATCCTGTCTGCTAGTAGCAATTACTTTATTATGCAACTGAGCCAAGCTGCATTTCCAGCAAGAGAGAAGCCCAGAAGTGGTCCCACCCCTGCTCTGATCCTCCCTTTCCAGGAATTCAGTGCCTCAGACAGCCCGATCAGAGAGCAGCCCTGACTCAAGCTGCTCCTTCATTCGGAGTCGGCAAGTGATTGCAATTCCTCCAGCTCTGAACTGCACCAGCGGGGATACGGCCGAGGTTTCCCCTCTCCCAGGGGCTGGCAAAGCACTCTGAGGCCAGACGGCATGGCACAGAAGAGGGTTGCAGTTATTGGAGCTGGCGTTTGTGGACTGAGCTCCATTAAATGCTGCTTGGACGAGGGGCTGGAGCCCACCTGCTTCGAGAGAAGCGGCGACATTGGAGGGCTCTGGAGATTTGAGGTGGGTCCGAGTTTCTCTCAGTCCTGACTCGCTTGGTGGGGTGGAAATGAAAGTGTTTCCAGCCTTTCCCCCGGGGAGAACGTTCTCTAGGAGCGTTTCTCTGCATGCTCCAACCTCTGCTTAGGAGCAAAACAATCCAGGGCCAGTAGCCATGTGTCAGACTCCACCACAGCCTTACCATGCTAGGGAGCTGTACAAACATCCCCAGCGCTGCTAACACCAGTTCAGCTGCGCTGCACTTAGCCCCCACAGGAGCTCCAGCACTGAAAAAGGCTGTTGCAGCCAGAGCTCCACCTGCACCAGGTGCTGCTGAGCTGGTTCTAGCCATGGGGGAAGAGTTTGTATAAACACTGTCATAGAGACCAGGCTTCAGGCTCCCTTAGACCTGTGTGCACCCGCTACGGGCCTGACCCAGAGGCCAATGAAGTCAACGGGAATCTTTCCACTGACCCTAGGGGCTTTGGATCAGGCCCTTACCAATGTGTGAGGGAGCCTGCAGAGGTGTAACTAATGTGCACCAGACCTGGAAGAAGGTGCGAGTTGAAAGAGACGCCCTCTGGCTTTAACATACACAGTCTACCATGCTTCTGCTGCCCCCCTTCCTGCTCAGAGAAGTTTACTTCAGCTTAGACTCTCTGATGCCCAGTTTCCTCTGAGCTTTGCCCACAGTGATGTTTATGGTGAGTTTTCCCTACTAGCAAATAACCTAATGGAGTCTTAGTTCAGGCAGTGTCCCCAGGGTTCTAACCCCCCAGGATTGTCCTGGAGTCTCCAGGAATTAAAGATTATGTCTTGTGATGAAACCTGCAGGAATACATCCAACCAAAATTGGCAACCCTGCATGTTCCTGTTGCGGGTAGTGTCCCTGTTTACTTTGCCCCAACCAGCTTTACACTTCACCAAGTTAGGCCTTGTCTTCACTGCTGGAAAAAGAGTTACTCTGAGGTAAACAGCACAAACTTGAGGTAATAAAACAGTGAAGACCAGGAACTTTAGTTTTCTTAGGAGTTAAACAGCTCTCTGCCCCCTCCAGGGATTGAGTTAAACTCATGGCCAAAATAACATGCCTGGTCTTCACTAGGCATTTACCTAGAGAAAAAAAACTCAGGTACATTAGTCTCCATGAGGTAAAAAATTCACCTTTGATTCTTTCTACAGTCTCTTGGTCTTGCATGTGATTTAGGCACCTGGCATAAAAGTCAAATAGTTAAGAAAATATAAGTCACGTTGAGGAAGATGTGGTTTATCTCAAGAAGGACTATAAACCAGTGCCAGTAATTCTATACGTTAGAAATGACTCCAGCCAGCCATCTATTTTTTATTATCCCTTCCTAAATTCACTGTGATTTAGGTTTTCCTAGGATTCTTTCAAGTTCAAGGTGATCATATGATCTCCTTTTTCCTGCTGGTTTTATTTGTCATCCCCAGAGGGGATTTAAAGAACATTTAAAGAAATGCCACTGCACCCCAGGCTAACATCACATGACAAGACACACTCAAAAGATGATTGTCACCTCAGCTGCTGCAGACGGAGTCAGTAATTCTGGCTATTTAACTTGTAGAACTTTAGTTCTTTGGGAGTTCACATGGTTAATGTTACAACTCATAATGTTCTCCTGCTCCCTGCAGGAGAATCCCGAAGAGGGCAGGGCCAGCATCTACAAATCTGTCATTATCAACACCTCCAAGGAGATGATGTGCTTCAGTGACTTCCCCATCCCAGCCGATTTCCCCAACTACATGCACAACTCCAAAATCATGGAGTATTTCCGCATGTACGCCGACCACTTCGACCTTCTGAAATACATTCGCTTCAAGGTGAGGAGAGCTGGCACAGTGTGCAGGGGTAGGGGGGAGAGAGAGAGAGAGTGCATGCACAGGTGTGCAAGGTCTAGGTGAAAGAATTTCCCCCCCACCTCCCCCATGAGGAAACATCTCACACTCATGAAACAGGGAGAACCAGAAGAGCTGTTCTGGGACCTCGTTTCATCTGGGGGCTGCCTGGCGGAAGTTACAGCCCAGCTCCGAGGAGCCGCTGCAGCCCCATTCCCTGTGGGAGCCAGTGAGCCCACAGAGGCCATGAGGCAAAATCCAGCAGAGCCCAGTTGGCCTCCTGCTGCTGATCCCAGCTGTGCGCTGGCCTTGTGCTTCCTGGCCGGGTTGCTGACTCAGGCATGGGGAGGAAGTTAGTGTCAAGGTCTCCATTCCGAGGGAATGGATGAAATTCCCTGGTGCCAGCTTTGAGTGCCCTTTTTCTTCCAGACCATCGTGGTCAGTGTGACAAAACGCCCAGATTTCTCCACCACGGGCCAGTGGGACATTGTCACAGAGACGGCAGGGAAGCAGGAGTCAGCCATTTTTGATGGGGTCATGGTTTGCACTGGCCATCACACCAACGCCCATCTGCCACTGGACTCCTTCCCAGGTAGGACGCGGAGTGCAACACTAATTGGAATTAATTTGCAAACTGGACACCATAAGATTAGGCCTGAATAAAGACTTGGAGTGGTTGGGTCATTACAAAACCTAAGCCTGATTTCCCCAATACTAATTTCCACCTCACACACCTTCTTGTCAACTGTCTGAAATGGGCCACGCTCATTAGCACTTCAAAAGTTATTTTTCCTCCCTTGGTATCCTGCTGTTAATTGATTTTTCTCGTTAGAATGACCTCACACTTGGTAAGGCAACGCCCGTCCTTTCATGTATTTATACTTGCTCCTGTATTTTCCACTCCATGCATATGATGAAGTGGGCTCTAGCCTACCAAACTTTATGCCCAAATAAACATGTTAGTCTCTAAGGGTATGTCTACACTACAGGAGTAGTTCGATTTAACTTAGGTCGAATTTGTGGATTCGACCTGATGAATTCGAATTTGTGTATCCACACTAAGGACACTAATTCGACTTTGTGAGTCCACACTAACGGGGCAAGCGTCGACATTGGAAGCGGTGCATTCTGGGCAGCTATCCCACAGTTCCCGCAATCCCCGCTTCCCATTGGAATGCTGGGTAGAGCCCCCAGTGCCTTCCGGGGGAAAAATGTGTCGAGGGTGGTTTTGGGTAACTGTCCTCATTCAACCGTCACTCCCGCCCTCTCTCCTTGAAAGCGCCGGCGGGAACTCTGTTCGCGCACTTTTCTGGTCAGTGACAGCGCGGACGCCACAGCACTGCGAGCATGGAGCCCGCTGCGATCATCGCTGCACTTATGGCCGTTGTCAACTCCTCGCACCTTATCGAACACCTCTTCCACAGTCAGCTGCTGAGAAATCGGGCAAGGAGGCTCCGGCAGCGCGGTGAGGACGTGAAGTGTGAGAGTGGCACAGACCTCTCACAAAGCACGGTACGCCGCGCCGTGGAGATTATGGTGGCAATGGGTCACGTTCAAGCTATGGGACGGCGATTCTGGGCCCGGGAAACAAGCACGGACTGGTGGGACCGCATAGTGCTGCAGGTCTGGGATGAATCACAGTGGCTGCGAAACTTCAGGATGCGTAAGGGCACTTTCCTTGAACTGTGTGACTTGCTGGCCCCTGCCCTGAAGCGCCAGGACACCTGGATGCGAGCAGCCCTGAGTGTGCAGAAACGAGTGGCCATAGCCCTCTGGCAACTTGCAACGCCAGACAGCTACCGGTCAGTAGCGAACCACTTTGGCGTGGGCAAATCTACCGTGGGGGTTGCTGTGATGCAAGTAGCCCACGCAATCGTTGACCTACTGCTCTCAAAGGTGGTGACCCTGGGAAACGTCCAGGTCGTCATAGATGGCTTCGCCGCGATGGGATTCCCAAACTGCGGTGGGGCTATAGATGGCACTCACATCCCTATCCTGGGACCGGCCCACCAGGCCAGCCAGTATATTAACCGAAAGGGCTACTTTTCAATGGTGCTGCAAGCACTGGTGGACCATAAGGGACGTTTTACCAACATCTACGTCGGGTGGCTGGGCAAGGTTCATGACGCGCATGTGTTCAGGAACTCTGGTCTGTTTAGACGCCTGCAGGAAGGTAGTTTCTTCCCGGAACACAAAGTAAGTGTTGGGGATGTGGAGATGCCTACAGTGATCCTCGGGGACCCAGCCTACCCGCTAATGCCCTGGCTCATGAAGCCCTATACAGGCGCCCTGGACAGTGACAAGGAGCTCTTCAACTACCGGCTGAGCAAGTGCAGAATGGTGGTGGAGTGTGCTTTCGGACGTCTCAAGGGGAGATGGAGGAGCTTACTCACTCGCTCGGATCTCAGCGAAACCAATATCCCCATTGTTATTGCAGCTTGCTGTGTGCTCCACAATCTCTGTGAGAGCAAGGGGGAGACCTTTATGGCGGGATGGGAGGTTGAGGCAAATCGCCTGGCTGCTGATTACGCTCAGCCAGACACCCGTGCGATTAGAAGAGCCCAGCGGGAAGCGCTGTGCATCCGGGAGGCTTTGAAAGCTAGGTTCCTCAGAGAGCAGGGTAACCTATGACTTTCCAGTCTCTTTACAGAGAAGCTGAACCTGCCCCTGTTTCAGTTACTATTGTCTTTTTTCAGCGGTTACATACCCCGTTCACCAGGTTTCCCCCCTTCCAACAGACGTTTAAAAATAAAGTTATTGGAACATTTTTAATTAACAAAGTTTTTTTTACTAATGAATTCTCGTTCAAGGGTTACAACAGGGACGCAGACTGTGGTGGGTACGGTGTGCAGTGATGTACATACCGCTTCTACACTCGAGGACTGACAGGCTCCTGCTCCTACAGCGGTCTCTGGGGGGAGGACGGTTACCGGAGGGTGTGCAGGAAGGGGTGGGTTTTCAGGAAGGGGTGAGGGGTGTGTGGGAAGGGTGAGTAGGTGTGGGTGGATGATGGCTCTGGATGGGGCTCAGGGCATCGGAGAGGTTCATGGCTAGGGTGGAAGGGCATGGTAAGGGCAGCCTGCCTTGCCATTTGTGGATGCCAGGCGCTCGGACCCTGGGGCAACATACACCTCCCAGACTGACCTGGGGCAGCAGACACCTCGCAGAGTGACCCGGGTGCCTAGTGACTGCACTCTGTGTGTGACCTGCTGTTGATCCTGCCCCCATGTCTGTACCCTGTTAATGGTGGCTGTCCTATGCAATTAACAAACCCCTCCCCCACCCTTCACACAAAGTCTTCTGCAAAGAAACATGACGGAAACAGTAATGAACAGCAAACTATTTTTAATACTCAACTACACTGTTGGGGGATTAAACTGGGATTTGGGATCGGGTGAGCCAGGAAGGCAAGCAATTCTCATACTTTAGGGAATGAGAGCTGTTTGGTACATGAGCGCTGTGCTGGGGTGGAGTGACAGTTTTCACGGCCCCTAGCGCCCCTCCTTCTTGTGATTTTGGGTGAGGGGGGGACAGGACTTTGTGGCGGGGGAGGGCGGTTGCAGATACAGTTAAGGGGGCTCTCTGCTCCTGCCTGCGGTCCTGCAGAACATCCACAAGGCGCTGGAGCGTGTCCGTTTGCTCCCTCATTAGTCCAAGCAGCGTTTGAGTCGCCTGCTGGTCTTCCTGCCGCCACCTGTCCTCCCGTTCGCTGTGTGAGCGCTGCTGCTGAGAGAGGGTCTCCCTCCACTGGCTCTGCTGGGCCGCCTCGGCTCTGGAGCTTGCCATCAGTTCAGAGAACATCTCGTCCCGAGTCTTTTTCTTTCGCCGCCTAATCTGCGCCAGCCTCTGTGAGGGGGATGCCGGGGCAGTTCGGGAAAGAGCCGCAGCTGTGTGATGGGAAAAAGGAAGTGATTTCCTTCCAAAGATACATGTTTGCGAACACTGAACACAGTATACTCAGTTTCTGTGAACAAGACCATACAGGGCACCTAATCTCATGTGCTCTCAGGACAAGTTCGAATTTTCGGCATTCGCTTTCATTGCCTGGGGTCTTGCACTGGAGATCGGACAAGCGGGGCAGGACAGCAGAATCCGTGTAGCAGCCAGGCCTGGTAAGCCGGAAACTTTAGGCTGCTTAACAGTTAATGGATAGCAGGGCCCTCCTGCTGCAGGCAATC
This sequence comes from Mauremys mutica, assembly GCF_020497125.1. Taxonomy (NCBI): domain Eukaryota; kingdom Metazoa; phylum Chordata; order Testudines; family Geoemydidae; genus Mauremys; species Mauremys mutica. Next base: position 66,289,835 of record NC_059079.1, read on the forward strand.
TGGAAAGCATAAAGTCTGACCCTGTTCCAGCCCCTCGCGGCTGTCCCCGGGAAAGATCCCTGTATGCTTTTCCTCTGCAGCCTACAACACGTGGCTGTTAAACGATGGTCATTGTTATGCAAAGGAAAAGTCAAGCATTCACAATAGTAACATTAAAGTAATTCCCCTAATTAGATGCAGCAGTCGCAGAGCGAGATCACCCTGAGGCGGGTGTCCAGGACAAACAGAGAGCGAATGCTGCGTGAATCCCTGCACAGACCAGGGCCCTGTGCTGCCATGCTGGTGGAGGCGATGCTACCATTATACCTCCTGATGGTCTGGCGCGGAAGAGTGTGCTTCCACGGAGCACCCAACAAGGCACCTCTCCCCAGGAACCTCCTGTGGAGGCTTTTCGAGTACCTCTCAGAGAGCTTCGTTGAACTGTCCCAAGAGGATTTCTGTTCGATCCCTATATGCATTGACCTTCTTTTTATATAGTTTTTATTCCTGTTTTGTTAAGAAATAAATGTTTCCATGTTTATAGCACTTACCGACTGATCCTTCCCCTGATTCGGAGTCCGGGTTAACGGCCGGGGAGGGTTGGTAGGGGATCTCTGTGAGGGTGATGAAGAGATCCTGGCTGTCGGGGAAAGCAGTATTGTAACCGCTGTCGCCTGCCTCGTCCTCCACAAACCCTTCCTCATCTTCCCCATCGGCGAACATCGCCGAGAAACTGCCCCTCGACACTATCCCATCCTCAGAGTCCACGGTCACTGGTGGGGCAGTGGTGGCAGACCCACCGAGAATGGCATGCAGTGCCTCGTAGAAGCGGCATGTCTGGGGCTGGGCTCCGGAGCGTCCGTTTGCCGCTTTGATTTTTTGGTAGCCTTGTCTCAGGTCCTTGATTTTCACGCGGCACTGCGTTGCATCCCGGCTGTATCCTCTGAGTGCCATGGCTTTGGAGACCTTCTCGTAGGTCTTTGCATTCCGTTTTTTGGAGCGCAGCTCCGAAAGCACAGACTCATCGCCCCACACAGCGATCAGATCCAAGACTTCCCGGTCAGTCCATGCTGGGGCCCTCTTTCTACTCTGAGATTGCATGGACTCCTCTGCTGGAGAGCTCTGCATCGCTGCCAGTGCTGCTGAGCTCGCCACGACGTCCACACAGGAAATGAGATTCAAACTGGCCAGACAGGAAAAGGAATTCAAATTTTCCCGGTGCTTTTCCTGTATGGCTGATCAGAACATCTGAGCTCGGACTGCTGTCCAGAGCGTCAACAGAGTGGTGCAGTGTGGGATAGCTCCCGGAGCTAGTAAGTTCGATTTGCATCCACACCTAGCCTAATTCGACATAGCCATGTCGAATTTAGCGCTACTCCCCTTGTCGGGGTGGAGTACCGAATTCGAACTAAAGAGCCCTCTAGGTCGAATTAAATGGCTTCCTGGTGTGGACGGGTGCACGGTTAATTCGAATTAACGCTGCTAAATTCGAATTAAAGTCCTAGTGTGGACCAGGCCTAAGGTGCCACAAGGACTCCTTGTTGTTTTTGCTGATACCAACTAACACGGCTACCCCTCAGAAACTAAACCCTTTAAGTCTCTCTGCATCTCCATATGTTATGTTCTAGTTCCAGTCCCTCCATCCCCTCATGTGGCCTGGGACCAGAGGGGTTTCCTGATGGACACAGTGGCAGTTCTGCAGATGCCCTGTTCTGTCCTGGAGGCCTGGACCCTGGAGGCAGCATTAGAGCTGGTCAAAACTCAGAATTCCCATTTCACAGGAGATTTTGAAAATTAATAGTTTCACATTTCAATTATGACACAAACCAAAGGCCCTATGATCAAGGAAATAAAGTATTTCAATCATTACTAAATAGTACCTGCCCTTACCAATTTTAAAAATAACAGATTAAATGAAAATGGAATATTTTAACCGTGATGTCCTATTATGCAATATTACTATTGGGAATTTATGAAGTAAGGTAAAAATAATAAAATGAATAAATGAAAAATAAGTTAAAAATTTAAAATGAAATTTCCAAATTCTCAAACAAAAGTTCCTTGGTACATGTGGTCACAAGGGTTAAAATGAAGATGGCGCTTGAAGAGTGTAGCAGGGTGAACCCTTGCTCCAGCCCTGAAGGGGTTTAAAAGTGGCCTGGCAGGGCTTGAGAGCTGCTGCTCTAGCCTGGGCTGATTGGGGAAGTGGCTGCAGCTGAGGCCACGCCCCAAACTGAGCCACAGGCCTTATAAAAAGGCCAGGGAAGCCAGAAGCCCACACAGTCTCTCTCTGCCTTCAGAGGGAGATGGGCCTGGCTGCTGGAAACTAGAGAGAAGGTACCTAGGGTGAAGCAGGGCTGGGGACAGGCTAAGGAGCTGGGGAGCTCCAGCCTAGAAAGCCCCAGGCTGCGGCCTAGCAGTGGGCCAACAGGTACTGGGGGTTGCAGAAGGCAGCCCAGGGGTAGGCCAAAGCAGCAGGTCCAAACCCCTTTGCCTGTGATGAATAGGCTGATACTGCAGTCTGCCCCAAAGTGTGGGGCTAGACAATGACTGTCAGTAGACAATACTGAGGCAAGGTGGGGATAGAGGGTGGGGGTTCCCTGAGGAGGGGAGACCCTAAGAGAAAGGGGTTACTGCCAGAGGGCAGCACCCCATGTAAGAGGGCACTGGGTCCAGGGAGGGACACGGGGGCCAGAAGACAGGTGGATCACCAGCCTGCAGAGGGCGCTCCGGACGCTGGAAACAGAGCTAATTCCCCAGAGCAACCAGCAGGAGGCGCCATGGGGGTGAGTCTGACCTGTTACAAAGAGGTTATGAGCAAAGAAAAGCAAATCCAGAGCCAAATCCAGCTGCATATTAGACCCCCGGAGGAGTGTCATCCACAGCCCAGTTTCCTTGTGCAATCCAGCTTTAAAGGTGACCTACAAAGTGGGAGGGGGAAACTCTTGGCTTCTGCCCTCATTTGCTTCATTTCATTAAAAGTCCTGGAAGAGTTTTTAAAGATTTTTTTTTTCCTGCTTGTCACTTGCATTGGAAATCAAGGGGTCCCTGTCTACTCCTGGGGCACTCTGTGCTTGGCTGGAGAACAAGCAGGATGATGACATCACATGTACCAAGGAGGCATTTTGACTCAGTTTTACACACTCATAGGCCTGGTCTACACTACGCGTTTAAACCGATTTTAGCAGCGTTAAACCGATTTAACGCCGCACCCGTCCACACTACGAGGCCCTTTATATTGATATAAAGGGCTCTTTAAATCGGTTTCTGTACTCCTCCCCAACGAGAGGAGTAGTGCTAAAATCGGTATTACCATATCAGATTAGGGTTAGTGTGGCCGCAAATCGACGGTATTGGCCTCCGGGCGGTATCCCACAGTGCACCACTGTGACCGCTCTGGACAGCAATCTGAACTCAGATGCACTGTCCAGGTAGACAGGAAAAGCCCCGCGAACTTTTGAATTTCATTTTTTGCCCAGCGTGGAGCTCTGATCAGCATGGGTGGCGATCAAGTCCCAAATCCAAAAAGAGCTCCAGCATGGACCGTACGGGAGATACTGGATCTGATCGCTGTATGGGGAGACAAATCTGTTCTATCACAGCTCCGTTACAGAAGACGAAATGCCCAAGCATTTGAAAAAAATCTCCAGGCAACACAGTGCTGCGTGACAAATGTAACGGAAAGCCAAAGAATCAAATGACGCTCATGGAGGGAGGGAGGGGGTACTGAGGACTCCAGCTATCCCACAGCAGTCTCCGAAAAGTATTTGCATTCTTGGCTGAGCTCCCAATGCCTGTAGGTTCAAACACATAGTCTGGCGTGGTTCAGGGTATAGCTCGTCAATTTACTCCCTCCCCCACACACGTGAAAGAAAAGGGAAAAAAAATTGTTTCTTGACTTTTTTCAATGTCACCCTATGTGTACTGAATGCTGCTGGTAGACGCGATGCTGCAGCAGTGAAGAGCAGTATCTGCTCCCCTCCCCTTCCCAGTGGCAAATGGTACAATATGACTGCTATCCGTCGTCATCATCAGCCTGTGAGTGCTCCTGGCTGGCCTCAGGTGAAGCTGGCCGGGGGCGCCTGGGTAAAAATTGGAATGATTCCTGGTCATTCCCAGTAGATGGTACAGAATGGCTGGTAACTGTCCTCATCATAGCAGCTGGGGGCTGAGCTCCATCAGCCCCCTCCCTTTCATGTGTAAAGAAAAGATTCTGTATTGCCTGGACTATCATAGCAGCGGGATGCTGGGCTCCTCTTCCCCGCACTGTTTAATGTCCTGCCTGGACTATCATAGCAGCGGGATGCTGGGCTCCTCTCCCCCACACCGCTTAATGTCCTGCCTGGACTATCATAGCAGCTGGAGGCTGCATCACCCTCATTTTATCTCACTAACAAGTCACTGTTTCTTATTCCTGCATTTTTTATTACTTCATGACACAAATGGCAGGGACACTGCCACGGTAGCCCAGGAAGGTTGGGGGAGGAGGGAAGCAACAGGTGGGGTTGTTGCAGGGGCACCCCCTGTGAATGGCATGCAGCTCATCATTTCTGCGGGATCTGACACAGAGTGGCTGTGCTTTCTGGTTCTCTGATACACTGGTTCTCTAGTACACTTGCCCCATACTCTAGGCAGGACTGACTATTTTTAGATACCATAAAGGAGGGATTGACTCGGGGAGTCATTCCCATTTTTGTCTTTGCGCCCCCGGCCGACCTCAGCCAGTGGCACCCATGACAGCCACAGACAGTACAGAATGACTGATAACCATCATCTCATTGCCAATTTACAATGGCAGCAGACGGTACAGAACGACTGATAACCGTCTCTGCTATCATGCAAAAGCAAATGAATGCTGCTGTGTAGCGCTGCAGTATCGCCTCTGTCAGCGGCATCCAGTACACATACAGTGACAGTGTCAAAAGGCAAAACAGGCTCCAAGGTTGCATGCTATGGCGTCTGCCAGGGCAATCCAGGGAAAAAGGGCGCGAAATGATTGTCTGCTGTTGCTTTCCCGGAGGAAGGAATGAGTGACGACATTTACCCAGAAGAACCCGCGACAATGATTTTTGCCCCATCAGGCACTGGGATCTCAATCCCAAGGGGCGGGGGAGACTGCGGGAACTATGGGATAGCTATGGAATAGCTACCCACAGCGCAACGCTCCGGAAATCGACACTAGCCTCGGACCATGGACGCACACCACCGAATTAATGTGCTTAATGTGGTCGCGTGCACTCGACTTTATACAATCTGTTTTACAAAACCAGTTTATGTAAAATCGGAATAATCCTGTAGTGTAGACGTACCCATAGATTGTCTAACTGTTGTGTGTCACTCCTGCCCAAGGCACAAGGAATGCTGCAGACCCTTGCAGTCCTGCTATTTCCTGGAATCTCAGACCCCCAGAACAATGCAGGAGGCATGGGGCACACCCACAGATGCTCCGCTTCTTCTTTGCAGGGATCGAAAAGTTCAAAGGCCGCTACTTCCACAGCCGGGATTACAAGAAGCCCCAGGAGTTCTCGGGGAAGAGAGTCATTGTGATCGGCATTGGCAATTCGGGAACAGACCTGGCAGTGGAGCTCAGCCACACCGCAGATCAGGTTTGGTTTAGAGCAGGGGTCTCAAACTCAAATGACCCCGAGGGCCGCATGAGGACTAGTGCATTGGCCCGAGGGCCGCATCACTGACACGCCCCCTTGCTGCCCCTGGCCCCACCCCCAATCCACCCCTTCCATGAGGCCCCGCCCCTGCCCTGTCTCTTCTCCACCTCCTCCCCTAAGCGCGCGGCTCCCCGCTCCTCCCCCCTCCCTCCTGGAAAGTGCTAAGCGCCACCAACAGCTGTTTGGCGGCTTGGCGGCGGGAAGCGCCTGGAGGTAGGCAGAAAAAAAAATGAAGAGTAATATAGTAGTATAGTATTAAAATATAGTATGCTATTAAAAGTCAATTTATTAACTTTTTTATTAACTTCTTTAACTGTAATGTGAAACGTCAGTGCTAATTTTGACAGTCATTTCATTTTTGGCCACTTAGCTGGCAGCGTTTTGCATCAACCAGAGCATCAATATTAGGTTTGATATCCTGAGACGAAACCAATCTCAGTGTTGCTTGCAAATGTTCATCAGTGAGCCTTGACCTTAACACAGATTTGTTAATCTTCATGGAAGAGAAAAACTGTTCACATATATATGTACTTCCAAACATTGCCATTATCCTTGCAGAAGCAGAGAATAACATGGGAAATCTTTCTTGTGAAAGAAACCTGTAGAATTCTGGAATTCCAACATCTGTATACTTCTGCTTCAAAATCGTGTCACACTGAAGCTCCACTAACTCCATCTGCATTTCCTCTGCAACATTGTCAATTTCAACAGCAAATGGTGTGGAAAAAAGTTGAAAATGTGGTTCAAGTGCCTTGAAATCTTTAAACCGCACATCAAACTGTTTGTGTAAGTTAGAAATGATCTCTGCATATTCTTTCAAGGATTTGGGTTCAACTTTTCCTAAGGAATTCAGAGTTGAGAAATGGACCAAATTGCCAGCAGTCAGCTGTTTCCCCCATAAAGTAAGCTTGACTTTGAATGACTTAATACTGTCATACATCTGTGTTATCACCTGTTTTCTACCCTGAAGTTTCAAGTTCAGTGCATTCAGGTGATCAGTTACATCTGTTAGAAAAGCAAGGTTGCAGATAAAAGTGGAATCAGCAAGCTGTGGAACCTCCTTGTTTTTCATTTTCATGAAGGAATCAATCTCCTCTTTAAGTGCAAAAAAACGCTTCAAAACATTTCCACGACTCAGCCATCTAACTTGAGTGTGATACAGAAGTTCCCCATATTCACTGTCCATACTTGCTAGAAAAGAAGTGAACTGTCTGTGATTCAGCCCTCGTGCACGTATAAAATTAACAGTTTTAACAACTACATCCATAACTTCTTTCATTTGTAGACTTTTACTACACAGGGCTTCTTGGTGCAAAATACAATGTATACTGGTGAAGCTAATTCCTGGTATATTGAGGCTGTTCAGTTTGGTCTTCAATAATCCAACCACACCAATGTTTTCAGAGCACATTGATGGCGCACCGTCCGTAGCCAAAGATACGAGTTTGTTCCATGGCAGCGCAGCTTTTTCAATGCACTCTTCCAATCCTTGAAATATGTCACGTCCCGTTGTGGTACCCTTCAGTGGCATTAAGTCTAGCAATTCTTCAGTTATATTCAAATTGCAGTCCACACCTCTAATGAACACTGCACACTGTGCGGTATCTGATACATCTGTACTCTCATCAAGAGCAATTGAAAATACTTCAAAGTCTTTTGCCATTTGAATCAATTGTTTTTGCACATTATCAGCTAAATCCGTTATCCTGCAGGCAACTGTATTTGCAGACAAGCTTATGCCTTCAAAAACTTTCCTCCTATCAGGACATAAAATTTCACTGGCCTTCATAAGACATTCTTTTATGAATAAGCCTTCTGTAAAAGGTCGCGATGATTTAGCTATCATTTCGCTTATCACAAAACTTGCTCTTACTGAATCTTCGCTAGACTTGTTAATCCCTGAAAATAAATTTCTTTGCTTGGCAAATGCTGCTTTAAGTTGCTGAACTTTTTCCTCTCGGATTTTTCCGGTGAATGCATCATATTTTTCACGGTGCATCGTGTCATAGTGCCGACGCACGTTATACTCCTTGGGAACAGCAATCGTTTGCTGACAAATAAGGCATTGAATTTTATCTTTTACCTCTGTGAAAAAATATAAATTCTCCCATTTGTCTTGGAAAACTCTTTTCTTCCATGAGTGTTCTTTTTTTTGACGAAGTCATTTCCAAGCAGTTTTAATAAATATATACACTCAGTAATGCACCTCACTCAAAGGACAAAACACGCACTTAGATTTACTGCCTAAGGCTCTGGGAGGGAGTTTGGGTGGGGGAGGGGGTCTGGAGTACAGGCCCTGGGCTGGAGTTTGGGTGGGGGAGGGGGTCTGGAGTGCAGGCTCTGTGCTCGGTGCAGGCTCCAGGCTGCGGCAGGGGGTGGGGGTGCAGGCTTTGGGACGGAGTTTGGGGATAGGAGGGGGTGCAGGGGTGAGGGCTGTGGGGCTGAGGGTGAGGGGTTTGAGGCATTGGAGAGGCTCGGGGCATTGGAGAGTCTCAGGACTAGGGCAGAAGGGCAGGGGAAGGGCAGCCTGCCCTGGCCCTAGTGCAGGGGGGCGCTAGGACCCTGCGGCAGCAGGTGATGCCGGAAGCCGGCATAGCGGAGGAGTGGAGTCAGCGTGAGCTCCCGGGCAGGCTCCTGGGCGGTGAGGGGGCAGCAAGTGGGGGCCGGGAGACACTCAGGGGAGGCGCGTGGGGGCCGCAGGTGGGGCCAGGGGAGAGACCCGGCCCCAAACATTGGGGAGCAGCGCGCGGGGAGCTTAGGCACAGAAAATAACTCGGGGAGGGGGGCGGGGGTGAGGGGAGTTTGGCGGCGACAGGAAGTAACTGGGGGAGCTCCGCGGGCCGCAGGGAAGAGCTCCGAGGGCCGCATGCGGCCCGCGGGCCGCATGTTTGAGACCCCTGGTTTAGAGAATTATTTTACACCACTGAATGGTCAGAATGTTGTGGCTGATCACTGTGTGACTTCTGCTGACTTAGCAGCTGAGTGCTGTTCCCTCCCATGGCTATACTTCCCCTCCAGAGTGCAGCCATACTCGGGGCCCCATTCCCCTCTCCAATCCACACTGGGGGAATCTTCCACTTCCTGCGTTTGACCCCCATGTGGAATTCCCATTGATTTCAATGGTGTGCCAGGAGACTGGGCAATAGAGAGGGCAGTGAGGAATGGGGAGCAGATCTGGAAGGCCCACCCATGCAGACTTGCTCAATCTGCTATGCATCAAAGTTCGTCCCCGTTCTGCTTTGCCTAGGGACCCTGCCAGAGACATCAGGCCTACAGCCCACCCTGGGGGAATGCTGAATTGAGAACCCACACCTGCTGTGTTACAGGGGTTACCATCTGCTAAAACACCCCGCAACCTGAGTGAGCAAGGCCAGCAAGCCTCTGAGTCAATGTTGATCCCAACAAAATGACCATTGAATTCCAGTTCTACTGGGGATGGAACGTGTGCCCCGGACACAGTTCATAACACCCACCCTCTTTGTGATCTGCAGGCACTTAATGGCAACTAGGGAGAAGGCATAGGCATTTCACTACAGATATAGGCATTTGCTCACAAGTACATGCTTATGCTTATGACATGGTTTGTCAGGGCAAATGCCTGCCTCTAAGGTTATACCTGCCCTGCAATCAGAGGTGTGACTGCAGCACAGTAGACATACCTCAGCTACCTTTGATCTAGCTAGAATAACTATAGCAGTGGAGCCGCAGCAGCACAGTTGTCTAGCTGCTTGAGTACACACCCGGGGTCCTAGATGGACTTGTACAACCTCTTAGATGCAAGTTACCTGGACCTGCTGATTTAAAAATGTCTAACTTTCATGGCTTTTGTTTAACATTGTCCAGATATACTAGTGCAGGGGTCAGCAACCTTTCAGAAGTGGTGTGCCGAGTCTTCATTTATTCACTCTAATTTAAGGTTTCACGTGCCAGTCATACATTTTAATGTTTTTAGAAGGTCTCTTTCTATAAGTCTATAATATATAACTAAACTATTGATGTATGTAAAGTAAATAAGGTTTTTAAAATGTTTAAGAAGCTTCATTTAAAATTAAATTAAAATGCAGAGCCCCCAGACTGGTGGCCAGGACCTGGTAGTTGTGAGTGCCACTGAAAATCAGCTCGCGTGCCGCCTTCGGCACGCATGCCATAGGTTGCCTACCCCGTACTAGTGGAATGTAAATAATGTTATAATCACTATATAATGAGACTATATCATCTGAAGAAGAAGTTCTATTCTTAAGTACAGTAATGGAAGAGGCTGAAAACTCAAAAGATTGCCATTTGTGCACATTTTAGTTAGCCACTTATATGTAAGACTGCAAGTTTGTCATGGAGGTCACAGATTCTGTGACTTTCTGGGACCTCCATGACTTCGGCAGCGGTTGGTGCGGCTGGCCCAGGGGCCGTCTGAGCAGCTCAGGCAACCCCTGGGTCAGTTGCACTAGCTGCTGCTGAGGCAGTCTCAGGCCACTGCACCCCTCTCCCCCAGCAGCAGCAGGAGTTGGGTGTAGGAGGGGGCTCAGGGCTGGGGTGTGGGAGGGGGTAAGGGTTCTGGATGGCACTTACCTGGAGGGGGGTTCTCCGGAAGCAGTAACATCCCCCTCCCTCAGCTCTTAGGCGGAGGCGCAGCCAGGCAGCTCTGTGCACTGCTTCCGGCCTGTAGGCACTGTCCCTGCAGAGCTGGCACTCGGGGCAGAGGCAATGTACAGAGCTGCCTGGCCACACCTCTGCCTAGGACCTGAGGGAGGGGGATGTCGCTGCCTCTGGGGAGGCACAGAGCCAGGTAGGGAGCCTGCCAGCCCTGCCAACTCCCCCACTCCCCGGCACCTGTGGTGTCCCCAGGCCATCCCCCTCCCCAGCACCCACGGCACCCCGGGCCACTCCCCCATCCCCACCAAGATTTAGTTAGGGGTATATAATACAAGTGAGAAACAGGTCACGCGTCGTGAACTTTTGGTTACTGCACGCAACTTATCCATGACTTTTACTAAAAATACCCATGACTAAAATATAGCCTTACTTATAGGACATACAGGATAGATACTGGGGCATAAGTAAATGTAGTAACAGAAACTGAAATAGAAAGACGTAAGCAGACCATAAAAGTGGAAGAGTCAAAAGTGTCTGTGAAAAACTATAATGGAGGAACAATTCCAGTGTTGGGAGAGTGCATGCTGACACTTAAATAGAAAGGGAAGATGATAAAACAAGACTTTGTGGTGGAACATAGAGGCAAGCAACCGTCTTCGGCCTACACATGTGTAAAGGGCTTGGTCTCATTATGAGGATGTATGCCACAGAGAGACAGAAAGGCAATAAGAACCAGATAGGAAAGTATTAATAGCATCATATAACGATGTATCCACAGGAAATGGGTGTCTCCCACTAACATACAAGATAAGGTTAAGAGAAGATACAGAGACAGTGGCAACATGAAAAGTTCCACAATTTTAAGAAAGATACTAGAAGAAGAGATCATAGACTTTAAGGCCAGAAGGGACTATCATGATCTAGTTGGACCTCTTGCACATTCCAGGCCAGAGAACCTCACCCACCCACTCCTGTAATAGACCCCTAACCTCTGGCTGAGTTACTGAAATTCTCAAATAAGGATTTAAAGACTTCAAGTCATAGAGAATCCACCATTTGCTCTAGTTCAAACCAGCAAGTGATCTGTGCCCCATGCTCCAGAGGAATGTGAAAGACCCTCAGGATCTCTGCCAATCTGACCTGGGGGGAAATTCCTTCCCTACCCCAAATATGGTGATCAGTTAGATCCTGAGCATGTTGATGAGACCCACCAGCCAGACACCTGGGAAAGAATTCTCTGTAGTAACTCAGAGCCCTCCACATCTAGTGTCCCATCTCCAGCCATTGGGGATTTTTGCTACTAGCAGTTGCTGATTGGTTACCTGCCATTATAGGCAGTCCCATCATACGATCCCCTTCATAAACTTATCAGGCTCAGTATTTTTTTTTACCCTCCTTCTCCCCCTCACTGCTCCCCTTGAGAGGCTGTTCCAGAACTTCACTCCTCTGATGGCTAGAAAACGTCATCTAATTTTAAGCCTAACTTGTTGATGGGCAGTTTATATCCATTTGTTCTTGTGTCAGCACTGGCACTGAACTTAAATAATTCCTCTCCCTCCCTGGTGTTTATCCCTCTGTTGTATTTTTAGACTGCAAACCTATCCCCCATCAACCTTCATTTGGTTAGGCTAAACAAGCCAAACTCCTCGAGTCTCCTATCATAAGGCAGGTTTTCCATTCCTTGGATCATCCTAGCAGCCCTTTTCTGCATCTCATGGCAGATGGTATTATTTGGAGAACAGAAGACCATCAGATTAGGATGAGTCCTTAGAAATCGTAGAGAAAAAGGGAGAGGGACCACAGCTGTGCATGGACCTTAAGCAACTGAACAAAAACATAAAAAGAGAACATTTCTACTTGCCCACAAGAAGTAAAATATTGTCTGAGATGGCAGGAGCCAAATTCTTCAGCAAATTAGATGCATCATCAGGATTTTGGCAGATCCCCTTGGACACTGAGAGCTCCAAGATCATAGAATATTAGGGTTGGAAGAGACCTCAGGAGGTCATCTAGTCCAACCCCCTGCTGAAAGCAGGACCAACACCAACTAAATCATCCCAGCCAAGGCTTTGTCAAGGCGGGCCTTAAAAACCTCTAAGGATGGAGATTCCACCACCTCCCCAGGTAACCCATTCCAGTGCTTCACCACCCTCCTAGTGAAATAGTGTTTCCTAAGATCCAATCTAGACCTCCCGCCCTGGAACTTGAGACCATTGCTTTTTGTTCTGTCATCTGCCACCACAGAGAACAGCTGAGCTCCATCCTCTTTGGAACCCCCCTTCAGGTAGTTGAAGGTTGCTATCAAATCCCCCCTCACTCTTCTTTGCTGCAGACTAAATAACCCCAGTTCCCTCAGCCTCTCCTCGTAAGTCATGTGCCACAGCCCCCTAATCATTTTCGTTGCCCTCTGCTGGACTCTCTCCAATTTGTCCACATCCCTTCTGTAGTGGGGGGACCAAAACTGGACACAATATTCTAGGTGTGGCCTCACCAGTGCTGAATAAAGGGGAATAATCATGTCAAGACCTGAAGATAAAAATTGGAATTCAAAGGCTGCTAGGAACTATGCCAAGAAGTTCATGTCTAATTATGTAGCTTCCACAACTCATCTAAGACACCTCCGCCACAAGGTCACTGAATGAGCATGGATGCCAGAACACGAAAGCCCATTCTGATATCGGCTCCAGTGCTGCAGTTTTTTGATCTATTGACAGTATCAAACTCTCCACAGATGCTTTGAAAAGAGGGTGGGAGCAGTACTATTACAGTGTCATAGAACTAACTGGTTGTGTCTCCTGTGCCTCAAGGAATATGACAGCTGCAGTGATTTTCTCAATGCTTCAAAGCAGAAACTGATCATAAACATGGCTACCCCTCTGAAACTACTGATTGCGATTCACAAAAAGGAACTTTGCGAAGAACCACTGAGACAGGCTGCTTTCGAAAATACAGAATTATCATGTGTACCATCCTGCACTTCTGGGCAGTAAGGGTTTGCCTCAGAGGTTTGCTGTGACCCTCAATGTAGCCTCTCTCCTCTCGTAGAGACAAGAGTTACAGCTTACTGAGTCACCTTCATCATTGGCCAGTCAGCAGGTTTGGTGTAAGAACCCTCTTTAGTCCCTGTCTTCCTTCTCAGGTTCTCAGGGAGCATTTGTGTGGGGTGGGGGAACCCAGGTCTGCCCTCTTCTCCAGGTTCCAGCCTAGGGACCCTAATTGGCAGTGGAAACAGGTAGTTTTCCTTCTACCAGAGCTATAGCCCTTCCCTGAGCTACTTCCCCAAACGACCCCTCCTAGCACTTCCTTGGTACCTGACCACGCTTGTTCTGCCAGGTCTTTCACTGCGTACCTTCTTTCTCCCAGTCTTCCCACAACGCACCTTCTTACTCCCAGCTCCTACCAGCAAGCCTTGCTGAAGGGGCTTCTTTTTAAACTAGTCCCAGCCGGTTCTAAATGGGCTTCAAGTGATCTGATTAGCCTGTTTCCTTTGATTGCTTCTCATCAGTTCTTAATTGGTTCCAGGTGTCTTATGGAGTCTGCCTGACATAATTGCTTCTAGCACCTTCCTGACTGCTCTGGGGTAGCCCCTGCCCTGGTCACTCAGGAAACAGAAAACTATTCATCCAGTGTGTTTTCCTTCTACCAGACTCCTGCACCCACGCTTCAAGCCATCTGGTGGAGCGCGGGTCCGCTGCTCTATCTCGCCATTTACCTTTCTGCCACGCATCCATCTCTGCCGGCAAACTGGCACGGTTTAGAGGGACGGGTGACAGAGCAGCTCCGGAAATGGACAGGACTCCTCCGGTGCCTCTCCCTCCGAGGGAGGGCACTGGTGCTTAATCACCTAGTCCTGTCCATGCTCTGGTACCAGCTCAACACCCTGGTCCAGTTCCCGGGCTTCCTGGCCAACTTCTGGACGGTGATTCTGGAGTTCTTTTGGCCAGGAACGCACTGGGTCTCTGCAGGGGTCCTCCACCTGCCCCTCAGGAGGGAGAGCAGGGCCGGGCCTGAAGTGCCTATGCACTCAGGTCCATGTCTTCCGCCTCCAGGCCCTGCAGAAGCTCCTTTATGGTGCAGGTAGTCCGGCGTGGAGAGTGCTGGCGCACGCCTTCCTGCACCACCTCCAAGGGCTCCAATACGACTGGCAGCTCCTTTATCTCTATTGGAGCGGTCTTCTGCGAGACCTCTCCGGGCTGCCAGCCTTCTACCAGGACCTCCTCCGGACCTGGAAACTGGTTTTGGCCACCAGGTCCATGGCGGCCGCCAAGGGGGTGGATCTCCTCGTAGAGCTCCTGCTACACAACCCCCAGCTCTGTGTGCAGGTGGCGGAGTCCCCCGCGGTGCACCAGAGGTTGGCCCTGGCAGAAGTCACCAGAGTTGGAGACCTCCTGGACTATGACCGGGGAGACTAGCTGGACCCCCTGACACTCACTCGGCGCATGGGGATCCCCAGACCTCGTACTCCCCAGCGCGTACTTCAGGAGGTGAGGGCTGCTTTACTGCCCACTGCTCGGGTCTTCTTCGACCGGGTCCTGCGAGAGGACATGCCCCACCCACCCTCCACCCCAGGCCCCCCGGATCTTTTCATTGGGCCCCTGCCTCATGGCCCCACCCAGCCATCCCACCCCTTCACCGTGAGCCGGCTGAATGAACTGCAGCCAGCTCATTTCCAGACCACGCCAAGGAAACATCTGTATACACTTGTGCTCCACACCCTTCATGTCCTCACCCTCATGTCCCGTCCCGTCATGAAGTGGTGGGACCTTCTGCCACCTCTGGAGGGTAAGGAACCCCGGTGGGCCAGCCTATATTCCACCCTGGTCCCGAAGCCCGCTGGGGATATTAGTTGGGGGCTCCTTCACGGAGCCGTGAGCACGGGCATCTTCTTGGCGCAGTTCACCCATGCCAGACACCTGCCCCTTCTGCAGCATGAGGGAGACCCTGGCGCACGTGTATCTGGAGTGCGCCAGGTTGCAGCCCCTATTCTGGCTCCTCTTAAACATCCTGTTACATTTTTGGCTGCACTTTTCCCCTCACCTCCTTATCTATGCACTTCCCATCTGTGGCCCCACCAAGTCCCAGGACCTCCTTGTCAGCCTCCTCCTAGCACTGGCCAAAATGGCCATCTACAAGACCAGAGAGAGGAGGTTGGCTGACAGGGTTTCCTGCGACTTCAGGGCCTATTTCTGATCCTCCCTCTGTTCACGCATCCAGGTGGAGTTCTTCTGGGCGGTGTCCGCTGGCTCCCTTGACACTTTTGAGGAGCAGTGGGCGCTGTCCGGGGTTCTCTGCTCAGTGTCCCCATCAGGTTCCCTTCAGATAATGGGGGAGGGATAGCTCAGTGGTTTTAGCATAGGCCTGCTAAACCCAGGGTTGTGAGTTCAATCCTTGAGGGGGCCATTTAGGGAACTGGGGTAAAAATCTGTCTGGGGATTGGTCCTGCTTTGAGCAGAGGGTTGGACTAGATGACCTCCTGAGGTCCCTTCCAACCTGATATTCTATGATTTAGCCCTAGAACCTGTTCTATCTTTAGTTGTCCCCTGTAATTAATTGAGATCCTGGACTTTGTGGATTCTCCCCCTAGGCTGGGGAAAGTCCTTTAGCAGTGGGCTTCCACCTGCAAATGCTCCATCTGTCAGTTCACAGGCTGATGATCTGGAACAAGGAATAAACATTGATGTGAATTCAGCTAAAGACTAAATGCTGCAAACAGTGATACAAGAAGTAAAGGAGGAAAAAAATCAGCACTGCACGCTTGTATATTTCCACTAAAGGAATGAATTGTCAGCGCTCTCAGGAGCATGCTGAAAGGGGACACAGGTCATGGTTCCCACAGTGATGGGAAGGAGAATATTGAATCCAATACACGAAAGGCACCTGGGAATGACCAAATCAAAAAGGAGAGCTAGAGAAGTTGTATTCTGGTCACAAATGAGCAGTGACATTGAAGAGATGATGAGCAGGCGTGGAACGTATCAGAAATACAGAGATTCCCAGCAGAAAGAACCAATGATACTGCAAGAACAACTCGCAGTTCCACAGGACAAAGTCAGAATTGACACATTCACCCTGAAGACATGATCATCTGGTTATAATGGACTACTTTCCCAGAAGTAGTCAGATGCGAAGATACCACCCTTGCAACAGTTTCCAGACTCATCATAGTATTCCATAACTAATCATAACTGACTGTTACTAGTGCTGTGGAGTATTGTTAAGGCTGCTAATGCAGCTGTTCTTGGAGCCCCCATGTTAGCTGCATTAGCAGGGAGTGCAGTCTGCTGACCTCGATGTCAGAGGCGGATTATGGTTTGGTGGGGCCCTGGGCCAGAGCAAGTGGGGGCCCCTTCCCACCCCTTCCACCTGCAGTCCCCCCTCTCAACCCCTCTGCGCTCCTGCCAGGGAAATGGGGTTGGGGCACGGGGGCTTGCCCTGCTCGGATCGGCAGGAGTGCTGGGTGGAGCGGGGCAAGCCCCCACGCCCCGACCACACTCCCCGGCAGAAGCACCGGGCAGGCAGGGCGGGTCAGTGCACAGGGGCACCCATTTTTCCAGGGCCCCCCAATTGGCAGGGGGCCCTGGGCAGTGGCCCCGTTTGCCCAGTAGCTAATCCGCCACTGCTCGATGTTATTCATAAGAAAGACCACAGGCTCAGTTTGGTGGCGAAGCTGCTTGGCCACATTTATTGTCCACAATCCCACAGTACTAGTGCCCCATAGGAGCTACAGATACACTAACATGTGTGCCTGTGACAATGGTACCAGTTCAATCAGCACACCAGGATGCTGCTCCTAGGACAGCACAAAGATGTCCCTCCTATGAGTTCTCCTTTTATACAGTGATACAAACAAGTTATGTATTACACTCCAGGCAGAGCCGGTGCAACCATTTAGGCGACCTAGGTAGCTGCCTAGGGCGCTAGGATTTGGGGGGTGGCATTTTCTTCAGCAGCGACCGCTGCGGCCAGATCTTCGGCTGCCCCGGTCATCGCCGGCATTTAGGCGGAGAGAGCTAGGGCAGGGGAGCGCGGGGAGGGCCACCTGCAGCAAATAACGGGGGGGCAGCATGCAGGGGAACTCCCTGCCCCAGCTCACCCCTGCCCCGCCTTCTCCCTGAACACGCCGTGATTGGCGCCGCAAGCCTGGGAGGCGGGAGAAGTGAAGCAACGACGGCGTGCTCGGGGAGGAGGCGGAGCAGGGGTGAGCTGGGGCGGGGGGGTGCCTCAGGGTGGAGGGTGGGGAGCTGCCGCAGGGGCGGTGCCTCAGGGCGGGGGCTCGGGGACGGGCGCAATGTGGAAGTTTCGCCTAGGGCGCAAAACATCCTTGCACCGACCCTGACTCCAGGTGTTGTTAGTTTCCATCCTTATCCTTGTACCTGCTAGTTCAAACAAAACATCCTCATCCATTATCCTATCGTCCCCTCCTTATCTTTACAAAGATGTGTTCTTGTACCATATATTAAAAATGTGTTTATATCAGTGGTTCTCAACCTATTTATCATTGTGGGCCACGTGTGCAGCCCACAAAGTGTTATGTGGGCCGCAGGTTGAGAACCACAGTGCCCCCCACCTAACTCCCCCCACAAACCCCTATGCCCAGTGCTCTCCACCCAGAGACCTCTCCACAGAGTGGGGCCAGGAGCAGAGTGCCGGGTGCGAGGTGGGTGGCAGGGACCCCAACCCCGAGCCCCACTGCGTGGGGACCCTGACCCTGCTGCATCTGTCATCTATTTGCATAAATCCAAAGTAAAAAGCAGCTGTCCTTCAAGGACTGTATTTAGGAGTACTTTGCAGGCGAAGAGTACTAATTTAACAAATAAGTGCAAAAACCATAATGGGTTTTATGTTTTTAATGGGTACCTAGCTACCAGTTCTCTAAGTTTGTTAAAAGTCTGCTTTTCTGAAGTTCATTGTCCTTATTCCGCTGTTCTCACTCCTTCCTTTCCTTAGAACCATGAAATATATCACTTCATGATCACTTTCACCCAAATTGCTTTTCACCTTCAGATTCTCAACCAATTCCTCCCTGTTGGTCTGAATCAACTCTAAAATGGCTCCCCCCCCCAATTACTTCCTTCACTTTCTGAAACAAAAAGGTGTCCCCAACCAGGGGCGGCTCCAGACCCCAGCACGCCAAGCGTGTGCTTGGGGTGGCATGCCGCGGGGGCTGCTCTGCCGGGCAGCAGGCGGCTCCGGTGGACCTCCTGCAGGCGTGCCTGCAGATGCTCCACCGGCGCCGTGGGAACAGCGGACCCTCCGCAGGCACGTCCGCGGGACCGGCGACCGACAGAGCGCCCCCCGCGGCGTGCCGCCGTGCTTGGGGCGGCGAAATGGCTAGAGCCGCCCCTGTCCCCAACAATGTTCTCTCTAATTTTTTTCATCCATGTGAGGAATTAATTTTGTTATGTGCATCAATATTGAGATGATGTGAGCCACCAGTAGAAACAAAAAGCCTAGATATAATATATATTTTTAAAAAGTTACCATAGGGATAATTACTGCAGCCAGGACATATTAGGCATTTTAGAACTCACTACTCAAAGAACTGAATTTAAACATGAGAGAGAAATAAAATTCTGAAATGCACAGACCAGTCAAAAACTAAAATAACAGCACTTTGAAAGAATAAAATTATAGAGAATATATGTGCATTGCAGGAAGTACCCAGAAGTAACAATAGCAACACAAGTATGTGTTGCGAGGTGAGTGTGAAAGAGACAGAGAGTATGTGTGTCAGACTGAGACTGTGTGTGTGTGTGTGTGTGTGTGAGAGAGAGAGAGAGAGAGAGACAGTGTGTGTGTGCGGGAGACACAGACTGAGTGTGTGTGTGATGGTGGGTATGAGACACAGACAGTGTGTATGTGTGCTGGCTGCTGGGAAAGTATATGAGAGACCATGTGCTGTCTCTTTAAGGACACAGGCACTCACCGGCAGGCTTGTTCAGACCGCAGCAGCTACCACCAGCTCCCTTCCACTCCTGAGCCCTGTCCCCCAACCCTGCTCTTCAGAGATGAGGTACTTGGGTGAGGAAGGGGGA
Organism: Mauremys mutica; assembly: GCF_020497125.1. Classification (NCBI taxonomy): domain Eukaryota; kingdom Metazoa; phylum Chordata; order Testudines; family Geoemydidae; genus Mauremys; species Mauremys mutica. The sequence goes on from NC_059079.1 coordinate 66,309,105, forward strand.
CACCCTGACATCAGTGCCCCCTGGTTCCTCCTCCACTCTGCATAGCAAGCAGGACGGTCCCGGGAGCCAAGGGCGGCTCTACAAATTTGGCTGCCCCAAGCAATCATGCCCGGGAGGCGCCCCCGAGCCGCGGGAGCAGCGGACCTCCCGCGGGCATGACTGCGGAGGGTCCGCTGGTCGCGCGGCTCGGCTGGACCTCCCGCAGCTGCGGGCAGTTCGCTGGTCCGGCGGCTTCGGTTGAGCTGCCGCAGGCACGCCTGCGGGAGGTCCAGCCGAGCCGCGGGACCAGCGAACCGTCCGCAGTCATGCCGGCGGGGGGGCCCCGGGAGCCGCCGGCCGAGCGTCCCCTCCACAGTCATGCCTGCAGCAGGTCCGCTGCTCCCGGGGCTCCGGTGGACCTCCCGCAGGCATGACTGCGGCAGGTCCGCCGGCCCAGCCTGCCGCCCCCCCGGGAAAGGGCCGCCCCAGGCGGGTGCTGCTGGCCAGGGGCTCCAAGGCAGAGGGCAGGAGCAATGTAGCTGCAGAGCAGCAGGGGCAGGGTCACCTGAACACACATTGCTGGATGTGCAGGGCTCTGCTAATCAAGTGCAGGGCTCTGCTAATCTTGGGCAGCCGCACAGCTTAGAGGGAACATAGGTCCCCAGTAAGTTATTGGATGCTTTGTGTTTTGCCGTATTACTTTTCCAACAGATTTCTGGGAAGTTAAAGTCCCCCATTACTACCAGGTCTTGCGTTTTGGATATTTCTGCTATTTGTTCTAGAAATGCCTCATTCACCTCCCCTTCCTAATTTGGTGGTCTGGAGTAGACCCCTACCATGATGTCATCCCTATTTTTCCCCCTTTTATCTTTGCCCAGATACTTTCAAATGATCTGCCTCCCACGTCTTTCTGGATCTCAAACGAACTTCCTCCCTTTTTTCCCCTGCCTATCCTTCCTGAACAACTATCCTCCTCTATACCAACATTGCAGTCATGAGATTTATCCCACCAAGTTTCTGTGAATCCAATTGTCAAAACTTAGTTTATGTGCTAATACTTCCAGTTCTTCCTGTTTATTCCCCATACCCCTTGTATATAGACATCTAAGATGTTGAGTAGATTCACCCACTGATTTTCCTCTTGTTGTTTGTATGACCCTATGGTAACTTTCCATGTCCCTCCCCCAACATCTAGCTCTCTGTTAATGTCACCTTCTTTTATGTGTACCTGTGCTTTTGTCACCTGGCCTCTTTGAACCTACTTTAAAGCCTTCCTCACTAGGTTGTGTGAGTTGGTGTGTGAAGATGCTCTTCCCCTTCTTAATCAGGTGGACTCCATCTCTTCCCAGCAGACCTTCTTCCCAGAGCAGCCTTCCATCACTGAGGAAGCCAAAGCTCTCCCAACAACACCATCTGGGCAGCCAAGCATTCATCTCCAATGATCAACCGCTGTGCTCGTCAATAAGATAGTTCAAATGGTTAGGCAGCCAGTGTGCTGAGACCACCTCCCAGCAGGTTGACTAGCATTGTCTCATCATTTCTTTCTGCTCCCCTGTCTGTCAGCCTGTCTCCACCTGTTGTTCCATTGGGGCAGGGAACATCTTTTTGTTTAAAATAATTAATATGCTTAAATACCTCATTTCTAATAATAGTAAGTTACTACTGAAGCTTGTGACATGGTATAGAAACCCTGCACTAGCATGGAAGGGGTTAAGGAGCTGCTTTGGGCTGCCCCACCGCACCTGCAAATTGGGTCAGGAAGAGGAGTTAAAAGGCAGGAACTCCACTTAGATGGGGGCAACCCTGGGAAGGGAACTGGCTGAGCTGCTCTGGCGAGGAGGCTGATAGCCTGCAGAGCCCCTGCCCTCGCAGAATGAGGGTGCAGATCCCTGAGCTAAAAGGGGGGAAAGACTGAGACTTGCACTGGAACCCAGTGACCTCTGACATGGACAGTGACATTTCAGGGGGTTCTGAAGTCAGAGGCCCATACCCTGGAGGAAGCTGCTTACAGACTTTCCTTTCCCTTTCTTGTGTTGAACCTAGTTTGATGACTGCTGACGGAGTTATTGTTTCGCCTGAGAGGGGAAGAAACAACCAAAAGACCTCAGCCAGAGGGTTAAGTACTGGCCCGCTAGAAAGACATACCCTGCAGCACCCGCTAGGGTAGGAGTATTGGATTTGTGTGTGTGCACTCCCCATATAGCCCCGAAAGGGGGTGCTGCACCATGGACAGATGTGTGACAAAGCTATTAGGAAATCATAAACACAACTAGATGTAAACCATTCACTCTCATGAGAATGGCTCTCAGCCAAAGAGGCTCTTGGCAAGTCACTCAAAGGCCTGTGGTTTCCAACAGCTCCTGTTTCTCTCCCTTTCAGGTTTTCCTTAGCACCAGGCGAGGTGCATGGATACTTGGTCGGATTGGAGAAGAAGGGTACCCCATGGACACAATTTATATCACTCGCTATGTGGAATTCCTCAGGCGCATTGTGCCTCTATCCCTGCTTAACTACTTTGCAGAGAAGAAACTGAATGCAAAATTCAACCATGCAATCTATGGTCTGCAGCCTGCGCACAGGTGAGCTGGGGAGATCAGGAGACTTTCTCCGGGCTGTGGAGCCAGGAGGGGAAGGGTCATGTTCATTCCGCTCCCCCTCCCACCACCACAGGAGAGTGGAGAGCTGAGGCCTGTCAAGCACTGGAGGGAGGGGCAGAGCTTCAGGCCCCATGACAGAATGTAAGATCTCAGGCAAACCTGCAGCCAGAGTCTCTAGGGCCTGGGTTCAGTCCCTTGCTGTGCCAGATTCCCCCCAGTCAATCTCTGTCCATCACCTGGGGCCCAGCTCTCGCTGCTGCTGCTATGCCAAATCAGTCAGCATTTGCCTCACCTGGGGCCCAACTCTTATTCTCACTGCTGCCCTCTAAAACATGCCTATCCCTCAGGTTAAAAATATCCTTGAGGGATGTAAATGCCAAGGAAGAGGAAGAGTTATTTTGTGTGATATGTGGGAGTAAACAGAATGGTACTAGATGACATCATTAAGGCATGTTTACACTTACAAGCTTACATTGGCACAGATGTACCGCTACAGCTGTGCCGCTGTAAGATCACTCATGTAGCCACATTATGCCGATGGGAGCGAGCTCTCCCATTGATATAGTAAAACGAGCTCAACGAGCAGCCATCACTATGTTGGCAGGAGATGCTTTCCTGCCAACATAGCGCTGTGCACATGAGCGCTTATGCTGGCAAGACTTACATTGCTGGGGGTGTTTTTTCACACCCCTGAGTGACAAAAGTTTTGCTGACATAGGTGTTAGTGTAGACAGGGCATAAAAAAGAGATAATTTAAGCTGAGTACCTGAAAAAACTTGCAAATGGCAAGCTGTTAGGCCAGGGAACTGTTTGTTGTTATTTATTCATTGATTTGTGGTGGCACCAAAGAGGCCTACTCAAGGACCAGGATCCCATGGTGCAAGATGCTGGACAAACACAGAACAAAAACAGTTTATCAGAGGAAGTGGTGGATGCATAGACTGGACAAAGCAATAGAATTCCTTACATGGAGTGATCCTGCATGTGCAGCAGAACGGACTGAATAACCTGATGTGTCCTTCCCATGGCTTCCAGTTGCAGTGCTAGCACATTGTGTGGGAGGAAATAGTTCTCTTTTCTCCTGGCAGCCTCCTGCCCTGAGGAAGGTCACCTCCTGCCCAAAGAGATCTTCACATTTCTTGTATTTCCTTTCTGCCATTCAGGTTTTTCAGCCAGCACCCAACCATCAACGACGACCTGCCAAACTGCATCATCTCGGGCAAGGTGCTGGTAAAACCAAACATCAGGGCGTTCACCAAAACCAGCGCCATCTTTGAAGATGGCACCAGAGAGGAGGACATTGATGTGGTTGTCTTCGCTATGGGATACAGCTTCTCTTTCCCCTTCCTTGGGGATTGTGCCAAAGTGATCAAAAACCAGGTCTCCCTGTATAAATTTGTCTTCCCTCCTCAGCTGGAGAAGCCAACTCTGGCTTTCATTGGCCTCATCCAGCCACTGGGGGCCATCATGCCCATTGCCGAACTCCAGGGTCGCTGGGCGACACGTGTGTTCAAGGGTACGTGAACCAAAATGCAGGAAATAGTCTAGTGCCTGCTGGGCAGTGAAAGCGCAGACATTTCCAAGGAAATCCGAAAGCCAGTGCTGTTCAGGTGGACAACCTGCCATCTTGCAACATTTCCGCTGCTCTCTGTCTTTCATCTGCTGTCTTCCTACTGAAAGGTGACCTGGTTATGTTCTTTGCTTCTTTGTAACGCATAGAGGCCTGTTTTTTTTATTTTGGAAGCTTTCTGTGAAAACTGTCACTTCCCCCAAAAAGATCATTTCCAGCTCTGCTCTCTGTGTACTCCTGCACCCTCCCTCTTTGTTGGTGCTGGAGTCTGGCTAGCTTTCTCTTACCCTTTGGCTGCAGATCACAACTTCCATCCTGTCGTGTTTCTCAGCAAGAAACTGTCTGAGAGGGAAAGCCATTGGTCCATCAGTAAAAAAAAATGTTACGCCATTGTGTATGCCCTGGAAAAGCTACGCCCATATGTTTGGGGACGGCGGTTCCAGCTACAAACTGACCATGCTGTGCTAAAGTGGCTTCATACTAACAAGGGAAACAACAAGAAACTTCTCCGATGGAGTTTAGCTCTCCAAGATTTTGATTTTAAAATTCACCACATTTCAGGAGCTTCCAACAAGGTTGCTGATGCACTCTCTCGTTAAAGTTTCCCAGAATCAAATGGTTAACAACTGTTCTTCAATTGTGAAAAATCTCGTTGGTTACATACTTAGTAGTATCTGTCATAGTGCATGTGTTTTTTTAATATGTTTACTTTAAAGTTCTATAAGGAAATCACCGCCAGTGTGGGTTCCCCACTGTCTGCGATTTGGGGGGCGTGTCATAAACAGTTAGTTAAGGGTTAAGGTCTCTTTTACCTGCAAAGGGTTAAAAAGCAGTACCTGAGGAACACCTGACCAGAGGACCAATCAGGGACAAGATAATTTCAAATCTCTGTGGAGGGAAGTTTTTTTTCTGTGTTCTTTGTTTTGAGTTGAGTCTCTCTTGGGAGTTAAGGGAGTCCAGACATCTTAATCAAGTCCTCCCAGGTTTCTGCAATACTTTTCATCTATTCAGTCTAGTAAGTATTAGAAAGGCGTACTAGTATTATAAGTTTATTTCTACATTTGCAATTGTGTGTTTTGCTGAAAGAATCTCTTTATTTCTATTGCTGTTACTTTGCTTTTACTGAGAAAGAAAGGGGGAGGGGGAATTCTCTCCAGGTTTATAGGTTAGACTCTGTGTATTGTTCCATCCTGGTATCACAGAGCTAGTGTACTTTCTTTTTGTTCTTTTAATAAATTCTTTTCTTTTCTTTGGACTTGGTTAATTCCTTCTCTTGTGAAAATTCAGGGGAATGGGAGGGGGAAAGAGTGAGTTCCTCCTGGATTTAATTCACGAAGTTAAATCGGTGTGTATCTCTCCGGAGTAGGCTAGAAGAGAGAGGGAGGGGGGAAGTGGGCTGCTTCCCTTTGTGTTGAGATTCAGGGAGATTAAATCTGGGTTCCCCAGGGGAAGCTTGGGGGACAGACAGTGTGTTATCCACTTTAAACGTAACTGGTGGCAGCGAAAACCAGATCTAAACTAGAATTTTAGTTTAGAGGAGTCCATGCAGGTCCCCATCTTGGAATCCAACAGCTCCAAGTGGGGGAGAAAACCTATGACACACCCACTCCCAGCCTTTCGAATTCCAGCGCCCCCCCTGAATGTTCAGCCTTCCTGGGGGCAGGAGGTGTTGCTGAGAGTTCAAGAGCTGTTACTCTCTAGGGTTTATTTGGGGGCAGAGGAAGAGAGAGGAGGCACAAACAATGCTCTTTTCCTTTTCTTTGTTCCTCTTATTGCCCAGGAGCTGTTGCCTCTGTGTCTGCGAGCACCTCATGGATCTCCCTTCTGACTTTTGGGTTTCTCTTTCCTAGGGCTGAACGGATTGCCTTCAGCAAGCAACATGATGGCCGATATTGCACAGAAGAGAGAGGAAATGGCAAAACGGTAGGCACTATTATGTGAATCAGTAACCACTGGGCATGCTGGGAAGGCAGCAGGGCAATAGCTCCCCCCCCCCACTTCTGCCTATTTCCCTGCTTCACTTTTTGCCTCCCTTTATCCCCATGGGGACCTTTAGCCAACAAACTTTGCATTTCATGCACGCATCCTCTAGGTCTCCCAGGGAAGTGTGTGTTAATACAAAGCGTGTAAGAAGCAGGGTCCTACTGAACCCCAAACAAGGGGAAATGATCCGTGTGAGTAGGTTTATCCATCTGCCCCATATATTCTTCCCTTTTTCTTGTTACAGAATTCTATCCCTCACATTCTGCCTTGCTGCCACCACCTATTCCTCTCTCTCTCCCTCCTGCATCCCACATTCCCCTGTCTCCCTATAGCTTTCCTGTCTATTTGCTGCCCTTTCAGCACAGAGGCAGCTGCCTTCACTGGGAGTGGGATTAGACATGCTGAACCTCTTTACTGGGAGCAGCCTGTACCACTTGAGAAATCTGGAAGGGGAACAATGGCTGTAGAGGAGTCAAACTCACCCCTGCAGCACCTCCTGCTGGTGACTTCTGGGAATTAGCTCAGTTTCCAGCCTGGAGCGCCCTCTGCAGGCCAGTGATCCGCCTGTCCTCATGTTCCTCCCAGGACCCCAGTGCCTCTTTCAACTGGGTCTCCCCCTCCCAGGGGAACCCCCACCCCACTATCCCCACTTTGCCTCAGTATTGGCTACTGCCCAGTCTCCATCTAGCCCCCGTTCACTGGGGCAGACTGCAGTATCAGCCACTCATCATAGGCAAAGGTGTTTGGACCTGCTGCCTTTGCCTGCCCCTGGGTTGCCCCCTGCAACCCCCAGTACCTCTTGGCCTAATGCTAGGTGGCAGCCTGGGGCTTTCCAGGCAGGATCTCCCCCAGGTCCTCTGCCTTTCCCTAGCCCTGCTCCACTCAAGGTACCTTGTCTAGCTCCCTACAGCCAGGCCCTTTTCCCTCTACAGCCAAAGAGAGACTGACTGGACTCCTGGTTCACTGCCTCTTATAGGGGCCAGCTGGGCCTGACTGGGACCTGGCCACAGCTGGGCCTGCTTTCTCCCAATCAGCCCAGGCTTCTTGCCCCAACTACAGCCCTCTCCTGGGCTGTTTTAAGCCCCGAAGGGCAGGAGCAGGGGACCACCCTGCTACAGTGGCCATCTTGACTGAGGGCATTCTTTGGCTTCAGTCACACTGAAAATAATGGGAGAAGGCAGATATATTGAATAATAGCAAAAATTGCTCACATCAAACTCTCAATCATGAGGTCATAAAAAGCTTTAAACCCCAAATCCTAAGAATATCACACAACTCATGCTAAATTTACAAGTATTGACAACTCTGGATGGCTGGGTGTTAATTTCCAGCCCTTTTACTTCGCTGTTAAGCACTCCTCAGTATTGTGTAGCAACTTAACTTTCAGGAGTGTTGGCCTTTCAATTCTACTTAAATACAGAGGGTTGAATAATTTGGGGAAGCTCTAGATAAAGATTTTAAGTAGAAGACAGAGTAAGGTCTGAGGCCAAAGTTGCTTTAGAGAATGTATCCAGCTCTTCTAAGGAGAATGAAGTGAAACTCATCCCCATCCCACACACAAGATCAACGTGCCACTTGTGTCCCAGTTATGGCCCAAGGGAAGTCTGTGCAGGGGTGAATTTCTCACAGTCAGTAAACAGAAAGCAGCTCTAATCTTTGTAATGAGTGGGAGTAATCCAGCCTCCAAAGGTGCAAGAGTACATCAGCATCTCCTTCTCCTCACATTTCAGAGAGGGATAGAAGCTCCTTATCCCTCAGGAATGTCATTTCCTGGTCAGTGCAGTCTCCATTTGACCACACTCCAGAGACACCTGCACTTCTTTCTCGTTTCAGGTATGTGAAAAGCCAGCGCTATACCATCCAGGTGGATTACATCCCATACATGGATGAAGTGGCCTGCCAGGCAGGGGTCAAGCCCAAACTCCTGTCTCTCTTCCTCATGGATCCAAAGCTCGCCGTGGAGGTTTTCTCTGGCCCCTGCACGCCGTACCAGTACCGCCTGAGAGGGCCAGGGAAATGGGATGGAGCCAGGAAAGCCATCCTGACCCAGAGAGAACGGATCATTAAACCTCTGAAAACTAGAGTCCTAGATGATTATACAGGTGCCTTGGTGCCTTACTACCTTCAGATTTTTCTCATTGTTGCTTTAATTGCTGTAACTTTTGCTTATTTTCCTTGGTCCTTTTTCCCCCTCTGACAAGTGTCATTTTTCAAGCTGAGAGTCCAATTCATGGTTTCCCTTCTTTCCTTTGCATTCATATGGGCTGACTGGACTATGGTGAGCACCTCTGTTGTCAGCTATCTCAACAAGGCAAGAGCCTGTCTTCTATGTAGAGTAAACTTGCTCTAATGCAGATGCAAAATCTGCAGTAAGGGTGCACAAGGCCTGTTAAGTCCCATTCAAGCCCTGTTTTTGAACCTCACAACAAGTGATATAATAAGAGAAATCCCCAACCATTTCCAGAGTCTCCACTGGCCTGGTTCAGGCAGTGTGACTGGAGATTGAGAGGCAGTCTGGCATCAATGCTGGCAGCTTCATAGTTAGCTGGTTGGTGTCCCTGGTGAATCGAGCCATTGCCATTGCTGATCCCCAGCCTCAAGTGCAGAAGGGACTTGTGGGCTCTGTTGTCTTCTAACTCTTATGCTTGCCGCAGCTTCTGGGTGCTTAAGTGTCCTGGATCAGAGCAGGGCTCCAAGTCAATTTCAAACCTCCGACTGAGAGAGCCAGAAAATGGCTTCCTCTCCATGTAGCTGAGAAAAACAACTCCCCCTCAGGTGCTCTCTTGGGTCCCATGGTCCCTCCACCGAGCAACCCAGGGCCCAGTCTGTCCGTCACTGTTGTGTGTGCACTCTCCAGCAGGCAGGCAGGCTCAGTCGCTATGCTGTGCTTCTCCCTAGGGGAGGTGCATCTACAGTCCCACGCTAGCAGGGGCTACAAGTCACTTTAGGGTGGAATTAGGGACAAGGGTGTCATGGAAGGCAGCAGCCCTCGGGCCCTGGGGGAGCAGGGGAAGCTCTTGGAGCCTGGCCTGAGTTAGGGCTGGGTAAGGACTCGGCGCCTCTCACACTGAAGAGATGGAGCCCTGAGTAGAGGGAAGGGTCTGAGCTCTATAGACCACAGAATCCCTGTCTAGGAAGGACTTTGGCTCAGAGTAGGTTTGTCTCAGCAGCACACAGCGATTCAAGGAAAGCTAAAGCAAAAGTCTCACTGCTATTGTTATCTGGATCTGTTAATTGTGTTTAATTTGGTTGGTCTGCTTTTCTGAATGCACTCCCATTACTTCAGCCTGACCAAGAAAACCTCTCTGTTAATGTGTGATCCTTGCATGTGTCCTTCCCAGGGAACCCCATAAAGTGTCGGTCTCTAATAGTTGGTGTGCCTACAATGCTTGTCATGTGGTGCTCACAGCTACCAACCATATACTTTGTGTGTGATGGCTCATGCCCACCCTCGTTCACGACTATCTGTGACAAAGGAGGGATGATAAGAGTCTGAGATTTTTTGAGGAAACAAAGTGGCTCATCGACATCATAAAACATGCTTAGTCTACTAAGGACCATTGCCAGCCAGAGTGATCTCAGTAGATGGTGTCATACCAGGTGTTGTGAGGTTCCCAGCTCAGGCACAATCCTGTCAATTGCTGGGGCTGCCCCAGGGGCGGCATCAGTTAGAGGCAGGGCATGCATCCCTTGGCACAGCAATGGAGAGCAAGGGAAGCTTTTGTCCATCCTGGCAGCATGATACATGCAATGCTGCTTTTGAATATAATGAAAAGACAGATCTTTGTAAGATTGTGCCATTTCCCACAAAGTCAAACCACTTTATGCTCAGGCTGAGGCTCAAATAAGAACACCCGTGTTTTTTGACCTTTTTGATAAATGATCTTCACAAAGACACCTTGAAACCCACTCAGAAGCGCAAGCCTTTGAAGTTCTCGGTTTCATTCCTCTTCAACTATCTTGCCCCAGATTGATACAAAGTACAAGTGTGGGAATTGTGGGAATATTCTTATGAACAATAGGTGTGACTCAACTTACCCAATCATTTTGCATTGCTTCCCCCTGAGTATGAAGGGGTTAATTTCTCCCTGGGGACAAGGGAGTGAGTTGGTTGTAGATCACATAAGCCTGCCTAGAACTGATTGGAATCAACACAGGTGAATGGAGGTCCCTGGAGAGTCAACAGAAGCCCCAACAACTGAACATTAACTTTCAATGGCTGGCTGCCAAGGAAGCTGAACATATGACCACAGCACAGCTGCTTCTGGAGCCACAAGGGCCAGGTATTAACTTAAGACACACTCTATTTGCTGCTGCCCAGGACAGACACACATGACACAGAGAGGCTGAAAGGAGGCCCTGGAACAGTAGGGCAATTGCTTTGGCCAATACATACTTGGACTTAAACTTTGCTTTACCATTCTAATGTGGACTCTTCATTGATGTTCTCCAGTTGACTAATAAATGCTTTCTTGGTTTTGGTAAAAGGCGGCCCTGCAGATACTTACTAGCTATATTGTTGCCTGAAGGTGTAACATCTCTAACAAGTGTCTGAACTCTTTTGGACTCACTAGAGAGCCAGAGTGAGAAACAAGAATGCTGTAGCCTAAAGTCTCAGGCTGGGATTGTCCTTGTAAAAAGCTGTGGCTAGGGCCTAGTGAATAATAGGGATACTCCCATAGAGACTGTATAACAGCTGAGACATCGAATCCCCTGTAAACCCATGACTATAAACTAGGCCAGGCCTCAAGGGTGAGGTGACATCCCTGTCAGAGACCTGATTAAAAAAAAATCTGCCAGGAAGGGTCTTAAGCCAGGTCTACAGTAAAAAGTATACATCGGCATAGCTATATCTCTTAGGGTGTGAAAAATCCACCCCCCTGAGCAATGCAGCTATGCTGCTCTAAACCCTGATGTAGACACCACCTGTCAGGGAGATGGACTAACTACAGTGATGGACGAACCACTCCCAGTGCTGTGGTGAGTGGCTACACTGAAGTGCTATAGCAGCACAGCTATAACTATGCCACTGTAGCGGTTAAGTGTAGACAGCCTGAGTCAGAAAAGAATTCAGGACCATGTGATAGAAAGTGTGTGTGCATGTCTGAGTGGGGAGTGCATGTCTGTAAGATGCCATGTTGAACCAGCTATTGTTGATGTTCCAGCTCTGTATCTCCTTTTCCTCAGAATTGGATGGCTAGTTAATCAGCTTTGTCAGTGCCCATAGGCGCCAACTTTCTCCAGCACTGGTGGGTGCCCGCGCTGCCCCCCACCCCTTTCCCTGCACCGACTCCACCCTTTCCCCACCCCCATTGTCCCTGCCCTAACTCCACCCCCTCCCTGCCCCTATTGGATCCCTTCACCAAATCCCCACCCTGGCCCCGCCTCTTCTCCCAGTGTGCCACGTTCCCCCTCCCTCCCTGCCCTGCAAATCAGCTGTTTCATGGTACAATCTTGGGGAGGGAGGAGGGAGAAGCAGGACGTGGTGATGCACTTGTGGAGGAGGTGGAGGTAAGCTGGAGCAGGTGGGGCAGGGAGCTGTTGGGTGCTGAGCACCCACCAATTTTTTTCCATGGGTGCTCCAGCCCTGGAGCACCCACGGAGTCAGTGCCTATGTCAGTGCCCATCTGTGGTAAGCGCTATCTGGCAGGCAGAGGCTTGATCCAGATCCAAGAGTTTAATGTGGGTAGGCCATGGGGAAACAACAAGAGGAGATGCCAGAATGAGTGACCTTCCCTATATTGTTACACAGGTTCATGCTTTGAGGGTCTTACTGGATCCTCAGCTCCATCTAGATACACACATAGCAGCAGTGGCCAAGAGCACTCTTCTATCTGTGACTGTCCTGGAGGTTGAGACCATAAGTCTTATATGCAAACCTTGCCACACACTTCTTCCTCCAGAACTGGTTACTGCCATGAACTTTTCTTGGGGATTGCACTTGAAGACCACTCATACTTCACCTCTTCCAGAAGGGTCCATTTAGTGGAACTTCTCACAGGCCGCAGATTATGGTTGATTTCCAAGTGCACATCAAGGTGTGCACATCAAGCTCAAAACAGAGCTCCTCTTTGGGCGGCTGGCTGCCTTGGCGTGTGAGTCTGAGGACCTGGGGCTGATGGGGTGCCGATCTCAGGCAGGTTTCCCCTGTGTTAGAACACATGGCTCCCTGCTGGGGGTGGCAGAGGGTGACACTGTTGACCTACAGGGCACACTACCAAACCTATTTTCTCACGCTCTTCCCAGTGGGGGCCGGGGGTGGAAGAGAGAGGAAGTCTCAGCCGAGGGGACGATGCCCCGAAGTGCTCAGTGGTGCTGGGGACTGTGAGCTGTAGCAGCGCACAGCGTCTAGGGCCCAGAGGGATGACGGCCACCATCTAGTCTGATGAGAGCGTCCCCAAGGCAATGGCTCACACCAATCGGCCAGAGAAACACTGTACTGAGAGCCGGGCGGGTGATTCCAGGGCAGCGCTGAGGGAGCGGGTCAGTGCGGGTGTGGACAGGGGCTCTGTCCCCTCACACCTGGCCCGCAGCGCCCTGACCTCAATGCTGAGACTCTTCCCTTAACCGCAATGGCCGCCATTGCCCGTTAGTCACCTCACCCATTATTTTCAATAGGGGTGAAGCCAAGTTGCCCTCGGTTAAGATGGCCGCCCTTTCCCGCGAGCGCCTCCAAAGTACAGGGCGGCCACCCCGGCCCTAGTAAAGATGGCTGCCATCTGCCAGGATTTGCAATGTGGCTGAAGACTCCAAGGAGATGGCGGTTGCCCCGAGGGCGGACTACGAAAGTCTTTCCCCTCCAGCGCCGCCCTCGCTCCCTGCTCTCCCCGCCCTCATAGAGCCATAGAGACGCCCCGCCCGCGCAGATAGAGCGTCCGTTCCAAGAAGCGGCGCGGGCGGGGGTCCAAGGTTATCGGCGCAGAGCCAAGCCGCGCGTCCTCCCTGGCCATAGAGGAGCCGGCGGAGTCGGACAGAGCGTCTCCCAGCCCGGCCATAGAGTGGCTGCCGGCCGTCGCCGGCTCGGGGGCATCTCGCCATTTTAGAGGAGAGCGGGCGGAGGCCGAGCCGAGGCCAGGTACTGGGGGAACCGGGCCCCTGGGGCTGTCTCCGGCGCCCCGTTGGCGTTAGCGGGCGGCTGTGAAGCTGCTGTGCCCGGGGGTAGGTGGGAACCCCCCCCCCCCGCGCGCTCCCCATGTTGGTGGGGTGGGAACAGGCCCCCGGGGTGTCACATTGCAGACAGGAGCATTAGCTCCTTAGGCGCAGAACGGGGAGCCGCCCCTCACCTCCCTGGTGGCCAGGCCTGGAGGAGGGAGGTTGGCTTGAGATAAGAATCAATTCCCTGCTCTACTACAGACTGGGTGTATGATCTGGGGCGTCCGTCAGTCTCTCTGGGCCTCCATGCCCCACCTGGAGTTGCCTTTCCTCACCTCACAGGGGGATAAGCTCAATAATAACAATCCTTAGCCTTTATGTAGCGTTCTTCATCATCTCAAAGCACTTTACAAAAGTGGTCAGTAGCTTTTACAGATGGGGAAACTGAGGCAGAGAGTGGGGAAGCGACTTGCCCGAGGTCACCCGGCAGGCCTTTGGCAGAACTGGGACTTGAACCCAGGTCTCCTGAGTGCTTGTGCTGCTTAGATACCAGTGTGATGGGGGTCATATAAGCAGGTAAATGGAAGGAAGTTCCTCCATCTGTAGCGGGTAAAGGGGCAGGTAGGTGTGTGAATGGGGTGGGACAGTGCTGCAACCACCTCCTGCTACTTTTGGTTGCTCAGACTGAGATACCTTGAGCCTGACTTTCAGAAGTGCTGCACTTGCACAGATGCTTCTGGGAGCTGCAGGTGCTCAGTATCTGAGAATCCAGCCATGTTTCAAATTAGGAACCCAAACGTAGGCCTTCAAAGTTTTGTTGGCATAGCTGTGTCAGTCAGGGGTGTGGTGGTTTTAGTTTGTTTTGCTGATATAGTTAGGCTGGCAAAAGTCTTGAGTAGATGCCGTTATACAGACCAAAAAGTCCTTTTGAAAGTATAACATGTTTCATTTGAGGAATCACTATAAGCTATAGCAACAAAAGAACTCCTCCTAGGGCAGCTTATCCTAGCAAGACTGGCCAGTATAACTGTACCTGTATAGTTATACTAGCAAACCCTTTCTAGTCTAGACAAGGCCACAGTTGATATGTCTGGAAATGTTGGCCTTAAGCTTTCTGAGTCATCCCTTTCTGGTAATTGTGAGTCATGGTAGTGAACCTTTATATTTAACACAGCAACTGGTGCTCTATAAAAGATTCATTTATCTACTTCTGGGCACTATTGTGAGTCCTAAGTAAATAGTGTTTGTAAAGTGGTACATAAGGGTAAATAGTGTTAGGACTAGTCAGGGGAAGAGGTGGAAATAGAATTCAGGACATACACCTCTACCTCAATATAACGCTGTCCTCGGGAGCCAAATATTCTTACCGCCTTATAAGTGAAACCGCGTTATATCAAACTTGATTTGACCACGTTATATCTGAATTTGTGTTATATCGGGTGGCGTTATAACGGGGTAGAGGTTTACTTAGGAACTCTGCACAGGCTTGTCCTCTGTTTGAGCTTTATAAAGTGCAAGTCAGGGCTACGTGTGCTTCCTAGATCCCTGAAGTTGGTATGTGTTCAGAACACCAAGAAATATCCTTATACTGTAAATACCTGAAAACAGCGCTTGAGAACTAAATAGTCCTCACCAAAACAGGCTGGAGGCAGTTGTTGTAGAGACTATTAATAACAAAGAAGGGTTGGACAGACTGTTAGAACAAATGTGGCTTTACTAATCTGAATGGTTTGTTGTTTTTTTTTTGACTCTGCATAACTCCAAAACATTTCCATCCTGGACCCTGTATCTCCTGAAAAATTCTGCCTTCCTATAAATTAATTCCTGTGAAATTTCCAGTAGATTAGATAGATTTGGCAAAGTTACTGTCAAAATCTAGTTTGGTGAAAGTCTTGCTTCAGTCTTAATCCTGGAGAGACTAGAATTTCTCCCTAAACTGCAATTAATTGATTGGCTTTTTGGTTTGCCCCCCCCCTTTAAAAGCTTTGTAATGAGAGTTAATGTCTGAGCGGCGTGCTCCTAGGATGCTGGAACATGGCCAGTGCATATTGCTTCTGTGTACAATATCCTATTGCAGTTGCTTGTCCCTGAATTGACTTGACCTGTGTTTGACTACAGTTCTTTGTTCTCTCACTGCTGCTTGTTTATAGGTTATTGTTTGTTACGTCAAGTCATGTAATTGTTGTTTACCAGCTATGTAGGTAACAAAATTCACTTGCTCTGTACAGTGACTCAGCTAAGTCTCTTAAAGCTGATGATAATGTCAGTGTTCGTGTGTAACTTGTCACTTTCTATAACACTACATAGTAAATAGGTTGGGAGTTTTTTCCTTTGTAAAGAAATTAAAAGATTAAAAAAAAAAAAGATACATGTAGCCTCTCTTCAAACTCCAGTGTCAGTGTGTAACTTTGTCTTTTATGCAAAGCTCTCTCCAAATAGTGAAGTTTTTAATTTTGGGGGGAAAGCAGCTATTCACTAGAGTAACACCAATAATAATATTCCTTGCTTGCTGTCCCCATGACTTATTCTGCAGGTATATGATTGTCAGCATAGTAGTATTCAAGGCATGTGAATGGCACTGTAAAATTAACTAGGTAAAACAAAAATTCTGTAGTAATTAGCTGTTGGGAATCTGTGTGATAAATGTGAGAGAACAGAAGAGATCTATGCAACTTGCTGAGCCTGCTGTGCTTCTTACAAGAAGATGTGTGAGACATTCCCGTGGTGTTATCTGGACTGGTGATCTGCTAAGTAACTCCAGTCCTCCATTCAGGGAGCCAGCCTTACCCTGCTCTGCTGTGAGAACCCCCACTCCCAGGCTGTTCGTGCACAGCCTCTAGCATGTAAGCTGCTCCCAGCTACGTGAGTGAGCACTTTTGGCCAGCTGCTGCTTGGACTGTGCAACCGAATGACACTAGCCAAAATCTCCGGTTTCAGACACAACCCTAGGAACTTCCATCTTGCAGTGTCCAGTTATGTCTGCTCAACGCTGCAAGCTTATATAAGTTGATCAATTTAACAAAGGCTAGTTATCCCAAGGGCATCTCTGACTGCTTCAACCCAAATGCACTGCTTCAGGTAGAATAAACAAACAAATTTATTAACTACTGTCAAGGCTGATTCCCCACTCTGGCACTTCGAGTGCAGAAGGTGGAGTCCCACAAGGATTCTAAAATTTAATACTGGCCACTCCAGGCTTGTATTAAACTCCTAAGGTTACAGCTTCTCTCTGACCTTGGATTGGTAAATGCTGCCACCACCCAAGGGCAGAACCCCTTTGAAATCCCAGGAAGGCGCACATGGGAATTCCTTCCTGTGGGGTACCCTCAAGCCAGGCTGTCCCCTTAGGTAAGCGTTTCAGTTGCTTGGTGGTTGTGTCTGTAGATGGAGGTGGAAGAGAGCGAGCACGGCAAGCATCTCTCCCTTTTATCATGTTCTTTCTTTCCCCTCTTGACTTTGCGCCCGCGCTGCCCCCCCCCCTTTCAGGGTCAGGTGAGCATTACCTAATCGTAGTTCCAAACTGACCAAGGGAAGGAGGGTGACTCACTCTTTGTTGCCTAGGCCAGTGTCCTTTGTTCCTGTGAGGCTGGGCTGGGTTTGTCTCATAAGTGCTTTGAGGTGTGAACTGCCCCTCTGCTCCTGGAGAGTTTTGCCTGGGCTTGTTTTAAGCCCTGAGGACACATTTTCAGCCTCATAACTACATACATGAAATTACAACCTATAAGATTACTATAACAACAATGCTCAGTGCATCATGAGCCTTCCAAAGACATCCAACATGACAAACTTTGCATTGGATACCAGGCCATCATATTATAAGGATGAACATGGGGGTGCAGTGTTCCTCTGAGGTACAGAGCGTCACAATGTGGTTTTTTTTTTTGTTTGGTACAATATAGCCAGTCCTTTCTATTTTATTTCTTCTAAGTAGGTGTCTCACATTTGAATTAACTTACCTCAGTGAATAACGCAGGCCAATATCCACCTGCAGAAGAGGCTGTTGCAGCCAGAATCAGGTTTCCCACTTTAACAAATTGTATCTAGATGGCTAGCTAGAGACTTCTGATCATTCAGTGCTTCAGCTACATTTATTATGACCAGGGCAAACAGCCTTTTGCTGTGGTTCAGCTGCTGTCCTGAAACTGATGTTGGTGTGACTGGTAAATGATTAGTAAATGCCCATGCTGTAGCAGCATCCCCATCCTTTTATAGTAAAGCTTCTCATAGGAACCATAGTGTTCGCTCCAGTGCCCTGGCCAAATTCCATCCTGGGTAATTCCATTCTGTCTCCTTAAAGTCTCCCTGTCATTTCAATTAGGCACAGGATTCTTCTTCCCTGCATAACAGTTTATAATGAGAAGTGTTGCTAGGGGCTCTCAAACAGCTGCCACCTTCACTCTGGGTGGCTGTGTTTTCTTGCTGGGTGTAGGGTTTCTTGAGTGCTCTGCAAAGCCCTTTGGAATCCTTCAGGGTGAAAGATGCTCTAAAAATACATCTCTGGGTGTGGTACATAATTATTTTCAATTAATGCAAAACTATTCTAGCATGCTGGCTGGAAATTCCACTAATCATCATGCAAATAATTAATTAGGCAGAGGTGTCTTGTTGCTTGGAAAACATAAATGATGGATTGAAATCAATCTACGCTGACATGGGGGGTTGGAAAACCAAGAGCTCTCCCTTCCCACCTGTGGGTGTGTAGTGGGCACTGGGGCATTGTGTTTTCTTCCCTCTCCTTCAGTCAGGTGCAGAGCTGCCATGGGAAACACCACCAGCGATCGATTGTCTGGGGAACGTCATGGCTCCAAATCTCACCGCTCTGATGGAGCCAGTAGCACCCATTCCACGAAGGATCATCCCCACAAGATCATGGTGGGCAGCACTGATGACCCCAATGTTTTCAGCACCCTTGACTCCAAGGTATGGACTGGCCTCTCTGTCCCATTCCCCATCCTTACAGAATCATAACCAAAGATGCAGGTCACCATATTGGCAGCTCTGCTGAGCTCACTTTCTAGCAGATCTGAGTCAGACATTTGTGGGGTTTGTTTGTTTTTATTTGGAAGTGCCTAATTACCCTACGGTGTGTACAATAAACCTCACTACAGTCAATTCCTAGGGGTGATACAGTGTGTACAGAACGCCCCTAGTCAAAGGGTATCAGGAAAAGGGGCCCATTTAGAAGAAAGTCCAGAGAATGGAGTGAGAAGAGGACACAACACACAGGCTGTCGTTTGGCTTGGACAGACAAGCCAGGAAATGACTCGGGCACGTCCTCAGCTGGATTAAATTCTCTTAGCTCCGTTGTCTGAAGTGGAGCAATAATAATGTAATGCCAGCTGCAGTTCTGCATCTTAGACTCCAGAGTCTAGGGGAGAAGGGAGTCATCCTCATATTGAAGGTAGTGCATAGATCAAGGAAGGTGAGACTAGAGGCATTTGGATACTACAACAAGGAGAGCTGTGTAATTGCCTAGCTCCATGATGTTGCAAAAGGGGTCTTGTGACTTGGACACAGACATTGTTGGTGATGGCAATGGAGAGGAGGAGCGAAGCAGAGAGGAAGTCAAAGCACTGGAGTAGATGCCAAGTGGAGGGGAGTGGGTGGACAACAATTGGGTAATCTGTGATGCATTGTGGAGCTGGAAAATCCATGCTGCTCCTGCTCTGATGTGTGCTGAAGGGCTATGGGAGAACAATGTGACTGGAGAGCCAGCCCTGATCCCTGCTGTATCTGCACGTTGGCTAGGCGGTAGGATGGCTCTTGTTTTCTTCATGCAGCTTGCTGGGGAGAAGGAGTTTATGTCATGGCAGCATGATCTGGAAGAGTCAGTAAAGCCTTCACAGCAGGCTCGTCCCACTGTCATTCGCTGGGCTGATGGAGGCAAGGAGGTCTTCATCTCTGGGTCCTTCAACAACTGGAGTGCCAAGATCCCACTCATCAAAAGGTATTTCCTCTCTCTGGGAAGCCTTTGCATATGCAAGTCACAATAACTTGAGGAAGAGGAGTGATATAAAACACATTGGTTACATAAATTATTTAACCACTTCCCTCTACTAGATTTCTCACTGTTCTTTGGTTCCGTGTTCCTTAGCTGAAGTACTGACTCGCGAATTATTATGGTTTTATTAGCCAAAATAGCTTTGAAAAACAACAAAATTACAGCAAGTGAAATAAAGCTGGTAATAACGTCTACAGTGTCAAAAACTGAACTCCTTTTGAGATGTTGCTGTCTTCAAGAAGTAATAAATCAGTTCAGTTAATTCAAGGGCTTAGTCTTGGTAACAAAAACTTGCTAACTTTCCCAGTTCTATACTAATCTGGGCAGGTGATTTTGGTGTCAACATGGAACTACAGATCCTTAAATATCCAAGCAAATTCCAAGCATATCTGCCAGTGGAATTATGAGACTGCTTGTGGCAGTCCAGTGTGTGATGTTGATTCAGGTTGTGTGTGAATGTACAGGGATAGCATGGGACAGATGTGGGTGGGTGGGTGTGAGTGGGATAGGACTGGTCTGTGATGTGTTGAGATGTCTCTCGATGCAGTGTCTCTCTTAGCTTAGCACAGTGGTTCTCAACCAGGGGTACACGTATCCCTGAGGGTATGCAGAGGTCTTCCAGGGGGTACATCAACTCATGTAGATATTTGTCTAGTTGCACAACAGGCTACATAAAAAGCACTAGTGAAGTCAGTGCAAACTAAAATTTCATACAGACAATGACTTGTTTCTACTGCTATATACTGTACACAGAAATGTAAGTACAATATTTATATTCCAATTAATTTATTTTATAATTGTATGTAAAACTGAGAATGTAAGCAATTTTTCGGTAACAGTGTGCTGTGACACTTGTGTATTTTTATGTCTGAATTTTGTAAGCAAGTCATTTTTGTGAGGTGAAACTTGGGGGTACTCAAGGAAAATCAGACACCTGAAAGGGGTACAGTAGTCTGGGAAGGTTAATTGTGTCTGCAGGAATTCTGTCTGTGCTATCCAAAGCAGTACTGTGTGAGATGAACTCAGGCACTAGACTCAGGCTCAAACTATCTAGGACTGGTGCTGTGTCCGGTGACCCTGTGGAAGAGCAACCTCTGTGATGCTGTTTCTGTAACAACACTGTGTCCTGTTCTCCTCTCTCTCCTTTCAGCCACAATGACTTTGTTGCTATTCTGGACCTGCCCGAGGGCGAGCACCAATACAAGTTTTTTGTGGATGGCCAGTGGGTTCATGACCCTTCCGAGGTAACTCTCATCTGTTTTCTCTCCCCAGAGATTCAGTGAGTGCTCCTCTTAGGCTCAGTATGCTGCCTCAGCACTGCGGATATGCAGTGTGCACCCCATGCCCTAGGCTGGTTCAGCCTCTCCTCCCTGCTTCCCTTGTAACATTTTGTCCCCTTGGCTAGGATTGTACAGCACCAGCAGCCCTCCCCCTGCTTTGGTTGGTGCGGCACTGATTGCCCCTCCCTATATTCTGGTAACATGTTGTGGCTGTTTCACCCCATAAGCATTTCTGTGCATGTAGCTAATGGAATAGCTCTGTGAGCCTCTCTGCCTCCATCGCTTGATTCCATGTCCCAGGCCCTTGCTTCCCAGGACTAGCTTTACAGCTGATTCCTCTCTATGGCCTTGACTCCCTCATGCAGCGGTCTAGGTTTTAAATGAAAATTAAGGCATTTTTTTCTTTAACATTGTCTGGGTGGAGATGCAGAGATCAGGAAGGGATTGGTGGGCATTGTGGGGTGAGGAGGGGTAGGGATGGGAAATAAGATACCAGTTCCACTGACTTATTCCTCCCGGGGCCTAGCTCTATGCTCAAACAGACCATGTAATCCTACTTAGAACATCATCTGGTGACCCTCAACAGTGTTAAAAGAGGCAGCTGGGGACCAGAATTCCTTTAAGCCAATTTCAGTATAACCAGCCAGACTAGGGCATCTGGTTCCCTTAATCTCCTCGCTCAGATGTGATGCCTGCAGCTGATAAAGGGGCAACCTGACAAGCATAGTAATCTAGTTTCCTGCAGGTAGGAGGATGGGCCTACAGAAGAGGATTATTAAAGCAGAGTGTGGGGGTGGAGTTGCATAGATTGCCCAAAATTGAGAGTCATTGGAAACGAATGGGTGTGAACAGTGAGAAAATGCTAATGAGGCGTGCCTGTGAGCCTGTGTTCAGATAAGAGTCTGAAACTTCTGTATCCCAGAGTCTAGCAGGGCATTCTTCAACATAGTGTCTCTTGAGCCTTGGGCAGCTCTTGTGGTTTATCTGCTCTACCTCTGCCTCTTGGTTTGACACAGATGGGTGGCGTATGTGCTACTGTAGCAGGGGGATAGATAAATGGAGATGTGTGATTGTCCATGTGCAGGTGCGGGAGAGAGGGCTGGGAAAAGTGTGGGCTTGGCCACGCTTGCGGATGTAGAGTGCTGGTAGTTAAACCTGTCTTCGGAAAACGCTGCCATGTGTTTACACTGTCAGCTGCAAGCGCACTGGCGTGGCCACATTAGCAGCTCTTGCAATGCCACAAAGAGCAGTGCATTGTGGTAGCTATCCCAGGGTGCAAGTGGCTGCAACATGCTTTTTAAATGTGGGAGGGTGAAGTGTGACAGGGAGTGTGTTGTGTATATGTCTGGGGAGAGACAGTGTGTTTTGGGGGGCAGAGAGCGTGTCAGCATGCTATCTTGTAAATTCAGACAGCAGCAGACCTTCCCCCTCTTCCTCTCCCCCCTCCTCCCACAACAGCAGCATTCCACTTAATGGTTTGCTTTGTCCCAGAGCAGATAAGCATGCAGGCTGTCAGAAACAGAGCTTTGAAAGGGGATATCTGCATGCCTGCAGCCGATTTCAAAACAATGAGAAGAGTGGCCACTTGACTTCAGGGGATTATGGGACATTTCTGGAGGCCAGTCACAGTGCAGTAATGCAACACCTCGTCCACACTGATGCCTGGGCGTTTCAGCTAGGGCGCAGCAAGCTTTATGCTTCTCGTGGAGGTGGATTACCAGGAGCGCTCCAGCTGCAGTGTTCAGGTGCTCTACGTGCCTTGCCAGTGTGGACACCTCAGGAGTTAGGGCGCCTGGGACTGCTTTAATGTGCTCTAACTTGCAAGTGTAGCCAAGCCCTGTGAGTGTGATTGTGTCAGTGGGAAGAGGATGTAGGTAGGTCACTGTCTTCACTTTTCATTTCAGCCTGTGGTCACCAGCCAAATGGGCACCATTAACAATCTGATTCACGTCAAGAAGTCTGACTTCGAGGTATTTGATGCATTAAAGGTGGATTCTCTGGAGAGCTCAGAGACTTCGTGTCGAGGTACATTTCTCATGGCTCTCAGTGCGTGCTGACATTGACTGTGACACGTGCCCCTTTCCTCCTTCGAGACTTGCTCAAAGCTCCTATGACACTGATTGCACTGAAGGGGATTGAGCCCCTTGAGTTGGAACTCCAGCTGACAGCTGGGTGGGTGCCTGACACACAGCTGTGAGGAGTAGTGTTTGTTGTTATATTGCACCATTGCCCAAGGACCCAGTGTTGTGCAATGCACACACTAATGTCCCCTCTCTGAAGAGCTTGCTGTCTGAGTGCCTTGTAAGTGTGAGTGATTTAGTTGTCTGATCTGAGCCTTGTAAGTGTGAATGGGGGTCAGTTGTGTGAAGGCACTGAGGTGCCAGAGTTTTTTAAAACTGAAATCTAACATGCTAGATTTGCCAATTTTAAGTGTTCTAGCCAATGTTGGAATGGAATTTAATTAGGATAACCCCTTTTTAGTGAGTCCGGGGAGCACTGGTTTACTACTTTTATCACTTTTACCTTGGACAGTTTACTAATTCACCCAGAACCACATAAATGGACAATCAATAGTTTATTGACCAACTGTAGGTACAAGCAATAATTTAGGCATGTACTGAACACAAAATACGCATGCAGTCATGTAATTAACATAAACCAGTGCGAGGGCCTGTAGCTATACCAAGGAACAGTACAAATCACCAAGATTTCTTCTTACATTTACTGACAATCATCAGTTATCAAGTCTTTAGTCCCTGTAATACATGATCATGCTTCTGGGACTTCTCCAAGGAGTACGGGTGCACTAGTCCTAGGGCACACCGTGGTCACGGCTATTGGAATTGTTTGGTATGAGGGGTACTAGTTTAAAATATCAAGAACAATTGCCTGAAGTTGTTTTAAGTCTCTTGGGCCAATTTGTGGAGTTGACAAAGGAGAATATACATAAAACATTAGTTAGTTAAATGCCAAAATATAGTTACTTGAGGTCTCACTAAAAAGAATGTGGCCCCAACAAGGTAACTCTGTTATTTATGCTAATGAGCAGAAAGAAATACAGTCCCTGAAATACAACCTCATGACTTCTTAGTCCATAATCCTGGGATCAGGGGGAGACTTTTTCATGCTGCTGGTCTGAGTGTCCGTAGTGCTTCTGGATTCTGCAGCTTCTTTGTGGGTTTAGTCAACTGCTTTGCTTTGTCCTGTAACCCTGGAGAGGGGCGTGGGGGAAACTGTCTACAGGGTACAGTGAGCTTTGGGTACTATGACTGGGGTCCTAGTGGGGGCCAGCTATTGTCACTCAATTAGGGTGAGCTGCAAAAAATGGGGCAGCCAAATCCCAAAAAGCTGGCGGATATTCCAATACTTAGATTCACCAACCCAGCATAGAACAGCTTCTTTATTACCTTACTGGTTACTCCGAAGTCCAAACAACACAGTTCCCTTAAAGTGACCCAGCCTCAAGCCTCCATCCAGGTTCCCACGTCAGATATGATGAAAATTTCTGTAAATTTTATTTCATCATATAAAAGAAAAGGTTCTACCAATCCCAAAGGATTGGACACATTACCTCCCAGGTTAATGAATGTTTCAGATCTTACCCAAATACACACTACAGCCAATTCTTACTAACTAAACTAAAATTGATTAAAAAACAAGAGAGTATGGTTAAAAGATCAACATACATACAGACATGACTTCAATTCATTGAGGTGCAGATTCATAGCAGAGATGGTGAGCTTCATAGTTGCAAAGAGTTCTTTTAGAAATAGTTCATAGGTTATAGTTCAATGTCCAAATCTCATATTCAGAGCATACCAGTATAACTGGGACCTCAGTCTTGCGACTGGAACTTCTCCTGATGAAACCTAAGCAGATCTGAGGTGACAGAATCAGGACCCAAGGATCTTTTATACAATTTCATGGCCTCTTTGACAAATTGGGATTTCCTTGGGGACCAAAAGGTAATTGGAATGGTTTCAGAGGAGCAGCCGTGTTAGACTGTATCCGCAAAAAGAACAGGAGTACTTGTGGCACCTTAGAGACTAACAAATTTATTTCAGCATAAGCTTTCGTGGCCCACGTCCGAAGAAGTGGGCTGTAGCCCACGAAAGCTTATGCTGAAATAAATTTGTTAGTCTCTAAGGTGCCACAAGTATTCCTGTTCTTTTTTGGTAATTAGAATGACTTTGAAGGAGGTCCATCACCGGTACTTAGCTATACGGGCCAGTCTTTGCGCTCAGATTTCAGCTCTTGGTTTCTCTGCCTCTGTTGGTATCCAGTAGGTGGTGTCTGTGTATAACAAATATCTTCAATCTCTTTCTTATCGGAGGCTCTTTGTTTGATTCATTTCAAATAGTGCATTTCTGTACTAACCCAGACTATTAAATGGAATTTCTCCTTCTTTAAGCTATTTCATTTAATATTCCAAAGTTACACCTTGGTGAGTTATCTACTTTTTTGGTCACAAGCTTCCTAGCTGATTTCAATGTGTGTTCTACACTCATCTCCGGTTCTTAATTTCCAATTAGATGGGAGTTCTCACCACATGCAAATCATGAGAATTTCATGTCTAGGAACTCTCTTTTCCTGGGAATTGTGCAATTCAACCTTTAGTTTGATTGAAGCTCCCAACAAGATGTCCCCCTGTGGTGATGTGCGTATTGATTCCCATGCTCTATTGCTCCATGAGGAGGCTCCAGTTTGGGATGTGCATAGGGGTGCATGGTGGTAATCCTGGTCGCTGTGGAGACGAGGGAGAAAAGGGTGATTGCTTCCTAGTTAGGCAAGCAGAGAGAGGGCTGTAATAACCTATTATCAATATATATTCAAGGCATGTTTGACATCTATACATCTTACAACCTGCTGGGACCAGAAGCTTCCATTGTGCAAGCAACTGGCTAGTTTAGTATCAGAGTTAATTGTTCTAGTAGTAAGCTGTGTAGAAAACCTTCCACTTTCTTTCTTTCTGCTCACGTTGCAGCAAAGATGACTAGGTTACCTCCCCAGATGCCAGCTGTGCTAGGTTGACCTGGAATCGCTGACTGGTAGTTCAGTCATGCATCAGGGAGTCCTGTAGCAGCGAACCATGTAGATCATTTGAGAAGCCCCTCTGCTGCTGCTGATACATCTTATACAGCAGTGGTTTTCAAACTTTTTTTTCTGGGGATTCAGTTGAAGAAAACTGTTGATGCCTGTGACCCAATGGGGTTTGGGATGTAGGAGGGGCTCAGGGCTCTGGACTGGGGGTGCAGGCTCTGGCATGGGGCCAGAGATGAAGGGCTTGGGGTGCAGGAAGGGGTTCCGGGTTTGGGGGGGCTCAGGACTGGGGCAGGGAGTTGAGGTGTGGGAGGGGGGTCAGGGCTCTGGGCTGGGGCAGGTGGTTGAGGTGCAGGGAGGGCTCTGGATTTGGGAGGGCTCAGGGCTGGGGCAGGGAATTGAGGCGCAGCGTTGGGGTGCAAACTTGCTGCTGGCGGGTCCCAGTCAGTGACGCAGTGGAAGGCTAAGGCAGGCTTCCCGCCTGTCCTGGCACCGTGGACTGCGCTGCACCCTGGAAGCAACCAGCAGCAGGTCTGGTTCCTAGGTGGTAGTGCGACTCTCGCCCACAGGCACCACCCCTCCGCCACATCCCCCGGCCAATGGGAGTGCTGAGCCGGTGCTCAGGGCAGGAGTAGCGTGCAGAGCCCCATAGCCCCCCTGCCTAGAAGCCGGACCCACTGCTGGCTGCTTCCAGGGCACAGCACAGTGTCAGAACAGCTAGGGACTAGCCTGCCTCAGCTGGGCAGCACTGCCGACGGGACTTTTAATGTCCCGGTTGGTGGTGCTGACCCAGAGCAAGTCAACCCAGTGCCTTGTGTGCCGCGACCCACAATTTGAAAAACACCGTTATATACAGAGGCTTGTGCTAGAGTGGGAAATAAGACAGTGCAGTGTGACTCTCAAATAACCCCTTAGTGTGGTCTTGGCACCTAGATGTATCGCCTTTGGAAGCCACTGCTTGCAGAAGGTGTTGCCAAGGCTATGGAGCTGAGATATTCTGTTGCACACATCTGCTCTCTTGGACTTGCAGCCCAGTGCCAATCTAGGGTTAATTAAAGAAGCCAGTGCTGGAAAGACCCTGCTGGGTCCCTCTAGTTGACACTTTACTTCATATCTCCTTGGTATTTTGTAGACCTGTCTAGCTCCCCGCCAGGACTCTATGGTCAGGAAATGTATGTGTATCGACCGGAGGAGCGCTTCAAATCTCCACCCATCCTCCCTCCTCACCTCCTCCAAGTCATTCTCAACAAGGACACCAACATCTCTGTGAGTAGCAGCCTCTCCCGCTGAGTGGGCACGTAGCTGGGTGTGGAGCAAGCAGGGGAGTTTGGGCTGAGTGCTAACAGGCTCTGCAGTAAGAGCAAAGGTGGCCAGAGGGTGCCCCACAGAGTTCTACAACATGTCCTGCTGCACTCCTCCTACCTGTATGGCCTGAGAGCATCATGGATCTCAGCATGCAGTACTCCAGGGGTTCTCAGACTTCATTGCACCGCAACCACCTTCTGACAACAAAAATTACTACACGACCCCCAGGACGGGGGACCGAAGCCTGAGCCCTGCTGCCCCGGCGGGGGGGGGCAAGCCAGAGCCCAGCTACCCCGGGCTGGGGGGGTAAAGCCCAAGGGCTTTAACCCCAGGTGGGGAGCCCGTAAACTGAGCCCCGCCACCTAAGGTGATGGGGCTTGGGCTTTGGCCCCAGCAAGTCCAATGCCAGCCCTGGTGACCCCATTAAAATGGGGTTGCGACCCACTTTGGGGTCCTGACCCACCATTTGAGAACCGCTGCAATACTCCCATCTCGATCCAAGCACACAGCCCTCGCTGTGTGCTGGTCAAAGCAGGCTGTACCTCTGCTCTCTGTTGGCTCCTTGCTCTCTCTGGTGCAAAGCCTGGGCTCCATCCTTGCTCTAGTCAGTAGAACATGGCTAAAATCCAGAGCGTAAGTCTAACGTCCACTGAAATGACTGATCCGCGCACACCCTAGAATGGCCTGGGGTGGTATTTGTGAGTTGTTTCCGCCAGGAGAGCCTGTCTGTGGCTGCTGCTCCCAGGTCCCATTTGCCTCTGTAGACTGACCCTTCTCCTTGTTCCAGTGTGACCCAGCTCTTCTACCGGAGCCCAACCATGTCATGCTCAACCACCTCTATGCACTCTCCATTAAGGTAAGTGATGGTCACACGGTGAGTTACCTGCTTCACCTCTGAGGGCCTAAGAGAGGCTACTGCCTTTATGATCTTCCCTTGCTGCTACGGGGTGTTGTGATGTGTGGCCTGGAAGTCTATGCAGCAATGAAACAGATGCGCAGCCTGAGCCAGCTACAACGGGACTGGCCACAGGTTTGTCTTTGCTGTGTAGACATACTCCAGAGCAGGGATCAGCAACCTTTCAGAAGTGCTGTGCCGAGTCTTCATTTATTCACTCTGATTTAAGGTTTCGCGTGCCAGTAATACATTTTAACGTTTTTAGAAGGTCTCTTTCTAGAAGTCTATAATATATAACTAAACTATTGTTGTATGTAAAGTAAATAAGGGTTTTAATGTTTTAAGAAGCTTCATTTAAAATTAAATTAAAATGCAGAGCCCCCCGGACCAGTGGCCAGGATCCGGGCAGTGTGAGTGCCACTGAAAATCGCCTTGTGTTCCACCTTCGGCATGCATGCCATAGGTTGCCTACCCCTGCTCCAGAGCTCTTCTTCAGGGCTGGGAAAGGTACTCTGAGCGTCGCCGCTAAATGCAAGGTGGAACAGATTGTTTAGCATAGGTAGCACATATTGTAAGGGACCATACCAGGTAGAGTGGCCCATTAATATTCCTGCAGTCATAGGACAAAAAGAAGGGTTAAGTGGGCTACAGATTGTGGTAAAAAGCCCCCTGGTTGAGGCAGCCAAGGGGGCACCGAAGCAGTTGGCACTGGCAAACTTTAGTGGTTCAAGGTGGACCAGGGTATAGGACTGTGGGAGCTGGAGAGGCACTGGGGCTCCCTAGCCTACTGCCTAGTCCAGTTCCAGCCTGGCTCCCTCATTCCACATTGGTCTGTAACCTTGTTCTACTCTGTCCTTCCTATTAAAATCCACTTTTCAGAGTGTGTAACTGAATCCTGTTTACATACAAATCTCATCGCAGCCTGAGTTATGGCGCTTCTGGGGTATCTGGCATCTGCCCACCAGCCAAAGGGAATGTGATGTTAATTACAGGTTAATTTAATGGGTGCGTTTAATGGGCAGACACTTCCCCCACCCCCTCCCCCGTGGCAGTACAGAAATTGGCAAACAGGCAGAGTGCCAGCCCAGAGCTGAGTGACTGAGGCAGAGCAGGAAGCTGCCAGGCTCCCTCTGGGATTGATGGTGAGGTACGTGCGGCTTTGGCATCCCAAAGTCTGTCCCTGTGGGCTGGCCTAGCTGCTGTTGCTGTGCCATAGGAGGAGGCGAGGCAGCTGGGCCGGGGGCTCTGCCGTCACTCTGGGTGGCTGGGGGTGAAAGGGCTGGAAGGCCCTGACTGCTCCCTGCTGGCCTTGGGGAATGTTTTCACTAATGTCTCTGAGAACAGCGCTTCTCTGGGGCAAGAGCAGCACCTTCAAACACTGCTCTGTCTGCCTGCCCAGCTCAGACTCACATGGGCTCTGCTGTCTTCCTGAACTCCCCAGCCCCTCCCACTGGTCCCAGTTGCCCGTTGGCCCCTGCTCATTGCAGCCTGCAGGTGCTGTGCTTCGCTGTCACTTCCATTGATACCTGTAGTCCCCGCCGCAAAGTGCAGGATGTGCTGAACAGAGCCAGTCAGAAAAGGTATTTCTGGAGACTCCATTTGGGATGAACCGATGCAGAATGTTTTGGGCAGCTCTCAGGGGAGGGTCTTGTCTGTCCCACCCTCACCGGAGCTTGCAGGGGAGGCAGAGCAGCCTGGCGCTCTGCCTTTGCACCCCCTATGGGGAGGTAGGGAGACCTGCCTGTGTTTAGTTAAATCGGTAACAGATTCAGCCAGACTCGCTGTGCTGATTGGCATTTTCCCAGAACGTGGAGTTTTTGTTGGAAAACTTCGGACAGCTCTAGTGCCAGATGCTGCTGCTGCCTTCCATCTTGCCCAGAGCACTGCTACCAGGCCCTCCTGTCATCCACAGCTTCCTTGCATGGCCGTCAGGATCTAGCTTGGAATTTACCTCCAGGGCCTTGTCTCTGCTTGTCTTTCTGTGCTGCTCTCGGATTCCTCTGCTCCTCTAGCACTGACCTTTCTCTCTGCCTTCCCGCAGTCCAGCCCGCACAAGAGCAGTCTCTGCAGCTGCTGGTGCTAGCAACAGCTCCCTGTTCTTTGTCTCAGTGACTCTCCTCATCTCAGATCTTGGCTAGGAGCTCTCTCTCCCTCCCTTCCCCTTACTACATCAGTGTAACTGTGCCGACACTGTGAAGTATCCTGGGGCCGTGGTGCATCTATGATCCGCACCACTAACACTCTGCTGTGTTCTCTTGCAGGACGGCGTGATGGTGCTCAGTGCCACTCATCGCTACAAGAAGAAGTATGTCACCACTCTGCTGTACAAGCCCATCTGATCGTGTGTCTCACCGCGTAGCACACGAGGAATGCCATGTTGTCTGCACGCACTAGGCGACAGGCCTACAAAGAACTGGTGGTTGGCTCTAGCTGAATGTGGCAGGGGTGGAAGGGGATGAGCCCAGCCCTGCTGGGTGTCTGAGCTATTCCCTCTGTATTCTGTTGGTGAGATTTGATTTGACCCTTTCATAGCCTCCCTCTTTGGGGGCCTCTGGCTTTGCTGAGTTCCCTGGCTTGGTCTATTGCCTGCCAGCCTGGCTCCCCATGAGGGAGTCACAGCAGGGAAGCTCTTCCCCAGCCCCTCTGCTTGTAAGGGCTTTGGCCAGTGCCTGTGGTGGGGCAGAGCCATGTCACTCTCCCTGTGTACACCATGCCAAGGCTCTCTAGAATGGCCTGCTTCAGGGCAGAGTGCAGGGGGTGTCTGCACCTGAGCTCTGCAGGCCTGGGCTGGCTTCCTACCCCCTGCGCTCAGCTGACGGGACTGGAATGTGCACATGGCTCCCCTGAGCAGAGACCAGGGTTAGTCGTTTCCCCCACCACCACCCACACTCACTGCATTGGAGGGTTGGTCCCAACCAACACTCACACTCACACTCTCTATCCTGCCCGCCTCAGGCATCGACACCCCCAGCATTCAGCTTGAGCTGTGGGCCTAGGCTCCAGCATGCTGAGCCTGGACTTCTGTGGGGCCAAGAGGTGAGAATTTCCCAGGTTTAGGCCACAGCAAAATGGCTCCGTGCTGCCCTCCCCTGGCCAGTGCAGCATAGAAACTGCTGCTGTGATGGAGCAATTAGCGCCCCTACTGTCTGAGAGGAAGAGCCTGAGCTGCTGAGATGTCTGTCACTTAGAGGCTGGGTGTTCTCTCTCTCCTGCTGTGGGCCTGCTCCAGCGCCTGTGTGGGGCAAGGGAAAGGCTCCTGCCGCGTCACTGGCCTTTGCACCAGCTCTCACCAGTCTGGGTATTTTGTGGGAAGAACTGCAGTGCTAGTGCCTGGTCTCCCAGCTTGCCCAGCAGCTGCCAGGGCTGCTCTGTCTGGGCAGGGGGCTCTCACATGCACTGGGGTTCTTGGCCTGGTAGCTGATCTCACTGTTGAGATGACAAAGTCTCCTGCCCCAGTGCACTGAAGTGGCTGGTTCTGTCTTGGCTAAGAGCTTTCTCAGGGTCTCAGTGCAAGGTTCTGCCATTGCCTCAGGCTGGGCTCCGCAGCGCTCACTGGCTCTGCAGCCCTTCTCTGTGGGGGGAGCACTAGTGGCTGAGCTCAGCCTTCCTGGGTCACTTGTCCTGAGGAATGTTTAGTGAGTGCCACTGTCGCAAGTCCTTTGGGCTAAGCCTCTGCCAGGTTCAGCTCTTAGCTTGCGGGTGGGGAGGGGGCATTGCCATTGTATGCAATTGCACTTTACCAGGCACAAGGAGAGCACTGGCTCCCCATCCTGCCGGAGTGCCTGCGGGGGCGGGGGTTGCGCTGTGCGATGGCGAGATGAACACGGCTGTGCATGCTCCGCTGGACCCTGGACGGGCTGCAGATGCCTGGAGCTGAGCAGACGGCTGCCTGGGTGGGAGGCCAAACTGGACAAGCAGCAGCAGCTTCGGCCCAGCCCAGTGAAACCAGCATGACCATGGTGCTCACTGACCAAGAGGGAAATTTCTGCTCGGAGGTGAAAAGGAGGCAGGGCCAAGCCCGTCCTTCTGGGGCAGCTGCCCTCTTCCCTGTTGGTGTGGGGAGGACTCGGCCCTGAGGGCTTGCTGACAGGTCAGCCTGGCACTGCTCCAGCACTGGGAAGGGCAGGCACTGGCTCTAGGCTGTGGATTAGTTACTGCTCTCTGTGCTGCGGGGCCCGGCTAGAGCTGTTAGCATGACTCGCACAGCAGAGGCTCCTGCCATTGTTAGGGCTGGTGCCTCTATCATGTAGGAGAGGTGCCGGGTGCCTCAGACCATGCCAAGAGCCAGAGGGTCAGCTTGCTCCCTGCTAACCGTCCCTGTGAGGAGCAGAGGGCCAAGCTGAGGCAATGCTGCCACGCCCTATGGGACTGCTGCCTCTAAGGTGGAAAGCCCAGAGTCTGGGTGCTGTGGCCGCTTGCCTGCCTGCCTGGTGAGCGTGGCTCTGCGGCCAGGCGTTGGGGCTCAGCTAAAGGAAAGGGCTTGGACCAGGACATGCTGGGCACTGGCTCCCATTGCCAGCCCCTCACAGTCCCCGGTCCTGGAGGCAGGGGGGTGAAGAGGGGCAGGTCTCCTGGTGCTTGGGTCACACACTTGGGAGAGCTCAGCCTGCTGTGAGGGGGAAGCAGCTGAGCCCCTTGTCCTGGCCCAGGGCTGGAGCCCAGCAAAGGAAGGCAGTGAGTGGATCACACCGTGCTGCACAGCTGGGGGCTGCACTTCAGTTCCCTGCATCCTGTGCAGGGATGGTGGAATCCCCAGCATCAAGCTGAAGGCACCCACTGGCCCCTGTCCTGCCCTGCAGAAGCAGCAGGTGCAAAAGCCCCAGGAAGCCCTGCTGGTTCTGCTGTGGGTGCCTGTGCTGTAGCTCACGGCTGTGCTCTCCCATGGGAGCTGCAGCAGATGCACAGGGCTAGTAATGCTGGAGGGGGTGAGGGTAGCCTCAGCCAGCCCTTTCGGATAACAGCCTGCACAGCTGTTTACTGCTGAACACAACGGCTGTGGTGAGGGGGTTCTTGGACCTGGGGGCTCTTGTGCCCAGGGTTTGGCCTACTGCTCCGGCAGTCAGCACTGAGGCAAGGGCAGCTCCTTGCTGCTGTCCCTGGGATGGGGCTACAGGCCTGGATTTGGGGGTAGAAAGGGCACCACAGGTGCCAGGCTCCCTTGCTGATTTGATGTAACTCATAAAGCCAGGCTAAGGCTTTGGCCCAAGCAATGTGACTAATAAAGTTTGTTACCGAGGCGGTGGGACCTCATCTGTGTTTGGCCGTGTCTGCATGCCAAGGAAGGGGCTGCACTGAGGACCCAGGCCAGCCATTTGTGTGGTTTGAGATGGCTGGCCCCTGGGTGTGTCCAGTATCCGGGCTGGGGGCTGCCCCTGTGACGCACGTGCCCCCCCCCCCTTCCTCTGAGCATGGCCTTACTGAGGTGCTGCAGGGAGGCCAGGCTCATGGGAGGGCAGGTCACTGCAGGGGAAAGCCAGCCAGCCAGCTCTTCCCACTGGTGTCCTTGTTACAGTGAGGGTAGTGCACCCCCTCCCCCTGGGAATGGCTTGGTGAGGCTGCCTGCCTCTCAGCAGCCTGCACTGTGGGAGCAGCCTGGGTCCTGGGGATGGGGGGAGGCCAGCAGTGCTGACCTGCCACTATTAGGGTCCTTGGAGGCAAAGGACTACAGTAGCCAATAGGCAAAAAAAGTTTATTGGGGGCCCCCTCCAGGAGGGAGTCCTGCATTTCTTACAACTTCATTTCTTCCCAACGTTAGAGCCACGTTGGCCCCATGGGAGGCCTGCCTTAGTCCAGGGCCCCATCACTCCCCCCTGGGTTACACTCAGTCACTATATACATAGCCTACAGCAGAGCCTCACCCCCGTCAAGGCTGGCCAAGCTGAGGGCCTTTCCAATGCCGCTTTACAAATGGTTTCCCCCCAAAGCAGGCCTAAGCTCAGTGTGTCTCCCATCAGTGCCCCTAGGGGGCAGCAACAGTTCAGCTCTGGCTTACAGGGATTTGACACTTTGGTCATGTTGCCTCAGAAATTGCTTATCACCAAACAAATGGGTGAAGGTCCCGGCAGAGAAGGGTGAAAGTTGCCTGACCTCCCTGCAATGCACTGGTTCCAGCATGAAGGACTTGCAGGCAAAGCCATGCTGTATTGGCAAGCAGCAGAAACAAGTGCTGCTCTCCAGGGCTCATTTTTCCCAGAGCAGGGTGGATGGAGCCTACCCACCCCTACGTTACAGCTGCATCAATAACCCTGTGCGGGAGGAAACCAGCTCACAAGCAAGATGCTGCAGGCCACTCGAGCAGCCACCTGCACAGTCTGCTGCTTGCATGGACTTAGCAGCTGGCTGGAGGCCACCTGCCCTATCTCCCTGGCACGGGCGGTAGCAGAGTACCGGTCTAACGCACATGCATGGCTGTGAGGTTCCACAGCAGAGAGCGTGGCAGCAGGATGATGGGCCATGCTAGGGGATGGTGAGATCACTGGGAAAGCAGCTTCACCAGTTACCCTGGCTACAGTTCCTAGCAGTTTAAGGGTGATTAATCAAACGAGCAGGGCTCCCTGGCAGTGTAGTACCAGACAAGGCTGGTGCGAGCCCAGGGGCCAAGCCTAATGCAGTCTACGGCTAGCTTCCATGCAGAGGGGTTCAGTGCCAGAGCCACGCACCCAGCATGGGCTCGCTGTGGGGGCACAGCAGTTCTTGCTGAGCCCTGCCCAGGAGCTGTTTCAGCCAGGCTTGGTGATCAGGAGCTGGGAAGGTGGACAAAGCAGGGCCAGCTCTGGTCCTGCCATTTTAGGGTGTCTGGGCGGCTCCTCTTCCTTCTGTGCTCCTGGTGGGCCGGGATCACACGGCTCGGGTGCTGGGACAAGCCCGCGGAGATTTCCCCTGGAGAGAAAGCACAAGCCAGGCTGAGGATGAGGAGCAGTCAGCCATCAGCCACTAACCCCTCCTCCCCCACCCTCATGCCACTGGGGGCTGGGAGCCCAGAAAGGCTGGCATGGCAAACCAGCACCACTGTAGCAGCTAGCAGCACTGGGCCTGCTGCAGCATCATGGGCACAAGAGGAAGGGGCACCAGACTGGACGGAGGGCAGGGACAAGGGGAGCCTCCAAAGCCGTACCTGGGACACTCCTGCAGGCTGACTGTGCTTCCCCAAGCAGCCCCCAGCCGTTAATGCCCTGCCAGCTCTCCCCTTCATCCAGCCACTCACCCTGCTGCAGCCAGCACTCCCCACAGCCCTGCAAGTGCTGCCATTTTGGGACAGCGGGCAGCTCTGCACCTGGTGGCCACAGAGAAGCAGCAGCACCAGTGTCAGGCTGAGCTGCCTCCAATTCCCTGGCCAGCCACTCAGCTATTTGCCCAGCAGGCAGAAGCCCCTCCCTCCCAGTTCCCTGCAGGAACATGGATGCATATGTGAGGCAGGGGTGCCCACCCCCAGACACAGCCCGCACACAAGAGGGGCAGGACCCTTCCCACTAGGAGCTCCACAATCAGAGGCTCGCGGTGGGCAGTAGGGGCTCCGTGCGTCATGCCAAGCCAGGCCACACACATCCCTGTCAGTGATGGCAGTATAGCATTCAGGCCTGTATATGTGCCTGAGAAGGAATTTTGGGTTCTTTTTGACTGTTACTCTTATATCCTTACTAACATATGTGAACAAAGCCACTGTGTGTTGCCTCTGCCCACAGCCAGATGGAGTTTATAGCATAATGAGCAAAGATAAGGACTAGAAGTAAAGTGTTGGTGGGAGTTTAATATAGGAGCGTACAACTGAAGGCAGCCTGCTCCTCTCCCAAGCTAAGGTCAACCAACCCGTCGGGAGGAGGGGGTGGGGTAGGAAGGTGTAAGAAACACTAGAACCCAAAGAAATGGTGACCCTGGCCAGAGCACCACCTCACTCCCTACCCAAGAGGCGGTACTGAAGCCCCCAGACTCAACTCTCCAAAATGGAACATGATGATACATTGTAAGCGGGGGGGGGGGGAGGAACCAGGGGTGCGCACTACAGGTATAATTAAGCCTGCTATGGGAGGGGGCACAAGGAAAAAGCCTTACGGGTGTACACAGCTGTGGATATGCTTGCTTGGTAACCCCAATAAACATTGCATTGCCTGCACTTTGGACTCTGGCATTCTGCTTTCTGTCTGCATGAGACGAACCAACGGAGGGCGAGGGGAAGCCCTAACAGCCCCTGCCCACTTGTCACATGGCACCTCAATCCAGCCCCTCCCCAGCCCAAAGCGACATCTCCACCAGCGGGGGCTGCCAGGAGAACAGGGCTTCCTCTAGAGCTTCCAGCAGCTGCTAGGCTCTGGGCCCTGCCCATGGCAGAGCTGGCCTGGGGCTGCAGGCATCCCCGCCCTTGGAGCTGGGCAAGGACAGAGGCTCTGCCAGGGATTTCCCTCCCCCCCAGTTTTGTGAACTAGTTATATGCAGTGTTGCCAATTTAGTGATTGTTTGGACATTTGAATTGAAACATTAATACACACTTTAAAAGCATATACAGTGTATGATAAAATACATGTATCTGAAAAAATAGATTTGAGAAGTATGAACATAGCCTACAGCTGTTGTTTTTATGACAGTGTCAGTGCATTCATTTCGGTGATGTTGGCCAACCTAATAATTTCAAATTATGATTTGTAAGCAAAGTCTAACTGAGCTCTCCCTGATGTGATGTGCTAGTGATGAGCTGGGGGAAAGGCTTCAGGACAAGAATGGTTTTACATTCATACCTACTCTACCTAGGTATCCAGCAAACAGAGCTGTGTTGCCCATGTGATAGATTTTTGGCTGGGGTGGGTTACAAATCACTTGAATGCGGAAGGGGGTGGTAATGAAATGTTGTTATTCTTATTGTATGAGTAAAGGGCAGTAGGACTGTACTTAGCCTGTGCTGATTGAGGGCATCGAGAGAGGGTGGGGACAGGTGTTTT
This sequence comes from Mauremys mutica, assembly GCF_020497125.1. NCBI lineage: Eukaryota > Metazoa > Chordata > Testudines > Geoemydidae > Mauremys > Mauremys mutica. The sequence goes on from NC_059079.1 coordinate 66,345,777, forward strand.
GCTTGATGGTCTGCCTGAGTCACATGTAGTATTTGACCTGCCCCTCTCCCCTGTTTAAAGATAGAGGCTCCATAAAGAGTCTTTTGGTTTGTTAAGTGACCACTAGAGCTGAAATCACTGATAAGCAGATCTAAGTGCTTAGACCTGCTGTGGGACAGTGTTTCTGTGGAAAAGACAGCCCAGCCTGCACTAGCAGCGAGGTTCCCCCACTGAGAGCTGGGTGGAACCTCAAGAGAGCAACAAGCAGAGGTCACAGTGGCAGGTGGCAGCAGAAGGTGACGGTGCAGGGCCATTGGCAACAGAGGGCTTGGCTACACTTACAAATTTGCAGCGCTGCAGCAGGGTGTGAAAACACACCCTCTCCAGCGCTGCAAATTGCGGTGCTGCAAAGCGCCAGTGTGGTCAAAGCCCCAGCGCTGGGAGCATGGCTCCCAGCGCTGTCCGTTATTCCCCACAGGGAGGTGGAGTACGGACAGCGCTGGGAGAGCTCTCCCCCAGCGCTGGCGCTTTGACTACACTTAGCGCTTCAAAGCGCTGCCGCGGCAGCGCTACCACGGCAGCGCTTTGAAGTGCTAAGTGTAGCCACAGCCAGAGTGATAGAGTGAACGGTGGCATAACGAGCAACAGTGGCCAGAGCAAATAGTGAGCAGCTGGAGGAACGAGCAAGGTGCCTTCTTGCCCCCAACCTGGGAGGTGAACTCATGTGAAAGCACCTCTGAACTCTGAGTCTCCACTGACCAAGGACAACACCAGTGAGTGTTAATGAGGCTGTTAAGAATGCTGGAGACACAACACAGTTCATGCGAACAAACATGGCTGTGGCATCATACTTTCTATTTAAGCAAGAGATACCACACACTACAAACTGGAGTCCAATGTTAAGTGCATTGTCACTTGCTCATCCTGAAGTTGAACACTGGTTCTAAACAAGACCAGCAAATATTCACTATCTTTCTGCAAGAAACTGAACTGACTGGCTAGAAGCATGTGGTGCAACCGTGAAAGACTCAACAGTTGAAAAAGTGAAGAACTCTCTCACCACATTCCAAAAAATTGCATACATGGCTGATGATGCAAATGGGCATCAAGTATTAAGTCATTGTGTACGTCATCTTGATATCAGTGGTAGGCCAGTAGATGCATTTCTAGATGTTCAAGTTTTAGAAGACCCATCAGCTGCATCTGTGACAACCCACATCTTACAAGAGTTAAATGCTTGTCAATTGGACTCCAAACAGATGGCTGCTTGCAGCTCCATCAGATGCACAAACTTCTCTGGAAGACATTGTGGAGTACAAGCTTTGCTCAGAGAAAAGTTTAACCCTAATCTCTCCTATACACACTGCAGAGGCCATCTACTCCAACTAGCGTGAGTACAAGCTCCAGACTCTTCAAAAGACATTAAAAAAAGCTATACATTGAATGTCTTCATTATATTCTTTTTTCAGCAAGAGTCCAAAAAGTCTGAATATCTTGGAAAATATAGAAGATACACTGGGACTGAAGTTCAAATTAGACCCTCTGGCTTTCTCATGAGCAATCCTTGGCTGTTGTCTTAAAATTACTCCAGCTGTTATTACTGGCTTTGGAAAGTATCTACCAAAATGGGATGGATCTAAGTAGTGAGGCTGGTGGATTACTTTTGCTACTATGTTCAGAGAAGACTATTGCCAGTCTCTTTCTTGTAAGTCTACTGTTGAAACCACTTGGGTCATTAAACAATGCCATCCAGGCATCTGCTACAACAGTAGTAGATCTTTGTCCAGCAATAGAAGCTACATTTGGACCAATCAGAGAGCTATCAATTGAAAAAGTACTAGTAGAAGCAAAGACTTCAGTCCAGAAGTTAACTAATGAAGACATTTATATTTAATCCTTAAGTGAAGAGGACAAGAAGTGTTTGTTAAGACAACTGAAAAAGTACAGACTTGATTCTTAAAAATCTACAACAGTGACTTCTAGATTCTACTCAACCTCTACGTAGCTTTTACAGATCCCTGTCCTATAAAACACCGACAGTTGAGTGGAGTGAGGCACTATCAGCAATTGGGCTGCCATATGCTCAGGGACAGAATAGAGAATTTGAACACCGAGTGGAATATCATACAAAGAATGAATGAAGATTTGACTTCAACTTCTTTTTTGTCATAACTAGTAACTCGACCTGATCTTTATGCTATATTTCCTGGGATGAAAGAACTAGGAATTCATCTCTTGCTACTACCAGTTACAACAGCTACAGTTGAGGGTTCTTTTTCATCACTGAATAGAATTTTGTGTTCTGAAAGAAGTCGTCTTCTGCAACTGTTCATGTGAATGAATTAATGAACATATCAGTTGAAGGAATGGAAGTACCGGACACATGAGAAGCCACCAAAGATGAATGCGTTGCATTCAAGAAGTTCGTTAACAGAGTTGTGCAAAATTATAACAAGAAACCAAGAAGGATGTAGATATTGTGCTTCATAGAAGCCTTGAGTAGCCAACTTTAATTTGTGTGATGATTTTAAAAACATGAGTTTAATAAAATGGTCATAAAACATTTTTCAGTTTTTACTATGGTGCCATACAGCCCACCCTCGCCCTCATGGTCTCACCCATCATCGGCCCTGAAACACCTCCCCGCCCCATAAATTCAAACACCCCCCCCCCCCACAAAATTTCAATTCCTGCAGAAAACACTGGGCTCTGCCCAGCCAGGGCAGTTCAGCACTGCGCTGACAGTGCTTCTCGCTCCACTGCCTCAGCCCTGCCCACCCCACAGCCCTGGATGGCACCTGCCAGACCCCGCTCCCTGCCCGCGTGCCATGCAAGGGGGACAGGCCCCTCCGGCACTCTGCAGAGCAGCCCTGTTGCTCACAGGGGCACTAGCCTGGGCAGTTACCTGCGCCGATGGAGGGAGGAGATTTGACAGAGGAGCCCTGGGGCTTGCTCTTCTGCAGAGACTCAGGAGAAAGAGAGAAATGGAGTGAGAGACCCCCCGAGGGGTGGGATGAGACACCCCGCCCAAGGGACAGGGCAAGAGAGCGAACCCACCTGGAGATGGGGTAGGGGGAAGGACCCACTGCATGGGTAGGGGGAAAGGATGGGACAGAAAGGCAGAGCCCCTGCACCCCCCTCAGGCTCCACCCCTTTGGTCTACACCCCACCCCGACTCTCCATCCCCACCAGAGAGAGAGTTCTCATTCCCCGCCATTGGCTCTGCTCCCTTCTCCCTCCCTCCTCCCCCTCAGCCTGAGCTCAGCCCTATTGCCCTCCCCAGAGTCAGCTCAGAGCTAGGACCCTTCCCCCACAGTCAGGAACCCCCCTGCCAGCCTCAGCCTCCCTCTGCCTTGCCTTGGTGTTGCTCCTCCCCTGAGGAGCGGGGTGGGGGGGCTCCCTGCCGAGTCCTGGTCCTAACTCACCTCCAGGTTTGTCCTTGCTTTCCTCAGCACGGCATGAGTTTGGGTCACTGCAACAGAGGCGGGGGAGGGGATCAGAGTGGGCACAGCTCCCTCCTGACCCCAGGGAGGGCGTATCAGAATTGGTGTCACTCCCCACAAACCAAACTGCAGGGGGCGGGGGCAGGGTCATTGCAGGATCCCCCAGAGCAGCAAACTCCAGCTGGCTCCAGCTACGTGAGCAGAGAGCAGCATAGCCAGGCCCGGCCCATGCTAGGCCTGTCTGCTTACTGTGCCCCCCTACTCCAGCCTTATGGCCGGGGATCCAGCACAGACAGGACCCCTGCAATGCCAGGCCTTGCCCTGCTCAGAGCTGGCCAGTGGGCACAGCCCTCGAAGCTGGCTATGCCTGATGATGATTAGAGCAGGCGGGGGGGGGGGGGGAGGGGAGAGGGAGGATAGGGCCAGCTGGCTACCAGGCACTGGTGGGGCCACTCTGCAGGGCCTGTTCATTATATTTGGATGGCAGTGGAGCCATGGCCCCTGCCACAGGATGGGCAGGGGCGGCTCTAGACCCCAGCGCGCCAAGCAGGCGCGTGGGGCGGCCCTTTCCCGGGGGGGCGGCATTCGGCTCCGGTGGACCTGCCGCAGGCATGCCTGTGGGAGGTCCACCGGAGCCCGGGACGAGCGGACCTGCCGCAGGCATGACTGCGGCGGGTCCCCTCTTCCCGCGGCTCCGGTTGAGCTCCCGCAGGCATGCCTGCGGCAGGTCAACCGGAGCCGCGGGAAGAGGGGACCCGCCGCGGGACCGGGGAAGGGCGGCGCAGCGCACCGCGCTGCTTGGGGCAGCCTGATTTCTAGAGCCGCCCCTGAGGATGGGGATGCCAGCCTGGTATGACTGACCTATGCCAGACAGCTGGGTGAAGGCAGGATGCTCCCAGCCCCCCAGTCGCAGACTCCATGGGGAGCCAAGTTCTGAGCCCCATCGGTAGCAGGTGCTGCTGTGTAATGATGGATGGTAAGGGGAGTGGGGACACACTCTGTGCCCTCCATTGCCATGGCTATGCTGTGATGTTATTGATATATTCTGGGACCATATAGAACATGGTTGCAACCAAGGTCCTGTAGTGGCACCAAATCTTATGTAAAAGGGGGTCATATAAGGTGTCTAAGACCAGGTTATGGGTTGCTGGTTATGATTATGCTGTCTATATGTATGTATCATTTTGTAGTTGAAGTTATGAGTATTGGCTCTATACTGTCTGTATTTCAAAGTTGTGCTGTGCTTCTGGGAAACACCACAGACAAGTTGGTGTTAGCTCTGCCTAGCCTGCTTGATGGCCCATTAAGGACCATCAGCTACACAATTGACCCATTGAGAGAAGGCAGATACGCCTTGTAGCTCAGCAAAGTATGTAGGAACTTGTCCATGTGACTCCAGACTCCATTTTGCTGTAATTTTCCACAGTAAGAACAAAGAAGTGTTCTTACACCTGGAAAATACTATAAAAGGCTGATGCCTCATCTCCATCTTGTCTTCAGTCCTGCTTCTTACCTCTGGAGGGACTTTGCTACAAACTGAAACTCTGAACAAAGGACTGACTGACCCATCCCAGTGGGGGATGTACTCCAGAGACTTGATTTGAACCTGCAGTTTACTCCATCACTGCTACAAGCCTGAACTAAGAACTTTGCCATTACTGTATGTAATTGATTCCATATAACCAATTCTAGCTCTCATCTCTTTTTCCCTTTATGAATAAACCTTTAGATTTTAGATTCTAAAGGATTGGCAACAGTGTGATTTGTGGGTAAGATCTGATGTGTATATTGACCTGGGTCTGGGGCTTGATTCTTTGGGATTGAGAGAACCGTTTTCTTTTATTGGAGTGTTGGTTTTCATAACCATTCATCCCCAGGACAAGTGGCACTGGTGAGGATACTGGGAGAGTCTAAGGAAATTGCTTGTGTGACTTGTGGTTAGCCAGTGGGGTGAAACCAAAGTCCTCTTTGTCTGGCTGGTTTGGTTTTCCTTAGAGGTGGAAAAACCCCAGCCTTGGGCTGTAACTGCCCTGTTTAAGCAATTGGTCCTGAATTGGCACTCTCAGTTGGGTCCCGCCAGAACCACATTGTCACATATGCCCACCTCCCGCCACACTGGGGCACTTACAGTGGCTGACGATGAAGTGCTCCATGTTGTCCTTCAGGCGGCAGGTGTCCTGCAGACGCTCAGCTGCCCTTTGGAGCAGATTCTCCTGTTCAGCTAACCTGGCCCTGAGTGCCAGGAGCTCGTCCTTCATTGCCTGCTCCTGGGCAGAGATGGGGGCACAGTCAGCAGGGGCCATGTGTCTCTGCAAACCACAGCCTGGCTCCCAGGCACCCCGGGGAAGGGACTCACCCCCTCCCGTGCTGTCCAGGGCCGAGGATCAGCATCCCGAACAAGGTGGGTTACTGTGAACTACCGCAGCCTCTGCTGGAGGACAGACCCCACTGTAGGGGCCATGCGTAGGGAGCGGGGGCTAGCACCTTGCTCCCGCACACCCACAATGCGCAAGCCTCCCGTACTGCATGGATGGAGCAGTCCCCTAGCTGCTGGCAGCAGCAGGCCCTACGCCCTGTCTGATGTGTGATTGGGATGGTACCGCCTGGGCGAGGAGAAACACCGTCCAGCCTTCCCACAGGAGCACCCAGCGGAGGGCTCCCTGCACCCAGGACTGCCCCGTCACCCAGACAGGCTCTTAATCCCCATTGGCTCACAAGATGCCTGGATGAGCCCTGCCCTCCCATCCGTGGGAGCCCCTGACTCTTGGGGGCTGCCTGGGCGACCATGGGGGCGACATTGGCATGATCTGTGAGGAGTGCCAGGAGGGTGCCACTCACCGCAGTCTGGGGCTGGGCTGGGCTGGGGGCCGCTGGCAGGGCTCCTCTCCAGAAGGTGGTGAGCAGGGAGGCGCACTGCTCTAGGAGCTGATGCAGGGCATTCGCGGCGCTCAGGAGCTGCTGGATGCTGCCCCAGTCCAGGGCCTGGCAGAGAAGAGAAGACTTGTTGCAGATGCTGCCCTTCGGCTCAGTGGTCACAGCAAACTCAGAGCCCCGATGCGCCTGGCTTTCACGGGAGGGCACTGCCCAGCACAATGGCCCGGGTTCCCGATAGCCCGTTGCCAGGCTGGCCCCCTCTGCAGCCAAAATAGCTCTGAAATCAGTCCCAGAAGTGATGGAGACAGGTCCTTCCCCGGCGCCGGCACCTCCACTGCCCTCGTGCTCTGGCCAGCCTAACAGTAAGCGCCCCGTCTCAGGGCACCCAGCTGAGTCCATCAGGCAGGTGATGGTCTCCCATGCACCCAGGTCTGGACAGACCCCCATGATCCTTTCCAGGGCCCCCCAGAGCCAGCGTTCCCAAGGAGAGCTGGAGGGGCCAGCCTGAAATGCTAGCTCTCTGGCTAGGCCCATGAGAGTGGCGTTATGCAGGGCTCTGCCCGTTTCTCCCCTGATCCTTCCCTTCTCGACAGAGGGCTCAGAGCAGCCTGACCCTTCCTGATGTCCAGGGAGAATTACCTCAGTGCCACGGGGCTCCAGGCTGGGCATGGCTAGAGCTGGCCGCAGGAGAGAGGCCATCTGGTGGACCAGCGTTTTGCCCTCCAGGATCTGCTGCTTCAGGGTATAATAGTCATCCATGTGGCCAATGACCTGGCACCCGCCTTTGCTGGCAGACGAACTGCTTGGGGCATCTCCCGCTGGCGCAGGGGCACTCCTCCTCACCAGGGGGTCGTCCATGGGTGGCTCTGGAGCAAAGAGGGATCAGCACTGCTGGTGTCCCTGAGAGCCCATCAGGGCTGCATTAGCCCAGTGCCAGGCCCAGCGCCAAGGGGGGGGGGGTTAGCGCCAGCGTGTACATGCCCTGGCCTGGCACTTCCCGAGCCCCTCACTCCCCATGTGCCCCCAAGCAGCTTGTTCTGTTTGTGCAGACTGTCCTAGGAGCAGCAGGCCGCAATTTCCAGACATCACGAGGGAGGCTGGGCACCCCCAGTTTTGGAAGCCCCTGAGTCACCTTAGGTGGGCTGATTTCAGGTAGTGCTGGGCCCCTGCCCTGCCAAACCCAGGCCCCTCAACGTGGCTCAGGCTGGACTCCTGCAGTCACTAGCCATCTCTGAAGCTCTCGGCCATGAACTTTCCCTAACATGCAACCTGCAGCTCTACATTGCCCCAGCCCTCACATCGCTACTTCTCCAGGCGGCGCAGGGCCAGCTCTCCTAGCCTCCACACTTCGCATTGTCCTCCTCTGAGCTCAGCACCCCCGCTCCGATCCTGCTGCACGCCCGGCTCTGATGGGCCACCAGAACGCCATGCTGTATGGCTCCCACTGAGAACCTGCCACCTGCAGACCCAGCCTCTCTGGGGGAGGGGTGCCCGCTGTGGCTTTGCACTCCTCTGGTTCCCTGCTGGCATCCCAGCAGAAGGGCACAGCTTGAGATGCCCCACAAGACATGGACAAAATGCAGCATTCACCCAGAGCAAGAGACGAAGGGAAATGCTCTCGTGCCTTGGCCTCGTGACAAGGGGAGTGTGAAACCCAGACCCAGGGAATGCGGGGCTGGGATGCCCCTTACAAAATGGGACCCACGTGCTCTTCAAATCCAAGGCTCCCAGAACCATCTCCCCAGAAGGTGCTGGCCTCTCTCTGCTCCCTGTGAAGTCTCTGCCTCAGGCCTGGAGGGTCTCTCTAGCTCAGTGGGTTTCAACCTGTGGCCCACAGACCCCTGAGGGCTGCAGATCAGGGCCGCCCAGAGGGGGGGGCAAAGGGGGCAATTTGCCCCGGGCCCCGGACTCCGCAGGGGCCCCCAAGAGAAGAGCGGAGGCTCCCGCCTCCGCCCCTCTCCTGGAGCCTCAGCGCATCACGCGCCGAGACTCCGGCCGAGCCCCTGAGCCCCGCCCCGATCCGCGTGGTGAGGGGGCGGGGCTGGGAGCTCCAACGGGGCCTGAGCCCCATCCCGCTCAGAGCGCCGTGGGGAGGGGGCGGGGCAGCCACTCACGACGTGCTCGGTAAGAGGCCGAGGCCGGGGGGGAGAAGCCGGGGCCGGGGCCGGGGCCGGGGCCGGGGCCGGGGCGGGGGCGGGGGCGGGGGGGGGGGGGAGAGAAGCGGCGGCCGAGGCCGGGCGGGGGGGGAGAGAAGCGGGACCCGCCGCCGTCGAAGCGCAGCCCGGTCTTCGGCGGCGGGGGGCCCCTTCTATTACGGGACCCGCCGCCGAAGTGCCCCGAAGGCCCGCGGCGGGGACCCCCCCCCCCGCCACCGAATTACCGCCGAAGACCGGGCGGCGGGTCCTGCTTCGGCGGTAATTCGGTGGCGGGGGGCTCCCGCCGCGGGTCTTCGGGGCACTTTGGCGGCGGGTCCCGGAACGGAAGGGCCCCCCCGCCGCCGAAGACCCCGGGCCCCCGGAATCCTCTGGGAGGCCCTGCTGCAGACTATGGCTAAGATTTCCAAAGAGGTCTGTATCACCATTAAAAACATTTTAGGAGTCCACAAAGGGTGAAAACCCCTGGGCAAGCTCAAGCAGGAATTCCTGGGGAAGGGTCTCCGGCCCATGCTATGCAGGAGATGGGACGAGATGGTCCCTCCCGGCCTTAACACTTAGTGTGTGAGCAACTGACTCCCTCTTTTGGGCTCCCAGCCCCGGAGCACTCTGAGCGTCCCACCCTCGCTGCCCATAGGGCCTGGCTTGTGCCGCCCGCACTCCAGGACCCTCCACAGCAGTGGCCCCGCTCTTCCCTGGGGGACGGGGCGCATCCATTACCTTTCATCCGGTGGGCGAGTGGGGCTGGACCGCTGAGCAGGGCGGGTGGGGAGAGGGGAGCTGGGGAGCTCATGCCAACATCCCGTACTGGAGGAGAAGGGCTGGAGTCTGCAAAGGTGAGACAACAAAGGGTCCATTTACCAGGTTAATGGCACTTCTGCCAGGCATCAGGGTGCCCGAGGGGCCAGCAGGGTCCACACAGTGCCCTGGGGCTGGCGCAGCCTCTCTTACCTTGGAAGGGCTGCCAGTCGGGCATAGCCTGGTGGGCGGCGAAGAGGGGGGCAGCGCTTCCCTCTGGCTGCTGCCGTGCCAGCTGCTGCCTCAGGGCGCTGTTCACCTGGATGCCGCGCAGCAGCTGCCTGCGCAGAGTTCGCACCTCTGCCAGGAGGGCACCCAGCTCGCTGCTGGAAGGTGGTCTGCGATGCACATCTCCGCTGCAGGCTGCCAACACACACAGCTGCTCTGTCGCCAGCCACGCCCTCCACTCCCTGCACGCTGGTGTGCTGCCCCCCAATGCACCTGCAGCCCCATGGATCCTCCCATCCCCAGCCACCATGGGCAGTGAAGGGCAGCCCTCAACCAGCCCTGGCTTAGCATGGTGACACGCTGGGGCACGAAAAGGCTGCTTGGTGTGCTTGGTGCCCGGCCACATCAGTGTGGGGTTGAGGAGCAGGATGCGGAGCGCCAAGGTGGTGAGAAACATGCAGGGATGGGGTCACCAGCCCAACCCAGCCCAGCCACTGGCGGGGTCACAGGGACAGAAATCTCAATACACTGCGGTCTGGAGATGCACAGCCAGGCCCCCAAAGGGCCCGAGCTCTGCCCAGCAGCTCCCACGGGACCCGGCTTGCATCTCAAGGGTTCAAGGTGTTAATGACCATCCCCCCAACCACAAAGTTCCCAGCAGAAACCTCAGCTCTGTCCTGTAGTGACACCACACAGGGGCGGGGCACAAAACCCCACGGGTCTGGAAATCAGCTGTGGGCCATGAGCCTGGCCCTGGCAGGGTCCCCAGTGTAGGGCCTGTGCTGGGACCCCTCATGGGCTTGGGGACACCGACACCAGCCAGCAAGTGAGTGACGTCAGCTATCGGGACACTCAACCTCAGCTCCATTGTAGCTGTCTGGGCATCAACCCACAGGCCAGCAGCTGCTGTAACGTCTGGTAGGCGCAGAGGCTGTTTGCCCTGGTGGGAGAGGTAGCACGGATCCTGGACAGGTTGGGGGATGGGAGGGGAGGGCAGGGCAGATCTTGGACTAGGTAGGATGGGGAGGGTGGGGAGTCCCTGGCTCACAGGTGATCTGGGTGGGAGGCGTGGGGCAGGGGGAAACCCGGGGGGGGGGAGCGGTGGCTGAGCTCAGGCCCAGGCAATGCAGGAAGCAGCTTCCTTCCCCACATCTGCATCTGGTATGGGGCTGTCAAACATACAGCTATGGGTAGCACAAAATCCCTCCTTTACCTGTAAAGGGTTAAGAAGCTCAAATAACCTGGTTGGAACCTGACCAAAAGGACCAATAAGGGGAGAAGATACTTTCAAATATGTGGGGGAAGGTTTTTTGTTTTGTTCTCTTTGTTGTTCTCTCCGGTCAGCGAGGAACCAGGGCAGGGAAAATACATCTCCCAAAGCCATATCTGAATTAAGCATCTAAGATTACAAATTGTAAGTAATAGAAAGGAAATGCGTTAGATTATCTTTTGTTTGTGAATTTTCCCTAGGTTAAGAGGGAGGTTTATTCCTGGTTTTTTTTGTAACTTTAAAGTTTTGCTTAGAGGGGAATCCTCTGTGTTTTGAATCTGACTACCCTGTAAAATTATCTTCCATCCTGATTTTACAGAGGTGCTTCTTTTACTTTTTCTTTATAATAAAGTTCTGCTTTTAAGAACCTGACTGGGTTTTGGCTGGTCTGTGCCCATCTTGTTAACCTATTTGGTTGGTATATTATTCTCAAGCCTCGCCAGGAAAGGGGGTGAAGGGGCATGGAGGATATTTTGGGGAAACAGGAACTCCATGTGGTTCTTTTCCTAAATCTTTGTCTAACTCACTTGGTGGTGGCAGCGATACCGTTCCAAGGACAAGGAAGAATTTGTGCCTTGGGGAAGTTTTTAATCTAAGCTGGTAGAGATAAGCTTAGGGGGTCTTTCATGCGGGTCCCCACATCTGTACCCAAGAGTTCAGAGTGGGGAGGGAATCCTGACAGGGGCATTCTGCACCCAACCTGGGGGACCATCTCTGGGGGGCTCCCCACTGCAGGCAGGTGGGACCTCACCACGGGGGTGGACACAGCATGGGGCTCTAGGGAGCTCAGGGGACAGGGCTGGAGCTGGCTACACCCACCATGGCCTGACCCCATCCCAGGTCTCTGTCCCTGCCCAGAGCCCAGCAGCTGGCTGGCATGAGGGGTGGTGCCCCCACCTGGAACCCGGCACCTGAGGAGGGCAGCCAGGACACCCACCCCAGCACCAAACACGGTGCCTCCCACAAGGGGACAGCGGGCAGGACAGACAGACTCATGGACAGAGCTGGTTATAAATCCATGGGGTTGCTCTGATGGCCAGACACAGCGGAGGCCTGGGTGGACAGGCCTGTGGATTCCCAAGACAGGCCAGCCCTGCAGCGCCACCAGGCATGCCACCCTGCTGCTGGGGCAAGGCTGGGTGTGTGCCCCCTGCCATCAGCGCCACAGGGTGGGTCTGAGATGGCACCGTTGGGCTTGTTTGGGAGTAAGACAGTTGGTCAATTCAAGCACACTGAGACATGGGGCCACGCTCTAACCAGTAGAAGGCACTGCCCCGGCTCCAGAGTCAAGGGCTGCACTGAGCTTCTCCAGATGGGCTCCCCAGGTCAGAGGGGGGCCTGGGCGGCAAGGGGGACAGCAGGGCCCTGCAGAACCAGGGCGCTGGGGCACATGAGAGGGCACAGCTGGCCCCAGCACAGCAGACCGGGCAGGATTGGCTGGCACGTACCTGAGGGAGCCGCCTGGGAGGAGCTGGAAAGGGTCTCATGGATGCGCAGCTCAGCACAGAGGGCCTGGCAGAGCCGCTGGTTCTCCTCGCACTGCTGCTGAAGGAGCGGCACCGTGCGCTCCAGCCTGCAGACAGAGCAGCCGGGGTCAGAGGGGCACGCTGCCCCCCCAACGCCCCTCTCCTGCTGACCACCCTCCCGTGATGTTACAGAGAAAGGCAGTGACATCACAGCCCCTTGGCAGTGGTGCCATGACACACCCAAGTGGGCTGGGACCCTGTGCCCCTGGGATGCTGCTCAGCTGGCCAGAGGGCCAGCCTGCGCGCTGTGTGATTGTGGCCACACCCCACCCAGTGCCACGCCTCAGGGCTCTGAGACACACACCCGTTCCCCGTGCCTGGCACCCCAACCCCCACCTGTGGTTGTTCTCCTGGAGAGCCAGCCGCTCCTCCCGCAGCTGACAGCCGCTCTGCCGCTGCTCTGCCAGCTCCTGTGCCAGCATCCGGTTCTCCGCCTCGGCCTTCTGCAGCCTACAGCGCGTGGCCTCACGCAGCCGCTCCAGCTCTGGGGGGAGAGCCCCATTACCTGACGCCACAGAGGGGAGGGGAGAGCCCTGTTACCCGCCACCCCAGGGGAGGGGAGAGCCCCGTTACCTGATGCCCCGGGTGGGGAGGGGAGAGCCCCGTTAGCTGCCACCCCAGGGGAGGGGAGAACCCTGTTACCACCAAGCCCCGTTACCTGCCGCCCGTTACCCAGGGAAGGTGGAGGAGGGGAGAGCCCCGTTACCTGGCAGCAGGGGGTGGGGAGCAAAGCCCAACAGTAATGGCCAAGGTGGTGAATGGGGCTAGGGCAGGGGAGGGGCCATGTGCCTGGGGTGGGCAGGGCCCAGTGCCACATGGCAGTGCCAGTAGGACGCTTGATGCCCACAGAGGTAGGACTGTGCCCAAGGGGATAGCACCTTCTCATGCACAAGCCCTGTTCTCCAATCCACATCCACAGAGCAGGGAGCTGTAGGAGCCGCAGCCACCAACACGCCCTGTTGGGGGGCGGATCGGGGTGGCCCCTAACAAAGGAGCGAGGCCCAGCTGGGTCTGGGGGGGGTCTCCTGAAATTAGGGTGACCAGATGTCCCGATTTTATAGGGACAGTCCCGATTTTTGGGTCTTTTTCTAATATAGGCTCCTATTATCCCCCACCCCGTCCCGATTTTTCACACTTGCTGTCTGGTCGCCCTAGCTGTGATTCTGGGCCCCCAGGAGCGGGGTCTGCCCCACACGTAGAGAGAGCCCAGATCTAGAGCCGGGGCTGGCACTCAGCAGCTGCCCTTGGGCTGCACCCCCTGCAGAGGGGCTTGTGCCAGGCAGTGTGTGGCTGGCCGCCCCCTGCCCCTACCTCTGGAGAGGTGAGCAAACTGGAGCTGCAGGCTCTGGTTCTCCTCCCGCAGGGCTTGGGTCTCGCTGCTCAGTGAGGATGCGGACTCCAGCCCCTGGATGTAGATGTTGGTGGGATACCCTGGAACAGAAGCAGCCGTGACGTCCAGGGCAAAGCTGCCAACGCTCCCTGCAGGAGCCCCTGGGCCTCTCCCAGAGTCTGCGCCAACTGCCCACTGCTGTGCCCGAAGGAAGCCCTGGGCACTCCACCTCCAGGCTGGCCACCCACCCGCGCTGAGCCCACACTGATAGGAGGAGAGAGGACGGAACGGCTGTGGAAAAGAAACGGCTCAGCCCCATAAGGAGTCCCCCGCCAGGATCGGGCCCTGGGAAATGGGGGCAGGGAGCGGGGTGCAGAGAGCTGAGCCCCAGCCATACCCCTCCCTCCCAGGGAAGGAGATGTGCCCACCCACCTCAGGAGCTTCACTCTAGGGACTTGAGCAGACAACAGCAACCCCTCTCTGAGCCCCCCGTGCACCTCTCTGCCCCACTCCCTTTGGGTACTGAGATTGCCGGGTACCCCGCCCAGATCCACACCCTGTGATTTTTGGGCAGGGCTTCTTGGGTACCTCCTCCCTCCCCCATCCCGGATCCCTACCCCAAACTCTCTGGGCCCATTGGGTGCTGGGTTTCCCTCACCCTGAATCCCTGCCCCATACTCTCTGGGCACAGGGGGTTCTGGGTTCCACCCCTCCCCGCGCTCACTCTCCCACACCTTCTGGGCACAGGGGGTTCTGGGCTCCCCCCAGTCACTCCCCCACGCCCTCTGGGCACAGAGTGTGCTGTGCCCTGTGTGCTGGGGCCAGGGAGCACCCTGACGTCCCGTCCCGTACCATTGCCCTTGGCGGTAGTGGCGAGGCGTTTCTCCAGCTGCTCCCGCAGCCGGTCGTTGATGCAGATGGATTCCTCCAGGCGCTGGCGCAGGCTGCGGATCTCTGCCAGGTGTCCTTCCAGCAAGTCAGCACCTGCACCCGCCGGGTGAACAGAGAGCTGAGTGGGACACCAGGGCTCAGCCGGGAGTAGGCCAGGAGGGCACGATGCTTCCTGAGCACCACGGCCACTTCCCTGCATGGGCTGTCCCCTGCGGCCCGAGGAGCAGGACTAAAGCAAAGGGAGCTGGTTACAGACAGGCTGGGGGTGCTACAGGACAGAGGGCACACGGCCCCTTTCACACCTCCCCCAGGACACCCACCAGACCGCGCTCCCTACAACGACACAGTTCTGCCCTCCCACAGCCCACGGCTCCTCCCATCCCCGCGGCGCGGCTCTTACCCGTCAGAGCCAGATGGCTGGCCGGATACCCAGAGGGTAAGTGCCCATAGAGGGCCCCCATGGGAGGCTGGGCCCAAAGGGGGTTGCTCTCCAGGAAGGCAGCCCCTGCTTTCCTGTCCAGCTGGGCGGAGCTCTGCAGCGGGCAAGACTGTGGGGTGAGATGGGGAACGTGGAGACAGCGGGAGGTGCTGGCTTCCCCGAAGTCGCTGGTCAGTGGCAATGGTTTGACTGGTGGTGCGGCAAGAGGTCCCCCTAGATAGACGTGGACAGAAGTGGGTCTGGGGCCCACAGGAGGGCAGGGCTGGGTGCCACCCTGGGGATGAAGGCAGGACCTGTCCCAGAGAGACTGCCCAGAGAAGGTGCCTGGACAGGAAGGCCCTAAGTGCACGTGCCCAGCTCAGAGCCACTCGCGGCTCTGCTGAGAGCCACCCAGGGACACCTTCCCCACTTGCCCTGGGGCCCTGGCTCACCCTGGCAGCCCAAAACACTCCCAACAAGACACCCCAGGAAGTCCCCCAGTGCTCACAGCCTCCCCACTGACGCAAGGCCTCAGGCAGAAAAGTGTGGGTCAGAGCAGTGCATCCATTGCCCCTATGCTGCCAGACGGGGCCTGGACTCTCAGGTTGGGGGAGGGGTCTTGCTCTTCTTGCAGGCTCTTTGTTGGCCCACTGGCCATAATCCCAGAGGCAACCTCAGCAGCCCAGACGGTCACTGCCTCTGCCCAGAGGCCTGTCTGCAGACCAGGGCACACTCACAGATACAATTGCGACTGTCCATTCTGCCCTGCTCCATAGCCAGGCCAGAGAGCCCCCGCGCCGCTCCTCCATCCAGCCCAGAACCCGTAGGAGTGCTGTGCCCGCTACGCCCCATTCCCAGTACAGCCCACTGGCACCCGAGGGCAGCTCCCCCGTCACACCAGGTGAGGCAGCCGATGTCCCCGCTGCGAAGCACAATGCCCCGTGACACACGTCGCAAAGCACTGCAAGCTGGACCACGCCGTGGCACCGACCCACTGGCAGGTACCAAGCTGAGCCAACACGCTGACATGCATTGGCGAGGGCTGGGGGCAAGCAGCAAGAGACAGAGGCCAGGGTATCGGGCCAACAAGCCAAGAGCACGTGGGGAGCCCGGCGCCTTCCCAGCCAGCCAGCCCAGCACCAGCCTGCGTTGGGCTGGCACCAAACGCATCAGCAATGGGGCTAGGCAGCTCAGAGGAATTGGGGAAAGGGAGACACCCACGGTCAGTCCAATCCAGCCCCACTCAGCTGGGATATGCCCCTCCAGTGCCTGTGAGGTGAAATGTGTCAGGGGGTCTCAGCACAGATCCTAGTGACCCCAGACAGCCGCCCCACCTCAGCCAGCCCCACCTAGCCCCACCACTGGCCATCTCGGCAGAGGAGCCAGACGCTGAGTTGAGCCCTGCCAGAGCCAGGCTGGGCACATGGGCTGGGGCTCCTTGGCAGACGCCAGGCATACCTAGGCTCTAGCATCAGGAGGGTTTCTCAGGTCCTGCCACTCTGTAGCCTGAAACCCACTCTGCCCAGCCACGTTGGGGCCTGGCATGATCCCTCCACACACTATGGGGCTGGAGGATCCCTCTCTCAGCTCCTACCCCGCCCCCAGTCTCTACACTATGGATATGCAAGGGGGGGAGGTCCCTCTCTCAGCTCCTATCCCCCCCAGTCTCCACAGTAGGCAGGAGGGATCCCCCCCTCCAAGTTCCCAGCCCTGCTCCCCCAGTCCGTCTGCATAAGCAGCTTCTCCCCACCTGTCCTGAAGCTGGGAATGACTATTTCTCCAGTCTCCTCCCCGTGCCGTGCCCACCCCCCAGCCACCTGCCCCCTCCCACCTCAGCCTTGCTGGTGCTAGTGGGCCCAGGCCAGCTGATGCCTCTCTCCTGCCTCCCCACTTGGGAATGGGGCTGCAGCAGGAGCAGCTGGTTGGGTGAGGACAGCGTGTGCCCAGGACAGACAGACAGAGCAGGCATGGGGGGCTGCGAAAGCCATGCAGAGCCACGTGCCAGGGAGAGGCAGAAGAATCAAGCCAGAGGCGCTCACTTTCTCCCAGCTGCTTCTGCAGCATGTGCAGTTCCTGCTGCACCTCAGCCAAGGAGAAGACAGGCGTCCCGCAGCAGCCCAGGAGAGCAGGGGGGGCGGGAGGAGGAGGGCCGAAAGGCAGGAAGGCAGATGGCCCAGGGGCAGGCGTCAGAGGGACGCTCAGTGGCTTGGACAAGGAGTCAAAATGCAACCCTGGAGATGGGAGAGAGAGCAGAGATGGGGAGAGAGATTAGCTGGGCTCGGGGTGCAGCTGGCACTGGGGCAGCCCGGAAAATCCCCCCTGGGGCAGCCCGGAAAAGGCAGCACTGCACCCCCCACAGCCATACCAGCCCCCTGACAACTGGGGCCAGGCTGCACTGCACCCCCAGGACAGTACCGGCCCCCCGGCAATGGGGGCCAGGCTGCACTGTGTCCCGCAGGACCATACCAGCCCCCCAACAACCAGAGCCAGGCCCGCCACGCCCACCAGGGCCCTACCGGCCCAACAACAACTGGGGCCAGGCCTAGGGTTGCCAACTTTCTAATCGCACAAAACCGAACACCCTAACCTCACCTCTTCCCCAAGGCCCCGCCCCCTTCCCCGCCCACTCACTACATTCCCCCTCCCTCGGTGGCTCACTCTCCCCGACCCTCACTCACTTTCACTGGGCTGGGGCAAGGGGTTGGGATGCAGGAGGGAGTGAGGGCTCTGGGGTGGGACCAGAAATGAGGGATTCAGGGCATGGAAGAGGGTGAGGGCTCCGGCTGGGGGTGCAGGCTCTGAGGTGAGGCTGGGGGTGAGGCGTTTGGGGTACAGGAAGGGGCTCCATGCTGGGGGTGGGGCCAAGGGATTCAGAATGTGGGAGGGGACTGCAGGTTGAGGCAGGGGGTTGGGGTGTGGGAGGGAGTATGGGCTCTGGGTTCAGGGTGTGGGCTCTGGGCTGGGGCAGGGGGTTGGGTGCGGGAGGGAGGTGAGGGCTCTGGGATGGGGGTGTGGGCTCTGGGGTGGAGCTGGGGATGAGAGGTTCAGGGTGTGGGAGGGGGCTCTGGACTGGGGCAAGGGGTTGCAGTGCAGGGGAGTGAGGGCTCTGGGATGGGGGTGTGGGCTCTGGGGTGGGGCCGGGTACTGGGGCATAGGCTTACCTCCAGTGGCGCTCAGTCAGCGGGGGGCTAAGGCAGGCTTACTGCCTGTCCAGGCACTGTGGACTGCGCTGTTCCCCGGGAAGCGGCCAGCAGCAGGTCTGGCTCCTAGGCAGAGGTGCGCAAGCGGCTCTGCATGCTGCTCTCACCCACAGGCACCGCTCCCCCAGCTCCCATTAGCCGGGAACCAGCCAATGGGAGTGCGGAGCCGGTGCTTGGGGCGGGAGCAGGGCACAGAGCCCCATGGCCCCCCGCCTAGGAGCCGGACCTGCTGCTGGCCGCTTCAGGGGCGCAGTGCGGTGTCAGAACAGGTAGGAACTAGCCTGCCTTAGCCAGGCAGCACCATCAATGGGACTTTTAGCAGCCTGGTCAGTGGTGCTGACTGGAGCTGCCAGGGTCCCTTTTCGACTGGGTGTTGAAAACCAGACACCTGGTCACCCTAGCCAGGCAGCACTGCACCCCCCAGGGCCCTACCAGCCCCCGACAACTGGGGCCAGGCTGCACTGCACCCCCCAGGGCCCTATCAGCCCCCTGACAACTGGAGCCAGGCAGCACTGCACCCCCCAGGGCCCTACCGGCCCCCCGACAACTGGGGCCAGGCTGCACTGCGCCCCCCAGGGCCCTACCAGCCCCCTGACAACTGGGGCCAGGCCACACCATGCCCACCAAGGCCGTACCAGCACCCTGACGACTGAGTGATGCCGCACCCATCCCCAGAGCCATACTGGCGCCCGACAACTGGGGCCAGGCTGCACTGCACCCCCCAGGGCCGTACCAGCACCCTGATGATTAGGGCCAGGCCACACCATGCTCATCGGGGCCGTACCGCTCCCCTGACGACAGGGGTGATGCCACACCATACCCACCAGGGCCTATTGGCCTCCCGACAACTCGGGCCAGGCCGCACCACGCCCCCCAGGGCCCTACCAGCCCCCCCGACAACTGGGGCCAGATCACACCACGTCCCCAAAGGCCCTACTTGCCCCCTGATGACTGGGGCCAGGCTGCACCCTGCCCACCACAGCCGGCCCAGCCCTCCAACAACTAGGGCCAGGCCACACTGTGTCCACTGCAGTCGGACTGGCCCCCCGACTACAGGAGCTGGCCACACTGTGCCTCTTAGGGCTGTACTGGCCCCTGACACCTGAGGAAAGGCCATGCCATGCCCCCCTGGCCATACCGGCCTCGACTATTGGGGCTGGCCACACCATGCCTCTCAGGGCAACAACTGGGGCCAGGCCATGCCATTCACCCCACAGCCATACCAGGCCCCTGACAACTGGGGTGAGGCCGCATCGTGCTTCTTGTGGCCATCCTGACAACCGAGGGGAGGCCATGCTGTGCATCCCATGGTCATCACAGCCCTCCAACAGGGCAAGAACACTCCGCACATCCCATGGCCATCTCAGTGCCCCCCCCCCCAGCCCCGCAACCAGGGGAGGCCACGCCACCCCATGCTGCATCTCCCATGACCTCCTCAACCCTGTGACAACCAGGGGACAGCTGCACTGCACCTCCAGCAGTTGTCCCTGCCCCTACGGCCTGCAGCCATCAGGGCTGGCCCCGCCACAGGGGTGAATCTGAGGAAATGGTGTTCCCCACGACTGACATATGCCAGGGGCCTGGCCTGGCCCACTGGCTGTGACTCCTGCCTCAGAGGGAACACGGCCCTGAGCTAAACCGAAGCCGTCCCTTATCGCATATCCCCCATTGGCCCCACGCTGCCTCCCGCACTCCAGCAGGTGCACACCTTGGCACGGACGCCAGCTCCGACAGAGCCTTGCAGCGCTCACACACTCTGCGCCCACCTAACAATCCCCTAGTGCCTTTCTTCAGCAACAGGCCAGGCCCAGTCCATCCAGGGTGGGGACGCTGCTTCCGAACAGCCGCACAGAAATCCCGGAGAGACAAACTCCTGCTTGTCCAGCCGAGGTGCAAACCCCAGCCAGTATCTGCTCCTGCTGCAGACAGCAGCCTGCTAGCGAACAGACCACCAAGCGCCACCTGCACCAGGCTCCAGGCAGAGCCCCGCCAAGGCACCCGTTAGAGCCAGACTGGGATAGAGGCATGATCACCCCCTCAGGGTGACCAGCCCCCAGCCACGCTGTCCATGCCCCTAACCATCGTTCTCCCCCCCAACCCCACCCCAACACTCCCACATCCTGGCTCTCCCCCCACCTGCCATGTCTTCCAGTGCTGTTACACCCCAGCCCTGGGAAGGACACGGCAGTGGGAGAACCCCCAGCAAGATGCCAACAAGGTAAAATTCTCCATGCATGGCGGGCCAAGCCCTGCTCCAAGGAAGCCAAGGAGCCAGCCACGGTGGAGTCAGCTTCCACCCCTCTGCAAACGAGGGAGGGTTGGAGGGGGGCAGCTGAGGAGCAGCTTCCACCCCTGGGGACAGCCCCTCCAGGACTGGCCTCTGAGCTCTGCTAACCCCGCCTGCAAAGCCATTGTCTCTGCTGCAGCCCGGAGGCGGCCTGTACCTGTGCGTGTCTGGCCGCTGTCCATGGGAGGGTGCTGTGAAGATGGCCCAGTGGGGTAGCCTCTGATGGACTCTGCCGGAGCCTGGTGGGGTGCAGCGGCGGGGGATGGGTTGGATGCCAGAGCAGCAGGGTGAGTGACGTCTAGAGACCCACAGGCGAGAGAGAAAGGGTCACGTCAGAGAGCCGACAACAGTGCGGGCTCACGCACCAGCACCCAGCTGCATCCCTGGTGACTGGGGCAATAGCCACTGCAGCCCAGGCAGGTGTAGCGCCTCGATGGGACCCTCGCCCTGGGGAGGAAGTGAGTGACCCGAGCTCTCTAAAGCAGATGCAGAGAGAGGAGACCAGCGTCTTGGCATTCTCCATAGAACAGCCCCTTGCTGACCTGAATCTGAATGGGCTAGGGAAGTGGGGTGTTTCCCCAAATTCCTACAGCACCCCAGCAACGATGGGAGATGCACACGCATGGCCAGAGCCTGCCTCACAGACACCCGCTTGCTGGTCACATTGGGAAGCCTGGGCACCGCACCGAAAGAGGTTCTGCGTGGAACCCTGCAGTGGCTTCCTGGTGACACTGGGCAAGCTCCTTGGAATCTCTGGGCTGGATCCTGATCCCAGTTACACAAGTGTAAACCTACAGCAATCCCCCTAGCTCCAGTAGAGCCACTTCGGAGTCACACCAGAATCCAAATCAGGCCCGCCGTGCCTCAGTTTCATAATATGCAAAAAGGAAGCTACACAGCAGTACACCTCTCTGCAGTGTGTATCTTTGATCTATGGGGCTTCCCTAGCTATGGGACAGGGGCCAAGCCTGGCTATGGGACAGGGGCCGGTGTTTCAGCTACGAAACCCCCACAGCTGGCCCCCATCAATCGACTCAGGCTGCGGGACTCTAACTAGGGTGACCAGATGTCTCGATTTTATAGGGACAGTCCCGATTTTTGGGTCTTTTTCTTATATAGGCTCCTATTACCCCCCACCTCTTATCCCAATTTTTCACACTTGCTGTCTGGTCACCCTAGCTCTAACACTGCGGTGTAGATGTCTGAGTGTGGGCCCCAGGTCCCTCCCCACTTGCGGAGTTTCAAAACAGCCCCCTAGCCTGAGCCCCATGGGCCAGCTGCGTGTGTCTGCAGCCTGGACATCCTCACTAGTATGCAGAGCGAAGCCCAAGGGGGCCCTGAGACACTGCTGTAATAGCCTGCATGGGCAGTGCAGGATCAGTCCCTTTTGGGGGGTGGGGGGGAAGAAATGAAGAGGGCTCAGCTATGCCCAGTGGGGTGTGGCTGTGACATCATCCAAGAGGCCCATGCAATTGGGAGGCAGCTGTGGGTAATCAGTGTCCCAGCAGCTCCTGCCAGGGGATTGGCCTGTCTAGGGGCTACCAGTCAAGTGCGCCAGCGGGGTGTGGCTTGTGAAGCCCTCTAGCTGTCCTGCATAGCCCCTGCTGGTGCGCTCCAAAAGGTGCCTAGTGCGAGTTAAAGGGGTCTCTGGCTGCGCGCACTAGGCACCTTTTGGAGCACACCAGCAGGGTCTAGGCAGGGCAGTCAGAGTGCAAAACACCTTTTAAATGTCACACCCCTCTGGGCTGCTTTGCCATACCATGTAGACAAGCCCCAAGAACCCCTCCATCCCCCTTGCTGGCTTTGCAACCGCTGACAGCCCACCCCGTCCAGCGTGCTCCCTCTCCTAGCGATAAAGTAACCCCTGAAATTCTGAGACCCAGACAAAACTAGCAGGGAGAGAGCCAGCTCTCTGTCCACTCTGTGTCCTGCCGCACGATGGAGGCCAGGCTGGGCTCTCAGAGCAGGAGCGCACTGGCAATCAGTTCACTAAAGATATTTAGCACAGTTGTAAAGGCTACTGGGGTTCCTCCTACAGCTCTAGCCAGCCTGCAAAGTTTGGTGGCTCCCTCAAGGTGTTAAGTACCTCGGGTTAATTGGCAGTCAATTAATCATTGCCAGGTCCAGAAGCCACCGAAGACAAGTGCCACCTCCCACCCCTCCCAGCCAGCTTCCCTGGTGCTTGGGGGCTCTTCACACAACCACCCAGGGGAGAAAAATAATATTATTTTATAAGATAACATGCTTGAGTGGCAGGGGATTCTGGGGCAGGAGGCTGCCAGGGAACAGCTTCACACAGTCTCGATTCCAAGCCGGCAGCATCCTGAGAATTCACAGATGTCTGACAGCACCTTAAGGTACTTCAGTGGGAGGAGCTGGAAGGATCATTATGAGTGAGGCAGGTGCCCCCCTGATTCAGAAGGCAGGTCTACACTTCACACACTGCATCGGTGCAGCTGTCGTGCTTACATGAGAGAGCGCTCTCCCGTCGACGTAGCTAATCCACCTCCCCGAGAGGCAGTAGCTGTGTCAGCGGGAAACACTGTGCTGTCTACACGGGAGGCTACAGTCAGTATAACAACATTGCTCAGAGGCATGAAAGAATCCATGTATTTATACCAACAGTGTCTGTAGCGTAGACCTGGCCTGAGCCAAGCATCAGCCCTGCCCAGAAGCACGGAAACCCCCTAGAGGGAACATCTGAGAGCATAAGTAACAGAGAACCCAGAGAACAACGTGCAGGGATTGGGGCAGAGTGAGGGAAAACCCCCAGTAAGTGCCATCAGCACTCAAGGGCCACGCACCTGCACGTGGCTCCCTTGGGCTGGCAGCAAGACAATGCCCATGCACTCTTGCTACGTATATACAGCCTCAGGAAGGGATCTAGTTCCTTCCCCAGGACCAGTCCCTTTCGGGGGGGGAGAAGTGAAGAGGGCTCAGCTGTGTCCAATGGGGCATGGCTGTGACATTATCCAAGAGGCCCAGCCAATTAGGAGGCAGCTGTGGGGTACTCCAGGTACCCCCGATGCTCTTAGTGGCCCTGCACATGCCTGAATCCTTTGGGACCCACTGGCCGTGGGGGGGGAGGGCTAATTGTGCTGCTGAGTGTTATTTTGCAGAGGCCAGTGGCAGACGGACTGGCTGGGATGGAAGTATCATGGGGCTGCCAGAGTCAAAGACTCATCAACTGTGGGCTGGAGGTGAGCCCTGAGACACTGTGGGAAGGGGCCAGGCTCGGGACACTAGAGACCAGTTCCTGCTGCGTGCCCTGGTCAGCCCTGAGAGCGCACAGAGGGCTCAGGGTGCCTCCCCATTCTGCCAGCCCCTGCCTGGGCACAGTCCATGGGACACAGAAGCGCCCAGCTTTACCTGTGAGGCGCCGGGACGGCTGCTCGCTGCGATCCCCCTGGAGCTGGCTGTACTCACTGGTGGCATCCCCGTCGGAGCAGGCCTCCGGGCCATCAGACAGGAAGGAGGCGCTGCTGTTGGAGCGGGGTGACTCGGAGAGCGCACGGCTGCTGGATGGGGTCTCGCAGCGCTCCTGGAGCTTGGCCTGAAGGGTCTCGATCATCCTCTCCTTCTCCCGGAGCTCCTTACTCAGCCTGGGAGGGAGCATGTGTCAGCCCCACATCTACACATGCACACAGTGCACATGTCCTATGGTAGGGGTGGCCTCACATGGTGCACTGAGACCATGCGTTCCCCTGCCCCCTCTCCCTGATGGCCTCGCATGGTGCACTGATCCATGCATTTCCCTGCCCCCTCTCTACAGGGTCTGATGGCCTTGTCTTCAGCACACCCAGCTTCCCACTCACTTTCAAGTATCCAGGCCATCTGCCCACATGGGCCCCTTCCTGCTCTCATGAGGGTGTTCCTCACTACAGAGACCCCCGCACGCTGATATGAAAGTCTTCAGATGCCCTGTTCCAGGCTCCTGGGCATGGCCAGGCCTCCACATGCAGGGGCACAAAGGAGACAGCTTTGCAGGTATTAGCCTACGTGTCACTAGCCAATGTCTCCCTTGGACTGGGAACGGGCTCCGCTGGCCTCTTTGCTCAGTCTTATGGGGCTAGGAGAGGAGGGGCAGCCTAGCGCAGCTGGAAAGCCCCGTAAGGCCCTCGGACTCCCCTTTGCCAGCAGCTGGTCAGCAAAGGAGAGGCCAGTGCCCTTTGCTCTGCAAGGCAGCCTGAGCCCCGTGCAGTATGGCAGGCACCCTGCCAGAGCAGACATCCCGGGACTCCCTGGAATCACCCGTGTGGTTACCTGAGCGCCACGAATTCGTGTCCGGTTTTATCTTCCACGTCAGAGCGATCCCCTGAAAGCAAAGCCAGAGGGGTCTTGTCAGGGGTGCAGGGCGGCACAGCACCAGCTCCCCTTGGGCCCCCATGTCAGAGCACAGCACCCTCCCTTCTGTGACACCAAGAGACCACGCCCCCCTCCCCCATCGCCCCCCGTTGTCGAGAAACAGCCTTCCCCTGTCACCAAGAGACCACAGGGCCCCCAACCCCCCGTCACCAAGAGACCATGCCCCCCCTCCCCTCACCAAGAGACCACTGAGAGCACAGGTCCCCTGTCACCAAGAGACCACTGACAGACCCCAGGTCCCCTCCCCTGCACAGTACCCCCAGACTAAATTGCCCCTGCTCCAGCCCCAGTCCCCAAGCTGTTCCCACCTACTCCGGAGGTGGCAGCCATCCTGGGAGGAGTAGCCATGCAGCTACGCTAGGCCAGGGCAGCGCTCGCCATGCCTGGGGGTAACCTCTCTCTCTGTGGGACCCAGGCCCCCAGCCAGCTCTCGGCGCAAGGTGGAGCCGTCTCAGGGCCTCACCCTCCAGTTCTGCCCAGCAACCTGCCCAGCAACACCCTGATACGTGTGGGGTGCTGGAGAGAAACAAAAAGACCGTCCCTAGCATGTGCAGGGAAATACTGTTGTCAACCAACCAGCGAAGACAGCAATTGCCGGAGGATGGCAGATGGGGCTAGCGCAGTCTCTGACCATGGGACACACTAGCTGCTGCAGTGGGCAATTATGAGATAACTGGCCCTTGAGGGACTTTCCTTCCAACCATGGTCATTCCCCAAGGTAGGCAAGCCTATGTCCCCTCTCATGTAGTATTAAGATTAGCCCTGTAGCGGCAGCTGTTCTCTCTCCATATAAACATTCATCCTTTGGGGAATCCTCCTAAGCCCCTGGCCTCAATGAGATCTAGTGGCGGTGAGCTCCGTCAGCCACTGGTGCCCCCAGATCGGCATGTTACTCAGCCACGCACTGCTGCTCAGCTTGCTGCTCAGTCTCTCGGCCAGCTGGCCACCCTGGGCCAGGTGCTCCCGAAAGCTCTGGCCCATGTAGTAGTCGATGTCGGTGCCTCGGAGAAGCTCCTCGAAGGATTTGACGGTGTCCCGAAGGTGCTGAGTGAGCAGGTGGCACACGCTGCGCCCTTCCCGCATCTTCTGGCGCAGGTGAGAGAGCTCCCGTGCTTGGGCCTGGATCAGCGAGTCATATTTCCTGCCAGGGCAGAGGGCAGAGGGAAGTTAGCTGGGCAAGGAGGGCGGGAGGAGGGGCGGCACCCCGGCCTGGCTGCTCTCAGACCATCCATCCCCAGGGCGAGTGAGCTGCCAGAAGAGGCACCAGCTTCACATCCAGACAACTGGAGCCTCCACAGCCTCTGGCCTGTGCAGCGAAGGCAGGCAAAGCGAGGCTGAGCCCAGGGGCCTGCCCGCCCAGACCCTTGGCCTCCTGCTGGCAAAGGGCCAGGCCCTGAGGTCCCCAACCCTGAGACACAGGCCCAGTGGGACGGGGGGGAGGTTCTGAAGGATCCCTCAGCAGCTGCCGGAGGGCGCATGCTCTGGGCATTGGGGCTTGTGTGGCTCTGGAGAGCAGAGCCCATTGCCTGGAGACGCTCTCACCGCCCCAATGGTTCTAGCTATGCCAAGTCCGTGCCGGGTTGTGCCTCCACTTTCTGGGCCTTTCACCTGCTGCCTGCTGGAGGGGAGGATGCCAGAGTTAATTGGCAGCTGCCTTGGATGCATGGCCCACATGGCCAGAGACTCAGCTGCTGTAACTCAGCATCGCTGCCTGGAAGCCACGGCCAGCTCCCTCCAGCTGAGGGTCTGGCCCAGCAGGCCTGTCCCTACCTGCTCCTTACCCTGGCCAAACAGCAGAGCGCAGTTCCTCAGGCAGCACCCCTCCTGCCCAGGGCCCAGGCAGTTGGGCCTCCAGCAGGGACACCCTGTGGACGAGCCACTCGAGGTCTCTGCTGGCCTGGAGCGCAGGGGGGCAGAAGGCCCCAACGCCATCAGACTGCCAGCCCTCGTCCTCATCAGTGGCGCTGGGCACCGGCTTGTGGAGCCACTCGGCGCCTGAGGCGTAGTCACTGGTGCTGGAGAAGGAGCGGGTGCGGCGCTGCAGCCTCTGGAGAGCCTTGTTCGAGTTCTGCAGCTGCAACTGGAGCTCCCGCACATGCTGCTGCAGAACAGCAACGTCTTCTGACTGGCCCCAGCACAGGCCCCCCCGTGGCCCCGGCCGGCTCAGCTCCTCCATCAGGCCGGCCTTGCTGAACACATCTGGCTCCTCGCACTCTGGAGAGGGAAAGGAAGGCCTGAGGTCTTGGGGTGCCCAGCCCCTGCTGCTGGGGGTCTAAGCCCCATGGGGAGATGGGCAGGAGGGATTTGGGGGAGCAGCTTTGGTCGTGGGGCTCCCAGTCAGCTCCACACACAGGCCTCTGATGGGGCTGGGCCTAGGGCTGGGTAGCGTCACTGCCACTGCAGAGCACCCGGGAGAAACCCAGAGAGATTTTCTGTAGCAGATGAGCAGCTTGTTTTAAAGCAAACTGCCGGTAACCAGTGGGCTGCTGGGCATGGGACGGCACCGGGGGAGGAGCTCCAGGGGCTGGGCCCAAAGGCTGCCATCTCCCACCAGCCCTGCCCCCTCCCCACTTGCACCTTACCAGGGCTGGGGGTCTCCTCCCGGTCGGCCTCATTTTCACTCCTCCCGCACGTCTCGTATCCCAGATCCTGGAGGTCCACTTGCACCTGCTTGTTCTCCTGCTGCACCAAGGGCTCGCCTGCCGGGGCAAAGAGCCAACATGGCAGCCTGGGCCTCTGGCGTGTGGGCCCCATGGGCCTGGGACCCCAGAGGGGCTCTGCTGTCTGCTGGGAACATGCTGCCTCCTACCTGGGGCAGGGGCTGCGTCTGTTTGGTGCACCGGGCTCCAGCGCAGGGACAGATAACTATAGCGGAGTCCCACAGACCAAGGGCCCCACTTGTTCTCCCTTGGCCCCAGACAGGCGTCTGCAGCTCCGCACAGAATGGCTCCATTCCAGACTGTGTCTGTGATTCTGGATTCTCTCACCCGCCTGGCCTCAGCCCAGCTCCCTGGGACGCGGGAGGGACAGGACCCTGGCAGTCTCCGTTTCCCAGTGCAGAGGGAGAGGGAACCTCAGTGCAGCTCTCCCCCCACCCCCACCAACACCAGGCGCGAGGCCGACTCACTGAGCAGGGTCCTGTACTGCTCCAGCTGCTCCGCCTGAGCCCGCACTGTGGCCTCTGACACGGCCAGCTTGTCCTGCAGCTCTTGGTTGCGCTGCCGGCACTGAACCAGCTGCCCTGACGGCCCTACCCTGGGCTCCACCAACTGCTGCCAGCTGCCCGCAGGGCTGGCCTCCATCTGCTGGGAAGGAAGGAAGCAAGCAGTGACACAGCCGCTAGCCAGCCCCCTCAGCTGATGCAGCTGGAACAATGAGTGTGTGAGTCACCTAACTAACCCCCCCGGCCTTTCCCTCCTTCGCCTGCCTGCCCCACCCTCTCCCTCAGGCTGCAATGGGGTGGGGGGCAGCCCCAAACACAGTGCAGGCACCTAGGCCCATTGCCTCCCCTCACCTGCCCGGGAGGGTGGCTCTTTGCCAGCCACAGGGCACCAGCACCAACAGCAAGGGGGAGAAATGTCAGGGGCAGGGTGAGACCTTGGGGTCCAGAGCCAAAGCTGAGGGCAGAGTCACTGACAATGACAGAGGAACAGTGTGCACAGACAGACAGGAGACGAGGCACAGAGGCGGCAGACAGACACATGGACAGGGGAAGGGGCAGAGAGGCGGCAGACAGACAGGAGACAGGGCACAGAGGTGGCAGACAGACACACGAACAGGGGAAGGGGCACAGAGGAAGCACACAGACACACGGACGGGACATGACACAGAGGCGGCAGACAGGGGACAGGGCATAGAAGTGGCAGACACACACACACAGACAGGGAAAGGGCACAGTAGTGGCAGACAGACAGATAGGAGAAGGGGCACCAAGGCGATAGACAGACACGCAGACGGGATGGGGCACAGAGGCAGCAGACGGACAGACAGACAGGACAGGGAAGGGCACAGAGGCGGCCCACGGGGCAGCCCCTCCTGAAAAGCCGGCTGCCCTGGTAGATGCAGACAGGGAGCAGGCTCTGTGGCAGGTCTGAGCTCTGCGAGCCAGGGGGAGTGTAGGCAGCTCTGCTGCGTCATTCTGATCACTGGGAAGGAGCCCGGGCTGCCCCAAGTGCCCATATTGCCCTCCCTTTCCTCCAGCTTGGCTGGCCAGGGAAGGTGGCATCACGTTCCCATCTACTGCAATGGTTTCTAGTTCAGGGGCACCCGGGGCTGGCTCCATCCCTCTCCTGGCATGGTAAGCCAACAGGCAACCAGGGAAGGCTGCCCCCTGCTGGCCAGGGCGGGCTCCTTGCTGAGGGCTGAACCTCTCCCAGTCCCCTAAGCCAAGGGAGTTACCTGGCTTGTGCCCCTGGGAGCTTGGGCTGGTCCCAGCTCCACTGCCTGGGACCCAGGGCAGGGCCTCTTTGCTGGGTCCTCCTGGAGCTGCCCCTCCAGGGCCGGGCGCTTCCCAGATGCCACCCCCATCTCTGCCCGGAGCCGGTCGATCTCCGTGGCCATGCCGGCGACAAGCTGGGGCGGGAACTTGCTCTCGCCCTCCGGGCAGTTCAGCACCAGCTGCTCCTTGAGGAGGGTGACGACCGTCTCCGAGCTCTGCAGCTTCCTGCTCTGGGTGCGCAGGGCACCCCCGGCCTCTGCCTTATCCTCCCAACCCTCTGACAACGGGGATCCCCCCAGCCGCTCCTTCAGCTCGGCAGTCTCCAGGCACAGGCTCAGCAGGACTTTCCTGCAGGGGACAAAGGGGCTACCGTCAGCGTGGGGAGCCTGAAACGACCCAACCCCAGAACAGCTCCCCACCTCTACTCCCCATCCCCACAGATTCCCCCAGCCCAGAGAGGGCTGGAGAGTTCTTCTTGCCCTGTTCTCCCTAGGCCATTGATCGCCCTCCATGCTGCCTTGGGAGGGGCCCTGGGCAGCTGCATGCCAGGCCAAGCGGCTGGCAGGACTCCTGGCCATTCCCAATGCCCCGCAATGATCATTGCCTGGCCTGGCACCTGACTGCATCCCCTCTCTCTTTAGGGTGACCAGATGTCCCGATTTTATAGGGATAGTCCTGATTTTTGGGTCTTTTTCTTATATAGGCTCCTATTACTCCCCACCCTGTCCTGATTTTTCACATTTGTTGTCTGGTCACCCTATCTCTCTTTGCATCTCTCCATTGGCTCCCACATCTCCATCACACACAAACCATGGTCCTCTCTTTCGCAGCCACCCCATCATCCCAGTCAGCAGCGAACAGTTGCCTCCCAGCTCTGCTGTGCCTGGGACGTGCGGTCCCTCGCCTGAGAGACACTCCCCGCCTGACCATCTGCAAAATCCTCCCCAGCCTCTTTCAAACCCTGCCTTCAGGCTCTGCAGTGCCGTGACCCCTGCGAAGAGCCGACCAGCCAGGTCAGTGATGAGTGGAGTCCACTGCCCAGTTTTGTCTCGCTGGCTCCTGGTTCTCCCCAATCTGTGTCCAGCTCTTGTCTCCTGTCTGATACGTAGCTTGGCCACTCCTAGGGGTGGGCACTGACTCTGTCTGGACAGCGCCTAGCGCCTCGGGGGCCTGGGCCACCACTGAGCTCCCAGATGCTAGCACAATACAGATAGTAACGTGGGGCACCACGTGGTGCCCAACAAGGAGCAGCTGGAATCCCTCCCCTGGATGCCCCCCAGGCACAGACTCTGGCCCCTCTGCACTCCACTGAGGGCCCACCCTCCTCCAAGCAGCACAGCTGGCTCCTGGATGCAGACCAGCCCCTCCCCCAGCCAGCCCACCCTCTGCCCCCACGTGCCATTTGCCAGGGGATGTGCTAGGCAGGAGAGTGAGGCTGCCATGCAGAGGGCTGGCACAGTGCATGGAACCATGTCCCTTCCCCACTAGCAGCCCAGGGTGGAGCATAACCAGGCTGGAGCCAGGACAGAGGCCGGCGCCCTCTGGGAACTTCTCCAGGATCAGGAGGCTGTAATGCAACCTATGGCCCAGGCCCGCAGGCAACGGAAGAGAGATGCATTGTGCAGACATCCACATCACCCTCTTCTCTGCAGCCACTGCCCACTGCCCTGGGCTGTAGCCCATATTGCCCTGCCCACACCCTGTGTCTCCCCTGCCCCCAGGCCCTCCTGTTTAATTGTGATTCATCCCCACCTCCCTCCCCAGCTGGCCAGGGCTCTACAGCTGTCAGCTGGACATTGCCTGACCCCCAGTTTGAGAACTGCTGCCCTAGTTAAAGCAGTGAAACCCCTCTAACATGGGCGCAGTTATCCAAGGATAAGAGGCTGTTCAGCTTATTTCACTGTGTGAGCACGGGATAACTGCGGCCATGCTGGACAAGAAGAGGGAATTACAACATCTTCCCTGATTACTACAAGGGGCAGTACAGTAAAGGCCCAGTGAAAGTATAGCTGCCCTAACACTATCTCAGTGTGAAGTACTGAAGGTTATTGGATTTGCTTGGCAGCCAGGAGGGGTGGTATGACATTATTAATATGAACTGGAACCATACAGTTCATTGTTGCAACCAAGGTCCTGTAGTGGCACCAAATCTTGTAGAAAGGGGATCAAATAAGGTGTCTAAGCCAAGGTTATGGTTGGCTGGTTATAATTATGCTATCTGGATGCATGTATCATTTTTGTATTTAAAGTTATAAGTATTGGCTCTATACTGTCTGTATTTCAAACTTGTGCTATGCTTCTGAGTGACACCCCAGACAAGTTGGTGTCAGCTCTGCCTAGCCTGTTTGATGGCCCATTAAGGACCATCAGCTATACAATTGACCCCTTGAGAGAAGACAGATACACCTTCTGACTCAGCAGGGTATGGACAGAACTCTACGGGGTTGTTTTTTCTTGCCATGTGTCCAAATGCTTGTCTTTGGAACAAAGAAAGAGAGGCCATGTGACAAGAGACTATAAAAGACTGCTGCAGCTCCTCCATCTTGTCTTCAGTCCTGCTTCATATCTCTGGAGGGACTTGGCTACAAATGGATGCTCGACACAAAGGACTGAATGACCCATCCCAGCGGGGGATGTACTTCAGAGACTTGATTTGAACCTGCAGCTTATTCCATCACTGCTACAAGCCTGAACCAAGAACCTTGCCATTACTGTATGTAATTGATTCCATTTAACCAATTCTAGCTCTCATCTATATTTTTTCCTTTTATGAATAAACCTTTAGATTTTAGATTCTAAAGGTTTGGCAACAGCATGATTTGTGGGTAAGATCTGACTTGTATACTGACCTGGGTCTGGGGCTTGGTCCTTTGAGAGAACCTTTTTTCTTTTACTAGGGTATTGGTTTTCATAACCATTTGTCCCCATAAGGAGTGGCACTGGTGGTGATACTGGGAGACTGGAGTGTCTAAGGGAATTGCTTGTGTGACCTGTGGTTAGCCAGTGGGGTAAAACCAAAGTCCTCTCTGGCTGGCTGGTTTGGTTTGCCTTAAGGGTGGAAAAACCCCAGCCTTGGGCTATAACTGCCTTGTTTTAAGCAATTTGTCCTGAATTGGCACTCTCAGTTGGGTCCCATTGGAACCAGCATCATTACAGGTGGGAAGCCTAAAGAAAAGGTTCCTAAGGGTTGTGTTGGAAACTGCTTTGGGTGGAACTGGATTAGGAGTTGGAATACTGGATGCTACTAACATAGAGGTATTGGCAAACAAACTGAGTTATGTTACAGCTGAAATACAAGAATTTAGAAATCCCATCAGCACATCCTTATCAAAATGAGGAATGGGGCAACAATTATTTTCTAAAGTATGGCCAGTACGGCAACAGCAAGGTGAAAAGGGTTTATTACTTTTAGCAGGGGCTATGGGAACTGTGATAAATGAAGGTGGAGGGAAGGGTAGGTCTCTTTTATGGACACCAATCCAGCCAGTAGCTATAAAATCCCTCTTAGTAGCTGTTCTCTACTTGCTCTACCTATAAAGGGTTAAAAAGTTTCACTGCTATGCATGGGTAAAAGGAAATGAGTGGGCACCTGGCCAAAAGAGCCAATGGGAAGGCCAGTACTTTTTAAAATTGAAACAAGACTCTCCTTTTGTCTGTCTGTTGTTGTTCTTGGAGAGAGGCAGACAGGTAGCAGTTATGTTGTGAGAAACTTGGGCTAGGTATGAAAAATAATCAGTATCATACCTAGAAACTATTCATCTAAAGCCCCAGATATGTAAGTAGATCCGGAAATGTCTAGGAAGATGCGATTAGGTTTTATGGCTTGTGGATTCCTCTGTGCTAACCCCAGGTGCTTTTGGTTTGCTTGTAACCCTTAAGCTGGACCTCAAGAAGCTATCTTGATGCTTAATCCTTGTAATTGGGTTTTTTTTAAACCTAGCAAAAAGCCTAAGTTACAGATGTATTTTCTTTCTTTTTGTTTTTAATAAAATTTACCTTTTTTAAGAACAGGATTGGATTTTTGTGTCCCTAAGAGGTTTGTGCAAATGTTGTTTAATTAGCTGGTGGCAACAGCTGATTTCCTTTGTTTTCTTTCTCGGCTCTTCCCCGGAAGGGGGGTGGGGTGAAAGGGCTTGAAGGTACCCCACAGGAAGGAATTCCCAAGTGCGCCTTCTCAGAGAGGTTTTGTACTTGGGTGATGGCAGCATCTACCAATCCAAGGTCAGAGAAAAGCTGTAACCTTGGGAGTTTAATACAAGCCTAGAGTGACCAGTATTAATTTTTCGAATCCTTGTGGGCCCCCACCTTCTGCACTCGAAGTGCCAGAGTGGGGAATCAGCCTTGACAGGAACAATTCAAGAAAATATGTCGTTAGCATTAGCCTGTACACAGGCCCAAGAAATAAGTCAGCAATTGGTTGTCCAAATGATTCGGGAAGGCATGCAAGGAAATTTGCTTTTGGAAATAAAAAAGTTGTTGCTGGAAAAATGTTACAGGATGGGAGAGACAATTAATGGCACGGTGCATATTGGTAAACTTTACACTGAATAAAGACGAAATGGTTCTACAAGCATATGCAGTAAAAGAACACCCCGGTCTAACTATTGATAACTATCCAGTGGTACCTCTGGGAATCCAGCTAACAAAAAAATTTGGTTATGTATTCCGCTGATCATCGTTCCTGGGCATATAAAGAACATCAACAATGGAAAACCACTGGCATGTTTCAGTGTGTGGCCCATGAAAATCTGGGGTGTGCGTGAGTGTGTGCGGATCAAAATTTACAAAAAAAGAGATAAATGTTTTTATGCTCAGACCTAAGGGACTCAAAGATGTATGTTTGATATATTCACTGAACAAAAGTCAGCTGTTATATATATGCAGGAAGGGGATGTGTTTGTGTTAGGAATCACTGTCCAATGGTGGCAGTATACTATAAGGAATTGTATTTTATGAATAGATGTTTTTGCAATATTACAAAAATTATAAATTGCGATTTTGAATACTATGTGCCCTTGTGGACTGTAAACTACTTAAAGTTTAAACCACAGTTGTATCACAATGCAATGCCTGTAACCTTAGGCATGAATAAGACCATGATAAGGAAATCGTTGGCCCATCCTATGTTATATGCACATTTACAATATGTTGCGCAGACAGGAAAGCAAATACACTGAAGTACCACACAATAATACAAAAATCATTCAAGTGCTGAAAACTATTGCAAATGCAGGAGATCACTCTTGGTGGGAAACACTATTAGGGTGGTCGCCTTCTGCAACTGGTATGCTAAATATAATGGTTCACCACCTTGTGGTGATCACTGGAATCCAACTGGCTCTAATAGTGAGCATAGTAGCTTTGGCTTGCTGCATGAAGAGAACTGTTCAGAGAATACAGGACGCTGGCATACCAAGTCAAATAAGGAACCTGTTAATTATACCCAGGAGGCAAGTCCAAGCTCAGCAGGTCTGAGTATTGGACTCCTGTAACAGTAATGACGGCTTTGGTAAAAGCGTCATTAAGAAGAGGATTGTAAGGTCTGAGGCCTTTTTCTACAGTAAGCAGCAGCAGCCACATTAGGAAAGCAGCAGCCATAAGCTAAGAAGCAGAGTCACATCCTCACATTCCATCTAAATTACATAAAAACAATGTAAAGGGCTGTTAAGGAGGCTCCTGTCCTACCAACCATCACCAGATAAAGAAACAGATCTTAAGAAAACTTTCTTTGACGCATTCTGTCTGGCAAGGAATCACGTATCAACAGCCGTGATTGTGAAATCTCTATTTCTTTATTGTTTGCCTTTACAGTCCCCACTTCTCTATCGTTTATCTGTAGAGTCTCTGCCTGGTTCTTTGATTGTTTCTGTCCATTGCAGAACTAATTTTGCAAGATATAAATCAACTAAGCTGGTGGGGTCTGACTGGGTAAAGAACTGTTTTGTAATGGGCTAGGAACACTGTTTTGTAGGACTTTAGTTTAAAACGATTGGTTAAGGAAGAGCTAAGCAGGACTCAAATGTAACTATATAAACTGGGGTCCAAACAGAAGTTCCCTGGAACCTAACCCCAGGACACAGCCCAAGATCAGAGCTGCCAGACTCCAATCCTGCCAATCACACCGTGCAGAAGCTGGAGTCCCCGGATGATCTGATCCTGACTGGCCACCAGGAGTCTGCCTTATTAGGAGTGGTGAGCACTGTATGCTTAGCGTGTGCAGTCTGTTTTGGTGACTGTTAATAAATAGAGGTTAAGGCTATTACTGTGTAAGGCTCTTTCACTGGCAAAAGGCCCCACAAACCCACAGAAGATTAGGCCCTGAGCCCTAGGAACTGGTTATAGGCAGGTGCCTTTTGCCCGGAGCTGTAGGAACTGGGTAAGGGTGGGGGTGCCTACATTAACCGGGTTATGCCTTGAGCCCACGGAAGGGTAATGGTGAAGGGCCCTAAAGAATCTGTGCTCCCTCCTTGCCCTGCAGCCTGATGCCCTCACACACTCTCATGACCCCAGGCTCTCATGCCCGAATTGCGTCGGCCTGTCCTACCTGATGGAAGAGAGAGACGAGAAGCCAGCTTCCTCCATCAGAGTCTTCAGTTCCCACAGCTCCCCTTCCACCTTCACCTTCTGCTCCAGGAGCTGCTGGTTCTTGGCTCTGACGTGGAGCAGCTCTGCCTGCAGGCTGCTGTCCCTCTCCAGGGGAGCCAGGGTGAGGAGATCAGGCTGTGCTGCCTTGGCCTCCGGGCTGTTCGCACGGAGCCCTTGGCTGGTCTGGAGGGGGAAGTGTGTGTTGAGATGAGTTCCTGTCTGCATCCTGTAAAACTTGCCCATACCGGTATTGCCCTGGCCTCTTCTTTTGTCATTCAGTGTTGAACGCATTCTAAAACAATATGCATTTCCTCACCTTTTGGAGGCAAAGCCAGACTTTAAGGCACCTGCTCCCCTACTTGGTGTAAACTTTGCTTGTGCCATCAGAAACGAACACAAACAGGTTTTGGGCCCCGTCCCCTATGATGCTTCTATGATGTCATGGTTGGTACTTTATAGGCCTGCCTGCCATGTGCAGGCAGGGAGAGGAGAAAGAAAAACGAATCCTGTGTATCCTGTGTAAACCCGTAACCGAGCCTGATCACCTCGAAGCCTCTCTCTCAGCTCACGTGTTTCAAACAGAGTTTCTACGTTTGCCGGTCGTTATGCGTTGGTTTGTATTTGTAAGTATCGGTTATTACTAAATGCTGCATCTTTGTTTATAAATATTGTTAGTAGATATTTTAGTCATTGTGTGTTTTAAGTTTCATTAACTCTATTAGCTAATCATACGCTGCTCACTTACCCCTTGTAATTATCCCCAATAAAACTTTAAATTGATTAATTTTAGTTGTGTGTGTGTCTGCAGTTTGCATCGTGACCCATACTCTCCTTGCATCCCTTACCAATATAGTCTATTGCCATGTGCAGCCTGGTAAATAACAGGCCTGCATTTTCTTTCGCCCCTGCGTGTACATGGCAATTTACAGTGTGGTGCCATAGCAGAGGTTATTGCGAAGGGCTAATGCAATGGTCACTGAGCTGCCTGGGGCAGGGCTGGATGGTGCCCAGGAAGGCTTTTAAAGCATCAACCCTGCAAGCTGCACTCAAAGGCCTTTGGTTCCTGCTGGATTTCTTCACCAGGCACCAGGCCCCGGTTCTCAGCTGGTCAAAGCAGCCAGCCTGACTCCCAGCTGTTTAGCAATGAGCAAGTCTCAGGTCAGCTGCACAGCTCCAAGGCAATCTGCCCTGGGTCCTTCCAGGAGCTCCCCTGGCCGCCCTACTCTGGCCGAGCTCCGGCAGCACCTCAGCAAAGCAGTGCAGCTCTTGGACTCACCTGCTGGTTCGCGGTGCGGGGCGGTGCCTCCCCCTCGATGCTGTCAGCGCTGCCGTCCTCGGCATCGTCCCGTCCAGGCTGACCTAGCAGAGACACCAGGCCATGAAGCATTCAGAGCGAGAACAACCCAGGCTCTTCCAGCCTCATCAGAGTTCCCACTAGCCCAGCCACTCTGCAGGCACCCAGTGTGGGGAATGCCGCCAAGGCCTCACAGTGGCTAGAAACAGAGGACTGAGCCAGGCCAGCTGCTCCCGCCCTGGGACATGGCCCCACTCCCTCCCTGCGCCAGGCACCCCCATACGGCTCTGGAGGCCACTGGGAAAGCCCTCCCAGCCGGGGCTGCACACGCTGCAGGGAAGTCTACCTGCACTCCCCAGCAACCTGCGCCCCATGGTGCCCTCTGAAACAGCCAGTCACCAGCAAGCTAGGTCCAATTCCTGGCTTCCCAGAGACTCAGGGCCATGGGTCTTTCTGCAGAAGATGCCCTGTGCACATTCCTGCCCTTTCCCAGCAAGCAAAAGCTGCAAGCACCCCCCCCCGCCCCACCCACACACAATGCCATGTACGAGGCACATTCCCGCCCAGCTCCCTGCGGTTCCCCCCATGCCTGGATGGCCCCTCCTTGCTGCAGGAAGCCTGAGAGGAAAAGCATGCAGCTCCCAAGCTGGGTTCCCTGTAAGCTGCGTGGCCACGACACCACACAGCAGCCTATTTTGCGTCATGCAGGCACTCGGGGAACCTGCCCAGGGACCCGCTGTGGCTGGGGGAGGGGCGCCCTTCCCCTGGCCCCAACCTAGCCCGACCCCCAACTTGCCATGGCCAGGGCAGCTCTCCAGCCCCAACTATGCCACGGCCTGGACCTGCCGCAGCCGGTGGCCTCCTACCCTGGCCCAAACGCAGCTGGGGCAGCACGGCCCAGATCCATCCACGACTGGGGCAGTGTGTTGCAGCCCGGATCCCACTGCAGCTGGGGCAGCGCAGTGCGAACCTAGGTGGCCATGCCCAGATCCAGCCACGATGGCCCAGAGCGGACCTGTCGCAGGGCGCCCCTCCCTGAACCTAGCCCCGGCCGGACCTGCGGGGATTGGGGGAGGGGCGCCTATTCTGCAGCCCCAGTCCTAAAGCTGCCGCGGCGGGGAGAGGTGCCTCCCCTCCCCCGCCTCCCCCCAACCCAGGTGCTGTTGCGGGGAGACAGGGCTAGGGGGAGTCCTCTCTCCCTGCTGTAGCCCCAGAGCACCCTCCTGCACCTCAAACTCCTCATCCCCAGCCCCACTCCAGAGCCCATACCCCCAGCTGGAGCCCTCACACCCCGGCACCCCACCCTCTGCCCCAGCCCTGACCCCTCCCACACTCCGAATCCCTCGGCCTCACCCCCACCACATGAATTCTGTTATGGAGTCGCACATCACCTCCATATTGGTGCACATAACAAAATTCGTTCTGCACATGGGTGGGAAAAATTAGAGGGAACCCTGCTCCCAAGGCCCTGGGGAGGGTGCTAGACAGGCAAGGACTCCAGTGGAGCATGTGCTGCAGACCCAGGGACA
This sequence comes from Mauremys mutica, assembly GCF_020497125.1. Classification (NCBI taxonomy): domain Eukaryota; kingdom Metazoa; phylum Chordata; order Testudines; family Geoemydidae; genus Mauremys; species Mauremys mutica. The sequence continues at coordinate 66,384,325 of NC_059079.1, forward strand.
CTGCACGGCCTCGTTACTGTGCAACGACAAGCAGAATAAAACTGCAGGTTCCACCGATCGGCCAAGAGGGGTCTGGTCCAAAAGGGAGAGGGGAAGTGATGAATAGGGGACCCAATGGAAACCCAACCAAACGACCTTTGCAATAACCCTCTGGGTCAGGACTGGAACTGTCAGGAGCTACTGCAGTACTGATGGATTATAATAATTGTGTTACAAGCTCTCGCTCCCTGATGCCCTCACCCCTAACAGCTCACCGCACAGCCAAGGGCTTCTCTCAGCCTCTGGGCACTCTTCTGCCCAACAGCGCCAAGCCTCACAACCACCAAGGCTCCGGCAGACTCTGCTCTGCCTGTCAATTGTGGTTCCTGACACCGGCTGCCCAGAGCTTGGCAAGACCCATCAGGACAGGAAGGAAAAAGCCAGGAACTGACAAGTCACCGGCTGATTCCAGGGCTGCAAGGAGCCCAGCAATAGGCTGGGAGTGAACGTCTTAGGGAGGTTTGGAGTCAGCCGCAGGAAACAGCAGCACTGGGCCTGATCCTCAACCGGTGCAGATCAGCATGACTCTACTGCCTTTGACAGATCAACACCGACTCCCATGTGCCGTGGACCTGGCTCCGCCTGCTCCAATATCAGCAGCAAAGAGGGAGAGTGAACCTCACAGGAAGCCATCCTCAAACACCGGCCATGGCTGGCTAGCGATCCCAGCAGATACCCAACCACCTGAGCATCAGCACTGCACGCTGTCCGTTGCCCCCAGGCTGGATCGCCCATGTTTAGTGCCAACAGCGCTGAGGGCAGAGCGCTGGAGGGGAGGGCTGTCCTTGCCATGCGGTGGCAGGGCTCTCCTCCCTCCACAGGCTGGCAGAGCGAAGTGCTGGCAGCAGAGCATGGTATGGTTGCTCTGCTTTAGTCCTGTTGGCTCAGCCAGAGCCAGGCTGCCTCTGGCCTATCCCAGGGTCACAGCAGCCCCAGCTTCTCATGGGGTATCACTGCCAGCGGGACAGGATCCTCAGTCTCACCCAGTCCCTGACTGTTTCTCAAGTTACAAGGTGGGGAGCCCCAGTTTCTTATATCAGACTCTCACTCAGCAGGGGTCACTCCCGGCTGCTCCCGGGGTCCTTGCTTTTGGAGAGGGGGGTGCAGCTGCTCCAAGGTTGGCTGGAGACGGTTGTGCCCCTCACTCACCTGCCCTTCTTAGCCCCTCCTGCCCACCCAGCAGAGTCCCCAGCTTCTCAGGGGGTCACACACAAGAGCTGGTCCAGGGGCCGAACACACAGGGTAGTCCCCAGGCTCTGACCCCCCTGGCTCTCGGCATGGGTGCAGGGAGGTGGCCCCAGATTCTCCTATGGATTGTGAGGAGAGGGCAACAGCTTCTTCCAGCTCCAGAACCGGGAGGTCAGACATGGGGCAGTGCTCAGCCTCGCACCAGAGAGGGTGCTGGGGGAAAACCCCTGGTCTGTCCCACAAGGGGGGGGATGAGGGCTTTATCTGAGCCTAGTTGGGGGATATGTTAATGGGAGAGGAGACCCTGTGGCCTGGGCGAAGGTTGACTGCCCTGCCCTCTGCGCGTGAAGCACTGCGGCTATGGGGAGTGGCCTGTTGGGCAGCAGGGTAGAGCCACCCCCAGTTGCTGGAGCAGGGTGGGACACAGTTACGTCTGCTGACCACGGCATGCCAAGCGCTCTCCAGCCCTTCCCACTCCCACAGGACCAAAGCTGGCCAGTGGGCTGCCAAGTCTCGGATCCACCCTCTGCCATTAAAGCAATACCAGGGATTCAGGGGAAGGCAACACCTCTCACACAGCATCTGGCTAATTGTCAGTGCCACACATGGTGAGAACTGCTGCCTGGCCTCAGCAGAAAAACTGATGCCTTGAAGCATGAGATTTGATTACATTTATTTTAGCTCCTTGTCCATAAACTCAGATTCTAGACTCTGACCTACAGGCAGTGAATTCAGAAACTGTGTGAACAGAGCTTTTCTTTGCTCTGAATTTAACGCCACTTAAGCAGGAAAACTCCCTGGTTCTTGCAATGTGAGTCAGAATGAGCAGAGGGACCAGTCGAGCTTCTAAACTTCCCTTCACGAGGTTCAGTATCTCAATCGAGTCTCTTCCAAGCCTCCCTTTTCTCCCCACCGAGCCTTCTTTGCAGCCCATCTTGGGACGGGCACCATTTCAGTTAATTTTTGCTTACAAGTCTATCAAAGCTGAGCCCAGTTCTGTCCCTCTTTCAAGGTCCTCATGCATCCTAGCTAACTATACACTGGCCAGGTGCTCTCTGGAGCCACCTCCAACAGCTTCTCCATCGCTATCCTCAGAGGATCCCACCAATTCAGAGACTATCAATAGAGCTGAAAAATCCAGTCTATTGTTGCTAATGTGCCTTGCCAGGCACTTCCCTTCTGCCTTCTAGTGTCATTAGCGAACTCCCCGAACTTAACTGCTCTGCTGCCTTCTCCAATCAGTCTATTTCAACGGCTTGCACTCCTTTGCTCCTACTAGAGTTACGGTTGCAAAAGTTTCCACAGATCTTCCTATTTTCACATGCCCAGAACTTTCTGCATCAGCCATTCTCCATGCTGATGGAGAAATCCTGGCTCTGCTGAACTCAAAACTTACTTCAACAGCATCAAGATTGCATTGCACCATTGGTCTTGGCACTGGGCTATCCTCTCCCCCATTTTTTAATGTGGGCAGAGCCCCTTAGGGAGTTTTTCCATATATGAGTGTAAGTAAAATACACTTTTGGGACTTCAAGGCAAACGTAAGAACAGACGTAGCGGTTCAGACCACATGTCCATCTAGCCCAGTATCCTGTCTTCCAATGCTGCCCAGTGCCAGATGCTACTGAGGGAGTGAACAGAACAGGGCAATTTATCAAGTGATCCATGCCCAGTCATCCAGTCCCAGTTTCTGGTAGGCAGGTTTAGGGATTATTTAGGGAAAATTCAGATGGCTCTTGTTTGAAGCAGGGCTTCAGCAGCCAGTGCTGAGTACTGTCCAGTTGAGGATGGACTTGCCATGTATTCTGGATAGGCCAAATATTTCACAGACAGCCTAATTTAGAAATGGTAGAGAGGCTTTATTACAAAATACTCAATGCTATTTTTATCCTTCCATGCTAAGGTGCTTGACTCAGGCCTGCTGCCCTCTGCACTAACCAGCCTTCTTGTTTGGAGGGGCCCATACACAGCAGGACAGACACCCAGGAAGGGGCATATGGGTGCCAGTGCGTTTAAGGTGTCTCCCCCCAGCTCTGACTTATGCAGTCTCTCTCAGCTGGCTGTGGGCTGCTGTGCAGATCAAACTTGTCTGAGCTCAGAGCATTCTGACCACCACACCCCCTCTAGCTCCTCACACACCACTAGGCTAGGGGATGAGAGGGGACAGCAAAGATCCATATGCTGGCCCTGCACTGGGGGAATCCCCTGGGGGCTCCCCCCCACACACACCTTCAGATGCCCATGTCCCACTGGAGTGGCACACAGGAGCTGTAGCAGCCAGGGCCCTGAACCTGTCCCAGGATTCCTGCTGCTGTCTAAGTGGAGCCATGAGGGACCATCTCCTTTCTGTTCCATCACAGTCATATAGGCAGTGCCTATTCTCACTGGTGCTTTTCAGCCATTTCAGATACAAACCTGTCTGTCTGCCCACTTGAGTCCCCCTCTCTTTTCTGGCATTACACTTTCACCATGGCTCACTCCCATGAAATAGGCAGGTCTCTGGTTAGTTTGCCCTAGATGCATTAGAGTTGCATTTTCCAGATCAAGTCTTTGTTTAAAATGGTCTGTGTGCCATTCTAACAGCTCTAAGAGCAGCTGATTTGCACATGGCCCGCCAGTAAAGCCTGCCACTGCAAATTTCAAGGTCATTTCCTGCTAGTCCAGCTCATTCATAAAACCAGCCCTAACACTGATCCCTGCAGCACCCTACTAGGAACCAGGGGCGGCTCCAGGCCCCAGCAAGCCAAGCGCATGCTTGGGGCGGCATGCCGCGGGGGGCACTCTGCCGGTCACCGGGAGGGCGGCAGGCGGCTCCGGTGGACCTCCCTCAGGCATGCCTGCGGAGGGTCCGCTGCTCCCGCTGCTCCAGTGGTCCACCAAAGTCGTGGGACCAGCGGTCCCCCGGAGCCGCCTGCCACCCTCCCGGCGACCGGCAGAGCGCCCCCAGTGGCATGCCGCCCTGCTTGGGGCAGTGAAATGTCTAGAGCCGCCCCTGCTAGGAACCACCTCCCAGCCCCAGCTGCTGCCGTTTCTACTTTTTGGTTCTCGGTGCTAGGGTCCAACTCATGCCAGCTACTCCAGTTTAGAGGTGGTTGTTACCAGCAGGACTCTGCTGCAGTTTCTTTGAGCAGTGAGAACTCTCTCTCTCCCTCTCATACCCATACAAGTACAGCCTGCTGCAGTCTACCTGGGGTATTGGACATCTCGAAACAAAGCGCTATACTGGCATTCTGAGGATTCATTGCTTGAAATCCCCTCTGCTGCTTATTGCTCTTGGTTCCAATATCCCTTCCATCTTTACAGATCTTTTTCCTCTTAATATTTGGTCCAACATTTTGCTAAGGAAAGAAGTTGAACTTACCAGCTGGTAATTGGCAGGGCTGCTCTCCTTTCCTGACTTGAAGATTGGACCCATACTGGTTTTTCCCCCATGCTTGTTCAAAGAGTTAGCCGTGATTCAGTAAATTTGTTAATTTGCCTATTAGTCTAGGATACAGGTGACTTGGACTCACTGGCATATTCTGCAAAGCATTCCCTCTCTGCTCTGCAGCGATCACTAATTATCAGAAGGGTTTCCTTTAACACCAAACGGGCCAAACAAGTTTACATAGTGAGATTTTAAAAAGCAGTTTCCTAGCCCCAACATTTTCCTACCCTTTCTCAATACTTACTCTAATTTATTTGCCCCACTAGGGTATTAGCAAAGCCCTCTTTTGGCTAGCCTGGCATTGCTCTGCCCCTCTGCAAGCCGTGAACAAGCCCCACCCAGAGTCTCTTTGAACTTCACATCCTGGAGCAGCCCTTTGCAAAGCTGTGGCGGCACGTCGTGTTCCTTGCACTCTCCTGCACGGGGTAGAGCATCGTTTGCACTCGGTGCGAGCTCTGCCAGGTTCCCCTTCAGCACAGGTTAAGTTATGACTCCTGCCATTGTGCTGGGCTTGCTGGATGCTGCCGTTTCCCCATGTTTGCTCCCCTGCCCGGCCACACTCAGGGAGCCTGATCCTCCCCAGGGCCCTCCTCCAGCCAAACCTGCGAGAAAGAGCCTCTCACCATTCCCCTCCCATTGCTCCATCAGGTGGCGGGGCTCCCGCTGTGGGAGGAGCCAGCTGGGCATGTCTCCCACCTCGGCAGATCCCAGATGATCCACTGGGAGCCCTGTTCCCAGCTCCCAGTCCCTAGGTGAATGGCTCTGAGGCAGCTGCATTATCAGGGTCTCCCCAATAATTTGCTCTGGGACCCCCCCTAGCAGGTGGGGAGCATACAAGGCCCTCAGTGTATTCTCCCTGGCTTCTGGGCCTTAGGAAAAGGTGAAAGCTCTCCCCACCTCAGCACATTTCAGGATCAAGCCTCACTGTGAATGTTCATATCTTCACACATCATTCCCTTCTGCCCCTCAGCCAATACCAGCCAGCCCTGATGATTTACTGCACCCAAGCTTCCCCTGGCTGCTCCAGAAACTCCTCTTTAGAGGCTTCAGTCTTTGGCAAGGCCGCACTGGGATGATTTTCACCATCATTGTCTGAAGAGTCATGCCAATAAATCCATTTAATTGCGATGCTTCCCCCATTTCCACGGCCCTTGGGAACATGGGGTCCCGCACCCAGGCAGCCTGCTGGCTTCCTACTACTAGGACAGCTGTTTCTGGAGAAGAGCAAAGGGGCAGTATCCTGCTGCTTGGGCTAGCGAGGTGCTAGTTTGGCCACACTCTTAGAGCAACCTCAAGGCTCTCCTAAGCTGCTCCCCACTGTCCACATCCTCCAGGGGCCACTCAGTAGCCAGGAACAGCTGGAGGGGAGGGATAGCTCAGTGGTTTGAGCATTGACCTACTAAACCCAGGGTTGTGAGTTCAATCCTTGAGGGGGCTATTTAGGGATCTGGGGCAAAAATCTGTCTGGGGATTGGTCCTACTTTGAGCAGGGGGGTTGGACTAGATGACCTCCTGAGATCCCTTCCCACCCTGATATTCTATGAATGCGCTGCTTTGGTCACACCCCCTTTAGCATGTCACATAGGAGGGGGGCTGCAAGAGGGCACCTGACTGAGCTGCTACATGGGTTCTCTGCACATTGGGTTTTCCTCCTGCACAAAAGGGAATGCCCAGGTAGACAACTAAACCAGCTTTATGAGCCTACAGCAGCGAGTCAGGCCCATCGCTTTTACTGGCTTTCCTGTGCTTCCACAAACTCCTGCGCCTCTGCTACAGTGTCTTAGCTAGCCTCCCCACAGAGCTCACCACCTGTCTGGCAGGCACCAATACGGGGGTCTAAAAAGCAGGCAGACAGGGTATCAAATTGCTTTGCAAAACCTTGCCCCGCTGAGACTGCACTTGTAGCACCTAACAGAAGAGGACTTAGAGCGGTAGCAGCAAAAGGCCTGTTCTGCTCCCATCAGTGTCAAAGGCAGCAGGAACAGGCCCAGTTTTGTGATTTCCCTCATCTCTTAACATATTCGGACCCTTGGAGCAGTTTCAGCTGGTGCACAGCAACGCAGCTCCCCTGAGAGCAATGGGGCTGCACGGGGGCACACCAGCCAAGCTGGCCCCTTGTTGCTACCGCACCTGGGAAGCCTGCGGTGCACCAGTTGTGTCCTTCTGAAATGAATAGGCAGTAGGTTTAAAACAAACAAAAGGAAGTATTTTTTCCCACACAACACACAGTCAACCTGTGGACCTTTGCCAGAGGATGCTGTGAAGGCCAAGACTATAACAGGGTTCAAAAAAGAACTAGATAAGTTAATGGAGGGTAGGTCCATCAATGGATATTAGCCAGGATGGGCAGGGATGGTGTCTCTAGCCTCTGTTTGCCAGAAGCTGGGAATGGACGACAGGGGATGGATCACTTGATGATTGTCTGTTCTGTTCATTCCCTCTGGGGCACCTGGCATTGGCCACTGGTGGAAGACAGGATACTGGGCTAGATGGACCTTTGGTCTGATGCAATATGGCTGTTCTTATGTTCTGGCCCCTGGGATTTTTAAAGCAATAGAACCCAGTCCTTGGTCATCTCCAGTATGGAGTGATCTTTCCATACCACGTACGGCTCCTTTTTATACAGCACAGCTTGTCCTCTCCAGCAGCCTAACCTAGCTCTCTCTCACAGCCAGGAGACAGGGTCACCCAACAGCATGAGATGCTCACAACACTGACCTCCTCTTACCAAGCCAAGTATTTCAGCTGGTTCAGTTGAAGTTTTAAGCTTCCAGCATTAGCATAAAGACACTTCCTATCGAATATTGCCACCACCTTAGTCTGAGCCCCATTGAGTTGCAACCCTGCTTTTGGGGGAGGGGATGGCTGGGGACACCAAAGCTTGTCTCAGAACATCCTTCAGATTCACACTCTCTGACACACACGCGCTGAGACCCACACATACTCCAGGGAGTGCTGCTTGGTTGGGACCCTGCTCTTATTTAGCTCATCCATGAATGATGAGGGAAGAGCAAACAGAGCTGCGATAGACCCCCCCAGATGACAGCGACTAGCGGGGATGTGGCCTACGCTCCAGAGGAAACAGAAATCACTCAAAAGCTCCCTTCCAAGGTTAGAAACATGGTCAGGCAATAACACAAGGAGAGTCAGCTCTGAAAAATGAAAAACAAAGACAGCTGGAAGGGAGAAAAGTATCCAATGGGAACACAAGGCTGAGACAGGATGAGTGTGCAATGGGATGGGGCTGCAAAGGAAAACCCAATGGGATTGGGAGCTGCATGTGCAGAGCAGGGAGGTATGGGACCCTGGTGTGTGTGAAACTAGCCTATTGTGTTTGACAGAAAGTGGTGAGTCATTAACAGGCAATCATCGGACAGAGCTACTGAGAAGTGGAGCAAGGAGAAAAGGAATGCAGCTGAGCAGGGTGCTGGGGATGTCACTGCAGCTGGGACTGCCTAATGCCCAGCATAACTGGGCCCTGAGCTTGCCATAAAGGATTCTTTGTAGCAGAAGAGCCCAATATGCACCGCTTCTCTTTAGGTGACAAAAAAGAGGGAACTTGGTAGGAGTCTACCAACACCTGAAGGGTGCAAACAGCCTGCAGAAAGGGGAATTATCCAGGCCAGGGAAGGGGAAGGAGCAACAGTTTTTTAAAAAAGGAAAATTGAAACAATCGGGAAGACAGGCCTGCCAGGGCAATCTGTCCTTAGACCATGGAATAGACTTACTGGGGCAGCAGCTCCATCACTGTTGGGATTTATACTGGCCTGGCCAAAGCACTGATGCTACATCACAGGAAAACTCCAGAGAGAAGGTGGAAGTGGATGGGCTAAAAATAACCTACCAGGTAATTGTTAGGTCACATTATTTGGACCCTTCTGGCCTTGGAATCTATGAATTTCTCCATATCTGGGCCTAATTCCCTCTGCCTTGCACCAGTGTAGCAAGTGTAAACGCTGCTATTCTGAGTGGAAAGCGTAGTACCCCCACTTTGGCTGGCACAAGAGACTCTAAGAGCAGTCTGTACTGCTAGTGGTGGCTACAGGTAACGCACACAGACTCTCTTTTAAGAAGGAGAGACCTCTCTCGGCCTGTGGGTCAGCTAGTCAATGGACTGGCCATTTATTTGCAGCTACAAAGGAATGTTTAGACTCCACCGTCTATCTTTGCAATGGCTTTTGGGATAACCTGGGAACCAGGCCTGGCACAAGCATTGCCCCTCGGCACAGCTAGAGGCCTGCATACTCTGCTCCCCGCTGCCCTCAGGAGGTCACTGTTGGTGGCCGACAATTCAATTTTTGATCCAAACAAATGAGGAGGGATCAGAAGATTGGAGAAAAGCAAACACTCCACCATGTGCCCCCAAGGAAAGAAAAGGGATCTGGCCATTCTCCTTCTGGACCCTGACAGTAAAATAATGGAGCATGGGGGAAACCATTACACATCTCACAGCTATCGGAATCATGAGCAAGCAGGAACCAAGATTTTGCCACGCAAAGCTGAGTGCTTTTTTCACTTGGCTCAGTGGCTGAAGGGGATGCAGCAGATGCGCTATATTTGGACTTTATAAAGCATGCAATACTCTCTCACATCACCATACTCTTACAACTGAAGTCAGCTTTGGTATAAATACTAGTATGTGGACAGAAAGCGCTCAGAAGGGCCAGCCAGAAAGGCTAATGACACAGGTTATGCTAACCCACATAATAGCAGTCAGTGCAGGATGGAGGGTGCAATGGGGTGCTGCAGGGACTAGTCTTAGCTACAGCCTATCTTTATTGATGCCGGGAATGGGGGCACACGAATGAAATTCAGATGAAACTAAAATGGGGGAGGGTCAGGAGGGAAACGTACTCCAGGCAGAAAATACAAGGTTCAGAGGATTGATGACCTAGTGGCCAGGGGACTAGCCCAGACGGAGAAAACCCTAGTCCAGTCCCCTGCTCTGCAACAGACTTCCTGCATAACCTTGGGCAAGTCACTTAATCACTGTCAGTTCCCCAGCTGCAGAATAGGGCTAACAGCACTGCCCGAGCTCCAAGGGAGTTATGAGGACAACTGCTAAAAGGGTTTATAAAAAATCCTTTACATAGAGCTTGGAAAGAACTAAGCTAACATCTGGGGGAAACAGTCCAAACCCCAGCTCCAGGGTATGCTGGTAGGCCAGGATGCTGAAAGAAGCAAATCAGACACAAGGCTGCAGCATGACAAAACTGGAAAAAGAAAACAATGCAGTGACGGCTCAGGGCTGCATATGTAAAAGCATCATCACATCACCTGTCCATTAGGCCATGCCAATATGACTTCACTCTGTTCTAGGCATGTTACCAGATATTGATGAAGTGGCGAGAGAGTCAGTTCAGAGAAGGGTGACAGAGTTAGCAGGGTAATGGACTGATGAAGAAAGATTAAAAGAGCTAAATCTGCCTGGGATGGCTAAGGGGGAACACAACATTAACATCCGCAGGGTGTAAGCAGCACAGAAAGAGCATGTGTGATACACAGATGTAACTAAGAGTGGTGGGATAAAATTAAGGAAGGGGAAATCTAGATTAAATATTAAGAGAAACTTCCTTGCAATGAAATGTATTAGGCTGCAAAAGCAGCCCCCAGAGTAGTAGTGGAATGGCTATCAATCAGCACATTCAAACAGTAGCAAACACGCATTGGAAAAGTCCTGAATTGGCCAAGGGGAGATGGCCTGGACACACCTAGCCAGGGCTTTTCCATCCCTGCCTAGGACTCAAGGGTGGAAAGCACACAGGCGGGAAGAGGGTTAAAACACATGAATGGTTTGGTCTCCTCCTGACAGAAGCGTGAGAACTGCTCTATCCCTTCTACGTGGCAGTGTGCAGGGAACGAGGACACCGAAGGGAACTGCAGCTCCTCAGCCCAGGTTGCTCTGCCATCCCAGCTTGAGGCCTCATGTTATTGCCCACTGTTGAGAGGATGGTCCACATAAGCACACGTAAGAGACGGAGTGGGTGGCTAAGCGATGTACTGGATCTAGTCCCACCCATGCTCACAGAGAACGTAAGAAGTGGTAGATTTCCCCTCTGCCACTGAAAGGATGGCTGCTGAAAAGCTGGTGCAGGAAATCCCTGCTGGGTTGGCTCGCCTAGTTTACGGCAGTGGGAATACCGTTATGAAAGAGAAACGGCGGGCCTGGAATAGACATTGCACTCATGAATGGAAATGCCCACTTGCAAAACAGCATAGAGCCACATATGCCCAGAGAGGTCCTGCAGCCTGACCTCAAGTGTTCAAAGCAGCACAAGGAACGAGGGTCTACTCGTCACGGACTGGAGGGGCATGCACAAGCTGAGAACACGAAACAGACTCATCATGGCCCATGCCACCCTGAGAGGAACACGCCCTGCCAGGTCAGACTGGACTTTGTCACCCCAAACCCCTCTTAGCCTCAACCTTTTTTCCTGAGAGGCTGGAAACTCTTTCCTTTTGCTGCACAGAGGAGCTTGCTGATGATTACAACCCATCGGGACAAAGCTTAGCCCAGGAGGAATGAGTCATGTTCCAAGGCTGGCAGAGAGACTGCCTCAACCACAGAAACGGAAGAGATTCCAGTCAAGGCTTCCACAGGAGCTGGAGCTGGCTGTAACCTAAAATGGGTCGTTTCTTTGTTAGGCCAAGAATCAACAACAGTGATACAGCGACTACCAAAAAAGGCCCTCCTCTCTGGCTGTCACTGTCTTTGTCAAAGGGCCTAGCTCTGTCTGCAAGGGAGAACTTGCTTCTCCCCAGACACTTTGCTCTCTCTTTACTCTGTCATGTGGTTGCGGAGGCAGCCGTTGTCCTAGGAGCAGCCCTTAACTGACTGGGAAAAATTTGGAGGAAAATAAAAATACACACCCATGCATTTGTGAGATGGCACAGAACATTTAAAATCGCTTTCACAGAGAGGGAATCTTTATTTGGCCCATTGGGAGAGGAACGAAGGGAGGAGTAGGAGAAAGATGGAGGTGGATCAACTAAAATGGAATGACTCAAATGTGCAAATACATTTCATAACCTCCCCTGAAGGGCCTGAGACAGGTACATATACGAGACACACATGGGTTGCACGGATCGCCATTTCCAGGGCAGCTCTAAATGCACCACTCC